>NW_027611659.1:3683375-6103965 GCF_964261635.1 Lissotriton helveticus | reverse complement strand
CAGATTTCCTGGAAGAAACATTTGAAACGATATTCTGGACCCTTCGCCCTCCATCTCAACGTGGAAGCCCGAAGAATCTCCCTTGTGGTCAAGGAGTGACCACCCTGCAGCAGCAGGCACCATCCAGCCCTCGACGTCTACTTAGTTGCAGTTCCCGCCGGAACTCGAGCGACTGAGATCGACGAGATCAAGCCTGCCCAGCTTCTAACAGCCCGATCCACAGTCCATGCAAAGCTGAGACCCGTGGAGGCGACCGGAAGCGTGGGGCACGCCATCTTGAAGTGACCACGAGACGCTGACCGTGCAGCCCACGAGTGACCCTCGAAGCTGTACACCGGGGTTTGAGAAGCCCCCACCCTGAGCTACTCCTGAGCCGAAGTTCAGCCCTCCACACTCGACGAGTGCTGCGTGGGGCCCTTTGGCACGATTTGGCTCAACGCGTTGGCCCGGTCACTTGCCAGCTGGCTTGTGGTCCCTGTGCCGACGAACTACAAAAGAAGACTCGTGATTCTGGTTGCTCCAGATCCACACCAGCTCCCCTGAAAGGGAGCCCCGACTCTGACCTTCCTGGTCCGAGTGAGACGCCATCTTCCAATCCCGCGTGGATTGCTCTTACCAAGGCTTGTTTGCTCCAAACCGGAAGCCGACTGCACCGACGGTGAGAGCCTGCGTGGGACAGATCGTGACCTGCTCCTGGACGTCGCAGATGCCCCAGAGCCCACGTGACAGCGAAGAGAAGCGCCTCGACGACCACCTGATTGCGCCCGACATTGCCTGGTTCCGTCCTGGTTCCACCCTGGTCACTGCTGAGTGACCCAGACTCTGTCCCCTCTGCTTTCAGGTACTCTACAACTTGAGTCCACCCTTGGACTCCACCGGACACTTCGTCTTCACCCTGCCTGCAGCCCTTTCAGCTTCAAGCACCAAGAGCCTGCGTGTCAAAACCCGACGCCACTTCGACCCTGTGCACCCACTTCCTGTGGGTGAGGTAACTTTGCTCCGCCGGTGTTCCCACACTGGTGCACACCTCTAGGGTCTGTGTGTTAAGTTTTGTTCCTCTAGGTTCAGCGGAAGTGTCCTTAAACTTTAACTATTTGACTTTTACGCACCATTGGTTAACATTGGTGCATGCGTGCGCTTTCCGCACATCTCCCGAATCCCGAGGGCCATTCCCGACTTCAGCATTGCTTGTCCTGACTGCTCCCAGCGATTCCCTAGGCCCTAGGCCTAACCACTGTTCGAGTGGCCTCTCTTATACCACTTGTTTAGTATATGGTTTGAGTGGCCCCCTGCCCTCATCCATAATTGTGCAACTTTGTATGTTTAAACAGTGCTTTTGATTTAACGCTTGTGCCCCTTTATTCATAAAGAATACTGGGGATTGTTTTTAGTAATAAACACATATATTTTTATAATATATACTTGTGTGGTGTCCTTTCATTTGGTATTACAGGATTGTATGTGGTAAAACAGCTCGCTTAACACGACCTCTTAAGTTAAGCCTTTAGGCTGCTTAGTCCATGCTACCCCTAGGATAGCTTGTCTAATAAGGTTGACTTACAACCAGACACCATAAGGGGATTGTTTGGTCAGGTAGTAGGTGGTTCCAGAATTGGAAACATCCCCTACCAGGCCAACTTCTCACACAGCCCCTCTCGTCTCTGGTACAACTCCCAGGAGAAAGAGGGCCCTGTGACCGACGCCTGGGCTTCAATAACCCACCCAAGCCCCAGGGCTCCTGCAGCCCTCCCCGCCCCCTCCTCCCCTCACAGGATGCAGCAGCAGCACCTCTCTTCTCTGGTACAACTCCCAGGAGAAAGAGGGCCCTGTGACCGACGCCTGGGCTTCAATAACCCACCCAAGCCCCAGGGCTCCTGCAGCCCTCCCCACCCCCTCCTCACCTCACAGGATGCAGACACAGCACCTCTCTTCTCTGGTACAACTCCCAGGAGAAAGAGGGCCCTGTGACCGACGCCTGGGCTTCAATAACCCACCCAAGCCCCAGGGCTCCTGCAGCCCTCCCCACCCCCTCCTCACCTCACAGGATGCAGACACAGCACCTCTCTTCTCTGGTACAACTCCCAGGAGAAAGAGGGCCCTGTGCCCGACGCCTGTGCTTCAATAACCCACCCAAGCCCCAGGGCTCCTGCAGCCCTCCCCACCCCCTCCTCACCTCACAGGATGCAGACACAGCACCTCTCTTCTCTGGTACAACTCCCAGGAGAAAGAGGGCCCTGTGCCCGACGCCTGGGCTTCAATAACCCACCCAAGCCCCAGGGCTCCTGCAGCCCTCCCCACCCCCTCCTCCCCTCACAGGATGCAGCTGCAGCACCTCTCTTCTCTGGTACAACTCCCAGGAGAACGAGGGCCCTGTGCCCGACGCCTGGGCTTCAATAACCCACCCAAGCCCCAGGGCTCCTGCAGCCCTCCCCACCCCCTCCTCCCCTCACAGGATGCAGACACAGCACCTCTCTTCTCTGGTACAACTCCCAGGAGAAAGAGGGCCCTGTGCCCGACGCCTGTGCTTCAATAACCCACCCAAGCCCCAGGGCTCCTGCAGCCCTCCCCACCCCCTCCTCACCTCACAGGATGCAGACACAGCACCTCTCTTCTCTGGTACAACTCCCAGGAGAAAGAGGGCCCTGTGCCCGACGCCTGGGCTTCAATAACCCACCCAAGCCCCAGGGCTCCTGCAGCCCTCCCCACCCCCTCCTCCCCTCACAGGATGCAGCAGCAGCCCCTCTCGTCTCTGGTACAACTCCCAGGAGAAAGAGGGCCCTGTGCCCGACGCCTGTGCTTCAATAACCCACCCAAGCCCCAGGGCTCCTGCAGCCCTCCCCACCCCCTCCTCACCTCACAGGATGCAGACACAGCACCTCTCTTCTCTGGTACAACTCCCAGGAGAAAGAGGGCCCTGTGCCCGACGCCTGGGCTTCAATAACCCACCCAAGCCCCAGGGCTCCTGCAGCCCTCCCCACCCCCTCCTCCCCTCACAGGATGCAGCAGCAGCACCTCTCTTCTCTGGTACAACTCCCAGGAGAAAGAGGGCCCTGTGACCGACGCCTGGGCTTCAATAACCCACCCAAGCCCCAGGGCTCCTGCAGCCCTCCCCACCCCCTCCTCACCTCACAGGATGCAGACACAGCACCTCTCTTCTCTGGTACAACTCCCAGGAGAAAGAGGGCCCTGTGCCCGACGCCTGGGCTTCAATAACCCACCCAAGCCCCAGGGCTCCTGCAGCCCTCCCCGCCCCCTCCTCCCCTCACAGGATGCAGCAGCAGCCCCTCTCGTCTCTGGTACAACTCCCAGGAGAAAGAGGGCCCTGTGCCCGACGCCTGGGCTTCAATAACCCACCCAAGCCCCAGGGCTCCTGCAGCCCTCCCCACCCCCTCCTCCCCTCACAGGATGCAGCAGCAGCCCCTCTCTTCTCTGGTACAACTCCCAGGAGAAAGAGGGCCCTGTGACCGACGCCTGGGCTTCAATAACCCACCCAAGCCCCAGGGCTCCTGCAGCCCTCCCCACCCCCTCCTCCCCTCACAGGATGCAGACACAGCACCTCTCTTCTCTTGTACAACTCCCAGGAGAAGAGGGCCCTGTGCCCGACGCCTGGGCTTCAATAACCCTCCCCGCCCCCTCCTCCCCTCACAGGATGCAGCAGCAGCACCTCTCGTCTCTGGTACAACTCCCAGGAGAAGAGGGCCCTGTGCCCGACGCCTGTGCTTCAATAACCCACCCAAGCCCCAGGGCTCCTGCAGCCCTCCCCACCCCCTCCTCCCCTCACAGGATGCAGACACAGCCCCTCTCTTCTCTGGTACAACTCCCAGGAGAAGAGGGCCCTGTGCCCGACGCCTGTGCTTCAATAACCCACCCAAGCCCCAGGGCTCCTGCAGCCCTCCCCACCCCCTCCTCCCCTCACAGGATGCAGACACAGCCCCTCTCTTCTCTTGTACAACTCCCAGGAGAAGAGGGCCCTGTGCCCGACGCCTGTGCTTCAATAACCCACCCAAGCCCCAGGGCTCCTGCAGCCCTCCCCACCCCCTCCTCCCCTCACAGGATGCAGACACAGCCCCTCTCTTCTCTGGTACAACTCCCAGGAGAAGAGGGCCCTGTGCCCGACGCCTGTGCTTCAATAACCCACCCAAGCCCCAGGGCTCCTGCAGCCCTCCCCACCCCCTCCTCCCCTCACAGGATGCAGACACAGCCCCTCTCTTCTCTTGTACAACTCCCAGGAGAAGAGGGCCCTGTGCCCGACGCCTGTGCTTCAATAACCCACCCAAGCCCCAGGGCTCCTGCAGCCCTCCCCACCCCCTCCTCCCCTCACAGGATGCAGACACAGCCCCTCTCTTCTCTTGTACAACTCCCAGGAGAAAGAGGGCCCTGTGCCCGACGCCTGGGCTTCAATAACCCACCCAAGCCCCAGGGCTCCTGCAGCCCTCCCCACCCCCTCCTCCCCTCACAGGATGCAGACACAGCCCCTCTCTTCTCTTGTACAACTCCCAGGAGAAGAGGGCCCTGTGCCCGACGCCTGTGCTTCAATAACCCACCCAAGCCCCAGGGCTCCTGCAGCCCTCCCCACCCCCTCCTCCCCTCACAGGATGCAGACACAGCCCCTCTCTTCTCTGGTACAACTCCCAGGAGAAGAGGGCCCTGTGCCCGACGCCTGTGCTTCAATAACCCACCCAAGCCCCAGGGCTCCTGCAGCCCTCCCCACCCCCTCCTCCCCTCACAGGATGCAGCAGCAGCGCCTCTCTTCTCTGGTACAACTCCCAGGAGAAAGAGGGCCCTGTGCCCGACGCCTGTGCTTCAATAACCCACCCAAGCCCCAGGGCTCCTGCAGCCCTCCCCGCCCCCTCCTCACCTCACAGGATGCAGCAGCAGCACCTCTCTTCTCTGGTACAACTCCCAGGAGAAAGAGGGCCCTGTGCCCGACGCCTGTGCTTCAATAACCCACCCAAGCCCCAGGGCTCCTGCAGCCCTCCCCACCCCCTCCTCCCCTCACAGGATGCAGACACAGCCCCTCTCTTCTCTTGTACAACTCCCAGGAGAAGAGGGCCCTGTGCCCGACGCCTGTGCTTCAATAACCCACCCAAGCCCCAGGGCTCCTGCAGCCCTCCCCACCCCCTCCTCCCCTCACAGGATGCAGACACAGCCCCTCTCTTCTCTTGTACAACTCCCAGGAGAAGAGGGCCCTGTGCCCGACGCCTGTGCTTCAATAACCCACCCAAGCCCCAGGGCTCCTGCAGCCCTCCCCACCCCCTCCTCCCCTCACAGGATGCAGACACAGCCCCTCTCTTCTCTTGTACAACTCCCAGGAGAAGAGGGCCCTGTGCCCGACGCCTGTGCTTCAATAACCCACCCAAGCCCCAGGGCTCCTGCAGCCCTCCCCACCCCCTCCTCCCCTCACAGGATGCAGACACAGCCCCTCTCTTCTCTTGTACAACTCCCAGGAGAAGAGGGCCCTGTGCCCGACGCCTGTGCTTCAATAACCCACCCAAGCCCCAGGGCTCCTGCAGCCCTCCCCACCCCCTCCTCCCCTCACAGGATGCAGACACAGCCCCTCTCTTCTCTTGTACAACTCCCAGGAGAAGAGGGCCCTGTGCCCGACGCCTGTGCTTCAATAACCCACCCAAGCCCCAGGGCTCCTGCAGCCCTCCCCACCCCCTCCTCCCCTCACAGGATGCAGACACAGCCCCTCTCTTCTCTTGTACAACTCCCAGGAGAAGAGGGCCCTGTGCCCGACGCCTGTGCTTCAATAACCCACCCAAGCCCCAGGGCTCCTGCAGCCCTCCCCACCCCCTCCTCCCCTCACAGGATGCAGACACAGCACCTCTCTTCTCTGGTACAACTCCCAGGAGAAAGAGGGCCCTGTGCCCGACGCCTGTGCTTCAATAACCCACCCAAGCCCCAGGGCTCCTGCAGCCCTCCCCGCCCCCTCCTCACCTCACAGGATGCAGCAGCAGCACCTCTCTTCTCTGGTACAACTCCCAGGAGAAAGAGGGCCCTGTGACCGACGGCTGGGCTTCAATAACCCACCCAAGCCCCAGGGCTCCTGCAGCCCTCCCTGCCCCCTCCTCCCCTCACAGGATGCAGTAACAGCCCCTCTCTTCTCTGGTACAACTCCCAGGAGAAAGAGGGCCCTGTGCCCGACGCCTGTGCTTCAATAACCCACCCAAGCCCCAGGGCTCCTGCAGCCCTCCCCACCCCCTCCTCCCCTCACAGGATGCAGACACAGCCCCTCTCTTCTCTTGTACAACTCCCAGGAGAAGAGGGCTCTGTGACCGACGCCTGGGCTTCAATAACCCACCCAAGCCCCAGAGCTCCTGCAGCCCTCCCCACCCCCTCCTCCCCTCACAGGATGCAGCAGCAGCACCTCTCTTCTCTGGTACAACTCACAGGAGAAAGAGGGCCCTGTGCCCTACGCCTGTGCTTCAATAACCCACCCAAGCCCCAGGGCTCCTGCAGCCCTCCCCGCCCCCTCCTCCCCTCACAGGATGCAGCAGCAGCACCTCTCTTCTCTGGTACAACTCCCAGGAGAAAGAGGGCCCTGTGCCCGACGCCTGTGCTTCAATATCCCTCCCCACCCCCTCCTCTCCTCACAGGATGCAGACACAGCCCCTCTCTTCTCTGGTACAACTCCCAGGAGAAAGAGGGCCCTGTGCCCGACGCCTGTGCTTCAATAACCCACCCAAGCCCCAGGGCTCCTGCAGCCCTCCCCGCCCCCTCCTCACCTCACAGGATGCAGACACAGCCCCTCTCTTCTCTTGTACAACTCCCAGGAGAAGAGGGCTCTGTGACCGACGCCTGGGCTTCAATAACCCACTGTATCTCCCAGCCGAATTCCTAAGATGAAATGTATGACTTAGCAGACCCCCACACTGGGGTCTGCTGGTCCAGCTCCATCCCTGCCTCCATTCCCTATCACTACTCCCCTCCCCAGGGAAGGGGGGGCTGAACTAAGGGGCATCTTAACGCATAGTGCGGCAGGTGCAGCCCGCGCTGCTGAAGAGGCCTCTTTCCACCTCCTTTGCTGCTCTGCCCTCCTGGCTTCCAAGTGCCCTGTGGGATTAGTGGGCCTGTTCACGCATGCGCAAGGAGAGGGTACACAACCAGATGGGGAGCGCGAATATACAGGCAGAACCTGCATGTATCGGCACCCCTCTGACGTAGGGGCTGTACAAAACGACGGGGGTGGAAATTTAGTTAGAACACCCCAATGGCGGGGCTCCTCCTCGTGGTCAGTGTCTGCGCCCTGCGCATGCGCACGTCACCCCGCGAGGTTCCTCTTCCGGGAATTCCCCAATGGCCGGGCTCCTCCTGGTGGTCGGTGTCTGCGCCCTGCGCATGCGCACTGCGCCCCTCTCTGACCTCCAGGCCTCTTCCCTGTGTCCGGTGTCGGGTTTGAGCCCCGAGAGCGGCTGGAGGCCGGGCCGCCGGACGAGGAGCCTCGCAGCCGCAGGTGAGGAGGAGGGGGTTCCATGTGCGGCCCGGGGAGAGTGCGTGGGCCCTGGAGGGGGGCGGCCGCGAGATGCGGGAGACACAGCAGGGAAAGCAGAGCCCTTTGCCTGGCTCGTCTCTGGCCCGAGCCCGGTGCCTGGCTCCGCTCCTCGAGCCAAAATAAACCTCTCTCTGGCTATCTCCCGCCTTAAACTGCCTCTGTTCAAAAGAAGTTAATGCGGGACAATACATTCTCCAAATCATTTTGTTTTTAAATCTCCCTCTTGCCTCTTTTAAAATGTTTCCATGCATGCATTGGTGAAGTAAGAGGCAAGACCCTTCCCAGGTCAGCCCTGTGTATGGACCAGGCCGTTATCAGGCAACATTCAGGTCCATGAAATCAAAGACAGGTTGTTATCCCGCCGGTATCCTGAACTCCGTCTTTGAAGACACTTTCATCCATAATTATGAAGTAAAAGGAGTTTTGGTGACATTAAATATGTGCCTCAGATCGTACAGTTTTAGCTGGGAAGCTGCGATTTATCCAGTATTTCTGGGTTCACTGTGTAAAAATCGGCCACTAAGTGGGTATTTATTTGTTTTTCCTTTTTAGTGTTAATGATTTGTTTTTAGCCTTTTCTGCAGTTATTACATGTTACATGCTCAACCCAAAGTTATGTACATGACCACTACTTACATTACACAAGGTCACATTCATCTTTTTAGGCACAGTAAGATTAAGATCATGGCAAAATTCACCTGAGCATAGGCTAAGGAAATTCTGAGAACATTCGTACCTTCACCAGTATTCCTTATTATGACCAGGGACCAACTAGACAACCTAGTTATTAGATTTGCCATTGTCATGAATCAACGGGTCTTTCCTGTTTTCTACCCTATTGCTTTACGTTGCACAACATGTTATGTATACGTAATTTACCTGCATGTATCTTTTGTATAATTAACCTCACTAATTGTAAAGCGCTCTGATATCCGCAAGGATCTTGTTCGCGCTCTATAATAAAACTTTCAAAATAAATAAGGTATTTGCCCAGAGTCACATGATGTGGAGCTGCCGCCGAGAGTCGCACCTGGTTCTCAAGTTTCAGAGTCACATTCAGAGTAGAGCAAGGATGGCAGCAGAACCCCGTCTCGCTGTGGGCCTGAGGTTCCAACAGAACCTCGAGCCGAGCCAGAGCCGGGCTCGGACTTACAGTGGACGCCCGGCTCTATATATAGCAGATACTTGTGAGTCTAAACCTCTGCTTATTCGTTAATTTATGTGTGTATCAAGTGGCGTTTGCATGTTCAAGGCGAATACAACTTATTTGTGTGGACTGTCAAGTTTCTGACAAAACCTCTAGAATGTATTTAAAAATGATAACTCTTGTGACAGGTAGAGCGGTATCCATTTCAGTTTTTATCCTGGAACATTACTTTTTTATGTACTTACAGTACATCTCCGTCACGATCATAAAGTGCTTATTCTATTGTTTTCGCCAAAATAAGGCAGTATGGTAAGAACTTCAAACCAAGATGTGCCCAGATTACTGATGACAGTGTAGGGAGACATCCTTTGAAACCTGGATTCTCCATTTGAATCAGTTGTGTGATTCGAGGCAAAATCCACTCTCTGATTCTCAGCAGGTGCCCAGAAGTGAGAGTTAATTTGAGCAAAGAGCACGTGCAAGAAGGAAACTCCATTACGACACTTTAGAAAACTGTTAGTATTCGTCTTACACGTTAATTTACCCAACTGAATTATTTCCTATTTTATGAGAGAGATAGACACTGCTTTCTGCACATTAGTCCTATATAACCCTTTTTTTGGCATTGTTTCGGCGTGTCAAATGCCAGTACAGAGTTTTAAGTGGTTCATATCTGGGGGTGGGAAATAATTTGACAAGTGTTACTTTGATGTTGAAATTAAAGATATCATTTTATCATAGCTCCTTCAACGTTATAATGGATCTATTATCCTGTCAACAATGCTCCTTGTACTTTTCTAAATTTGCAAAGAAGCAATTATTCCCCATGAGTCTCAAGGGTTACTGACAGATATTAGATTAGGGGAATAACTGCCCAGTAGTGATACACTTCAGTGATCTTTACTATCCAGATGCTAATTTCAGGCCGCATCCTGCCAGTGAAGTGCAGATTAGCCACAGAGATCTGGGGTTCAAATGTCAGATGATGAATACTCCCAAAATCTTCCACATGTTTCCACAATTCAACCATTTTGTGACCGATGTCAGTTGGGGACACAGCAGTGCAGTGGCGGCTGGTGGAATTTGAAAGTGGTTAGTGGTGAGGCATAAAACCAGTGAATGTATTGTACTACAAGTGAAGCTGATGTTTATGAGGGTATGTTTTGGGGAGCCGGAGGCTCTGCACACCAACAGTCCACGACGCTGCCTTTCTAAGAGGCCCAGCTGTAGCTCTTTCTCTGCATTAATGCTGTAAACAGAATACATGAGGCTCAGAAGCATGTGCGGTGTATTCTGTTTAGAGCACAAGACCATCTTGCAAATGCGGCATCCCCTCCCTTTCCAAGTCGGCACAGTGTGAAGACTTGGAAAGGGAGGAGTGGTAAAAGGTAGCTGATATTGGACAAGCAGCTTTGGGAGTACAGGGTTGATGCTGTATACACCCAGTGCTGACAAGCGGCTTCGGGAGTACAGGGTTGATGCTGTATACACCCAGTGCTGACAAGCGGCTTCGGGAGTACAGGGTTGATGCTGTATACACCCAGAGCTGCATTGGAATGTGACTCTTTTAATTGTAATTTGTGGGCTGGCCCAGAGCAGGGCTATAGAAAGTAATAGAATGCCTTATAAATCCACTTGTCATGTAACAAAATCCACTTCATATAATCTATCCCTCCGCGCTATAGGAATTCCACATCCCTGTCAGAGGACCCCAATTATTGCAGAATCGGGCTGCCAGCAGCTCTGCCCATACTGCTTAACTTTCAGTTCCATCAATGCTGCCAACAGGCTCTTGCGCATGTGTCTACTTAAAACTGCCTGAAGTCTGTTTTGGAGAGCGGAGCAGGCTGGCCTTGACAGTCTGTACTTTTCACCAACACAATAATCATTTAGGTACAGTTGGCCATTAATACATCCACCCAAGCACCTCACGCAGTTTTTAACCTTACCCCTTCATGGCTAATAAAATACGGTACACAGGAAAGGAGGTATTTTTAATTGCACTTTTTTCGCCAATACACACAAAATCACTACCATGAAAATGGGCACGATAAAAATTCGAAGGAGTTGGTTGGGAGTTTTCAAACAAAAAGCTTTGACCACTTAAGGGTGATGTGGCCTATCTGAGGCAAGAAGTTGGCCGGGAAGGTATTAAACCAAAGGAGAAGTTGATGGAGTCAATTAACACTGCCCCTCCGTCCAAAAGTAAAGAAGATACAGGGGCGCTTTTATACCTCGTGGAATTTTACACGTTTGTGAATATCTTTCTAGAAAATGCTTACACTGTCAGGCAACTGCTAAATAATACGTATACATTTGAATTGCCAGTAGTGTTGGGAAGGGTTTAGTGAACTAAATAAAGACATTTGTAGTGCACCGCCTGAATGTGGTTTCAATCTTGAAAGGTGTAGTAACTATTGCTGCAATTGGTAATGGGTTAGGAACAGGCGCGCAACACCCATTGGAATCAAAGGGCTTCAGCCCCCCCCGTCTTGTGTGGCAGCCCGGACTCAGACAGCTCCCGGGCACACACACAGCTGCACCCGAGCCCTTCACAGGTCTTTAAAAGACCATGTGCATGTTAAAGAGGCTTTGTTGATATTTCCCCCTTTCTATGAGCCCCTGCAGCGCCACTCTACCTACTGCTTAAAGTTTCACCCCCCCCCCCCCCCGAAATTTTTTCTTAGCCCCCTCCCCCCGAAATATGGCTCTAGTTGCGCCTCTGGTTAGGAACAGTACTGACCCAAGTGGTAAGAAAGGATGTGAATTAGTTATAACCTTTGTGTTTGACCTGCAGAAACAGAATATTCCTTGCCAGAGAGAGGGCTTTAAACCTTTTCACCAGTTTCAATCAATCAACGGGTTGGTGAAGCGTAATTACTCAACTGAGAGGGTCTCAAGGCGCTGGGGAGGCTCCTGGAAGTTCACAGTGATTCGTCAAAGAGACAGGTCTTGCGGTCCTTCATGAACTTGGAGAGGGTTTGTGTGCCAGAGGTGGAGAGGGAGGGTGTTCCATTCCTTGGCTGCGAGGAAGGGGAAGGAGCAACCTGCTGTTCTGGTCTTCTTAATGCGCTGAACCGTTGCAAGGGAGAGCTGGGCTGAGAGGAAGGATCTTTGGGGTGCGTGGAACGAGAGGCGGTGGTTCAGGTAGGCGGGTTCGGTGTTGTGGAGGGCTTTGTGGGCGTGAGTGAGAACTTGAAGGCGATTCTCTTCTCGACAGGGAGCCAATGTAGTTTTTCGCAGGTGTTGGGTGATGTGGCAATGACATGGTAGTTTGAGGACTTGTCTGGTGGAGGCGTTATGGAGTTTGCTGGTAAGGTTCTTGTTGATCCCGACGTTGGGTGCATGACTGTAGTCCAGTCTGCTGCTAACCTGGGTGTGGGTGACGGTCTTTCTGTGCTCGAGAGGAATCCAGTTGAAGGTCTTTCGTAGGAGTCAGAAGGTATGGAAACGGGAGGAGTCAGCATTGATTTGACAGTCCATTTTGAGTTTGGAGTCCAGGATGATTCCAAGGTTGCGTGCGTGGGCGGTGTGGGAGGGTGGGTTCTCAAGGGTGGGGGGCCTGCAGGTGTCGTTCCAGGCATCGGGTGTGGGCCCTTCATGAGTATTTCGGTTTTGTCCGTGTGGAGTTGTAACCAGCTGTTCTTCATCCACCTAGCGACAGTTTCCATCCCTTCTTGAAAGTTTTGTATGAAGATGTTTGGTTCGTTGGATAGAGAGAGGATGAGTTGGGTGTCGTCTGTGTAGGATACAATGTTGAGACCATGGGATCTGACGATGGGTGCGAGCAGAGCCATATAGTCGCAGTTTGGGGCTGATGGAGGATCCTTGGGGAACTCCGCAGGTGGTCAGTTTCGGATCTGAGAGGAAGGGCAGGAGCCTGACCTGCTGTGTCCTGCCGGAGAGGAATGAGCGGATCCAGCTGAGGGCCATGCCCCAGATTCCTGCGTCATGTAGTCTGTGGACTATGGTGCTTTGAGAGACTGTTGAAGGCTGTGGATAGGTCCAGGAGGATGAGGGCCACAGTCTCTCTTCTGTCAGGGAGGGAGCGGATGTCTGTTGCGGCGATAAGGGCAGTTTTGGTGCTGTGGTTTTTCCTGAAGCCAGTTTGAGAGGGGTCATTGATGTTTTCTTCTGTGAAGGATGCAAGCTGGCTGTTGATGCCTTTTTCGATGACCTTTGCTGGGTACTGGAGTAAGGAGATCCGTCTGTAGTTTTTGAGGTTGGTTGGGTCAGCCGTGGGTTTTTTCAGGAGAGGGTTGACCTAGTTTAGGACACCCCACGCACCGCACGGCCACCAGCTGCTGCGTGTGCCTCCCCGCCTGCCTGCCTCTCTGCTCCGGCTGCCGCCGCGTGACCACGCCCCCTGCCATCGAGCGGCGTGGTCTGTGCTCGCTTTCCTGCCTTCTACCACTGTTTATTGTTTAAATTGTATACTGTTGTAAATTGTTATTTTGTCCCCCCCTATTGCCTGTAAAAAGTCCACATTTGTAAAGCGCACAATCACCCGTAAGGGTCTCTAGGCGCTGGGGGCCGTCGGGAAGATTAAGCGAGCTATTGCCCAGAGTCACATGGTGCTGGGCTAACCTGCTGCCGGAGCCGGGGATCGAACCGTGGTCCCCAGATTCCAGCGTCAGTCGCCCTGGCCGCGGCGCGCCTGTTTGCCTGGTTTTCTTGGTTGCCCCCGTCTCATCCCTCCCCGCTCCCCGCTTCCCGCCACCGACGCTAACCCCGCCCCTTTCTTCATTCTGTACCCTCCCCGCTCCCGCCTCCCAGCTGCTCCGCCCCCCCTCGCACTTGGCCATATATGGCGACCGTGCGACGCAGGTGAGTGTGACCTAGTTTAGGACACCCCCGCGCCGCACGGCCACCAGCTGCTGCGTGTGCCTCCCTGCCTGCCTGCCTCTCTGCTCCGGCTGCCGCCGCGTGACCACGCCCCCTGCCATCGAGCGGCGTGGTCTGTGCTCGCTTTCCTGCCTTCTACCACTGTTTATTGTTTAAATTGTATACTGTTGTAAATTGTTATTTTGTCCCCCCCATTGCCTGTTTGCCTGGTTTTCTTGGTTGCCCCCGTCTCATCCCTCCCCGCTCCCCGCTTCCCGCCACCGACGCTAACCCCGCCCCTTTCTTCATTCTGTACCCTCCCCGCTCCCGCCTCCCAGCTGCTCCGCCCCCCCTCGCACTTCGCCATATATGGCGACCGTGCGAACGCGCAGCGGTCACGCGCAGCGGGCGCGCCGATTGTGCGCCGAAGGCGCGCCAAAGGTAAGCCCGTCTGCGCCCGTCCGCGCCTGGACCGCGCCCAGTGCCCGGACCCCTGGCCCTCGAGGACCTCTGCCCACCCGCCTGACGTACACCGCCGCCACCCTCAACGCACTCAACACCGGCCGAATCCCAGGATGCTACCGAGCCACCCCACGACGCACCCACGGACCCTTCAGCTGCCACGCCTGCAAGTTCACCTGCATCCGGACCTGCCCTGCACCAGCACCCGCCAAGCCGAACACCAGCAGCAACCACCTCAAGTGCATCCTGCTCAACACCCGCTCCATCCACAGACACGCCATCGAACTCTGGAACCTCCTCGACACCACTGCCCCTGACGTTGCCTTCCTCACGGAGACCTGGATGAACGCCTCTTCAGCGCCCGACATCGCCATCGCCATCCCAGAGGGATACAAGATCACCCGGAGGGACCGCTCCGCCAACCAGATGGGAGGAGGCATCGCCGTCATCCACAGGGACACCATCCGCATCACGACCAACACCGACGACACCCTGACAACCGCCGAACATCTGCACTTCCAGATCCACATCGACCCGAAGACCACCCTCAGAGGCACCCTGATCTACCGACCCCTGGGACCACGCACACAATTCAGCGAGGACATCGCCGACTTCATCAGCCCGCATGCCCTCCCCTCCGCTGACAATTGCATATGTAACAAGGACCCCCTGAAAAGACGAATTCGTAATTCCTAGGTCAGGGAAAAAGAGATATTTGAAAAGCAACAGCCTAGGCAATTGAGCACAATAGTTTTCCACAGGATCAAAAGATATATAGCAATGGACTACAGCTGCTTAAAAAACATGTTTTTATTAGTTAATTAACATAAGTAAAAAATGAGAACTTATTATATCACATTAAAATAACAATACAAATATAAAAATTCCATAGGGTACAATTGACAAACATAAATTAACACTTTCTAGACATTAAAAAATTAATTAAGGTAGGTGGCATGAAAATTCGGTCTCTAAGAAGAGAGACCTTCAGCCACGCCACAGGACTCCACTGGACAGACCACAGCTGCGTCCACTTCACCTTCAAAAGAACGACGATCCACCACCACCAGCAACAGGTTGCCCGAAGAAACTGAAACAAGATCACAGCCGTCCAGCTCGCCGCTTCCCTGAGCCAGCACCCTCCTGCCAGCTCAGCAAACCCCAGCCAGGCCGCCGACAACCTCACGAAGTGGATCAGCAACTGCGCGGACGAACTCGCCCCTCTGAGGACCCCGCCCAGCAGACCCGCCAGCAAGAAAGCCCCATGGTTCACCGACGAACTCAAGAGCTCCAAGAAGAACTGCCGAGCCCTCGAGAAAGTCTGGAGAAGGGAACCAACACCGGACAACATGACCACCCTCAAGCTTGCCACCCGGAAGCACCACCAACTGATCCGCGCCGCCAAGAAAACTGCATTCAAGGACAGGCTGGACAACAACGCACACAACTGCAAGGAACTCTTCAACATCGTGAAAGAGCTCTCCAACCCCAACGCCGGAAACAACGACATCACCCCATCGCAAGACCTCTGCAACTCCCTCGCCTCCTACTTCCACAACAAGATCGCGGACATACACAACAGCTTCAGCATTCAACCGACGCACGCCACGACCACAGCAACGCCGCCCACCACCACCCTCCGCGCCTGGACTCCGATCAGCACCGAAGACACCGTCCGCATGATGAACTCCGGATCTCCGACCGACCCCTGCCCTCACCACGTCTTCAACAAGGCCGACGCTGTCATCGCACCCCACCTGCGGGACATTATCAACACCTCCTTCGACACCGCCACCTTCCCTGAGAGCTGGAAGCACGCCGAACTCAGCGCTCTACTCAAGAAACCTACAGCGGACCCCACCGAACTCAAGAATTACCGCCCCATCTCGCTCCTCCCGTTTCCAGCCAAAGTCATCGAGAAGACCGTCAACAAACAGCTGGCCGCCTTCCTCGAGACGAATGGATCCCTCGACCCCTCACAGTCTGGCTTCCGAGCCAACCACAGCACCGAGACCGCCTTCATCGCCGCCACCGACGACATCCGAGCCCTGATGGACAACGGAGAAACAGCGGCCCTCATCCTCCTAGACCTCTCCGCGGCATTCGACACTGTCTGCCACCGCACCCTAGTGCAGCGCCTCAGCAACGTCGGAATCCAGGAGAAGGCACTGGAATGGATGGAAGAACACAGAGAGTCCGCCTACCACCGTACAAGTCAGAGGCCACCGAAGTCATCTGCGGCGTCCCTCAAGGATCCTCGCTGAGCCCCACCCTCTTCAACGTCTACATGAGCCCCCTCGCGGCCATCGCACGCCAACACAACCTCAACATAATCTCCTACGCCGACGACACCCAGCTGATCCTCTCCCTGACCAACGACCCCGCCGCCACCAGAGCCACCAGAGCCAACCTGCACGAAGGGATGAAAGATGTAGCCAAGTGGATGACGACCAGCCGCCTGAAACTGAACTCGGACAAGACGGAGGTCCTCATCCTGGGCTCCTCGCCCTCCGCCTGGGACGACTCCTGGTGGCCCCCCGCCCTGGGCACCGCACCCAAACCGACGGACCACGCACGCAACCTGGGCTTCATCCTGGACTCCTCCCTCTCCATGACCAGACAAGTCAACGCCGTCTCCTCGTCGTGCTTCAACATCCTGCGCATGCTACGGAAGATCTTCTGGTGGATCCCCACGGAGACCAGGAAGACTGTCACCCAGGCCCTCGTCACCAGCCGACTGGACTACGGCAACGCCCTCTACGCCGGAACCACCGCCAAGCTCCAGAAGAGACTCCAGCGGATCCAGAACGCCTCAGCCAGACTCATCCTCGACATCCCACGAAACAGCCACATCTCCGGACATCTGAGAGACCTGCATTGGCTCCCCGTCAACAAAAGAATCACCTTCCGTCTCCTCACCCACGCACACAAAGCCCTAGACGATCAAGGCCCGAGCTACCTCAACAACCGAATCAACTTCTACGCTCCCAAACGCCACCTCCGATCAGCCAGCCACGCCCTCGCCGCCGTCCCCCGCATCCGAAGAGCGACAACAGGAGGAAGGTCCTTCTCCTACCTGGCCGACAAGACCTGGAACTCCCTCCCGACCGACCTGCGCTTGACCCAAGACCACCTCTCCTTCAGGAAGAAGCTCAAGACCTGGCTGTTCGAGCAGTAACGGCCCCCCCCCCAAGCGCCTTGAGACCCTACGGGTAAGTAGTGCTCTCTATAAATGTCTTTGATTGATTGATTGATTGATTGAACTCTGCATGTTTCTAGTCGTTGGGGAAGGAGGCAGTCTCAAAGGAGCTGTTGATGATTTCATGAAGCTCGGGTATGCCTACCCGCCGTCCAGTACGACAGCCACTGGAGTTGTGCCGCCAGGAAATAGGACTCGAAAGCTGGGGCGCCCAGACCCCCCTGCGTGGTGGGTAACTGCAGTTTGGTGAGAGCTATCCGGTGTCCGCTAGCCCCCCATATAAGTGTGCGGAGGAGCGCATCTAGTTCACGAATGAAAGTCCTGGGTGGAGTAACTGGTAAATTCGTGAAGTAGTATAATAGCCGGGGAAGAATGATCATCTTGTCTATGGCTACTCGACCGATCGGGGCCATCGGGAGGCTCCTCCAGAAGCCCACCGACGATCTGATGCCGGCTAACACTTTACGGTAATTACCCTCATAAATGTCAGTGGGTGAGTGGTACAGACGGACACCGAGATAACGGGGAGTGCTCATGCTCCAGGGCAGACTGCGCACCCACTCGTATCTCCCGTGGCTCAACGGACGGGTGCAATGGGTAAATTGTGTTTACCTTGAGTTCAAATGCCTTCGCGAACTCCGTCAAGGCTGTCCATATGGGTGAAAGGTCCGCAGTTATATCTCAGATGTACAGGAGGAGGTTGTCCGCGTATAGGGAAACGCAGTGGACTGTGTCCGCTATGGGAATGCCCCATGTGGGCCTCTCCCGACGCAAACGTATCGCATGGGGCTCCACTGCCAGGGCGAAGGTCAGGGGTGACGGGGGACAGCCCTGCCTAGTACCCCTCTCCACCCGGAATGGGGACGAGACGTATCAGCCTAGTCTGACACGAGATGTGAGGTTGGTGTAAAGGAGCCGCGTGTACTGCAGAAGAGTTGGACCTATTCCTGCCTGTCGCAGGATGGCAAAGAGGTAAGGCCACGTGAGAGTATCAAAGGCCTTTTCAAGATCGAGAAATATACAGGCCGCGTGAGGGTACATGTCTCTCACCAGATCCTGGACATGAAACATCCGCCTTATGTTTTGGGACGTGTTCCTGCAGGGGACGAACCCCCACTGATCCAGATGGACCAGGGGTCATAGAATTTTTTCATATATATCTGTCAGAATTTTCCCCAATATTTTACAGTCGGCAGAGAGGAGTGTGATGGGGCGGTAGGAAGACAATTGTTGTGGGTCTTGGTGTGGTTTGAGAAACGTCACTATGACAGATTCGCCAAGAGAATTTGGCAGCTCCCTCCTCTCAAGTGCATCCGCAAACGTTTCCGTCAGACAAGGGACCAATAGGGTGGAGAAGGTACTGTAGTATTCAAGAGGTAGACCGTCCAGTCCCGGTGCCTTGTTCCGGGCCAACGCACGGATCGCGCAAGAGACGTCTGCTGCCGATATTTTGGCATCCAGTGTGGTTTTGTCTGCTTCCGTGATGTGTGGGATCGGCAACGGGTCTGGAAAGTGGCTTATCGCCTCCTGTCTAAGATGTGTCGGGGTGCAATAAATCACGGTGTAGTATTGCTGGAAAGCATTTAAAATGTCCATTTGGGAGCGCACTAGGTCACCCGAGGGATTTATTTCTACCTCTCATGACTGGATAGACTCTCTTTCAATTTTTTGATGATAAGATCATGGCTATTCATAATTCCTTCCCTGCACAAGATATTAGCAGGAAATTTTTCAGTAACTGCCTTTGATCCCTCTCATATTTTGGAAGAATTCACCCAGTGTAGCTCTGAAGAAGTGACTAAAGGTTTCATAAAAGTTAAATCTGGTTCGCCTGCAGACCCTTTGCCACCGACCTTTTTCCAACTGTAGCTCCAGCTCTCTTAGGCTGCCTCACCAATCTATTCAACAAATCAATGTCAGAATCAGAATTTCCCAAAATATGGAAAACTGCCAGAGTCAGGAATATATTTAAAAAATCTACTGCAGATCCAAAACTTCTTTCCAACTATCGTCCTATATCGTTGCTCCCTTATTTCAGTAAGATGCTTGAATCACTGGTTAATAAACAGCTCGTTGTCCATCTTGAAAGCATGGATTGCTTGACCCGTCAAAAGCTGGCTTTAGGGAAGCCCACAGTACCAAAATAGCTTTGCTGGAGGTATCTGATAATATCAGGCTGGCACTAGAAAATGGACAGTCATCTATCCTCGTTCTGCTAGACTTATCTGCAGCGTTCAACACCATCTCCCACAGCATTCTTGATCATCAGCTTTGGGAGATTGGTGTCAGGGGAAAGGCTTTACAGTGGCTCAAAAACTATCTAACCAATCGAACTACGATAGCACAGGTAGGAAATACCAGCTCCTGTAGTAGATCCGTCAGGATGGGAGTACCACAGGGCTCTATCTTGGGACCCACACTCTTTAACCTTTATGTGACCCCTCTGGCCAAAGAGATTAGATCCCATGGCTTTGATGTTGTGTTGTATGCTGACGACACTCAGATCCTGGTCACTCTTGGTCCAGACCCATTGGAAACCAAGTCCTGTTTCAAAGATTGCATGTCTCATATTGATAAGTGGATGTGCACCAACCGCTTGCAGTAGAATGGAGGAAAAACCGAGATAATGCTCTATGGCAAGGCTTATGAGCATTGGTCACCTGATTGGTGGCCCTCAAGCCTTGGCCTTTGTCTTACTCCAACAAAATCTGGGCTTTCAAATGGACAACACACTGTCAATGAAAGACCATGTTAATAAGAGAGTTGGCTCATGCGTAGCCTGCGCAAAGTTTCAAGTGGATTCCGACGGAGGCAAGAAAACCACTAGTCCAGGGACTAATTATTAGTCGTATTGACTATGGGAATGCCCTGCTATCTTCTACCAATGAAAACCTTCTCTCAAGGATGCAGGTTCTGCAGAACACAGCAGCAAGGCTGGTACTTAATCTTCCACCAAGATCTCCTTCGACACCCAGTTTGAAGCGTTTACACTGGCTGCCTGTAAGAAAACGTATACGATTTAAGATTCTTTGCATGACGCATATGAATATGTACGTAAAAGGTCCAGATTTGTGGACCAAAAAGTTAAGCTGGTATCAACCTGTTAGAACTTTGAGATCCAGCAACCAAGCACTCCTCTCATCTCCCAGAATCCGTACCACCACATGTGGAGGGAAATCTTTCTTGTTACTTGCTCCGTCTCTTTGGAACAAACTGTTCTTATATCTACGCACCACAAGTGATCATAACTGTTTTCGTAGGAATTTAAATACATTGCTGTTTGACATCTAACTGCACCAAATCAAGTTCTTCTCAGAGTTATCCACCAGCGCCATGAGACTTTCGAGTGATATGTGCGCTTAATAAATATTCTATCATTTGATTTGATAGTGTTAGGCCTTAAATGCTTAGTGTGAAAATAATGTTTGCATACATCTGAGCCATGCTTTCTTTTTTACACAGTAAAATTGTACACACACTTTAGTACCATATATGCTTTATATAGACTGCTGTGCTGCGGAGTATAAACAGTTACGCCTTTCATGCTTCCTGTATGGTGCAGTTCTGCACACTGTTAACTCCTACCTGGTTAGCTGTACAATGTAGTTGTGCACACTACAACACAGTACAATTGTGCACACTTGCGCTATCCTGCTTTCAACCCGTGTGCCAGTCACACACACACACACACACACACACACACACCAGACCACACCCCCCACACACATCTTGTATGGATCCAATACAGCGCAGTTGTGCACAAGACTATTAAGCTATGCTTGCTGTGTTTGTATCCTCTACAGCGCAGTTGTGTGCACACAGAAGAGCTGTGCACGACATTTGCATAGCATAAGTTTGTGCACGCACGCACAGAAATCGCCTCTTATTCTTCCTACATAGAGAATATTTGTTTTTTGGTTTTTTTATTTCACAAATGTTTATTGGTAGTTTCCAAAACAAAAACATACAGTAAAAAAACATAAGGGACAATAAGTAAATGAATGGAAAAATATCTGTATTGGGAGTGACAATCACAGAAAATCAGAGTAAATTAAGACTAAGACAAAAATAAAGCAATAAATGGAAGCAGCATAGTAACAGTCATAAACATCATATATAGTATCTACACAAGGGTGATGGACACTGGTAATACAGACTTCAGCGTTCCCTGGGAAAGATTACCTGAAGCAGACAAGTACGTTACAGAGTAGGCTTGGTGGTAAGTATATGCGGTCATATGGGCATGAAGGTTGGGAAGTGTGGTGAAAAATCATGGGGGTTTATGTACGCTAAAATAATTGTCAAGGGAAATCCATATTTGTCTATGAGGAGGGTGCCATGGGGTATTTTGGAGAGAGATATTATTAGCACCTCTCAGCTTGGTGATCCAGTTTAGCCAACATTTAAAGGAGGCTTTACGCGTCTCCTTCCAGTTGTTCAGAATTATCTTCACAGCAACGGTGAACAAAAGGTCAATTAAGGCCCTGTCATCATCTGAGAGCGAATCAGCTCTGGTAAAGCCCAGCACTAAGGTAGAAAACTCTTTGGTGGGGGAGAAGGAGAAAACTTTTGCAATGAATGCAAAGACTTTGTCCCAGAAGGCTGTAACATAGACACAGCTTAGTAAAAGGTGTTCAAGGTCACCATCTTTCTCGTTGCAGTTCCAGCATGTGGCATTGTCTCTAATATTGTGTGAAAAGAGACGCGCCGTTGTCCAAAAAGCTTTGTGGAGAAGCCAAAACTTCGTCTGGGAGAGTGTAGGGCTTATTTTGTGTCTCATGGTTGATTCCCAGGTTTTGGACCACTCCACTTCTGAAATTGGTACAGAAGAGTATGATTCCCAGAACTGCCGAAGGTCTTTATTGAGATTGGAATGCTGTGGCCGTAGGATTTTGTAAAGCCTGGAGACCTGGTGGCCCAGCCTATTGAAGGCAGCTAGGGAGCTTGGGAGGGAGGGCGGCTTTTTGGACAGTTTTGCTTTGGAGTTTGCTGTTTTAATATTCCAAAAGTTGTAAAATTCTATTGCTTCTAGATCATATTTGGTTTGGAGTTCTTTAAAAGAGAATGGGTAAGAATTACTAAACAGTTGGTGTGGGAAAAATATATCTTTATTAATCCAGATCTAATTGTGTAGTGGTTTCCCTTTGTACATTATTAAGTGACTGTGCCATAGCGACTCCCAGTCAGAGCACCTTATGTGGTTAGTCAGGAGTTTATACATTTTTAGGAGGTCAAGTCTTGTATTTTTAAAAATGGATATTGAGCAAACGGCCGTATTCATTTTAGCAGTAAGAATGGACGCTGGAGCAAGATTTTTGAAAAGGGCTTTTTCAACGTTTAGCCATCCAGGAATGTTTTCAGCTGGTGGCGCGAGCCAGTAAGAGCCTTGTTTGGTAAGGAAGGCAATCTGGTATAGTTTAAAATCCGCTAGATTGACCCCACCCAAGGGTTTGTCGATGCGTAGCTTTTTTATGCTAATTCTAGCCTTTTTCCCTTTCCATAGGAATTTAGAAAGTAGAGTATCTAATTTGTGATGGAAGTACTGGGACAAGGTGAGAGGGAGCATTGTAATGAGATAATTAACTAAAGGGGAGATCATCATTTTAATGGCTTCGACCCTTCCTCATCAAGTTATAAAATGGGGGGACCAGCCATCCAGTTGTGATTTAATTTTGTCTAGAGTGATGGATTCATTGTGATGAAGTGTTTTGAGACGGGAGATGCCGAATTCGATTCCCAGGTATTTAATAAAACCAGTTTTCCATGTGAGGCCTGAGGCACCCTGCATTTCTCTGGTACCATAAACGTTTAGGGGCTTAACCTCTGACTTGTCACGGTTCAATTTGTACCCAGAGTGTAGCGAGTATCCTTCTATGGTAGTCATGAGAGATTTGATGGAGGTCTCTGGATTCTCTGTCGCCACTAGAATGTCGTCCGCGTATGCAGCTAGTTTCACCTGTGTGTCCCCGAAGCTCACTCCCGCTATTTCTTTATTTTGTTTTATGCCTGATATGAGCGGTTCAAGGGCCAGGAGAAACAGGGCTGGAGAGAGGGGGCAGCCTTGCCTGGTGCCCTGTTGTAAACGAAATGAGTCCAAAAGGGAGCCATTGATAGCGATTCTAACAGACGGTGAAGAATAAAGGGCCATTACCATATTGCTGTAGGAATTCCCTAAATTAAAGCCTAAATTAAAGGCTTTCATGCAGTGATGTAAGAAGGACCAAGATACTCTATCGAACGCTTTTTCAGCGTCAAGGGTTATGGCCAAAATTGGGGTGGGTATTATTTTGGCTTTCTAAAGGATATGGCATAATAGTTTTGTGTTGTCATTGGACATACAATGTTTTAAAAATCCCACCTGGGAGTTACTGATTAATTTGGGGAGAATGGCATTAAGTCTACTCGCTAGAATTTTCGCATACATTTTGCAGTCCAGAATTATAAGCGAAATGGGCTGAAAGTTTTTAGTTAGAAGGGTGCCTTTACCCTCCTTCGGGATAACAATTATAGTGGCTTCGCCCATTGATTCCGAAGCACTGCCAGAGGAGGCAATCGAGTTAAAAAGTTTTAAGAACATGGGGGAGAGCGACATCAAATGCTTTGTAGAAGCTTGCAGAAAACCCATCCGGACCGGGGGCTTTGTTGCTTTTAAGTGATTTAATAGAAGCCAGGATTTCCGTGTCTTTGATGGGGGACCCTATTGTAGAACTATCTTCATCAGAGAGTTTGGGGAGGTTCAGGGCATCTAGGTAATTAGTGCAAGCGACCGGGTCGAATGACATCTTGTTCTTGTAGAGGTCTTCATAAAAGGTCTTAAAGGTGTCTACAATTTTTTCTTGTTTGGTGTGTGTATTGTTAGCGGAGTCTTTGATTGATGAAATAGTGAGTAATTTTTGTCTGTGTTTCAGGTAGGACGCCAGAAGTTTTCCAGCTCTATTCCCTTCGCACAGTTTCATGGCTTTGAACTTATTAACCCAAACACCGGCTCGTCTGCTTGCAATAGTGTTATATTCGTACTTCTTATTGATCAGTTGCTCTAAAACCAGTTTGTTATCAAGGTCAGTCGAGTGGGTGGTTTCTAGGATCTTGATGTCTTTTTCCAGCTTGTCTAGATCTACATTAAGTTTATTATTGGTCCTTGCTCTAATGCCAATAATCACCCCTCTAATTGTGGCTTTCAGGGCGTCCCAGACTGTGGAGGTGTTCATATCAGGGGAATCATTCAGTGAGATGTATTCCTTTATGGCGTTTTCTATTTGTTGTTTGCTTTCAGGGTCCGATAGAATTTCCTCATTAAATCACCAGTGTTTTGGGGGTAAAATCGAATGGGGGCACGCAAGTTTTGATGGAGGTCTCTGGATTCTCTGTCGCCACTAGAATGTCGTCCGCGTATGCAGCTAGTTTCACCTGTGTGTCCCCGAAGCTCACTCCCGCTATTTCTTTATTTTGTTTTATGCCTGATATGAGCGGTTCAAGGGCCAGGAGAAACAGGGCTGGAGAGAGGGGGCAGCCTTGCCTGGTGCCCTGTTGTAAACGAAATGAGTCCAAAAGGGAGCCATTGATAGCGATTCTAACAGACGGTGAAGAATAAAGGGCCATTACCATATTGCTGTAGGAATTCCCTAAATTAAAGCCTAAATTAAAGGCTTTCATGCAGTGATGTAAGAAGGACCAAGATACTCTATCGAACGCTTTTTCAGCGTCAAGGGTTATGGCCAAAATTGGGGTGGGTATTATTTTGGCTTTCTAAAGGATATGGCATAATAGTTTTGTGTTGTCATTGGACATACAATGTTTTAAAAATCCCACCTGGGAGTTACTGATTAATTTGGGGAGAATGGCATTAAGTCTACTCGCTAGAATTTTCGCATACATTTTGCAGTCCAGAATTATAAGCGAAATGGGCTGAAAGTTTTTAGTTAGAAGGGTGCCTTTACCCTCCTTCGGGATAACAATTATAGTGGCTTCGCCCATTGATTCCGAAGCACTGCCAGAGGAGGCAATCGAGTTAAAAAGTTTTAAGAACATGGGGGAGAGCGACATCAAATGCTTTGTAGAAGCTTGCAGAAAACCCATCCGGACCGGGGGCTTTGTTGCTTTTAAGTGATTTAATAGAAGCCAGGATTTCCGTGTCTTTGATGGGGGACCCTATTGTAGAACTATCTTCATCAGAGAGTTTGGGGAGGTTCAGGGCATCTAGGTAATTAGTGCAAGCGACCGGGTCGAATGACATCTTGTTCTTGTAGAGGTCTTCATAAAAGGTCTTAAAGGTGTCTACAATTTTTTCTTGTTTGGTGTGTGTATTGTTAGCGGAGTCTTTGATTGATGAAATAGTGAGTAATTTTTGTCTGTGTTTCAGGTAGGACGCCAGAAGTTTTCCAGCTCTATTCCCTTCGCACAGTTTCATGGCTTTGAACTTATTAACCCAAACACCGGCTCGTCTGCTTGCAATAGTGTTATATTCGTACTTCTTATTGATCAGTTGCTCTAAAACCAGTTTGTTATCAAGGTCAGTCGAGTGGGTGGTTTCTAGGATCTTGATGTCTTTTTCCAGCTTGTCTAGATCTACATTAAGTTTATTATTGGTCCTTGCTCTAATGCCAATAATCACCCCTCTAATTGTGGCTTTCAGGGCGTCCCAGACTGTGGAGGTGTTCATATCAGGGGAATCATTCAGTGAGATGTATTCCTTTATGGCGTTTTCTATTTGTTGTTTGCTTTCAGGGTCCGATAGAATTTCCTCATTAAATCACCAGTGTTTTGGGGGTAAAATCGAATGGGGGCACGCAAGTTTGGCGCTAATGCAGGAGTGGTCAGAGATCAGCTTTGGAGCGATGTCTATTTCCTCGATGAGGTGAGTGAAAGGGCTAGAGATTAAAATATAGTCAATTCTGGAGTATGAATTATGTGGGGCTGAGTAGAAGGTATAGTCCCTCCCATCAGGATGTTGGAGGCGCCAAGAATCCTTTAGTAGGAATTTGGTGCACAGGCGAGTGAGTGAGTTGTGGGAGCGAGAAGGTTGGAACATGCATTTTGATTGTCGATCTAATAAAGGGTCCATTGGGAGATTGAAATTGCCGCCTACAATTAGGAGTTCATCTTGTGGGATGTTCTCTATGGCTAGGGAGACTGATTCCCAAAAGTCTGGGGCATCAGAGTTAGGACCGTATATGTTTACTACATAAATGGGATCTTCGTCCATTAACAGGTGGGTAATTAATAGTCTTGCATCTGTGTCGTGTGTGTGTGAGGTAACAGATAGGTTCGATTTTTTTGAGATTATGGTGATCACTCCTCCCTTCTTGTGGTTTGTCGAGGAGCAGAGTGTGTGGGAGATCCAGTTGAGGTTAATAAAGTTTATGCCCTCCTCTGAGAGCTTAATCTCTTGGAGCAGGATGATATCCTCTTTTGATTTAGATAGGTATTCAAAAACCTTCCGTCTTTTCACTGGGTAGTTGAGACCCTTGACATTCAATGAGACTACATTGAGATTTTCAGCTGAGAAATTGGTTTTAACCATCTAAAGAGTTGTGGTCGCAGAGAGAGACGCCCTCTGTATACCAGTTGTTGCGCAGTATGAGACTACAATTCGAAGGGTTCGTGGTTTATCTCTAGTATGTGGGCATTGGTAAACGCATGACCTGTGTGATACTATAAAAGCGTTATCTTTCGCAACGTAAAAGAAACAGAAAACAAAGCAGAAGGAAACAACCAGTGTAGTATACAACCCCATTTTCAATCCCTCCCCACCCCTCTCCCCCTTCTCACCCTTGTCCCCCACATCCCCTCCCTACCTCCCTCCCCGAATGTAAGAACTTAGGATGTGCGACGGCAGTACCGTCTATGGGCAGAACAGAGATATTAAATGAGAGACATTGGCTCTTCAGGCAAAACAAGATTAGAGGCCTATACTACATTAGACCCTGAACAAGTAACCAGGAGCATGGATGATAACAAGTTAAAGAGTGAGTTATAGAACAGCATAACTTCATGCAAGAATCCTGCTGCCTGCATGCGTCACAACAGTCTGATAGTGGACCCTGCTGAGCCATGCATTCTTCAGAATTATTTGTGCTCTGATTGCGGAGTCATGCATGCCTCTTTAGGGTTTTTGCAGACGGACTGCTGAGCCATGCATTCTTCAAATTTATTTGTGCTCTGATTGCTGAGTCATGCATGCCTCTTTAGGGTTTTTGCAGACGGACTGCTGAGCCATGCATTCTTCAAATTTATTTGTGCTCTGATTGCTGAGTCATGCATGCCTCTTTAGGGTTTTTGCAGACGGACTGCTGAGCCATGCATTCTTTAAATTTATTTGTTCTCTGATTGCTGAGTCATGCATGCCTCTTTAGGGTTTTTTGCTGACAGACTGCTGAGCCATGCATCCTTCAGTGCCTGCAAGATACTGTACCGCGCTAGCATTTATACAGTGCTTGCATTGCTTTTGTTACAGTTTATCCAAGAGTGTTGCTCACACCGGGGCATGTCACAGAGCATGGTTTGTTGTGTGCTCCTGGAAGCCTTCAGTGGTATCCAGGAGTAGATAACCACTTAGAGCTCAGTTTGCATATCCTCACTTTCTCACAATGCTTTTAAGTGCTTTATTGCAGCCAACAAGACTGACATTTTTGTCACTGCCCCCATTTCTGTTCCTCATTATCTGTTCTTGCCTTCAATAGCTTGTTTATGCCTGGTGTTCTCCTGGTGTTCCTCCTTCACCCTCTTCACTTTTCCATTTTCCTGTTCATCTTGATGTCTCTCTAACGTTGTATGAAATAAAAAGGATTTATAGAGCGCAAACAAATGCCTAAAGGTGTCAATGAGCTGACAGCAGTTAGTCCTAAACAAGGAACCCTCACCTGGATCTCTCCCTCGAGGCAGACGGCCTCCAGGTGTTGTGTTTCCTGAGGCTCTGCTCCCCTGAACTAAGGGGTCAATGTTGTGACATCCACGCAGCAAGTGTCCACGTGAGGCTGTAGGAATAGGATCCAGTGGACACCAATACACCACCTAGTACAGATGGAAGCAGACGCAGAGGGGTACACCCACCTACCTGTGTGCCTCCTCTGTACATCATAAGCCCCTACCTATGCACCTCCTCTGTTTATACCTCATAGGCACCTACCTCTGCATCTCCTCTGTTTATACCTTAAGAGCACCTGCCAGTGCACCTCCTCTCTTTATACCTCATAAGCACCAACCTGTGCACCTCCTCTGTTTATACCTCATTAGCACCTACCTGTGCACCTCCTCTGTTTGTACCTCATAAGCATCTACCTGTGCGCCTCCTCTGTTTGTACCTCATAAGTACCTACCTGTGCATCTCCTCTGTTTATACCTCATTAGCACCTACCTGAGCTCCTCCTCTGTTTGTACTTCCTAAGCACCTACCTGTGCACCTTCTGTTTATACCTCATAAGCACCTACCTGAGCTCCTCCTCTGTTTGTACTTCCTAAGCACCTACCTGTGCACCTTCTGTTTATACCTCATAAGCACCTACCTGTGCTCCTCCTCTGTTTGTACCTCATAAGCACCCGCCTGTGTGCCTCCTCTGTTTGGACCTCCCAGATAACCTTCTGAAACGAAGCTTGTGATCACCATACTACCAACCATGGCCTCTGCACTATCAGGCTATGACTATTATCTGACATCTGCTGTGTGCATGCTTCAAGTGTGTAGAGTGAGTACACAGACCGAGGGGAGTAGGGAGGTGAAGGACATGGAATGAGGTATACCTGGATAAAAGAAATATGGGAATGGAGGAATGTGACTTCACCTGTGGACATCAGACACCTCCTCCCGCTCTACCAAAGCCCTGTTGAGTCACAAAGTAGCATCCTGGCCTTCAGACAGACCACAATAAGTCAAATATCATGGAAAACAGGAACATGGAAAGCAATTATTAATATGCACACATCTGTTGGATTGGGGGATATTTCAGTTAAATTATTAGTTGTGATGGATTCTCTATAAGGAATAAATGACTGATATCGTTGAATAATAAATGACATGATTTAATATTTCTTTGCTTTATCTGTGTGCGCAATATAAAGACGGGCCATTAGAATTAACCCTTCATTCTGTTTTACAGAAAACCCTGGAAGGATCTGCTGATTGAAATACAACAGGATCTTAACTTTACCTACTTTAGGAAGAACTAAAGACTCATTTTTTAAGTTGTCTTTCAGGGCAGAATCAGTCAATAGTTCAAGGGAGATGGATATATATTACGCTGATAGAAAATCCACCTCAACTCAGGATAATGCTCCAGTCTTCCAGGTTAGAAGGATCCAGAAATGCTTGAGCCAGGAGGGCTGTAAAATGTGTTGAAGGTGACTTAGGGCCTTATTACGAGTGTGGCGGTCTTCCAATGGGACTACCACAGCGGAGGTACCAGGCAGACTGCCACGCCCATTGAGAGCCCGCCGCCGGATTATGGCCTAAATCCAGGGTGGGTGGGCGGTGCAGCAGCGGTCTCGCGGCGGCTGTATTAGGCTCATTAGAGAGCCTAAACAGCATATAACCACCTTAAGAGTGCCTGCAGCACGTTCCTGCGCCATGTCATGCATGCCAGACTGTGCAGGAACAAGGGCGCAATTCCATGGAGTGGAGCTACATGTGCCCCCCGCATGCAACCCAAGGAGCAGAATCGGCCGGGGCCCTGTGAGGGCCCCCTTACCTGCATGTCCTTTATCCTTTTCATGGTGGGGTCCCGCCAGGGAAAAGGGCGGTGGATATGCAGACCGTAATATGCTCGGCGATGTCGGCATCGGCACTGTCAACATATTCAGGGTGTTTGCAGACCGCCGCCACAGCGGGATCCTTGATCCTCGCGGGGTGGCGGCCTCGTGGGGTTCCCACCACCACACTCATAATAAGGCGGTCAGACCACCAGGATGGTGGCAGTTGGACCGCCACCGTGAGTGCGGCGATCATGAGGGCCGTCGCACTCGTAGTAAGGCCCTTAATGAGCTGCAAGGTAAAGGCGGGAGTTGGCATTTGAGCTGATCCAGTGTGAACATGAAAGCATTGTGGAAGACGGTGTCTGGAGTTACCGTTGTCATATATACTTCCTAAAGAGTTACCTTTGTCATGTATACTTCCTAAAGAGTTACCTTTGTTAGATACTTCCTAAAGAGTTACCTTTGTTATACACTTCCAAGTTACCTTGGTTAAATACTTCCTGAAGAGTTACCTTTGTTATACATTTCCTGAAGATTGGTAGCTACTTCCTGAAACTAAATTAACAGCAGCGCTTCCTGATTCCTCTCTTTTTCCACAATCTGTTCTGTTTAAATGAAATCTTGTCCATGTATATCTACGTAAAACTCTACCTGTAGCACGAGTTCTCTGTGGCTGCCCTTTCTTTAGTAAGTTACTCTGTCAATAATGGTAAATCACTGCCTTTTCAGAAATAAATACAATGTGACATGTTCAACCACAGTTTTATTGAAATATCCATGTATGGTAAAATGTTCCTTACTAAATTTTAAATATGGTAGAGAAGAGATGTCTTATCCAGCTGGTTAAATATTGTGTATTCACATTCTTTACATTTGCATTTAGTAATATTGCATTTCTTTGCATCCGATAGAAAATAGGACTTAAAGGCACGGATTGATTATGAATAATGAAGATAACACATCAAACCTGAAAAAATTATCAAAAATAAGGAGCTCCAAAAGCATCAGTGCAAGCAGAGGACCGATCCAGGAAGAAGCAGTCAAAGGCAATTCAGTGAGTGTACGAGTCTGAGCTCTGCACCTCGACACCCCAAGACAAAGAAATGACCTCTACAAAATTAAGGCAACAAAACTGACAAATCACCTGCTGTATAAACAAGCGTCCAACACCAGCTTTGATCATGAGGCCGGTATGAGAGTTGGAGGAAGGTCTCGTGTCTATTTGGGATCCATAGCTTGGAACAAAATCCCATTTCAGCGTTGAGCTGTTAGCAATATGATAATGTTTAAAAAAGGTTGAAAACTTGGCTTTTTGTCCATGTTTGAAACAAACTGATTTACTTTCTTTTCTGACCTGTGCTTTGCCCCGGGACACTCTTTGGAGTAGCTGTACACATTGCAAGTCGCTTCATCATCATGATGTGGCTAGAGCAGTGCTTCTCTATCCAAACTGGCAACAGACCACCATTCAGTGCTCTAGGTGTATTGCAAACTCTTCCTAGCCAAACCGCAGGCACCAGGGAAAAGCACAACGAAGTGGAGCCTAACAACTGAAGGCTGAAGGAAAGGAGAGTTCTGCTCTCTAAAGTACAAAGTATTGTCCCAATTTGCACCTACCGGAACAAAGATTAAGCTTTACCCGCAAGCATGCGAAGCCATTATCCAATCTAAAGATGCAATCACCCACAAGGAAGCCTTACTGATATTATGAATGTGGCAGGTATTTAGTGAGTCTTGTATTTTATTGTTAAATCGGAAATCAAGCGTCCAAAATATAACACGCATACAGGGAATGTGAAAATAACGCAAGTAGTTTATTAACTATGCTGACCCTTCAGGAAACACGGTCAGGAGAAAAATCGTGCAATTCCACTGAATATGTCAAGAACTTTAGCCAATTAGAAACCATAAAAGAGCATCAGCGAATACAAACAGGGGAAAAACCATACCACTGTACTGAATGTGTAAAGAGCTTCAGTCGGTTAACAGACCTCCATAGACATCAGAGAATACACACAGGGGAAAAACCATACCATTGTACTGAATGTGTGAAGAGCTTCAGTCAGTTATCACACCTCCAAAGACATCAGCGAATACACAAAGGGGAAAAACAATACCTTTGCAATGAATGTGTAAAGAGCTTCAGTCAGTTATCACACCTCCAAATACATCAGCGAATACACACAGGGGAAAAACCATACCATTGCAAGGAATGTATAAAGAGTTTCAGTCAATTATCAAGCCTCCATAGACATCATAGAATACACACAGGGGAAAAACCCTACCGTTGTAGTGAATGTGTGAAGAGCTTCTGTCGGTCACACGAACTCCTAATACATCAGCAAACACACACAGGGGAAAAACCATACCATTGCAAGGAATGTGTAAAGAGCTTCAGTCAAATTGCAAACCTCCACACACATCAGAGAATACACACAGGGGAAAAACCATACCATTGCAGTGAATGTGCCAAGAGTTTCAGTACGTTAGCAGAACTCCAAACACATCAGCGAACACACACAGGGGAAAAACCATACCATTGCAAGGAATGTGCAAAGAGCTTCATTCACATTTCAAACCTCCACAGACATCAGAGAATACACACAGGGGAAAAACCATTCCATTGCAAGGAATGTGCAAAGAACTTCAATCAGATTTCACAGCTACACGTACATCAGAAAATACACACAGGGGAAAAACCATACCATTGCAGTGAATGTGTGAAGAGTTTCAGTACGTTAGCAGAACTCCAAACACATCAGCGAACACACACAGGGGAAAAACCATACCATTGCAAGGAATGTGCAAAGAGCTTCAATCACATTTCAAACCTCCACAGACATCAGAGAATACACACAGGGGAAAAACCATTCCATTGCAAGGAATGTGCAAAGAACTTCAATCAGATTTCACAGCTACACGTACATCAGAAAATACACACAGGGGAAAAACCATACCATTACAGTGAATGTACCAAGAGTTTCAGTATGTTAGCAGAACTCCAAAAACATCAGCGAACACACACAGTGGAAAAACCATACCATTGCACTGAATGTGTAAAGAGCTTCAATCAAATTGCAAACCTCCGCACACATCAGAGAATACACACAGGGGAAAAACCATACCAGTGCAGTGAATGTGCCAAGAGTTTCAGTACGTTAGCAGAACTCCAAACACATCAGCGAACACACACAGGGGAAAAACCATACCATTGCACTGAATGTGTAAAGAGCTTCAGTCACATTTCAAACCTCCGCAGACATCAGAGAATACACACAGGGGAAAAACCCTACCATTGCAGTGAATGTGCAAAGAACTTCAATCAGATTTCACAGCTACACGTACATCAGAAAATACACACAGGGGAAAAACCATACCATTGCACTGAATGTGTAAAGAGCTTCAGTCACATTGCAAACCTCCGCAGACATCAGAGAATACACACAGGGGAAAAACCATACCATTGCAGTGAATGTGGCAGTAGTTTTACTTACTCTTCAGCATTAAGAAATCATCAGCGAGCTCACAAAGGGCAAACAAATCTTTTAAATGCCACGAATGCTTGAAAAGCTGAAGTCCATTATCAATCCTAAACAGGCATCAGCGAGCAAACGCAGAAGAAAAGCCTTCAAGTGCAATGAATGTGTGAAGAAATGCAGTCAATTATCAAGCCTATGTAGACATCAGCTTGCACACACTCTGTAAATACCGTACAACTGTAGTGAGTGTAGAAGTACATTTAGGAAATCTTTCGCATTAAGGATTCATCAGTTAATGCACACAGAGAAAAATCCTTTCAGGTGCAGTGAATGTGTGAATATCTTCTGTCAGTTATTAAACCTACGGATACATCAACTAACACACACAGAGTAAAAATGGGCATTGCAATAAATGTCAGAAGTGATTTTGTCAATTGCAAACACACCTGGGCTAAACCTTACAATTGCACTAAAAGTGTGACGAGCTTTTGCCAATTTCTGATCCTACATAGCCTCAGCGAACACACACCTTCATTTAACTCACTTAGAAATAATCCTAGAGATGCAGTGAATTCAGAAAGAACTTACGAACATTAACAATAATATTGACTCATCTGAAGACATATACAGGAGCAGAACAGTGCAGTTATTGTGAGATGAAGGAATTACAGGAACAAATATATAATTATGTGTGTTATTCAAATACCAGATGAATTAAGACTCGACTAGAAGAAAAGAAGAAAACCAAAGATTTGTAGAATAATAAAAGTGTCTGTTCCCAGTGATTGTTCACTTCGGTACACATAGAAAAAAAAACGTGATATAACAGGAAATCTACTGGGAGACTAGCACAATGTGAAATAAAAGAAAAGAAGCACTGGTGGTTTTTATTTGGCGATGAAGAGTTGCAAAGAAAAACATCCAAGTGTTCCTGTTCATGCTACCTGTAAAAGTGTAGGGATGAATATGATTCTGCCTGCACACATTGCTATATTAGCATAAGTGAGTTAGTTGCGAAAACGCCATTTTGCTGCTTTTGCACACGACACTACATCTCTGTTTTTATAAAGACAAACTGCTTGCTTTTCCTTCACATGAGAACGATCTGTTTTTCACATCTCCAGACTCACACTGCGACCTCAAGTCTGCACAAAGTGTTCAAGGTTAAAATAACAATGTATGCTGTTGATGCAGGTTGATCGGCCCACGCTCTAAACACAACACGAACACAGCTGCTCATTTCTGAAACTCAGGTGCTTTTAATATTGCACTGCATGCATGAGTCTAGCACTTGGGAAAAACCTTTCAATCAACAAAGAGCTCTGCTGATCTGGGATGCGATTCACTTCACCTGACTTTGGAGGTATGGGGTTCCCGGTTTTAACCTAGAGATCTTCTATTATTATTATACCTAGCACCTAGCAAGGGGAGGGTGGTACACAAGGCGCTATAGACCTGGTTCCACTATCATTATAATATGATTTCTCACTCTGTATTTTATGGAACTGTAACAATGTTGATTGTATTGATTTTATGCATCTTTTTACTTATGTTAGCAAATATACTGCATCTTAGAGCACGTAGTTGAAATAAACATTTTAAACTATACCGTGTCTCTGATTGCTCACGTTGTGGACATTTATGAGAATAAAAACAAGAGTGTTCTTGATTCCCACTATTCCTGAGAGGTCCCAAAGTCGCTTGTTCATTGGTAGCTTCGCTGTAGTACGGAGAATGAATGAGACACTGTTGCTAGTCGGATAGGGGTTCTGGGCACTGAAGTGGATTTTTGGTACACCACAATACACTGAGGTCCTGGTTTCCTGCGCATAGTTCTGTGCATGAGCAGAATTCCCGCAACATGGCGCCCAAAGTCTTGATTAGTGCTCGTATCTGTCCACAATACCCTCAACACCTTTTCCTGTTAACATGCGTGACGGATTAACCTACCTATATGAATGTGTTATAGGTTAATTCAAGCATGAGATTTATGAAAAGGTTCACATTTTGAATACTACCCTTTGTTGTACTGCAATTTATATAAATTGTTTTTCTTCTCTATGTCCTCATGGGTGATATTGACATAGCTCAGCATAGTTGGACAGCGCTCCGGTGTCATCTGACGCAGTTTGGAGTACCAGACGATGGTATGTCTGTTATCTTTGTGGTGAGTGCATATTCGGCGTTCTCATTTGAGCTTTTCTACGCTTGGGTCACGTTTCCTGCAATAAATGCAGATGAGGATACATTTCATACATACACTCACACTGCGATTCCTGTGAACTATACTCCATATAGGACACAAGAGATTCCAGTTTCGCCATGGCAGCATCGTGTTTGGTTGTATGGCACCCTCCCCCACACCGTAACTCCGGTTCGGTTAGGTCGCTTGTCAATTCCTGGAGCAACTTGGCCAGTCTTAGTTGGGTTCACACCATATCCACGTTATCTCAATGCCCCGATTGACGACTTGTGTCAACTTTATACCTCTTTTGTTGGGGTACATAGGGCTTTGGTTCAATATGTTTCTTGCAGCGGAACAAGTTGGACCGGCCGGGATGTAGATTAGTCCATTCATGGTTAATTCGGTTAATTCGGTAATGGGCAAGCACCCTCAAACTAATTACAATATGCTTTATTGTCTTGCTGAGAAATTTGACCAACTGGAAGCAGTGTTTCCTAATACCACTCCTGTGGAAAAACACAGGATTCTCACAATTAATTTGCAGAAAGACTTATTGCCAGAGTTAACAGATTGTGAGATTTGGGGTAAAGTATTTGCAGCAGAATATGCGAAGTATTTCTGCGCGCTGTCTATGAATGTCTTGCCCTCTGTGATCAAGCATGTTCCGGATGAGCACAGTGCGGAGGCGGCTGTCGAGTTGAGAATGAGGCTCGTTGGAGTGTTTGACGTAGTTGCTGATCTCATCTTTTGTAATGTAAAGGGAGATGCGGTTAACTTTCAGGTGTCGAATGCTTTGCGCCTTGTCCAAGACGTCGACAAACCCCGAGCATTACCATGAATTATTGCGGAGGCTTATAAGACCATTGGCCGCAATAGTTTGGGTGTTAAGCCTTTTGCTAAAACGGCAACTCAACCGCAGACTCAGATAGCAAAGTCTACTAAAGACAACCATCCAAATTTTCCAAAACAGAATTAGAAGAATAAAAATCAGGGGAAGCAGCAAAAGAAACAGGGGTCGCGTCCGGCGTCGCGATACCAGCGTCGCTCCGAAGCCGCCAATTCCTTTGTTGTGCACAGCGCAGCCGATTTAAGGCGCTGCCACCGTAACTGCACCCATTTCAGACACCATCTTGCTGGGAGGAAGGGTTGCGTTCCAGTTGTTGGACGCCTCCCGCCCTCCCAGTATATTTAAGGGGCGTCACATACTATAGCTGTGATATTTGCCATATTCTCCCCTGAGGCAGAAGCCGGGGGCTCTCAGCTCTTTTCTGTTCACTGCCTTACTGCACGCTCTTGAAATACGAAGTACGTGTTTTTTAAAATCTGTATATATTTTAACAGCTCTATTTTAAACGCTACCTCTTTACACTTCGGCACGAGACTAGCGTCGCTCCGAAGCCGCCAATTCCTTTGTTGTGCACGGCGCAGCCGATTTAAGGCGCTGCCACCGTAACTGCACCCATTTCAGACACCATCTTGCTGGGAGGAAGGGTTGCGGTCCAGTTGTTGGACGCCTCCCGCCCTCCCAGTATATTTAAGGGGCGTCACATACTATAGCTGTGATATTTGCCATATTCTCCCCTGAGGCGGAAGCCGGGGGCTCTCAGCTCTTTTCTGTTTACTGCCTTACTGCACGCTCTTGAAATACGAAGTACGTGTATTTTAAAATCTGTATATATTTTAACAGCTCTATTTTTATCGCTACCTCTTTGCACTTCGGCGCGAGACTAGTGTCGCTCCGAAGCCGACAATTCCTTTGTTGTGCACGGCGCAGCCGATTTAAGGCGCTGCCACCGTAACTGCACCCATTTCAGACACCATCTTGCTGGGAGGAAGGGTTGCGGTCCAGTTGTTGGACGCCTCCCGCCCTCCCAATATATTTAAGGGGCGTCACATACTATAGCTGTGATATATTCCATATTCTCCCCTGAGGCGGAAGCCGGGGGCTCTCAGCTCTTTTCTGTTCACTGCCTTACTGCACGCTCTTGAAATACGAAGTACATGTATTTTAAAATCTGTATATATTTTAACAGCTCTATTTTAAACGCTACCTCTTTGCACTTCGGCGCGAGACTAGCGTCACTCCGAAGCCGCCAATTCCTTTGTTGTGCACGGCGCAGCCGATTTAAGGTGCTGCCACCGTAACTGCACCCATTTCAGACACCATCTTGCTGGGAGGAAGGGTTGCGGTCCAGTTGTTGGACGCCTCCCGCCCTCCCAGTATATTTAAGGGGCGTCACATACTATAGCTGTGATATTTGCCATATTCTCCCCTGAGGCGGAAGCCGGGGGCTCTCAGCTCTTTTCTGTTCACTGCCTTTCTGCACGCTCTTGAAATACGAAGTACGTGTATTTTAAAATCTGTATATATTTTAACAGCTCTATTTTAAACGCTACCTCTTTGCACTTCGGCGCGAGACTAGCCTCGCTCCGAAGCCGCCAATTCCTTTGTTGTGCACGGCGCAGCCGATTTAAGGCGCTGCCACCATAACTGCACCCATTTCAGACATCTTGCTGGGAGGAAGGGTTGCGGTCCAGTTGTTGGACGCCTCCCACCCTCCTCTAAACCCGCCCCTTACATGTACAAAAACATTAACCCTCCCCATCCGCGCAGCGGGCGGGCGCAGCGGGCGCGCCGGCGGCGCGCCAAAGGCCAGCCCGTCTGCGCCCGTCCGCGCCTGGACCGGGCCCAGGGCCACCACCCCTGGTCCCCTTAACCCAGCGACTTGTCTACACTACTCTAATATTAAGCTGCTCGAGATGCGTCCTCACAATCACTGCGATTGTCGAAAGCTTGACCCAATATCCCTTCCCGGTCTTTTCACACAGTTCTGTCCTCATTGTATGGTTTCTATCCCCCTCGCCATTAAATCACCCTCCAGTGCTAACAAAAATACACATACCAGCATATCAATAGCACTTTCTAATGTACGCTCGCTCGGTAAACACCGACAGGATATAGCAGACTTGATAGAGGATAGGAATTTAGGTATATTATTCATGACCGAAACTTGGATGGACAATTCATCCGACCCAGACCTAGTGATTGCAGTCCCAAGAGGTTTCACAATCTATAGACACGATAGACAGCATAAAAAAGGGGGCGGAGTAGCGATTATCGCCCGTGACTCACTTAATGTGAGAATTACTGCCACCCCGTCATCCTCCTGCAAAGCTTTGCAATTCGCAATCATGCTATCCCCTTCCAACAACTTCAAAGGGATCCTCGTATACAGACCACCTGGATCACGACCACGATCAGACTTTATCACGGATTTGAGTTCTATCCTGGAATCCCTGGCTCTGGAAGACTCTTTTACAGTTTTGGGTGATTTTAATTTTCACCTAGACAAACTAGAGGATAGGGATACTTTATCTCTTATCTCGGATATGAAGACATTTGGTCTTCCCCTTCTGGTTAACTCTCCTACGCATGACGGTGGCCATACACTGGATGGCATCTTCTCCAATCTGGAGGATATCCACATAAATCAAATCCTCCCTTTCACTTGGTCAGATCATTACGCCATCTTAGGCTCCATCATCATCCAGGAAACACTCACCGCTAAAGTATTCGCCAATTCCCGTCAACCGTTTAAAGCCTGGAATGACATAGATAGTCCTAGCCTGAAAACGCTACTTGGTAATTCCAACCCCATTTTTTCCGCAGACCCCAACATTGCCACCAAGCAATTCCACGACTGGCTGGGTACTGCTGCTAATTCACTGGTTCCCACTAAACAGGCGACCAGAAACACTCGCCCCCTCGGCACCTTGGTTCACTGAAGAACTAAGAACCCAGAAACAACTCTGCAGGAACAAGGAGAGGCATTGGCGGAAGGCCTATAGCGAAGACAACAGAATTAGCTACAAGGAGACGTTGGTCAAATATAAAACCATGATCAGTGAGGCTAAGAAAAAGTACTTTAGTGAATGGATAGAGCTAGCAAAAAACTCCTCTAAGGAACTTTACGATACCACCAAGCACCTAGCTGGTTACTCCCCTGATCTGAACCCACCTCCCTCTCAATCTCTTTGCGATGCCCTGGCTACCTTCTTTTTCACGAAGGTCAATGACATCTTCTCGGCTTTCTCAAATAATACTAATACCCCCTCTATTACCCATACCTCGACTTACTCTGCACCCAAGTTTACTCATTTTACAGATATCACCAACGCTCAAACTGTGGAAATCATCACCACGATCAAAACAGGCTCTGCACTTGATCCTTGTCCTTTTAAAATTCTTCCACCTATTATCGATGTGCTTATACCTGCCATTACTCTAATCTGCAACACCATGTTCAGATCAGGTATTTATCCAGACGCCCTAAAAAAACTCCTCAAACCATTACTAAAGAAGCCTCACCTTGATAAGGATGAATTGAAAAACTACCGCCAATTGCAAGCCTTCCATTCCTGGCCAAAGTGGCCGAAAAAGCAATGAATTTACAACTATCTGCTTTCATGGAGGAACACCATTTACTCGATGATACTCAATTTGGGTTCTGCTGATTCCACGGTACGGAGACTGCGCTGATCAAAGCCGCAGATGACATCAGATCTGTTAGACCTGTCAGCCTTAGGGTGGTCTTTCCCCGTGATTTTTTTGCCCTTGCCTCATTTTTCCCACCTTCTTTTTGTTGGCCCTTAGGTCTTCGGGCACCTTTTCATAGCTAATCTGTGTTAGGGTGCAGGTGCTCTCTACTTCCAACATGGCTGGCACTGGCCCCTGCTACTGCAGCGAGGTCTTTTTAGTGTAGCACCCTAGTTGCCAGGAGCAGGCTGGGTCCCCATACAATGTTGCAACACCAGCCACCCAGCCCCTGTCCATAGTTAGAGTGGGGAAGCTCCTGGAACCTTCCAGAAGAAAGGCGGACCTGACTGTTCCCGCCTTAGAGAGTGGTCACCTGACCTGGGCATATATAAGCAAGGGAGGGAACTTTTTCTAGTCAGTTGGGGCATCACTGACCTGGGGAACCCACGCAGGAGTTTTAGGCGGGAGGGCCTAGTGAGGAACCTATGCTACTGGCAGTGACAGGATTAAGGTGCTGCCTCTTAAGCTGGGTGAGGTGTCCAAAGCTAGCCCCCTGATCTGGCCCAGTGGTAGGGAACCCCAGGGCCCATCTGCAGTGACTGAGGAGAAATTCTTCAAGCCTTCAACTCATCACCCCCCCCCTTCCACTTCAAGAAACAAGCAACTAAGGGCGCAGAACCATCCAAGCGCCAAGAAACCTGCTTCCTGGGACCAGGTACTGGACTGTGCTGCCCTGCGCATCCCCTGCCTACAACTGGGCCTACCTGTCTCCCCCTGACTGAACTGTGGGCCAAGCGCTACAATTTGCTCCCATCCTGCCTGCCTTGAGCTAACTGCCCTCGAGACTCTAGCGCTGAAGCCCCCTGTGAGGCACTGGTATTCTAAAGCGCTTCTCCCCCTCAGGAATCATCTTGTCAGCGAGGCGCTGCATTTACCCCCAAGCGCTCACCTGCTGTCCCCGAGCGCTGCGATAGCCTGTTGCTGTCTGCCGCTGTCCCGCCGGGCCTGGAGGCGCCAGTGGCCCCCTCCTTCTGCCCAGCCGAGACTGCCCCTCAGGCGCTGTTGCTCAGCGCACCAAATCACCGCCTCAGCCCACGGAAGCGATGTGATACCCCTTGGTGGCCCCCGGTACCAGAAGAGGGCCGCCGCAGTGTGGCCGGGCCCCACCCGACTAAGGGGAGGTCCCGCGGCGGCCCCGGAGCCTGAGGAAGGCCGCCGCGTAGTCCAGTCAGGCCTCGTTAGTCCTGAAGCCAAGTCACTGCCTCCATCACGTGACGAGGGCGTTCGGCCTCGTCATTGGCCGCGCCCCCATCTCCCTGTGCCGCGATTGGTCCCGCGGCCCGGCCCACACTGCTCCCTCATTGGCCGTCACCGCGGGCCCTGCTGACACGGCTCAGCGGCCAAAGAGAGCTGCACTTCACTACGGAGGGGGCCGCTGAGCCTGAGAGCCCCCTCCGCTTAGCGCCCCAAACGCTGGTCCAGCTTCGCCCCGGCGCCGGGGCTACAGAACTGCCCCCGCAGCGCACAGGGCCGGAGCTCCTTTCCCCCCAAGCGGACACTTTGCAAGGGCCCCGTAGGGTCGAAGAACACAAGGTAACCCCCTGGGGAGGAGGGCGGTAGGCCGAGTGAGGCCCGATGTCGCCCCTCCCCCGGGGTTAGCTGAATGTGCCTCGAATATTTGGAGGCTGGAGGGTCAGACACTTTCCTCATTATATCGTAGTGCACCATATTTACAAGCCTGATATGTTCAAAGTGTACCGTATTTACAAGCCTGATATGTTTAAAGTGTACCATATTTACCAGCCTGTTAATGAGAGGGAGAGTCATTTCACTGTACTGAATTTTCTTGCAGAGGTGGACTTCCATAATATTCTGATGATCTGATCTGGGTCGCAAACCGATCTGTATTCACAAGAAGAAAGGCTTGTGGTTGATGACTAAAGGCTGTGTTCTTTGAAGTTCCTTGTTAAACTGATAAGTACTTGCTGGAATGTTTTATTACTTTCTAGGAAAAGCGTCCATGAGAGGTTTGATGTGTTACTTAAATGCAATACTATAGTCGCTTCTTGTAGGATCCTCCAGGTTTATACAATTACCCCTTTGCCTGCCAAAGAGTCTGATGCGACAGGCGGGGTTAGTTAATTTTTCATTGCTTAGATGAGCTGGTTATTATTTTAATGAAAAGTCTTACTGAAATGCTTAATGAAATGTTCACCCATTTACAGGAAATGCAATCTGAACGTGATTCATGAAATGTCTTAATGAAATGCTTATCTGAAATACTAATGAATTACTAATGCATCGCTCTATTTGAAAGCCTATATAAAAGATCTTGATTTCTTTCAAATACAACTACTGGTGTGGTCTCCATTATTGCGCCACTGTGTGTTTCATTGGATGTGTGTGTTAACTGGCTGCTTTACACGCAAGCCCCTGGCTGCCTTCCTGCTCGAGCCATGCTACCCCCCGGAGAACTGGTGGTCCCAGTTCTTACATTGTTGGCGAGCGGTGGGATCCAGGAGGACCTGTAGCTACCTAACACCCTCCAGTGGGACAGAGTGTACTGCAATTAATTGGACACCTGTCGTGCTTCAAGCAAACCCAAATGCCCACCACTGTCTAGCCTGCAGCAAAGTGTGTTGAACCAGCATTGTTGCCCACATCTTAGAATTTTTCTTCCAGGTTATCTAGGTCCTCGCCTGACAGAATGGAGTTCCAGCTGGCTGACCTTGATAGGTACACTGTAGTGTTGTTAAGGGAGTTTTGTCAGGGGATGGTGGTGCCTGTGGGGACGAGAGCTGTAAAAGAAGAGCTCCGTACCGCCTTGAGGGCATGGGTAAGGGCCCACCCAGAGGAAGAAGAGGATGGGGAACAGGTCACACACGGGGAGGCGGACACTCAGGAAGACCCAGGCCTGCTCAACATTGACATGTCAGACAATTTATTGCCAGGAAGACGTTCCGGGTCAGGAAGCAGTGTATCTAGGGAGAGTGTGTCACCGCAGGAGTACGAGGACAGGAGGGAGGAGAGACGATTGAAGTGGGAGCTTGCCAAGTTAGAGCACGAGAGGGAGAGAGAAAGGGAAGATAAGAATCTGGCTTTAGAGAGAGAAAAGGAAGATAAGCAGTTTGCTTTGGAGAGAGAGAAATTAGCATTGGAGGAAAGGAAGCTGGCGCACGAGCTGCAGCTCAAGGAAATGGAGCTGCAAGCATTGCAGTTGAGTGCGCCAGGAAGTCCTAATGGTGGCAGCATACCAGGAGCTCATCAGGAGCCCAGATTCTGGTTACCCAAGGAGGTGATAGCGAGCTACACCAAGGGGGATGACATTGCCAGGTGTTTGGAGGCGTATGAAGTGGCCTTGACTGCCCATGGGGTGCCTGAGAAACACTGGGGAGGTGATTTTTACCGGTTTATACCTCCTGATGTCAGGGACTCACTCCTGTAATTTGAGAAGGCAGACCAGTTTAGGTATTCCCCCATGAAGGAGGCACTTATCAAACATTTTGGCCTCACCCCTGAAAGGTATCGCCAGAGGTTTCGTGGCAGCCATAAGCTGTCCACGCAGAATTGGGTGGATGTTTTTGAATATGCCCGAAAGGCTCTGGATGGTTGGGTGCGTGGCAGCGAGGTGCGTGATTTTGAGGGTCTGTATAACCTTTTTTTGAGAGAGCACCTATTGGATAAGTGTTTTCCGGAGTTGCGCCAGCATTTGGTGGATCCCAAGCTTACTGATTCCCGTGAGCTCGCGGAGGAGGCGAATATTTGGGTCAGCACTCGGGTGTCACACAAGGGCCCCGGGGGAGATGGCCCGAAAGGCGGTCAGGGCGCCCCTCAGAAGAAAGAGGGTGGAGATAAAAGAACGAAGTTCTCACGAGGCCCACAAACTAGACAAATTGGGAAAGGAGTAGGTACCCCACCTCAGAACCGTTCCCCAAAACCCACTTACCCTGACAAGAGTCAGCAGCCAAAAGTGGTCCGGTGCTATGAGTGCGGAGAGGTCGGACACTACAAGGGAGATCCCCAGTGTCGCAAACGACCCCCAGCCCCCACTGGTGGCAAGAGTCCCGGGGTGGCTAGCGTAGCGCTTGGGTTGGAGCTGCCCCTAGATAGGGAAGGGGAGTGGACAGGCCTGACCCTGGTTTCACTTGGGGATAGAGAGATGGTCCCAGTGACGCCCTTACCATCGAATACTGCTAAGTACCAGCAGAGGGTGAAGGTCAATGGGGAGGAGGTGGACGCTCTGAGGAACACAGGAGCCAGTATGACCACTGTAGTGAGGCGGCTGGTGTCCCCTGAGCAGGTTGTTCCTGATGTGTATCATCCGGCCGTGTTGGCTGACGGCAGAATGAGCTACTATCCCGTGGCTCAAGTTCCCTTTGAATGGGGAGGAGTGTCAGGCCCGTTGAGAGTGGCGATCAGCCCTGCCTTACCTGTGGACTGTCTGCTCGGTAATGACCTCGAACATACCGCCTGGAAGGAAGTGAAGTTTAAGGCCCACACTGAGATGCTGGGATTACCAGGGTGGACTTGCGTAGTCACCACAGCTGCTCGGCAAGAAGCTCAACCCGGGTTGGAGCCTGAAACAACGGCCCAACCCACTGTCGGTCCAGAGGAGAGTGTTGTGGAGGACACACCCAGTGTGATGGATGGGGAGCCCGCGGAGGTAACCCCGGAGTCCGTGGAGGTGGATGTCGTTCCCGTGGGGGACTTGCCGACCCTTGCCGAGTGGCATGTGGAAGGAGGTCCTACCCGGGAGGAATTCTGTTGGGCGCAGAAGGAGTGCCCCACGTTTGAAGGCATGCGGCGACAGGCCGAAGCCCAAGCGATGAACAAGGAGACCGGCAACTATCACGTGTATTGGGAGGATGGCCTCCTGTACAGTGAACCAAGGGTTCCGGTGCATGGGTCCTCGAGGGCCTTAGTGGTCCCCCAGTGTTACCGGGCCTTTTTGATGGAACTGGCGCATGAGATACCTCTAGCCGGACACCTGGGCCAGGTCAAGACCTTTGCGAGGCTAGTCCCACATTTTTATTGGCCTAGGATGAGAGTTGCCTCTGACACCTATTGCAAGACCTGCAAGACTTGCCAGGCCAGTGGCAAGACTGGGACCAAATTGAAGGCCCCATTGGAGCCACTCCCAGTGGTCGGGACCCCTTTTGAGCGGGTCGGTATTGACATTGTTGGGCCGTTGGACCCTCCGACCTCTGCGGGACATCGGTTCAATCTGGTGTTAATGGACCACGCCACTCGGTACCCAGAGGCCATCACTCTGAGGACCGTTACTGCACCTGTGGTGGCGCGGGCCCTGATGGGGATATTTACCCGAGTGGGATTCCCCAAGGTCGTGGTGTCGGACAGGGGCACAAATTTCATGTCGGCCTACATGCAGGCCATGTGGAAGGAATGCAGAGTGACCTATCGGTTCTCCACTCCTTGCCACCCCCAGACTAACGGGCTCGTAGAGCGCTTCAACAAGACCTTGAAGGGGATGATCCGGAGTCTGCAAGAAGACCTGCGGTGGAAATGGGACATCCTCCTCCCTTGCTTGCTGTTCTCGTACCACGAGGTACCCCAGAAGGGAGTCGGGTTCAGCCCCTTTGAATTGCTCTATGGCCATCCCGTTAGGGGACCCCTCAGCCTGGTCAAGGAGGGTTGGGAGAAGACTTCGAAGAAGCCTCCCCGTGATGTTGTCAGCTACATGCTGGCATTCCGCAGCCAGATGGCCAAGCTGTGGAAGGAAGCCTCAGACAATATGGAGACTAGCCATGCCGTCATGGAGGAGTGGTATGACCACAACGCTCGGACGGTGGAGTTGGACGCTGGACAGAAGGTGTGGGTCATGGAGCCTGGGGCGCTTAGTGCCCTCCAGGACCGGTGGACTGGTCCGTACGAGATTGTGGAGCGTCGAGGCCAGACCACCTACGTCGTGGACTTGAAGACCCCCCGACAACCACACCGGGTGCTCCACGTCAACCGCCTGAAGCCTCATCATGAGCGATCAGAGCTTGCTCTCCTCATGGTGACGGATGGGAGCGAGGAGGAGAAAAGTGAGCCCCTTCCTGACCTTCTAGCGGCTCAGGAGAAGGATGGTTCATTGGAGGGAGTTGTCCTCTCCCTATCCTTGACCCCAGAACAAAAGAGGGACTGCTGCCAGGTATTGGCACAGCAAGCCTCATTGTTCTCCCTCACGCCTGGAATCACACATCTGTGTACCCATGATGTGGACACAGGGGACAGTACGCCAGTGAAAAACAAGTCTTACCGGCTGTCCGAGAAAGTGAGGAACAGCATCCAGGGTGAGGTGATCAAGATGCTGGAGCTGGGTGTGATCGAACCCTCCAGCAGCCCGTGGGCTAGTCCGGTTGTGTTGGTGCCGAAAGCAGCTCCACCGGGCACCACACCAGAACTTCAGTTCTGTGTGGATTATCGGGGGTTGAATTCTGTCACCAAGACAGATGCTCACCCGATACCACGGGCAGACGAGCTGATTGACCGGCTGGGAGCAGCCAAGTACCTCAGCACCATCGACTTGACATCGGGGTACTGGCAGATTGCCATGGCCGATGGAGCGAAGGAGAAGACAGCGTTCTCCACCCCCGAGGGTCACTTCCAATTTCGAGTGATGCCCTTCGGGCTCAAGAATGCTCCGGCCACTTTCCAGCGGTTGGTGAACCAGGTATTATCTGGCCTGGAGTCCTTCTCAGCAGCTTACCTGTATGACATAGCTGTCTTCAGTAGCACCTGGGAGGACCATCTGCAACATCTCCAGGAGGTGCTGCGGGCGTTACAACGTGCCGGCTTGACTATCAAAGCTAGCAAGTGCCAGATTGGACAGGGCTCTGTCGTGTACCTGGGACACTTGGTGGGCTGAGGTAAGGTGCAACCCCTCCAGGCCAAAATTGAGACCATCATGGCCTGGGAGCCGCCCAAAACTCAGACTGAGGTCCGAGCTTTCCTCGGCCTCACTGGCTATTACCGCAGATTCGTCAAGGGATATGACACCATCGTGGCCCCCTTGACCGAGTTGACGTCCAAAAAGCAGCCACGACAGGTCATCTGGACGGCTGCTTGCCAGGAGGAATTTGAAACACTGAAGCGCGCGATGTGTACCGCTCCGGTGCTGGCCACTCCGGACTTCCAAAAAGAATTCATCGTGCAGACAGATGCCTCAGAGCATGGCGTAGGTGCCGTGCTATCGCAACTCAATGATGATGGCCAAGACCAACCTGTGGCCTTCATCTCCAGGAGACTACTCCCTCGGGAACGGCGATGGAGTACCATCGAGCGAGAAGCCTTTGCTGTGGTCTGGGCTTTGAAGAAGTTGAGGCCATACCTTTTTGGCTCTCACTTCCTGGTTCAAACCGACCACCGTCCCCTTCGCTGGCTCATGCAGATGAGAGGCGAAAACCCAAAGTTGCTAAGGTGGTCCATTTCCCTACAGGGGATGGACTTTAGGGTGGAACATCGGCCCGGAGCTGACCACACCAATGCTGACGGTCTCTCCCGGTTTTTCCGCCTTAGTGACGAGAACTCCCTAGAGGTTGGGGAGCTCTCCCCACTTTCAGCTGGGGGGACGCATGTTAGACCTGTCAGCCTTAGGGTGGTCTTTTCCCGTGATTTTTTTGCCCTTGCCTCATTTTTCCCACCTTCTTTTTGTTGGCCCTTAGGTCTTCGGGCACCTTTTCATAACTAATCTGTGTTAGGGTGCAGGTGCTCTCTACTTCCAACATGGCTGCCACTGGCCCCTGCTACTGCAGCGTGGTCTTTTTAGTGTAGCACCCTAGTTGCCAGGAGCAGGCTGGGTCCCCATACAATGTTGCAACACCAGCCACCCAGCCCCTGTCCATAGTTAGAGTGGGGAAGCTCCTGGAACCTTTCAGAAGAAAGGCGGACCTGACTTTTCCCGCCTTAGAGAGTGGTCACCTGACCTGGGCATATATAAGCAAGGGAGGGCATCACTGACCTGGGGAACCCACGCAGGAGTTTTAGGCGGGAGGGCCTAGTGAGGAACCTATGCTACTGGGAGTGACAGGATTAAGGTGCTGCCTCTTAAGCTGGGTGAGGTGTCCAAAGTTAGCCACCTGATCTGGCCCAGTGGTAGGGAACCCCAGGGCCCATCTCCAGTGACTGAGGAGAAATTCTTCAAGCCTTCAACTCATCACCCCCCCCTTCCACTTCAAGAAACAAGCAACTAAGGGCACAGAACCATCCAAGCGCAAGAAACCTGCTTCCTGGGACCAGGTACTGGACTGTGCTGCCCTGCGCATCCCCTGCCTACAACTGGGCCTACCTGTCTCTCCCTGACTGAACTGTGGGCCAAGAGCTACAATTTGCTCCCATCCTGCCTGCCTTGAGCTAACTGTGCCCTCGAGACTCTAGCGCTGAAGCCCCCTGTGAGGCACTGGTATTCTAAAGCGCTTCTCCCCCTCAGGAATCATCTTGTCAGCGAGGCGCTGCATTTGCCCCCAAGCGCTCACCTGCTGTCCCCGAGCGCTGCGATAGCCTGTCGCTGTCTGCCGCTGTCGCGCCGGGCCTGAAGGCGCCAGTGGCCCCCTCCTTCTGCCCAGCCGAGACTGTCCCTCAGGCGCTGTCGCTCAGTGCACCAAATCACCGCCGCAGCCCACGGAAGCGCTGTGATACCCCTCGGTGGCCCCCGGTACCAGAAGAGGGCTGCCGCAGTGTGGCCGGGCCCCACCCGACTAAGAGGAGGTCCCGCGGTGGCCCCCGGAGCCTGAGGAAGGCCGCCGCGTAGTCCAGTCAGGCCACGTTAGGCCTGAAGCCAAGTCGCTGCCTCCATCACGTGACGAGGGCGTTCGGCCTCGTCATTGGCCGCACCCCCGTCTCCCTGTGCCGCGATTGGTCCTGCGGCCCGGCCCACACTGCTCCCTCATTGGCCATCACCGCGGGCCCCGCTGACACGGCCCGGCGGCCGAAGAGAGCTGCACTTCACTACGGAGGGGGCCGCTGAGCCTGAGAGCCCCCTCCACTTGCCGCCCAAACGCTGGTCCAGCTTCGCCCCAGCACCGGGGCTCAAGAACTGCCCCCGTGGCGCACAGGGCCGAAGCTCCTTTCCCCCCGAGCGGACACTTCGCAAGGGCCCCGGAGGGCCGAAGAACACAAGGTAACCCCCTGGGGAGGAGGGCGGTAGGCCGAGTGAGGCCCGAGGTCGCCCCTCCCCCGGGGTTAGCTGAGACTGGGTCCTTTTGGCCCCCTTCTGAATGTGCCTCGAATATTTGGAGGCTGGAGGGTCAGACACTTTCCTCATTATTGTAGGAAGGTGGATATCTGACTATGGTTACCCCCAAACTTTTTGCCTGGTGTTTAGCTGTTTTTTGACATAGTTGGCCTGGGATCCTGCTATTCAGGGCCCCAGGCTAATTGCTCTCTCCTTAAAATGGACTCCATGTACCTTAGGTGCATACACAATTGGAACTGGTTCACCTTATAGGCCCCTGTAATAGTGTACCATAGGTACCCAGGGCATAGGTGTAGCCAAGGCCTACCAGGGGCTGCAGCATGTATTGTGCCACCTCTGGCCTGGCCTCCATATTTTGACACAACTGGCTGATCACTCAGCTGGGGTAAGTTGGTGTAATCACCTCTTGCTTAGATATAGTATCCCTATATCTAACCTTAACTGGACACATGTTAACCTATAAGCCATTCCTATGGAAGGCCCCTGCAATCCTGGGGGCAGAGTGCATGGTTTCATGTGAGATGGTGCTCTAGCATGAGCTGAGCCTGTCTGCAGCTGTCGGGAACAACTCCCTTAGCTGTTCCGGGATATTGCCATACCATATACTCTTAAGTGCATTATAATCCTCGCGGTTATTTGCTAACTTTGGTTTGGCTTTATCAAAACATGTCGAGTAAGGTGTCATACGATTTGGAATACTATCCCCTCGACAGTTCTGTTGACGGGGATAGCATTCCACCCTTCTAGAGGGACACGACATGTACCTAGCCTTAACCCCGGTTAAAGTTAACCAGAGCCTCAGCATCACAAAATGGATGCTGCCACCACAGACACAAGTCTGACCTCCTGCTGCTGGGAGTCCTTCCAGCGAGGAGGGCTTGGACAAAGGGTTTCCTGCCTTGGGAGGTGCGAGCACCACCCCAGACAGGATTTTGTGTATTGGGTAGGACAGGGCTGAATAGATTGAGACATGCCCGGGGCACACAAGGTGTCCTCGTGCATAAGCCAGTCCAAACCGGTCCTGGGACTTTCCAGACCCAGGCCTGGTGAGGAGCTGGACAAAGGAAAGGGGGTGTAACCGCCCCCCTTCCTGGTCCCACCCAGAGGAGGGACCTAGCAGGCGATCCACCCCTCTGATTGGGAATAAGAGTGGGAGCAGTGCCATAGCACCTCGGATCATCCTGAAATCAACTTGCAACTAAGAAGACGACTGGACTTCGACATTCTGCTGCTCAGAAGACTGAAGAGTATCTCCCTTGTGGCCTAGGAGTGGCCACCCTGTGAACAAAGGTACCAACCAGCAACTCGACATCTGCTTTGCCGCCGCCTCCCGCCAGAGCCTGAGCCCAGTGCCTGACAAGACCCAGACTCCCAGACTTTTCACAGCCCGATCCACAGTCCCTGCAAAGAAGGGACCCGTGGACGCACCGAGAGACGTGGGACTATACCTCTTGGAGGACCTCCGAAAAGCTGACTGCGCAGCATCCGAAGCATCCTTGACGTTGTGCTTTGGGGACTGAGAACCCCTACCACCGAGCAGCCCTTGCCTCGAAGATCAGCCCCCCAGCATCTCCACGATCTGCGTGGGGCCCTTTTGCATTGTGCCACTCGACGCGCCATCCCGGCCACTAGCCACGTGGTCAGCGGCCATCTTGGCAATGAAATCTACGAACTACACTGCGGGTCTAGTTGCTCTAGACTTGCCCTCGCTCCTGTAAAAAGGAGCACCCGCTCTGACCTTGCTGGTCCGAGTGATAAGCCTTTTTCTATTCCTGCGTGGCTTGTATTAGCCAAGGCCTGTTTGCTCCAATCAAGTTGTCGACACCGCCAACAGCGAGAAGCCTGCGTGGGACAGCTCGTGATCGACTCCTGGACGTCCTCGACCTCTTCGTGTCCACGTGGCTGCAGAGAAAAGCTACACCTCAATGCCTGTTTGCACCCGACATCACCTGGTTCCATCCTGGTTCCACGGTAGTCACTGGCTAGTGACTTTGAACATTGTCCCCTCTGCTTTCAGGTCTTCACAACTTCAGATCCACCCTTGGATCCACCGGAACTCTTCACATCGAGCCGCCTGCAGCATCTTCAGCTCCAAGCACCATCGACCAGCGTGACTAAACCTGACACTACTTCGACCCTATGCACCCGCGTCCTGTGGGTGAGGTAACTCAGCAACGCTGGTGTTCCCACACTGGTACACACCTCTAGTGTCTGTGTCTTAAGTTTCACTCCTCTAGGTCACTCGGAAGGTTCCTTTCTAACTAACTTTATAACTTTTACGCACCATAGACATTGCATTGGTGAGTGCGTGCACTTTAAACACTGCACCCGAGTCCCGCGGGCCTTTCCTGACTAAGTCACTGCTAGTCCCGATCAGCTCCAGCGATTCCCAAGGCCCTAGGCCTATTTCCTTTTCGATTGGTATCTCTTATACCACTTTCTTAGTATATGGTTTAGGTGGCCCCTAGGGCTCATCCATATTGTGCAACTTTTGTGTATTTTAAATTGTCTTGTGTTTAACGCTTGTGCTTCTGTGCTCATAAAGAGTCCAGGGGATATTTGTAGTTCATAAATCTATATATATTTTCAATATATATCTGTGTGGTGTCCTTTCATTTGGTATTCAAGGGGGTTGTATATGGTAAAACAGCTTGCTTCACATGCCTTTCAGAGTTTAGTCTAAGACTGCTTTGTCCACGCTACCTCTAGGATAGCTGGTCTATAAGGTTGACTTACAACCAATCATCATAAGGGTTGCTTGGCATGGTAAAAGGTGATCACTAGAACTAGTGAGCATCATATACCAGACCAACTTCTCACATTGGTGAGCAGCGGATTGGGATTTGAGCTTGCTGTTGTTTTACCATTACAATCTTTGAGATTATCATTTGAAAGATCATACAGGTACCTGCTAGGTACATATAAAACAAAACTAGTATACTTAAGTACTACTGATCTTAGTTGTTGTAGAGGATAGGGAGTAGCACACCCTGACTACAACTACTAGATAGGTTTAGTAGGTAAACACCAGTGTAGGTAGACTGCAACATATCCACCCACACTAGAGCAATGTCTGGGGCAGAGGGTTCCACTGGGAATGTCTCTGCTGAGAGTGACCCTCCAAAGGCACCATCCGGATTTGCTATATTTTCCTTTAAGGAACTAAGACAGCTTTGTGTCTTAAGGGGTCTGAAGACAGGGCCATCCCCTACTACAGACCACCTTAGAGAGCTCTTAGACCAGTCTGAGGCTCTAAAGACCTCTAAAGCAGACCCCACAGGGAATGCTGAAGGAGGCTCTCCTACTGAAGATGACAGTACTGAGACCCCTGTCCCCATAATCCAGGTAGATGAGGATGAAAGTCACTGGAGCTCCTCAGGTAGATGAGGAGGAGGAAGAAGAAGAGGAGACAGAAGGGGGGAGCAGTGATTCTGATGATGGCAGAAATAGTCAGGTACTAGTCAGCAGGCTTAACCAGACTAACATAAGTATATTTGGGACTGAAGCAAGGATGACCTTGCCCAGGCACCCAGGTGGACTTAACAAGGAGCATAGGAGGAGGAGGAATCACTCAGGTGACTCCAATACCTCCCAGGCTTCTAGAGGTTCTCATGGTCACTCCAGGAGGGAGATGACTAGCCCTCAGAAAAGGAAACATGAGGCAAAAATGAGAGAGGCTGAGCTTAGGATCCAGAGACAAGAATTAGAAGTTACCCTGTCCCAAGAGAAACTTGCTAGAGCAAGACAGCCTAGAGAGAGTGGGGTAATAGAACCCACTGGTGGCAGCATTATCCAAAAGGATAAAGACAGGTCTTTTGATACCAGAAACCTGAGTAAGATTGTGCCCCCCCTACAAAGCTGGGGATGATATCCACAAATGGATTACTGCACTTGAGAGAGCCTGCAAGGTACAGCAGATCCCTCAGGAGCAGTGGGCAGCAATCTTGTGGCTCTCCTTTGAAGGTAGAGGCAGAGACAGACTCCTCACAGTTAGTGATGAGGATTCTAGAAACTACCTGGTCCTGAAGAGTGCTCTGATTGATGGGTTAGGCTTAACCACTGAACAGTACAGGTTAATGTTCAGAGATACCCAGAAGACACAGACTCAGGACTGGTCTGAATTTGTTGAATGTGCCACTAAGGCTCTGGAGGGCTGGTTGCTAGGAAGTAAGGTTACAGACTATACAGGATTGTATAATTTGATGATGAGAGAGCAAATCTTAAATAATTGTCAAAATCAGCTTCTACATCAGCACCTGGTTGACTCTGATCTGACCTCTCCACAAGAATTGGGTAAGAGGGCAGACAAATGGGTCAGAACCAGGATCAGGCCTAAGAACCAGGGTGGTGACCAAAAGAAAGAGACTACCAAGCCTCAAGAGAAAGGTGGGGATAAATCCAAAGAGAAGACTTCCCCAGGGCCCCAAAACTCCAATGGAAAGGGTGGGCCCCAGAACACTTCCTCTACAGAAAAAAACCTTACTGCCATGCCTGTAAACAGGTTGGACATTATAAATCAGACAGCTGTTGTCCAAAGAATGGTAATAAGGAGAATATACCTCCAAGTAAAGCTCCAACACCTCCTGTCACTGTTAGCAGTGGTCCCCCAGGTGGTGGGAGCACCCCCAAGAATTTGGGTGGATTTACTTTTGGAGCTCAGGTGGATTCTGGCCTAACCAGGTCCCCTAACTCAGATACTCTTGTCTATGAGACTGGCATGGGGTTTGCCAATTTCACTGCTTGCCCAAACACTTTGAGCAAGTATAGACAGGAGCCCCTCATCAATGGTTTGAAAGTTGAGGCCTTTAGAGACACAGGGGCTAGCATCACCATGGTGGCTGAATGTCTAGTCCCCTCAAGGCAACTTTTACCTGATGCCAGATATCAGGTGACAAACATTGATGGCATAGAAACCAAACCTCCCATGGTAGTAGTCAATCTTAGCTGGGGAGGTGTCACTGGCCCCAAGAGAGTGGCAGTGTCATCAAACTTGCCTGTAGATTGCCTACTTGGTAATGATTTGGAAATCTCAGCCTGGGCTGAGGTTGAACAGCAAACCCATTCTAGAATGGTAAATCTCTGTGGAAAGGTTAGTGGGGCTGTAATGGCTCCCAAAAGGCCATCCGGCGCTGGGGGTTGAATCAATGGGAGGGCCTTATTTAAGCTCCACCTCCAGAACATAACGGGGCTTGTCAATCTTGTTCCGTGTTCTCTCGTTAGCAGTTGGTTTGTTCTCTCTGAGTTGAGTTACCTTTATCTACGCCGACGAAAAGCCAGCGTGGTCAGTTATCGTTTGTGCAACCAGCGCCGACGAAGAGCCAGCGTGGTCAGTTATCGTTTGTGCAACCAGCGCCGACGAAGAGCCAGCGTGGTCAGTTATCGTTTGTGCAACCAGCGCCGACGAAGAGCCAGCGTGGTCAGAATTCCAGTAGAATCATTGTTACAAGCCGTATATTGCCGCGCAAGTATTCCTGAGGAGTGCGGGCTCGCCTCCTACCATATTGTATTGTTGGTTATTGATATTTGTTTAAGTTTGGTGCAGAAGCATCTTCCATTATAGTTTATGTACCGGGGGGTTCCAATTCTCTCTCTCCATGTTTACTGACACTGACTGCAACTTGGGCTACACCTTTCCACAAGGAGTATTGTGGTTCTCACGAAGCGTGTCTATTAACGCCGAGTACAATTAGCCCTCTTATATCTACCCTAGGCAACTGTGTTCTAGGTCGAGAAGTGAAGCTAACTTCTCCGTATTTCTGGCAACATCTCCACAAGCGTGCAGAGTGTATTTTTGGATTCATTCTCAGTTACATGGGGTTGAGAAACTGGAGAGTTCAGAATCAAAGGGGGGGGGCAAGAGTTCAAACAGTTACGGCTGTGGTATTAATTTCTTGCTCTCTGTCCTCTCCTCCGTCTGCAGTGTCCCAGTACCAGTAACCTTGTGGGTATATCGACCAGACGATACCAGAAGTACCAGATCCCCCGATGCCAAACCACCTCCCGGCCCCTTTCTGTACATACTCAAATAGTGGGTATAATTCCATTGTTGGGGTTTGTGCAGTGCGGAGTAGGGAGGACTATCATCTATCGTCTCTGCTGGCCATCGGAGTCAGGTTAATGGCGCTTGCGGGTTCTTGTGCTGCTTTCAATCCCGACAGATTGACAAGCCCAAGAATACAGCCCAGCCTAGACGATGGATACAAATACCATACTCACTTCCTTGTTGGAGAGCTTTACAGAACTACAACAAGAAGTCCAAACCTCTCGTGCAGAGAACCAGGCCTTATACAAAGAGGTCTCTGATCTATGTAAAGAGATGTCCGATCTTGCACATAAAGAGCAGGTAGTGAAACCGTTGATTAGGCCGGCTACCTTGCCGCCGCCTTCTTCCTTCCAACCAGGGGGTTCGTTTGCAGCCCCTTCCACTTCTACCGAGACCAATCCCACGGTCCATATAATCAAAAATCATGGAATACCTCTAGCTCCTCCCGAAAGGTTTTATGGAGACCCTCGAAAATTTGAGACATTTTTGAATCAATGTCGTCTTCATTTCCTATGTAAGCCTATGGTTTTTCAGGATGAGGCTTCCAAAACAGCCTTCATGATGTCCTACATGGGAGGGAATGCGTCCAGTTGGACCATCCCCTTACTGGAAAAGAATGACCCTGTTTTGCATAATTTCTCCGAATTCTGCCTGGAACTACGAAAATTATTTGACAGGAAGTCCCATATGTTGTCCCTAGATCGCGAATTGATGACCTTAAGACAAGGATCCCAGGATCTGTTGTCATATATAACCACATTTAACCGCCTTATCGTAGAAACGGACTGGCCGGCTCAGAAGCGGATTTCTTTGTTTTATCAAGGCCTACGGGGAGAATTGGACGTATTAGCACAGGTGGTGCAATTGCCTTCTACTTGTGAGGAATTAATAGATTTGACCGTCCAACTGGATCACCGATTGCTGGAACGAAAAGGGGATCGAAACAGGGGAGACAATAGATACTCATACCCCATGGTTAAACCCTGGCCGGGGGGTGAGGAAAAATCAAAGACACCAGAAGGGCCGGAACCCATGCAAATCGGTGGAATCCGGGGTCCTCTCACCAGGGAAGAAAGGGACAGGCGACGGAGACTCAAACTTTGCCTATATTGTGGCAAAGGTGTGCATTTCATTAATGAATGTAGAGCCAGGAACTACGTTCCGGGGAAGAATCCCCTTCCTCGAGTACAGGCCGCTCTTACCTCAAGTGAACCGTCGGAACACTGAAGGTCTCGGATCAGATAGAGACCTCTGATTTGAGACGACCACCTAACATGGTCTCCCCTTATGTGGCAAATACCCTTCACCCTGCAGTCGCCCATATGAACGTGAGTGTTTCTCTATGGGTAGCTAATCAGGACTCATTAAGAGTCGATGCCTTGTTGGACTCGGGGGCTACAGGGAACTATATCGACCAAGACTATGCATTCCGATTGGGTATCCCCTGTGAAAAGAAACGTACGCCTGAGACCGTTAAAGCAGTGGATGGTACTGTACTTTCATCAGGCCCTGTAACGTACCATACGCTTGCTTTATTAATGAGAATTGGAGAGGATCATTGTGAGTACATCCAGTTCGACCTCATAGATGCCCCGCAGTTCCGTCTCATTCTGGGTGTGCCCTGGCTCACGCTGCATGACCCTAAGGTAAGCTGGTCATCTCGTACAGTCAGGATGACTTCTGAGTATTGTAAAGAACATTGTAGAGACAAGATAAACCATGACGTCCCACCTAATCCATCACCCGCTGCTTATTTAGCTGGTGCATGTTCCGTTGATTCCTTTTGCTGTGCAACAGCATTACCAAATGAGTACCGTGAATTTCACGCCTTGTTTGACAAACAAAAGGCCACCCAATTGCCTCCTCATTGCACCTACGATTGCCGGATAGACCTCATTCCGGGTGCGGATATCCCTTGCAGCAGGGTGTATGCCCTGACGGAAAAGGAGACACTATATCTAAAGACCTACATAGAGGACAATCTGGCGTCTGGGTTTATTAGACACTCCACCTCTCCTGCTTCTTCGCCCATGTTCTTTATACCTAAGAAGGACTGCGATGAGTTGCGACCTTGTATAGACTATCGAGCCATAAACAGAGTAACAATCAAGAACCGTTACCCTTTGCCCCTAATTCCTGTGTTGATGGATCTGTTGAAGGGAGCTCGCTATTTCACTAAACTTGATCTCCGCGGGGCTTACCATCTTGTACGCGTGAAGAAGGGGGATGAGTGGAAGACTGCGTTTAGAACTAAGTTTGGTCTCTACGAATACCGGGTGATGCCCTTTGGCCTCTGCAACGCCCCGCTCGCCTTCCAGTTCTTTATGGACGAGGTGTTAAGGGGGTGTTTGGAGTCATTTTGTGTGGTATATATTTACGATATTTTGATATATTCTGCATCTCTGTTAGACCACATCACACATGTAAGAACAGTGTTGGAATGGCTACAACAGAACTCGCTGTATGCCAAGTTGGAGAAATGCCTTTTTCATGTTCAACAAGTTGCCTTTTTGGGATACGTGATCGATGCTCAGGGGTTCCGAACGGACATGAGTAAGGTCAATGCCATTCTAACTTGGAAAACGCCACGAAACGTCAAGTCAGTGCAGAGCTTTCTTGGTTTTGCCAACTATTATCGACGATTCATTCAGGATTTCTCTAAGGTCATACATCCTATCACTGCCCTTTTGAGGAAAAATGTCCCTTTCAAATGGGGAGAGGCAGCTGAGAACTCATTTCAACTTCTTAAAGAGAAGTTTACCCGAGCACCCATTCTCCGACATCCAGACCCTAAGATGCCATTCGTGCTGGAAACTGACGCATCACAGTATGCCCTCGGTGGAGTTCTGTCCCAACGTCACCCTACCACAGGTCAGCTTCACCCCGTGGCATATTACTCTAAGAAGCTCATACCGTGTGAAGTCAATTATACCATCACTGACAAAGAGCTCCTAGCCATCAAGAGAGCATGCGAAGAATGGAGACACTACCTCCTAGGGGCATTACATACCGTAGAAATCATCACAGATCATCGTAATCTGTTGTTTTTGAAAACAGCAAAGGCTTTGACTCCTCGTCAACTGAGGTGGACCCTCTTCTTCTCAGACTTTGACTTTGTGATCAAGTATAGACCCGGGACCCGTAACGGAAAAGCGGATGCGCTCTCCAGGTTGGAAGATGAAGGAGCAGTGATTCCCACTGAACCCCCTTTCATTCTTAAGGGGACCGAACAATCGGAACTGTCTATTGCCTTAATCACCTTCGAAGATTTTCTAGAAGACGTTCGAGTCGCCCTAACTGACCAGGACATAGCATCTTGGGTACAAGAAGAGCCTGCCAACCGATGAGAAAAAGATCAGTTAGCATATCATTACCATGCCTTATACATACCCCGAACCGTGTTACAACGCAAGGTTTTAGAATGGGCACACGATTCTGCTTTAGGGGGACACATGGGCATTCACAAGACCATCGCTAATGTGGAACGATCATTTTGGTGGCCTGGTGTCAGAGCTGATTCCAAGGAGTATGTAAAAAACTGTGCGATCTGTGCACAGGGAAAAGCCAGTCATATCAAACCGCCAGGACTGTTGCAGCCGTTACCGATTCCACCCAAACCATGGCATACCTTGTCTATGGATTTTATTGTGGAAATGCCCCCTTGTGAGAAACAGACAGTCATTCTGGTGGTAGTTGACCATCTTACAAAAATGGGACATTTTATCTCTTTACCTGGTCTGCCTTCCTCCAGTGAGTTAGCTAAAGTCTTCCTGCAACACATCGTGCGACCACACGGATTGCCGAGTGTGTTAATTACGGATCGTGGAACACAATTCACCTCTCGTTTTTGGAAGGCTCTATGTACCATTCTGCAGATAGATGCTCGTCTCTCGTCCAGCTACCATCCGCAAACGGATGGTAAAACGGAACGTCTGAATCAGACTCTTGAACAATACCTGCGATGTTTTACGTTACAAAACACCTCTGATTGGACCATCCTTTTGTGGTTAGCGGAATTCGCCTATAATAAAGCTGTACATACCACCCTGGGTTGTTCTCCGTTCTTTTACCTTTATGGATTCCACCCGAACATGCTTCCATTTGAATGGCCGGCTGAATCCTTGGTTCCGGCCATCCATGAACATCATGCACATCTTCAGGCGATTCTGATCGAGGCGCGGAACAATTTGGAAAAAGCCCAAACAGCCCAGAAGCTTTTTGCTGATAAGAGACGATCCCCGGAACCTGAGTATAAGGTTGGAGACAAAGTCTGGTTTCTACGCGCAACCTGCACATTAAGGGACTTACGAAATTGAAACCTAAATATGTTGGTCCCTATGGTATTTGTGAGGTAATAAATGCGGTAGCCATGAAACTCTCGTTGCCAGTGTCGTGGACGATTCATCCAGTGTTTCATGTGTCGCTCCTACGTCCTTGTCTTCCAAGCGTGAGGTTGCCTGAACGTCCTCGTCCTGTGGAAGTTGAAGGACATGAGGAATATGAGGTACTGGCCATCCTGGACTCTCGCATGGTACGTGGCAGGATTCAGTACCTGGTCGATTGGAAAGGATTTGGCCCCGAAGACAGGACCTGGGAACCTGTGGACCATCTACATTGTCCCTATTTGGTTGAACAATTCCATGAGCAATATCCCGGTAAGCCAGGACGTCCGCCGAGACGGCGGTCCTCGAGAGGGGGTTCTGCAGTGATCGCCACCATCGACACTGCCAAATGCAAAAGATTCCGTACTGAACGCCCCTTACGGAAATACTACAAGTCCCAGAAGGCCATCCGGCGCTGGGGGTTGAATCAATGGGAGGACCTTATTTAAGCTCCACCTCCGGAACATAACGGGGCTTGTCAATCTTGTTCCGTGTTCTCTCGTTAGCAGTTGGTTTGTTCTCTCTGAGTTGAGTTACCTTTATCTACGCCGACGAAAAGCCAGCGTGGTCAGTTATCGTTTGTGCAACCAGCGCCGACGAAGAGCCAGCGTGTTCAGTTATCGTTTGTGCAACCAGCGCCGACTAAAGAGCCAGCGTGGTCAGTTATCGTTTGTGCAACCAGCGCCGACGAAGAGCCAGCGTGGTCAGTTATCGTTTGTGCAACCAGCGCCGACGAAGAGCCAGCGTGGTCAGAATTCCAGTAGAATCATTGTTACAAGCCGTATATTGCCGCGCAAGTATTCCTGAGGAGTGCGGGCTCGCCTCCTACCATATTGTATTGTTGGTTATTGATATTTGTTTAAGTTTGGTGCAGAAGCATCTTCCATTATAGTTTATGTACCGGGGGGTTCCAATTCTCTCTGTCCATGTTTACTAACACTGACTGCAACTTGGGCTACACCTTTCCACAAGGAGTATTGTGGTTCTCACGAAGCGTGTATATTAACGCCGAGTACAATTAGCCCTCTTATATCTACCCTAGGCAACTGTGTTCTAGGTCGAGAAGTGAAGCTAACTTCTCCGTATTTCTGGCAACATCTCCACAAGCGTGCAGAGTGTATTTTTGGATTTATTCTCGGTTACATGGGGTTGAGAACCTGGTGAGTTCAGAATCAAAGGGGGGGGACAAGAGTTCAGACAGTTACGGTTGTGGTATTAATTTCTTGCTCTCTGTCCTCTCCTCCGTCTGCAGTGTCCCAGTACCGGTAACCTCGTGGGTATATCGACCAGACGATACCAGAAGTACCAGATCCCCCGATGCCAAACCACCTCCCGGCCCCTTTCTGTACATACTCGAATAGTGGGTATAATTCCATTGTTGGGGTTTGTGCAGTGCGGAGTAGGGAGGACTATCGTCTATCGTCTCTGCTGGCCATCGGAGTCAGGTTAGTGGCACTTGCGGGTTCTTGTGCTGCTTTCAATCCCGACAGTTTGCACCCGACATCACCTGGTTCCATCCTGGTTCCACGGTAGTCACTGGCTAGTGACTTTGAACATTGTCCCCTCTGCTTTCAGGTCTTCACAACTTCAGATCCACCCTTGGATCCACCGGAACTCTTCACATCGAGCCGCCTGCAGCATCTTCAGCTCCAATCACCATCGGCCAGCGTGACGAAACCCGACACTACTTCGACCCTATGCACCCGCGTCCTGTGGGTGAGGTAACTCAGCAACGCCGGTGTTCACACACTGGTACACACCTCTAGTGTCTGTGTCTTAAGTTTCACTCCTCTAGGTCACTCGGAAGGTTCCTTTCTAACTAACTTTATAACTTTTATGCACCATAGACATTGCATTGGTGAGTGCATGCACTTTAAACACTGCACCCGAGTCCCGCGGGCCTTTCCCGACTTAGTCACTGCTAGTCCCGATCAGCTCCAGCGATTCCCAAGGCCCTAGGCCTATTTCCTTTTCGATTGGTATCTCTTATACCACTTTCTTAGTATATGGTTTAGGTGGCCCCAAGGGCTCATCCATATTGTGCAACTTTTGTGTATTTTAAACTGTCTTGTGTTTAACGCTTGTGCTTCTGTGCTCATAAAGAGTCCAGGGGATATTTGTAGTTAATAAATCTATATATATTTTCAATATATATCTGTGTGGTGTCCTTTCATTTGGTATTCAAGGGGGTTGTATATGGTAAAACAGCTTGCTTCACATGCCTTTCAGAGTTTAGTCTAAGACTGCTTTGTCCACCTACTACTAGCATAGCTGGTCTATAAGATTGACTTACAACCAATCATCATAAGGGTTGCTTGGCATGGTACAAGGTGATCACTAGAACTAGTGAGCATCATATACCAGGCCAACTTCTGACAATTATATCGTAGTGCACCATATTTACAAGCCTGATATGTTCAAAGTGTACCGTATTTACAAGCCTGATATGTTTAAAGTGTACCATATTTGCCAGCCAGTTAATGAGAGGGAGAGTCACTTTACTGTACTGAATTTTCTTGCAGAGGTGGACTTCCATAATATTCTGATGATCTGATCTGGGTCGCAAACCGATCTGTATTCACAAGAAGAAAGGCTTGTGGTTGATGACTAAAGGCTGTGTTCTTTGAAGTTCCTTGTTAGACTGATAAGTACTTGCTGGAATGTTTTATTACTTTCTAGGAAAAGCGTCCATGAGAGGTTTGATGTGTTACTTAAACGCAATACTATAGTCGCTTCTTGTAGGATCCTCCAGGTTTATACAATTACCCCTTTGCCTGCCAAAGAGTCTGATGCGACAGGCAGGGTTAGTTAATGTTTCATTGCTTAGATGAGATGGTTATTATTTTAATGAAAAGTCTTACTGAAATGCTTAATGAAATGTTCACCCATTTACAAGATCCATCCGAGATCATGGTGGAACAGCAGTACTAATACTGCTTGATTTATCGGCTGCTTTCAACACGGTCGATCACTCGATTTTGGTCGACCGTGTTGATAACATGGGCATTCAACACACAGCCAAGGAACTTCTGGCATCTTTTCTGTCTGACGGAACCCAGGCTGTCACACTGGGCCCCTTCCAATCGTCCAACTTGTCTCTGCCATGCGGGGTACCACAAGGCTCATCCCCAAGTCCGACACTCTTTAATATCTACGTGTCGGACCTAGCTAACATCATTCGAGCATATGGGATGAGCCTTACCTCCTATGCGGATGACACGCAGTTGGTCTTGGCCATCAAAAACAACGGAGATAAGGTAGCAGAAAACTTTAAAGAAGGTATGTTGGCAATTGGGGACTGGATAGCCCCCAAATGTTTAAAATGTAATTCCGATAAGATGGAAGTCGTCATATTCGGACAACTTAACCCAGGTTGGTCCTCCGTATGGTGGCCCACCGCCTTCGGAATTCCGCCTAAACCTGCTAGCAAGGTGAGGAACTTGGGAGTCGTCTTTGACGACCGTCTCAACTTTGTTTTACACGCCAACCAAATTGCATCCTCAGCCTTCCATAAATTGCGCCTTATCAAGAAAATCATCCCCTTCCTCCCTGAAATGGCCGGTAAAACTCTGGTGACCTCCTTAGTGCTGCCTACGCTGGACTACTGTAATGCCCTGTTTGCAAATGCCCAAGTAAGGGTCATCAATAAAATGCAAACTGTCCAAAACTCAGCAGCTAGACTCTTGGCCAGAATTCCCAAATATAAGTCAGCGACCGACACCATTAGAAAGTTACACTGGCTTCATATCAGAAACAGGATTAAGTTTAAAACTCTCTGCATTGTGTATAAGTCTCTGCACAATCAAGGACCCTCATTTTTCAAACAACATCTGACTCCTTACCGTCCATCGAGATCTTTACGTTCCTCTACCCTAAACGATCTAGTGGTTCCCCGCACCAAAACTGTTTCCTGGGGGGATCGGAGGTTCTTGGTCTCGGCTCCGAAACTATGGAACTCCTTACCCCAGTCAATAAAAACCTGCCCCTCATTTTGGACCTTCCGCAAACAGCTAAAGACCTGGCTGTTCAACCAGTAACACAAGATCTACCCTGGCAGTAGGAGAATCATTCGCAGATATCTTAGCGCCGAGACGCCCACGGGCATTTGTTCGCGCTTAATAAATGACATAAATAAATAAGAAATGTCATAAATAAATAAATAAATACTGAGCGCACTTATGATTTGTGCGACCACGCAAGAATTAGGTCTCCTGATAGATTTCAGGTTCCTGAGCAACGTTCTCCTCGTTCTTCACAGGAAACATCGCGCGCAAGCTGGTGGAGGAGAACACGGCAGGGGTCGGGGTTCCCCACAAGGACGTGAGCAGCCCCGCCGGTCTGATGGTAAAGGCAAGCAGGAAGACTTGCCACGTTAACACCCTCATTTTCAGAAAAAGAAAGTTGCTGCGTTATCCGTAAGGTATGCCACGGATAGTGAGAACACAGCTAGGGATCCTGACATGGGCATTAACGCTGCTCGACAGCGCAGCGGAGGTTACAATAGTGCGGAAAGCACTGCGTCCATAGCTGAAGGCGACAGCAACTGACACTTTTATCACAATGGAAACTGCTGACAGTAGGGTGGCTCCCCCGACAGACTATATGATATAGTTCTTTTAATAGAAGGTGATATCCAACGTGTAATAAAAGGGATTTTTTGGGACCATCTGACCTCTACATATGACATTCTGTTAGCTGAGTCAGACTGGCCCCCGCTTTTCATTTTGCCGCTCCAAGAGGGGAGGAGGTCACCCTCCCCAGCTTTCCACACAATGTGCCCGAGGAGCAGTCCGCAGAACTTTGCAGAAGAGTGTGCTCTGGTGCTTGCACCTGGATTGTACCATACTCAAGTCGGGTGGGATAAACTTTCTCCCAGACACGAGATTCCATTGCGGTTTATGCCACAGCCACAACCCCAATATCCCATGCGGCGATTGGCTAAAGCCCCCGTTGCGGAAATCCTTGAACAATTAGAATATCAAGGTGTGTCGTACTGCCTGGTTTTGGAGTATCTTTGTGAAACAAAGGAGTTAGGTCCATGTAGGGTATGGGGTAGACTGGATCGCAATAAACTAGAAAACACAAGAATATGTCTACACCCAATTAATTTCCAAAATACGTATTTCAGATCATAGGAGAAACACAAACGTATTGAGTTTGACCCGGTATTTTTATTTATACCTGTCTCTTTCGGAAAAAAAATTAATTCTTCTTTTGAAAGTTTTGCAAAAAAAGGAGACAACTGTTTATTCAATACACTTAAATTCCAACATCTAACTATTTACAAACAAAATATTTACAATTCATATACACAATTATCATACATTCCACAAAAAATTCACTATACAAACACAAACAATTGAAATTTTCAATAAAGTTAATCTGAATTCATAAAGAATGAAGAGACAAAGTCAAAAGGAAGGAGCACGTTCTAATATAAGGTTGACTTTTACAACCAGCCAGAGCTAGTTCAAACGCTTAGTGATATTGATTGCTCCCTCAGATGTGCCGACGCATTTCTAGTCCGAGGAATCCAGTTTCCAGACTGTCATCAGGGCTTTGTCACTTTTCTGTGTAAAATGCAGAAAAACAACAAAGTTTTAATTATCTAGCTTGAAGCCGCTATTCTTTCTGGTATTGCACTAAACAATCTAAAACTTTGGGTTTTCGCCTCTCATCTGCAAGGGCAGTGCACTGAAGCTTTACACCGAGCATGTCTTATTCCGGGCCACATGTTGTTTTTAAATAGTACGATCTCACAAACAACTTGTCTTAGTTTGGCCACTTCAAAACACATGAATACCCCTAAAATTCCTAATCTGCATGCTTACCCTAATTGGAAGAATCATACTGATAGATCCCTTGATGAATTACAATCTTTAATTTCAAATTCCTCCTTTAACATTTCGTCCCTGGATCCTGAGGGTTGGCTGTTGTGGCCAACAAGTTCTGATTCTTGTCAACATGGCTTTCTGGGTTTAGCCCCTGGCCTTACACAGGACAGAACTGATCCCTTTTTGAAACTTCCCATTCAGTTACCACCTAGTCAGTGGGGAAATGATGTCAAAATTGGCTGAAACAATCCACTCTTTCGTCTGTTAAACATCATTTATCTTTGTTCACCGACAATGTTGATTTAACTGATTTTGTTAAGGGTCCTGTGAGTGGAAGATCTAAAAGATATATATATGTGTGATTTACAATGAAGTTTGGAAACTGTCGCAGGTTGAGGCTGCTTCCTGTTTAAGAGCAATAGACCAAGTTAATTTGGAAAAAGTGCTTGCTCTCATTGATAATAGCATTAACACACTCTCTTCCAGAATTTACACCTTGGATAATATTGTTTTATCTGTTGTGCATATTGTGCAAGATGATGTTTCTGTTTTGTTCCATGGTCAAAATCAATTGCGGTCCATCACGCAGTTTGCTTGGACCTTACAAACTTTAAAATCTGGGAAAGTGCCTTGGGACTACATTAATATTTCGTCAGTGTTTATACCGTTTAATTTAACAGAAAAACAACAGTTCATGTCCATGAAGGATGCGTCACATTCTCTATTGCATATAAAAAAATTAGAACCATTACGATTTTCTGTAGCCGAATCTAATTCAGCTGTGTGGCTCATCCATGGTTTAATAACATTGCCTTTTCCTCTGTTTAAGTTTAGTTCATGTATGAAACACTATGCCCTGGGTAGATGTGAACCACTCGGTACCGCTTTTCTCCATAAAGTTTGGTCTCTGCCCTTCTCATACAGATGTCTGAGGGATGGCTAAGAGGTTTACTTAAAAGGGCAGGAGTGCACTTCCACACCTGATCACTCACTCGTATGCAAGAATGTTCAATTGCACGGGACGTGTAATGTGGAGGCTCCGAATTTAGCTTGCATTTTTAAGGGAATTCCTGTGCCAGCTATCCTACCAACATTCACACTATTAGCAACTGATAGCTATTTGCTTTTAAATAATGAAGCTTGCTTTGGGATGTTAGCTGAAATTCTGTACATTGTCACTGTTTCACAGCGAGTATATTGCTGTAAAAATGTGCTTTTCCCGCCCCCGCAATGGAGGCTCGATATCTCTATGTGGCCTTCCATTCCGACACTGAAAGCAGAGTTCAACAAGTTGAACAGAATAAGAGCTTTATTGTCTCAAACAGAAGTTGCTCTCACTTCTTCTTGTGAAACATTTGTCCTTCATGTTGCTAACACGTGTACAGAAGTACACACTGTTTTAAATACGGATCTCCCACTTCATTTTGTCGCTTTAATCCACACTATCTTTAATGCCTCGACCACTACAGGCCTGGCCCACTTTTTTAGAACTGTTAGCTCCGGCCTTGTGACCTCATTCCAAACTATATTTGGTGTGATACTGGCATTTTTTCATTCTATTTTTTCCAGCATCTTTAGCCGCTTCCCCATGTTCCATTGCCTGGATTGCCAATTCGAAGGGGCATTAGAACTCTGTCTCTCAAATACGGTGTCTCCTGCTCCTGATTTTGACCATCTATTGAGTCCCTTAGTGGCTCATGAGTTTGCCTGTTCTGGAATCAGGATTATGGTCTGTGCAGCAGCGCACTGAGTTTTGCCGAATTGGGACATATATACGGCTGCGCATGACTTCCTGGAACGAAGTTATCTTGAAGTAGACCCAAGTTGTCCTCTGATTGTGCTAGAGGCTCCCGCAATTGAAGAACATGTATGTTCATTTCCGTTACTAAATTGAATGGCAGAACTCTTTGCTGACAATAACAATGACTTCCTTTTGGAGGCTGTTGCGACATACCGTGCATACACGCTGATGGATTAGATTGGCAACGATCCAGCATGCGATGCATCACTCAAGTTTTTTGCTTCTCCCCGTGATGTTATTTTTTTTTCTCACTTGCATTTTTTTTTCTTTTTTAATAGACATTCTTTTCTTTTTGCCCCTTTCATTTCCTCGTTACCCATTTTTTGACAAGAATGAACTTATTTCTGTCTCGGATGAATTTGAACTCTGCATTCTTCTTATGTTTCTTTTCGTGCATTGACCCGATCAAGGGAGGGTGTATTGAGGATACGGTTATGCCTGCACACATTGCTATGATAGCATAAGTGAGTTAGTTGCTCAAACGCCATTTTGCTGCTTTTGCACATAACACTACATGTCTCTGTTTTTATAAAGACAAGCTGCTTGATTTTCCTTCACATGAGAATGGTCTGTTTTTCACATCTCTAGACTCACAATGCGGCCTCAAGTCTGCACAAAGTGTTCAAGGCTAAAATAACAATGTATGCTGTTGATGCAGGTTGATCGACCCACGCTCTATACACAACACGAACACAGCTGCTCATTTCTGAAACTCAGATGCTTTTAATATTGAACTGCATGCATGAGACTAGCACTTGGAAAAAACCTTTGAATCGACAAAGAGCTGTGCTGATATGGGATGTGATTCACTTTACCTGACTTTGGAGGTATGGGGTTCCCCGTTTTAACCTAGAGGTCTTCTATTATTATAATACATAGCTCCTAGCCAAGGGATGGTGGTACACAAGGCGCTATAGACCTTTTTACTTATGTCGGTAAAGATACTGCATCTTAGAGCACGTAGTTGAAATAAGCATTGTAAACTATACCGTGTCTCTGATTACTCACGTTGTGGACATTTATTAGAATTTAAAAAAAAGTGTTCTTAATGCCCACTATTCCTTAGAGGTCCCAAAGTCTCTTGTTCTGGGTTGTCTAATCATTGGTAGCTTTGCTGTAGTACGGAGAATGAGTGAGACACTGTTGCAAGTCGGAAAGGGCTTCTGGGCACTGAGGTGGGTTTTTGGTACACCACAATACACTGAGGTCCTGGTTTCCTGCGCATAGTTCTGCGCATGAGCAGAATCCTCGCAACAAAATCAGCTCTAGAAACAATGCTAAGAAGGGTATTTTCAGCTAACTTTAGGGATTAGTGATAAAACCTATAAACTCAACACACTTGGACTGAGTCCCTGCAAGAAGAACTAATTTAACCAGCACACACTGGTGAATAGTCACAGCTGATTGTGGTGTTTGGTTGTTTTCTACAACAGTAATGATTTAGTGACAGCGGTCAGAGAACAGTGTCCAAAAGCAAAGTGAAAGGAGAAGAATGTGAACTGTCACTCTTGGGTATATTGCCTGCAGTACACAATATTTACCACCCAAGCACTGACGCGAACAAGTGAAAGGATCAGAATGAGAGCTGCGACTCTCTGTGTTAATGCTTGCAGTGCACTGCATTTACCACCCAGGCGCTGACAATGAAGAATGAAAGGAGAAAAATGTGAGCTGTGACTCTCATGGTTAATGCTTGAAGTGCACTGCATTTACCACCCAAGCCCTGACATGAAAGAATGAAAGGAGAAGAATGTGAGCTGTGACTCTCAGGTTAATGCTTGCAATGCACTGCATTTACCACCCAAGCCCTGACATGAAAGAATGAAAGGAGAAGAATGTGAGCTGTGACTCTGTGTTAATGCTTGCAGTGTACTGCATTTACCACCCAAGCCCTGACATGAAAGAATGAAAGGAGAAGAATGTGAGCTGTGACTCTCAGGTTAATGCTTGCAATGCACTGCATTTACCACCCAAGCCCTGACATGAAAGAATGAAAGGAGAAGAATGTGAGCTGTGACTCTCAGGGTTAATGCTTGCAGTGCACTGCATTTACCACCCAAGCCCTGATGTGGAAGAAGTGACTCCATTGTCCATCGTTGCGTCTGTAAATGCACCCATCAAAGTGGCCCTTTTCCAGAGGTGTTTATCATCAAGCTTGATCTTTACGCACCGCTGACTATGTAGCTTATGCACGATTAGATGGATTGTATACAACAGAGGTGTTTATCATCAAGCTGGACCTTAACTCACCGCTGACTGTAAGTGATTCATGGTTAGATAGATTGTATACAACAGAGGTGTTTATAATTTATTTTGTTTATTTATTATATTTTGGTCATTTATTGGGTGCAGTGAATCATCCCCAGGGGGATCTTTCGGCGCATGAGAAGAGAACAATCTATTGACAGTGGGAACCAGATTAGAAAAGCCAGGTTTTAAGCAATTTCTTAAATTGAAAGAAACTGGAACAGGCACAGAGCTCTTCCGGGAGAGAGTTCCAATAACTGGGTGCCAGATAAGAAAAGGCTAGCCCACTCATTTTGGTCTTCCGAATTCTCCGAGTACAGAGCAAGTTGCGGTTGCTGGATCGAAGCTGTCGTACGGGTTGATAACAATCAATTTTTTTGTCAGATATAATGGCCCCATACCCTGGAGGGCCTTGAAAACCATACACAACAGCTTAAAGATGGCTCGTTTTCTAATGGGGAGCCAATGCAGTTGGTGAAAGAGAGGTAAAGAGGGGGTTCGAGCAGACTTATTGAGGGCAAGACGGGCTGCCGTATTTTGAACCACTTGAAGTTTGGCCGCCAAGTCCTCTCTTACTCCCACAAACAAAGAGTTGCCATAGTCCAGTCGACTAACTAGGAGTGACTGGATAAGAGTCTTTCTAGCATTTAGCGGGATCCACTGAAAGATTTTTCTGAGCATCCTCATGGTACCAAAACACATGCCTGACACGGTCTTCACCTGCTCTTCCATGGATAATTTGTTGTCAATTTTGATACCCAGGTTCTTAGCCCATCCTCTAGGGGAAGGGGATTCTCCTTATTCTGCTGGCCACCAATCTGGGGTCCATATCTGCTCCGCCTTGCCAAACAGTAAGAACTCTGTTTTCGAGGAGTTGAGTTGGAGGAAATTCTTCTTCATCCAGCTTGCAGTTTATAAATTTAAGTTTGGTTACTGAAGGGTTAGCCTCAAAGGGGACTATCACCTGTGTGTTGTCTGCATAGGATATAGTTTCAAAAGCAAAATTCCTAATGATGGCAGCTAAGGGGGACACATATATTTTGAACAAGGTAGGGCTCAATATTGAGTCTTGTGGGACTCCTTTATCTACCAAAGTGGTTTTTGACACAAAAGAGTCCAACTGGACACTCTGTGTTCTATCAAACAGATAGTTCTGAATCCATTTAAGGGCCATGCCTCTGACACCAATCTCTCGAAGCCTGTCCAACAGGATGCGATGAGAGATGGTGGCAAAGGCCGCCGACAGATCAAGCAGCACTAACATCACAGGGATATCCTTGTCCAGAGACATTCTTAAAGTGTCAGTAACCTCCAACAAATCGGCCTCCATGCTATAAGAAGCACGGAAGCCCGACTGGGATATGTCCAGTGAGTTATTCTGTTCCAAGTAGCAGGAAAGGTGCCGGTTGACTAGTGTCTCCATAATTTTTCAACAACAGGGAAGCAAGGAAATCGGTCTAAAATTCTGTAAATCCGTAGGGTCCGCTAATGCCTTTTTAAGCAAAGGTTTAATACGAGCAAATTTCCAATTTTGTGGCACCGTTGCTGTGCCTATTGAGATGTTACAAGCTTGAGCAAGCACAAGACTGGGGTTAGTTCAGACATAACAGCAGGCGTCACCGGGTCTAGCGGGGAACCGGATTTCACCTGCGTTAATAACAGGCTTACTTGTTCCCCAGAGATGTTGGGAAAAGATTCTAGGCTCGAAGGACAGTGGTTTTCAGGCACAGGGACCTTTTCAAGAGCTATCTCTTCAGGCCCAAAGGCGCGATAGATCACGTTAATTTTTTTTAGTAAAGTAGCTCCCTAGATCCTCACATAATTCTTGGGGGGATGGCGGGAGTGGGTTGTTAGACCTCGGGTTTGTGAATTCCTTTAGGATAGAAAAGAGCTCCCGAGAGGAATTCCTAGCTTCCATAATGCGGGAGCCTAGGTAGGATCGCCTAGCTATGTTACAGCGGTTTAGATAGGCTCTATGAGCCACTCGGTAGCGCGATTCCTCATGTTCCAAGTTGGATTTCCTCCATTTTCTTTCTATCACCCTGCATGAAGCCTTTACTCTCTTAAGACTATCTCAATACCAGGGGGCAGGAGCTGCCCTTGCCTGAATATTTACCCTCTTTAAAGGTGCAATAGACTCGAGGCCATCCGTTATAGGGGAAACACCAAACACATCGGTGTCAATGGCACCGCGACTTTGACATCGTATGAACGTTTACATCGCATGCCTTTAGAGGCCATTAACATCGCATGTCATTGCAACGCATGCGATGTTATGGTGCGTTCTCATCACATTACGGATTTTACTGACATGTGTTGACATGCGTTCTCATCGCAACGATTACTATCATCGAAATACAAACATTACTGATTTTACTGACATGTGGAATTCAAACATTTCGGATGGGTTATACTGATATGTGGGATTAAAAATGCAAAGTAACAACAATTTCACATTTTATTTCGCACTTTACTGAAGTATGGGATTACAAACGCAAATTACGAACTTGCATTGTGGCATGACGTACAACTCTCCCGACTTTGGTGCTGTCAAGCAGGGTTCGAGTGTCCTATCAACGGAATTTTTTTATGGGGAAAATTATACTGATATGTGGGATTAAAAATGAAAATTAACAAACATGAAAACAGTTGTGGGATTCAAACATTTAGGATGGATTTAACTGATATGTTGGATTAAAGATGCAAATTAACTACAATTTCGCATTTTACTGATATATGGGATTCAAAACGCAAATTAAGAACTTGCATTGTGGCATGATGTATAGCTCTCCCGACTTTGGTGCTGTCAAGTAGGGTTCGAGTCTCCTATCAAGGAAACTTTTTTATGGATTTACAGGAAAAATAGATGGATGTATGCATGGGTGAGTGCTGGTGGATGAATGGGTGTATGTGTGTATGTATGGATGCAGGGATGGATGGATGGATGGGTGTATGTTTGCTCATGATACAACGTCGTAACAACAGTTTAAACAGCTGCCAGAGGACTTCAAACAGGCACTGGAGCAAGTGAAGTAATGAGCTGAACACGTGTAACACATGGATGGCACTGGAGCAAGTGAAGCAATGAGCAACACGGATGGATGAATGGATGGATGACGGCGGACCGTATGGTGGGTGGATGCATGGACACCTGACACATGGCGGGGGGTGGATGAATGGATGGATGAATGGATGGATGGATGATGGCGGACTGTATGGTGGATGGATGCATGGATGGGTGCTGGGTGGATGGATGGATGGATGAATGGATGCATAAAAGTGCATGGCGACGGATGGATGAATGGATGGATGATGGCGGACCGTATGGTGGGTGGATGCATGGATGGGTGCTGGGTGGGTGGATGGATGGATGAATGGATGTCACAAAATGCAGCAAAATGCAGACTGTCACAGCAAAATGCCATTCAACGATGTTAATGGCATTACAAAGCATGCGATGTTCATGGCAAAACAGGATTTTCCTTGTAAAAATGCGGCAAAATGCAGACTGTCACAGCAAAATGCAGACTGTCAGAGCAAAATGCAGACTGTCAGAGCAAAATGCAGACTGTCACAGCAAAATGCAGACTGTCAGAGCAAAATGCAGACTGTCAGAGCAAAATGCAGACTGTCACAGCAAAATGCAGACTGTCACAGCAAAATGCAGACTGTCACAGCAAAATGCAGACTGTCAGAGCAAAATGCAGACTGTCAGAGCAAAATGCAGACTGTCAGAGCAAAATGCAGACTGTCACATGCCATTACAAAATCGTCACACCATTAAAAAATCGTCACAGACTGTCCCATGACATTAAAAAATACAGACTGCAAATAATCAATGGCGCAGTATTCAAAGCCTTGGATGGATGCATGAATGAAGGATGGGTGGATGGATGGGTGAGGGTGGATGGATGGGTGATGGTGGATGAATGGCTGGATGGATGCATGAATGAATAATAGATGGATGCATGATGGGTGGATGGTGGGTGGATGGCTGGATGGATGGGTGCTGGGGGATGGATGGATGGATGGATGGAGGGGTGTATGGATGGATGGATGCATGGGTGCATGTATGGGTGCTGGGTGGATGGAGTGGGTGGGTGGATGGATGAATGTGCGGAAGTAATTTCTGTTGGCAGCAAGAGCCCGGCACCGCCAGGAGTTCATGCTGCTTTCAGGCAAGATACACGGGGCCCAAGGTCATCCACACTGGAGTTCATAGCAAGGGGCAAGGATTGCTTGGTGCAGGCCTAGATTTGCCAGCGGTGCTGCCGGGCTTGCAGATGAACTGCCTAAAAATTGGAAAAATGCTACATATTCCCTCTTCATGTTCTGGTCGAATACGACTTGTGCCCGAAAACCCTTTTTAGATACTTCTAAAGATATTTCTTAAACACTATTACGTGGATCAACTTCTTCAATGACGGAGCAATTGTACGAAGCAGCATTTACTTTATGCATTTGTGGTGAAATAACCCTTTTAAGGATGTTTTAATTTGGCAGTGCAATTTTGGGTAGTTCAACTGGTGACTTGCAGATTTTTCGTAACAAAAGAGCATTTATTTAATTCAAGAAATTATAAAATTACATATTCTCGCTTCCAAACTTTAAAGAAGTCCCTATGTTACCTTTCCGTTCTTTTTAATTGTAAAACAAAATGACATGGTGAGAAGTTGGCTGAAGGAAAGCCTGCTGTGCACAAAGGACACTGTCGGTGTGCGAAGGAAGCCTTTGCAATCATATTGGCGTCCTACGGTTCTGCTTGCAAGGACTTTTCATGGGACCAAGTTGAGTTCTCCCACTTACTGCTAACCTAGCCCCGTCTTTCAACAGTAATTGGAAACTGAGAGAAAAAAAGGTTTTTTACAGTTCTCAATACTTTCACCACAAGCGTGCCAGCAGATAAAACTGAATTGTTTTACTTGGGGGGTGGGAAACAGAAAAAACAAGAGAGTTCAGGTGGTAATATTTTGGAAAGCTTTTGCTGTAGGGCACAAACATCGCGTTGTCATGTCGCACGATGTAATGTCGGCGATGTGACACGCCATCCAATTAAAAGGCCGCATTAGCGGCGCAACAACGTGCGATGTTAAAAATGACGGTGTGATGTCCGTTGCGATGTAACAGCCGCGAGGTACATGCGCGCGAAAAGTATGTCCGCGATAGACAGTCATACAACCCCGTTATAGAGGCCTCGAACCTTTCTAAGGCAGTCTGGGAGGGATATGGACCCGACTAAACGCAGCGGAAGTTACAATTTTCCAGGATCTACGCAACTCCTTGTGAGTGTGTGGGGGGCCGGGTAGTTTTTTCAACGCCCAAAAAAAATGTAGTGCCAGGTGATCAGTCCAGCCTAACATTAGGGGGCGTTCGGCAACTAACTCAGGGATGCTGGTGAAAATCATGTCCAACACATGTCCAGCCACATGTGTAGGGCTAGTGACTCTAGGGGACAGTTCAAGAGTTTCCATCACTGCCACCAGACAGACAGATTCTGTATTGGAGAGAACCTCCAGAGGATGATTGAAGTCCCCTACCAATAGAAACCTGTTGGCCTGTAACGTATAAGGGGCCAGCCGTTCTAGCAGTGCTGAACAAAACTCCTTCCTGATACCTCCCGGGGGTGATATGCTAGAGCTCCCCCTCACTCAATCTCTTGGCGGGGATGCACTCTGAAGATCAATAGCTCTATATTGGGGGAAGATAGTGTATCAAGAGTCTATATGATAAGGAGGACGAGTGGAAGTGGCCAAACCTCCACCCTATTTTCCTGATCTATCCAGCCGGACCACAGCATAATCTTCTGGAAAAGCCATTGCCAAAGCTGGCGTTGGTTCATTATTCAGCCAGGTTTCCGTGACAAGGCAGATGTCTGGCCCGGTCTCGTCTAATAGGTCCCAAATTTCCACCACATTTTTTGGGATAGAACACGCATTCAGATACAACCCCTTAAATGGTAATGCTAGGCCCATCCCGGTCTGTCTCTCACTTTCCAGTGTCCTGCACCCTTCCAGTAGGACTGGGGATGGAACATAATAGTGGACTAAGGGGAGTATGCATGACTTCCCCCTATGTCCATCCACAATCGGGGCACTTCTCTAAGGTGCCAGCATCTACTACTTGCAGGTTAATTCTCACCCCTGCACAAGCTGAGGCAACCCCATATTCCATCAACCTCTCCTTAGGGTACACCAGCCTAGGAGCCTGAGGTACCTGTGGAAAAACGGGCAGCATCCCCTGGCAGCCGGAAGCATCCAGGCGCAGACGGGCGCAGACGGGCTTGCCTTAGGTGCGACTTCGGTTGGCCAGTGACACGCCCGCTGCGCGTGGCAGGAAATGCAGTGATTTTATACCTGGGAGGACTGTCCACTAGAGCGCTAACCGTTAGAGTGGCGCCCCGCAGGTATGAAAGACTATGGGCGTGCTCTCTCCACTCAATCAATCGGAAATCCGATTGCGGTGGTCCCGAGAGCAGTCCAAACAATGCGCGAAACGTAATCAGGTAAGAGGCAGTTTAGATGAAAGGCAGTGCTAGGTTAAAACAAATGTCACATCTGAAACATATAATGCTAAAAACAAATTAACAGAAGATTCCTACTCAGGCTGCTTCCTTCTCTCATTGAGCGGGATCTTGGTCACCACTGGCTGTGTAAATGAGTCACGGTCAGATGAATTGTATATAACAAAGGTGTTTATCTTCGAGCTGGATCTTGGCTCACCGCTGGGTATGTATATAAGTCACGGTGAGTTGAAATGTATATAACAGAAGTGTTTATCATCGAGCTGGATATTGACTCATCAACCGCTGATTATGTAACGGATTCACTATTAGATGGATTGTATGCAACAAAGTTGCTTATAATTGAGCTTGATCTTGGCTCACCACTGGCTGTGGAAATGAGTCGGGGTTAGATGAATTGTATATAACAAAGGTGTTTATCATCTAGCTAGATCTTGACTCAACGCTGGCTATGTAAGTGATTCATGGTTAGATTAATTGTATAAATATATGTTATGAGTTTCTTATTTACAGAGACACTTTCAACCAAATTCTAACTGGTTATAGGACAGAATCAATGCATGACGGCAACATTATTGATAGGAACTATTGTGGAATGGAGGAGCACAGTACAAAGAGCTTCTCATAAATCTATGAGCACCAAGTAAGGGTGAAGGGTCAGCAGTTATAAAGTAATGGTTATTTGATTTTTTGTTTTTTGTTGAAACGCTCCTGCAAAGGTCATAATCCAGAATGTTGCTCCTCCTAGGTCTCGGACTAACTCATCGTTTTATACTTTTTCTCATAGTATGAGAGGCTCTTTTTCTGAGCCCCTGTTTGTTCGTACAGTGATAAAGTCCTAGCAAAGGCTATCTATAGAGCTACTTCACTGTGATTACTGAGTAAGATCGTCTTACACCTTTGCCAAGTTACCTGTAAAAGAGAATTTGATGAGGTTGTCTAGGGGCTAGTAATTCCGTAGTTCTATAGGTGCTTAACTATAAATATTATATATATATATTTATATATTTATTCACAAAAAAAACAAAGTTTACAGGGACATTCTAGTTAGGAAATAGAATTTAAAAAACCTGAGAAATTAGCTAAAAAAACAAAGGTTACAGGAACGGTATAGTTCGGTTAACAATTTATACACAAAACCATAGAAATTCAGCAGTAATGGTTAGAGTTATCTCAAGAAACTATAAGTCGTGTATTTTTTAATGCTCCTGCCTGCTGGCCGCAGACGTAGTGTTTGTTCTCGCTTTTGCAGGAGCTTTAAAATTGCTCCCACGAAGCGAGAGCAAACACAGGTTTCCGTGTCCGGACCAGTGCGGGCGAGGAAACTGCTATGCTCTGGGTGTGGGCCCCCCACTGCATAGCCAAGCCGGCAATGGAGTATGGGGTCCCCAGGCTTATTAATGGCCCTGGGAGGGGTGCTTGTTGCCCCATTCCCATTTGCTTTTACAGCCTGACCCCAGGACGGGGTCCCTGGGGCTGAAATTGACCTTAGGGAGGGGGCTGCGTGTCCCCCTCCATCATGGTTTTTTGCTTCGTGCCTGTGGATGCCCCCCTTTAGATACGAAATCGGCCCAGGGAGGTGGACTGCATGGCTCCCCTCATTACAATTACGGCTGGGCCCCAGGTAATGGGGTTCCTAGGTCCGAAATTGTCCCAGGATGGGGGCATTTGCCCCCCTCCCCTCTGGTTTGGATAGCTGGGCCCCGGGGGTGTGGTGGTCCCCAGGGCTGAAATCAGCCACGTGCTCCCTCCCCTTAAGTTTGGATGGCTGGGGAGTGGTGGTCTCCAGGGCCATAACTGGCCCGGGGAAGTGGGGTCACGTGCGCCCCCCTCTCTCCTAATTCTGCTGCTAATTATCCCCCAGGATCTGGCCCCCCGGGGCATTATAAAAAACAAGCAGGCCTCTCATTTCAGCTCCTTCCTGGAAAGTTTCGAGGTGATCCATCAGGCGGGGGCTGAGAAAAGCAGGGGTCCCCCCCTTGTATTTTCCATAGACTTCTTTAAACAGTGCTGTAGTAAAAACTGCTGAACAGCGTTACACTAACTTTGGCATGAAGCTAGATCTTGGCCCGCAGATTTAGCTTTTTGTTATTTGGTGTAAATCCGATCAGTAGTTTTTGAGAAATGAAGTGTCAAAAATAATTGTATATTTATGCAGTTGGTGTCCAGATGTGCTCTGATTAACCAAATTAAGAGGAAGTAGTCAATCCTGATTGGTTGGTTTTAACCTGAACAATGTGTTTTGGCAGCCTTTACCAGACTCAGGGACATACTAAATTAATTAAACAAGGATTTGCAATGCAATAGGCTTCCTATCTGCGAGAGTTTAAGCTATAAGCATTGTAAATGACAATGCCTTTTATTTGTGTTTTAAGAAACAAAACGTAAATAAAAGGGATTATCATGTACAATACCAATGACACAAACTCTCGTAAATGTGAGACCTAGTGCACTGGGACTGGGAACCAGCAGAGAGATATAGGGAAAGAGAAAGATGGAAAGAGCGAAGGAACGAGTACACATGTGGAGACAGAGAGGAAGAGTGAAAACACTGTGACCATAGATACATTTCAATCTACTGAAACTAAACGCAAATGTAAAACGTCAGACCATGAAAAGCATAATTATTCCACTTACCTTGGAGAAGTTGATTGAAGGGGGTAATCAAGCCCATGGCTGACTTGGTGACCGGTTGCAAACGGAGTTGCAGTTTCAAAAGTGCAGGACACTGTAGACAATTTAGAATAACACTGAAAGCGTGATTTGCAGGAGCTAAAGCAACCCAAGGCTGGGTAACCAAAGCTGTTTTCATTGGCCCATATAAGTCCTGCAGTGGAGCAGCGAGCACTAGGATTGGCTGATGGCTTTCAAGCCAATCATAGTAGCTCTCCACAAAAAGTCTGGGGCGACCATTAGAGGGTGAAACACACCGCTTCATTGGCTGTCACCCAAAATACTGGAAATTATGGACGTGGCTTCGTATAAAGTCTTTCTTATGGAGAGTCCATGAAAAGTAGGGACGGTTAGTTACCATGGGTGTTGATGGGATTTGTGTGGAGAGATGAGGGATGGAGGAGCACATACGAAGCACCACGGCCACTACGGTGGTGATAAGAAGCCAGTTGTTATTCAGGATGCGATTGCAGTCGCAACCACCTCCGCTGTTTCTCTTTTTTTTTTTTGTAAACATATTTTCTCATCTTAACTTAAGCAGCGGGTCTCAACAAGCTGAAGAAATCAAAATTCTTCATCACTTCTACCCAAGGGTCTTACCAACAAGTAGTCCATTCAAATACAGCAAAGAAATCAACAGAGAATCTGAAATATGAAAAAGACATCTTTATTATAAATTAATTGTGAGGCTACGTCGCCCAGCCACACCTAAAGCGACTGAATGAGGTAGTCTGCCTTTATGGACTCCGCACAGTCCTTTTATACCATTTTTTATGCCCTAGGCAAACATTCCTTATTTTACAGTGTATCCTACAAATATTTTTACTACAAAGAAAAAGCACAGTCATGATGACAGTCCACATTTCAGTTTGTCCAGTTCATGACAGATTACCCGGCAAGGCCCAGAACTTTCATCAGATATCGACGGACCCCTAATAAAAACGGGCACCTCCTCCTTGTAAAACAGGTCATAAAGAAAGAAACAGAGACAGGTGTGTGTAAGATTAGACATAGTTTGTATGTGATGAAAAGGTTTACGACATGTGCACCTGGATGCTAATCTCATTCGGCCACTGGGATGGGAACTGCCCGAACAGGTTTGGCTTGAGGCAGTGGAGTCAGCTTGCCCAGGTCACGCAGAAGTCAGCACAAACCCATGCTAAGGTTATGTCCTTGAATACTTGTTCTACCATGGTGAGAGGCTACTGTAAGGGCAATGAACAAAATGGCTGCTATTCACAAGATGGAAGCCAAGGGTTAAAACAGAACCTTCAAATAAACAGTGAATCCATTGGTGTAACATGATGAAAACACTCATGCATACCGCATTCGTCATTTGCGGTTCGCTGATACCAAATTCATAACAGAATCATGATATTTAAAACACAGGTTCAGAATTTTCAGAACCACAGACCATCCTTTTGCCCTTACATAGGCAATAACCTATACTCATGCTAATCTGAGTCCAGGTCTATATTCATAAAGTCATTGAGATGTTGCTGTAGCATCATTCTATTACTTAGTTCATCTCTTGATACAGGCTTCCTTACACATGATGTAGCCCAGAGGCCACATATTGCAGGAGCACACTGTACACACAGACAGAACAGGAAAAGAATGGCTAAGATTATCCCAATGACTATCAGAATCTTCCATCCCCAGGCAGAGACCAGTTCCCAGAACCACCCATTCAAGGGCCAGTCTCCTTCATCCACATAAATGGATTCAGAGATCTTATGCAGTTTGGAGATGGCCTGGTATACTGTCGGAGCGTTGTCTGGGATGAAAAATGCAGCAACTTGATTGGCTTTTTACTCGCTGGTTCTCACTCAAAGCAACTCCATATTTTGTTATATTCCATCTAACGTAAGCTTGCAACTTATCTCTAGCAATCATTCTGTACGAGTCAATTGTTCTGCTCATATTTGCAATTCCTACTACCAATGCTTTGTTGCTTTAGTTACTCTTCATGGAATGTGGGGAATATGGTTCGATGGCGAATATAAACATATTCTGAAACGCCTAAAAAGAGCCATTGCAGCTAAATGGCAGGACAAAATACTGTTTACCCGTATCTGTCGTGTGTAGCATAAGTCCACATACCCAACAATTCGTTGTGTTCATTACAGGCTGGTGCTGGTGTAGGAGTTGAACGAATGAGTTATTTACAAATTCTAACCTTCTGGCAGACTCGTGTTCAGGTAGAGGGTGAAAAGGAGTGTGGGGAAACAGTAGGAAAAGAAAGAGTAGGTTGAGAAGTTGGTGCAGACGTCAATTGTGTAGGAGAAACAAACCAGAATATAGTGGCTAATAGAATACATAACAGTATTAAAATAGATAAAGCTATACCACACTTAGAGAACAACATTCTATAATATCGGTTTTTCATCTCTTGCGTTTTATCGTCATTCCTCAATACAATCTCCATTTTCTAATGTCGCTCACGCAATCTTGATAGAGTACTTCAGCTGTGATTATTAGCAGTTCACAAACTGAACCGTTGGTACTCCTACGTGACCCTGCAACTGGCAAATGGTAACCAATCAAAAATTTAACAGAAAACCATAATACAATTTCAGAAAAAGCAAGAGAAAAAGAAAAACAAAAGTCAAATGCAAAATACTTGAAGAAATTGCCTCTTTTTGGTCTCAGTGTGAATGCAAAGGAGTAATAGTAGGAAGAGACATAGGTTGGGAGGTGGGTACAGATGTCAATTGGGTAGCAACAAAAACAATCCCACCCATAAAAGACAATGTCATTTCTTAAAAACCCACTAGAAAACACGTTGTTGAGAACATATAGGCAACAGGAGAAGGTAGTGACCACTATTACAAACGAAATCATAATTTTCCACAATCCTAAGCAGAAAGCAAATCCTAGAATTATCTAATAACATTTTATATAGCTTCCTATGCATTTCAGTAATTTATTATATGTTCAAGTGAAACAATGGTGTTCCTGATCAATGCTCTCAGATGAAAAGGGATACTCTTCCACAGAGAGTGGACTTTATTCTCCTTTTACTAAACAGAATAGTACTTTAAAACAATGCCAGCAAAGCAGCAAAAATTAGTTTCCAAACTCCAATTCTATACAAGCTCACAGAAAACACCCAGAGTCCGTCAAAGCCTCTCCTGGCAGGCTTCTATTGTCCATCAAATCCGCTTCCAGTGTCCTCTTCGCGTTGGGCCTCTTCAATTCAGGCTTTTTCACAAGAAAACAATACTGTTTAGTTGGAGTGCCCTCCTGGCAAAACACCCACAGCTCACTCGAAAGTCTCAATGTCTCAAAACAATGCACCAGTGTCTCTTCTTCGTGGCAGACACTATAAATGATGTGCTCTTCATTGATCAAGGGCACAAAGCATCTTGTGCAGATCCAAGCACTACTGGGAAACAACCTAGCAAGATCAGCAGCACTTTCAGACTCCAACACTCATTATTTAGTGTCAGAGGACGCTCAAGCTGCTCTCTCCTGGGCACCGGAATGTAGTGCCTTTTTATCCTCAGGTGCACTGCCTTTCCGCTGGAGCAAAGGAAAAGAGGTGTGTGGGGGGCCAAAAACTCAGGCCAAGGGGATCAGGGGACCGCGCGCTGTCAGAGGTTCAAGCACATGACAGTTGAACAAACTGAACAAACTGGATGACAGCCCTGCCATCAACAACAGGGATCCTTTGCATCTTTGAAACCAGCTCCTCTTTTTTCTTTTTACAATGCCTTCTGATGAAACAAATGGCTTGCTTGGGAGGTTCCATTGGGGGCACGCTGATGATCGCTGTCACGCTGATGATTGCTGTCACGCCGATGATCGCTGTCACGCTGCTTTCTCGTTGCAGGAATTGTAGAGCCTAGAAGTCTGTAAGTCATCTGTTATGTTCACTGATGGGGATTAGGCTTGATCTCTCTCGATCACAGGTCTGCAGGGTATCATTCTTCCATTTAACTCTGGAAGATCCCGCAGAACCTGGTGATATAGGAAATGTAACACAATTGTTAGTTTCCCTCAAATCAAGCACAAAAATAGTTCATGTGTTTTAACAAGGGGACTGCAAACAGGTGGCCTGCAATCTGCAAGGGAGTGGCATACGCCATATGAATCTAAATGGATGTCCTCACACAGTGGCATTGTCTAATGGGGTAAATACATATTTCCCTCAATTATTAAGCCTAGATGTTCCTAAATTCCTTATCTTAGAACATCTCAAATAGAGAAACAACATGAAATGTGCATCAGGTGCACTATGCAATACAAAGGCTAATGATCAAATGTGCAGACAAAGGACAAACACTAGAAAGTCCTGGTATTTGCATGATTAAAACACATCTGATCCCACCAAAAATTAAAGCAGCAGGAACAAAAGAGAACTGAAAAATTTAAAATAGACATTGAAAATTCGTCATTTTCAAAAGGATAAACTTAAGGCATCTCCTATTGAGAGGGAAAACTTGTCTTACTATAATATTGGGTCAGTTAACCAGCCTATCACTACCCTGACAGTCAGTCTGAAAAAAATATTGAAGTAGGCCTAAGGAAAAATTCATGCAAACCAGTCTGGTCATACAAAAGGAAATTATACATAGCATGGGGGGTCCCTGATACATCATTGCAGTCTAGAAATGTGCACAAAAACAATACACCCATATAAATGGGCTGACTGGTGAAAGGAATATGGAGAAGGGACTAAGCAAGGTGCGACATTGGTCAGGGGAGAAGCAAAAAGAAAAATCTATAGGAAGAACAAGAGTTTGCTTGGGTGCCTCAGGCATGTGACACAGCACCAAGAGTACGGGGGATACACAAAAAAACAAAAAAAAAACAGAGTTACATAAATTCTAACTCTACCTCTGGCAACTATACCATATACGGTAATCCTAACTAATGTTCCTGTTCTCTCTTCAGGAGAGAAAAATGAAACCTGGTTTCCTTTCAAGGGACAAAGCCATATGATATTTGGGAAAAAGAACATGATTAAATAATGCAATATAGAAATTAGGTCACCTTGAGTCACAAATCTATAATTCCATCCTTAAGTCCAATCAAGGATACATAACAATTTAGGGCTGCCTATTCCTTTAAGGGGATGTGCAGTAAGTGACTTGCATCAGGTGATACACTTTGAACCTGTATATCTTTTTAGTTCTCTTCATTATCAATACAGCCAAATTTTAGGCATGCACTGGTAAAAATGCTGCCTGTCTTCCTCACAGTATGAAAACCATATCTGTGAAATTTATCATTATACCAAGTTCATCCAATTATTGTGTAACAATACGTGTCGTCACACGGATCCCTTCACAACACAGGAGAACTTGTAAATAATATACACAAATTGCACATGTCAAGCCATCAGAAAACCCAATATTTGGGCCTGTACCATCCTTTTGACAGTAGAACACAACATAGTTGCAGTCTACTGTCAAGCATAACTTTACTGTCTCTCTCCTAACATACAGGACCAATTAAAATTTCTCATGATAGGGCCAAAGACACAAACGAAAACATGAACATTTTTCTCCAAAGAAATTACGCAAAAAACACATTTCCTTTCAATTAACCAAACTCACGTGTCTTGTTTGTCTTAGAACAATCCATGAATAATCTGCAAGCAGAAGCAACAAGAAAAATACACAACACACAAGAAAGACATTTTTGCTAATAAACGAATATTAATTATAACTTTTAATCAGAAGACAAAACATGATACACAGTTAAGAAAACACAAAAATAAGTTCCCATTACTTAACTGTTATCATCTTGTCAGTTCACCTCGCAATATCAAGCCATTTCATTTTTACCGTTCCAAAAGAAATGGTTACACTAACACTCCATATCAATTGGAGCAAATAATTTTGACGTAGGCCTGTAGCCTTCAGCTTTCCAAATTTCGGAAAAGGGGCTGCATTTTATTTTCTATCTAAAATTTAATGCAACACTTCATTTTCTGTAAAATAAAAGCAGCTAGCAAACATTATTTTCCTTAGCATGGAGACACAAATGTACCAGTTCAGCATATTATTTAACACATGTTTTGGGACCTTCAAAGAAACCCCTATTTTTTTTCCTTTGAAATTAAGTTCTTTTATTTTGATTGATGTTCTCACGAAGAAACCAGAAACCTCACCTCTAGAGGCCCGCTCAGAGACGTCATTCTGCATTCCTCAGAGGCAAAGTCCTAATTAAAGGGTCACAAATGTCAACATGACGGCCTTCTCCATTGTTTACAGGAAACTAAGAGATAACATCTTCAGCTGCGTGGCTCGAACCAGCCTCTGCAAATTCTCCCGGGCTCCGGCCTTTCCCACATTGAAGCTGACAAAGCCAGTAGGCTCTATCCAATCTGCAATAATTCATTCTACTTTGAAAAATAATTCCTCTTTTTTTAGGCGCCAAAATTATCTCTATTCCTAGATCATTAAACTACATTAACTGTCAATGTTTCTCAAAACCTAAAGACACACAGACCAGTTTTTTAGAGGAAATGCTTGTTGCAATCCTATGGTACACACTTCATCAGACTTAAATAAACAAACTGTCCGTAGGCCTAGCTGAAGCTAGAACCTTCAACCCTGATATTAAAACAAGCCCGTGCACTGGCACATTAACCCACTGAATCATAAGAAGGCACAACCTGCAAGTATATATATTAAAACCTAAATGTAAGCTTTTGCTCAAGCTTGAGACACTTTAAAAGGTACTCTGAATGAAAGCAAAATGCATTTTAAACAGTGCTTTTACTCAAAATCGACTTTCATGTTTTGGGCATTAAAAAATGAATATCCCACAATTTTCTTGCATTACTAGAAAGTCTATTACATAACCCATGAATCAGGCATTTTAAAATAATAACGTATACTTTATAAAAATGAGCTTGCTTGCCCCTATGGCAAGGCGAAATTATACACACGAATTTTTGTCGTTTTAGTGATGCAACATAACTTAAATCAAATTTTAATGCTAGGAGGTCATAGTATGGGTGTTAAGCTTTATAAATATTAAAAAACGGTTTTTGTAGCACTAATTTTTAATAATTATTTTTCATAATTAATAATTTTATTCTTCTAAAAAAAACAATTATTCCTTTTTGCGATCGTTCTACATATAAGGGTCTGTTGCATCCCTTCCTTATCATTCAGATGCATTAACTCACAAACCTGAGCGCATATGCCTAACTTAAGACGCGTCACATTTCTGCGTCACATTTCTGCGCCACTTTAATTAAAAAGGACGGTTATTCAAAATTCCACCCGTGTTTAGCTGAAAAAGTGCTGGCTGAATTCCTATCAAATATACTGCAGCTGAAAAGGTTTACCTGTGAACATCTAATACAGTGCATTTAAGAAAAATGCTGTAAATGTATATATTTTTGCAAAAATAGGTAATTTTGTTTTTGTTTGGGGCCTTATTTATATCTATTAGATGTGACCCACACACACACTGAGCTCATTTCAGACATAGACAAAAATGTTGAGACATTCAGGACACACAATACAGCGCTTTCATAAATTGCGCGGACGCTATCGACATACCGAAGTTATACTAATGAGAAAAACCACATAAACATTTAAACACACATTTAAACATACATTTAAACCCACAAATCAACACTCAGGACGAAAACAGAACAGTCCAGACTGTAAGTAAACCAAGTAGCTGTAAGTCATATTTACAAGAAACACTTCTCAATAGTGTTTAAAAAAACTGCAGAACTACACCTAATTCACTAGCTGTAGCTGGCAGAACACCAAAAATCGTTCTGCATCTCCATTCATAAAATTGCAGAGAGCAAAGGATCCTTGTTATGTATTATGTCATATTTTAATTCCCTGGGGATACAAAGTCACCAAGGAAGAAATATGTTTGTAAATCTAACCTATTTAGCTATTCCCTCTAGGGAAAAACCGGCTAATCAAACGTATACAAAGTTGGCCAACACAAATCTCCAAATTTGCTAAGATCAGGCATCTTATAGCTCACTAATCTAGCTTCAAACTTCAAGGGGCTATCTCTATCGATACAATTGTAAATATACAATACCCTTGGTTATTGAAAATTGTAATCCTCAAATACAAACCAAGCAAAAACAAAGGACTGGGAGCGACCCACTTATACTTCAAACCTATACAAATCTATCAAAGCTTATACCAAACAAATAGTTGTCCAAATTCTAACTGCGAAGTTCTAACTGCACTAACAGTCTCTTTTTAAAAAAATTACGCCAAGAAGGTTCCTCAGTCAGGAGTGACATCTTTTGGAGAGTTTAAGTCAGACAAATCAAAATATACTGAGCCGCAAAGACAGAGAATCCCCCAGAACCTCTGTGCACAGAGTACCTCTTTTAGTAGATTTCTGTCTTGCCTTCCCCAGTAGACTTCTGTCCTCTGACAAGAGTACTCCTCCAGGTAGTCACATCCTGATGAGGCCCCGGGTTGGGACGCCAACTGAAGAAATCAAAATTCTTCATCACTTCTACCCAAGGGTCTTACCAACAAGTAGTCCATTCAAATACAGCAAAGAAATCAACAGAGAATCTGAAATATGAAAAAGACATCTTTATTATAAATTAATTGTGAGGCTACGTCGCCCAGCCACACCTAAAGCGACTGAATGAGGTAGTCTGCCTTTATGGACTCCGCACAGTCCTTTTATACCATTTTTTATGCCCTAGGCAAACATTCCTTATTTTACAGTGTATCCTACAAATATTTTTACTACAAAGAAAAAGCACAGTCATGATGACAGTCCACATTTCAGTTTGTCCAGTTCATGACAGATTACCCGGCAAGGCCCAGAACTTTCATCAGATATCGACGGACCCCTAATAAAAACGGGCACCTCCTCCTTGTAAAACAGGTCATAAAGAAAGAAACAGAGACAGGTGTGTGTAAGATTAGACATAGTTTGTATGTGATGAAAAGGTTTACGACATGTGTACCTGGATGCTAATCTCATTCGGCCACTGGGATGGGAACTGCCCGAACAGGTTTGGCTTGAGGCAGTGGAGTCAGCTTGCCCAGGTCACGCAGAAGTCAGCACAAACCCATGCTAAGGTTATGTCCTTGAATACTTGTTCTACCATGGTGAGAGCCTACTGTAAGGGCAATGAACAAAATGGCTGCTATTCACAAGATGGAAGCCAAGGGTTAAAACATTTGCGGTTCGCTGATACCAAATTCATAACAGAATCATGATATTTAAAACACAGGTTCAGAATTTTCAGAACCACAAAGCTCAGTTGCATCTATTCAGTCCTGCTCTCCGCTTCTCGCCCCTTATAGCTGTCACCACAAGGGCAACCATGCCCCAAATTCCGAACAACTCCCACAACTTTACATTCAATGTCTTTATATCGGAGATCAGCTTCTCGGTTGTATATTCTCATCTACACACATATCTATCTAAACAACTAATAAGTGAACAAACACCTCCCCCATCCCCTTCCCCCCCAGCACCCAGGCATGCCGCTCTATCATGCGAAACCACCTCCGCTGTTTCTCTTGTGTTGTTTTGTGGCCACAATTTTAGCTGCTATGGTGATGGAGTGTAAAAGGACACACATGATGATTTGTATGGGAGAGGCCTCTGCATGAGTGACTGCGTGGTTGTGTATGGCACTAAATAGGCAACTGTGTGCAAGAAAGCACGTGTACAGATTACTAGTGTTTGCACTGTACATTGTGTGTGTGTCTCTGTACCTGAAGTGCAAGGGCCGTTGGATTTTGGTGTTCTGCACATATGCAAGGAAGGGGGCAGAGAGGGAACAGAATGCTGGCTTTGCGCTCCCTCTGTCTCGGTCTGCGTCGTACAGCCCTGTGCCGTGAATGCTTCAGTACAGGCAGCAGGCTCCTGCTCACCTCTCCCATCCTACACTGGCACCAACACCCTCTATGACCTCTGAAGAGGCGGTGACTAAGAATAGTACAAAACAAATATACACATTTTCAAAAATGCTTTATTATCGCTAAAATCAAATTTCATGTTGCCAGGTAGCACCCAAACAAACTGTTTACTGGAAAATGGCCTTGTATGGCTTATATGACACTGTAATTTATTGCTGAAACATCAAGTTACCATTTGATGAGATTAGGAACGGGAATGAAGGCCTTGCACGGAGGCAACTTCTGGACCGTAACAATAAACTAAATAAGTAGAAACGCGCGCCCTGCGAAACATGTAGCGCGCGCCGTGTGGAGAAAAGTAATACGGGTGTGGATATAAAAGCAGTAGTCCCCAAAGGAGCATATATACAACTACAGCGTAACAAAACTGTAGTTGGCCGGTGCTCCTGAGAGAAAACCGCAAGTGATGTTACAGGAGTGCTAACCAATCAGAAGCCAAAAAAGAAGAGTGATGGAGGAGTAACCAATGGCAAGCAGCCAGGTGGGATCACACTCCTTGTAATGATTACAGCAGGTCTTGCAGACAGCGCATGCGCTGATGCTCTACCTAAAAAATATGTAAGGGGGCAGAGTGGGCACACCCGAAAGGAACCCCCCCTTTACATGCTGGCCACAACATGGACAACATGCCGTGGCAGCCGATACAGGACTCTTGGACATGGAGCCAATTAAAATGAAAAGATGATAACAGTTACAATATAAATTATTTGTGGATGGTACCATACTAATTTTAGGAATTGTCTGTTTTAAGGTGATTTTACCCTGTGAAATTAAAGGATGCTAACAGTTACAATATAAATCATTTGTTGTCTGTTCTAATGTGTCCTAAGCTGATTTTACTCTGTGAAAAATGCTGAGCCGCTTATGAGATTTCATGAATCATGTTTAAGAGATAACTATTTTCTCATGATTTTCTCACCGGGGTTATGGGAGGTGCTCCAAGAGCTAAAATGAGAGCATGTTTCCTGTACATCCACACTGTCTTTCTCAGCCACGTCAGACTAAAGTCTGAAATGTTCAGTAAATCGTGCACTTCCAGCAGGAGCAGTGAATGTCAGCTGATATACAGTGATCTACTGCAGCCTCCCAGAGTGTTCTGCAGAACAACTAGAGCGCTAACAGTGTTCCTTATGAGAAAACTGTGGCACACCTGAAGCCATCTTGATTGAATCAAACTGATAAACCTAAAAACGTTTCCTTTAAAAAGGAATAAAAAGAGGCAGTCCATTTTGTAATAGACATTATGGTTAGTGCTGTAGAAAGCAAAATTAGAAAACCTTTTAAATGAGTTCTCAAATATCTTCTATTTCTTTAAAACGTTTTGGCATGCAGACTGAAACATGCACTTTCAACGCCAGCAGCAGACTGCCAGTTAACTCCCTGATGTCAGCAGCTGTACCACAGTGTTCTAATGAGCAACTAGAGTACTAACTTTCTGAAATTATTCCAAAAGTGTGGCACAGCTGAAATTCATCTTGGTGGAATTGAAGTGGAAAACTGAAAGCACTTTCTACTGAGGATAATGCAGTAAGGTAAACATTTCCTAGCTAACGAAAAAGGAAAGTTTAGATTCTATTAAGGACAAAGAGGTGACGATTATGCATATCGTTCATCACTTTATTAATCCAGCAGCAATCAAAGAACATCTTAATGAAAAACAGCATTTACTACATTTCCCATAAACCACCAGCGAATCCAAGAAAGGCATCGAGCAGCGCAGAGGGAGCATGGAATCCTAGGAGCAGCATTGAGCAGCGCAAAGGGAGTGGGGAATCCAAGGAGTGTTATCAGGCAGCGTAGAGGGATGAAGGAAGTAACCCATTTAGGGTCACACAGGTCACTAATGACCACCTCTCAGCCTACCACACAAAATGAAGATTCGCTCAGACATTAGAGAATACAAACCAATAACTGTTTATTCAAAGTACACTCAAAGCGGAGCCCGGTTTGCCCAGTCACTAGGAGTGCTCCAGAGGGACTGACATCAGCAAGCATAAAGATACATTATGTACATTTCAGAACCAATGAAGGCCGCCCATCATGGAATTTTCCAAGCAGATGTAACTAAACAGTGAAATACAAGGAGTTTGTTTCCATTCTGAGAGCGGGCACCCATCATCTGCTAATCAAGGTCGTTCTGCCCGTCCCTGCCACTAAACAAGTGGGAGAAGGCCTCTATCTGGTGGGAAAGGTATGCGTTATAAAGAATAGTGTATTCATTAGTGAAGCAAAACTCAACCCTGGAGAAATGCAACTCAGAAATGGTCATTTCTTGGAAAAAGCAAAGGATTAGTTTTGATCATAATGCAAATGGCGCAAAAATAGAAAATGGTGCACCAAATGCTAACTTACATGTAAGAATACATAAACAAAATCATTTCTATTCTAACAAGGGGTTGGGTATCCAAGGACGGGTATGGAGTAGTGCAGAGGGAGTAGGGAACACAAAGAGCTGCTCAAGTAGAAAATCGGAGGAGCAGCAACCAGCAGCGCAGAGGGTGTAGGGAATCCAAGGAGCGGTATTGAGCAGTGCCGAGGGAGTAGGAAATAAAAGGAGTGGCATTGAATAGAGAAGCTGGAGTAGGGAATCCAAGAAGCAGCATTGAGCAGTGTTGAAGGATTAGGGAATGCAAGGAGCTGTGTCGAGCAGTACAGAAGGAGTAGGGAATCCACAAAGCAGCTTCGAGCAGTACAGAGGGAGTAGGGATTCTAAGGAACAGCATCGAGCAGTGCTGAATGAGGGTTTCAAAAAGCTGTTACATAATCAAGCTGTGGTGACTTTTCTGGAGGAGGCGGATATAATCTGTATACAAGAATCTTGGCTGATTAACCCACTCTCATTAAGAGGATACGCAGAATACGGCAAAGCAGCAACAAAGACCAACATATTTGGAAGACCATCAGGTGGGTCATGCATCTATATAAAGCACTCACTTAAACTAGAATTTACGGAAATAAACAACCTACCAAATACGCTCCAGGCGGGTATTCTGAAAGGCCTCTACCCATCACATGGAACAACTTCAATTCTAGTAATTAACATCTATCACAACCTGTATGGGCACACAGCTAACCCGCCCATGCTAACAAACCATCTAGAGTCTTTGTTGCTACAATTTCTGGTATCAGATTGCATTATCCTCGGTGACCTCAACATTCACAACATAGGGGTCTTGAGCATAAAAAACCACCAGTCTGGTGCTACTAAGGCAATGAAGGAACTATTAAAAGCGTACAAACTGGCCACAGCACATTTAGTCCATATAAAGAAAAATCCAGAATATTAACGTATAATAACCAGACGACGATCGATTACATCATTTTAAGCAACAAATTGCATCCCCTAATGTCAGAATATACAGTCCATCCGCGCAGTGACAGCGACCATGCCGCCCTAACAATCACTCTGAACCTGACAGCAGAAATACGCCACAGGCTGCAATGCATTGGGGCTGCTGACGGAGACGAACTGATAAAGCTCCCCAGAATAATTAAATGGGGGCACGCAGCGACCTCCAAATTTAATAACTGGATAAACTCGTGGGCGGGTTGGCCACCGTGTGAACAGAAGAAGGGCGCTATAATAACATGGGATGGCATCACTGGGACATTAGCGGCGATACTTCGAGAGGATTCAAACAGGACTCCCCATTGGCACCCACCAGCTGCACTCGGATTCAACCGGGTAATCAAAAATAGTGCTAAACACCTGAATATGAAACAAAAAGCTTTCCGTAAAAATGGCACAGCCTCAGATAAAAAACATCTACAAGAGGCTGCAAAAAGCCATTCCAAGAAAGTGTGGGCTGCAAAACGCGAATACTGCGATGGACAATGGCTGAAGATCTTTGACCTGCTGAGCCCCGGGAAAACACAAGAGTTCTGGAGCTACCTAAGTAATCTTAGCCGAGGCACTAATCACAGAGAAAACTCCCTTGAGGCCTAAACCTGGGTAGCGCACGTAAAAGCTCTATACAATGAAGACAAACCGGCCTCCCAGTCAAACAATGGACCGATAGTAAGAGACGAGCCATACTCCACCACTGATAAGAAGGCCTTGCCTTGTAAATTGCTAGTCTCAAAAATCCTAAAAAAAATCAGGAAAAATGCCGCACCAGACCCAAACGGTCTTCCTGGTCAATTGCTTAAAGCGAACATCGAATTCTGGTCCGAAAATCTGTCCCACCTATAGACGAATGCTGGCTCTTGGGGGATGTGCCAGATTCCTGGAGAGGTACAAAAGGGGGTGGTAATGGACGGAGCATCTGAACAAATCAAACACTCACACCCAGTCAAAAGATCTGGGTTTAATCCATCACCGTCTTCAGCCCGGCTTGCTTGAATCCAGTGGCAAAGTGAGCAAGGGACTCACGTCTGAGCATACCCTGCCACACTGTGGCTGTCAGACTGATTTGCAGGGTGACTTTTCTCTCACAGTTAATTATCAATATGTTCATTAGTTTATTAGAATTATCAGTGAGCTCCTTCTCCCAATCTAGAAATAGGTCAGGCTCCAAATCCTCATATGTAGGAATGATATCACGTATCTCAGAGTTGTTCGTCCAAGATATCCATGCATATATACTCTTCCGAAAGTACACAAAACTGACAAATTTCCCCCAGGCAGACCGATCATATCGGGCATTGGAGGACCTACCGAAAGGATATCTGAATATGTGGACATTTTTTTGAAACCACTGGTTGGGAATCTCCCATCCCACATCAGGGATACAAAACATATTCTGGGTATAATGGCTGATTTAGCCTGGGACGATACCATGTCATTAGTCACCTTAGATGTGGTATCACTAAATACATGTATTAAAAGGGAAACAGGCTTAACTGCAATTAAGAAAATGCTCAGTTAAAGAACCGCTAGCTCTTGGTTACACACCGAAATGCTTGTGGAAATGGTAGAGCTTATACTGGACAACAATGTGTTCTTATACAAGGACAATTGGTATAGACAAAAACAAGGTGTGGCCATGGGCTCCAGATTTTCACCATCGTACGCGAACCTAGTGATGGGTTGGTTCGAGGAGTTGAGGATCTGGGGCCCATCGGGCACAGAATGGAATGACTCAATCCTTTTCTGGGGCAGGTACATAGACGACTGTATCATGATCTGGACAGGAACTTCAGAAAAACTACTAAAATTTCACACATACTTGAACAACAATGAGTTTAACATCAAGTTCACCATCGAATTTAGTAAAACGAAAATACCATTCCTAGATATAGAACTTTTTGCTGAAAATGACAAAATCCACAGCAGACTATATCGAAAACCGACAGCGTGCAACTCAATTTTGCATGCGTCTAGCGCTCATCCTGCGCATCAAATACGAGCAATTCCGTATGGTGAACTCATACGGACACGACGCAACTGCAGTAGAGATGAGGAATTTGAACAGAATAAAAAAGGAGTTCTGAACAGATTTAAAAATCGTGGCTACAATATGAATATTCTAAAAAAAGCAGAACTAAGGATAAACAAGGTCAAACGGGCAGACACCTTGAAAGAACAATCAAAGAATAAAAAGAAAGATGACAAAATAAGATTAGTCACCAGTTATAATAATTGGTCTGGGATACTAATGAAAAGCTTAACTAAACACTGGCATCTGCTAAAGACGGATAACGTCCTAAGGGGACACATATCTGAAAAACCAACACTGACATACAGAAAAGGCAAAACAATCAGAAACTTACTGAGCCCGAGTTATCCAAATGTAAAAACCCAAGAAACGTGGTTAGATAGACACACAAAGGGCTTTTATGGCTGTAACAACTGCAGTGCGTGTAAATGGGCCTGCAAGAAAGTGACAGAATTTGAAGGTCCTTTTGGGAGGAAACACCTCATTCACACCAATATCAACTGTATGACAAAATTCGTGACCTATGCTCTTGTCTGCAAATGTGGTAAAAAATACATTGGCAGTACTATACGGACGCTTAGGGAAAGAATCAATGAACACATCAGGGCGGTTAAACAGGGTGATATGCGATACCCGGTTGCTGACCATATGTCAATCTGTCCCACGCAAACAACACATCGAATGTTTGAATTCTTTGGAATAGAACATACACCCAGACACCCTAGAGGTGGCAATAGAGAGCTAACACTGAGACAGAGAGAAGCCCTCTGGATTATGAAAATGCGGAGTGTCGAACATGGTTTAAACATTGACCATGAGCTACATTACTTCCTAGGAAGATAGCTGATACAACACATACAGACTCACATGTGGACACTGTGAAATGTAAGATTATTCCGAAATAAGGTTCGCATATGAATGTATGAATAATGTATCCTTGATGAATCATGAAAATGAGGTATAATAATATAATCTTTCATTAATGTTAGCACCATGACTATGTACTGACCCTACATGATAAAGAGACCATTAGTTCACTGAGAAAATTTAATGAACACACACGTGCACCTATATATATAGACTTTGACAGTTTACCAGTGAGATTTGTGTTAAAACACCATTAATGAATGACCACGTATTACCGTCACTTTTACAGGAACACACACACTAATTCTGAATACTTTGCATCACTTTGAATTTGAGAGACTAAAATAAATCAGATCTAGCTAACTATGGGCAACCTATTCATAATACCTTCACACCGTCACCTATTTACCTACTATATCGCACACTAAATGGATGATTTCGCCACATACCAATCCAGAACATTAAAATACCGTGGCTAACATGCATGACACAACCAAATGATAATACACATATTTATACAGTGTTTGAAGTTTAATGACTGATTAAAAGATATTTCCCATCCATTAAGAATATGTGTGACTACACATGACAAAATCGACGAACTTTTATTAAACCCATAGAGCCTAACTCTGGATTCCTCACAATCGCGGATACGTATATAAAGTGGGCTATTGAGAAAACAAGCCAGATTCTGACATTTTGAATATCTCCGAAAATTCTGAAGATTTATTTATTAAATTAGTGGCCATGACCGTTTTCGTTTTTGTAATAATATCAGTTGTGATGCAAAATAAATATGACCTAAATAAAGAGATCGCGCAGATAACAAGACGTATTTATAAAATCAATCCGCGTAAATAACTCGAATGGCGGTAATAAAAGATATCATTAAACAATAACATTCAGTGACGCTACAAATATACCTATCACAGAACTAATAACCTGCAAACATATGATAGTAGACTGAAATCAAGTGTAATTAGAACAGTATAAGATGGCGACCAACTCGCTACAAGACTAAACACCTGGAACTCAGAAGATGGATAGACCCATATGACCATCTTAAACCAATCAATGGGGACTAGTGAGACGAGGGTCACGCGACTTCCAATAACCTATCAGGAACGCCTGGAGTTCTGGACTTTTTGGTTCCGTCCAGAGGTGTCAGGGATAACACCCAAAGACCCCGGAGTTCCACCTGTCTCGGTGCACAAAACAAACAGAAACACGGGCTTCTCGATGGTGGCGTCAAAGACCAAAGGTTTATTACTGCAGGGACACAGAAGTCACAGAAACTACACATGGGCAGTATCTAGGAGCCTGTTCAATTTGTAAAAAGAGGGTTGCTCCTTTTATACTAAATATTGGGCTTCAGGCAAATTCTTTACATGTTACCACAGTTCTAAACATTCGTGTCTTAAACAATAAATATTTGGCGTTGCACAGGAATCGTCAACAGTATCTGATGTCAAAACATTACGAATGAGGGGTTCCCACTAGTCCATCATAATCCCATGTCAATTCTTCATTCAAGACCCGGACCGCCTCATCGTAAATTTCGTTACCTCCCCCTAATAAAGGCCCAGAAGGAAAGGAGCAGAGCCAGGTGCAGAAGATAGAAAGACAGGATAAGAAATGTTTGTGGGTCGTAAATGGGCACGGTTACCAGCTTCGGCCGCCTAATCATGATCAGGCCAACGAACACAAGAACCAGTATAGCAGGACTGGCCTCAGGCTGGGGAGGCAGTTCTTGCCGAGTCATGCTGCTACAGCGTTGCTGGCCTAAGGTGCACGTGTCACTCGCAAGGTGAATCGCCGGTTAAGGCCTACGTGTCCTTAAATAAGAAGAAGTCATTGCGTGTCCATTGACTATGTGAGGGCAAGGAATACAAAATGGCTTCCGTGTTCTAAGATGGATGCCATGGGTAAATCACAAATGTGTTGGTAACAGGAGTGCTCTTGCTCGTAGCATAGCGAAAACACCAGGATATACTAAATGGATCATTTGCGGTTCACTGATACCAAAATTATGTATTTACGACAATGTTACAAACACGAATAAAATCGTCACGGAACCTCAGACCCTCCTTTTGCCCTTACATAGGCAATTACTCAGTCTATATCAGAGTCAGAGTCTAATTCTATGCTCATTAGGTCAGTGACATGTCGTTGTATCATCATCCTGTCTCGTGCCTTTTCTCCTAATGCAGGTGGTTTTCTGAAACAGGTTGCAGCACAGAGGCTACACAGAGCGGGACCGCATTGGATAATAAGACAGCACGAGAACAGAAATACTAGGATGACACCAATAACCATCAGAACCTTCCATCCCCACGCTGATACCAGAGTCCAAAACCACTCCATGAAGGACCAGTTTCCCTTATCTACGTGTATAGAGTCGGAAATCTTATGTAGCTTAGAGATTGCTTCATAGACTGTTGGAGCATTATTTGGAATAAAGACACAGCAGCTCGATTGGATCATTCTGCATACCCCACCTCGATCTGCAAGTATTACGTCTAGAACCATACGGTTCTGCAACGTCATGAGACGATCCGCCTGAAGCTCAGCTGTTAAGTTACTAAGGGCACCTGCAGTTTCTGTAATAGTAGATTCAACTACCCGTGTTAGTTGACGAAGATTTCTACTATTAGCCATAGGCCCCCAAAACGGAAGGAAACCTTTGAAAAAGTCTCCAGCTTCTTGACCAGCGGTATCTTCCTTGCTGAAGACACCTCTTGCTACTCTGGTTTTGTGATAATCTGAAGAAGCAGTGTATGTCGGGGGTAACAATCGAGCAATATAACATGAACCTGAAAAGTCAGCAGGCAGCCATGTATATGCTCTGTCCTGACAAATGAAGTAGGTACCCCTAGCAGTCAGAAAGGCAGGGGAGGAGTTAGACGGAAATACGTAAGTCTCAACGCACTCACTCCTCCCTAGCTGAGCTCTCGGATTTCTCCCATTTCCTTGCAAACAGACCTGCCCTTGGTGAGGCACGACCCAAACTGAAGTGGAGCTTTTACGCTTGTTTTCTCCCAAACTAAGGCGATACTCTGTAGAGTTCCAACTCAAATACACCAGTAATTCACCTCTAGGATAAGATGGAGTATTATTGACGTCTTTAATCATGTCAATAATTCCCTGGACTAAAGCTTTGTTGGCTGAGTTGTATTTAGTGGACCGTGGTGGACGCGGAGGATAGGTTTCAAGGGCATATGAAAAAATGGTCTGAAAGGCCTGAAATGATCCATTATAGCTGAAAGGCAAGACTAGATAGGGAATGCCTTTATCCATAGTGTGGGGTATCAAGCCACACACCCAGCAGTCTGTAGTATTAACTATCAGTTGGTGTTGATGCAAGAGCTGTACAAATGTATTGTTAATAAATTCTGAGCGTCGAGCTTGTTCGTGTTCAGGAAATGAGTGAAAAGAATGCATAGAAGAAACCGTAGAAGTAGTAGGATCAAGGGGAGGTACTGTAGTTACTGGCATAAAAATCAAATGTACACCAAAGATGATTCCACCCACCAACGTTATCAAAACAATTAAAAATGTAACTGCACATTGCATTAGAAAGCATCTGCTGTGAAGTATTCTGTACAGTCTATTTCTGCGAACATAAATTACATTTTCTCGTTGTAGCTCAGGAAGCTCCATCTTCTACGACCGTTCGCGACCACTGATGATGTGTACGTAGATGAAAATGCCTCTATCAGCCCTGGGAGTTCCCAGAACTAACAGAAAGATCGACCTTGTGTCTGACCCCCGCAGATTCAACTAGGCACACAGCCACGACCCTACGGCTACCCAGACGGCAAGGCAATTTTAAAACAAAAAGAAACAATACAAAGTATTAGCAAACTTCCTGGCTGGAGGCAATGTATAGCAAATTCAAATCTGAAAATAGGCAGTTTCCTGCTTTATTTGTCCATATTGCGAGAACGTAAGTTGTATCTCAGTTTTGCAGGAGCTGTCTGATCTGGAAGCAATGTATTTTCAGCTGACGTTGCAATGTTCACGTTCGCCGATGGCAAATGTTCTTTTGGTGCAGATGGCAAATGTTCATTGGGTGTGGATGACAAATGTTCAGGGTTCAAAAGAGCAGTTTCAGGAGGAGAGTCAGAATTTGGTGAATCCGTGATTAGTTCTGCATCGCTGAAAGGTATGAACCTGGGGACTTGTTCCGTTTCAGAGGCACCGATTCCTTTCTTTACCCAGTTGTCGTAAGGAAGTGGCAGAGGCACACGTTTAGCATGTGTCGTATGGATCCAATTTTTCCTTCCGGCCACACGAATAGCAGTTCTCGTTGCTAGCAGGACTTGGAAAGGGCCAATGAATCTGGGCTGAAGATTTTTTGTTCTTGCAAAATTTCTGATGACCACCTGATCACCCGGTTTCAGCTGATGGCCTGGACTCTCCGGTGGCTTTGGCAATGCATCGAAAACCTGTTGGTGAATAAGACTCAATTTAGCAGTCAAGTCGAAAAGGTAATCAATTAACATTGGGTATTCCAGCTGCTTAAATTCTTTCGGTCTAGGTACCCCCCAAACATTTGCAGGACGACCAAAAACTATTTCATAAGGACTAAGCCCTACTCTAGAATGTACAGTCGCTCTTGTTGATAGCAAAGCCAAAGGCAATGCGTCTGGCCAGGACAAACCCGTGGATGCTTGTATCTTAGCAAGTTTCAGTTTAAGGGTACCATTGTAACCCTCGACTAAACCCGCGGACTGGGGATGATTCGCACTATGAAACTTCTGTCTAATCCCTAGGCCGGCACACACACTCTGCATAACTTTCCCTACGAACTCACTTCCGTTGTCTGACCATACAATCCGTGGCATTCCGTATCTGGGGAAGTATTCTTTAAGAAGAATTTTGGCAGTGGATAAGGCAGTATTGTCCTTCAGTGGGTATGCTTCGATCCATCTGGAGAAAGCACAAACTACCACTAGGACGTATTTCAGATTATTGCAACGATCCATGTGAATGAAGTCTAGCTGGATCACCTCAAAGGGGCAGGAAGGAGGAGCGAAGTGACCTGCAGGTGTGGGGATTCCCTTGCCAGGATTATGCATCAAGCATACCATACAATTTCTCACCACTCTCTCTGCACACTTACTAATCCCGTCATTTTTCCAGACCGGAGCCAACATCTTACAAATCCCTTTTGAACTGATGTGCGCTGTTCCATGTGCCATCGTTACTACTGCAAGCACATACGCATCAGGCAACATCCAACGCTGTTGTTCCGACAAATCAATCCAACACCCACTCGAGTCCAATTTACCCGTGCTCTCTCTCCATGCAAGTTTTTCCTCCTCAGTCGCCTCTTTCTGAATTTCCTTCACGCTTTCCACTGTGTTCTCACACATTCCAGACTCAGAAATCCATCTTGCAGACGTTGCAACATACATTCTACTCATCATATTTCTAGCTGTCTGTTTTGCAATCTCATCAGCAAAAGCATTCCCACGACCAACATCATCCGTGATTGCTTTATGAGCACTGCATTTCACAATCGCAACTTCAGTCGGCCAGGTTAGAGATTCCAACAAGTCATTAACTAGCTGACCATGTTGAATCTTAGTCCCATGGGACGTAATGAAACCTCTTTCTTTCCACAAACGGCCAAAACTATGGGCCACGCCGAACGCGTACTGACTATCTGTGAACACATTCACTCTCTTTCCCTTAGCTAAAACGCACGCTCTTGTTAGCGCGATCAATTCTGCAGCCTGGGCAGAATTCTGACTCACTCTTGCAGTCTCCACAATCGTACTCAAAGTTGTTACTGCATAAGCAGCAGTCACATCACCATTCTCCAATTTGAAGCAAGACCCATCAACATACAACGTGCCATCTGGATCTGATAACGGAGTGTCTTTTAGATCGATTCGTCCTTTTGTTTCTTCCTCAGTTTTGAAACAACAGTCGTGTGGTTCGGAATCACTCGACTCTTGGCTAGTCGGCAACAATGTTGCTGGATTCAATACATTGCATCTTTTGATCTGAATATGACTAGCTAACAGTGTCAGTTCATAACCTGATAATCTAGCACTGGTAAGGTGTTGCGTCTTGGTTCGGTTCATGAGTGTATCCACAGCATGAGGAACCATAACTACTAGCATGTTGTTCATTACTAAACCAGCAGATTGTCGAATGGAAGCTGCAGCTGCGGCTGTAGCTCTCAAGCAACTAGGCAACGCTCTAGCTACTGGATCTAATGTTGATGAAAAATACGCACAAGGGCGTTGTTTATCACCAAATTTCTGCGTCAAAACACTCAATGCACAACCTTCTCTCTCGTGGACATAGAGCGTGAATGGCTTACTGTAGTCGGGTGTACCCAATACAGGTGCTGAACACAGTGCATTTCGTAACTCAGAAAAACTCTGCTGACATTCAGCAGACCATGGTACCGGACTCGGAACACCTTTCCCAGTCAAGGCTACCAATGGTTTTGCTAGAAGAGAAAAATTTGGGATCCATTGCCTACAATATGAGGTAATACCTAAAAAGGCACGTACTTCTCTCTGCGTGCTAGGAACATTCATCTGTGTAATTGCTTTTATTCTCTCTGAGGTCAACTTCCTTCCCTCCTTTGACAAGAGATGACCTAGGTAGGTCACTTCTTGGCAGCAGTATTGCATTTTTGAAGGTGACACCTTGTGATTCAAATCTGACAAGTGATGCAATAAAGAAATCGTAGCTGTTTTGCAAGTTTCCTTGTCATCGGCAGCCACTAGAAGATCATCGACATACTGTACTAAAGCAGAACCACGAGGAAGTACGAAGGAATCTAACTGGCTTTTTAATGCTTGACTGTAAATTTGCTTTCAAAGTTACTACATAGGGTGGAATTTCCAATAGACCTACATCATTAGGACCAGTCGCCCAAAGAGCATCAGGGAGTGAACGCAGCTCTGGTGGGAGCGCATCCATCGACAAGTACATCGGGGAGATTATTCTTTTACCCAACGTAAGCTGTACTCCTGCTGGAGAACAGTACAATGTCGCGTACAGGCGTTTTAACAAGTCTAAACCAAGCAGATTTTCGTTACAACCTGTCGTCAAAATCAGGGGTGCTTTCAATTGACGGGGTCCAACAGAAATAGACAAAGGACCAGAAACAGGGTTGTGAACAGGGGCGCCCGAAAAACCTACTGAAACGTTTGTTGAGCCAGACAAAGGTGCGCCAGGGAGTTTCGCATGTATGATAGAACTTTTTGCTGCACCAGTATCCAACAGAAACGGTTCGACTATACCTGATGTTGCTACTGCGACATAAGGCCCACTCTGATCTACTGGTACTGATACTACTCCCTCTCTTTGTCCATGGCTGTCCTAGTATTCACTTTGCTGAACTTCCTCACTAGTTTCATAATAGTCTTCGACATGATACTGTGGAGACCTATTCTGTTGGGCAGATTGTCCATTTCGCTGGTCGAAATAATTAGAGGGGCGATCACTTGTCTGTGGAGGCATAGCACCTCGTCCTCGACCTCTAGAGTTTTGCATAGAACTACCACGACCTCTCTGAGCTGCCGCAGCATTATTTTGCGTTCGAACTGGACATTCACTTTTGTAATGACCTTCCCTTTTGCAATAAGCACATTGATTCCATTGGTATTGTGGCCTTTGAAAATTATAATCCGTTTTTTGATATGACCCTTGCTGCATATTAGTTTGATTCATGCGAGGCGGATAAGCTTGCTGTAAAAGTACTTTAGATTTTAAATCTTTCGTCTTTTTATCTGATTTTTCCTTCTCTTCTTTATCCCTATTTTCATAGTACTGAGCAGTCGCAAGTATTTGCGCAGTCGTAGAGACAGCCCACGCACTTTCAGAATTCTTTAATTTACTACTAAGTTCTGGCAACAGATTGTGCACAAATTTATCAACAAATAATCTCTGGCCTCCTTCTGTGCTCATATCCTGACCACTATGATCCACGAAAGTCTCTTCGAATCTTGTGAAAAAGTCGGAGACGCTTTCGTCTTTCTTCTGTTTGCACGCGGACAATTTGTCCCAGTTAACGCGCAATGCAGGCATCAAGGTTTTCATTAAATCGATTATTCTACCAGGCAAATTAGCAATTAAAGGTTCAGGTTTGGAACCCCCTATTTGTTGACCATCCGCTGCAGTTATAGCTGCCCAGTCACCACCTAGGGCAACTGGATGATTCTCTTTACGAATTTTAGCCCAAATTGGTTGCGGTACTACATTACCAAATAGCAGATCTATATCAGCCAAATTCAATACACAAGCGTCAACTGTTTGAGCCAACTCTTTGTAGTACCCTGCAGGATTTTTACGCGGATCTGGCAAGGCCTGTTTCACTGCTAACACTTCAGCTCGTTTCCATGGAATATGTATCCATACTCTCTGGAATTGGGCCGGAGTGGCTGCAATACCAAGGTTTGCATTAGCTTGCACAGCTTCACGCCAAATTGGTGGAACCTCTCTCATTGGATATTGACGATTTTGTTTCGTACTACGTTTCTCTAATTCTCTCGGTGAACGAAAGGATGAGTCGGTCCTATAACTTAGAACCAGTTCCATCGCTTCTTTTATATTTTGACCAACTATCATACCTGCAGCAAACTCTTTCTGAACATTAATTAATTCTCCTAGATTTGATTCAGGGTCATCCTCTTCCAATTCCTCACGTAGAAGGAAACACATTTCATCGAACACATATCGTTGTGTCGGTTCGTTCCATTGCATAAATGTATCTAATACATTTTGTACATTATATCTTCCAACTTTTGAAACCCATCTAAGAGCCGTGGAATCTAATATTCCTCTTTCTTCAGTACTGGGAAGCTGACTACGTCTCTGCACAAAGTCAGAGGTAGGAGTCTTAATCAGAGTTTTATAGAAGGGAGATAGAATATTAGAGACAGAATCAGTGATTCTTCGACGAACAGAAAGCGGAGTCATAATATTAACAGAGGCAGTGAATAGAGTAGCAGTTGGAACAGATAGATCAGGAACAGTAGGAGTAGCAGGCAAGATAGCTTGTGAAGTAGCAGGTGTGAGCGACACAGGCATAGGTAAAGAAGCCGGCAACCCTAGAAAAGGGGTTGTCGAAGGAACATTAATATTGACCACAGGAGGTACAGGAACTTGATTCAGGGGAGCGGGAACAGGGACACCAGGTTGTCCAGCAACCGGTAATTGAACATTCGGTATGTGTGGAGCCGTAGCACCCTGTGCATACGGTGGGGGTGATCGTAACAAGTAAGACAACAGGGGATCCTTTTCAGGGTCCTCTACTATCTTAGCCGTACTCGATGGCAAAGCAGGATAGCACTTGTCTATCGCTAAATTACGCTCTCTACCGGCCACCTCCATCGCTTTCTCAGACTCGTTGAGTTTCAGCTGCCTAGCAGACTGTTCTAAAGTCAACTCTTGCTCTTTCTGTTCTTTCTTCAACTTTTTAATTTCTCTCTGTTTAGATTCTTTTCGCCAATAACGGAAAGAATCAAACATTGCCGGCCGGGCTTTCTTCTTAAACAACCTTCTTTCTAGATTATCGAGAACTTCAGGTTCAAAACTACCATGTAGTGGCCAACTAAGGACACCATCTTTCTCTGTGTAGCGGATCCATACCTCGTTATAAGAGATAGGGCCCACACCAAACTTGCAATAAAGATCATAAAGGGGAGTTCCAATCGGAGGAACCAAACACGAGTCCTCCAACTGGGAATCACTGTTGCAACTAAAACAAGACAACATACAATTTTTCCGACTTACCATTTTATAATCCGGAACACAAAACAAACAAGACACAAACAGAAAAGATGCGCACTCGAACCAAGAACTTAGGCCTACCAGAACTGACAAATGTATCGATACCTGAACTGAACAGAATGATTATCGTAACCAGAATAACCAGCGATAACCTTACAGAACTGAACTGAACTGAGAACTAAAAAGGATTATCCAAATAGGAGCAACCCTTACAAAATACTTAACTGAGGCACTGAAGACGTCACCAAGGAGAAACCCGTCACGTTTCGCCGTACTGAGGACTGCACCTCGGGTCCAAGACAGGGCGACGGTCAAGGCAACGGACCACTGCAGCCGTCTGAACGGGAACCCTCGTGGAAGAGAACGTCGGGGCCACTTTTGCGATATGCCGGGATCGATGAAGTGGGGCGCCTCCCTCTGAAATCTTCACACGAAGCTCCTCGAACTCTTCAGGCTTTTGGACCGGTACCGAATGACGTCGCCCCACGTTGGGCGCCAATTGGAGTTCTGGACTTTTTGGTTCCGTCCAGAGGTGTCAGGGATAACACCCGAAGACCCCGGAGTTCCACCTGTCTTGGTGCACAAACAAACAGAAACACGGGCTTCTCGATGGTGGCGTCAAAGACCAAAGGTTTATTACTGCAGGGACACAGAAGTCACAGAAACTACACATGGGCAGTATCTAGGAGCCTGTTCAATTTGTACAAAGAGGGTTGCTCCTTATATACTAAATATTCTGCTCGGGGCAAATTCTTTACATGTTACCACAGTTCTAAACATTCGTGTCTTAAACAATAAATATTTGGCGTTGCACAGAAATCGTCAACAGTATCTGATGTCAAAACATTACGAATGAGGGGTTCCCACTAGTCCATCATAATCCCATGTCAATTCTTCATTCAAGACCCGGACCGCCTCATCGTAAATTTCGTTACCTCCCCCTAATAAAGGCCCAGAAGGAAAGGAGCAGAGCCAGGTGTAGAAGATAGAAAGACAGGATAAGAAATGTTTGTGGGTCGTAAATGGGCACGGTTACCAGCTTCGGCCGCCTAATCATGATCAGGCCAACGAACACAAGAACCAGTATAGCAGGGCTGGCCTCAGGCTGGGGAGGCAGTTCTTGCCGAGTCATGCTGCCACAGAGTTGCTGGCCTAAGGTGCACGTGTCACTCGCAAGGTGAATCGCCGGCTAACGCCTACGTGTCCTTAAATGAAAAGGGGCCATTGCGTGTCCATTGACTATGTGAGGGCAAGGAATACAAAATGGCTTCCGTGTTCTAAAATGGATGCCATGGGTAAATCACAAATGTGTTGGTAACAGGAGTGCTCTTGCTCGTAGCATAGCGAAAACATCAGAATATACTAAATGGATCATTTGCGGTTCACTGATACCAAAATTATGTATTTACGACAATGTTATAAACACGAGTAAAATCGTCACGGAACCTCACCTTTCACTGAGCATGAGAGAATACACATTTGAAACACCTTATCCTTGTTCTGAATGCAAAAAAAGCTTCCAGCAGAGAGTCAGTCTTACTCGGCATGAGAGAACACACACTGGGGAAAAACCTTATAAGTGCTGTGAATGCCAAAAAGGCTTCAGTCAGAAAATATGCCTCATTCACCACGAAATAACACATACTGGGGAAAAACCTTATTAGTGCTCTGAATCTCAAAAAAGCTTCCATCATAAATATAGCCTCACTCAGCATGAAAAATCACACACTGGGGAAAAACCTTATAAGTGCTCCGAGTGCCAGAAAGGCTTCACTCTTAAAACTAGTCTCACTTACCATGAAAGAATACACACTGGGGAAAAACCTTATCAATGCTCTAAATGCCATGAAAGCTTACGTCAGAAAGCCAGTCTAACTTACCATGAAAGAATACACACTGGGGAAAAACCTTATCAATGCTCTGAATGCCAGAAAAGCTACATGAAGAAAGCCAGTCTCGCTTACCATGAAAGAGCACATACTGGGGAAAAGCTTTATCAGTGCTCTGAATGCCTGAAAAGGTTAACTTCGAAAACCAGTCTCACTTCTCATGAAAGAACACATACTGGGGAAAAGCCTTATCAGTGCCCTGAATGCCAGAAAAGCTTCAGTCAGAAAACGAATCTCACTCAGCATGGAAGAACACATACTGGGGAAAAGCCTTATCAGTGCCCTGAATGCCAGAAAAGCTTCAGTCATAAAAACAGTCTCATTCAACATGGGATAACCCACACTGGGGAAAAACCTTATCAGTGCTCTGAATGCCAGGAAAGATACAGTCTGAAAACCATTCTCACTCAGCATGAAAGAACACATACTGGGGAAAAGCCTTATCAGTGCCCTGAATGCCAGAAAAGTTTCACTTGGAAAACCCACCTCATTCGACATGAGAGAATTCACACTGGGGAAAAACCTCATCAGTGCTCTAAATGCCAGAAAAGATTCAGGCAGAAATATAATCTAATTATACACAGGAGAAAACACACTGTGAAAAATGTATGAGTACTCAGAATGCCCCAAAAGCTTCCATCGGAGCTGGTCTCACTCAATATGAGATGACACACTGGGGAAAAACCGTATCAGTGCTACGAATATTGGAAAATCTTGAATTAAAAATTGTCTCACTAAAATTGAGATAACACACATTGAACAAAAAATGTGTGTGCTCTGAATGCCATGAAGTCGCCATCCTCCAGAAAGTGTAAAATCTTTGCAAATTATGTTTTCACACACGATGTTTGAGGGATCTCTACAACTCTTATGAATATAAATGGCAGTTCGCCACAAAGTGCATGCTATGAAGTGCCATATATAACGAAGAGCTGTTGAGATGAACTAATTCATGACATTTGACTGATCCTTTCTTGTTGCTTATTTTGTGGCAGACATTGGAGCCGGAAGGGGCCCTATTCCCTCAGCATGTTTCTCACTTCAGGAATGAAACAAGTTTACATTGAAGTCTCCAGTGAGTAACTGGTATACTGGATGACATATTTTTTAGTTGTGTCATGTTTGCGGTGAGCTTGTCCGACATTGCCGCTTTCTCCTTTGTATTGATGTAAACATTTACAAGCTCTAACGACTTGTCTCGTTTCTGGGCCCAATGATTTAGGCACAGGGACAGAATCCATTGTTTTACTGCTGTTAATTTTGCAATTTTTACAGGCAGGAGTTAACGTAAACTGACAGGCTTTCCTTTGCCCTTCCAAAAGGGCTACTTTTCTGTGCTAGTTTGCTGTGCTCCATCAACCATATAAGGGGAACATAAGCTTGAACCTATGTCTCCTGCAGCATTATTGAGTCGAAGGAACTCTTCAATAGGGCTGTGGATTATGCTATCTCCTTCGTTCAATAATTGGTTCACCTCTTAAATTGGCTTTGCTACTGGGCTAGCGTTCTCGTTACTCTCTTTGCCTTGTATAGTTATCGCGGTAGCAGTTGCGGGACCTTTGTACTGGGACGACTACTGTTGGATGAGGACTGTCCTCATTGCCTTTTCCTCCATAGGGGGCTGGATGGCTATTTGGATTAGTGTGCCAGAGGCTCCAAAATGGGCTTTATTCCTGCTCTTTTTTGTTTGCTTTTCTCTGCTCTTTGTCTGATGTGTGGGTAAGCGGACAATGTACAAGTGCTGATGAAGAATACTGGCGATGTCGTGTTGTGGGCTGGATGTTTGGGACTGCTCCCTCCCCACACCTGCTGGCTCTTTGCTTGGCGAGTCCTCTCTTCCTTCCCTTTTGCAGCATAGGTCTATTGGTTGTATGCTTATCGGATACGGGGCGAGTAGTGGAGTTAATGCATGGGCCCATTGATTTGGAGTTAGCTTTTAATTCTTCCAGCATTCCCTCAAAAATCACTGGGAGCCAGCTTGTCAACTACCTTCTTATACGAAAATACCAGAAAATCATTCTTGTTCGTTTGCACCCGTGTGATTAGGGCGTTGAGTTTTTCAAGCTTCTCATCAATGCCTGATACAAAGACTTCCAGGGTGTTGAATAGATCCACCTGGATGTCCATTTTATTGGCGTGATGATTGAGGGCCACTGCTGTCGCTTGCATAGAGCTCAAAATAACTGCCCACAATTTGTTGGAGTCAGACACCCGTTGTGCAACGCCTTTAAATTCTTCTGACCTTTTCCTGCCGTTTTGATGTAGAGCCTGGGGCGTTATGCATTCTTCCTCTGGTATTTGCATGGTGCAAAGGAAACTAGTGCTGTGACTTCCATCCAGCAGATTAGGTCCACAATATTGCTGAACTTAAACTCAGGGAAAGAGCAAAAGGTGGGTTCAGAACATCTTGAGCATTCTGGGCTGGGACTGAAAAACTCCTCTTGCATGTTTGTTTCTAAGGGAGTGGTTTGGAAAGCCTGCCAGTCCACTGTGCTTTCCATCCTCTTAGCAACATGGCTGCATGTCTGTACTGCAGCCAGCTCTTCCATGTTCCTACGGGGCATTGGCGAGCTACCGGTAGCTCACGATCGACCGGTTGGATACGCCTGCTTTAGTGTGACAGCGCTGAGTGACAGGGGAAGTTTAGAGATCTTTGCACTTGCAGCCACCGTTTTATCCATCTGTTAAAGTGCCAAAAGCTGTGTGGTTACATAGTGTTAGGTTTACAGTGGGGTAGCCCACTGTAAACAGGCTGATTCCACTTACTGCAACTGCATCAGCTGTAACTGTAACCTCACCAGCTCTCAAGGTTTGGAAAAAGTATTTTCTTTTTTTCGCTATTAACGCGCGGTCAACCAATTAGACCATCCGAGGTTGACTTGTTTCCAGGATTTCTTTGTCCGAAGAGCTCCCAGGACTCCCTTGTACATCATTGTCCTTTTCTGTACCTGGTTTGCAATTATCTAGTGAGGGGATTTCTGCTGTTGCACCTCTGAATCTCCTTTTTGCTGCTGCCCCCTATCCTTGGCTCCCACTTCCTTTTGTTGGACCCTGAGGCCTGTTCTCTCATTTTGCCAGACCTCATCCTGCATGCACTATGCAAGGACGTTAGGTAAGGAGCTGCTTCCGGCGATGTGTGCATGCTTCTGTCTGCAATAAATGAGGGCCATTGGTCCTTGGCTTTCTGATATACTTCTGGGTTTCCAGGCCTCCAGTTGTATAAATGCCACCTCAACCCCTCCCCCTCCACCCCCCCAGATATCACTTGTAACTTTACAGGAATGGGGCACAAGCACACTTGAGCCGCTGCACCCCCTAGGTGGTGTTCTGTAGTATTGGTTGACGGTTAATTGGGGTCTTTGATTTTTGCTTTTTGTTATGGTTTGTTCTCCGAGCCACCAGACATGTGGGGCACCATCTCGTCCCCCTGGATGTCATTCACCTTTTACGGGGTGGCAGAAGCATGCTCGTTCCGCATCTCACTCCCCCCTAAATGTTGCCTAATTCCTCACTTCCTCTTAGGAAACAGAATGGAGCAGAGTGCCTCCTATAAATACCTGGGAGTAGTGGTTGATTCAAGGTTCACACTTAAAGAAACCCAAGGGTGTACGTGCGCTTAATAAATACCTGTTAACATAACATAACAAAGAGCTTTTAATCACCAGAAGAGCTCAAGCAAACAAACTACGATTTGCATTAAATATATTAAAATTTAAATTAAAGTGTCCATCAAATTCACATCTACTAAAAGTCATTGCTGCCAAGATCCTCCTAACTCTTACTTAGGGCTCTGAACTATTTAAAGGCCTAGATGCCAACTTCCTAAATCTCCAACAATCAGGCCTATTTAAACAAACCTTTCGGATTCCGCAGTTTACATCTCAAGTACAAGTCCGCTTGGAATTCGGGTTAATAAACCAACATCCTGTCAGGCAAGCGGCAGTATTAAAAATGTGTTGGAAATTAAAAGCAGCACAAGAGGAATCCTTACTGGGGCATTGTTGGATGGAAATACAGGACCAACCTAAAGGAAGAAAAGCCTGGCACACAGTACTTGAACATTAACAACACTCAATATGCTCAATACCTGGGAAACCGACAATAGTTTTATTGCATTCAAACAAATAGCTAACAACGCAGCAAAACAAAAGGCTTGGATAATGGACAAAGCGACTCTATCGAAGAAAAAACATGGTTGGATGGTTTTATCCTAAAACGAGATTCGAACGCCCCAGCCATATCTTGTCCAGCATATAACTCCATCAATCCAGCATTTGCTACTTTTGATCTGGTTGGGAGCCTTCACCTCAAAAGATCAGGTCCCAACATGGAAACAATCATGGCCAACTATGCTTTGTCCCATTCCTGCCGCCGACGAGAGAGGACGCCGACCCTGCGATCCGTCTCTGCTCCCCCCTCCACTCTGATCCTCGAATTCGGACCTCCTTATCCCCTGATTGCCTGGAGGATCTTTGAAGGGCTCTACCCTATAGCCTGATCGCGGCTCGGGAAGCCGAACCCGGCGGCCGCTGGGTATTTATTGATGACATGATTTTTCCTACCTGGCCTTTTCGATCCTGACTTTGCCAGATTAGACCTACAGTGATCATTCACAGAACGTTTAAATAATCAACACACGGTTTTTTCACCCCCAGAGTCTTTTCTAAATGAGATGTGCTGCCGGTGAAGGAAACCAGTAAAAGATGTGCCCGTCTTCCTATTTTTCATTAGGACTTGTTTAAATCCGGAAGCTCGCTTGGCTTTCACCCAGATAGAGCCGTGAGAAATCCCTCGCTGCGGGAACATCTTTTGAATTGCTGAAGAGTTTATGATGATAAAACTTCTCCTATGAGAAAAATTTATGTTTGTCCCCCTCCCTGGTCTCCAATGCCCTGATGAAGATGCAGCCCAAATCGGCCTTGCATTGAAACGCGCGTTGGCATGATCTACATGGATGGCCTTCAGTGTATCACCATTTACTGTACCCCATCTTTAACTGCCTCCATGTTGGTCTTTTTATCCTAGCAACTATTAATTGTGATGTTGCAGGTCCCCAGGTCCCTCTATGTTTGTATGGTTATGATTGTATTATTCTGATTGTGAGAGAAAGTGAGAAGTGTATGCTTAGTGAATGACTGTGGGAGTGTGTGGACGTCCATAAATTCGTATTTTTTGTATGAACTTTTTAATGACTATACTTATTCAGCCCTAGGAGGAAAACCTCTCTCCTGTGCGTGTATATATGCTTTAGAATGTTGCCTCATGGACTCTATTTATGAACTGTCATCTCCAGAAAAATAATAAAAATAAAAAAAAAATTCTACCTTTTCACTATTGATTCTGATTGTGTCTGATATATCATTGGCTCCGAAGCATTAATCTTTGTCACCCCCCCCCCTTCATCCCTTGGATCCCGCTGAAGGGACCATATAATCATTCCCTGGCAGGGTAGTTCTCTTCTTCTATTACAACTATGCTTTGTAGACTTTGCGTCCAGGCTGAAGAGACTCTCATTCACCTTTTGTGTATTTGCTCAGCTGTGAACAATTTGAGGCGGCATTATTTACTTCATGTATTTCACTCTTTTCAAGTTAGATCATGTCGACCGGCCATAATGTTATTACTGAATAGCAATTCGCTACCGACCTCATGCAGGGCCGCCAGATTTTTGCAGAAAGTTAGTTCATTATTATTAAAATCAAACACATAGCATTTACATGAGTTGTTGCCTAGCACATATGACCGCCTCTGTAGCCATACACTTAGTATACCTAGCATCCTGGTGGATGCTATAAAAGGACCAGGACAGACTCACTGTGTTCACTTGATTCCCACCAACCAAGAAGCACACCATGCTACAGACTTAAGGTTGTTAGGGCTGGACTGATTGAAGATATCATCATAGATACAATCATATGCATACTACTCTGACACCAAACAATACAACACACCATACATCATCACGAATACAGTCACATGCATATCAGTCTGACATCAAAACTATGCGACACATCATACTATACGTCTGAATGTCATTAGTGCAAAGCCTATTTTATTGTCATAGTGATATGCATACCTGCTTTTTGCAAATGGCTTTTTAACAATGAAAATAGCGACAGTTACATCTAGCAATTAATTTGTGTATAGTTCAATTGCACCTTTTGCACATGATATCTGACAGGAATTTGAGGACCTCTAATACCTAATTTACATTTGTACTTTGCTCGTGATTTTAGCTATGCATTTGAGGGTTTTAGCATGTTTGTATACAATCAATGTAATGAAACGTGATGACGACCTAAAACTAGCGTCACTGTCTATAGTTATATTGCTTTTTCGCCCATGATCCCAGCTGTGAAGGAGAGGATCAGTAATATTTAGTACATACTTGTGTATCACACATGATTTTAGCCATAGAACAAAGAATGGTCAAAATTGAGAAATAGTTTGCTTAATGATTAATGCTGACTAATGCTGAACTTTGTAAAAAAGGATATCTTTTTTTAATATTCTTTCATTTTTTTCTTTGATAATTTGATGATTTTAGTGAAAAATTGTAATGGTTTTAATGAACTATATGCAATAAAACATTATTATTGTCTATACTCCATCCTTATGGCCATACTAGGATAGTTGATGACCTCGCATACTTTGCCACTTATAGTATACCAAAGTAAAATGATGCTACCAAATAGGATGGGTACAATTTTTACATTTACATAATGTTCACACAAGGCCCAGATCAAAACAAAATCAGTTTCCTTAACACACGTCATGATGTCTTGAAGGTCAAGATAAAGGCCAATGTACCATCATGTGCTGTAGCAGAAATCATGTCACATGCAAGTGCTCATTGCACAGGGATGCCACTTTTTACTTGAAACTTCCTCATTTGTCCTCTACATTGAAAGTCTAATGGAAGCTGGACACATGTAGTTTACCTCCGTATCCCATGTTGCATAGAAAGGTAGCCTGGAGGCAATGAAGGGCAAATGTTTTGGGCGATAGACCCTCCAAATGCACACAGCATAATACTTGAGAAACCTGCCACTCTCATTAAGGAAGCTGCAGCTCGAGTAGAAGATCTACTCGAGCAGCAGAAAGAAGCAACACCCTCTTGCACACAGCATAATACTTGAGAAACCTGCCACTCTCATTAAGGAAGCTGCAGCTCGAGTAGAAGATCTACTCGAGCAGCAGAAAGAAGCAACACCCTCTTGCACACAGCATAATACTTGAGAAACCTGCCACTCTCATTAAGGAAGCTGCAGCTCGAGTAGAAGATCTACTCGAGCAGCAGAAAGAAGCAACACCCTCTTGCACACAGCATAATACTTGAGAAACCTGCCACTCTCATTAAGGAAGCTGCAGCTCGAGTAGAAGATCTACTCGAGCAGCAGAAAGAAGCAACACCCTCTTGCACACAGCATAATACTTGAGAAACCTGCCACTCTCATTAAGGAAGCTGCAACTCGAGTAGAAGATCTACTCGAGCAGCAGAAAGAAGCAACACCCTCTTGCACACAGCATAATACTTGAGAAACCTGCCACTCTCATTAAGGAAGCTGCAGCTCGAGTAGAAGATCTACTCGAGCAGCAGAAAGAAGCAACACCCTCTTGCACACAGCATAATACTTGAGAAACCTGCCACTCTCATTAAGGAAGCTGCAGCTCGAGTAGAAGATCTACTCGAGCAGCAGAAAGAAGCAACACCCTCTTGCACACAGCATAATACTTGAGAAACCTGCCACTCTCATTAAGGAAGCTGCAGCTCGAGTAGAAGATCTACTCGAGCAGCAGAAAGAAGCAACACCCTCTTGCACACAGCATAATACTTGAGAAACCTGCCAATCTCATTAAGGAAGCTGCAGCTCGAGTAGAAGATCTACTCGAGCAGCAGAAAGAAGCAACACCCTCTTGCACACAGCATAATACTTGAGAAACCTGCCACTCTCACTAAGGAAGCTGCAGCTCGAGTAGAAGATCTACTCGAGCAGCAGAAAGAAGCAACACCCTCTTGCACACAGCATAATACTTGAGAAACCTGCCACTCTCACTAAGGAAGCTGCAGCTCGAGTAGAAGATCTACTCGAGCAGCAGAAAGAAGCAACACCCTCTTGCACACAGCATAATACTTGAGAAACCTGCCACTCTCATTAAGGAAGCTGCAGCTCGAGTAGAAGATCTACTCGAGCAGCAGAAAGAAGCAACACCCTCTTGCACACAGCATAATACTTGAGAAACCTGCCACTCTCATTAAGGAAGCTGCAGCTCGAGTAGAAGATCTACTCGAGCAGCAGAAAGAAGCAACACCCTCTTGCACACAGCATAATACTTGAGAAACCTGCCACTCTCATTAAGGAAGCTGCAGCTCGAGTAGAAGATCTACTCGAGCAGCAGAAAGAAGCAACACCCTCTTGCACACAGCATAATACTTGAGAAACCTGCCACTCTCATTAAGGAAGCTGCAGCTCGAGTAGAAGATCTACTCGAGCAGCAGAAAGAAGCAACACCCTCTTGCACACAGCATAATACTTGAGAAACCTGCCACTCTCATTAAGGAAGCTGCAGCTCGAGTAGAAGATCTACTCGAGCAGCAGAAAGAAGCAACACCCTCTTGCACACAGCATAATACTTGAGAAACCTGCCACTCTCATTAAGGAAGCTGCAGCTCGAGTAGAAGATCTACTCGAGCAGCAGAAAGAAGCAACACCCTCTTGCACACAGCATAATACTTGAGAAACCTGCCACTCTCATTAAGGACGCTGCAGCTCGAGTAGAGGTTCTACTCGAGCAGCAGAAAGAAGCAGCACCCTCTTGCACACAGCATAATACTTGAGAAACCTGCCACTCTCATTAAGGACGCTGCAGCTCGAGTAGAAGATCTACTCGAGCCGCAGAAAGAAGCAGCACCCTCTTGCACACAGCATAATACTTGAGAAACCTGCCACTCTCATTAAGGACGCTGCAGCTCGAGTAGAAGATCTACTCGAGCAGCAGAAAGAAGCAGCGCCCTCTTGCACACAGCATAATACTTGAGAAACCTGCCACTCTCATTAAGGACGCTGCAGCTCGAGTAGAAGATCTACTCGAGCAGCAGAAAGAAGCAGCACCCTCTTGCACACAGCATAATACTTGAGAAACCTGCCACTCTCATTAAGGAAGCTGCAGCTCGAGTAGAAGATCTACTCGAGCAGCAGAAAGAAGCAGCGCCCTCTTGCGCAGCGCAAGGTGCCGTTCGTTCTGATTTTATAGCGCAGGACAAACTCCCAGTGATCAAAATCAGCGTGAGCAGCGCAACGTACCTCACTCCACCGCTTGCGGAACTCGGCAGAGCTCGGCAGCGTTTTTTGGACACTTCGTGGTGTTCCGTGTAGCAGAATTCTGCGAACTCCACCCAGGCATACTTGTAAGACACTCGCATAAGATCTCTACATTTCTACATCTCACTCCACGATGCAGGGAAATGAACACTGGGCAACATGTAGCCACTGATGGTGATGGCACTAGTGATGGTTGCACACTTATGTCACTGTTGAATCCCACCTCACCAATGTGAAGTGTCCAGTCACTGCATAAAGAGTGCACTGTATGCCATGTCACATGTAATAGGGCCACAATCACATGAGAGACAGTCGTGAGGGAACACCACTCCTTTCATAAGGAAAACAAGTGGCTTGTTTGGTACAATTGTCACCATGAACTTCAAAGAACATGAGCAGATTTGTTACTTCACTCAGCCATGTGTCTGCTCAAGACAGGAAATTGGTAGTGGACAGAACTCGGCTGTGTTCCTGGTCTTAAAGACAATAGGCACATCATATCCGCATGCACCTTCTCCTGGACCAACACAAACAGTAACTCCTCTTGTGCGTCGCACCTGGCCCAACCCCAATAATGATGGGAAATGCCTGCTTGTAACACAAAGTTGGCAATGTTACATGTCTGACTCTGGCCAGGACTCACACCCTTGTCAATGCTGTTGGGCCCGCATCAAGCTGCGGGTATGCCACCACCAGTATGCGGACCATTAGGGTGGGCAGGGTCCAGCGTGTGCCCTGTCCAGTTTGGAGGACAGCCCCTGCTGGACCTCCACGATCTTCCTGATCCACCCACCTTTTACGACAATGGACACTGTGCAGTCGAAAGACCATCAGTCTCCGCACCTTCTGGGTGATGGCTTTCCAAATGGACTGCTTCTGATGGGCGTTGGCCTGTATGGATTATTATTATTATTAAATTAAATTTATAAGGCGCACAGCTACCAGAGGTTTTCCGGCGCCAAGGACAGATCGCAACAGAAAAAACAGCATTTACTGGTTAAATAGCCAGGTCTTAAGGCCTTTGCAGAAGATCTTGTGGCTAACTTCATGACAAAGTGATGAAGGTAGTGAGTTCCACGACACTGGGGCCAAATAGGAGAAGGAACGTCCGCCCCTACGTGATAGTTTAAATCTGGGGACTAATGACTTGGCTTGGGAGGAGGATTGGAGTAGACGTGTAGGGAGATGTGTCTGGGCTAGGGAGCAAAGATAATGGGGTGCTGTGCCTAGTTTAATCTTATGTATATAGCATAAAGCCTTAAATTTAGTCCGGTTCTCAATCCTGAGCTAGTGGAGGTCACGGAGAGTGCCTGTGATGGAGGATGTTTTGGGTACATGACAGACTAACCTGGCTGCAGAATTCTGGACTGTTTGCAATTTGCGTACTAACTCCCTATTTGCTCCTAAATATAGGATGTTGCCATAATCCAGCCTCGACATGATTAAGGCTTGAGTAACAGTTCTCTGAGTGGATTCAGGCAGCATCCAAAGTATCTTACGGAGCCATTTAAGAATAGTAAAGCAAACAGATGTGGTCTTAGCTACTTGCTGTTTCATTGACAGCTGATCATCAATCACTATGCCCAAATTACGTACAGTTTGCACCGGTTTGGGAAGTTCATCCATTTCTGGCAGCCAGTGGTGAGGGCCCCAGAGATCATTATCTTTCCCCATGATCAAGACCTCCGTTTTTCCCCCATTTAGCTTTAGTCAGTTAGTGTGCATCCAGCTGGCAATTTTATACAGCCCTACCTGTAAGAACGAAACTCTGGAGTTTTCATTAGTGGATAAAGAAAAGAGAAGCTGGGTGTCATCCGCATAAGAGAATATCGACAACCCAGCTTCTTCCGCGATGGTAGCTAAAGGGCTGACCTAGAGATTGAATAACACAGGGCTGAGAATCGAGCCCTGTGGTACTCCGTAAGAAGATGCTTAGGTCTTGGAGCAAGCCGATGGGGAGAAGACCTGAAAACTACTTCCGGTAAGGACGTTTTTAATCCAATCCAGAGCTGAGCCAGTGATCCCCAGGGATTGAAGTGTTTTTAGAAGGGTAAAATGAGACACTGTGTCACAGGCAGCACTCAAGTCTAATAGAATGAGTGCCACAGGTTCCGCTTTGTCCAGATGCTGGCGTAGTGTTTCTGTGACTCCCAAGAGAGTAGTGTCTGTGGAGTACCCAGCTCTAAAGCCTGATTGGGATCCGTGTAAGATGTTGTTAGAATCCACAAACTGCAAAAGCTGTTGGTTCACGTGTTTTTCCAGGATTTTGAGAAAACAGGGAGTAAGGAGATCGGGCGGAAGTTGGAAGGTTTGGCCGGATCCGCATTTGGTTTCTTCAAAAGGGGGAATAACCATTGCGTGTTTCCACTCTGCTGGTATGATAGCGTCCCTCAATGAAGCATTGAGTAGCTTCATAATGATCTGCAATGAGGATGATTTAATTTTTTCGAGAATATTGACTGGAAGTGGGTTGTTAGGGAAGCCTGATTTAAGGCTATTTAGAATAACATTGAAAGACAAGGGTTTAAAGGTTGCCAGTTCGTTAATTTCAAAGAGTAGATACAGAATCAGGGGGCCTGACTGGGTTGTCACAGCTTAGAGTGGGGGATGCGTTCATTATTTGCTGTTCCGCATTGATAGTTACCGTCTCAAGTTCTGCATGGATCTTTTCTACTCTCTCGATGAAAGATTTCGCCATAACTTCACAGTGTGCTTCATCAAGTATCAGGGGTGTCGGTTGACAAGTTGCTCCCGAGAGCTCCCCAACTAATTTGAACAGGATTTTAGCATTATTATGTGCTGATGCAATTGTTTTGTTCACATATTCAGCAAGCGCTGCTTTACATAGGGAATTGTATGCTCTCTTAGCAGTTTTATAACGATGTTTAGATTCTAAAGCATAGTCCTTCCTCCAGCATCTTTCCAAGGCTTTACACTTTGTTTTTTCAGATTTAAATTTTTCAGTGACCCATGGAGCAGGATGAGGGTGATTATTTAGTTTCTTAAGTGAAGTAGGGAGGCAGGTATTCACAGATGTCATGATCCAAGTGTGGATGGCAGCTGCATCTGAGATCTTAATGGAAGGAAAATCAGGAATATTGCTCACAGGATGTTGATTTAGAGAGTCAATATCCAGATTCTTCCAGTTTCTACTCCTGACTTTGGGTAAGGAGATGAGCGGGTTATTAGGACGTAAATCGATCATCACCTTAAAGCTTACCAAAAAATGGTCAGACCAAAGTAAGGGAAGAGCTTTTTGGCTTGAGATATTTGGTAAGTTTGAAAAGATGGGGTCCACCAAGTGCCCCCCCCCTGTGAGTGGGACCCGAATGACAGAGTGGTATGTTCATGGCTTCTAGATCGGCGATCAAGCTAGAGCCAATCTTACATAGAGGATCGTTGAAGTGAATATTAAGATCACCCACGATGGTAAAGTTGGCTGCATTAAGCAAGAAAGGAGCAATCATGTCTGGAAGCTCGCTGCCCATGGCCCCGCTGCACCGGGGGGCGATACACCAAGAAGCCTGTCAGCGTGAACCGAGGTGTAAGGAGCCTAAAAAAGCCAGGTTCACAACCTTCACAGGGTGGCATCTCCCATTTACACAAATAATATTTTTTGAAAATTATTGCGATACCGCCCCCAATTTTATCTTCTCGATCTTTCCTGACAATTGTGTAAGTTGGCGGCAGGGCCGCTACAATGTCGGGGCCTGAGCTTTCGTGTAACCAAGTTTATGTGAGGAAAATTGCGTCTAATTGTGGCTGTGAGTTATAAAGAATATCAAAAATATCCTCCTTATGCTTAGCGAAGGATTTACACTTTAAATAAAAAATGTCAACTCTTTAGTATGAGTTATAATAGTTTTACCCCCAACTGGTGGTTGTTTGGTAGAGTTCAGCAGGATAGCAGTATTCTGTGATTGTGTCTTTTTATGTAGAGAAGTGCAGGTAAAATTACAGCAAGGGCATGATATAATGGGGCTGCCGGGTTTGAGGGAAATGCAATCAGCTTTTGGTCTTTTTCTTAATCCATGTAAAAGACGGGGGAATATTTCCTTAAACTTTAAGGAAAGGGGCAGGGGTTGTGGCCCTTGGTCCCGGTCGGACGAGGACGGGCGCAGACGGGCTTGCCTTCGGCATGCCCGCTGCATGCGTCCGCTGCGCGGAGTGCGAGGCATGAAATTTAAAGCCTACAAGTCAGCTGTCTGCTGACATCAGCGCTCTGCCTCCCCCTGCCTCCTCCCGGTAGATGGAAGACCGCTGCTCCCTCCACAAGAATCGGGCGAACCCGTGGTGGACCGGGGAGCAAGCGGCAGAAGAAAGCAGGTAGGGGAATGTGCATTATTTTAAAAGTATTCCGCCAAAAGGTGTTTGTTTTGTTAGTGTTGATTTGTTTAACTTAAAATCTTGCCTTGGACTGTTTTCTCTAGAAGCTGTCTATGTGAATTGTGGTATATGTATGGTTTCATAGCTACCCTTTTTGTTTTGGTCTGTTTTAAATACCACCACCATAGCATCTTCATTTGGGTATTTCAGAGGACTGTAAACGGCGGACGAATCCCCAGGTCAATGGTATTGGAATATTTTGAAACAATAACCAGAGTTTGTCAAAGGTGGCAACCCTGGCCTACTATGGTCATCAGTGAGATTCAATGTAACAAAATACCTGTCTGTAGGCTTTTATACACAGTAATAATAATTAAATGCCTTCTACTTTTAACATATGTTTTCACAAAATATTTTCTTCATTGTTACATTTCATAATAAATAGATCAGGTCTGGGGGGGCGTGGCTAGCAGCCGACGATGGCGGCCGCAGCGTAGAGAGGCTCCCGAGTAACGGCGGCTTCCCGCGACAATCCGTCACATCAATCCTGAATTTTTAAGTGCTGGTGGGAGAGGATCGGACCCGGAGTCCGTGCGGCACCCAACGCTGCGGAATTGAGAACGGTGGCAGCACAGACGAGCTCCGGTAAGCAGAGCGGACACCGAAGGTGCGGAGGGCCTACTGCCAGCCTGGAAGCAGCGGGGTCGCGGAGAGAGAGTGACCGGCCGGAAATTGCCTTGGAGCGGCAGGGGTGCGGCAGGAAGTGTCGGTCGCCGGACGCGCGGTCCGGAGAGCCCGCAATCGTGCCCCCGGGGGCCCCGAGGTGAGCGCTGACCCCCGCGACGCCTGGAACAGCCGTACACCGCCAGTTGCTCTGGTCGTGGGCGCATTCTGGACCGTTGGCAGCGGCGGTGCAGCCGCCATTTCTCCGCGCCTTGAGCGAGCGGCGCCCCGGCGCCTGACGGAGACTCCCCTATCGGGACTGTACTGGCTCCAGTTCCCAAGAATATCAAGTGGGGGCGGCGGGTCCCTGCGGGGCCCCTTCGTTACTGTGCTCGACCCCCCGCACGAGATCCGCGGGAGTGCCACCGGAGGGGAGAGGAGGGCCTCCAGCACACCACCACGCAATCTTCATAAGGATTGGGGGATCGAGCGACCACCTTGCTCCTGGGACCTCGGGCGGTGCCCCTGCGCGGATTGGCGCGCCCCTTGCCGGTACTCCGAGTTGCATACCCTGGGGGCCCCCTAACGGCTGTAAGTCTGAGGGGAGGACTCTTCGCCCCCTCGCTGTGGACTGCGGGCTGCGTCTGCGGCGGGAGTGCTTTGCTGGTGCGGCCGCGGTCGGCACGAACGCTGGTGAGCTGTGAGTCTGGGCGCTGCTGACATCGTGCATTACCATGTCGAACAGGGGCCCCAAAAACACCTCCACCCAAGCGAAGCTGGATAAATTCGCGTATGAGAAGCACTCACCGCCCCAGGAACAACGCAAGAACACCGGGAAAGCGGCGGACGCGGATGGGGCTAAGAAGGCCACGCTTGAGGATGTCCTGGCGGCGTTGGCCCAGGTGCAGGCGACAGTCGGGGCGACCGCCACTGAAGTCACCCTGATCCGGGCGGACCTCCAGAAAATGAACGAGAGGGTCAAGCAAGTAGAGGTCGTCACCAAATCATTGGTGGAGGACGTGTCTGAACTGCAAACATCAATGGAGCGCCTTCAAGCTGACAACAAAATACTGAGGGACAAATTGGATGACCAGGAAGGTCGCTCCAGACGCAACAACGTCCGAATCCTAGGCGTGCCGGAATCCGAGGACACGGGGGCGATGGACCTCTATGTGGAGGACTTGATAAAAACCCGACTTCAGCCAAAGGGACTCTCAAACTTCTTTTCGGTAGAAAGGGCCCACCGCGTTCCGGGGGGAAAACCGAAGACAGGGGGCCCTCCACGGCCTATACTAGCACGACTATTTAACTTCAGGGACCGTGATGCCATTCTGCAGGCCGCCAGGGTGGCGCCCGCCATTCAGATTCAAAACTCAAGACTTGCGTTTTTCCCTGACTACACGGCTGAGGTGGCTAGGAAAAGGAAAACGTTCCTGGAAGTTAAGAGAACGTTGAGGGAAAAGGACTTACCGTACTCGATGATCTTCCCAGCACGATTGAGAGTTGTTGCGGACAAAAAAGTGTGGTTTTTTGACTCCCCCGAGGCTGCCCGGGATTGGCTGGAAGGTTGGCACACGGTGGGCCGGCACCGCAGGAACCGCGGGCCAGATCACAACCGCAGAGACGACAGCAGACATGGTTCGCAAGCATCTGGTCGAGATGGGGGGGCAGAGGACTCTCCCTCCCGTGGAACAGGAGGGGCGGATGGAGAGGGATGACCCTCCCCCCCCAGGATCTACGCTGACCACAACTGCTGACCACCACCTTCGTGTTTCAGTTGCTGCACGTGGACACTGGCATGACCTCACCTGAGGCACGCAGGGATGCCGCCTGCTCGGGGAGACACTCTCCCCCCTACACGCAAGTACTCTGGTTATGGGTTGGGTTAAGCACTCTGCTCAGTTGGGGAGGCGGGCAGTTGAAAGTCCGTTAGGCAGGGAAGCAGGGAGGGGGGAAAGGGGGACGGGTTGTTCTTTTACAGTTACGAATTTGTTTGTTGGGAACACATATGTACGGCCAAGTAATACGCCATACCACTCGGGGGACGTATCGAACCACCTGACCCAGTTAAGCACGGAATCAGAGAAAAGGAATTGCTTTGTGATATTTATGCTAAGATTGTACCCGTATAGGCGTGAAAGTTGTTCCCACTGCTACGGGATGCTCCACTTCATACCCCTTGATTCCCAATGGCTAACGACGTACCACCATTAGAGGGACTGGACTCCACCGATACACAAAGCCCAACTCTGTCCTTACTGTCCTGGAATGTTCGAGGTTTGGGAGACAAGGTTAAACGGGGGTTGGTATTGACTGCTATTAAGCGATTGCGACCTACCGTGGCCTTGCTGCAGGAGACTCACCTAATGGGGGGGGCTAGAAAAGCTCTGGATAGACGGGGTTACAAAATGTGGGCTCATTCAGACTTCACATCTGGTTCTAGAGGGTCCGGTGTTTTAATAAAAAAGAATTCACGATTCCTGCCTCTATCGTCTCACACGGATGATCAAGGCTGCTTCGCGGCTGTGCATGGGCAATGGGAGGGGTCACTTTTCAACCTTATATCAGTATACATTCCGCCGGCACTGCATTCAGTACACCTCCCTAGATTAGGAGACTTCCTGCTGACTCTACCGGAGGGGGAGAATATCTTAGGGGGAGACTTCAACGCGGTCATGGACACACGACTAGATAGACGTCCCACACCGGCCCTGGCGGGGGGGATACGTACCTGCGGCGGTTTGCAATGGCCATGGGAATGACTGACGTCTGGAGACACTTACACCCGGGCGCACAACAATACACCTTTCTCTCCGCAGTACATGGTAGCCTATCCCGTATCGACTACTTTTTGTCAATGGGCGATGGCCTTCGTCACGTTGACAACCTAGTGATACACCCTCGGGGGGTTTCAGACCATTCACCCCTCACACTGACTCTCACCATGCGAGCGAGAACACGTAAGCGCATCTACCCCATCCATGCATCCTACTTTAAAATTCCACAGGTCCGTAAGGCCCTTACACGTGCCACGGAACAATACTTTCTGGAAAATGTACACTCAGTACGCTCCTCAGCGACACTCTGGGAAGCCTATAAGGCGGTCCTGAGAGGGCAAGCAATTAACACTATAACTGGGTATAGGAGGCAGCAATCCCAGGCACTGGCCGCTTTAGAGGTGGCGCTGAAGGATCGGACCACGGCCCATGAGCTACACCCCTCTCCCTCCACCCTACACGCACTCACTCTCCAACAGCAGTTGTACAACGATCACCTCCGCGTGGTTGTTAAAGGCTACATATCAGATACTCAGAATAGAATTTATGAGGTGGGGGACAAAGCAGGGAAAATGCTGGCGTGGCTGGATAAGCGTGAGACCAATTCCAGGGGGATACAGCGGCTCAAGGACATGCATGGAGTGCCACATTCAGACCCTAGGCGCATCACAGAGATACTGGCGGCCTATTTCCAACAAGTATACACCCCGGAACGGATAGTCACATCCGAAACCGCGAGAGCTCTCTTGGCTCCGATTGAGGTACAGTCACTGTCACCAGAGGCGTCAAACGACTTAGAGGCAGATATTACTGTGGAGGAAATCCAACTGGCCATTCATGCACTTAACCCAGGTAAGGCGATGGGACCGAATGGTATACCCATAGAATGGTACCAGGCGATGCCGGAGACCCTCAGTATACATCTGTTGGGGATGTTCAGGGATAGTCTCGAGAAGGGCTCACTTCCGCTTGACCAACGAGTGGCGACTATCGTAACAATCCCCAAGCCGGGGAAACCGCCGGAGGATTGTTCCTCCTATCGGCCCATTTCCCTATTAAACGCGGAAGTGAAAATCCTGGCTAAACTCCTGGCACTAAGGATTCTGCCACATTTGCCTTCGATCATACATCCGGATCAGTCCGGATTTATGCCACACAGGAACACGGCGTTGAACCTGCGGCGACTGCACGGGGTGCTGGCTAGAACTGACGCCATTAAATCACCAGCAGTGATTCTAGCGCTTGACGCCAAGATGGCATTTGATCTGGTGGAGTGGGAATACTTGTTCGAGACACTGACGCGTATGGGCTTTGGCCCTCGCTTTCTGGCATGGGTCAAGCTGCTCTACACGGACCCACTGGCGCACGTGGTAGCTAATGGTCATATTTCGCATGCATTCCCCTTGGGAAGAGGCACGCGGCAGGGGTGCCCTCTGTCGCCCTTGCTGTTTGCTATCTCGCTTGAACCCCTCGCAACCCTCATACGAGCTTCACCCCTCATTAAAGGCATAACGTGGCCTGGGGGTTGGGAAGACCGGCTTTCCTTGTACGCCGATGATATGTTAGTATATCTAACCGACCCCGATGAAGGCATACCGGCGTTACTGCGCATCTGCGACACCCACGGCAGTGTCTCAGGCTATACGCTAAACTGGGCCAAGTCTGAAGTTTACATTCTGCAAGGTCCAGCCCTGACTCTCGACAGTGCGTGCCCGCTGAAGCTGGCGGGGACGTCCTTTAAATACCTGGGAATACATGTCACTAGGGAACCAGCAGAATTCATGGATAAGAATCTGACTCCGCACCTGGTCCGGCTTAAACGGGATGTAGAATTCTGGTCGAGCCTGCCGTTAACACTCTTGGGCAGGGCGGCACTTTACAAGATGATGGCATTACCGCGGTTTTTGTATGTCCTTGAAAACTCACCATATCCTGTGCCACCTAAGTTCTTCCAGAAAGCGGCGGCTCTGGTCTCCAACCTTCTGTGGGGTAACCTCCCAGCACGAGTGGCGCAGTCCAAGCTACACAGAGACTGGTACAGCGGAGGTATCGCGTTGCCGAATCTAAAATTGTATTACTGGGCTGCACACCTCAAGCCGATTAATCAGTGGATCCACGCGCCACATACTGACCCGGCATTTCATTCAGACAGGACTCAATAGGTGTCAATAGCTTGTTAGGGCCTTTGTACGATCGCCGCAAGATGCGGGCACTACTGGGCCACACGAAACTTACAGTTCAAATATGGCACGCAGCGACGGAGGCCCTGGGTTGGAAGGGGAGGTTAACCAAAATGACTCCACTGTGGGACTCCCGAGCGTTGGGCAATCTCAGAAACACCAAGGGGTTCGCTCAATGGGACACGATTGGCATCTCCACAGTAGGGGACTTGTGGGAGAGGGAGGAAGTAATTCCCTTTACCCGGCTGAGAGAGCTGTACGATTTTGGTGACAGGGAACTTTACAGGTACGTTCAAATTCGCCATGCACTGCTCGCAGTCCTACCACCCGGCACACCGCTGCCGGAGTCTTCTCCCCTGGAAGACCGTCTCCTCACAGATTACATGTTGGAGAAAGCGACGTCCCTCACCTATCGTAAACTGCTTAATAATTCCCCTGATCCGACGCTCCTCTTGAAGGAGAAATGGGAGGGAGACGTTCAGGATATGGACGAACATGAGTGGAATGCGGCGCTGGGTTCACCTAGGGAGGTGGGCATCTCGGCACGCATGAGACTAGTTCAATTTAAGATCCTCCACAGGGTTTATTACACGAGGACAGTATTGCACCGCATACAGCGCGCGCCCCATCCTTATTGTTTGCGCGGCTGCGGAGAGGAAGGCACTTTCTTTCACACCATATGGGACTGTCCCAAAATCCAGGAGTACTGGAAACAAATACACCGCACTCTCTCACAAACTCTAGAACACTCCCTGCTGCCTGACCCGAGGAGGTGTTTACTGAATATATGGGAACCTACTGACCTGTCCAGGTATGAACGACTCTGGGTCACAGCAGGGGTCATGGTGGCGAAACGCGACATAGCACAACGATGGGGGGCGGCAGACCTGCCGACTAGGTCCCAGTGGTGCCAGACCATGGACAGAGTAATGCTGACCGAGAGGGCAATATATTCCAGCCGTGCCTGCCCGGGGAAATGGAACAAGATCTGGTTGAAATGGAATGTATTCAGGGGGGATATTTGTGAGCCCTTGCTCGAGGATGACCAGATGGATTCCGATGACGAAAGTGAGGGGGGTTGAACGTGGGAGGGGTGGTGGGCTTGGGGCAAGTGAGGGTTTCGGGTGGGGGGTGACATGAGGGGCCGGGCATTGAGGGAGAATGTATTGAATGATGAACAACTTTGGGCACTAAGAATTGTAGTTCGACTTCTGGTCCTCCAATGCGACACTTAGAGCTTGATCTGTACTGTGTTATAGCAGACCGTACTGTCGTTCCTAACGGGTTAATGTTTCTAGTTTGTTATTTTACAGAAGAAAACGTGAAAATGGTCGTCAAAACCACATCTTCCGAATGTTTTATTTGCTAATACTGCACATTTTGTTTTCTTTGCACAGCAGATTTCGGGGAACACTATTCTGATTTTTGTTTACATGCTCCTTCTGCTTCTCTTTGCTGTGAGTGACGATTATATGATGGCGGCCGGCCCGCAGGGTTGTAGGCATTCCGCTGTGTAATATGCAAATGTGCAATAAAGGTTTTGGAACAAAAAAAAAAAAAAAAAAAAAAAAAAAATAGATCAGGTCTCCAAATGCCCCCTTTTGCCGTGGTTGTGCTGTCTGCCTGCATTTGTCTTGGTCTGCATTGTTTTGTTGCATCGTTTTTGTGGTATTGATTTATTTAACCCGTTACTCCTTTATTGTGCCCTCTTTGCCTTCTGTATCCCCCGCCTGCTCTACCATTTATTTTCTCCCACCGCTGCATCCCCTGCGGCCCGCCCCCCTGCTCGCCCATTCGCCGCCCGCTCCTTGCCTCCCAGCTGCTCCTCCCTCCCACCTCCCTTTATATGGCGGTCGATGCACGGCTGCACCGCTGGGGTGCCGAAGGCAAGCCCGTCTGCGCCCGTCCACGCCTGACCGCGCCCAGCACCAGACCCCCTGGCCCCCACGAATGCCAGGATTGAGGACGCCGCTAAGACCATTGCTGCATCCACTTCACCTCCGGAAATCCACCACGCACCACCGTACCCAACAGATCCCCCACCACAACTGGAGCAAAATCACTGAAGACCAGCTAAACACCGCCCTTGCCCGAAGCCCACCCGCCAACCCTACCGACCCCGCCAGCAGCCTCAGGCGTTGGATTGATGACTGTGCAAACACTCTCGCTCCGATCAATAAACCCTCCAACAGACGCACCAACCAGAATGCCAGCTGGTTCTCTGCGGACCTCCAGACCTCCAAACAAACCTGCCAAAAACTAGAGAAGAAATGGCACCGCAAACAGACACCGGAGAACCACGCCGCCCACAAGAACGCCTTGCGCCAACACCATCACCTCATCAGATCCGCCAAAAGGACCTCCTTCAAAGACAGCCTCGACAACAATGCACACAACAGCAAAGAGCTCTTCAACATCGTGAAGGAACTCTCCAACTCCAGCTCCAACACCAACCACATTCCACCATCGCAAGACCTGTGATACTCCCTTGCCACCTTCTTCCATCGCAAGATTGCAGACATCCACGACAGCTTTGACAACCAGACCACCACAACAGCCAATGACACCTCAGACCCCACGGCCACCACCCACAGCGACCCCCTGCTCACCTGGACTAACATCAATGATGACAACACCATAAAAATCATGAACACCATCCACTCCGGCTTACCATCAGACCCGTGCCCACACCACATCTTCAACAAACCCAGTGTCACCATCGCCCTCCATGTCCGCAAGGCCATCAACATCTCTTTCGAGACTGCGACCTTCCTGGAGAGCTGGAAGCATGCCAAGATCAATACCTTGCTCGAGACCCCCAAGGCAGATCCGAGGGACCTCAAGAACTTCCCGCCCATCTCCCTGCTCCCGTTCCCAGCGAAGGTCATCGAGAAAACCATCAACAAACAGCTGACCCGCTACCTCGAGGAGAACATGATCCTGGACCTGTCCCAGTCTGGGTTCTACAGCAACCACAGCACTGAAACTGCCCTCATCGCTGCCACCGATGACATCAGGTCCCTGCTAGACAACGGAGAAACCACGGCCCTCATCCTTCTGGACCTGTCAGCCGCCTTCGACGCGGTCTGCCACCGCACACTACGAACACGCCTCTATGATGCCGGAATCCAAGAGAAGGTCCTGGACTGGACCACCTCCTTCCTCTCCGGCAGAACACAGAGCATCCGCCTCCCACCCCTTCCGCTCCAAAGCCACCAAGATCATCTGCGGCGTACCCCAAGGCTCATCCCTCAGCCCAACGTTATTCAACGTTTACATGGCACCGCTCGCCCACGTCGCACGACGGCACGACCTCAACATCATCTCCTACGCCGACGACACCCAGCTAATCCTCTCCCTCACCAAGGACCCCCACACCACCAAAACCAACCTCCACGAAGGAATGAAGGCCGTCGCCGCCTGGATGAGGAACAGCTGACTGAAGCTGAACTTGGACAAGGCGGAGGTCCTCATCCTCGGATCCACCCCCTCGGTCTGGGACGACTCCTGGTGGCCGACTGCACTAGGAACACCCCCAACACTCACCGACGACGCACGCAACCTTGGGGTCATCCTCGACTCTACCCTCTCCATGAGGAAACAGGTCAACGCCATCTCCTCCTCCTGCTTCAACAACCTCCGCATGCTTCACAGGATCTTCAAGTGGCTCCCCACCGAAACAAGAAGGACGGTCACCCAGGCCCTGGTCAGCAGTAGACTGGACTACGGAAACGCACTCTATGCAGGAGCCCCGGCCAAACTCCTGAAACGGCTTCAGCGCATCCAGAACACATCTGCACGCCTGAGCCTCGACATCCCTCGCCGCAGACACATCACACCCCACCTGAGAGACCTACACTGGCTCCCTATCAACAAGAGGATAACCTTCAAACTCCTCACCCACACACACAAGGCACTCCACAACACCGGACCAACATACCTCAACAGCCGTCTCAGCCTCTACACCCACACCCGCCAGCTCCGCTCCGCAGACCGCGCCCTCACCACCGTCCCCCGCATCCGAAGAGTGACTGCTGGCGGCAGATCATTCTCCCACCTCACCGCCAAGACATGGAACACCCTCCCCATCCACCTACGGCAAACCGAAGACCTCCTGACCTTCAGAAGACTTCTCAAGACCTGGCTCTTCGAACATAGCAGCTTCCCACCTCCCACCCAGCGCCTTGAGACCCTCGCTGGTGTGTAGTGCGCTTTACAAATGCCATGATTGATTACTCCCTAATAAAGAATGCAGTACCTACCTTGATCTCCTAAACCATATAAACCAACAAACAAATAACTACTACCCCCAGTAGTGAAGCTGTTCCCTCACTACTGTCTCTCATGTGATGGTGGCCATATTACATGTGACATGGCATACAGTGCACTTCCTATTGGTAAGCTGGGATTCAACAGTGACATGAGTGTGCATCCATCACTGGTGGCATCACCATTAGTGGCTACATGTTGCCCAGTGTTCATTTCCCTGCATTGTGGAGTGAGATGTAGAAATGTAGAGATCTTATATGAGTGTCTTATAAGTAGTCCTGGGTGGAGTTCACAGAATTCTGATATGTGAAACTCCACGAAGTGCCAAAAAACGCTGCCGAGCTCTGCCGAGTTCCTCAAGCGGTGCAGTGAGGTAAGTTGCACTGCTCACATTGATTTTTAGCGCTGCAAGTTTGTCCCGTGCTATAAAGTCATCACAAATGGCATCACATGCATTGCAAGAGGGTGTTGCTTCTTTCTGAAGCTTGAGTAGATCTTCTACTCAAGCTGCAGCTTCCTTAACGAGAGCAGCAGGTTTCTCAATGCGACCACTTGTGTTGAGAAATCTCACCGGTACGTGGTCTAGAGTACTATTTTCCTCACTCACAAACTTAACGTTTGCAAGCCGCATAAGAGGCAAAACTCTGCTCTGCACAGCAGTTTTTCCAAACTCTGCGCTCCATGTGGAGCGGGAAAAATTCTGCGAGTGAATTGGAATTTTACACCCAGGCCTACTTACAAGCCAATTTGTGTTTGCTGTCCAAAATGGTGCTGATATGTGCCAACCCATTAGACCTGTAGTTCTTCGACCTCTTCATGTGATAGATATTCACAGACACAACACAACATTCAAAGACATACTGGCTTGTAGGAATGAATTCTGTGAATGTTGTTATCACCTGTGCCAAGAAGCATTGGGCATGTTAATTTGGCTATGAGAAGTATTATGCTGTGTGCTTTTGGAGGATCTATCTCCCAAAACAATTGTCCTTCATTGCTTCCAGGCTACTTTTCTATGCTACATGCGATACGGAGATAAACTACATGTGACCAGCTTTTGTTAGACTTTTAATGTAGTGGACATATGATGAAGTTTCAAGTTAAAAGTGGCATCCCTGTGCAATGAGCATTTGCATGTGACATGATTTCTGCTACATCACATGATGGTACATTGGCCTTTATCTTGACCTTCAAGACATCATAACATGTGTGAATGAAACTGATTTATTTTTAATCTGGGCCTTCTGCGAACATTGTGTAAATATAACATTTTTACCCATCATATTTGGTAACATCATTTTACTATGGTATACTAAAAGTGCCAGAGTACGCAAGGTGATCAACTATCCTAGTACGGCCTTAAGGACAGAGTATAGACAAGTCCAACAACGCATTTGGAGCTGTCTGGGGCTATAACATAAGTGGAACCAACTGTTTGCAGGTTATGTAGCATGCATATGTGTGCTCAAGCTAATGGTGAAGTGCATACTGTGAACCATGAAGCTGTTGTGATTTGTGCACCTAACAAATGTTTTCTGTGATATGTGATGGTCAAGTGTGGAAACGCAGTTGCAAAAAACCTATTATACATGTCATTTCAGATTCATCCAGGGACAGCAAAGGAGAAAGTGCCAAAGTCAGTTTGGACACACCTGGTCACAGTGGTTCTGGATGTGGCAGCACAGTCATGGTGAGACCCAGTGACCAGGAGGGAGTGGGAAGTGCCACGGAGGACACAAGCTCAAATTCCTAATCATCCGGGTCTTCCTCCAACAGTGACTCCTGTGTGGTGGCAGGCCCTACAGGATTAGTTCCACCTACATCCTTGGGCGCCACCCCAGTTCCATCACCACCCTCCTTGTTGTCTACCAACCAGTTGGCTGGCCCCTCTCCCCTAAGAGGGGAGCCGTCTCCTTTGCTGTAGGCACCTCAGCCCTTGCCCCTGGTACCTCACTGCCCTGAGTGAGGGGGCTATTGACCTCTTGAGAAACATCTCTATGGGTCAGACCGCTCTCTTGAATGTCATCCAGGTGCAAGGGAGCCAGCTGACACAGATGGTGGCCTACCTGGAAGGCATCCACTGTGATATGTCTGGCTTACAGTGGTCTTTTCAGGCTCTGGCCTCCTTACTCACGGCAGCCTTCCACCTATCCTAACCTTTTGCCCCACTTCCCGCTTCTTCCCATACCTGTCCCAGGCAAATGCAAACATTCACACGCACACACTTCACCAGAACCAAGCACCTCACACACACACACACGCACACACGCACACACACACACACACACAAACACCACATAAAAAACCGCAGGCATGCCACCACTCACTCACTCGCCAACATCAACATACCCTCAGATACCACAGCAACAGACCCCTCCACAACACCCAGCATTCACGCAGACACCACACCATCACCCAAAAACCCCTCCACAACACACATCATTCATGTAGACACTACACCAACAGTCGCAGACCCCTTCACAACACCCATCATTCACACAGACACTACATCAACAGCTACAGACCCATCCCAATGCCCATCATTCACACATGCACCATACCAACACCCACAGACCCCTCGAAAACACACAGCATGTCCAGGGAAACTAAAAGAATGTGAATGCTCACAGTCACCCACACAACAGAACACACAGGAGATACAGCACACACACCTCTCACTTCCACTCCTTTGACCTCCCAAACCCAACTCCCTTCCGAACATCCTACCCATTTTCCCCATGAATATGTCTTGTTTGCCCTTGCCCTTTCCTGTGTGCCGACAACCCTTCCCCACCTCCCAAAGTCAAAAAAACATTTTCCAAATCCCAACCCATACCTCCCACATCCCAATCAACCCCTGAGAAACCTAGTTCCTACCCCAGCCATACCCCTAAGCAGATCAAGAATGCGTTATGCTTCTTATTCATTGATTAAATAATTTCATAGTTAGAATACATTAGTCCTGCCATTACCTTTCTACTTATTTGATGTTATTGTATAGTTAGTGATGTGTGAGTACAGTAGCATTTGTTTCATCCCTGAATGCTGATCCATTTGAAGTGCTTATTAGGATCTGTCCTCTGCCCCAGTGCTGGAGTTACACAGGACAAGTGCACATGTTGAATGGATGTCGATGTGTGATGAGACCCAATTGACACTAACATTTCATTGGATGTTAGATTATATGGTAAGTATTTCCGCTTGGCCTGGTCAATGTCAAAATCATTTGGGTTACACTACCCCCTATGATGTAGGTTGGATACGTGTTTGATGTGTTCAAGTTAGATATTTGGTTGTCCACATATGGAGGGTGTTACATTTTCACACCTTTGTGGACATTTGTATGGACGTGTCTATTTCCGTGTGTGTAATTGTACCATAGACCTCATGTATCTAGGTGTGTGACAAATGCGGTTAGTGCTGTGTTTGCTTTCGTGACTTACACTTACACATTACCTACACATGCATGGCACTTGGTTATTCTATTTGTTGTTTCTGATATATTTCAAGCCACAGGTCCTGTGCACATAGATGTTTTAAGCCATGTGCAAAATGGACTGTGGACCAGGGCCCCAGCCTTACTGGCTTCTCCCTGGTAGAGGCATACCCATTATGCAGAGTGTTTACATTGTGCTCATTCAAGGTTTCTCACGCAGGCTATTTGTATTTCCATTAACTGATTTGTAGCAGGGAAGGTGTGTTTCAGTTTCATGACACATCCATACAGAAGTATCTTTGATCTCACAAAAGGACCTAGGATGTGTGCAATGAGAGGGTGTCACAGAGATTGAGAGGTGTTATATTGATGAGGAGGTGATGTTGTGTGATGCAATTTGATTCACACATCACCATCACCGATTATGGGAGGTAATCACATGTCTATTTGTGTAGAGTGTGCCTATGCAGTGTCAGTGATCTGGTCAAAAAGGCTATCATAGAGCAGTATTTGGGTTATACATTTGAAAAAGTTCCGAAAAAGGGTCCCACAAATGTGTTTGGCCCAGGGACCCCAGACCCCTTGCCAGGTCCATGGTGGGGCATTGAGTAGTCTATGGAAACAGATAAGAGTCCAACTTTCCATCGGTTGCGTCTACAACAGCATCGGTGGTACAGCAGTGGCCGGACGTGGACGATTATTGGTTAAAGTTGTTTATAGTGTGATTTTATTGGCTAGTTTAGTATAATTTGATATTTCTTATCAGCTGTGTCTTTAGTAAACGCTAATTTATGTTTTCTTTAAATAGTATTATATATAATTGTGTTTAACTATGAATTTCTTTGTTTTAATATAATATTTTATGTTATGTTATGTTATGTTATGCACTTTTATTAGGCGCACAGCTGCTCCAGCGAAGGAGCGTCCTGGCGCCGCGACAGGGTAGCAGCACAACACAACGAGATAAAAACACAGTGGGATGAAGCTAAGGGAACAGGAAAGTTTTCACCGCTCGACGGAATGAGAGCAAGTCCCTAAGGGCGCAAATCGCCGGGGGAAGGGAGTTCCACAGCATAGCTGCGCGGACTTGGAAGGAACGTCCACCGGCTCTGCTGCGCTTAAAGCGAGGGACAACCGCTAGTTCCAAGTCAGCAGATCTTAATGCTCGCGCAGGGGTGTAGTGAGCCAGGAGTTTGGACAAAATCATGGCTGGGGATCCCTTGAGTATTTTGTAAGCGACACAGAGGACCTTAAACTGAATCCGCTGAGCCACCGGGAGCCAATGCAGCGATCGCAGGGTACTGGAGGTCGGACATGATCTAGGTAGTCCTACCACCGCTCTCGCAGCGGCATTCTGAATCCGCTGCAGACGACCAATTTCTGCTTGGTTTAAACCAGCGAATAAGGAGCTCGCGTAATCCAGCCTGGAGATGACAGTGGCTTGGATCACGAGTTGCCGGGTGGCGGCATCAAAAAACTTAAGCACCGGACGTAGTCCCCGTAGAATGCCAAAACAGCAGGCCGCCGTACGTTTGGTATGACATACAAACGTAAGGGAGGGATCCAGCCATACTCCGAGGTTTTTAAGCTCGGAGACTGGGAGAGGTGTAGGACCCAAATCCCCTGGCCACCATCTCCCTCCCCAAAGTTCCGGTTATACAGTTATTTGTATTTAAATGTTTATAGTAAATAATCTTTTAGATGCATTTATTGTATATTTTAAAGGTGTACTATTTTTATGGGATGAACATTACATTTTTGGGTGATGGAATATATTTTATAGATGTTTATTATAAGTTTCAGGTTTATTTGAAGTGATTGGTTTATGTGAAAATTGGCTTTTTGTTTTTTTTAAATAGAATTTAATAGTAATGTTGACGATAACTTTGTAGTCGATATTGTGGTAATCTACATTTTTGACATGGTATACATTTATTTATAGGTAACAATACTTGTGTTTCAGATATTTTTGCTATTGATACTTGTAAAAAACGATATTTTGTTACCGATATTTGTGTGCTCACTATAACATTTTTGATATTTGTGTTTCTCAATGTTTGTTGGATTGGTATTGTGTCGCTGGTCCATGGTAAACCATCTGATATTATGCGGTGGCATCAGCATGTTGACAGCTGTGTGTCATGCATCCACTCGATGAATGATGCACCCCATCTTTTCCATCTAGACTGTCTATTCACACTTCGCACATGCCACGACACAACACTTCACTCAGCTTTACATTCATGAGCCATGCAAATTTACCTATTTAAAAGTATTTTCATACCCCTCTGTAAAAACTATAAAAGGAACGACCATATACTTCAACTGCCTTCATTTTAAGATACAGCTCCACCATTAAGTTAGGCCTTCCCCCGAGCCCCTGCACTCTCGAGTGTTGGTGTTCAAGGCCCTCCTCCACCCGCAGGTTTCCCCTGTGCCTCATCCCTGGTGGCTCCATTCTCTCACTCCGATATTTCTCTCCTTTTTCGCTTGTTTTTTTCCCTCACTTCTTTCTCCGCAGGTTCGTGGCCGCAAGCTCTCACACTCGCTCTGCCCCGTTTTCTCTAGTTATCCCTGCCGTAACTGCACGAGCTGCAAACCAAGTGTGCTAAGGTAGATTGTGACTTAATAAGCTAAGTACCTTCTGGTCCAATTGCCCAATGGGAACAAGTCACTAAGTGCGGGTGGTGGGTTGTTTCACAATAATACATGTGCTTCACCTCTCTAGAACGTGGGTTGCAATTGTTTGTTTACAAATATAGGAATGTTAAGCACTGATTACAGAATTCCACCTATGACCGGAGTCCGTCACTATGGTTCTATCACATTTTTTCTTACGGGTAAATAGTAAGAACCCAACAGTTCCTAGTTAGGATTCATCCAGATTAGATACAACCTATTTTATACCCTCCCGGCTGCCAGTTGACGGATCTGCCGTTGCCGCTCCTACTCTCGAATTCTTCAGGTAGGGAGGGGAGGGAGGGGGGAGGGACAGGGAGGGAAATGTGATTGTCTTTCTTGTATTATATGTATCGTATGTGCTTTTATCTTTATTTTGCCTTTTCAAATATGTTGCAATGACAAGCATGTTCTACTCCAGATACAAACTCACGCCCATGGCCCATATGGCCTGCAAAGGTAAAAGCAGTCACCGACTTTCTGCTCCTATGACGCTAAGTGTACGACTGTGGGCCTTTAGAGGGAAATGTACGCTACCCTTAGGAGTATGCTCAACCAAGCAGCCAACAATAGACCAGAGGATGGCTCAAAATAAAACTATAATAGAGGATATCAATATAGTATCCCTAAATGTGAAGGGGCTTAACCACCCTATTAGGCATAGGAAAATCTTAGACTACCTGGCCAAAACAAAGGGTGACATTATTCTTCTCCAAGAAACGAAACTCTCAGAAGAGGAGGTCAGTTTTATTAAACACAACTGGATCTCCCATATTTTCTGTTCACCAGCCGATCATAAGAGGAAAGGTATTATCACTCTTAATCCAGAAAATCAAATATATCCAATATATCACACACACATGATGATGAAGGGAGATTGTTAATCACATTTTAAGAAAGGGGAGGATGCAATCCACGTTCTCAATATTTATGGTCCTAACTCCGATGAGCCCAGCTTCTGGGAAAAGATATCGGATAAGGTAAGTAGCCTTCCCCAAGACAAACTTGTCATAGTAGGAGGGGATTTCAATCTACCCCTAGATCTCCTAATTGATAGACAATCCAAATGTAAGTATCAAACAACCCAATCACATGAGGTTCTCCATAAAATCTGTTCCAAATTCAATGTCAAGGACGCTTGCCGCCTTCCGCACCCAGACACACGCGATTACACCTTTTATTCAGCCCCACACAACTGCTATACTAGGATTGACTATATTTTAATATCAGGCTCCTTTACCCATCTTATTGACCAAACAGACATTGCCCCTATACTACTGTCAGACCATTCTTGTATTACTACAAAACTAGCAGGTACTCACCCCACACTCCCCCCTAAACGGTGGCAATTTAACAAGGAGGTACTCTCTGACCCAGCCGATCAAAAACAGATAGAGATTGCTATCCATGACTATATCATGCACAATGATCTCCCAGATACAGGCGCGTTCACCTTGTGGGATGCGCTTAAAGCAACCATCAGGGGGGTACTCATTAGGATTAAAGCAAGAATCAATAGGAAATTGAATTCAGAGCTAAATGCTTTAGAAGGAAGATTAAACTCCTGGAAGTATCACATGCCAATGCGATAGAAAATAGAGACATATTTGACCAACTAGTAAAGAAACAAGCATTGGCATAGCCAATAGGTCTCGCCTTTGGGACCTTATAAGTATTTAATTATGCAGCACAATATCCTTCGTGCGACATCAACTGTTGCATGGCTAAACACTTATAATGTCCCAAAGGCAAGACCTATTCGCTATGCCACTGCTTGTTCTCACTGCATTCGCCTCTCTTCCGGTCTTTCCTCCCACTCTCTCGTTGTATGTCGCACCAGCCCCAAAACTGCTAGTCAAGAAGCGGAGTGACTCACAGGAATGGGGCAGGCTTTTTGGTCATGTGGTCCCATTTCCCGATGTAACATATGAAGCTAATTTGGGCTCTGAGCCAGCAGTGTGCTGGGACTTTCAGGCCTCCAAGTTGGTTGCCTGCACCATTCTTCCCTAATCAAAGAAAAAAATAGATGTTCCAACACAATTTAGAAGTAACATGTATGATATAAATATAAAATAAAAAAAGACACCTTCTGAGTACAAAGCTAAACTACAGTTCCTAGAATGCAAAGTTTCACTAACTAAAAGTAAAAGTGCTGGGTGAAGGGAATAATCAGCTAGGCAACTGGGCTAGAGCAGTTCCCTTATCTCTCACTGTCCCTGTCCCACACAGGCACCCCAATAACCACAGTGCCTGTTCACATCTGCTTTCCTGATCACACTCACTGACGGCAGCACAGTGATTCAAAATTCATTACTCTAATTGAATGGAGAAAAAAACTACAAATCCCAGAACAAAATGATTTGTTAAATAGCCGGACCGGAACAATGACACTATGTGGCAATCCTACTCCAAAAGTGATGCTCATCTCTAAATGTCCGGAGCACACTGAGGTAGGAACAGAAAATCGTATCTTTGAATTTAAAAATACAAGTTCCAGTGCAACAGGAAAGGCGGCTCTTCACATAGGCAGCAGCTGCCTTGGCCGCAGCTGAAAAAAAGCACAGAAAAGTATTTTTTTTGCCATTTCAGGTTTCTTCTGGTTTCTTTCCTTCCATGTTTAACCATGGACTTACTGGCAAGTGTCCTAAACAAAGCCTGTTTATTGAGGCTCAAAAAATGTTTTGAGAGTTGTAAATGTTTTCAGTGACTGTTCATGCATATAACCACCTGTTGCTTGTTAGTGACCAAACAGCCGCCTGGCTGAGCAGCGGCCAGAAGCTCATCTAAAACATGGGTAATATGCTCAAACAAAAGTAATATGCTGTCTGAAGAAAAAAAAATACATTAAGTTAGTGACTGGATACGCTCTTTCACTGATACAGCAATGCACCAAAAAATCAGCAGGACTTGTTTTAGAGCATTTACGTTAATCTTCCTAAATGTATCCCAGTCACCTCTTCCAGTGTTGGGTATGTTGCTTAACAATCAGAGAGGTCGGAATGGCAATAAACCGGGTCGCCTACCTCCGCTACCCAGGTAGACGCAGTCGAGCTTGCCCTGGCCCCGTAGTACCTGTATTTATATAGTACGGCTGATTCGGGAGATGTTGGTGCACCTTGAGGACAGGGCCAGAGCTGTGCATAATGATGACTGTAGGCACTGTGAAGTGGTGCTGCGCGGCACTCCGACAGCGCTCCGAAGCGACAGAAAGAGTTGCGGTTTGTATTGGTGTTTTTCGGTTACGGGGCCCACGTTTGACAAAGTGAAAGTCATCCTGCAGATACACCGTGGAAAATAAAATAAATGATGGGCTCGAATAATTAAAGATAAAGCACTGCATCAGGCTTGAAGTGCTCTGTGTCTGTCTCACTGAGTGCGTACTGCTGCCTGCAACAGCGTTTAACGAAGTGAAAAGTCACCCTTCGAGCCCACTGTGGGGAGAGAATAAAAGGAAGACACACCGCCATAATAAAAGATAAAGCGGGGCCTCGGAAATGCCATACTGAAAGTGCGCTGTGTCACTGAATGGCAGAACAAACCTATTTAAAACAAGCCCTCACCCAAAGGAAAGAAAAAAAAACACGCGGCAGCGAAAGTGATCGCCATCAAGCAGGCGGCGAGCAATGCGCTTAATGAGCATGAGGAATGCCATATGGCACCTCTGCTCAAGCGGGCGCCCGCACACATGCACGGCAAGCTGTAGCAGGTGCATTTTTTGGGTAGCATTTTCTCAAGCCCTTCTTACTTAAGGTCTGGCCAGACCAGCGCAATAGTGCTGGGTCAGGTTCGACCTAAAAATATCTATATAGCAAAATCGTAACTAAGAGGGCATGGGTGTGGATTAACACATTTAAGGCACTCAAACTGTGCGAAGGAAACAGAGCAGGGAAACTATTAGCCTCCTATCTTAAGCACAAGCAGAGACAGTTTACTATCTCCTTGATAAAAGACTCCTCTAAGTCCATCCAAAATAAACAAAAAGAGATTCTGAACGCATTTCAATCCTTCTACGAGGATCTTTATAAAAATACACAAACAGTAAACTCAGAAGAGTGAGCCAGATATTTAGACTCTCAAACTTCCACACCTATCAATGGTGAAGCTCTGGGTAAACCCATCGCAGAAATAGAAATAATTTAACTCGATTACTAATAAGGCCCTGGGTCCGGATGGATTCTCGGCATTTGTTTACAAAACATTTGGCGAATCTCTACAACCAACCCTGTTAAAAGTTTTTAATACCATTGCCCAGGAAGGACGAACACGCAAGTCAATGAAAGAAGCCACTATCATTGTCATACCCAAAGAGTGGAAAGATCAACTTTTACCTAAAAACTACAGGCCAATTTCAATGATTAATGTCGATTGCAAAATCTACGCCAAAATTTTAGCAGCAAGATTGAATGTGGTTCTCCCTAAAATAATTAGCAACTCCCAAGGTGGTTTCCTCAAAAATCGAATGTCTAACAACAACACCCGCTTGTTAAGTCACATACTTGAACAGTCAACGCAAAAACCTGACCCGTCTATTGCAATTACCCTAGACGCGGAAAAGGCGTTCGACAGAGTCTCATGGTCATTCTTGAGACACTGCATGCTGTCTTTTGATCTAGGTAGCTCATTCGTCAACATGGCTATGGCGATGCATTCAGAACCCACTGCACGCATCGCGATCAATGGAACCTTATCAGATGCCTTTATAATTGAGCAGGGCACTAGACAACGTTGCCCACTTTCCCTTTCCCTCTTTCTCCTAGCCCTTGAACAATTACTTCAAGATATTAAACAGAACCATGGAATAAAAGGTGTAAGCTTTAAAGATCTCCAGGTGAAACTGGCCACTTACGTGGACGACATTCTCATAGTCACGGAGGACCCATGCTCTTCCGTTACAGCCCTGATGAAAACCCTAGAAGTCTACTCGTCCCACTCTGGCTACAAGCTGAACAGAGATAAGTCAGAAGTCAAACCCCTCAATATCTATTCCACTAGAGCCATACTAGGTGTCTTGGGCCTTGCCTGGCAGCCGGGATTTATTAAATACCTAGGGATAGAATTTGGCAGTAATATCCTAGATTCTTTACAACGGAATGAAACCACCACACTGGGGAAAATTAAACACCTTCTAGATACATGGTCCCCAAGATTCATCACATGGTGGGGTAGAATCGAAACCATCAAGATGATGATTACGCCCTTAGTGAACTACCTAATAACCATGCTTCCTCTTACATTGACGGAGGAGTTCCATCGTAAGCTAGATGTCCTCATTTCCAAGTTCCCATGGCAAGGTTAAAAGGCCAGAATTAGTCTGAAAAAACTCAGGCTGGACAAATCTCTTGGGGGAGTAAACCTAGCAGACTTTAAACTCTACCAAACAGCTTTCTTAGCTAAACAGGGCTTGTATTGGTTCATTCCTCGCGTGGGTTATACTCATCTGTACTATGTTGTTGCATGACATAAGTAGATGCTTACTGGTAGTGTATGATTTGTGTTAATATTTCCTTTCTTTCTTTGCTATTTAGGTTATTTTGTAGTATTGTGTTTATATTTATGTATATCTGTGTATTTATTTGTTCAGAAAGCAACCAAGTTACAAGTTTATTTTATTTGTTTTGGTACTCTACTGAGGACCACAAATTTTGTACGATAAAATTCAGTTACAGATACTTTTAGAGTTTCGTATTAGTACAAAGCTAAAAAAGGTTTTAAAAATGTATAAAAGTTAAAACAAACTAATTCATTGGGCGGAGATTTACATACTATAATCAAGTCCTTTACAGTAGTGATACAGCAGTTGATGTATATAGGATTCAGATATTTTCTCCTCGCTGCCACTAATTTTGGATTTGGGCATGTAAATAAAAGATGTTCTACATCCTGCTCTCCTCCATTGCAAAGATTACATAATGAAGAACCGTTTGAGTTCCATCTTGATGTTAAAGATAGTGTTGGTAGAATGCCAAGCCGTAACAGAGTAATTGTTCTCCTAGCGCCGTGCGAAAGATGAAAATCTATATATTGTTGCACTTGCTTTGGGGCCAATGTTTCCGCAAAGTTTTTATACAAAGTCAGTTTGGCACAATGTGAAAAATCAAAATCGTAACTGAGTCTGGGGGTTAAACATTTTAAAAAGAGTTTCAGTTGTGGTGGTGTTCACGTAAGCAACAGGTTGACGTTGATCTCAGCTAGTTTAAATGCGGTGGTCATGTTGCTAAAGAATACTTGTTTTGAGGCACCATGATCGAAGGTCTCGGCTTTGAGTAGTGAACGGAGGGTTCCATCCTTTGCGTGTAGCAGGTTATATGCCCACCTGATAACGTTTGCAATGGCTCTTGAAAATGAACTGGTGAGAGAAAATTCGAGGCGGAGAGCTTGCACCGGAGTAGATTGTGATACCTTCAGCATTTTCCTTAGTATCTTCCCTTCTGTTTGGTCCAGGAATGACCACTGTTTTATTGGAATGTGTCCCAAAGCAAATGATAGAACTGGGGGTATCTTTGTGCTATAAACTTTGAGAAGAGATGAAAAGTGTCTATTACCTGAGGCAGTATAAAGTCTTTGAAGGGCTCCAGCATGCACCTCAGATTTCTTGGTCAGGTTGTTAACTTGTATGTTGTTTTTTAATGTCTTAGTGAAGATCCTGCCCAAGTAGGTATATTCATCTATCTCTTCTATTATTCCGGCTCCGAGTTTCCAGCAGAATTTGGTACTCCTTTTTCTTCCTGAGAAGGAAACTATTTTTGTTTTTGTAAGATTTGGAACTAAGTAGTTTTCCTGGGTGTATTTATTCAAAGAGTCTAAAAGTCTTTGCAGACCAAAGGGCGTAAGATCTAACATTACGATATTGTCTGCGTATAGGAGGACGTGAACGTTTTGGGCGGCGATCTTTGGGGGCAGACTAGGTACTTGTTGCAAATGCTGAGGCAGATCACTAAGGTATAGTGAGAATAACAAGGGGGCTAGAAGGCACCCTTGCTTTAGTCCATTTGCTGTGGGAATTGTGTTGGTCAGGCCCTTATCACGCCCCATCTGCACTTGGCACCACGTATGCGAATGTAGTGTAATTATGACTTGTAGTAGTTGTTCTGGGATTCTTAGCTTCCTCAGCTTTTTCCAGAGGGAGGGTCTGTCTACTCGATCAAATGCGGTAGAAAAGTCTATAAAAGCTGCGTATACCGGCTGGGACTTTCCTACCACATACTTGTCGAGGATAGTTTGTAATATCGCGATGTTGTCGATAACCGAGTGCTTTGGCCTAAAACCCGCCTGATATAAAGGGATTAGATCCTTTGAGAATGCCCAGTTTTTGAGTTGGTCCAGCACTTTAGCGGCAAAGATTTTACCCGTGGCATCTAGTAATGCTATTTGGCGATAGTTGCCGGCCTGATGTCTTGATCCTTTTTTAAAGATCGGTATTATAATACTCCCCTTCCACGATTTTGGCACTGTTGCTGTTTTAAAGATGTAGTTAAAGAGGGGAGAGAGCAACTTACTCCAACCCTTAGGGTCTGCCTGTAGGACCTTGATTGGTATTTGGTCTGGGCCGGATGCCCCTGTAGATCTTGCCTTTCGGATGTGCATTTCTATTGAGAGCGGGGAGGTGTGTCCAATCGGATCGTTGTTTCTTTCACTGTTGCTCCCTGTGTTTTCGGCGGCTTCGCTACTCATGTTTTCTTTGTACAAAGCTGTCAAATAGATTTCCCAGTCTTGAGGTGACACTGGGATGGAATGCAGGGCCTTTTTTGTCCCGGTTTCCTTTGCGATTAGTGACCAGTATGATCGTTGGTTGCGCATTTTTGCCGCGATTTGTAAATCAACCCAGTTTTTATCCTGCGTTATTCTTTTTAGACGACGCCTTTCCCGCTTGAGTTGATTTTTCAGTTTATTTATTTCTACCTGTCTTGAAATTGAGCGATCCACGTATTGGGCTCTAATAAGTTTGTTTAGTTTTTTTGCAATTGCAGAGTTCAAAATATGATTTCTGTTTTTATTTTTTTCTGATGTCGCTTGTTTCAATTTGTTTTGAAAGACTTGCTTTAGATTCTCAATGATGGTTTCAAAATTCATTATTAGGTTAGCAGAGTATTCCATGGATAGTAGATGGTTAGTATCAATTAAAGTTGTTATTTTGTCTAACATGGTTGAGTTCCAGTAGATCCGTCTTTGGTTTATTTTTGTCTCAACTGTGCCATATTTGTTCATGAATTGGCTAGGTGAGCAGTGGCTTATTTTCCATTGCGTATGTTGAAGGACTGGGCTAATTTAAGGCCCAGCGGTGCCAGGGAGCAACACCTAAAACCTTCATGAGTTACCTGTTCGGCGCACAAATTACAGAGACACGGGACACTTCCTTCGGCGTCAAAGATCGAGGTTTATTTACTGCAGGGAATGCAGAAGTCACAAGAAGTACAACACGTGTAGGTTCTACGAGTCTGCTTCGACTTCCACTAAGTGGGTCGCTCCTTTTATACATCTTTCAGACATTGCACAACATGTGAACAAAAGATTATGACTCAGTTCCCACAGTAAATGACCAAAGGGTCGCTTTCATGTTTCAGAAACCCGGAACATAATTACAATAACATCGCTGGTTCCCAACTGTAAAAGCACATCATTTCATTAGTAAGTACATTCCATGAGGCTGTAAATGAGCAAAGAGAAAAGACAGGAACAGGAGCAAGGAAGACAGTCCAACAGATTGAAAGAGGGTGTGGGGGCAGTATCGGAAACAAGATTGCAGGATCAAAGGATTCGTGCCATATGCATGCACAACTGAAACAATAGACCAGCCGGCAAGATGCGCCACGAGCGGAATCATCTGCCTTTGCTGTGTCACCCCCCCGTCATAAAGTCACCCTCAAAGGAACACGTGTCTTCCGCAAGAGCTTGGGAATCCCAGGGTCACGAAGCGGACAGTGTCCGTTCGCTGGCTACTTGAGGGCAAGAGACAAAATGGATGGTGTATCTAAAATGGAACCCGTGGGTTCAAATGGAGAAACCCACGAATGAGACGAACGATACATGGTAGTACAGCGAAAACGCGTACACCCACTAAACTCGTCATTTGCGGTCCATTGATACCAAACTCGTCCATATTCGAACGAGTCGAAAACGTCATCCTGATTCTCACGGAACCTCAGACGCTCCTTTTGCCCTCATGTAGGCAAGCACTAGTCGATATCAGAATCAATCTCGATATTCATCAGATCATTCAGTTGTTGCTGGAACATCATCCTATCCATCAATGTCTCCTTGGTAACAGATGGCCGTCTTATACACGTTGTAGCACAGAGGCCACATAAGGCAGGACCACACTGTACACAAAGACAACACGTAAATAGGAACGTCACAACAACTCCGATGATCATCAGAATCTTCCAACCCCAAGTCGACATCAGGCCCCAAAACCATCCTAGAAGCGTCCAACCACCTTCGTCCACGTGTATGGACTCGGAGATTTTATGCAACTTCGAGATGGCTTGATATACAGTTGGAGCGTTATCAGGTATGAAAATACAGCAGCTCGAATGGATCACCTTGCACACACCACCTCTATCTGCTAGAACAACGTCTAGAACCATACGGTTCTGTAACGTCATAAGTCTATCCTCCTGAAGCTCCGCTGTCAAGTTACCAAGGGCACTTGCAGTTATGTTGGCAGTCGCTTCTACTATTCGGGTTAACTGTCTTAGGTTCCTACTATTGACCATAGGTCCCCAAAACGGTAGAAAACCCTTAAAGAAGTCTCCTGCTTCTTGACCGGCAGTGTCCTCTTCACTAACAACACCTCTCACAACTCTAGTCTTGTGATAGTCTGAGGCAACTGTAAAAGTCGGTGGCAAAAGATTCGCAATATAACAGGTGCCCGAGAAGTCATGGGGCAGCCATGTATATGCACGATCATAACACACAAAGTATGTACCCTTGGCAGTCAAAAAGACAGGGGAAGAGAGCATCGGTAAAACATACGTCTCAGCACATGCACTCTTCCCAAGCTGAGCTCGCGGACTTCGACCTCGACCTTGCAGACAAAAGTGGCCTAAATGAGGTACGACCCAGATTGGAGACGAGCTCTTAAGCTGTCTTTCACCCACTGATATACTATACTCATCCTCGCTCAGATCCTTGTATGCCTGTACCTCCTCCTCTGGGATAAGCGATGCGTCAAAAATATCCCTATCTAAATCAGCAATAGCTATCGCCAGAGACTTGTGGTACGGGCCAGGACCCCAGTGGGGGGAACGCGGCTCTCGATTGTGGTAGGAATCTAGTGCACTACGGAACATAGTTTGGAATGCTCGAGCTGACCCCTGGGGACTGTAAGGAAGAACCAGATACGGAATACCCTTATCCATGGTATGTGGCATTAAACCACACACCCAACAGTTAGTGGTGTTCATGACCAACTGATGTTGATGGAGGAGTTGCACAAAGGAGTTGTTCATGAATTCCGCACGTCTGATTTGCTCATGTTGGGGTAGAGGATGAAAGGAATGTGGAGAAACAGTGGGAGTAGATTTTGGTATAGAAGAGGAAGTAGGTGAAACAGAAGGCAATAGTAATTGTATTCCAAAATATACTCCACCCACTAGTAACATGGAAACAGTCAGGAATAATAGGAACAGTTGAAACAGAAAACGTTTGGTTTGAACGATCTGACGAAACCTGGATCTTGACACTAACATTCTTTCTACTTCCGACAGCTTAGAGAACTCTATCCCCTAACAACCGTCCGTGACGTTCTTGACGCACTTCGTTCTGAGTAGCGATTGTCAATTCCCAGGAGTTCCCAGAAATCGACAAAAGTTATCGACCTAGTGTCAGAAACCTGCCAAACAGAAGGAAGTACCCGCACGGCCTTACGGCTAACCTAGATGAAAAGGTCTTTTTTAATTAAACATTTGATTTTAATAACAATCTCCTAGCTGTGGAAAAGAAAAACATATGTGGAAAAGAACTCAGACTGTAAACTGAAACTACAATTATTAAAAAATGTTCAAAATGATAATGGGGGTAACGTGGATTTCAAAAAGAAAAGCAAAAATATTTATTTGTCTCTGGTATTGGACCGAAGAAAATATCTGCTTCTTCCAGGACGAGTCTGCTCTTCAAATAATTGATCGGATTGTGGAACAGAGTCCTGTCGGTCCGACGATAGTTCAGATCTTGAATTCTCCAACGACAGATGCTCAACAAAATTGTCTGATTGCACTGAAGTATCTTCCACAGGCTGAGCGTCACTGAACGGCACAAATTTTGGCAAAACTTCTGTTTCTGTTGCAGCAATGACAGTCCTCACCCACGAGTCCACTGGTAAAGGTATTGGTACCTTTTTGGTGTGGGTGGCGTGCACCCAATGCTTGCGGCCCTCCAAACGAACAGCGGTTCTCGTGGCGAGCAACACCTGGAAGGGTCCAATAAACCTTGGCTCGAGGTTTCGCTTCCGGCCGAAATTTCTAGTTACCACCCAGTCTCCGGGTTGGAGCTGGTGGCCTGAACCCTCCGTCTGCGCCGGCAGTGCTTCAAAAACCTGTTGATGAATTAACCTCAGTTTAGCAGTCAGATCATGAAGGTAATCAATTAGCATTGGGTATTCAAGATTCGTGAATGAACTGGGTCTAGGAACCCCCCAAACATTTGCAGGACGGCCGAACACAATCTCATATGGGCTAAGCCCTACTCGAGAGAGCACAGTCGCCCTGGTCGACAAAAGGGCCAAAGGCAAAGCGTCAGGCCAAGACAGACCAGTCGTGGCTTGAATCTTGGCGAGTTTCAGTTTCAGGGTGCCAGTGTACCCTTCCACCAAACCTGCTGACTGGGGATGATTGGCGCTGTGAAATTTTTGTCGAATTCCAAGGCCCTTGCATACACTCTTCATCACACTTCCCACGAACTCACTTCCGTTATCTGACCATACAATCCGTGGCATTCCATACCGAGGAAAGTATTCCTTCAGTAGGACTTTCGCTGTGGACAGGGCAGTATTATCCTTAAGGGGGTAGGCCTCGATCCATCTAGAGAATGCGCAAACCACAACTAAAACGTACTTCAGGTTATTGCATCTCTCCATATGGATGAAGTCCAAATGGATAACTTCAAAGGGACATGTAGGAGGAGCAAAAGGGCCAGGTGGAGTGGGAGTGCCCTTACCAGGATTATACATCAAACACACCATACAGTTCTTAACCACTCTTTCCGCACACTTAGCAATCCCATCATTCTTCCATACAGGGGATAGCAGCTTACATATGCCTTTTGCACTAATATGCGACAAGCCGTGAGCCATAGTCACAACGGCTAGCACATATGCGTCCGGTAACATCCACCTCTGACATTCTGACAAATCAACCCAACATCCATTTCCATCTAACTTTCCTGTGCTCTCTTTCCACTTAGTCTTTTCAGCGTCAGTGGCCTCATTCTGAATCACCTTCACGCTCTCAAAAGTATCCTCACACATACTAGTCTCCGCAGGCCACCTTACTGAACTCGTAACATACATTCGGGTTGCAAGGTTTCTAGCCGTCTCTTTAGCAATCTCATCCGCAAACGCATTACCGCGACCAGTATCATCCATAATCTTCCTATGCGCACTACATTTAATGATTGCCACCTGCTTGGGCAATGTGAGTGCGTCTAAAAGATCGTTCACGAGCTGTCCGTGTTGGATCTTGGTACCATGCGATGTCATAAAGCCTCTCTCTCGCCACAATCGACCAAAGCTATGTGCAACGCCAAACGCATATTGGCTATCGGTAAACACATTCACTCGCTTTCCTTTAGACAAAACACACGTTCTCGTCAATGCAATCAACTCCGCTGCTTGCGCAGAACTCTGACTCAATCTCGCAGTCTCCACAACCGTACTCAACGTCACCACAGCATATGCGATCGTCACATCACCATTTGGCAATTTAAAACATGAACCATCAACATACAAAGTACCATCGGGATCTGTCAATGGAGTGTTTTTCAGGTCAACACGACCTTTCGTTTCTTCTTCGGTTCTCAAATAGCAATCATGTGGAGGTACATCGTCCGATTCCATATTAGTCGGCAACAATGTTGCAGGGTTAAGCACATTACAGCGCTTAATCTGTATATGACTTGCCAAAAGCGTCAACTCATAACCAGACAATCTCGCACTCGTCAGATGCTGAGTTTTTGTCCGGTTCAAAAGAGTGTCAACTGCATGCGGAACCATTACCGTAAGCATATTATCCATGACCAGTCCTGCAGATTGTCGGATGGACACCGCAGCAGCCGCTGTCGCTCTTAGACAACTCGGCAATGCTCTAGCTACTGGGTCCAAGGTCGAGGAAAAATATGAACATGGACGCTGCTTACCGCCAAATTGTTGCGTCAAAACACTCAACGCACAACCTTCTCTCTCGTGAACGTATAGTGTAAACGGCTTACTGTAGTCAGGAGTACCTAACACAGGAGCCGAACACAACGCATTACGTAATTCAGAAAAACTTTTCTGACACTCTTCAGTCCATGGCAAAGGAGTCGGGACATCCTTGCACGTGAGAGCTACCAATGGCTTCGCTAGTAATGAAAAATTCGGAATCCATTGCCTGCAATATGACGTAACACCTAGAAAGGCACGTACATCTCTCTGAGTCGTTGGCACAGTCATTCGAGCAATCGCTGCAATTCTCTCTGGGGTCAACCTTCTTCCCTCCTTTGACAATAAGTGACCTAGGTAGGTTACTTCTTGACAACAATATTGCAGCTTAGAAGGTGACACCTTGTGATGTAAATCACATAGATGCTGTAACAGTAATACTGTAGCTGTTTTGCAGATTTCTTTCGTGTCAGCAGCCACCAGCAAGTCATCGACGTACTGTATCAAGGCCGCACCAGCCGGTAACACAAACGCGTCAAGTTGACCCTTAAGAGCTTGACTGTAGATCGATGGACTCTCACAGTAGCCCTGAGGAGCGCGTTTAAATCTAAAGCTGCGACGACCTAATGAGAAGCCGAATAGATCTCTGCTTTCCTCAGCAATCGGAATACTAAAGAAAGCCTTCTTCAGATCGATTACCGAGAACCAACAAGCAGAGGCTGGAATCAGGGTCAGTAAAGCCGTAATGTGAGGCACCACAGGAAATTGTGGAATCACAATTGTATTCACCTCTCTCAAATCGATGACAAAACGGTACACAGGAGGCTTAGAGGGATCAGTTCATTTTAAAATGGGTAACACAGGACTGTTACACACATTTCCTCTAGTTTCTTCAATGACATCCTTCTCAATCAAATCGTAAATGATCGCTAACAGCGCACGTTCACCATCAAGAGAGATACGGTACTGGGGAATACGTGGTAATCGCACATTCGATTTCAGTTGAACAACATAGGGTGATATGTCTAACAGGCCCACATCATTCGGACCTGTTGCCCACAAAGACTCAGGAAGAGAACTCAATTCCGGTGGGAGCTTATCTGTTGACAAGTACATGGGAGAGATCACTCTCTGACCCAGTGTAAGCTCCACTCCCGCAGGAGAACAATACAAAGTCGCATATAACCGCTTCAGCAAATCCAGGCCCAAAAGATTCTCACCACAACCAGTAGTCAAAATCAAAGGAGCCTCTAGCTCTATAGGTCCAATTGTGAGGGGCAAAGGGCTTGTGGTAAATGAAATTTTATATGGCCTATGTGTCCCCTATCGTGTACCCCAACGTGTAGTATATGCACATGCAATCCATGCATTTTCCCCTCCATGGCCAAAATGATGACGCATATGTATTTGCGTCCAACGTTAGCATGTCAGTTACCAGGCCCTCCATGAAAGAAATGATAATTATGCTTTAAGGCCTATGTTGCCAATGTATTTGCATGGTGCACGTTTAATATCGAGATGTACCCGTTTTGTGGCCCAGCCGAGCCAGGACCTGAATTCAGGCTTCAAGCCTCCTGAAACTCTGAAAGCTGCAGTCTAGCTATGTATCCCTGACCTCTCACATACTTCCTGCTCAGCCGAGAGGTGCCCAGCCTGGCCTGCCAAGACAGTATTTTGCTTAAAGTTATCTGCTCCGTTCCACAGAAACACATTCCTGCCTAATGAAAAGGGTAAACATATTCCGCCTGCAGAAGATAGGGCCTAGCTTTCCTGTCTCCATTCAAGTGATTTACAGAGCTCGCATCCATAGAAAGCCCACAGCCCCCATTCTATGATCGAAGAAATATATGCCCACACCGGCTCTTGGTGAAGAGCGACCTTTTGCTCCAGATAATACATCCCGGAATAACGATATCAGATATTACTCGATGTGCAGGTCGCCCTGACACTGAAGGCCTCTCTACTAGACTGAAAGTCAGCTCCCTCCTGTTTCCCCCAGTTACATGTCAATTACACGTCATGATTAGGTTACGCACACAAGTAGGGTAAAGGTTCCAGCTGCCCCTATAGATCCCCTTCATGTATCCACCCACCTATGACACACCTATGACTCATCAAGGGAACACCCACATGTACGCCTCTTTATACGCCCATGTGTTCTTATCTTTCTCTCTTTCACTTGCTCCACCTTCTCCATGCAAGTTAATGTATGTTTTACTATAAATGATGTACTTTGTGAATAAACTTCAGATGACGATTCTTCCTGAACCTTAGTGGTGATGAAACCCGATTCTCCTTTGACTCGAGTCAGAGAAATAAAGCCCTTCTGAATCGGACACCACGGACTCTGCCTCTCATTATATGCATGCTCCTTGTTAATGTATAGAAATTCCGACAGGGTAATTAATTTATTTACCACATAAAATGGCGCCCGAACAGGAACCAGTCCCCTTCCCCACGCGCCGGCGATGTAGGTCCAGCCCCCTACCCCTTCCACAGCCGTGACGGACTTCAAGTGTACACGACAGCGGGACTTCCTGCCTACTCCCTCAGGCCCACGGAGGAGACGGAGACTGCGACCAGGCATCCACACGAGGCGGTGAGGATTGCGGACCATCCCAACCAGAGCCCAAGTCGAGAGAGCAAGGTCCGAGGTATCCCGAAGCCCACCTGTTCCAAGGCGCAAGCAAGCAGCAGCAGTAGACGCAGCCGTAGCAGTCGCGAAGTATCGAGTGTCTGAGGCCTTCAAGTCCAAGTTCTGCTTCCCGGTGAGTACCATTATTGGGAACGCATAAAGACGGGTTCATTTATTTGAGCCCGGTAAAGACGTGTTTGGGTACACAGACACGGTAAAGACGTGTCCCCTTGTGTGGGCGCGGTAAAGACGTGTCTCTTTATGAGACCGGTATGATTGTGCTGTTTTACAGTACATAAAGTAAGCAGTTTTCCAGGATCATGTTTATGTATCTGTTCTTAATGTTTTAGTATTGTTGTGTGAATGGTTGTTTTCAGTCTATTCTTGTGTATATTGTGTTTTCATTAGAGTTTGTTCCAACATTCCACTGTTTTCGAAATTACGTCAGATAGGGACTAGAAAAGGGATACTTGAAGAGTCAGTTCCTGTTCCGCCTAGAGACACTCCTGGTCATTTCATGTATCAGAAGCATGGGCTAGATGCCATATTGTTCTTAGACTTATGGGTAGATTACACGAAGGATCTAGATGAAAAGTATAGATGGCCTGTCTCAGGAACATGGGATTCTGACTGCATTATGAGAGTGGAGGAAGCACTATGAAAAAAGAAAGCTAGACAGTCCCAGAAAGATGCCATTGAGTTATGGCGTAAAGAAGCGCATAGGAGAACAGAGAAAGAATACCACAAAGCAGAGAGAAGTAAAGAAGCAGCAGAAAAAGCCAGAGAAAAAGAACTAAAGGAAGAGGGGGAACGGGTCAAGACAGAACAAGTAGATCGAGAAAGAAATGCCCTTGTTACAGGCATGTATCCCGTCCTCGCTGACGGACTAGCTACCGTGACCTCCTCAGAAGTACCTAGTAATTTACCGCCACCACTGATACCGACTAAAGTACGTAGGCATAGGCAGACGGAAGCTGAAGCTTTTATTTCTTCCTATCTAGCGGAGCCTGCTCCGAATTATGTAAACGCAGTATTTCCTCCTCCTGTCATTCCCGTCAACAATCCTTTCCTCCCTCCGCCCGCACCACAGAATCAGCCTACACAATTGCTTCCCCCACCGACTGTGAGAGATGACTTAGGACAAGGGGCAGTGGGAGGGGGGTCATCAGCAACACCCCGAACACCGCCAGCAACACGTACATTGCAAGATTTAAGTCTGCAACGAACGCCACCAGCAGCAGCATCACCCTATAGGCTTAATGTAACAGTATCACATTGTATATACGATCCTGTACCAGGTACGGGTGGTTTGCTCGTGTTCTCATTACGATTGAGACGCGCTGTAGAGTATCTGGTTACATTACCAGGAATGAAGGAAAATTTAGACAGAATATACCATTTCATTCGAACGGGGGAAGGACCCGAGAGTATAGAAGATGCCATGAAACAAAGAAAGGTAGAAGTTAAAAACATGATTTTACGTGTTTTGATTAACTGTCTGATCAGGGAACAAGATCAACCAGACAGAGGAGTAACTAAAGCTATGACTGATTGGAGTGACAACATATCTGCCGGTAAACATGATACAGTAGGAAAGACAGAATGTATGTATAGGAAAATACGAAAAGAGATTCTAAACTTGCACAAGAAGGAGTCTGAAGAGAAAGAGGATTCAGCCTCAGAAGACGATGAAATAGAGGAAACAGGTAGAATAAATTATGTAGGCAGAGCGCGACCATTTGACAAGCCTATATGCCTCGACCACCGCAAAAAGGGACCTCACAGAAAAGAAAGATTTTCCATCGAAAATCTGTTTCAAGCTACTGAGAACGCACTGAAAAAAGAATAGAGTGCGATAGACCCCACACTCTACACGAACAGGAATTAGCCCGGTCAGCCGTTCAATGGGTGTCTAACTCTAGTATATATAAAAATGACGTAGTGGCTCAGACCTTTTTGAGCCTTCCTCCGAACGAACAGCGTTTGGCTGGTATTTACATGGTTCAACATTTGATCACGTTGTACGAGAGTCAGTATTCTGATTCCGGTCCCTTGTACAAATTACTGGACGATATCTTATTAGACAAATGGGTAGGCCCAGGTACCGAATTAATTAATGTCATTCTGGACCAGCGACATAAGTACGTGACTTTTCTATCAACTTGCATGATTCCTGCCCCACATCACGACAGAAAATGTTTCCACATAGACAGACAGAACCCCCTACGAGAGGTCCACCCCGTAAAAGACACTGATGGTGTGCTCCAAAGAGTATATGTTTACACACCCTTGACGAAACTAGAAATACTGGAAATGAAAAAGATGCTGCCTTGTCATGATAAAGACCCGGGGGGGTTCCACCGTGAATTAAAAGACATTCTCCGCATAGGGAATTACACGTATGCTGACATTATTAAGTTATTGAAAGTACTGTTACCTGCTGGTATTTATGAAAAGCTTAAAGAGAAAGACTGGGAATTGGGAGAGAAAAAGATAAATTGGACAGAATTGGAAACAGAGGATAAAGGACGGCTCCCTGGTGTTGGTCTTGGGGAACAAGCCAGAGCATTACCTGAACTCTTGATACAGGTTCTGCCGAGATTACTGATTACTAAAAAGGAAGATTGGGATGCTATTTCAGCCTGTAAACAGAAACCAGATGAAGACACTAGTGATTTTTATTCTAGATTCGAGAAATGTTTTTCTATTAATAGTGGCCTTAAGCCAAGTAGTGAATCATATCCACATCTTTTTGTGAGCAAACTAGTAGAGAATTCCGCACCCCTGATCAAGCATAGAGTACTGAAGGTTGAGAGTACCTGGCAAGCAAATAGTCCTTCCCAAATGTTACAAATGTTACAGTACCACCAGAACAGGATTAGAGAGGAACAAGAACATGAAAAGAAACGTCTGAAAGATACGAAAATGAAAGTGCTAGTTGCACAATCTGTACCAGTTAATGGGAATAAAAAGGGCACGACACCTGTGAAAGGGAATTGTAATTATTGCAAGCAACCAGGTCACTATGTGAATGAATGTGCTGTCCTGAAACACAATATAGCTACAGGCAAGACAAAAGAAAGACCGCATCCTCCTAGACAGAATAGCACCCCACAGAACACGCAACAGACAGTAGCCCTACCACAACCAATCGCTGCCACACAACAGGTCACGCAACAAATGTACCAGTACGCACAATCAGACTATCCAGAATTCCAGCAGTACTCATGAAATAGCCTAGAGAGGGAGGTTGGCTTGCCTCTTATTGAGGTTCCTGTAGATCAAGAAGGTCCCTATGTACATAGTCGTGTATTAGGAAAAGACAGAAAATTTCTGATTGACACAGGGGCAAGCAGAACTACCATCAGTCATGACGAGGTTCTAGGGGCACCCCTCTCAGGCTCACAGAATGTTTCCCTGGGTTTTTCAGGAAAGCCTATTGTTAACGAAGTGTCAAAGCCAGTTTCCCTAGGAGTCGGTCCATTGTCCCGAACTACAGACTTGTTACTGACTAAGTCATGTCCAGAAAATTTGCTTGGCATAAAGACATTGAAAGAACTAGGAGCTGTTATTTGTTGTTCTCCGGAAGGAGTGCGATTGTTTTTACGTGATTTTAAAGGACATTATGTGTTGAAAGATTTTGATCACAGACTCCAGAATGTACCACAGCATTTATGGGCAAAAGGTCCGACTGATGTAGGTTACATGCACATTACACCATACCGTGTCACTCTCAAGAAAGGAGTAGTACTGCCCCGAATCCGACAATACAAGTTGCCACCTGATGCCGTAGTAGCCATACTGAAAATTGTTGACGAACTCATTGCTCAAGGAGTGGTAGTAGAAACAGACTCAAATATATGTAATTCACCTGTCATCCCTATTCTCAAACGAACAGACCCTAATGCACCACCAGTCTACAGACTAGTGATTGACCTTCGAGAACTGAACAAGTGTATAATACCGCAATACCCAGTGGTCCCAGACATTTCTTCCTTACTGACTGCCATTGATTCCGAAGCGACGTTCTTCACTGTAATTGATCTAAAGAACGCCTTCTTCAGTGTCCCAATACATCCTGAGAGCCAATACCTCTTCGGATTCTGTTTAAATGGACGCAGTTTTAAATTTACGAGGGCTCCTCAAGGTTTCACAGAAAGTCCTAGTATTTACAGTCAAGCATTAAAAAGACAACTAGACAGTATTCACTTACCTGTCAACACCGCACTGCTCCAATATGTTGACGATATTCTGATCACAGCACGTACAGAAACAGACTGCGAACGTGCATCACTGACAGTCTTATACTTTCTGACTTTCTGGCAGACAAGGGGCACAAGGTGTCCCCTTGGAAGTTACAATTCTGTGGACAGCAAGTGGTATACCTTGGACACTTGCTATCCAAGAGGGGTAGACAGCTGACACAAGACCGTATTCAGTTAATTGCAAATCTATCACAGCCCAAGACACAGAAAGAAGTACGGGCCTTCATTGGCCTCACTTCGTACTGCAGACAATGGATTCCCCAGTATGCATATCTAGCCAAACCACTCATACAGCTGACAACACAGGAGGCAGCGTCTTCGACTGTCCTCCCATGGACACAAGAACATACACTTGCATTTGAAGAACTGAAAAAAGCCTTATGTCAAGCACCAGTTCTAGCGACACCTTGTTACAGCAAGCCTTTTACGCTTTTTGTCACTGAACGAGATGGAACAGCATTATCTGTTCTTGCACAAGATCAAGCAGGAAAACACAAGCCGTGTGCTTATTTTTCTAGTACATTGGATCCAGTGGCCCAGGCTTTGCCTGCGTGCCTGAAATCAGTTGCAGCAACAGCCCTAGCTATAAGACAAAGCGACTCGATTGTGTTAGGCCATCCCCTAACAGTACAGGTCTCACATGCAGTTGAAGTTCTCTTGAACCGAACACAGACACAGCACTTGACTATAGCAAGACTGACAGGATATGAACTGACATTGTTCCAGCCACACATAGAGATCAGACGATGCAACATTCTGAACCCTGCTACACTCTTGCCCTCAAGTACAGCAGACACTGCACCACATGACTGTGTGGAAGTAATTAATACAGTAACGAAGCCAAGACAAGACCTGACAGACATTGCTTTTCCCGACCCCGACCTGACACTCTATGTAGATGGTTCATGTATGAGAACAAGTACAGGAGAGTTAGTGGCCGCATATGCTGTGACCACTGATACTGAAGTCATAGAGACACAAAGAATAGACACACTGTCCGCTCAAGCAGCAGAGCTCATCGCTCTGACACAAGCCTGCATACGAGCCAAGAACTTGAAAGTAAACATTTATACAGACTCACAGTACGCTTTCGGAGTCGTTCACGACTTCGGAGTGTTATGGCAGGAAAGAGGTTTCCTGACCTCTCATGGGGCCAGAATTCAGCATGGTCCCCTTATTCAAGCTCTGTTAGAAGCCATACATTTGCCTACTGCCATAGCCATCATGAAATGCAAAGCACACACAAAAGTTACAGACACCATTTCCCAGGGTAACGACCTGGCAGATCGAACAGCTAAACTTACAGCTCAGACTCCAACGGACACGACAAGGACAGAAGTACCATCACTGACGAATAGCATGACAGTCAGGGATCCCTCACAAGATGTACTCGATATACAGACACATGCCACTCCAGACGAAATAAAGAAATGGACTGAACAAGGAGGGGTCCAGACTGACCAAGGTTGGATGACAAAAGGCAAAGCCACATGGTTTCTCCCTGACTCTATGGTTCAAGTAATCATAAACACAGCACATAGTCCAGCACACTTAGGAGAAAAAGCTATGCTAGACAGTTTACAGAATATCTGGTTCAACAAGCACTTGCGTGCAGCAGCAAAACCGAAAGTATGCACCTGTATGATCTGCTGCCAGTTCAATCCAGGTAAAGGCATTCCGGTGGAACAAGGTGGATTCCATCCCCCTGACCACCCTTTTGAAGTCCTCCAGATGGATTATATCCAGATGGACAGATGTAGAGGTCATAAATACGTCCTAGTAGTCGTATGTGCACTATCCAGATGGACAGAAGCATACCCAGTTCCAGATTACACCGCTGTAACAACTGCCAGGCAATTGGTTCGAGAGTATTTTCCACGCTACGGATTGCCCCGTGTCGTGTACTCAGATAACGGTCAGCCATTCTCCTCTGAATTAATGAAACAAGTATCTCTTCTGTTAGGGTACCAGTGGAAGTTCCATTGTGTACGACATCCAGAAGCAGCTGGACTCGTCGAGCGACATAATCAGACACTTAAGACAAAGTTAGCGAAAGTCTGTGCAGAAAAAGGCGTGGATTGGATGGTAGCCTTGCCGGTTGCCCTCTTTTACATGCGTATGGTAGCACATTCCAGAACAGGACTGTCCCCTTACGAGGTGGTTTTTGGTAGACCACCGAATATGTGGGGTACGCCGATGCCTAAGAAAATTACCGATGTTGACAGTAATATGCTGACAGATTACCTGGCTTCCTTGATGTCTGCACTACTCTCTTGTCGTTCACAGGTTGCAGCCGCCTTCCCAGACAACACCCAGGTTAAGGACAACGTTATCGTCCCCGGAGACCTGGTGCTTGTAAGAAATTTTGACCGTTCAAGTCCGCTCGAGCCCCGCTGGAAGACGCCAAAGTTGGTACTGCTCACCACAAGGACTGCCGTCAAGGTCGAGGGAAGAAAGGGCTGGATTCACGCCCAGCATATAAAAAAATTCCATGGACAAAGTGAAACTGTAATTAAACCCAAGGACTGCCTCGAAACCAGTGACTCAAAGCCTCCTTTTCTAGAAAAAACTCCGCAACAGGAGTATAAGTGTAAATTACGGTCTAGTAAGTCAGACAGCGTTTAATTGTTTAAGTCCACCCTGTGGTGAATCGGTTAGACAGGTTTCTGACATGAATAAGATCGTAGACCAGAATAGTAGTAGACAGAGAGATAAGAAAGAGATATATTGCAAGACTCTACGCAGTAGATGTATAGTAACTCTGATTATTATGTTCCTTTTAAGCATAACGATTATATGTATCAGTTTGACACTACATGTTTTCTTTCCTCCTATTGCTTCACATATGCATTTTTCCTCCAACAATACTGTAGAGCATACATTCAGTGACCTGCCACCCCACGAACTATCATATCGCCTAGCACTGCGCAACAATACCTTTATTCGAATGTTGCACCATTCTCATCAGACCAGCAATGTAACGAATTGCTGGGTATGTGGCCGACTGCCACCCTACCAGAAAACGAAGGGTGTTTTGCCACTTTTTCCTTTTCCGTTCTCACACAATGGTTCATGCAGAGCATGGTTTGCCTTAATGACATCAATAGACAGAAAGTCCGTAGTTTACCAGGGTGACTGGATACATGGAAACCTGAATAAAGTCATGAATGAAGTATGTTACCCAGACAAAGATGGTTTTCCCCAGAGGAAAGGAACAGATCTAGAAAATGAAGTGTACGAACAAGGAAATGTTTCACTTAACTTCATGATTTTAAATACCCAGTCCGAGAAAGGTACAGGTCCACCGTTCATAACAGTCTTACCAGTTAAAGGTGAATTATGCGTAAGAAAGAAAGGATCAGTACATTTAGGTCACAGTGATTGTAATACTGTAGTCAAGTTCAATGATAAAGGACAGTCTTCTTTCAAAGCTTCCCGCCATTCCTATTTCATTTGTGGTCAGACAGCCTATGTACGTCTGCCTTTAGACTGGGGTGGGACGTGTTATATATCATTCCTGTTGCCACCAGTCTTCTTAGCCCCATCCCATTATCATCGAGATTCCCGACTAGTACATGTTAGACACAAGAGGGAGACAAATTCCCCAGTTGTTGATCAGACCGAGACAGCTTGGGAGAAATATACAGATTTCAATAGAGGATTCTTTTTTTTCATAGGTTCCGTCCAAAACAGTAAACTTATACGCAGGTTAACAAGAACCCTGGAAGCAGTAGTGAATGAGACTGCGTCTGCTCTAGCGAACTTAACAGAAGAGCAGTCTGCTATGAGACTTGTTGTTCTTCAGAACCGCCTTGTTCTTGACGTCATCCTGGCAGATAGGGGCGGAGCTTGTAGAGTGATCGGCTCCAGTTGTTGCGTGTTTATTCCTAATAACGCGCCATCCGTGTATGCAGCAATAACAAGACTCCACAAGATAGCCCGTGAGATACATCAAGACCCAGGGACCTGGTCCAGTTGGCTCTGGAGTGTTATATCAGGATGGGGCTGGACGGTATTAACGTTCCTAGGAATAATACTGTTAATCATGTTCAGTTGCTGTCTTTGTCTTCAATGTGGCCCAGTTATTTGCGGCTTGTGTGCCACTGCCTGTATTCCCCATCCACGTATCCAGAAGAGAATAGAAGAGCAAATGATACTGTATGACCATATACAAGGTCTTATGCAAATAGATGTGACTTGAAGGGAACGTAGGGGACAAGGAGGGAATGAGGTAAATGAAATCTTATATGGCCTATGTGTCCCCTATCGTGTACCCCAACGTGTAGTATATGCACATGACATCCATGCATTTTCCCCTCCATGGCCAAAATGATGACGCATATGTATTTGCGTCCAACGTTAGCATGTCAGTTACCAGGCCCTCCAGGAAAGAAATGATAATTCTGCTTTAAGGCCTATGTTGCCAATGTATTTGCATGGTGCACGTTTAATATCGAGATGCACCCGTTTTGTGGCCCAGCCGAGCCAGGACCCGAATTCAGGCTTCAAGCCTCCTGAAACTCTGAAAGCTGCAGTCTAGCTATGTATCCCTGACCTCTCACATACTTCCTGCTCAGCCGAGAGGTGCCCAGCCTGGCCTGCCAAGACAGTATTTTGCTTAAAGTTATCTGCTCCGTTCCACAGAAACACATTCCTGCCTAATGAAAAGGGTAAACATATTCCGTCTGCAGAAGATAGGGCCTAGCCTTCCTGTCTCCATTCAATTGATTTACAGAGCTCGCATCCATAGAAAGCCCACAGCCCCCATGCTATGATCGAAGAAATATATGCCCACACCGGCTCTTGGTGAAGAGCGACCTTTTGCTCCAGATAATACATCCCGGACTAACGATATCAGATATTACTCGATGTGCAGGTCGCCCTGACACTGAAGGCCTCTCTACTAGACTGAAAGTCAGCTCCCTCCTGTTTCCCCCAGTTACACGTCAATTACACGTCATGATTAGGTTACGCACACAAGTAGGGTAAAGGTTCCAGCTGCCCCTATAGATCCCCTTCATGTATCCACCCACCTATGACACACCTATGACTCATCAAGGGAACACCCACATGTACGCCTCTTTACACGCCCATGTGTTCTTATCTTTCTCTCTTTCACTTGCTCCACCTTCTCCATGCAAGTTAATGTATGTTTTACTATAAATGATGTACTCTGTGAATAAACTTCAGATGACGATCCTTCCTGAACCTTAGTGGTGATGGAACCCGATTCTCCTTTGACTCGAGTCAGAGAAATAAAGCCCTTCTGAATCGGACACCACGGACTCTGCCTCTCATTATATGCATGCTCCTTGTTAATGTATAGAAATTCCGACAGGGTAATTAATTTATTTACCACAGGCTAGAGACTGGATTGCTAACGGGGGCGCCAGAGAATCCAACGGAAACATTCGTTAAGCCAGACAAAGGTGCGCCAGGGAGTTTCGAATGCATGATGGAACTTTTTGTCGCACCAGTGTCCAACAGAAAAGGCTCAACTACGCCTGATGTAGCAACTGCGACGTAAGGCCCACTCTGATCAACCGGAACTGATACTACTCCCTCTCTTTGTCTATGGCTGTCCTAGTAATGATCATCTGCATCAATGTCATGCTCGACGTAATGGTCGTCCACATGGTACTGTGCAGATCTACCAGATGATGAATCATGTCGATCAAAACAATTGTTCGAATCCGATGAGGACGTAGAACGCTCGTTCTGATTTTGAGAAGTACCCCGACCTCTACCTCATGGTGCCTGTTGAGGACCACTACGTCCACCTCGTACCGGAGCACCATTATTTCGGTCACGTAGAGCAGGACAATTAAATTTCAGATGACCATCAAGTCTGCAATACGCACATTGATTATAACCAAGCATAGATCTAGGTGTAGAGGTGTCAGCACGCGACTGCGTCCTAGAAGACTGTGGTTGCGATCGATTTTGCTGTTGCGAGTCATTTTGATTCGAGCGCGGAGGATACGCTTGCTGCAACAAAACCTTAGTTTTAAGCTCCTTCGTTTTCTTATCTACACTTTCATTATCTATCACTTTCTTCTTTCTCTCTATTTTCATAATATTGAGCCATAGCCAATATTTGAGCAGTGGTAGAAACAGCCCAAGAACTTTCGGAATTTTTCAACTTGTGACTGAGGTCAGGCAATAAGTTCGACACAAATTTATCAACGAACAGTCGCTGACCTCCCTCAGTGCCCATGTCTTGACCACTATGATCGACAAATGCCTCTTCAAATCTGGTAAAGAAATCAGAGACACTCTCGTCTTTCTTTTGCTTACACGCGGATAATTTGTCCCAGTTAACTCTCATCGCTGGCATAAGCGTTTTCATGAGCGCAAAAATTCTTTGGGGCAGATCCGTAATCAACTGATCAGGTTTAGCTCCACCGACTTGTAATGCGTCGGCCGCGGCAATAGCAGCCCAATCACCGCCTAACTCGGCTGCGTGAGGTTGTTGACGAATTTTTGCCCAAATTGGTTGCGGAACTACGTTACCAAACAACATGTCAATATCAGCAAGGTTCATGATAGTAGCATCCACAAGTTGGGATAGCTCCTTATAATAACCCGCCGGATTCTTTCGGGGATCAGGCAAGGATTGCTTCACCTGTAAAACCTCTGATCGCTTCCATGGGAGGTGTATCCAAACTCTCTGGAAGTGCGGCAAAACGGGAGGGGCTGCATTAGGATTACCCAGCATCCACACTGGTGGAACTTCTCGCATGGGATACTGACCAGGTGTTGCCATCCACTCCTCAGTTTCCTTGCCAAACAATGCCCTAGGATGCACTGTAGGCCGGAAAGATAACAACCGCTCTAAAGCGCGTCGCACATTACTGTCGACAATCATACCGCTCGAAAATTGACTCTGAAGTTCAGTCATTTCAGACGGTAGAGTATCTAATTCATCCTCGTCACATTCCTCCTTCAATGATTTGCACATATCTTCAAACACAAACCTTAGTGTGGGCTCATTAAATTGAGAGAATGTCTCATAAACTACACGTGGAGTATATTTAACAGGATGTCTAATCCATTTGCGTGCCATAGTCGCTAACGTCTCACTCTCCCTATCACCAGGAATTTGACTTTGTCTCTGAGAGACATCAGAAACATCGGACCCAAAAATCGGTCCGACTAGTGGAGAATAAAGATGAGCGACAACATTAGGTATACGATTACGAACAGAAGGAGAAGATGAAAGAAGTGCAGGAGCAACAACATGGGGGCTAAACGTAGGAGCAGTAGGAGCAGTCGAAACAGTAGAAGTAACAGGAACAATAGACTGAGCAGGTACAAGTAAAGGAGCAGTAGGAATAGGAGCAGGTATGGGAGGAAGAACAATTTGAGGACCAAGGGGATTCGGAAGAACAGGACCTACGGCAGGCTGGCCAGCAGCTGCCGGAACAACAGGTTGAGGGACAGGAGGAATCACAGGGACTGTAGTATCCTGTGCATACGGAGGTGGTGATTTCATTAAATAGGACAACAAAGGATCCTCCGTCGAGTCCTCTCCCTTCTTATCAGAACTAGACGGTAAAACCGGATAACATTTATCCACCGCCATATGATGCAATCTAGCAAAGACTTATTTTTCTTTCTCTTCTTTGTCTCGCTGAAACTGCTCCGCATTTCTCATTACCGTAATAATACCTTCCCTCTTATTTTTCTTAATCTGTTTGATTTCTTTCTGCTTGGCCTCTTTCCGCCATAACCAAAAAGAATCAAACATGGCCGGCCTAGCTTTCTTTTTAAACAATTTAGCTTCCAGATTATCCAAAATTGCAAGTTCGAAACTTCCATGAGGTGGCCAACTAAGAACACCATCATGTTTAGTATAACGGATCCAGAGATCATTATATATAATAGGACCTACTCCGTGACGGCTATAGAGCTCATAAATTGGAGTTCCAACTGGAGGTATCGGACATGAATCCTCCAGTCGGGAATCCGAACCGCGGCATATAAAGAAACCAAACAAAGAACTACGGCCAGGCATCGTGCACACTAACCGTCTTACAAACTTCAAGGGTTTATCGAATTACGATGTCCTCGCAAAAATGCAAGACCCTCGGTTTTGGCGATTGCAATCGTCAAAGGAGACCCAACAACTAAGAACCAACAACTAAGAACCACAAATGCAATGGAACCATGCAAACAACCAAGTATCAACAACGAAGCAAAAGTCCCGTAAAGGAACCCACAACTAAGGACTGGGAGCGACCCAAAAATACTTAACTGAAAGAACAATGGCGTCACCAGGAAGGCCCGTCTATCGTCTCGCTGTACAAAGGTCTACGCCAGGCACCAAACCAGGTCGACAGTCAGGGCATCAGTCCGTCGCAGCCGTCAGGAGGCGGGAATCTTCGCGGGAAAAGTCTTCGGGCCACTTATTTCGACAACAGGATCGATGAAGCGGGGTGCACCTTCCCTCGGAGATTTCACACGAAGTTCCTCACGATCGTCAGGCTTCGGACCGGTACCACTGATGTCGCCCCACGTGTCGGGCGCCAACTGAAGGACTTGGCTAATTTAAGGCCCAGCGGTGCCAGGTAGCAACACCTAAAACCTTCGTGAGTTACCTGTTCGGCGCACAAATTACAGAGACACGGGACACTTCCTTCGGCGTCAAAGATCGAGGTTTATTTACTGCAGGGAATGCAGAAGTCACAAGAAGTACAACACGTGTAGGTTCTACGAGTCTGCTTCGACTTCCACTAAGTGGGTCGCTCCTTTTATACATCTTTCCGACATTGCACAACATGTGAACAAAAGATTATGACTCAGTTCCCACAGTAAATGACCAAAGGGTCGCTTTCATGTTTCAGAAACCCGGAACATAATTACAATAACATCGCTGGTTCCCAACTGTAAAAGCACATCATTTCATTAGTAAGTACATTCCATGAGGCTGTAAATGAGCAAAGAGAAAAGACAGGAACAGGAGCAAGGAAGACAGTCCAACAGATTGAAAGAGGGTGTGAGGGCAGTATCGGAAACAAGATTGCAGGATCAAAGGATTCGTGCCATATGCATGCACAACTGAAACAATAGACCAGCCGGCAAGATGCGCTTCGAGCGGAATCATCTGCCTTTGCTGTGTCACCCCCCCGTCATAAAGTCACCCTCAAAGGAACACGTGTCTTCCGCAAGAGCTTGGGAATCCCAGGGTCACGAAGCGGACAGTGTCCGTTCGCTGGCTACTTGAGGGCAAGAGACAAAATGGATGGTGTATCTAAAATGGAACCCGTGGGTTCAAATGGAGAAACCCACGAATGAGACGAACGATACATGGTAGTACAGCGAAAACGCGTACACCCACTAAACTCGTCATTTGCGGTCCATTGATACCAAACTCGTCCATATTCGAACGAGTCGAAAACGTCATCCTGATTCTCACGGAACCTCAATGTAGTGACAAGATTGCATGGTCGCTCTCTTCTGAGAAGTAGGTGCGCAAATATGTAGCTGTCTCGTACAACTCCATGCTGCAGATCATGTAATCTAGAATTGAAAGGGTGCCATTTCCCCGTCGTGTATAGGATGCGGGGATGTCTCCTTCTACGTTCCCGTTCAATATAGTTCCATTAAATATTGGGAGTGACGCTAGTAGAATTTTCCCCCTTTTGTCGGCCCTACTATTAGTCGGGAATGTCGGCACCGGTATTTCTAGAGGTTCATCCTTATACCAGTTCGCCTAGTTGGAGATTTCGATGTTTGATATTTTACCGTTGAAATCACCCATGATTAGGTATGGCGGGTAAGATTGGGCTTCAATTATTTGCTGAATGGCATCAAGGGTTTCCTCAAATTGGATATTGTCCTTTGATCCGGGGGGGACGTAAACGTTAAAAAGGAGTAGACCTTTATGAGGGTCTGAGGAGTGAGTCTCCGTCTTGATCTTTATGCACTGAAATTGCTTAGAGTTGGTGTAAAGAATCTCTTGGGCCCAGAGATACTCATCCCTTAGTAGGATAGCTATCCCTCCTTTTGCGTGTCCCCGTTTGGTTTCCTGCGCAGGAATATCGTACACAAAGTAACCATCCTGGTTAAAAGTTTTTATTGACCACGTTTCCTGTAGTGTCAGTATATCCGGACAATTTTTTGTGGCTTCCGTCATTTTATCTATGGTTTTCCCTGCCATATTCCATGATGTTATCAAGAGGCCGTTGCTAAACGGAATGGGTCGGATACTTCACGCTTTTCCCTCCGTTTAGTGACTCAGAAATCCATGACCATGACTGGAGTAATTTTGCTGTTTCCTTTGCTTCCGTATCTTGACTCCAAACTTCTCTTTCTCCGTTTTTTACTAAGATCCTTAGATTTTGATTTGGAATTGAATTAGTTACTGAGTCGTCGGTATTATAGGTAATTTTGGTGTAAGTATGGGGGTTTTCCCATGAGGTTCCTTTGTGCCATTTTTTCGAATTGTTAACTGTGATTTCGAGTATTGGAATCAGATCATAGCCAAATTTATGTAGGGTTTCTTGTTCTTTAAGGATGATCCCTGGTAATACCGGCGACCAAAATACTACCACCGCGGTTTTGGTGTTTTCTCTATCTGGGAATGTTACAAAGTCAATTTCTTTACTTGTTAAGGTGTGCAACGTAGTAATTCGTTGGAGTAGATTGACTATTCTACCGCGGTTTAATGGGACACTATCTGTGGGAAAGAGTTCTGTAATTTGTAAATATTTAGTCAATATTTCTTCCCCAGATGGAGGATTTTTATCATGATTTTCTGACCCTTTGAAGCGCTCCCTTGTCCCTAAAGTTGTTCGATTGGGATGAAATTTTTCGGCTCTTGGGTTTAAGGTGGTATTTAGTTGAGAAATTTTTGTGTCTGTGTTTACTGCCGCGTTTCGATTTGTTCCCTTCATGGGAGTCAGTGTTTTCGTGTTTTTTTCGGGCTCATGCTGTGGTGAGGGAGGGATAATTGCTTTCTGAAATTTGAGCCTACGCGCTTTCTTCTTTTTGATTCTTCTTAGAGGTTTTCCTCTTTTTTTCCCGGCTCCTTCGTGATTCTTCTTAATTTGCTGTGTGTCCCTCTCTTGTTTTCCGTCAAGTATGGTGTTAGCTTTTTTTCCTGAATCAGTCGCCGAGTTGGGTATTATTGAATTATTTTTGGTGTTTGCAAAAACAGGATATAGGTTGTGTACATTTGTTGTGTCTTCTCTGAAGAGTTTCTTTAAGGAATATGTAATTGGCTCCTGGAGGTTGTTCTGGGACCTCTTGTTTGATGTCCCTTTCGTTTGAGTGCTGATGTCGCTTTTTACCTGGTCTTGTAACGTGTTGTTGATGTTATTATTACTTATTGCCTCTTGAGTAGTTACTGGGGTTTCTTTTGTTTTTGTGGACTCGATGCAGTCTTTTTTCTTCCACTAGGAATTTTAAAATTCCTATTTGGGCATCAAGGGTTTGGTCTGAATTCTCCAGGATATGGCCTAAAAAAGAAAGGACAGACTCCAAAATGTCTTGTAGAGTGAGAAGTGACTTAGACACAGGTGTATTCTGATTAATTATGCTAAAAGATTTAAACAGGTGAAGGTCTGGTGAATACTCGAAATCTGCCGGGGATTTTTGTAGTGTGCTGGTAAGTATCTCCTCGGGCCTTATTTGCGTTTCGAGCTTCTTTTCGCCCTCCTTGGCAGTTATTTCTATACATGAGCTGTTACGGTCAGTACTGCTTTGAATGTTTAATGGACTAGGGGAGATTGGGCCAAATAAGTCATACTCCGTGGGGGATTCCTCTTTAGTTAATAGACTGATTTTTTGTTCTAGATCAAGATCTGTCTTTGTTAGGTTATGATCACCTGATTGTTCCCGTGACGCTCCCGGTATGTTTTCTCCGCCCTCCTTCATCTCAGGTTTGATCCCTTTGATTGGCGGTTGACTTTCTATTTGGTCATTGGTAGTAAAAGTGGAAAAATAATTGGTTATTGCCGGAGTCCTTGTTAATCGTCCGCTTTTCACCACTTTATTAGAGGATTTCCTGATGGCCTCTTCTGTTCCCATTCGTTTCATGAAGATGGTTCGGGACCTCAGTTTTTTGATAGCCATTTCCTTATCTTAGGGCGGCAATAGTTTCGCCTTCCTGGGGAGGGTATTTGTTTTAAGTTGCCCCACGTGGTACCTGACAAGTTTGTAGGCTGTGAGGGGGAGCCAGACAATCCCTCTGGGCGCAAGGCGAGAGGTTGGGTGGGCACTTTTTAGTGGTGTAGGGTACCTTGGATGGGGGTTCACCCGGGCGGGGAATGGCAGCGCTGACCGCTCAAATCACCACCACCCCCTTCCCCAAGCCCAGGCACCCCTCTCACCGTCCCTTCTGTCAGAGGCCTCCTCTCGAGCCATCCGCCTCCTTCCTCAGTGTCTGCCTGGTCCCGGGGCTCCTTTCTGACTCCTCAGACTACTTCGGTGCTAGTGCGGTGCTGGCGCTTCGGTGCGCCATCAGTGATTCTCTCCTTCCACTCCGGTCCACCTCTGTAAGATCCCCGATCGCTTCTGTTCCATAGGTCGATGGTAGGCCTGTAACAGCACAGGTCGCTTTCTTCTCTAGGGCCGTCTCCGCCCTGAGCTTCGAGCTATTATGTCCTGGGGCTCGGCCCCGCCCCAGGTGCTATCGGGTGGTTGCAGGCTGTGACCCGCGCTTGGGGAACCGGCTGCAGCTTCGAGTCACGCTGCGGGTGCCCGGCGGATTGAAGGATGGGCGGGATTACGTTTGGGTGCCGGCTCCCGCTCTGTTCCTTTTGCTCCGCGCGGCCGGGACCGGGCTGCGTGGTCCCGGTTACCGCGAACACTGCTGGAGCGGGCAGGCACCGCTGTCTACTGGTCGCGTTGCGGGGGCCGGCTGGCGGGCGGGAGGTATTATGGTCGCGGTGATAAGTCGAGCCTCCCGCTCCGTTGCGGCTCTCACTCCGCTTCGCTCGCTCTGCTCTGCTCCGGTCTGGAACGTTTCGCTGGTTCCGCTTTCTGGCGCTCTCTGCTGCTCCAAGCAACCAATAAAATCTTTTAAACACATAAAAGTATTTTCAAACCCCTCTGTAAAAACTATAACAGGAACTACCAAATACTTCCACTGCCTTCATTTTAAGATAAAGCTGAACCATTGTTTCTCGTTTTGTCTTTCCTCCGTTTATTTTTGCCATCCCCTTTGAAACAATTAAACAAAATGTGTAACACATTTATACATCTTTGTAGTAACTAAGTCCAGCCGAGTTGAGGTATTCAAGAGGTATTTATTAAGATGTTAAGTAATCAGGAATAAGTCAAGAACAAGAACCCACCAGGAGCCACCAGCAGGCAGCTCAGCCCCATCATAACTGTGTGTTTCTTTCAACCTCCACCCAACATTCTATGATGAAACACAGAGCAGAGGCATTCCAAAGGCATTCCACTAGAAAGCAATGAAGTCAATAAAGACATGCATAGAAATGAGCAATAGTAGAATATAACAATCTTCTTTTTAATAAAGTATGCAATATGAACAGTGCTCATGGCTATATAAAACCTGCTACAATAAACCCTCATATTATCTAACTTATCTTAAACACCTTATATTTCTACCTTATTTTCTTACATTACATGATCCCCAGCTCAAGGCCATCTCTAGTTATCTGCCCACTCCCCTTTATTAACTGAGAAACAAGTATATAAAGGAAGAATTAAAACATAACAACAGTTCCATTGGTGATAAGTTTCAAACCAAATATCTTTTGTAAGACAGTAACTGAAAACATAAGTTACTGGATATGACATGAAATATTCAAACATCTACTCTTTGCAACTTTCTTTGCAATGTTTTTGGTCAACAGTGTCTTTGCTTGGATGCTTAAAGGTGTTTATGTACCTATTCAAAATAATGTTTTTTGGAAGGCTTTTCATGAAATGGGTTCTTTACCTGGAAATCTTAGGCATTTCATGATAAATGGGTGTGGTCCAGTGTTTTCTGCAATTCCGGGGGGGGGGGTGGAATAATTTAGGCATTACCTGCTCCACCGCCACAATCAGCTGCATCTGATGGTCATGTTAATAGTGTGGTCACAGGGATAGTCGCCCCCACAATCCAGCACAGTCTAGATCTTGGGTACAACATCATGAAAAACGCACCTCAAGAGGGACTCACGACAGGGTCCGCTGCACAAGAAAATTGTGATATGAGTAACAGGATAGCATAAGGCGATTGTGCCTGAAGCTTTCAATAATAGGAATGGGTATGCAGCAATTTCCTTGTTTTCACTCCGTTGGTTCATTTCGAGTAGTAACTCATCTAAGGGCAGAACGGAAGCTACAAACTGATGTACAGCGTATATTTACAAACTGGGATTAACCTTATCAGAGCTAAAAAAAAAAAGAAAATGGTTTTACATTTCTGCAGTAGTCTTTGTTGATTTTTATTCTCTTACCTGCTGCACATTCACCCATGTCTTTGTTTTTTACAGTCAGTATGGGGAGCCTCATGTAGAGTTAGGCTGATTCAGTGTGAGAAGTAGTTCTGGCACTCAGAGCACTGCTAAGGTTTTCTCCAGTGTGTTCACTCAGTTTTTGTAAAATAGCAGGGCTCGAAAATTCCACTCGACCGCTCGCATAGTTGAGCTAAATTTAACAAGGTTGAGCTGTTTTTAGGTCCTACTTGCCCTTTCTGGCGAGTAAGAAAACAAAACAACTTTTGTCCTCTGCCTGCAAAAACGGAGCAAATGTGACAAGATAACAAGGTTTAAAGGCATTTTTATTGCTCACAAAGTTAATGAGCAATAAAAATGCCTTTAAATCTTGTTATCTTGTCACCTTTGCTCCGCTTTCAGAGACGGAGGGCAAGTAGGTTGCAGTTAGGTCGAGGACATTTTTTAAGGTACTAGACCTGCAGGACTAGTACAATTGTTTTTTTTTTTTTCGAGCCCTGAATAGGCTTCTGAACTGAAGCCTTTCAGGCTTTCAGGCAGCTGATAAGGCTTTTGCCCAGTGTGGTTTCTCTCATGGAGAGTGAGATGAGTTTTCCAAATAAAATTATCTGGGTGGGTCTTGTCATTCAAGCATGAGCAATAATAACCGCATCCCATCCTAATCTTCCCCTGACACTGTGGCTTGATATCAAACAGCCCGTGTTTGTCTTGGTTTTTAACAAAGAGTAGCTGGACTTGGAGTGCCTGGAGGAGGTCCGCACCTCGGTTTGCACAGTTGCCTTAGAAGAGGCAACCAACCCCTTCCCCTGGTGAGTCTTCCAGCCCATAATCCACCAACCTCCATAAACTCCATAATTATGAACTCACCCGTGCTCCCCCCCAGTCACAACATAAGAGGAAGTGAGGAATTAGGCGACATTCAGGGGGAGTGAGACAGTGAACAAGCATGCGTCTGCCCCCCTTAAGAGGCGAATGACATCCAGGGGGGACGAGATGGTGACCCACATGTCTGGTGGCTCGGAGAACGAACCATAACAAAAAGCAAAAATCAAAGACCCCAATTAACCGCCAACCAATACTACAGAATACCACCTAGGGGTTGCAGCGGCTCAAGTGTGCTTGTGCCCCTCTCCTGTAAAGTTACAAGTGATATCTGGGGGGGGTGGGTTGAGGTGGCATTCATACAACTGGAGGCCTGGAAACCCAGAAGTATATCAGAAAGCCAAAGACCAATAGCCCACATTTATTGCAGACAAAGGAAGCATGCACACATCACCAGAAGCAGCTCCTTACCTAACGTCCTTGCATAGTGCAAGCAGGATGAGGTCTGGCAAAATGAGAGAACAGGCCCCAGGGTCCAACAAAAGGAAGTGGGAGCCAAGGACAGGGGCAGCAGCAAAAAGGAGATTCAGAGGCGCAACAGCAGAAACCCCCGCACTCGATCATTGCAACCCAGGTACAGAAAAGGACACTGCTGTACAAGGGAGTCCTGGGAGCTCCTCGGACAAAGAAATCCTGGAAACAAGTCAACCTCGGATGGTATAATGGTTTGGCCGCCCGTAAGTTAATAGCGAAAAAAAGAACATACTTTTTCTAAACCTTGAGAGCCAGTGGGGTTACAGTTACAGCTGATGCAGTTGTGGTACAGTCAGCCTGCTGAAGAAGGTTACCCCGCGGACAACCTAACAGCATGTAGCAACACTGCTTTTTCCACTATAGCAGATGGAAAAACAGTGGCCGCAAGTGCAACGATCTCTCAAATTCCCCTGTCACTCAGCGTTAACATACTAAAGAATCTATACCCTCCACCATGGCTGAACATGGAAGACCTAGCTGCAGTACAGACATGCAGCCATATTGCTAAGGGGATGGAGAGCAAAGTGGACTGCCAAGCTGTCCGAACCACCCCCGTAGAAGCTAACATACAAGTGGAGTTTTGCAATCCCCGCCCAGTACATAGACCCCCTATCCATACATCAGGCGAAGAGCAAACAAAAAAGAGTAGGAATAATGCCAATTTTAGAGCCTCTGGTACGCTAATACCAATAACCACCCAGCCCTGTACGGAGGAAGAGGCAATGAGGAGAGTCCTCATCCAATAGTAGGCATCCAAGTAATCAACGAAGGTCCAGCACATGCTACCGAGATTACTTTACAAGGCAAAGAGAGTAACGAGAACGCTAGCCCAGTAGCAAAGCCAAGTTGAGAGGTGAACCAAATGTTGAAAAAAGGCGATAGCATAACACAGAGCCCTATTGAAGAGTTGCTTCGACACAATAATACTGCAGGAGACATAGGTTCAAGCTTATGTTCCTCTTATACTTATACGGTCCATAGAGCACAGCAAATTGGCACAGAAAAGTAGCCCTTTTGGAAGGCCAAACAGAAGCCTGCCAGTCTACGTTAACTCAGCCTGCCTGTAAAAATCGTAAAATTAACAGCAGTAAAACAATGGATTCTGTCCCTGTGACTGAATAATTGGGCCCAGAAACCAGACAAGTCGTTAGTGCTTGTAAATGTTTACATCAATACAAAGGAGAAACCGGCAATGGTGGACAAGCTTATTGCAAACATGCCCCAACAAAAAAATATGTCATCCATCATACCCGTTACTCACTGGAGACTTCAATTTAAACGTGTTTCATCCCTGAAGTGAGAAGCACGCTGAGGGAATAGGGCCACTTCCGGGTCCAATGTCTGCCACAAAATAAGCAACGAGAAAGGATCTGGGAAAAATTACTAAGAGCATTAGAACTGGCTTGCCTCAACACCCTGAATAGGTGTCAACCAGGCAATACACCGCCAAGATGACCAGGTAAACCGACAAGTCCATTTCTTACCAAGAATAAACATTGGTAAACCCCTCACTATATAAGCAAATGGTGTACATCAGAATTATCCATCTACAAGACAGCGACCATCACCCACAAGTAATAGTGATTGGGGTCAGCAAGTGAAAACAAGAGCCAGGTCGGGTTCTGCTTGAAGATGCCAGGATTGAAATTCTAAAGCGCTTGAAGTGGAGCTCATGCCCTGCAAAAAGACCAGAGGAAGATGCTGTGGAACCCCTTAAGCTACCCGCTGGCGGTGACACTAACCTGGTAACAGCCTGGGCACTAACTGATATCTAACTATCCAGCAAAAGGCTCCATACATAGGGCGCCATACACCACCAGTCCTGCAGAGACCTATCCAATTGACGGAAATCAAAATTAATAGAACGCTTCGGCAGCTACCGTGTTCCACAGAGGACCTAGAGTTGCTAAAGTCATTGCGAAAAGAGTCAAGAATGTTGAAAAAAGAAATATGGGCTTTCAAAAGGAATGGGCAAGAAACCCTATGGGCTAAAGTCCTGCACGCTGCCAAACTAAGAGATTCAAAGAAATGTTGGTAGCTGGTCAATGATATAGATAAAGGTCCACGGGCATCTTGCAACGCAAATATAACTGAGGACTGATGGGTAAAGCACCTCAAGTCACATTTCTCAAGAAACATGCCAAATGCGGTTGAATTCACACAGCCAGAGGAGACTGCTAGGGTAATTGCCCCAACTGGACCATTAACATACACGGCTCACATCGTAACCAAAATTATCAAGAAATCCCGTTCAGACTGCGCTTTCGGCCCAAACAGAATCCCTCAAGCTATCTTCAAAGAGTATACCACACGATAGGCAAATTATCTCGCTGGTATGTTTAGTACTATTTTGGGAGACTGGTCCATCCCGGAAAGCTGGAAAGGCTCAATCATTCATCCCATCATTAAAGGAAGAGTTGCTTCATCCCTAAGTAATTGTCACTTAATAGCATTATTGGATGGACCTTAAGTACTTCTCAACCTTACTGCTACAAGCCCCTTGTCCCCTATTCTATGTGCGCTCACGATAGAACCACTAGCCTCAGACAAAAGCACCCCGAAGCGGCCCTACAATTTAATCTTCGTCTTATCAGAATTTCTTTATATGCAGACGACATGGTAATATACACCAGATTTCTGGATACCATTTTAAATCCACTCATAAGAGAATATATAAGATTTGAAAAATACTCCGGGCTTAGTATCAATTGGGATAAATCAGTAGTAATTCCACTAACATTAGAGACCCCACAGCCCACTTTAGACTATCCATTACAATGGCACACCGAACAGGTAAAATATCTCGGAATCTGGGTCCACCGTAACCCAGACATAGTGGTCTGGGAAAATTACGGAAAAGCCATGAACAAACTCGAAGAACAGGTTGAAAAATGGATTAAACTACCTCTATCACTAGCAGATAGAATTGCACTCCAGAAAATGATAGTCCTACCTAGATTTGTATACCTATTCTGGAATATCGCGATATGGCTCACACAGACATTTTTCTCTAGATTGCGAACAGCGCTACAATGCCTCACATGGGCTGGGAAACAACCGAGAGTCATCTGGAAGATATTAACAAAACCATATCATCAAGGGGGGTTTGGCGCCCCAGACCTTTAATTGTATTACTATTTTGCGCAAGCACACCACGCACACGACCAGATACAACCACACTCACATGTCCCATATATTGCAGTGGAGAGAGACAGCGTCCTTCCAAAACAGCTAACAAACTACATACCAGATCCCATTAGATTTTACCCCAGGGACACGATACAAACGGTCAAATGCACGTCTAGAGTTTGGCATATTCTGGCATTTCGAGCACCGAAGCTCCCTCTATATGCTGCGGTGCTCCCATTGGCAAACCACCCCAAACTCTCGGTCACACAGGAAAAGAAAATGCAAACGGTACAAGGAGAAGTGTTTTTTTTGACAATGGGTACGTTGTTTCCACACAATAAATTCATCCTGCAAAACAACCCATCTCTATGTACACATCAAACGCCATTAAAGATGTTCGCATACTTAAGACTACGCTCAGCAGTCAAAGAATTGTACGAGTCGTCCCCGGAAGAACCCATACCATTAAACGCACTACAGATACTCTTGACAGCACCCACATGCAAAAATTTTGTCACACGACTATATACCGCTTCCCAGAATGAACAGACTTTAGGGCCTGATAGATCGCTCCAGAGGTGGGAGGAAACAACTGGTGAACAATATCCGAAGAGGATTGGAGTTACAGCTGTGCTCAACTACACTTACTGACACCAAATTGCAACTTACGGATCACTCATTTTAAGTTTATCCATCAAACATATTACACGCAGGTTAAATTACACCGACAAATGTCTGCGCTGTACCGCACCCAAGGCTGACTTCTTACACATGGGATGGGTATGCCCCAGTCTGCACAAGTATTGGCAGGAAATCACAGATACATTATTGAATATGCTAGCCGAGCAAATCCCAAACACACCACTGGTATGTCTGCTGGGTATCCGCAAACTCAAACTAGCCAAAAGACGTAAATGGTAACACTTTTACTCGCAAAAAGACGAATAGCTATGAAGTGGGGTAGCAAAGGACCACCTAGATTCAAAGATTGGATAACAGACATGATATACTGTAAAGAAACACTAGGGGCGTATGCGGAGGAATTACCTCAGGCCTCCAGACTCAGAGACTTCTGGTAACCACTAATGGATTTTCTGAAGCAGACACAAGACGAACCTTGACTACAGGACACAGGGGTCAACATAGACACGAGAGGGGGACACTTGACGTTTAGCAAATTTAGCTCTCATGTAAACGACATGTCAGGTCATAGCTATGGCACAGGAGATTAAGACGCGAGATCCTTTGTTTGTAATCCTTCTGATTTTTATATAAATTTTTTGCAGAGTTTTATATAGAGCGAACTTGACCCAAACCGGGTATCCGAGCGCTTTACATAGCACCAGTTACATTACACAAGGACACGCATTCATTTTGTTAGGCACGGGGGATTAAGTGATTTGCCCAGAATCACAGGATGTTTGAGCAACATTACTGAGACTCAAACTGGGTTCCCCAGGTCAGAGGTCGAGGGCCCTAGCCATTAGGCCAATAGATACTGTATTGTATGCCATGGATTGTATTATACGTTTCATCTCTCTATATATTATTGTAAGTACAGAGCAACTATGACATGCGTGTAAAAAAAGTTAATACATGTATGATGTACATTGATGCTCCTTGGAGGAAAAAACAAACAAAAATAAAAAAAACGTACTACTACAAGACCTTGAGGCATGGGTGTCAAACACAGGTAGGCTTCCTCTGAACTAGACTGGTTTCAAGAGGAAGAAAGGTACACTGTCTAACCTCATGGCAGCAGGATACATTCTTAATAAAGCAAAGACCGCTGGCACACCACTATACACGTTTTGTGGATTTCAAGGCAGTAACAAACTTTGTAAAAACTCCAGCAGTGGGGTATTCCATCCAATCTACTAAAGGTGATTAAACTGCTCTATACATACAATTAGGTGAAGATCAAGGTTGTGAATGACACCCATCTATCAAGAGCAGTCAGGACACCCATTGGATTGAGACAGGGGATGTCCTTGCGCCCCTTCTTTTTAATTTATACATTTCCAACCTCTCCCCGGCACTGGATGCGTTGACATAACAAGCCCGAGCCTTGGTGGTAACCAGCTACCAAACATCCTGTATGCGGACTTCTTTCTTTTACTCAGTAACACTAGGGTGGGCTTGCAGAGATTAATCAGCTGCCTGGCAAGATACACAGTTGGAAACAACCTGGAGGTTAACCTCAAAAAACTAAGTTATCTCACTAAACTGCTTTATTTTAAATCAATATAAACGGTATCCTAATGGAGCCACAATGGATGAGACATCGACGTACACCAATCTGGATGACAAGAACTCATTTGCACCACAAAGGGAAACACTTAAGGAAAAAGCGCGAACACAGAATTGTGCTTTTTCAACTTTGGCAAAAAAACGACTGGGTCATAACCTCCACCCATTGGCAGTGGTAAAAAAGGTAAGATTGATACCATCCTTATCATACGGAGGTGAAACAATGGCAGGCACAGACACCAGGTTACTAGATCACATAACAACAAAAACCAATATACATTATTTCCGGCTGCCAAGATTAGCATAACCCGCCAAGTGAGGTAGGAATTTGGCTGACCAGGCAGGACTTGGCCAGGCCTGGAGCATTTGTGAAATGCTTCCATAAGTTGAGTAGTGCACCTGAAGGCTCGCTAGCCAGCCTAGTCTGGTCCGAAATTAACCTCTAAAAAAGAAACAATGTCTATAAAATGTACCTTGATGACAGTATAAAGAAACTAGGGCTGGGTGATATATAGGGCTTAGACACAGCCACCCAAGTATTCAAAAGGACTGTAAACAAATCTATAAGACTGCAAAGCTGGATCGAGAACTAAGGCGTAGTTCCCAAACACTCATACGGATGGATGCTGTTGAACTCTTACAATGTTCAAAAGGCCTCACGTCTGCTTGAGGCTACCTATTCTTGGAAGGTAAACAGAAATTTTGGTCACTGAGGTTGGGGGAGATCACCACACGGGATTTGTTAAAAAAATGGCAGGAGAAAGAACATTGAGGGATATGGAATGACGTTTGTGCCATCAGTCAAAGGAATCGTTATTGCACGTTCTATGCATCTGCCCGACTAAACTACGTGCGAAGGACTCGGCTAAGGAAGGAATTCAAGACACTAGGGATTAATTGTGCAGATCGCCCACAATAGAATCACTTGATCCCAAGAACGTAATCCTGAACATTCAATTGTGCAAATTATGGACACCTTCAAGGTCCTTGTCAAAGAGACATCTACTACTCATCTTGCGGATAAGGCCACTAGCCAAGTTAGGATACTGGAAGGGATGATGGAATGGCTGGGTTGTTTGGGCACATTCAATTCAAGTCTACTCCGCTCCACTGTTGGAAGGACTGCTAGTTAACAACAGCAACACAAAGGGCCTATAGACATGCCGGTCTGCTAGGGACTATGAGCTTTATCTTGCCAAATCCCATCTTTTCGTTTCAGGGGCACCTCCTAAAAATCTATCTTTGGTTGCTAAGAACAATTTGCACTTTCTCCACTGTATAAGCACTCCAGGACCATACCCAAGTCCAATGAAAAGCCAGCACATAATGATCATTTGTAAAGGCCTTTCCTAAATAATTTGTCAAATGTCATGAATTAGTTCATCTCAACAGCTCTTCGTTATATAGCACTTCAGAGCATGCACTTTATGGCAAACTGCCATTTATATTCATAAGAATTATAGAGATCCCTCAAACATCGTGTGTGAAAACATAATTTGCAAAGATGTTACACTTTCTGGCAGATGGCGACTTTATGGCATTCAGAGCACACATACATTTTTTGTTCAATGTTTGTTATCTCAATTTAAATGAGATCCACTTTTTAATTAAAGATTTTCCAATATTCGTAGCACTGATAAGTTTTTTCCCAAGTGTGTGTCATCTCATATTGAGTGAGACCGGCTCTGATGGAAGCTTTCGGGGCATTCTGAGCACTCATACATTTTTCACAGTGTGTTTTCTCCTGTGTATAATTAGATTATATTTCTGCCAGAATCTTTTCTGGCATTCAGAGCACTGATGAGGTTTTTCCCCAGTGTGGGTTTTCTCATGTCGAATGAGGTTGGCTTTCCAAGTGAAACTTTTCTGGCATTCAGGGCACTGATAAGGTTTTTCCGCAGTATGTGTTCTTTCATGCTGAGTGAGAGTGATTTTCTGAATGAATCTTTTCTGGCATTCAGAGCACTGATAAGGTTTTTCCCCAGAGTGGGTTCTTTCATGCTTAGTAAGACTGGTTTTCTGAATGAAGCTTTTCTGGCATTCAGGGCACTGATAAGGTTTTTCCCCAGAGTGGGTTCTTTCATGCTTAGTAAGACTGGTTTTCCAAGTGAAACTTTTCTGGCATTCAGGGCACTGATAAGGTTTTTCTCCAGTATGTGTTCTTTCATGGTAAGCAAGACTGGCTTTCTGAGTGAAGCCTTTCTGGCACTCAGAGCACTTATAAGGTTTTTCCCCAGTATGAGCTCTTTCATGGTAAGTAAGACTGGATTTCTGGCTGAAACTTTTCTGGCATTTAGAGCATTGATAAGGTTTTTCCCCAGTGTGTGTTCTTTCATGGTAAGTGAGACTAGTTTTCTGAATGAAGCCTTTCTGGCACTCGGAGCACTTATAAGGTTTTTCCCCAGTGTGTGTTCTCACATGTTGAGTGAGGATATATTTATGATGGAATGTTTTTTGGCATTCAGAGCACTGATAAGGTTTTTCGCCAGTATGTGTTCTTTCGTGGTGAATGAGACCGATTTTCTTAATGAAGCCTTTTTGACATTCAGAACATTTATGAGGTTTTTCCCCTGTGTGTGTTCTTTCATGTTGAGTAAGACTGCTTCTCCGATGGAAGCTTTTATTGCATTCAGAACAAGGATAAGGTTTTTCAAATGTGTATTCTCTCATGCTCAGTGAAATGGATTTTCTGATTAAAGATTTTATGGCATTCAAAGCAATGTTGGGGTGTTTCCCCAGTGTCTGTTCTCTCCTGGTAAGTGAAACTGCTTTTCTGAATTAAGGTTTTCTGGCATTTAATGCACTGATAAGGCTTTTCCCCACCGTGTGTTATCTAATTTTGATTGAGATAAGATTGACAACTAAAGCTGTTATTGAATTCAAAACAGGTATAACATTGTCTTCTGGAGTTAATGTCTCCAGGCTTGGTTTTGTCTCACATACATGCCAAGGAGTGCTTATGTTGTCACCTCTAGGGCTAGCCTACGTAATCCTATAAACTTTTACTGAGCTGGGCCACAGCACCTATGAGGATGTCTCCAATGTATGCCCCTGTAGGTTCTCATACAGAATTATAATCATGTTGAAACTCTAAGATTTACACACGTTTACATATTTTGAATTTTATAAAGCACTGATGAGGCATCTGACATGTTTAGTGTTAACACATCAGCTAGGTTTTTTCATTCAGGTCAAGGTAGGAAATAGGCTTGTAAAGGATAATAGCATTCAATATCACCAGAAGGTCCCTTTTACCTTCCCTTTTCCGAACGAGACAAACATCAACCAAGAAAGTCCTTCATTGTGAAGGTTCTACGTAGTTATGAGGAGGTCGAGAAAGAGGTGGATGCGTGTATTTTCTACACTGAATGTTGTGCTCTGCCGTCTTTGCTTTGTTGAGGTCTTTGAAAGATCTTTAACAATGACTTTTTATGCACTGCTTTTGTTCTCTCATCTTAAATAGGATGGAGACTTCAAATACATCTTGTTTCATTATGTTGAGGGGGTTGGTATTGCTAACAAAAGCTCCCACTTTCTGTGCGGGGATAAAATGTTGTTGCTTTTATCTTCTCTGCTGCATTCTTCCAGTACCATCAGTTTGAAGCTATAACAGAAGTTATTCTCAGGTGCACTGTGTTCAGCTTTAATGACTTTCCAAAGGTCTCTTTTGACACAAAATATTCTTACAAATAGTACGTGCACTGAGCTCTCATTTTACACGTGTTCCTTTTCCATTTCAGAGGCTGTTTAGTGCAAAGAGCTCATCCCTATTAATTATTTTGGTTATTTTCACTTAGGAGCTTTGTTAATGTTCAATGTAGGGTATTGAGTCAGAAAAACAATGTTTGTATTCAGTAGTTTTCAGTACTTGAGGATTTCCAGTTGCTCATCACTCCTGGATTTGAGTCATTGTTTCCTTTTTCAAGCTCTGAGGCTTCTTCACCTCTTCAAAAAAACTTTTTGACAGTGTTAACTTTGTGTTGCATGTTAGCAAATTAACATGTTGCTTTGCTGTCCATTCTTCAGTCATCTGCAGAATGAAAATCAGATTGTTAATGGACAGAAATCGGCACAGATGAATAACATTAATGAACTGATTTAACGCAAAATGATAGAATTGTGAGAAGGGAGAATGACAACTATTTGAATTGCTTTGTCTAAGAAGTAAAGGGCTTTGTGGTGCTATAGAGATCGGGACCTAGAAAACACTGGCCACAAGCTTGATGAGAGCTAGCGTTTGAAGAGAAGTTAGTGCAGCCAGATTCAGAGATCCCTGGCCGCTTTTTGCATCAGGAAAAGTGAGTCCTTGCGTATGCCAGGGCTGCGTCTGGCCTTAGCTGCACTGCCTGCAGGTGAATGACAAGGTGTGTATGCAGAAGAGTGTCTGAACATGACAGCAGTGTGAGTATGTAGGAAGCTGGCTCTGTATGTACTATACCAAAGTGAGGTATAGTGTGCACAGTGTCCAGTGGAACCCCAAAGGTAGGCAGAGTTAAAAATAGATAGCACCTTACTCTCTATCTGTGGTAGTGTGGGCGAGCAGTAAGGATTTATCAGAGGGTAGTGTTAAGCATTTGTTGTACACACTCAATCAGCAAATGATTGCACACACTCAAAGACTGCACTTAGACCAATTTGCTTTGTATAAAAATATTATTTAGGTATGTTTATTTCTTAGAACCAACCAAACCTGGCACAGGTAAGTGATTTATACTTTGCAGTATCAATACAGTTTGGTTTGCAGTTGTATATATACTTTGGTTTGATTACAGTAGAATTACTGGAAACGCAATACCTTAAACTATTGTACATATACTTTATAATGACTTTTCAATATGATGTCATGTAGATGACTTTGCAGATTACTTTTCTTACACAGTGTAGTATACCTGGATACTGGATTGGGACATTTTCTGTAAATAGGTAAATGTGTTTGGTTATTTGTACAGAGTTATATAGGATTTTATAGATTTTCCAACTCAACACTTAGAAACTTTTTCATAGGTAAGAGTCAATGTTATCCGATGGGAGGAAATAGAGTTATTGGTTAACAGGTAAGTACTTTGTTGTGGGAGTTGGTTTTCTGGGGTTAGACTCAGGGGTCTTCCGGGGTCGAGGATGCACTCTCAAAGCACCCTCAGTGACACTAGGGTGGCCGGGTGCAGAGTGCTGAGGCCCAATGTTATCCAATGGGGGATGGGGGCCTCTAGATGGTGGCTGCTCACGAGCAGGCCACAAGGTTGTGGGAGCAAAGCCCCTGGACCTCAGCTTAGGGCAAATGAGGTTTCAAGTTAGCACCGAAGGAAGACTCACAACGGCACTAGGGTGGAAGAGTGTAGGGTGATGGTTTGTTGTCTGGTGCCCTGTTACTTTCAATGGGTTTCTCCGGTTTGCAAACACATTGCAGGCTCAGGGACGAAGGTCTTCTGGGAGTGATCACCACTTGGAGAGGTAAGTTGGGATGCTGGGGGTTGGTTAGACACCATCGGTTGGGCCACCCAAGGCTGTGGGGTGTCGGGTGCAGGGGTGTCTTTTAGGGTTGAATCTTCTTACCAGCTCCTGGTCACGGTTGGGGGGACCCTCCAGATTGAGGCTGCAGGCGTCGGCTGGAAGCTTGAAGCAGGTCAGGGAATCACTGGATCTCAGGTCAGGATCGCCGGGGAGACCTTATCGTTGTTGTTAGACCTGGTGCCATTAGCGTGTGTCTCCCTTCCATTTTTGCTGTTGCCTCATGTATTTCTGCTGGTATTAGATGCTTTGGGCACTGTGCCACTGCTATCCAGTGCCACAGTGCAAGTGCTCCCTATTGTAAATTGATGTATTAATCAGTGGTTCCATGTTTGGCTATTTGGTTTACTTGTCAGACCCTAGTCTAGTGCACTGAGTGTGCCAGGGCGTGTAAATTCAAATGCTGCTGGTGGGCCTGCAACACTAGTTGGGCCACCCACAGAAGCAGCCTTGTATAATGTGTCTAAGGCATGCCATTGCAGAGCCTGCAAGCAGTCTGGTACTGTCATGCTGACTGGGCAAGTGCACCCACTTGCCAGTCCCTAAACCTTCCCTTTTCTTCTTTCTTCAGATTAGTGACCCCTATGGTAAACCCAAGGGCAGGGTGCATTGTAAGTATAAGGTAGGACAATCCCTGATGTGTGTGGCATGTCCTAATAATGAATTACAGCCATTTTCGTTTTTCACTATTGCAAGGCTACCTGTTCTTATAGGCCAGAATGGACTAAGAGTTATTACATGTTATAATCCCAGCTGTCTCAGAGAACATGGTAGAAATTCGAGTTTAGAGTGCCTGGACTCAGAATAATAAAATACATATTTTAGTGAAGTTTATTTTAATATTCTGTGTTTGCAAATAACACTTTTAGAAAGTAGGTATTTGCTTGTCTAACCATTCAAACCTGCCTCTGCTAGGTTGTGTATTCCTTTGTCTGGTTTTGTGAGTGACAGGGCTGGTGAATTCTAGGAGACAGGCTGAGTCACCCAGTGGTGAATAGAGAGATCTGCATCTAGATGGGATGGAGGAGTTGCACCTGAACCTTGAATAGGGCTGTGCCTGCCTTCCACAATGCTGGCTCCACCCCCTGGGGAGCGGCTGATGTCTGTGCCCTGCACACTGAAAGAAGAGAAGGAGTCCTGTAAACAGAGTGCTCCAGGACTGTACTTGCCTTCCACAATGCTGGCTCCATCTCCTGTGGGGCGTCTGATGTTTCTGCCCTGCACTGTGAAAGAAAAGGAGAAGTCTGGTAAAAAGAGTGCTTCAGAACTGGTTTGGACTGGACAAAGGCCCCTCTCCCCTCAAAGAACAAAGGATTTTGGGGTATAAATATTGGGACCCTGATCCCATGAAATTAGATCACTTTGGACTACAAGAAGAAACCCTTACTGACGAGAGGAACCTGAAGAAACTGAGGAGAGACTATTCCCAAGCGTAAGTGCTGCTTGGGGGATTGGCATGCAGTGGTTGCCTTACTGCCAAAGGAAGGAGAAAGGCACTTTGTGTACTTTGCTTTCAACTTGTGAAGGATCTCCAAGGGCTTGGAAAAGAGCTTGCCTCCTGCTGAAGTCTCTGGGACAACAGACTTCACCCCCAGCTCCCCAGAGTTCTTGTGGAAGTGCCTGCTGCTGTTTTGGGCCTTCGGAGAAACTGCGTGTTGCAAGGAGCTGGAAGCGCGACTCAACGAGAAGAAGCATGTCGCCGTCGCTGTGCCTGCCGTCGCAACTCCGAAGGAGGGTGTCGCCGCTGGAACTGTCGCACTGCACTGCATCGGAGAGAAGCGTGCCACAACAAAGAGGAAGCATGTCGGCGTTGCTGCTGCTGCCGTCGCAACTCTGGAGGAGTGTGTCGCCGCTGTAGTTGTCGCACTGCACCGTATTAGGAGAAGAATCTCGCAACGAAGTCGGAGTGTGTCGGCGTCGCTGAGCCTGCCGTCGCAACTCCAAAAGAGGGTGTCGCCGCTGGAACTGTCGCATTGCACCGCGTCGAACAAGAGCACCTCGTATCCCCGAGAAGCGCGCTGCCGTCGGAGCTGCTGCCGTCACATCTTGGATGTCGCTGCTGTAGTTGCCGCATCGAGCGGAAGCTTCACGCATCATGGGAGAAGAGCGTCGCCGCTGGAGCTGCTGCCGTGGCGTCTTGAATGTCACCGTTGTAGTTCATGCATCGAACTGATAACTTCTCGCATCCCCGATAAGCGTGCCGCATCTGGAAGATCTTCACGTCTTTATTTCTTTGTATCTGAACTTTGCTGCATTTCCCATCGCTGCGACATTGCTTGTCGTGAAGTGCAACGCAACTTAAGGTACATTGACGCAGAGTGTCGCATCTAAGAACTGAACTGACATAAGCTTAAATCTACCATCTTAAAGTAATCATAGTGTGTATTTTTGTCGTTTATGGTCTTTTGGTAGCTCTATATAAAACCTGTGTGGTGTCCATTTGCAGTGTTGTCACTGGGTTACTTTATGTGGTCACAACTGCTTAACTTACAACGCCTCTGAAATAATCCTGGACTGCTCGCGCCACGCTACCTAGAGGGTGAGCAGGGGTTATTTTAGGAGTGTAATACCCCTACCCTGACTAGAGGAGTGGGTCCCTATGTGTCACAAGTACCTATCGGTACCAACTAGAGACCCCCAAATCTAACAGTGGTGTTGGGCCACTCAAACTGGGTCCGTGGGCATCGGGTGCAGAGTTGCGGATTCTGCCAGAGCTGGAGTCTGTTGGTGAACAAATCCAGTGTTCAAGGGAGAGAAAGTCTTTTCCTGGGATGGCAGGGCAGGTCCTCGGGGTTCTTGAGGTTCCTGGCTGCAGGACACACCAGGGTTTCGCTTCTACAGGTTTGAGGTGGGGACATGCCGGTAGGGCTGGGGCCAAGTCAGTAGGCGTCCTCCTCTTCTTAGCTTCGGCACAGCTGTTCGTCCTTCTTCTTTTCTTGTTGGTCGTTGCTGTTCTGAGGAGGCAGGATTCAGGGTGCCCTTAAATACTAAATGTAGGGGCCTTACAGGTAAGTAATAGGTTGGGACCTATTATGCCACCGTCCAGTGGGTTGGCTAGGTCCCCCCATCTGCAAGATGGGACTGTGATTTGTGCTTCACTTTGCCTCCCCCACCTGCGGGGTGGGGTTGGCAAAGGTGGACACACCTCCCTTCCTCACTTAGTTTTCCCGCCGGTTCTCCAACCCAAAGTGTGGGTCAGAACCGGTGGGGATCAGTTGCTGGGAGCAGCAAAAGGCCTGGGGAAGCTCACAAAGGCGGCAAGCCTTTGAAGCTTCCCCTTCAGGGACCCTGCCCATCCTGGGGGAGGAGGCTTGGCACCTCGTCCCAGGATGTGCATTTTTTCAAGCCCTTGAGAGGAGCAGGCTCTGGATTCAGGGGTCCAGAAACATGTCTCGTGGTAGCAGCTGGGGAGCAGCCACTCAGCCTAGACACTAGTGTTAGGTCATTTTTCAAATGCCCGCTGTGTGCATTTTTCTTTAATTCCCCTCCCATAGGCATCGTCCTTTCCAGACGCCAGCCGCGTGGTTCAACCGTCACGTGGAATTACTATCCTTAACTATTGTTCCCCAACAGCCCTGGACTCAGGTATACTGGCACTTCACTTTTTTCCCCGTTTGCACTCCTTATTGTAGTGTGTCATATTCCTTCTCTACAGGCTCGTAATCACGAACAAATTTTGTTCCAACCACAGGGATCGTGTGTGCTCATAACACCTTATCAGATTGCACACTACGTTGCCATTGAGGTAAGTCCTATATTCTCAATCTTTGCACGTACACTCTAGGGTAGTCCTGCATCCCCGTTTTGGCATGCTCACTCTTTCTTTTCACATGGTTATCTCAGCTCTTGACACTTTTGTAAAGCCACGGCACTTGCCCCTTATTGACAGATTGCTTGTACCGACTGGCATCTGTTCTCGGCATTGCCGGCTCACTCTACGCCACCTTGGTTGCGCTTCGACTGTGAATTCTTACGCTTGTTGCTGCCCTGTAATCATAATTCCAGTAAACTCCTATACTTTACTTTTATTTGCTGTATCCGCTAGGATGCGTTCCTATTTTCACCTTTCATACAGCATCTTGAGGTCATTACTGCAAGATGCTCTGTCATTTTTTTTATCAGGAGAGCTTCTAACGGTTTCACAAATGCCTCATTCTTTCACTGTAATCTTATTGTTCTCCCTATTCCTTATTCAGCATGTAGTTAGCAATTTTTCTCGCAGGGTGCCTGACATTACATGGTCCTTCCCTAAATATGTGTTTACAATGCTGGTTGTTTATCTCGTTGAAATACTTTCTCTGCCTTTTTCCCCAACTTTTCCCACAAGCAGTTAATAATTATTCAGGCAAGTGATACATGCAGTCCTGATGATGATCCCATTACCCGTTCAAAGGGATCGAAACGCCGTTGACCACTTATATAGTTACACACAGTCAACCATTGTGTTCTATCAGTGTGTTAACTATTCTGGATAGCTCATTTAAATGTTCTATAAAGTTTTTTAAGGACCACTGTTGTTACACAAATTGCCACCCAAGGTCCTTAATTTACCTATTGGGTTCCCTTGTTTCTTCCACAAATGGGTATCTGATTGGTAGGAGCCCAGGGCACACTCAGTCATAGTACTTCAGCAGTTCAGTAAAAAGTGGGGACAACCATGCAAAAGAGGGCACTTTCTTACAGAGTGCTCTAGACGTGTCGAATTACTTGTGAGAGTGGCAGTGAGAGAGAGTGCAGGGGAGATGCCTGAACGCACTTCTGTAGGGTTTCAGTCTTTTTCGTGCGGACCGGGAGCGATGATGAAAGATTTCCTCTTGGAAGGTCCAAGCAAGGGATGTGACGGCCAGGAGATAAGAGAGAACAATTGGGAGACTCTAGGATTGGAAGGTCTAGCACAAGCTAGGTCCAAGGAAATAGTGGATGAATTCTCTGGGGTCCCTTGGTGGATATATTGTCTGGGGTCCCCTGCTCCCCAAATTATCACCAGAAAGGGTGATGCAGGAGACAGAGAAGAGTCAGTGGGAGACCAATCCCCAAGACCAAGGCACTCTCAGTGATGTATATGCAAATATAACATGCGCTGGTATACATTCAATGATCATAAATGTTTGTTACATAGGTACGTTGTAGGTTGGAGTAACGTGTCCATGTTTTGGCTTGAAAGATTATATAGGTGAATTGGTATGTGAATGTGTACATGTAGTATATCAATTCTTTGTATTCTTTTTAATATTTCAGACCTGATGAAGTCCGAATGGACAAAACGTGTTGGCTGGGCTGATCAAATTTATGTCTACAAAGAATATAAATAAATTAAGAAATTGCAACAAGACAACGTAACGCCTTGTTTTATACTCCCCTTTGAAGTGGAGTCATACCAAAAGGACGTAGCTCAAGGGATTTGTTTTGTTCAAATTCTGAAAATAGGAGAGATTTATTACTATGTGTATTTAGGTACTTGAATGAATGTCTAATCCTTAACTTTTAAGAATGACACAGTACCAAGATAAAAAGTGTTCCTGGTCAAGTTTCAAAATTAAGCACATGATAAACCTGTTAGATATTTGTGGCAAAAAGATATAAGAAACAAGTTCAACAAAAGTAAGTTTAAAATAAAAGCTGCAGTAGATGAGAATGTGTAGAAACATGTAGAAAGATTCCAACTTTTCCTTAATTATCTAAGGATTAAAAAAAATAATCATGTTCTTTCTGCTACCCATTTAAAGCTAGAAAAATAGAGCAGAAGAAAGAAAAGCAACATTTCAGCTGTACGCAGCTGCTCTGTGACCTGCCTTTCGCCTTGGCTGCTGACTCTGGCAGCAGGCACTGTGACTTCAGGACTCAACTGCGATAACTTATTACAGTGCAGTTCTGACGTCTTTTCTTTATAACAGGTGACTTGGTGTGTCACAACCAGTCGATTATAAAGAATTAGAGCCAGGCGTTTATACAGGGATTGCAAAATTCCATGCATTATAAATATATGAATGCTATGAGGTCAAGGCAACGGGGAAAAGTAATTTCAGACTCTGTTTCAACTGGATGAATTTGAAGATTACATTGCAGGGGAGACCATATACATGGTGAAACTTCTTTTAAGGTTATGAGATTGTAGGAGAGTAGGATCTGCTTCCTATGGTTACTCCCACTTTTTGCTGATGTTTCACTGTTTTTCAACTTTAGTCTGGCTGGGGCCCTGCTATCCAGGACCCCAGGCTAGCTGCTTCCTCTCTAAATTGATTGCAAGTATTTTAGGTACACTCCAGTTTGGTCACTGGGGTACCCTTGTGAGTCTCTTGTATATGAGGGTACTAAGGGCATAGGTACCCCAGAAGCCTACCAGGGGCTACAGCATGTATTGTGCCATCCCTGGGAAGCCTTCCAAAATGACACCACAAGACTGCTACTGCAGCCTGGGAATGGTAGTGCATGCACCCCTTACTTAGATATAGGCTACCTATTACTACCTTATATCACTGCACATAGAAACCTATCAGTCACCCCTATGGCAGGCCTTATCAATCTTGAAGGCAGGGTGCTTGGTTTCGTGTGAGAGGGTGCCCATGCATGAGCAGGGCCCCTCTGCAGTGCTCGGAGCCTATTCTCTGAGGCTGTTCTGTGATGCAGCCAGACCATATACTCTTAAGTGCCTTATAACCTTGCAGTAAATGTTAACTTTGAAACATGTCGTGTTTGGTGTCAATCACTTTGGAATCCTACTCCCCCGTCAGTCCTGGCGGCGGGGTAGAATTCTACCCTTCTAGAGGGAGAGACATGTACACAACGCTATACCCGTTACCAGTTTAACACAGCCCTGGCATCACAAAATGGATGCTGCAGCCACGGACATGAGTCTGGCCTCCTGCTGCTGACCGAAACTTCGGCAGGGGAGGCCTGGACAATAGGTTTCCTATCATAGGGAGGTGTAACCACCACTTAGCCAGGCCTTAGTGGATTGGGGCTGGGTTGGTGCACTCTGAGAGTGCTTTGAAGTCTGCACGGGGGGCACATTTGGTGTCCCTGTGCATAGCCCATTTCAAACCGGTTGCAGGGGCTACCAGCCCCTGCTTTGGTGTGAAACTGGACCAAGGAAATGGGTGTAGCCACCCCTCTTTCCAAACCCTCCCAGAGGTGGGTCCACAGAGTTAGTCCAACCCCTTTCTTATGTATAAGTAAGGATCCCCTGGCAACAGGACTTTAGATTACTCATGGACGAAACTCTGCAACTGAATCCTGGAACTTCGACGCTTTACTCAAGACTAGAGGACGGAAGAATCTCCCTTGGGGTCAAGGAGTGACTCCCCTGCTTAGCAGGCACCAAAGACAAATCTTGCCGGTCTGCATTTCCGAAGCTCCCGCCGGACACCAACACCTTTACAACACCAGAGGTGGATTTCCAGAGTTCTCAGAGGCCGACCCGAGTCCCCAGCAAAGCTGAGACCCGCAGCCCTCGTGAGTGACGTGGAACTGGAACTCCTTGACACAGTGCACATTTGCAAGTGCATTGACTTCCCGACATCTCTTGAAGTTGTGCTTTGGGTTACTTGTAGCCCAAGCCCTGAGTACCTTTTGCTCCGAAGATTGTGGACCTACACTCCACAAGTGTTCCTTGAGCCCGCTTCTTGCATTCCCGCTCAAGGCTCCTTTGCGATCTCTGGTCCATCGACTGGTGGGTCCCTACGAAGGCAACTCTGATTTTCTTTGGGCTTCCCTGGTTGCTCCAGATGTGCCCTGACTCCCCACCACGTGGTGAGTCCCTCGGACCTTGCTGATCAACACCAAAGCATTTCTTTACTTTCTGCGTGGGTTGCTGTTGCCAAGGCTTGTTGGGTCCAATCCGGTCACCAACACCGCAGCACTCAACATCCTTTGTGGGAAAGCTCGATTTCAGATCCTGGTTTTCATCGACGCCTCCTGGTCCTCGTGGCTGAAGAGTCAAGCTTCACCGCTTTCACCTGACATTACCCGACATCGGTGGGCATTCGACTATCGTGCCCCTGGTCACTGGCAAGTGACCCAGACTCTGTCCCCTCTGCTTTCAGGTTCTTATCATCTTCAATCCAGGCTTGGATCACACCGGACACTTTCCACTTCGACGGCAGCAGCACTTTGCAGCAGATCGCCATTGAAAACGACGACGATTCCCGACACCAAAGGACACCTATGCACCCGGCTTCCCTGGGTGAGGTAAATAGAGTACTCTGGTACTCCCGTGGGTGTTGGTTCTAGAGCCCCTTAAGTCTAAAGGGATTTGCTCAAAGTCCTCTCCTAAGTGGCCCTTTTCTTTAAATTTTCAACCGCAACTTTCCCCATAGAAGCTAATGGCGATTCGCGGCTGTGTGCTGACACTGCATGCGTCCCCCGTGGGTCCACTGTGTCACTACCTTGGGTGGTTCCTTGTGGCCCCAGTGATTCTACAGGCTCTAGGCCTTGTGTCTAGTCTAGTCGTGGTTCTTATACCACTTTCTTAATATATGGGTTGGTATGCCCCTAGGGCTCAATGTATAGTGTGCTAATTTACTGTGTGTTATTAAGTGTAACTTATGTGTTTTGACCTCTAGCCTCATAAAGAGAATAGTAGGGTGTGTTTAGAATAAAAACATATATTTTATATATATACCTGGTGTGGTTCTCCTTTCATTTGGTTATTCAAGAGATTATAAAACAGAATTGGGTCAAGTGCGCACCATCCTAAATTTAGTAACAGAGCTGTGACATATTAATGACAATATCTCTAAACACATGTTGTTCAGCACATATGTATCCCTCAATTTTCCTTTCTTGAAACAAGAGAGTCAAATCAATGTTCTTTTTTTGGAAACCGTTGTTCCGTTTATTCTAAGAATTATCATCACAATAGAAACAGCTGACACGTGTTTCGTTAGTACAAGTAAGTACCACAACTTCCTCAAGGCTGAAAAGAAAGGTTTAGAGTGTAATAGGATGATAAACATGAAAAGTAAAAAGCGTCCTGGTCCAAAGCGATCAGAATGAGTTACGAAGGCAAAATACCGTGAACATGTCTGGTGAAATCTCAGCTAAAAGAACGGGTAGGTGCTCAAAAATTGGAGCCAAAAGCCAATCCAGTAACACAAGGATTCAGTCTTCAAAGTATATCCAAGGTAAGAAGTAAGTACCACGGAACTCAAATGTAGAAAAAGGTCCGCATGGTAACGCAACAAGAGATTATAGACTGGTAAAACCTACTGCTTTACATTCCTTCAAGACTTTGCCTGAAGGCTGCTCTCCACAGCTACCACTAGGATGGCTTTCAATAAAGGTTGTCTTTAACCTATCACCTCTAAGGGGCTGTCTGGACTGGTGCAAGGCGCCCACTACAACTAGTGGACAGCATATGCCAGGCCAACTTCTCACAGAGATGATTCAAGCACATGATCTGGGCAATGTATTTATACCTTGCTATTGCCAAAGGTGAACTAACGATAGAGGAGGAGAAAGATTAGTCCCAAATAGGAGGAGTCAAATTTAATAGTTGGCCCGAAAAGTATGCAAAATGTATTCCCAAGACCTAGTGAGAGCAAGTGTTCTATGTATTTATTTATTTATTTTTACATTTGTATGGCGCGCAGCTACCCAACAAGGGTTTCCCGGCGCCGATGGCAGACTGAAGCGATTTAGGAAAGGTGACCACATGACAGGGTGGTTATTTCTGGAAAAGCCAGGTCTTCAGGTGCTTTCTAAAACTGACATAACTGTCTTCTTTGCGAATATGGAGAGGGAGTTTGTTCCAGAGAGTGGGCCCTAGGACAGAGAAAGATCTTCCTCCCATTCTCGCAAGTTTGAACCTCGGGGTCGTGAAATTTGCAGAGTCTTGGGAGCGTAGTGCTCTTGCCGGAATGTAGGGGGTTGCAAGGGCTTGTAGATATTTAGGTGCGTGCCGGATTTGATCCTAAACATATAACTCAGGGCTTTGAACCTGATGCGGTTGTCTACCCTGAGCCAATGTAGGTCTTTCAGATGTTTTGACACACTGGAAGTTTTTGGGATGTTGCAAAGTAGTCTTGCTGCTGAGTTCTGGACCAGTTGTAAGCGTTTAATGACGGATTGGTTTGAGCCCAGGTAAAGAATGTTGCCGTAGTCAAGACGAGATGTAATGAGTGCGTTGACTTCGGACTTTTGAGTGGCAAGGGGCAGCATCCAAAGGATCTTTTTTAACCATTTCAGGATGGTGAAGCAAAGGCCAACCACTTTATTTGCCTGTTGCTTTATGGACAGGGTGTTATCAATGGTAACCCCCAGATGTCTTACTTGAGTGGCTGGAGTGGGGATTGTACCAAGCTCAGAGGGCCAGTGAGTTGCGTTCCATAGGTCTTTATTTTTCCCCTGCAGGAGGATTTCGGTCTTATTTCCGTTTAACTTCAGCTGGTTAGTGGACATCCAGCTGAAGATATTTTGGAGACCCTGTTTAAGACGGGAAGGGGCCAGTGGGTTTGACTCTGACAGGGAGAAGATGATTTGGGAATCATCTGCGTATGTCATGAGAGTGAGCCCTGATTTATCAGCTAAATCAGCCAGGGGTCTAAGGTAGAGATTAAAAAACAGTGGGCTCAGGATGGAGCCCTGTGGTACTCCGTGGGAGGTGCTAACCGTATCGGAGCAGGCGATCTGGGATGTGATTTGAAATGTTCTGTGCGACAAAAAGGACTCAATCCATTTGAGCGCATCACCCCGGATGCCGTTTCTCCCAAGTGTGGCCAGAAGTTTGGAATGGGAAATGGTATCGAAAGCCGCACTCAAATCTAACAAAATGAGTGCGACTGTCTGACCATCATCTAGGAGTTTCCTGATGTTTTCTGTTACTCCTAGTAGGGCTGTTTCGGTAGAGAAACCTGCTCTGAAACCAGACTGTAATGGGTGAAGAAGGGAGTTATCTTCGGTGAAGAGGGTGAGAGCAGAGTGAATGTGCCTTTCCAGCAGTTTTGAAAAGATGGGGAGAAGAGAGATGGGTCGATAGTTCGCGAGGAGTTCAGGGTTGGCTGTGGGTTTTTTCAGGAGTGGGCTGATCATGGCGTGTTTCCAGAGTGAGGGCACTGCAGAGAGCTGGAGGGAAGAGTTTATAGTTTCGGCAATAATGGTCAGGGAGGGGACATCCAATTTCTTGAGAACAGAGACAGGTATCGGATCGCGGGGGGAGTCTGATTTGACTGTTTTAAGGGTGGAAATGAGTGATTCCAGGGTGAAGGAAGGCCAGAATTCAATGGTGTTAATGTCACTCGACCAGGGGGGAATTACTTCTACAGGGTCATGAAAAGGAAGGTTGCTCCTAATGCCTAAAATGACTACAGCCTAACTTGTTTAAAGAATTTTGGGCAATTCAATGTAAAGAGGTGGTTGGTGTGTACACGATAAGTATAAGTAGGCAGTTGAAGGTGTGAATCGGACCGCCCTGTTAAGAGTTCATTGCTTCAGCAATTTGGCTTCCAATTGTTTCCCTGTAATACCAGTGTAAGTCTGGTAAGGCTATACCGTCTTCTGCTATAGAGAGATTAAGCTGCCAATCCACTTTAAGGGGTTGATCTGCTTTAATATATTTTTTGAATAATTATTATTATCACTTAGCATTTATTGAGTGCATGGCTACGCTAAGGCATCCCAGCGCTAACGGCAGAACGGGTGAAAGTAGGCGGCTAGCAATTACTCTTCCGGAATAGCCCGGTTCTAAGACACTTCCAGAAGGTAAGGTGGGACGTTTCTAAACGTAGATTGTGGGTGAGGGTATTCCACAATCTGGCTATGTTGTAGGAAAAGGAGCGGCCTCCGCTACGCTTCCTATTCATTTTTGGGATGCAGGCTAGATTTAAATTCACCGAGCGGAGAGACTTCTTAGGAAGGTATGCGGTGATCAGAGACTGGTTGATGCGAGGGCCTGTGTCCAAAAGAGTCTTGTGAGCAGTACATAAGGCCTAGAAGGAAATCCTCTCCTCAATCGGCAACCAGTGTAGGGTAGAGCCAGTCAGAAGTCGTGCAGCACAATTCTGTGCCACCTGAAGCTTCCTTAGGGTAGATTTTGGAGCTCGCAGATACAGTGAGTTACAATAGTCCAGGCGCGAAAAATCAGGGGCTGGACGACGACTCTCTTTGCCTACAGGGGCAGCAGGGGGAGGACTTTCCGCAGCATTCTGAGGATGCCGTGACACACCACTGACACGGCCACTGCTTGCTGGTCAAGTTTGAGAGATTTATCCAGCCACACGCCAAGGCTCTTTATCTTGGCCTTCGGGACTGGGGGGAGCCCAGGCATGGAGGCCAGGACCCAGTCCCGAAGGCCAGGACAGTGTGGGGGCTAAATTGGCTGTATTGCCTAAGTACATGATTTCAGTTTTGTCTCTGTTGAGTGAGCTAAAGAATGGTGATGGATTAAACCCAGATCAGTTGACTGGGGGTGAGTGTTTGATTTGCTGAAACGCTCCGTCCATCATCCCCTTTTGTATCGCTTTGTTCGCCCTAAGTGTGGCAGGGTATGCTCAGACGTGAGTCCCTTGGTCACTTGGCCACTGAATTCAAGATAGCCTGGCTCATGAGGATTATGAATCCGAAACCGGTCCCAGGATGCTTGTTTCCGGTCCAGGGAAGACATGGCTTGGCAGTTCGGGCTGGACTGTTCGCATGAGGCACAGGTACAGACTGATTTGCATATAGCCTTGTCTGAACTGGGGTGGCCGAGTGAGCTAAAGAATGGTGATGGATTAAACCCAGATCAGTTGACTGGGGGTGAGTGTTTGATTTGCTCAAACGCTCCGTCCATCATCCCCTTTTGTATCGCTTTGTTCGCCCTAAGTGTCGCAGGGTATGCTCAGACGTGAGTCCCTTGCTCACTTGGTCAGTGGATTCAAGATAGCCTGGCTGATGAGGATTATGAATCCGAAACCGGTCCCAGGATGTTTTTTTCCGGTCCAGGGAAGACATGGCTTGGCAGTTCGGGCTGGACTGTTCCCATGAGGCACAGGGTCAGACTGATTTGCATATAGCCTTGTCTGAACTGGGGTGGCCGAGTGAGCTAAAGAATGGTGATGGATTAAACCCAGATCAGTTGACTGGGGGTGAGTGTTTGATTTGTTCAAACGCTCCGTCCATCATCCCCTTTTGTATTGCTTTGTTCGCCCTAAGTGTGGCAGGGTATGCTCAGACGTGAGTCCCTTGCTCACTTGGCCACTGGATTCAAGATAGCCTGGCTGATGAGGATTATGAATCCGAAACCGGTCCCTGGATGCTTGTTTCCGGTCCGGGAAAGACATGGCTTGGCAGTTTGGGCTGGACTGTTCCCATGAGGCACAGGGTCAGACTGATTTGCATATAGCCTTGTCTGAACTGGGGTGGCCGAGTGAGCTAAAGAATGGTGATGGATTAAACCCAGATCAGTTGACTGGGGGTGAGTGTTTGATTTGCTCAAACGCTCCGTCCATCATCCCCTTTTGTATCGCTTTGTTCGCCCTAAGTGTGGCAGGGTATGCTCAGACGTGAGTCCCTTGCTCACTTGGCCACTGGATTCAAGATAGCCTGGCTGATGAGGATTATGAATCGGAAACCGGTCCCAGGATGCTTGTTTCCGGTCCAGGGAAGACATGGCTTGGCAGTTCGGGCTGGACTGTTCCCATGAGGCACAGGGTCAGACTGATTTGCATATAGCCTTGTCTGAACTGGGGTGGCCGAGTGAGCTAAAGAATGGTGAAGGATTAAACCCAGATCAGTTGACTGGGGTTGAGTGTTTGATTTGCTCAAACGCTCCGTCCATCATCCCCTTTTGTATCGCTTTGTTCGCCCTAAGTGTGGCAGGGTATGCTCAGACATGAGTCCGTTGCTCACTTGGCCACTGGATTCAAGATAGCCTGGCTGATGAGGATTATGAATCCGAAACTGGTCCCAGGATGCTTGTTTCTGGTCCAGGGAAGATATGGCTTGGCAGTTCGGGCTGGACTGTTCCCATGAGGCACGGGGTCAGACTGATTTGCATATAGCCTTGTCTGAACTGGGGTGGCCGAGTGAGCTAAAGAATGGTGATGGATTAAACCCAGATCAGTTGACTGGGTGTGAGTGTTTGATTTGCTCAAACGCTCTGTCCATCATCCCCTTTTGTATCCCTCTGTTGAGTTTGAGGCATGAGTGTTGCATCCAAGAGGCAACTTTTCCAGGCAGAGTTCCAGGTTTGAAGGATCAGTCTGGCAGATGGTTTAGAGATACCACCAGCTGAGTGTCATCTGCGTAAGTGACTACTTCAATCCCAAACGGCTGGATGACCTCGGCCAGTGGCCTCATATATACGTTGAAAAGCGTGGGACTTAGAGAGGATCTCTGGGGCCCTCCGTAGTTAAGAGGTAAAGGCCCAGAGGTGGATTCCCCCGAGAAGACCTGAAACATCCTGCCACTAAGGAAAGATTTAATCCAAGAGATGGCTCCTCCTGCAAAAATGAATGTTATGCTTTTCATATGCACCGTCCATGACAACAATGAAGTAAATAGATATTTTCAAACAATATATTGTTGACTCTTGTCATGAATAATGATTCTGCTTATTATCTGGAAACTGGTGTCCTCCTCACCTGCTTGTGTTAAGTCTTTCCCTGGAAAGGAAAGATTTGCTGTCCCAGCAGAGTGACAGTGTGGTCTAACCTGAGGCTTCGTGTTGTATGCAGAAGGCACTATGCAACACCAAACTGCATTTCCCGGCAGGGATAGCCTTGGATTCCTGGCAGATGCCATTTCAACTTTACTTTCCTCTTCCCTTAAAACAATGTTTTGTTGTCTTTGAGGGGTTGGTTACCATCTCATGTTATTTATTGGTTGAAAAAGCAGATATTACAAATCGCATACAACTAAAACTAGAAGAGATGTGTTATCCGCATACTGCTACTGCACTCTCCCTTGATTATAGTTAGTTACCTGATAACCTTTGCACAGTCTGACCTGCACCCAGGAATTAGAATACAGAAGCCAATACCTCTGATTGTGGCATTCTTCACAATATTTAGAGACCTCCTTGAACAACGGTAGCTGCATGCGTTAACATCCACAGCCCGGCTACCTCTCCTACCACCCCTTGGCTTAATGCTTGCCTCTGACCCTGTACAACGCTCGACTGCCTCTTGGCTATGTTCATGCTCCAGAAATACCACATACATAAGCTATGCCACGACATATAACAGTTTAGTCTGCAAAACACTTATCTAGGTACAAGTATTGCTTTTGCAACAATATTATCTGCAGCCAATGGCCATTACGGAAACCTGTTTCACAAAGTGGCAAACATTTTCTGGCTTCTAAACAGGATTGTAATTTGTTCAACGGTAATTTTTCAATAAATATTTTCAACATCAGGAAGGGATATCAGCTTATTATTGGCTGGCACTGTATGAGAGCCGTTATACATGGGATACAATATTGAACCCACCAGGAGCCATACATTGCTTGTCTTCCAAACTGTTTTTTTTAATACAAGGGGAACAGAAGGTGGGAGTACAATTCTCGCTGCTCTTTAAAAAGAGAAAATTGCAGACCATTTGGTTGCAGCGCTTTCAATCTTTTTGGTTCCATTATAATCATTTCACCAATGTTTTTGTGATGCTCACCAGCAGGTTTATGTGGGTATTTATGTTATTTTCTATTACCTTGTTAGTAGCGTATGATACTTGTATATGGGCGTAGTAAGGGGGAGATAAAACGTGTCATTTTACAGCTTTCATCAATACAACTTATAAAGGTGCAAAATGTAATCGAGTCTTACGTTTTCAAAATCTCACACATTATACTCATTGATTATTATCTGATGGTTTCAAGCTATCGACCCTTGTGGGAGGAGGGAGGTCCATCAACATGTACCAGTGTGTGACCACCAAGAGCACCGGGCTCCGACCCTTGTGGCAGGAGGGAGGTCCATCGACATATACCAGTGTGTGACCACTAAGAGTACCGGGCTCTGACCCTTGTGGCAGGAGGGAGGTCCATCGACATGTACCAGTGTGTGACCACTGTAGGAAGGTAGATACCTGACTATGGTTACCCCCAACTTTTTTTTCCTGGTGTTTTGCTGGTTTTCTGACTTAGTTGACCTGGGGCCCTGCTATTCAGGACCCCAGGCCCATTGCTCTCTCTGTGAAATGGATTCCATGTACCCTAGGTACATATCTAATTGATACTGGGCCACCTTATCAGACCCTGTAACTCAGGGCATAGGTGTACCCAGGGCCTACCAGGGGCTGAAGCATGTATTATGCCACCCCTGGATGGCCATCTAAATCTGACACAACTGGCTGCACAACAGCTGGGGCAAGGTGGTGTAATCACCCTTTGCTGTAGATATAGTATCCCTATATCTAACCCTAAAAATTGACACATGTATTTCTATCAGTCACTCCTATGGCAGGCCTTAACAATCCTGAATTATAGAAACAAGGGTTCCTAGCTTATTTTAAATATTCACAATACAGTATAGCACACAATGGACTACTATACGATAACTTTCCACTGCCCAGCCGGGCAGGGAATTTATTTATCAATCAGTATCAATTTCAACACAATATTTTTCAGACAGGTAGTATGACACAAGCCTGTGCCGTACTTTGAAAAGGAGAAGATAGAGAAAAGTGAAAGGGGTGTTTTCAGGCAAGGAAAAAGAGCAAAACAGGGCACTTTATAATTGAAAAGAAATAATGACAATGTCGCCTGGAGTGAAACAAACAATATCAAATTTTAAAATGCTACATGTATGTACACTCATAGGTGTCGACGTTTCGATCCCTTCGCTCAATTAGTTAATTGGGATCATCATCAGGACTTAAAAATTAGAGTTGCCTGAATGTAACAAAGCCTCTTTGTTGCGAGGTATTGAGTAAGGCGTCAGACTTTCTTCGGGCGCCCAGGGGTAGCGTCCAGGGATACAGTACTGGTCCTGGTTGAAGGGTTTAGATATATCCCATCGCGGCTTCAGGCCGAGCCATTGTGAGCTCGTTTTAATTCGTATACGTTTCCAAATGAATCTTGGGGTAAGAAGGTTCGACTTCTGACAGTGCCGATTTAATTAACTGGCTTATTTTGCGTTCTTGAGTGGTACACTGAGGGCTCGATGGCCGGGGTAACTGGTGAACAGTTGTGCACTCTATACTCGATCAATGTCGTCAATGTTGCGCGAGTAAAGTTTGAGCTTGCGTCTGGCCGGGATGCTTCGTTTCAATGCCGGTTCAAAACGAAGCATCCCGGCCAGACGCGAGCTCAAACTTTACTTCTTACCCCAAGATTCATTTGGAAACGTATACGAATTAAAACGAGCTCACAATGGCTCGGCCTAAAGCCGCGATGGGATATATCTAAACCCTTCAACCAGGACCAGTACTGTATCCCTGGACGCTACCCATGGGCGCCCGAAGAAAGTCTGACGCCTTACTCAATACCTCGCAACAAAGAGGCTTTGTTACATCCAGGCAACTCTAATTTTTAAGTCCTGATGATGATCCCAATTAACTAATTGAGCGAAGGGATCGAAACGTCGACACCTATGAGTGTACATACATGTAGCATTTTAAAATTTGATATTGTTTGTTTCACTCCAGGCGACACTGTCATTATTTCTTTTCAATTATAAAGTGCCCTGTTTTGCTCTTTTTCCTTGCCTGAAAATACCCCTTTCACTTTTCTCTATCTTCTCCTTTTCAAAGTACGGCACAGGCTTGTGTCATACTACCTGTCTGAAAAATATTGTGTTGAAATTGATACTGATTGATAAATAAATTCCCTGCCCGGCTGGGCAGTGGAAAGTTATCGTATAGTAGTCCATTGTGTGCTATACTGTATTGTGAATATTTAAAATAAGCTAGGAACCCTTGTTTCTATAACGCAGTTATACCCATGGTTCTTGGCTACCCGCTGGGTTTCCCTTGTCTTTCAAAAATAATTAACAATCCTGAAGGCAGAGTGCTTGGAATTATGTGAGATGGTGCTCTGGCATGAGCTGAGCCTGTCTGCAGCTTGCGGAACCAAGTCCAAATAGCTGTTCCATGATAACGCGTACCATATACTCTTAAGTGCATTATAATCCTCGCGGTTATATGCCAACTCTGGTATCGCTTTATCAAAACATGTCGAGTAAGGTGTCATACGAATTGGAATACTAACCCCTCGCCAATTCTGGCGACGGGGTTAGCATTCCACCCTTCTAGAGGGACACGACATGATAGTAACTGTGAACCCCGGTTAAAGTTAACTGAAGCCTCAGCTCCACAAAATGGATGCTGCCACCACAGACACGAGTCTGACCCCCTGCAGCTGGGAGTCCTTCCAGCGTGGGGAGCCTGGACAAAGGGTTTCCTGTCCGGGGCGGTGCTAGCACCATCCCAGACAGGGTTTTGTGTATCCTGGGTAGGCAGGGCTTACAGGAAGGTGACTGCTGAGTGGCACCCCGGTGCTCACTACGCATAGGCCGGCCAGAACCAGTTCCAGGGGCACACCAGCCCCTGGCCTGGGGAAGTCTGGCATGGGAGAGGGGTGTAACCACCCCCCTTCCTGGTCCCACCCCTAGGGCAGGACCTAGTCGCGTACCCACCCCTTTCTTTAGAATAAAGGCAGGAGAGGGGACCCTTCCAAATGAGATCATCTTTGGAATCAAGACACGACTTTCTACGAAAGGACATCAAGATTTCTTCTTCAAGATTCTCCCTTGTGACTAAGGAGTAGTCACCCTGCATCCGCAGGCACCATCTTAAGAACACTGCGGTCTGCTGTAAGTCCTTCCTCCGGAATCCGACTGCCCAGCTCGACGAGAACCGGCTTCCCTGGCACCTCTGACCTCTACCCACCTCTACAGCTAAGCTGAGAACCGTGGGTGCGACGAGACCTCGAGGGACCGGCCATCTTCAAGACTGCACGACTTCTTGCCAGCACGACCGCCGAGGGATCCTCTGGTGAGTGCTTTGGGGTCCGAGAAGCCCCGACCCTGAGCAGCTCCAGCACCGAAGTTCAGCCTCCCAGCATCTCCACGATCTGCGTGGGGCCCTTCTGCTTTTTGCGGCTCACCGCGTTGTTTGGCTACTAGCCCGTTGGCTTGTGGCCTTCCCGAACGACGCCCGACGACATCCAACTTGCTAGTCTGGTTGCTCCAGACTGGCCCCTGCTCCCCTCCAAAAGAAGAGCACCCCGGACCCTCCTGGTCCACTCCAGACGCCATTTTGAGTCCACCGCGTGGGCTTGAATTTGCCAAGGCTTTGTTGCCCAATCCTGGGTCCTTCGACGCCGACAGCTTCATCCATCGTGGGACAGCTCGCTCCTCCATCCTGGTCGCCGACAACGCCTCCTGGTCCGTGAGATCTGCAGAGCCCAGCGTCGCCCACTCACCTAGTCGAGGTGACTACCATCCGGTGCCCTCCTGGTGCCACCTGACTACTGGCTAGTAGTCTCGAACTTGGTCTCCTCTGCTTTCAGGTGTCATCTATCTTCGATCCAGGCTTGGGTCCATCGAACTTTCTTCACTGGTCGCCTGCCAGCAACTCCTTTCCTTCAGGCTCCTGGTCCGGCAACGAGGATTCCCAACGTCTTTTGAGACATATGCAGCTGCAGCCCCTGGGCTAGGTAACTTCGGCATTTCGGTGCCCCAGCATAGCCTCACTATCCAAGGGTCAGGATCCACTTTCGTTTTCCTCCTACCAGGTCGGGTTCGCCCGTGAACACTAACTTTGTCTTTACTAGCTACCATAGACTTTGTCCCGCATCCCGCGTGAGAGTGCACACTCTGCACCCGAGTCCCCTAGGCCTCCTAGAAGTAATCTAAAGATTCTATAGTAAAGTCCTAGCGATTCCAAAGCCTATTAGTACTGTACTTACCTGCTAGTAATTTCGCATTCCACTTTTAGAGTATATGGTTTTTCGTGCCCCTCGGGCATTTGTGTATACTGTGCCAACTTAAGTATTTTCGTAAGAGTTTTTGTTGTGTGCTTAGTACCCTGTCCTCATAAAGAGTACAGGGCTGTTGTGACTTAAATAAATAACTGTTTATTTTCATAACACTTGTGTGGTGTCCTTTCACTTTGTGTTCAAGGGGTATATGTGATGGTAAAACAGCTGGCTTAACACGCCTCAAGAGTCTTTAGCCTTAGACTGCTCGTATCCACGCTACTAGGATAGCTGGTCCATAAGGTTGACTTACAACCAATCATCAATAAGGGTTGTTTGGACTGATACATAGTGATCACTAGAATAGTGAGCACTGCATATCAGGCCAACTTCTCACAACCACTAAGAGCACCAGGCTCCGCCCCTTGTGGCAAGAGGGAGGTCCATCGACATGTACCAGTGTGTGACCACTAAGAGCACCGGGCTCCGACCCTTGTGGGAGGAGGGAGGTCCATCAACATGTACCAGTGTGTGACCACTAAGAGCACCGGGCTCCGACCCTTGTGGCAGGAGGGAGGTCCATCGACATGTACCAGTGTGTGACCACTAAGAGCACCGGGCTCCGCCCCTTGTGGCAAGAGGGAGGTCCATCGACATGTACCAGTGTGTGACCACTAAGAGCACCGGGCTCCGACCCTTGTGGTAGGAGGGAGGTCCATCGACATGCACCAGTGTGTGACCACTAGGAGCACCGGGCTCCGACCCTTGTGGCAGGAGGGAGGTCCATCGACATGTACCAGTGTGTGACCACTAAGAGCACCGTGCTCCGCCCCTTGTGGCAAGAGGGAGGTCCATCAACATGTACCAGTGTGTGACCACTAAGAGCACCGGGTTCCGACCCTTGTGGCAAGAGGGAGGTCCATCAACATGTACCAGTGTGTGACCACTAAGAGCACCGGGCTCTGACCCTTGTGGCAGGAGGGAGGTCCATCAACATGTACCAGTGTGTGACCACTAAGAGCGCCGGGCTCTGACCCTTGTGGCAGGAGGGAGGTCCATCGACATGCACCAGTGTGTGACCACTAAGAGCACCAGGCTCCGACCCTTGTGGCAAGAGGGAGGTCCATCAACATGTACCAGTGTGTGACCACTGAGAGCACCGGGCTCCGACCCTTGTGGCAGGAGGGAGGTCCATCAACATGTACCAGTGTGTGACCACTAAGAGCACCGGGCTCTGACCCTTGTGGCAAGAGGGAGGTCCATCAACATGTACCAGTGTGTGACCACTAAGAGCACCGGGCTCTGACCCTTGTGGCAGGAGGGAGGTCCATCAACATGTACCAGTGTGTGACCACTAAGAGCACCGGGCTCTGACCCTTGTGACAGGAGGGAGGTCCATCAACATGTACCAGTGTGTGACCACTAAGAGCACCGGGTTCTGACCCTTGTGGCAAGAGGGAGGTCAATCGACATGTACCAGTGTGTGACCACTAAGAGCACCGGGCTCTGACCCTTGTGGCAAGAGGGAGGTCCATCAACATGTACCAGTGTGTGACCACTAAGAGCACCGGGCTCCACCCCTTGTGGCAAGAGGGAGGTCCATCAACATGTATCAGTGTATGACCACTAAGAGCACCGGGCTCTGACCCTTGTGGCAGGAGGGAGATCCATCAACATGTACCAGTGTGGGACCACTAAGAGCACCGGGCTCTGACCCTTGTGGCAGGAGGGAGGTCCATCAACATGTACCAGTGTGTGACCACTAAGAGCACCGGGCTCTGACCCTTGTGGCAAGAGGGAGGTCCATCAACATGTACCAGTGTGTGACCACTAAGAGCACCGGGCTCTGACCCTTGTGGCAGGAGGGGAGGTCCATCAACATGTACCAGTGTGTGACCACTAAGAGCACCGGGCTCTGACCCTTGTGGCAGGAGGGAGGTCCATCATCATGTACCAGTGTGTGACCACTAAGAGCACCGGGCTCTGACCCTTGTGGCAAGAGGGAGTTCCATCAAAATGTTCCAGTGTGGGACCACTAAGACCACCGGGCTCTGAGGGAGGTCCATCAACATGTACCAGTGTGTGACCACTAAGAGCACCGGGCTCTGACCCTTGTGGCAAGAGGGAGGTCCATCGACATGTACCAGTGTGTGACCACTAAGAGCACCGGGCTCCGACCCTTGTGGGAGGTCCATCAACAGGTACAGGGTGTGAGCACTAAGAGCACCGGGCTCCGCCCCTTGTGGCAAGAGGGAGGTCCATCGACATGTACCAGTGTGTGACCATTAAGAGCACCGGGCTCCGCCCCTTGTGGCAAGAGGGAGGTCCATCAACATGTACCAGTGTGTGACCACTAAGAGCACCGGGCTCCGACCCTTGTGGCAGGAGGGAGGTCCATCAACATGTATCAGTGTGTGACCACTAAGAGCACCGGGCTCCGACCCTTGTGGCAGGAGGGAGGTCCATCAACATGTACCAGTGTGTGACCACTAAGAGCACCGGGCTCTGACCCTTGTGGCAAGAGGGAGGTCCATCGACATGTACCAGTGTGTGACCACTAAGAGCACCGGGCTCTGACCCTTGTGGCAGGAGGGAGGTCCATCAACATGTATCAGTGTGTGACCACTAAGAGCACCGGGCTCTGACCCTTGTGGCAAGAGGGAGGACCATCATCATGTACTAGTGTGTGACCACTAAGAGCACGGGGCTCTGACCCTTGTGGCAGGAGGGAGGTCCATCAACATGTACCAGTGTGTGACCACTGAGAGCACTGGGCTCTGACCCTTGTGGCAGGAGGGAGGTCCATCAACATGTACCAGTGTGTGACCACTAAGAGCACCGGGCTCTGATCCTTGTGGCAAGAAGGAGGTCCATCAACACGTACCAGTGTGTGACCACTAAGAGCACCGGGCTCTGACCCTTGTGGCAAGAGGGAGGTCCATCAACACGTACCAGTGTGTGACCACTAAGAGCACCGGGCTCTGACCCTTGTGGCAAGAGGGAGGTCCATCAACATGTACCAGTGTGTGACCACTAAAAGCACCGGGCTCTGAGGGAGGTCCATCAACATGTACCAGTGTGTGACCACTAAGAGCACCGGGCTCTGACCCTTGTGGCAAGAGGGATGTCCATCGACATGTACCAGTGAGTGACCACTAAGAGCACCGGGCTCCGACCCTTGTGGGAGTAGGGAGGTCCATCAACATGTACAGGGTGTGAGCACTAAGAGCCCCGGGCTCCGCCCCTTGTGGCAAGAGGGAGGTCCATCGACATGTACCAGTGTGTGACCATTAAGAGCACCGGGCTCCAACCCTTGTGGCAGGAGGGGAGGTCCATTAACATGTACCAGTGTGTGACCACTAAGAGCACCGGGCTCTGACCCTTGTGGCAGGAGGGGAGGTCCATCAACATGTACCAGTGTGTGACCACTAAGAGCACCGGGCTCTGACCCTTGTGGCAGGAGGGAGGTCCATCAACATGTACCAGTGTGTGACCACTAAGAGCACCGGGCTCTGACCCTTGTGGCAAGAGGGAGGTCCATCAACATGTACCAGTGTGGGACCACTAAGAGCACCGGGCTCTGAGGGAGGTCCATCAACATGTACCAGTGTGTGACCACTAAGAGCACCGGGCTCTGACCCTTGTGGCAAGAGGGATGTCCATCGACATGTACCAGTGAGTGACCACTAAGAGCACCGGGCTCCGACCCTTGTGGGAGTAGGGAGGTCCATCAACATGTACAGGGTGTGAGCACTAAGAGCACCGGGCTCCGCCCCTTGTGGATAGAGGGAGGTCCATCGACATGTACCAGTGTGTGACCATTAAGAGCACCGGGCTCCAACCCTTGTGGCAGGAGGGGAGGTCCATTAACATGTACCAGTGTGTGACCACTAAGAGCACCGGGCTCTGACCCTTGTGGCAGGAGGGAGGTCCATCTACATGTACCAGTGTGTGACCACTAAGAGCACCGGGCTCCGACCCTTGTGGCAGGAGGGAGGTCCATCAACATGTACCAGTGTGTGACCACTAAGAGCACTGGGCTCCGCCCCTTGTGGCAAGAGGGAGGTCCATCAACATGTACCAGTGTGTGACCACTAAGAGCACCGGGCTCCGACCCTTGTGGCAGGAGGGAGGTCCATCAACATGTACCAGTGTGTGACCACTAAGAGCACCGGGCTCTGACCCTTGTGGCAAGAGGGAGGTCCATCGACATGTACCAGTGTGTGACCACTAAGAGCACCGGGCTCTGACCCTTGTGGCAGGAGGGAGGTCCATCAACATGTATCAGTGTGTGACCACTAAGAGCACCGGGCTCTGACCCTTGTGGCAAGAGGGAGGACCATCATCATGTACTAGTGTGTGACCACTAAGAGCACGGGGCTCTGACCCTTGTGGCAGGAGGGAGGTCCATCAACATGTACCAGTGTGTGACCACTGAGAGCACTGGGCTCCGACCCTTGTGGCAGGAGGGAGGTCCATCAACATGTACCAGTGTGTGACCACTAAGAGCACCGGGCTCTGATCCTTGTGGCAAGAAGGAGGTCCATCAACACGTACCAGTGTGTGACCACTAAGAGCACCGGGCTCTGACCCTTGTGGCAAGAGGGAGGTCCATCAACACGTACCAGTGTGTGACCACTAAGAGCACCGGGCTCTGACCCTTGTGGCAAGAGGGAGGTCCATCAACATGTACCAGTGTGTGACCACTAAAAGCACCGGGCTCTGACCCTTGTGGCAAAAGGGAGGTTCACCAACATGTACCAGTGTGTGACCACTAAGAGCACCGGGCTCTGACCCTTGTGGCAGGAGGGAGGTCCATCAACATGTACCAGTGTGTGACAACTAAGAGCACCGGGCTCTGACCCTTGTGGCAAGAGGGAGGTCCATCAACATGTACCAGTGTGTGACCACTAAGAGCACCGGGCTCTGACCCTTGTGGGAGGAGGGAGGTCCATCGACATGTACCAGTGTGTGACCACTAAGAGCACCGGGCTCTGACCCTTGTGGCAAGAGGGAGGTCCATCGACATGTATCAGTGTGTGACCACTAAGAGAACCGGGCTCCGACCCTTGTGGCAGGAGGGAGGTCCATCGACATGTACCAGTGTGTGACCACTAAGAGCACCGGGCTCCGACCCTTATGCCAGGAGGGAGGTCCATCAACATGTACCAGTGTGTGACCACTAAGAGCACCGGGCTCTGACCCTTGTGGCAAGAGGGTGGTCCATCAACATGTACCAGTGTGTGACCACTAAGAGCACCGGGCTCCAACCCTTGTGGCAGGAGGGGAGGTCCATCAACATGTACCAGTGTGTGACCACTAAGAGCACCGGGCTCCGACCCTTGTGGCAAGAGGGAGGTCCATCAACATGTACCAATGTATGACCACTAAGAGCACCGGGCTCTGACCTTTGTGGCAGGAGGGAGGTCCATCAACATGTACCAGTGTGTGACCACTAAGAGCACCGGGCTCCGACCCTTGTGGGAGGTCCATCAACAGGTACAGGGTGTGAGCACTAAGAGCACCGGGCTCCGCCCCTTGTGGCAAGAGGGAGGTCCATCGACATGTACCAGTGTGTGACCATTAAGAGCACCGGGCTCCGCCCCTTGTGGCAAGAGGGAGGTCCATCAACATGTACCAGTGTGTGACCACTAAGAGCACCGGGCTCCGACCCTTGTGGCAGGAGGGAGGTCCATCAACATGTATCAGTGTGTGACCACTAAGAGCACCGGGCTCCGACCCTTGTGGCAGGAGGGAGGTCCATCAACATGTACCAGTGTGTGACCACTAAGAGCACCGGGCTCTGATCCTTGTGGCAAGAAGGAGGTCCATCAACACGTACCAGTGTGTGACCACTAAGAGCACCGGGCTCTGACCCTTGTGGCAAGAGGGAGGTCCATCAACATGTATCAGTGTGTGACCACTAAGAGCACCGGGCTCCGACCCTTGTGGCAGGAGGGAGGTCCATCAACATGTACCAGTGTGTGACCACTAAGAGCACCGGGCTCTGACCCTTGTGGCAAGAGGGAGGTCCATCGACATGTACCAGTGTGTGACCACTAAGAGCACCGGGCTCTGACCCTTGTGGCAGGAGGGAGGTCCATCAACATGTATCAGTGTGTGACCACTAAGAGCACCGGGCTCTGACCCTTGTGGCAAGAGGGAGGACCATCATCATGTACTAGTGTGTGACCACTAAGAGCACGGGGCTCTGACCCTTGTGGCGGGAGGGAGGTCCATCAACATGTACCAGTGTGTGACCACTGAGAGCACTGGGCTCCGACCCTTGTGGCAGGAGGGAGGTCCATCAACATGTACCAGTGTGTGACCACTAAGAGCACCGGGCTCTGATCCTTGTGGCAAGAAGGAGGTCCATCAACACGTACCAGTGTGTGACCACTAAGAGCACCGGGCTCTGACCCTTGTGGCAAGAGGGAGGTCCATCAACACGTACCAGTGTGTGACCACTAAGAGCACCGGGCTCTGACCCTTGTGGCAAGAGGGAGGTCCATCAACATGTACCAGTGTGTGACCACTAAAAGCACCGGGCTCTGACCCTTGGGCAAAAGGGAGGTTCATCAACATGTACCAGTGTGTGACCACTAAGAGCACCGGGCTCTGACCCTTGTGGCAGGAGGGAGGTCCATCAACATGTACCAGTGTGTGACAACTAAGAGCACCGGGCTCTGACCCTTGTGGCAAGAGGGAGGTCCATCAACATGCACCAGTGTGTGACCACTAAGAGCACCGGGCTCTGACCCTTGTGGCAAGAGGGAGGTCCATCAACATATACCAGTGTGTGACCACTAAGAGCACCGGGCTCTGACCCTTGTGGCAGGAGGGAGGTCCATCAACATGTACCAGTGTGTGAACACTAAGAGCACCGGGCTCTGACCCTTGTGGCAGGAGGGAGGTCCATCAACATGTACTAGTGTGTGACCACTAAGAGCACCGGGCTCTGACCCTTGTGGCAAGAGGGAGGTCCATCAACATGTACCAGTGTGTGACCACTAACAAGACCGGGCTCTGACCCTTGTGGCAGGAGGGAGGTCCATCAACATGTACCAGTGTGTGACCACTAAGAGCACCGGGCTCTGACCCTTGTGGCAGGAGGGAGGTCCATCAACATGTACCAGTGTGTGACCACTAAGAGCCCCGGGCTCTGACCCTTGTGGCAGGAGGGTGGTCCATCAACATGCATCAGTGTGTGACCACTAAGAGCACCGGGCTCTGACCCTTGTGGCAGGAGGGAGGTCCATCAAAATGTACCAGTGTGTGACAACTAAGAGCACCGGGCTCTGACCCTTGTGGCAAGAGGGAGGTCCATCAACATGTACCAGTGTGTGACCACTAAGAGCACCGGGCTCCGACCCTTGTGGCAGGAGGGAGGTCCATCAACATGTACCAGTGTGTGACCACTAAGAGCACCGGGCTCTGACCCTTGTGGCAAGAGGGAGGTCCATCGACATGTATCAGTGTGTGACCACTAAGAGCACCAGGCTCCGCCCCTTGTGGCAAGAGGGAGGCCCATCGACATGTACCAGTGTGTGACCACTAAGAGCACCGGGCTCTGACCCTTGTGGCAGGAGGGAGGTCAATCGACATGTACCAGTGTGTGACCACTAAGAGAACCGGGCTCCGACCCTTGTGGCAGGAGGGAGGTCCATCGACATGTACCAGTGTGTGACCACTAAGAGCACCGGGCTCCGACCCTTGTGGCAGGAGGGAGGTCCATCAACATGTACCAGTGTGTGACCACTAAGAGCACCGGGCTCTGACCCTAGTGGCAAGAGGGTGGTCCATCAACATGTACCAGTGTGTGACCACTAAGAGCACCGGGCTCCAACCCTTGTGGCAGGAGGGGAGGTCCATTAACATGTACCAGTGTGTGACCACTAAGAGCACCGGGCTCCGACCCTTGTGGCAAGAGGGAGGTCCATCAACATGTACCAATGTATGACCACTAAGAGCACCGGGCTCTGACCTTTGTGGCAGGAGGGAGGTCCATCAACATGTACCAGTGTGTGACCACTAAGAGCACCGGGCTCCGACCCTTGTGGCAGGAGGGAGGTCCATCAACATGTACCAGTGTGTGACCACTAAAAGCACCGGGCTCTGACCCTTGTGGCAGGAGGGAGGTCCATCAACATGTACCAGTGTGTGACCACTAAGAGCACAGGGCTCCGCCCCTTGTGGCAAGAGGGAGGTCCATCAACATGTATCAGTGTATGACCACTAAGAGCACCGGGCTCTGACCCTTGTGGCAGGAGGGAGATCCATCAACATGTACCAGTGTGGGACCACTAAGAGCACCGGGCTCTGACCCTTGTGGCAGGAGGGAGGTCCATCAACATGTACCAGTGTGTGACCACTAAGAGCACCGGGCTCTGACCCTTGTGGCAAGAGGGAGGTCCATCAACATGTACCAGTGTGTGACCACTAAGAGCACCGGGCTCTGACCCTTGTGGCAGGAGGGGAGGTCCATCAACATGTACCAGTGTGTGACCACTAAGAGCACCGGGCTCTGACCCTTGTGGCAGGAGGGAGGTCCATCAACATGTACCAGTGTGTGACCACTAAGAGCACCGGGCTCTGACCCTTGTGGGAAGAGGGAGGTCCATCAACATGTACCAGTGTGGGACCACTAAGAGCACCGGGCTCTGAGGGAGGTCCATCAACATGTACCAGTGTGTGACCACTAAGAGCACCGGGCTCTGACCCTTGTGGCAAGAGGGATGTCCATCGACATGTACCAGTGAGTGACCACTAAGAGCACCGGGCTCCGACCCTTGTGGGAGTAGGGAGGTCCATCAACATGTACAGGGTGTGAGCACTAAGAGCACCGGGCTCCGCCCCTTGTGGCAAGAGGGAGGTCCATCGACATGTACCAGTGTGTGACCATTAAGAGCACCGGGCTCCGCCCCTTGTGGCAAGAGGGAGGTCCATCAACATGTACCAGTGTGTGACCACTAAGAGCACCGGGCTCCGACCCTTGTGGCAGGAGGGAGGTCCATCAACATGTACCAGTGTGTGACCACTAAGAGCACCGGGCTCTGACCCTTGTGGCAAGAGGGAGGTCCATCGACATGTACCAGTGTGTGACCACTAAGAGCACCGGGCTCTGACCCTTGTGGCAGGAGGGAGGTCCATCAACATGTATCAGTGTGTGACCACTAAGAGCACCGGGCTCTGACCCTTGTGGCAAGAGGGAGGACCATCATCATGTACTAGTGTGTGACCACTAAGAGCACGGGGCTCTGAACCTTGTGGCAGGAGGGAGGTCCATCAACATGTACCAGTGTGTGACCACTGAGAGCACTGGGCTCCGACCCTTGTGGCAGGAGGGAGGTCCATCAACATGTACCAGTGTGTGACCACTAAGAGCACCGGGCTCTGATCCTTGTGGCAAGAAGGAGGTCCATCAACACGTACCAGTGTGTGACCACTAAGAGCACCGGGCTCTGACCCTTGTGGCAAGAGGGAGTTCCATCAACACGTACCAGTGTGTGACCACTAAGAGCACCGGGCTCTGACCCTTGTGGCAAGAGGGAGGTCCATCAACATGTACCAGTGTGTGACCACTAAAAGCACCGGGCTCTTATCCTTGTGGCAAAAGGGAGGTTCACCAACATGTACCAGTGTGTGACCACTAAGAGCACCGGGCTCTGACCCTTGTGGCAGGAGGGAGGTCCATCAACATGTACCAGTGTGTGACAACTAAGAGCACCGGGCTCTGACCCTTGTGGCAAGAGGGAGGTCCATCAACATGTACCAGTGTGTGACCACTAAGAGCACTGGGCTCTGACCCTTGTGGCAAGAGGGAGGTCCATCAACATATACCAGTGTGTGACCACTAAGAGCACCGGGCTCTGACCCTTGTGGCAGGAGGGAGGTCCATCAACATGTACCAGTGTGTGACAACTAAGAGCACCGGGCTCTGACCCTTGTGGCAAGAGGGAGGTCCATCAACATGTACCAGTGTGTGACCACTAAGAGCACCGGGCTCTGACCCTTGTGGCAAGAGGGAGGTCCATCAACATATACCAGTGTGTGACCACTAAGAGCACCGGGCTCTGACCCTTGTGGCAGGAGGGGAGGTCCATCAACATGTACCAGTGTGTGACCACTAAGAGCACCTGGCTCTGACCCTTGTGGCAGGAGGGAGGTCCATCAACATGTACCAGTGTGTGACCACTAAGAGCACCGGGCTCTGACCCTTGTGGCAAGAGGGAGGTCGATCAACATGTACCAGTGTGTGACCACTAAGAGCACCGGGCTCTGACCCTTGTGGCAAGAGGGAGGTCCATCGACATGTACCAGTGTGTGACCACTAAGAGCCCCGGGCTCCGACCCTTGTGGGAGGAGGGAGGTCCATCAACATGTACCAGTGTGTGACCACTAAGAGCACCGGGCTCCGACCCTTGTGGCAGGAGGGAGGTCCATCGACATGTACCAGTGTGTGACCACTAAGAGCACCGGGGTCCGACCCTTGTGGCAAGAGGGAGGTCCATCAACATGTACCAGTGTGTGAGCACTAAGAGCACCGGGCTCCGACCCTTGTGGCAGGAGGGAGGTCCATCAACATGTATCAGTGTGTGACCATTAAGAGCACCGGGCTCCGACCCTTGTGGCAGGAGGGAGGTCCATCAACATGTACCAGTGTTTGACCACTAAGAGCACCGGGCTCTGAACCTTGTGGCAAGAGGGAGGTCCATCGACATGTACCAGTGTGTGACCACTAAGAGCACCGGGCTCTGACCCTTGTGGCAGGAGGGAGGTCCATCAACATGTACCAGTGTGTGACCACTAAGAGCACCGGGCTCTGACCCTTGTGGCAAGAGGGAGGTCCATCGACATGTACCAGTGTGTGACCACTAAGAGCACTGGGCTCCGACCCTTGTGGGAGGAGGGAGGTCCATCGACATGTACCAGTGTGTGACCACTAAGAGCATCGGGCTCCGACCCTTGTGGCAGGAGGGAGGTCCATCGACATGTACCAGTGTGTGACCACTAAGAGCACCGGGCTCCGCCCCATGTGGCAAGAGGGAGGTCCATCGACATGTACCAGTGTGTGACCACTAAGAGCACCGGGCTCCGACCCTTGTGGGAGGAGGGAGGTCCATCGACATGTACCAGTGTGTGACCACTAAGAGCACCGGGCTCCGACCCTTGTGGCAGGAGGGAGGTCCATCGACATGTACCAGTGTGTGACCACTAAGAGCACCGGGCTCTGATCCTTGTGGCAGGAGGGAGGTCCATCGACATGTACCAGTGTGTGACCACTAAGAGCACCGGGCTCCGCCCCTTGTGGCAAGAGGGAGGTCCATCGACATGTACCAGTGTGTGACCACTAAGAGCACCGGGCTCTGACCCTTGTGGGAGGAGGGAGGTCCATCGACATGTACCAGTGTGTGACCACTAAGAGCACCGGGCTCCGCCCCTTGTGGCAAGAGGGAGGTCCATCAACATGTACCAGTGTGTGACCACTAAGAGCACCGGGCTCCGACCCTTGTGGCAAGAGGGAGGTCCATCAACATGTACCAGTGTGTGACCACTAAGAGCAACGGGCTCTGACCCTTGTGGCTGGAGGGAGGTCCATCAACATGTACCAGTGTGTGACCACTAAGAGCACCGGGCTCTGACCCTTGTGGCAGGAGGGAGGTCCATCAACATGTACTAGTGTGTGACCACTAAGAGCACCGGGCTCTGACCCTTGTGGCAAGAGGGAGGTCCATCAACATGTACCAGTGTGTGACCACTAAGAGCACCGAGCTCTGACCCTTGTGGCAGGAGGGGAGGTCCATCAACATGTACCAGTGTGTGACCACTAAGAGCACCGGGCTCTGACCCTTGTGGCAGGAGGGAGGTCCATCAACATGTACCAGTGTGTGACCACTAAGAGCCCCGGTCTCTGACCCTTGTGGCAAGAGGGAGGTCCATCAACATGCATCAGTGTGTGACCACTAAGAGCACCGGGCTCTGACCCTTGTGGCAGGAGGGAGGTCCATCAACATGTACCAGTGTGTGACCACTAAGAGCACCGGGCTCTGACCCTTGTGGCAAGAGGGAGGTCCATCAACATGTACCAGTGTGTGACCACTAAGAGCACCGGGCTCCGACCCTTGTGGCAGGAGGGAGGTCCATCAACATGTACCAGTGTGTGATCACTAAGAGCACCGGGCTCTGACCCTTGTGGCAGGAGGGAGGTCCATCAACATGTACCAGTGTGTGACCACTAAGAGAACTGGGCTCCGACCCTTGTGGCAGGAGGGAGGTCCATCGACATGTACCAGTGTGTGACAACTAAGAGCACCGGGCTCTGATCCTTGTGGCAAGAGGGAGGTCCATCAACATGTACCAGTGTGTGACCACTAAGAGCACCGGGCTCCGACCCTTGTGGCAGGAGGGAGGTCCATCAACATGTACCAGTGTGTGACCACTAAGAGCACCGGGCTCTGACCCTTGTGGCAGGAGGGAGGTCCATCAACATGTACCAGTGTGTGACCACTAAGAGCACCGGGCTCCGCCCCTTGTGGCAAGAGGGAGGTCCATCAACATGTATCAGTGTATGACCACTAAGAGCACCGGGCTCTGACCCTTGTGGCAGGAGGGAGGTCCATCAACATGTACCAGTGTGGGACCACTAAGAGCACCGGGCTCTGACCCTTGTGGCAAGAGGGAGGTCCATCAACATGTACCAGTGTGTGACCACTAAGAGCACCGGGCTCTGACCCTTGTGGCAAGAGGGAGGTCCATCAACATGTACCAGTGTGTGACCACTAAGAGCACCGGGCTCTGACTCTTGTGGCAGGAGGGGAGGTCCATCAACATGTACCAGTGTGTGACCACTAAGAGCACCGGGCTCTGACCCTTGTGGCAGGAGGGAGGTCCATCAACATGTACCAGTGTGTGACCACTAAGAGCACCGGGCTCTGACCCTTGTGGCAAGAGGGAGGTCCATCAACATGTACCAGTGTGGGACCACTAAGAGCACCGGGCTCTGAGAGAGGTCCATCAACATGTACCAGTGTGTGACCACTAAGAGCACCGGGCTCTGACCCTTGTGGCAAGAGGGAGGTCCATCGACATGTACCAGTGTGTGACCACTAAGAGCACCGGGCTCCGACCCTTGTGGGAGGAGGGAGGTCCATCAACATGTACCAGTGTGTGACCACTAAGAGCACCGGGCTCCGACCCTTGTGGCAGGAGGGAGGTCCATCGACATGTACCAGTGTGTGACCACTAAGAGCACCGGGCTCCGCCCCTTGTGGCAAGAGGGAGGTCCATCAACATGTACCAGTGTGTGACCACTAAGAGCACCGGGCTCCGACCCTTGTGGCAGGAGGGAGGTCCATCAACATGTATCAGTGTGTGACCATTAAGAGCACCGGGCTCCGACCCTTGTGGCAGGAGGGAGGTCCATCAACATGTACCAGTGTGTGACCACTAAGAGCACCGGGCTCTGAACCTTGTGGCAAGAGGGAGGTCCATCTACATGTACCAGTGTGTGACCACTAAGAGCACCGGGCTCTGACCCTTGTGGCAGGAGGGAGGTCCATCAACATGTACCAGTGTGTGACCACTAAGAGCACCGGGCTCTGACCCTTGTGGCAAGAGGGAGGTCCATCGACATGTACCAGTGTGTGACCACTAAGAGCACTGGGCTCCGACCCTTGTGGGAGGAGGGAGGTCCATCAACATGTACCAGTGTGTGACCACTAAGAGCACCGGGCTCCGACCCTTGTGGCAGGAGGGAGGTCCATCAACATGTACAGGGTGTGAGCACTAAGAGCACCGGGCTCCGCCCCTTGTGGCAAGAGGGAGGTCCATCGACATGTACCAGTGTGTGACCATTAAGAGCACCGGGCTCCGCCCCTTGTGGCAAGAGGGAGGTCCATCAACATGTACCAGTGTGTAACCACTAAGAGCACCGGGCTCCGACCCTTGTGGCAGGAGGGAGGTCCATCAATATGTATCAGTGTGTGACCACTAAGAGCACCGGGCTCCGACCCTTGTGGCAGGAGGGAGGTCCATCAACATGTACCAGTGTGTGACCACTAAGAGCACTGGGCTCTGACCCTTGTGGCAAGAGGGAGGTCCATCGACATGTACCAGTGTGTGACCACTAAGAGCACCGGGCTCTGACCCTTGTGGCAGGAGGGAGGTCCATCAACATGTATCAGTGTGTGACCACTAAGAGCACCGGGCTCTGACCCTTGTGGCAAGAGGGAGGACCATCATCATGTACTAGTGTGTGACCACTAAGAGCACGGGGCTCTGACCCTTGTGGCAGGAGGGAGGTCCATCAACATGTACCAGTGTGTGACCACTGAGAGCACTGGGCTCCGACCCTTGTGGCAGGAGGGAGGTCCATCAACATGTACCAGTGTGTGACCACTAAGAGCACCGGGCTCTGACCCTTGTGGCAGGAGGGAGGTCCATCAACATGTACTAGTGTGTGACCACTAAGAGCACCGGGCTCTGACCCTTGTGGCAGGAGGGAGGTCCATCAACATGTACCAGTGTGTGACCACTAAGAGCACCGGGCTCTGACCCTTGTGGCAAGAAGGAGGTCCATCAACACGTACCAGTGTGTGACCACTAAGAGCACCGGGCTCTGACCCTTGTGGCAAGAGGGAGGTCCATCAACACGTACCAGTGTGTGACCACTAAGAGCACCGGGCTCTGACTCTTGTGGCAAGAGGGAGGTCCATCAACATGTACCAGTGTGTGACCACTAAAAGCACCGGGCTCTGACCCTTGTGGCAAAAGGGAGGTTCATCAACATGTACCAGTGTGTGACCACTAAGAGCACCGGGCTCCGACCCTTGTGGCAGGAGGGAGGTCCATCAACATGTACCAGTGTGTGATCACTAAGAGCACCGGGCTCTGACCATTGTGGCAGGAGGGAGGTCCATCAACATGTACCAGTGTGTGATCACTAAGAGCACCGGGCTCTGACCCTTGTGGCAGGAGGGAGGTCCATCTACATGTACCAGTGTGTGACCACTAAGAGCACCGGGCCCTGACTCTTGTGGCAGGAGGGAGGTCCATCAACATGTACCAAAGTGTGACCACTAAGAGCACCGGGCTTTGACCCTTGTGGCAAGAGGGAGGTCCATCAACATCTACCAGTGTGTGACCACTAAGAGCACCGGGCTCTGACCCTTGTGGCAGGAGGGAGGTCCATCAACATGTACCAGTGTGTGACCACTAAGAGCACCGGGCTCTGACCCTTGTGGCAGGAGGGAGGTCCATCAACATGTACCAGCGTGTGACCACTAAGAGCACCGGGCTCTTACCCTTGTGGCAGGAGGGAGGTCCATCAACATGTACCAGCGTGTGACCACTAAGAGCACCGGGCTCAGACCCTTGTGGCAAGAGGGAGGTCCATCAACATATACGAGTGTGTGACCACTAAGAGTACCGGGCTCTGACCCTTGTGGCAAGAGGGAGGTCCATCAACATGTACCAGTGTGTGACCACTAAGAGCACCGGGCTCTCACCCTTGTGGCAGGAGGGAGGTCCATCAACATGTACCAGTGTGTGACCACTAAGAGCCCCGGGCTCTGACCCTTGTGGCAGGAGGGAGGTCCATCAACATGCATCAGTGTGTGACCACTAAGAGCACCGGGCTCTGACCCTTGTGGCAGGAGGGAGGTCCATCAACATGTACCAGTGTGTGACCACTAAGAGCACCGGGCTCTGACCCTTGTGGCAAGAGGGAGGTCCATCGACATGTATCAGTGTGTGACCACTAAGAGAACCGGGCTCCGACCTTTGTGGCAGGAGGGAGGTCCATCGACATGTACCAGTGTGTGACAACTAAGAGCACCGGGCTCTGACCCTTGTGGCAAGAGGGAGGTCCATCAACATGCACCAGTGTGTGACCACTAAGAGCACCGGGCTCCGACCCTTGTGGCAGGAGGGAGGTCCATCAACATGTACCAGTGTGTGACCACTAAGAGCACCGGGCTCTGACCCTTGTGGCAGGAGGGAGGTCCATCAACATGTACCAGTGTGTGACCACTAAGAGCACCGGGCTCCGCCCCTTGTGGCAAGAGGAAGGTCCATCAACATGTATCAGTGTATGACCAATAAGAGCACCGGGCTCTCACCCTTGTGGCAAGAAGGAGGTCCATCAACATGTACCAGTGTGTGACCACTAAGAGCACCGGGCTCTGACCCTTGTGGCAAGAGGGAGGTCCATCAACACGTACCAGTGTGTGACCACTAAGAGCACCGGGCTCTGACCCTTGTGGCAGGAGGGAGGTCCATCAACATGTACCAGTGTGTGACCACTAAGAGCACCGGGCTCCGCCCCTTGTGGCAAGAGGGAGGTCCATCAACATGTATCAGTGTATGACCACTAAGAGCACCGGGCTCTGACCCTTGTGGCAGGAGGGAGGTCCATCAACATGTACCAGTGTGGGACCACTAAGAGCACCGGGCTCTGACCCTTGTGGCAAGAGGGAGGTCCATCAACATGTACCAGTGTGTGACCACTAAGAGCACCGGGCTCTCACCCTTGTGGCAGGAGGGAGGTCCATCAACATGTACCAGTGTGTGACCACTAAGAGCACCGGGCTCCGCCCCTTGTGGCAGGAGGGAGGTCCATCGACATGTACCAATGTGTGACCACTAAGAGCACCGGGGTCCGACCCTTGTGGCAGGAGGGAGGTCCATCGACATGTACCAGTGTGTGACCACTAAGAGCACCGGGCTCTCACCCTTGTGGCAGGAGGGAGGTCCATCAACATGTACCAGTGTGTGACCACTAAGAGCACCGGGCTCCGCCCCTTGTGGCAGGAGGGAGGTCCATCGACATGTACCAGTGTGGGACCACTAAGAGCACCGGGCTCCGCCCCTTGTGGCAAGAGGGAGGTCCATCAACATGTATCAGTGTGTGACCACTAAGAACACCGGGCTCTGACCCTTGTGGCAAGAGGGAGGACCATCATCATGTACTAGTGTGTGACCACTAAGAGCACGGGGCTCTGACCCTTGTGGCAGGAGGGAGGTCCATCAACATGTACCAGTGTGTGACCACTAAGAGCACCGGGCTCTGACCCTTGTGGCAGGAGGGAGGTCCATCAACATGTATCAGTGTGTGACCACTAAGAGCACCGGGCTCTGACCCTTGTGGCAAGAGGGAGGACCATCATCATGTACTAGTGTGTGACCACTAAGAGCACGGGGCTCTGACCCTTGTGGCAGGAGGGAGGTCCATCAACATGTACCAGTGTGTGACCACTGAGAGCACTGGGCTCCGACCCTTGTGGCAGGAGGGAGGTCCATCAACATGTATCAGTGTGTGACCACTAAGAACACCGGGCTCTGACCCTTGTGGCAGGAGGGAGGTCCATCAACATGTACCAGTGTGTGACCACTAAGAGCACTGGGCTCTGACCCTTGTGGCAAGAGGGAGGTCCATCGACATGTACCAGTGTGTGACCACTAAGAGCACCGGGCTCTGACCCTTGTGGCAGGAGGGAGGTCCATCAACATGTATCAGTGTGTGACCACTAAGAGCACCGGGCTCTGACCCTTGTGGCAAGAGGGAGGACCATCATCATGTACTAGTGTGTGACCACTAAGAGCACGGGGCTCTGACCCTTGTGGCAGGAGGGAGGTCCATCAACATGTACCAGTGTGTGACCACTGAGAGCACTGGGCTCCGACCCTTGTGGCAGGAGGGAGGTCCATCAACATGTACCAGTGTGTGACCACTAAGAGCACCGGGCTCTGACCCTTGTGGCAGGAGGGAGGTCCATCAACATGTACTAGTGTGTGACCACTAAGAGCACCGGGCTCTGACCCTTGTGGCAGGAGGGAGGTCCATCAACATGTACCAGTGTGTGACCACTAAGAGCACCGGGCTCTGACCCTTGTGGCAAGAAGGAGGTCCATCAACACGTACCAGTGTGTGACCACTAAGAGCACCGGGCTCTGACCCTTGTGGCAAGAGGGAGGTCCATCAACACGTACCAGTGTGTGACCACTAAGAGCACCGGGCTCTGACTCTTGTGGCAAGAGGGAGGTCCATCAACATGTACCAGTGTGTGACCACTAAAAGCACCGGGCTCTGACCCTTGTGGCAAAAGGGAGGTTCATCAACATGTACCAGTGTGTGACCACTAAGAGCACCGGGCTCCGACCCTTGTGGCAGGAGGGAGGTCCATCAACATGTACCAGTGTGTGATCACTAAGAGCACCGGGCTCTGACCATTGTGGCAGGAGGGAGGTCCATCAACATGTACCAGTGTGTGATCACTAAGAGCACCGGGCTCTGACCCTTGTGGCAGGAGGGAGGTCCATCTACATGTACCAGTGTGTGACCACTAAGAGCACCGGGCCCTGACTCTTGTGGCAAGAGGGAGGTCCATCAACATCTACCAGTGTGTGACCACTAAGAGCACCGGGCTCTGACCCTTGTGGCAGGAGGGAGGTCCATCAACATGTACCAGTGTGTGACCACTAAGAGCACCGGGCTCTGACCCTTGTGGCAGGAGGGAGGTCCATCAACATGTACCAGCGTGTGACCACTAAGAGCACCGGGCTCTGACCCTTGTGGCAGGAGGGAGGTCCATCAACATGTACCAGCGTGTGACCACTAAGAGCACCGGGCTCAGACCCTTGTGGCAAGAGGGAGGTCCATCAACATATACGAGTGTGTGACCACTAAGAGTACCGGGCTCTGACCCTTGTGGCAAGAGGGAGGTCCATCAACATGTACCAGTGTGTGACCACTAAGAGCACCGGGCTCTCACCCTTGTGGCAGGAGGGAGGTCCATCAACATGTACCAGTGTGTGACCACTAAGAGCCCCGGGCTCTGACCCTTGTGGCAGGAGGGAGGTCCATCAACATGCATCAGTGTGTGACCACTAAGAGCACCGGGCTCTGACCCTTGTGGCAGGAGGGAGGTCCATCAACATGTACCAGTGTGTGACCACTAAGAGCACCGGGCTCTGACCCTTGTGGCAAGAGGGAGGTCCATCGACATGTATCAGTGTGTGACCACTAAGAGAACCGGGCTCCGACCTTTGTGGCAGGAGGGAGGTCCATCGACATGTACCAGTGTGTGACCACTAAAAGCACCGGGCTCTGACCCTTGTGGCAAAAGGGAGGTTCATCAACATGTACCAGTGTGTGACCACTAAGAGCACCGGGCTCCGACCCTTGTGGCAGGAGGGAGGTCCATCAACATGTACCAGTGTGGGACCACTAAGAGCACCGGGCTCTGACCCTTGTGGCAGGAGGGAGGTCCATCAACATGTACCAGTGTGTGATCACTAAGAGCACCGGGCTCTGACCCTTGTGGCAGGAGGGAGGTCCATCAACATGTACCAGTGTGTGACCACTAAGAGCACCGGGCTCTGACCCTTGTGGCAGGAGGGGAGGTCCATCAACATGTACCAGTGTGTTACCACTAAGAGCACCGGGCTCTGACCCTTGTGGCAGGAGGGAGGTCCATCAACATGTACCAGTGTGTGACAACTAAGAGCACAAGGCTCTGACCCTTGTGGCAAGAGGGAGGTCCATCAACATGTACCAGTGTGTGACCACTAAGAGCACCGGGCTCCGACCCTTGTGGCAGGAGGGAGGTCCATCAACATGTACCAGTGTGTGACCACTAAGAGCACCGGGCTCTGACCCTTGTGGCAGGAGGGAGGTCCATCAACATGTACCAGTGTGTGACCACTAAGAGAACCGGGCTCCAACCCTTGTGGCAGGAGGGAGGTCCATCGACATGTACCAGTGTGTGACAACTAAGAGCACCGGGCTCTGACCCTTGTGGCAAGAGGGAGGTCCATCAACATGTACCAGTGTGTGACCACTAAGAGCACCGGGCTCCGACCCTTGTGGCAGGAGGGAGGTCCATCAACATGTACCAGTGTGTGACCACTAAGAGCACCGGGCTCTGACCCTTGTGGCAGGAGGGAGGTCCATCAACATGTACCAGTGTGTGACCACTAAGAGCACCGGGCTCCGCCCCTTGTGGCAAGAGGGAGGTCCATCAACATGTATCAGTGTATGACCACTAAGAGCACCGGGCTCTGACCCTTGTGGCAGGAGGGAGGTCCATCAACATGTACCAGTGTGGGACCACTAAGAGCACCGGGCTCTGACCCTTGTGGCAAGAGGGAGGTCCATCAACATGTACCAGTGTGTGACCACTAAGAGCACCGGGCTCTCACCCTTGTGGCAGGAGGGAGGTCCATCAACATGTACCAGTGTGTGACCACTAAGAGCACCGGGCTCCGCCCCTTGTGGCAGGAGGGAGGTCCATCGACATGTACCAGTGTGTGACCACTAAGAGCACCGGGGTCCGACCCTTGTGGCAGGAGGGAGGTCCATCGACATGTACCAGTGTGTGACCACTAAGAGCACCGGGCTCTCACCCTTGTGGCAGGAGGGAGGTCCATCAACATGTACCAGTGTGTGACCACTAAGAGCACCGGGCTCCGCCCCTTGTGGCAGGAGGGAGGTCCATCGACATGTACCAGTGTGGGACCACTAAGAGCACCGGGCTCCGCCCCTTGTGGCAAGAGGGAGGTCCATCAACATGTATCAGTGTGTGACCACTAAGAACACCGGGCTCTGACCCTTGTGGCAAGAGGGAGGACCATCATCATGTACTAGTGTGTGACCACTAAGAGCACGGGGCTCTGACCCTTGTGGCAGGAGGGAGGTCCATCAACATGTACCAGTGTGTGACCACTGAGAGCACTGGGCTCCGACCCTTGTGGCAGGAGGGAGGTCCATCAACATGTACCAGTGTGTGACCACTAAGAGCACCGGGCTCTGACCCTTGTGGCAGGAGGGAGGTCCATCAACATGTACTAGTGTGTGACCACTAAGAGCACCGGGCTCTGACCCTTGTGGCAGGAGGGAGGTCCATCAACATGTACCAGTGTGTGACCACTAAGAGCACCGGGCTCTGACCCTTGTGGCAAGAAGGAGGTCCATCAACACGTACCAGTGTGTGACCACTTAGAGCACCGGGCTCTGACCCTTGTGGCAAGAGGGAGGTCCATCAACACGTACCAGTGTGTGACCACTAAGAGCACCGGGCTCTGACCCTTGTGGCAAGAGGGAGGTCCATCAACATGTACCAGTGTGTGACCACTAAAAGCACCGGGCTCTGACCCTTGTGGCAAAAGGGAGGTTCATCAACATGTACCAGTGTGTGACCACTAAGAGCACCGGGCTCCGACCCTTGTGGCAGGAGGGAGGTCCATCAACATGTACCAGTGTGTGATCACTAAGAGCACCGGGCTCTGACCCTTGTGGCAGGAGGGAGGTCCATCAACATGTACCAGTGTGTGATCACTAAGAGCACCGGGCTCTGACCCTTGTGGCAGGAGGGAGGTCCATCTACATGTACCAGTGTGTGACCACTAAGAGCACCGGGCCCTGACTCTTGTGGCAGGAGGGAGGTCCATCAACATGTACCAGTGTGTGACCACTAAGAGCACTGGGCTCTGACCCTTGTGGCAAGAGGGAGGTCCATCAACATGTACCAGTGTGTGACCACTAAGAGCACCGGGCTCTGACCCTTGTGGCAGGAGGGAGGTCCATCAACATGTACCAGCGTGTGACCACTAAGAGCACCGGGCTCTGACCCTTGTGGCAGGAGGGAGGTCCATCAACATGTACCAGCGTGTGACCACTAAGAGCACCGGGCTCTGACCCTTGTGGCAAGAGGGAGGTCCATCAACATATACCAGTGTGTGACCACTAAGAGTACCGGGCTCTGACCCTTGTGGCAAGAGGGAGGTCCATCAACATGTACCAGTGTGTGACCACTAAGAGCACTGGGCTCTCACCCTTGTGGCAGGAGGGAGGTCCATCAACATGTACCAGTGTGTGACCACTAAGAGCCCCGGGCTCTGACCCTTGTGGCAGGAGGGAGGTCCATCAACATGCATCAGTGTGTGACCACTAAGAGCACCGGGCTCTGACCCTTGTGGCAGGAGGGAGGTCCATCAACATGTACCAGTGTGTGACCACTAAGAGCACCGGGCTCTGACCCTTGTGGCAAGAGGGAGGTCCTTCAACATGTACCAGTGTGTGACCACTAAGAGCACCGGGCTCCGACCCTTGTGGCAGGAGGGAGGTCCATCAACATGTACCAGTGTGTGACCACTAAGAGCACCGGGCTCCGACCCTTGTGGCAGGAGGGAGGTCCATCAACATGTACCAGTGTGTGACCACTAAGAGCACCGGGCTCTGACCCTTGTGGCAGGAGGGGAGGTCCATCAACATGTATCAGTGTGTGACCCCCTAAGAGCACCGGGCTCTGACCCTTGTGGCAGGAGGGGAGGTCCATCAACATGTACCAGTGTGTGACCACTAAGAGCACCGGGCTTCGACCCTTGTGGCAAGAGGGAGGTCCATCAACATGTACCAGTGTGTGACCACTAAGAGCACCAGGCTCTCACCCTTGTGGCAGGAGGGGAGGTCCATCAACATGTACCAGTGTGTGACCACTAAGAGCACCGGGCTCTGACCCTTGTGGCAAGAGGGAGGTCCATCAACATGTACCAGTGTGTGACCTCTAAGAGCACCGGGCTCTGACCCTTGTAACAGGAGGGAGGTCCATCGACATGTACCAGTGTGTGACCACTAAGAGCACCGGGCTCCGACCCTTGTGGCAGGAGGGAGGTCCATCAACATGTACCAGTGTGTGACCACTAAGAGCACCGGGCTCCGCCCCTTGTGGCAAGAGGGAGGTCCATCAACATGTACAGGGTGTGTCCACTAAGAGCACCGGGCTCTGACCCTAGTGCCTGGAATGAAGCATTCGAAGCCGGGTTACGGCCACCAACATGCCGCAGGATCAGAGGAACTTAAAGCATCATCCGAGGAGCGCCATGGATGACCAGTAACCTTGCCTGCAGCAACGTGACTACCGTTCATCGCTGGTGCTGGCATCTGCTTCAGTCTACTGTGAAGCCGTTGTGCTGAACACTGCTGACTTCTTCTGTATTGTAAACCAGTGGGAACAAGTACAGCTAACCTCGGGACGCCCCAATAAAGCTTTTTTGACATACCTGAGAGTATGTTTTAGCTCACACACTTCCTTATCTGCCCCTCACCACACCCTGCTCACCTACAGGTGTTAGTATACCTCTATTGCTTGACAAAATAAAACATCGCTGAGCTCCTCCCTCGTAGAGCATGGGTTGTAGACCACACTGCAACCAGGTTCCCAGTGCAAGAAGGTTACCCTATGATGAAGCATGCCACCTGCGTGTAGGTGATGGAAACCCCAGCACTCTCCCTCTCAGTTTTTGAAACCCAGACCCAAGGGATCCTATTTTGTGTATTTCTGCTTATGTTAGAGGGGAGTTGTCCGCTGCTGGTCTTTAAACCTCCCCAGACCTTCCTTGTGTGTTGTGTTTGAATTGGCTCCGCCTCATTTCCCTACAGCGCTAGTAGGCTTTGACTTCTAGAAATCCATAGTGGAATATCAAAGACTCGGACTTCTAAGACTAAGACTTTGACTTGTAGTGGGGTTTAATCTGACTGTTTCCTATCGTAAATGGGGAATAACAGCTGCCAAATGAAAGGGAAGAGGGACTCAGGATGATAGAGTGCCACCTTACGAGGGCTGTGTATATTTTTTGTGTATGCCATATTTCACTTTGTGTTCGTATATAAATACTACTTTGTCAAAAAAGGGTGTATCTGGCTGGATATTTATGTATTGGGGTTGCTCTATGTATTTGGAGCCATGCCCATCTGTTTACCTTGCACCCACCTACCACCGGGGAAGCCTTGGCCTGCTTGACCTGCACTACTACTGAGAGTCAAGGGCTGAAGGGGTTCTTGACCCATTGCTCCCAGTTGCTTAGGACCCATAGTAGGTCGGACGCTGGGACATAAGAAGTAAAAGACCTCCGCCACCACGGTTGGGCCCAGTAGCTCGTACTTGCCCTGTGGCGCCTGAAAGGGGTTCTAACATATCTATGTATAAACACTTTTATAACTCTCTCTCTATCAATATTTGTATATTATACCTCACCTAAAGAAAACAAAGGTTATAGGGACGTTATAGTTATGCTCAGATTTCACTGGTGCAAAACAACTGAAATTCAGCAGTTATAGTTACATGAGTTAATTATAACTTCCGCCGCCACGATGCACTACTTATGACCTCACATATTACATCACTCATGACATGGTCAGTGACATCACGGATTACATTTCAACAGACATTAATCAGAACATCATCCAGTGAGTGTGAGTATTTTGTAAACATTTCTGTTTTCATCAGTGATGTCATTTGAGATGTCATCAGTGATGTCACTGACCATGTCATGAATGATGTAATATGTGACATCTTCAGCAGTGGATTGCGGGTGCGCGAAATATAGTTAGTACAACTAACTATATAGGAGCAATTTCAATGGTTTTGTATGAGTGAATTGTCCAGCTAACTCTAACACCCCTAAAACTTATAGTTTTTTGAGTGACTGTCAAAGGTTTTTAAAATGCTAATTCCTAACTATATAAGGCATGAAACCTATGTTTTTTTGGTAAATTTCGATGGTTTTTTAAAAGACAATTTTTAAATGTATTAATTGTTATTTTTTTTATACTGATTTACTATATTTTTGCGGGCAGGTGTTCAGAAGGCAAGCCCCCTTTTTACAACACTCTGCAGCACAGCTCCATGGCGCATACTGGAGATACCTGTTGGACTAGTTCCCTCTAGGGTACCTCTGGATTGAACAGGAATGAATTCCCCCATCTTAAACTGTGCAAACGCGCCCTGTAGAGTGGACATGCCTAGGGGGTCAGTGTGTTTCTACCCTGTCCCCTTTTTGTGTTCTACACGTTTGTTTTTCTGCTTTCTTGTGCCTCGGTCTACCGAGCACAAGATGGCTGCCAACACTTCCTGGTTTGAAGTGTTGAAAGCCAATGAGCATGCAGCTCGTGCTCTGAAAGTTTTAGAACTCAAAAAGGGGGCATTGTAGAAGCACCCTGACTCCCTAGGCTTGCTCAGGGGGTCCCACAGGACCCCCAAGGCAAAAAAAAAATCACTCATGACATCACTGATGACATCTCAAATGACATCACTGATGACATCATCCAGTGAATGTGTGTCTTTCTGAAAAATAAATATTTTTTATACATGTATATCTAAAGGTCGATGGAAGAATAAATGGGTAAGTAAGTATGTAAATGGATGACTTTTTTGTAAAATTGATTGTATAACTGACTGATTAATTGTATGTTAGTTAATACATGGGTTAGTGAGTAATGTTTAAATATGTAAATATCTGTATCAGTCTCACACATTTTTTGAATAAGTGGCTGCATGGGTTAGTGAGTAGCTACATGAATGCCTATATAGGTTATTAGTTGGTTTTTTGAGTATCAGTATGAGTGTCTGAGTGTTTACATGGTTTGGTGGGGGATATTACTTAGCACATAGATGCATTAATGAGTGACTCACTGTTTATATGTGTTTTGAAGACAGCATGTGTGCAGGACTGTATGAGTGGATGAGTGTGTGTATAGGTGTGTTAGTGAGTGAATGACTGTCTCAATACTGTCTTTATGAGTAAGTACATATGTTTTAGACCAGTAATGTCCAGCTAACTATAACATGTTTGAAACCTATGTTTTTTTCAGTGAATTTCAAAGGTTTTTAAAATGCTAATTCCTAACTATAACGTGTGTGAAACCTATGGTTTTTTCAGTGAATTTGCAAGGTTTTTTAAATGCTAATTCCTAACTATAACGTGGCTGAAACCTATGGTTTTTTCAGTGAATTTCAAAGATTTTTAAAATGCTAATTCCTAACTATAACGTGTGTGAAACCTATGGTTTTTTCAGTGAATTTGCAAGGTTTTTTAAATGCTAATTCCTAACTATAACGTGGCTAAAACCTATGTTTTTTTCAGTGAATTTCAATGGTTTTTTAAATGCTAATTCCTAACTATAACGTGCCTGAAACCTATGGTTTTTTCAGTGAATTTCAAAGGTTTTTCAAATGATAATTTTCAAATGTAATAATTGTTATATTTTTTATATTGATTTACTACATTATTATAAATTATTTATTTTTAGATATATTATTTTTTAATTACATTACATATTTTTAATATAAATTTAAAAAAAATGTTTGTACACCTCCCTGCAACGCAGCCCCCTGGCATGTTTGCAGAGGGGGAACTAATTCCCCTTGCATACTGGGGGTCCCTAGGGGCCAACTAGCCCACCTGGAACCTCCAGTATGCGCCAGGGGGCTGCGTTGCAGAAAAGTGTAATGAGGCCACGCCCCTTTTTACACCTCTCTGCAACGCAGCCCCCTGGCACATTTGCAGAGGAGGACCTAACTCCCCTTGCATACTGGGGGTCCCTGGGGGCCAACTAGCCCACCTGGAACCTCCAGTATGCGCCAGGGGGCTGCATTGCAGAAAGGTGTAATGAGGCCACACCCCTTTATACACCTCTCTGCAACGCAGCCCCCGGGCGCGTTTGCAGAGGGGAAACAAATTCCCCTTGCATACTAGGGTTCCCTGGGGGCCAACTAGCCCACCTGGAACCTCCAGTATGCGCCAGGGGGCTGCATTGCAGAGAAGTGTATTGAGGCCACACTCTTTTTTACACCTCTCTGCAACGCAGCCCCGGGCGTGTTTGCAGAGGGGGAAATAATTCCCCTTGCATACTGGGGTCCCTGGGGGCCAACTGGCCCACCTGGAACCTCCAGTATGCGCCAGAGGGCTGCGTTGCAGAAAGGTGTATTGAGGCCACACTCTTTTTACACCTCTCTGCAATGCAGCCCCCGGGCGTGTTTGCAGAGGGGGAACTAATTCCCCTTGCATACTGGGGGTCCCTGGGGGCCAACTGGCCCACCTGGAACCTAAAGTATGCGCCAGGGGGCTGCATTGCAGAAAGGTGTAGAGGCCACACCCTTTTTTACACCTCTCTGCAACGCAGCCCCCTGGCGCGTTTGCAGAGGGGAAACTAATTCCCCTTGCATACTGGGGGTCCCTGTGGGCCAACTAGCCCACCTGGAACCTCCAGTATGCGCCAGTAGGCTGCATTGCTTTGCCCCGGGGGGCAGCGGTCTCAGGGGCAGTGTGGGGGGGGGGGATTGGGGTCCCCCCACACTTCTTTATCACTACGCCCTCGCGATTTGATCCCCCCGGGAGGTTATTTTTAAAAAAACAGGCCGGTTTTTAAAAAAAATTTGAGCCTTTTTTTGTCCTTTTGGGACCACCTGGGCAGGCCTAGGGTGTCATGGTGTGTCTACCCTGCCCCTTTTTTTTCTACAAATTTGTTTTTCTGCTTTCTTGTGCCTCGGTCTACCTAGCACAAGATGGATGCCAACACTTCCTGGTTAGAAGTATTGACAGCCAATTAGCATGCTGCTTTCTCTGGAAGGCATGCTGATTGGCTGCCACTGTCTGTCAACACTCCAAACCAGGAAGTGTTGGCAGCCATCTTGTGCCTCTGTAGAACCAAGGCACAAGAAAGCAGTGAAACAAATATGGAAAACACGCAAAGGGGGCAGGGTAGAAGCACCTTGACCCCCTAGGCCTGCTCAGGGGGTCCCACAAGGACCCCACCCAAATTATTTTTTTTAAATTGCGGGGTGCGCGCACCGTACGCGTACCTTGGCGAGGTACGCGCACGGTGCACGTACCCCGCGATTTTTCACAAAAAAATAATTTTTTGGGGCCTTGGGGGTCCTTGTGGGACCCCCTGAGCAGGCCTAGGGGGTCAGGGTGTTTCTACACTGCCCCCTTTTTGAGTTCTACACGTTTGTTTTTCTGCTTTCTTGTGCCTCAGTCTACCGAGGCACAAGATGGCTGCCAACAATTTCTGTTTTGGAGTGTTGACAGACATTGGCAGCCAATCAGCATGCAGCTCGCGCACGCGAAGGTCCGTGCACGTACGCGTACGGTGCGCGCACGGTACGCGGACCCGTGCGCGTACGGTGCGCGCTTATAGATATATACATTTTTTCAAATTCGATTTTCTCAACAACTACTGGAGGGATTAACACCATTTAAACAAAAGGGTGATCTGCGAATCAGACTCTACCATTTTGCAAAATATGGTGTAATTCCGTTCAGCGGTTCGGGCTGTAGCCGCGTCTAATCGTCCTATGGAAATTAACATGGGGAAAACACGTTTTGGGACCCCCCCTTTTTTCTCGGCCCCCGCTTGACGAATCTTCCCGGGAAGGAGCGGAGCGGGCCATCTTCTTTGAGAAATTCTTGAAGATTCAACAACCGGCGCCAAAGTTATTCCCAATAGAATATTGCGAATTTCCTATGGAAACTAGGTCCTAACTATATAAACCTACTGGCGACCGCCAGTAGGTAATATATATATATATATATATATATATATATACACACACACCACAATAAGACAAGACCGGGACCATGTAGATGCAAGAAATTCTCTATTTATTGCGCCCAAAACACTGGGCATTGATAAGTATATGTGTGTAGATATTTTTAATAGATTTAAATAGTGCAAATTTTGCCCAAGTGCATTAGAGCACTTTACATCAGAAGCAGAGTATGCACCAAAATGACAGATTTTTTAACTCTGTGTTTATGGTTTAAGCGATTTGCCCAGACTCACAGAATGTTGAGCCAAGCCAGGATTCAAACCTAGCTGTCCTGTTTCAAAGTCTACAGAGCTAGCATAAATATATTTACAAATATAGAACAATTTAAAAAGTACCTGCCAAGGTGTGCTCTAAAGGTATTCCTGATGGAGCGACTCCTGATGTAGTTGCTGTTATACAATTACTCCAGATGTTCTTATCTGTGATGTAATGACTGATCACCAAGAAGGCAGGAATATCTGGAGAAAAACAGGGTGAAGAAATTTCACTTTTTGTAAGACAATTCTCAAAAACAAATCTTTTTTTGGAAGGAAACTTCACAGTGCAGGTTATGTTGTGAAGGGTAACTAAATCTGCAGACTGCATACAGTATGAAACTTATAAATAGCAGCTCGGAAAATAGCAGCAATTATTCAGTATTTGACCATTACCAAAGAAATAGCCGCAGCGAGCTGCTGCCTCCCCAGTTGGTGACATAGAGTCTGTAATTCTTGTGACGGGTCTGGTCAGTGGTGATATAGATTCTGTAATTCTTGTGACGGGTCAGTCAGACGTGAAGTGATAGCAGAGTTTCACTAACCTCACAGGAGGAGGGACCTCCACCTCCATTCTGTCCAGGCGGCCCCGCTGTTAGATCAGCGGAACCCCAGCCTGCTGGAACAGCGCACACAAGCCACGGGCGGCGCGCTGCCGCAGACTCTCAGAGCTTCAGTCAGGCTTGATAGTGACCGCTGGCGTTTCTGTAACCTAACGAAATATCAGACTATGAACCTCAAATAACGGTAATACACTCGGCTTTTAAGTACACTGATTTAGAGAAGATAGCTTCAGGCAGAGAGCAGCGTCCAACCAGAACTGCCCTATTTTGCCTCTAGACGATTTTTCAACATGAGGTGTGTTTTGATGGAAACGGGCTTTAGGGTTGAGCAGCCGTATTTACAGATATTTGCAATTCTAAGCCCTTTGCCTCACCCCCTCCCCGGCTAGCCGCCTTTATCGGGTTCGCCTAGGCGGATGAGTCCATCCAGGGCACGATTTCCGGCCGTGAGCGGCCTCGTCTTCCCCTCCGGCCGTGGTGGGCTTTTGCTGTGCCCTGCCCGCGGTGTGGCTTGCATGCGGCGCGGTGATAGCTGCCCCTTTTCGGTGTCGGAGATTTACTGCTACTAGAACTAAAATGTGATTCAGCTACCCGTGTTGCGGCCATTGCCTGTAGGGATGGGGAAGTCGCCCATATTTGCCAAGTGACCTTAAAAGCGGTGTACGTGGGGCAGGTTTACCGTCGGGAGCTTATACCAGTGTTGCCTTCTTGGTAGCCGAAATGTTTAAAGAAGTGATCCAATGTTACTCAATTGTTACTATTGGGATTACACGGGACACGGATGCGGAGACTAGGCGGCGCAAAAGCCAGGACGAGCCCCATTTTCAAGGTTAGGAAACAAGCAGCCTGCCTGCAAAATATGATGTCTCATTCTTAACGGGCAGAAGCATTCACGTCAGTACATCTGGTTTGTAGCGCGAGTTTTAAATTTAGCGCGCGAACTGGGCCTGGACCGCACGCGTGTTATGGCGCTGGGACGGTCGCATAGTGAAGCAACAACAGTCACCCATTTCAAGTTAAGTGGCATGTGGGGGAGAAGTTGTTTGCCTAATTTATATGATACTACGTATCGAGGAAACCTTCAGAGACCCAGGGTTCTGTCTAATTGTCCCAGCGTGTTGCCCGAGCAGTCTGGTCCAACCCCCTTAGCAATACCATTACGGTTACATATGCGTTGAACCACGAACCTGGTAGGTAAGCGGCAACGGTGTCCCGTTGGCGCCAATTTACAGCGGCCTCGCCAGAGGCCACGGGTATCTGGTTAGATGCCCCACACCCTAGAGGGCAGTGGGTTGTGACAGATGCCATGTGATAGTGGATCAACTAAAATAGTTTAAAGGCATTATATAGGGCGTTGCATCCGGAAATAGTGCGGATAAACCTATAGTTATTCAGACGCTTCACCTCTCAGTACATGTCGTTCGGATAGGAAGACCGATAATACCGAATACCAGGGACCTGGCCGCAACATAGGTCATGGCAGTTTGTAACCGAAAGATACCTGCTGTGTACAAGCAGACGACTAGCACGGTTTTAACTCCATAGAAACATGCTGCCGCGCATAAGCCCTTTCCCTGTATGGTTGATTTAGACAACCGCTTAATGCAGCAAAATTGCATTCGTTATCACGGATGGATGGATCGACAGGCGGGGCGCGGAGGTTCTGTAATTGGCATGATAGGCAGTCAGGATTGTGAACACCTGTGGCAGAGTCCCTTGTACAGCGTGCTCTCAGGCATACGGAAGGGGAGTGAGAGGCGGGTTAGAAGCTGACGCAAGAGAGCTGGTTAACAACCCTCATCATGCGCGGAGTGGTGGCCTGAGATCACGATGTTGCACCCCCTGCAAAAAACTGTGCCTAGCATAGAGTTCATCTCGAATGTGTAGTAGCTACCGCCCGATGACCCCCGCCAGCCCCACAAGGTCGCCCCTTGCAGCACAAGAGGTGCCCTTTTTTCCTCGCATAACACCCGTAACCATGATGTGATGGGGAATGGCATGCTGCCGATGACGTTCGGCCACCCAAAGCCAGCATCATCCATTTACCCGTCGTCGCAAGCACAATAGACACGGCACACAGGCTTGGGGACGGTGTGGGGTAAGGGGTGTTGGAACGAACCCAGATAGAAGTATCAGGACAGCTCGGAATCTCGGCGGGACCAGGGGTCCCGTGTAAATTATAAATTTACCACAAATCCGTCCATAATCCCTTAAATGGAAAGGTTGTCGTTTGTGTTCCTTTCTAAGAGTATGCAAGCAAATGACTGACAGTACCACCCTTCCCTCAGCAGCATTTCCCCTTTATCCCTTAACACTACTGTTAAAATCGTTTGGGGGAGAGGTATTCCTCCCTCCTCCACGGCTTGTTATTTGCAGTCCCAGTCCCACCACACATAGGGACGGACAGTGGTGACGGGGAAAAGACATCCTAAAGCTGAGTATTGTTCAGAGGTGATTAGCGAAAATATGGGACAGGAATTTAAAATGGCACTAGTTTTCTTGCTATGCCAACATCATTCTCTTCAGTCTGCTGCTGCCGCCAGCCAGATAATGAAGCTGTGCGAACTGAGGGCCAAACGTGAGCACCTTGAGTAGTGAAGTGCGCGGGTTCCTACACATACAACTAGGTACCATCCATCAGGTTTCCAATCGTTCGGTGGGCCTATGATTAATTAGGTTCGAATACGACCTCACAGCGCTCATGTCTCCCTGCCGGGGGAAACGGTGCAATTAGCTTGCACGTCTTTGCCTCGCATATCTAATCATCCATGCTCTTGGAAGAATAGGCGCCCCTGCCATCGCAATCAATTTTCGTTGTCTTAATATAGCCGTTTGGGTGGGGGCAGGTAGAAGCAGTGCTGGGCACGCAAATAACCTTCCCAGCGAGTTATCGTTCCTCAGCACTTTGACAGGTTGGACTCGGTTCGAGGGCATTTAATAGTTGCAAGAAAGACCTCAAACAGGTGGATTCACCCCTTTCACCTTATCGTGTTTCAGTAACCATGACTGTTTAGCTAATAGTATTCTGGCATTCTACAACTTGTAGATTTGATCATTGATGCACATAAAAAAAATAAAAAAAAAATCCCAGTATTGAACGCGCTAGATAGTTACCCAGGATTGAATAAATATAGCCACACGCGACATTGAGTCACGGGGCAGCAATGCATATTTTGAGTATCAAGGTAAACCATAAATTATTACAAAAATGGTTTGTAACTCTCAGCAGTACAGCCTGCTGGCATTTACGAGATCGGTATTGGACATGATTGTTTGTGTTTTCCCCATTTCTGTGAATACAGTTCAACTTCCAAGTAGAGTCGTCCTACCATAACAGCAAGGGTTTCCATACTATTGAAATAACGAAGATTGTACAGGTAGGCAGGATGAACAACTCACAAGTTCGTTCTTCGCCAAAAGGGTCGAGCATTGCATTGGTGCCTTGAGCTAGTCAGGCCACCTGGTGGCACTGCAGCACAGTTTTACCATTACTAGGCCTGACAGAACACTGCGGTCAGTGTTTTCGGAATTATTGCCTAGGCCAGGTGAGCGGTGAGCCCTCACCGAGGTACAGCAGTAAGAAGCAACTGTGACTTAGCACGTAGAGTAGGGGACGGCGGGTTAAGGCCTGGCTGCTAGATAGGAGTTGGCCTAACGGCTAGGGTGCCGACCTCGGACCTGGGGATCTGGGTTCGAGTCTCGGCCATCATCCTGTGATCCTGGGCAAATCACTTAATCCCCTCGTGCCTAATGAATGTGCATCCCCATGCAAGGTAACTGGTGATATGTAAAGCGCTCTGATACCGATCCGAATCTAGCTCGCGCTATATAAAACTCGGCAAATAAATACAAATAAAATACCAGAAACCAAGACATTATGCTCTGCACCATACCTCAGCAAATTTCTCAGTTTGCATAGTGAGACTGCACCACACAAGGGCTCAGGGCCGCGTCCCTGCCGCGAGCGAGGCGCCACCCGCCTGCGGTCTTCCAGTGAGGTTCATGGTAGATTTGTCATTCTCTTCACTGGGTAGGTGTCTCGTTCTGACGTAAGTATTGGGTGTAACAGTTCGGTTTCGGCAAGCTATGCGGGAAGTTTACCCCGTTAGTACGTGTTACAGATGTGAGGTACAAGACCTGTCGAATCACTCAGTCCCTGGAGTTAGAACTGCTTGCAAGGCGCAACGATGGTTAACGATGGTTAACAACGCTGGCACTCGGGGACTCGGGGACTCAGGCCTGTACAATTCTATGTAATAGTGGCTGCCTCGGTCAGTAGCATAGGTGACCAGCAAACTAGCGGAAATATGGGTCGTCGAAAAATTTGCTATTAGGTCACTTTACAGTAGAATGTATACTAGTAAGTTGAAACAAACACCTCGTCCTTATATCATAGTCCTCGGGCATTGGAACTATGTATGTTTCTGCTGGTAAATAAAATTCAATTTACAGCCAGGGTTCCGATTTGGCACGAAATCTGCTAATGGGCACTTACATGGGGTCTGAAGAGCTGGGACGCTGTTGTTTAAAGCGCCGCAAATGTCGTTGTATTGGATGCACTGATGTGCTTTCGGTCAGAACTAACGGTATAACCTATAACATTTCAAACACAGTTAAAAATCGGGATCTTGTGATCCAATTTCCCATACATGCCTTGATCTAAGCCCTCTAGGTAGGCTTAGGTATCTTTCTTACTCCCTCAGTGACACAGACCTCGCTGCTTCTAGTGGCTGAATTGGCAGGAAGTAAGCATGGCACGAGATGTGTCAGGGTTACTCCTGAGTCTTCTGAGTGTGCAGCCGCCACGAGGAAGGGTTTTGCCGGATCCACAGGTTTTGGGGGTGCCTAACTACGTTGCACTAGTGAAAGGGGCGCATAGCCATGAGCAATAAGCTTGGATTGTGCTGGAGGAGCAACAATGTTCGGGGTATCAACCAGATTAGCTCAGCGATGTAGCGGCAGGAAGCTCCTGTAAATAAGCTCATTGCCATATAGCAATGATACAATCTACAGGAAAACATGCCAGGTGTGACCATTCTTCTTCCGGTAGGACCAGTCACCAATACAGTCACTCCAAATGGTGCTCCACAGGGGGAAAAACTGACATAGAGTGCATGAGTCAAAAAGTAGAAGTATACACAAGAACAAATGTAAGGAAGTAAGCGTGGCACTTGTCCAGGTACCAAAAGCAAACACGAGGAAGGGGTAGCAAACAGTGTGTGTTGAGAAAAGGTGACATACAGGTACGAAGAGTATCAAGAACAAGTAGACAGATAATACTGTTTAAATGGCAGACTCTCTAACCAAGAACGCTATGGGAAGTCACCCCCAAGGTCATGGTAAATAGAACTTGCTAGAAGGATAAGGCCTTCCGCAGATAATAGGAAGAGCAGTATTGTATTGGTAGTGCCCTTAAAGGAGGGGAACATGGAGTTCAGTTGGGAGGCCTGGGATGAGGGGTTCCTGGGTAGAACGGTAAGGGTCGAGTTAGGATGTGAGACTAAATCACACACCCAAAGTGCAATGTACATAGACAATAGGGAGGAAATCAGTGGCACTCCCTATAAATTCCTTAGACCTCCCTGTGCCAATCAGGGTGGAGACACATGTGATAGCAATGCGAATATGTGAACGGCAGTACCATCGGGTTCCTGGGGAAAACGAAGGGACACAGCTTGTCAGCCTGTTCACTCCATATATAAGTGCAGGCACCGTAAGAAATCCAGTTGTCTTTGTCTGCGCCGGTGCTTACTTAAAATATCGAACTAATAGCCCACTTTATCATTTGATAGCATCACGCATCCCAAAGCGGAAGGGTACTATGTTAAAGGTGCACTAAACAGCAACCAAAAGTAGCTAGGTGGGTGGGGGGCTCTGTCATCGATGGGGGCCTCCTCCAGAGCTGTGGCGGAGTACAGGGCGATCTGGAAGCAGATGGACAGTAGGGGTACCTCTGCGGCAGAAGGATACAGTCTAAATACCTCTGCCTGGCACAGTAGGGTGCCCGAGCCAAGAACCTGGAGCCGAGGGGGTTTCATGAAACAGCGTCGGCGCCCCGTTAGTCCTTCGGGCGGTCGGGGGGCCTGAACCGACCGGGGGTGTGCCTCAGCTCCCCGCCCTGACAGGGGGGGCGGGAGTCTAACGAAATAAAGTGATAATGTACTGCACCGTCTGAGCATCGACTCGCCGTGCAAGATGGCTCCTTGGGCATGCAGGTCAGCGAGAGGCTGCCGCATTGGATCGCCTGTAAGATGACCCACCTATCAGTAGCTGTGTTGTACGAAATAAACCTGCATCACTGCTTTCCCACAAATATGTCTCATGGTTTCCTTGGTACGTAAGTGTATGTGCGCAGGGCGGAGTAAGCACTGATGGTGTGGGTACTATGCTATTTGGGCAGGGGCTGACAGACCCTGTGTCTCTGCGTTGCTTGTTCGGGGGCAGAATGTGTGCTTTGGAGCAGCGGCCAGACACAGCTAGAGGGGGGGGGGCATTAGGAGGCAAAGTAACATGAACGTCAATTCACCTAAGTGCAAGGGGCAGCGGGGGAGCATGCGAAGAACACATTTATATTCACTATTCATTTAATGAAGAATTGACAGCAACAAAAACAGAAGAGTGGAGCTGCCCTGGGGTGCCTGGCATTGATGCTGCCACCTCTGAGGCCGGGGGCTGCAAGGGCAGTGCTGGGGGGGCCCAAAGACGGCCATGGAAGGGAGCCCATGAAAGAGCTGCCCTGTCTGGACTCAGTGTGCGCTCCAGGTGACCCCCAGCCCTGCAGGCCTCACCCCCTGAGTGTCCCCGGCCTTCCTCGGTGAGGAGGATGCTTCCCTCCATGGACTCCTGCTCTGGGGGTCCTGGGGGGGTCATCGCATGGAGCAGGCCCCGGGCTTAGAGGGGGCGCTTTGGGCCCCAGGGCAGCTCATATCAGAAAGCAGAGTCATTACCGGGCCCGAGGCGGGGCTCGAGGTGCGTTTCATGTGGCCCCGGATTTTAGTTTCCAAGCCCGCGCCCTTATCCTGATCCCGGGAGCAGAGAGAGGGCTGCAGAGGAGCTTCCGGAAACAAACCGGCTCTGCTGTACTGCGCATGTGCAGAACACGAGACACCTACTGCGCATGTGCCGATCATGAGACACTCCCAAACCATTGCACTGCGCATGCCCAGCACGTTGATACGGCCGGCGTATACCGGACTGCGCGTGCGCAGAATCTCGCGCGACACCGAGCACACCGGAAGCAGGAGCAGTAAATCCGGGTGTGCCTAGAAGTGAGGCAGAGCCGTCCAAGGCGCTGCACAGGCCCGGAGCACGAGGAGCAAGCCTCCCTGTGTGCCCTGGAGGCGCCTCACCGCTCACTGGAGGCTTCAGAGCGCTTTACTCCAGCTCATACCACACCAGGCCAGATGTGTGTTTAAGGCACAGGGGGTTTACTTGATTTGCATCCTGCCCTGGTGTGTTTGCTTCAAAACATTGAAGAGCAGCACTGGCCCAGGATGCAGCTGAGGAGCCTTGGCCCTCAGTGTCTCTCCCACTGACCACGAACAGTCAGACGTGAGGTGATAGCAGAGTTTCACTAACCTCACAGGAGGAGGGACCTCCACCTCCATTCTGTCCAGGCGGCCCCGCTGTTAGATCAGCTGAACCCCAGCCTGCTGGAACAGCGCACAAGCCACAGGCGGCGGCTGCCGCAGACTCTCAGAGCTTCAGTTAGGCTTGACAGTGACAGCTGGCGTTTCTGTAACCTAACGAAATATCAGACTCTATGAACCTCAAATACCGGTAATACACTCGGCTTTTAAGAACACTGATTTGCGTGACAATCATTTCACATGCGGTAATGTTACTTAAAATGCATTAGTGTCACACTGGATGTGTGACACTTGGCAGGGCTGGGTCCACCCCCTAATCCTAAACTCTCCTGCCCGGAGTTTAGATTCCTCTTTTCTGCAATAGATGATAGATTGGGTCCTGCTGGACGTCTGGCGGTTCTAGCATGGCCAGAGGCGGGAGTATTCCTTATACTCTCCAGTTCATGACCTCCATGCGTGATTAGACGGTCTTTCAGCAGCCCCCTCAATGGCCGACCTAGGCACACACTCGGAGTACTTAGCCCATACATACTCTGGCCACAACCCACTCATGCTGCATCTGCACTTGGGGAAGAGGGAAGGCCCTGTTCCCACAGAGCGGCTCTGCCCAAAGCTGCTGCACAACATGGGTCTTCTGTGACTTCCTAAGGGAAGCGATTCATGACTTCTCCCCATGTAACCAAGGCCCTACATAGGTAGCGATAGTCTGAGAATCATTGACGGTCGTGATCCGGGGTTAATGAATGGGAGCAGGCTGGGATACTGTAGAAAGCAGGTGTTAGACCTAGGGGATCCTAGACTACATAGGGTAGCCTGGCACAGTAGTGGACACAGCTAAACTCAAGGCGTTGGTTAAGTGCTTACAAGACCCACTCACAGTAACTCAGTGATTGACCACTAAAATAAAAGACTCAACACCAATTTTGGAAAAATACCAGTACCTTTTATAAAAATAATATGACTCTGTTTCTTATGCAAAATAGGTTTACAATTAGCTTAGCAACATCGCACATATGTTACACCAACCTTAGTATATTTCACACTCTAGGAAGACTAATTCATAGGTACAGTTCCCTTGTAATAAATGATTATCACTCCCACAAAATTACTTCTTCCAGCAGATATCACAGCAAGGAATATTCACTATACAGGTTACACATTTACATTACAGACCTGGCATGTACATTTCATTACCCTTCTGTTCTCAGAGATCTGTTCCAGCACGTCAGTCTCTTACCCCCAACAGCGCTGTTCTCAGAGGTCACAGCCCACTAAAAAGCTAAACAGGAGACAAGAGGTGTTAATACGGCTTCACCTTTTGTTTACTTAGTGGCTACACCGCTCTGATAGTGAATCTAACTCCAGGGGTTTAATGGCTTGTAGAGATCCTGACAGGGAGTTCCAAACTTTAATGTATTTCTCTGGCCCAGTCCCTCAACCACTGGCACAAGTACTTAAACCTAGCGGTTCGTGTCTGGAATCAGCGGCCAGGAGTCAAGTTCCCCCAAGGTCTATTTGGAAGGCCTCAGCGCTTCGTAACCACGTTTGTTTTCCAGTCACCGGGGTTACCGAGTGCCGGCACAGCCGCCTCCCGCTCCCTCACTTCCCGGCTTACTTTTGGGTTGAAGGCGAGCTAGCTGGCATTGCCTGCTTCACGCGGTGTCGGTGGTGTCTTCCAGCAGTCGACGTGGGCGTGAGGAGACAGGGAAGCCTACCCCAGTCCGAGGCGCTCCACCGAGGCGTCCGATGCGGCGCTTCTGCCTCCTTCGATGTTCCCGCTGACTGGGACTCCGCCGCGGCGCACCTCTGGTGACGCGGCCGGCCCTTCCTGACTCCGCCTTGCGCCCGCCTCCTCCGACGCGCGGGGTGCTTCTTACCGGTTCCGGCTTGGCGCACCTCTTCTGACGCGACGGCGTCCTTCTCCGCTTCACAGGCGATCAGCTGGGCTCTCCACACACGCCTCGCAGGCGATCAGCTGGGCTCCGCCTCACTTCCAGTGACGTTTCCCTCAATCCTCTCACGGACAACTGGTCCCTGCAAACGCATGTGGGACAGGCTTGGCTGACGGCGCTTTGAGCAGGTATGCACCACAGCTGATTCCGCTTGGCTGCAATAACGAGGGTCTTCTCCCAACACGACCCGGTTCTTCAAACTGAATACAAAGTCTCTGGTCACACTTTATGGCTGGTGTGACAGTGGGGTTCGGTCAGCCTGAAAGGGGGCACTTCCCAACACGCGACAGCCGGCCCACAGGTCGATCTGGTCACCTCTGGTGCGCAATCCTCCTCCACAAGTCGCCTCTCTCCTCACTGGTCACTCCTGACTACTACTACTACTCCAAAATGGCTGCTGGTCACTGGCCTTTTATAGGGTGGCCTGAGACCTGCAGAAGTCACTGGATGCTTCTAGAAAGTTCCTCATGTTAGCCTATAGGCCTGTTCTCCAGTAGTGTCCGTTATGGCAGTTGGTGGACACCATTTTAGGTTTCTGGGTGTCCCTAGATTTTCAAGGGGCATAACTAGGCCTCACAGGTTATGAGGGAAAAATGGCGTCATAACCAAGGAACACCTAGCCCCCTGACAGCACTGAAAAATCCTGGTGGACATGTATAAAAAATAAAAACAGAAACTCTGGGAGGCTAAGGGGGACAAAAAATAAATAATGTTGGTTAGAGTATCCCCAGATGCAGACAGGTCTAATACGCGTCCCCCCCAGCTGAAAGTGGGGAGAGCTACCCAATCCCTTGGGAGTTCTCATCACTAAGGCGGAAATACCTGGATAGACCGTCTGCATTGGCATGGTCCGATCCAGGCCGGTGTTCCACCCTAAAGTCCATTCCCTGTAGGGAGATGGACCACCTTAACAACTTGGGATTCTCCCCCTTCATTTGCATTAGCCAACGAAGGGGGCGGTGGTCAGTCTGAACCAGGAAGTGCGAGCCAAACAAGTATGGCCGCAGCTTCTTCAGTGCCCAAACCACCGCAAAGGCTTCTCGCTCAATTGTACTCCACCTCCTCTCCCGGGGGAGTAGTCTCCTAGACAGGAAGACCACGGGTTGATCCAAGCCCTCATCATTTAGCTGCGATAACACTGCCCCAATGCCATGTTCTGACGCATCTGTTTGGACAATGAATTCTCTAGCAAAATCAGGGGCCTTGAGAATGGGAGCGGAACACAATGCTTGCTTCAAGGTCATGAAGGCTCGCTGGCAAGCCTCTGTCCAGACTACCCGTCGGGGTTGTTTCTTGGAAGTAAGTTCAGTGAGGGGTGCCACGATGGTGCCATACCCCTTCACGAAGCGACGGTAGTATCCAGTGAGGCCCAGGAAGGCTCGGACCTCAGTTTGAGTCTTGGGGGGCTCCCAGGCTATGATAGCCTCAAACTTTGCCTGGAGGGGCTGCACCGACCCTTTGCCCACCAAGTGGCCTAGGTACACCACCGACCCCTGCCCAATCTGACACTTGCTGGCCTTGATTGTCAAGCCAGCCTGTTGCAGGGCATGAAGAACAGCTTGCAAGTGCTGCAAATGGTCCTCCCAGCTGCTACTGAAGACAGCAATGTCGTCCAGGTAAGCAGCAGAAAAAGCTTCCATACCAGAAAGGACCCTGTTCACCAGCCGCTGAAAAGTGGCAGGGGCGTTCTTGAGCCCAAAGGGCATCACACGAAATTGGTAGTGTCCCTGAGGTGTAGAGAAGGCTGACCTTTCCTTCGCCCCCTCGGTAAGGGAAATCTGCCAGTACCCTGAAGTTAGGTCAAAGGTACTTAAGTATTGGGCAGCTCCCAGCCGGTCGATAAGCTCATCCGCCCGTGGGATGGGATGTGCATCAGTCTTGGTTACTGAATTTAAGCCTCGGTAGTCCACACAGAATCTCAATTCGGGTGTGGTGCCTGGTGGGGCAGCTTTTGGTACCAAAACCACCGGGCTAGACCAAGGGCTACTAGAAGGTTCAATCACTCCTAGCTCCAGCATCTTGGTGACTTCACTTTTGATGCTGGCCTTCACCTTGTCTGACAGCCGGTAGATCTTAGACTTCACAGGTGGGCTGTCTCCTGTGTCCACGTCATGGGTACACAGGTGGGTCCTACCCGGGACAAGGGAGAACAGAGAAGAAAATTGCTCCAGAATCTGGCGGCAATCACTCTGCTGTTCAGGAGTCAGGGATGGCGAGAGAATCACTCCCTCCACCGACCCATCCTTTTCTTGGGACGAGAGGAGATCAGGGAGAGGTTCGCTTTCCTCTTCCTCTGCTCCATCGGTCACCATCATTAAGACAACCTCGGGCCTCTCATGATGTGGCTTGAGGCGATTGGCATGCAGCACCCTGTGGGGCTGCCTCGGGGTCTTAAGATCCACCAGGTAGGTGGATTTACCCTTTTTCTCCAATACCTCAAAGGGGCCTGTCCAACGGTCCTGGAGGGCATTTAGCTCTCCAGGTTCCATCACCCACACTTTTTGTCCAGGCTCCAGTTCCACCGGGTGAGCGTTGTGGTCATACCACTCCTTCATAACTGCTTGGCTGGCCTCCAAGTTGTCTGAAGCTTGCTTCCACAACTTAGCCATTTGGCTCCGGAAGGCCAGCATGTAGCTCACCACGTCCTGGGGAAGTTTCCTGGGAGTCTGTTCCCATCCAGCTTTCACCAGGCTGAGAGGTCCCCGTACAGGGTGCCCGTACAAAAGTTCGAAGGGGCTGAAGCCCACTCCCTTCTGTGGCACTTCCCTGTAGGAAAACAAGAGACAGGGTAGGAGGACGTCCCATTTCCTCCGCAGGCTCTCAGGTAGACTCCTTATCATACCTTTCAAGGTTTTGTTAAACCTTTCCACAAGACCATTGGTTTGTGGGTGGTAAGGAGTGGTAAACCGATAGGTAACGCCGCACTCCTTCCACATAGCCCGCATGTATGCTGAAAGGAAGTTAGTCCCCCTGTCGGACACAACCTCCTTGGGGAAACCCACTCGGGTGAAGATCCCCATCAGGGCCCTTGCCACTGCAGGTGCAGTGATGGTCCTCAAAGGTATTGCCTCTGGGTACCGGGTGGCATGATCCACTAAAACCAGGATGAACCGGTGACCAGCTGAAGTTGGTGGATCCAATGGCCCTACAATGTCGATGCCCACCCTCTCAAAGGGGGTGCTAACGACAGGTAGTGGTTCCAGGGGAGCTTTTAGCTTCACCCCTGTTTTCCCACTGGCTTGGCAAGACACACACGTCCGACAATATGTATCAGACGCCACTTTCATTCGAGGCCAGTAGAAGTGGGGGACAAGCCGGGCAAAGGTCTTGTCCTGTCCTAGGTGTCCTGCCAATGGTATCTCATGAGCCAGTTCCAAAAGAAAGGCTCTAAAGCATTGAGGGACCACCAAGGCCCTGGATGAACCATGTCCGGGTGCCTTGGGCTCACTGTAGAGGAGTCCATCCTCCCAGTAAATCTGGTAGCTCCCTACAATGTTCCCTGCTGCCTGGGCTTTGGCCTGCTGCCGCAGCCCCTCGAGAGTAGGACACTCCTTCTGAGCTTTGCAGAACTCTTCCCGGGAAGGACCTCCCTCCACATGCCATTCAGTAGGGATGGGTAGGTTCTCCAGGGAAGCAACATTCTCCCCTGTGGACTCCAGATCCACCTCCGCAGGTGGCCCGTCTGTCTCACGAGGTGAAGATGTCGAGGCAGGGTCCTCCAGCCTCCTGTCCTTCTCCTCTCTGGCAGCCGGCTGGGCCATTGTTCCAGGCTCCAGCGTAAGTGAACTCCCCCTTCGGGCAGTCGCGGACCTTGTGCTGACACAAGTCCAGTCAGGGGGTCCCAGCATCTCAGAGTGAGTCTGGTACTCCACCCTCCTCCAAGCATTGTGCTCCATATCATTCCCTAACAGGCAGTCAACAGGCACGGCAGGGCTTACGGCAACTCGAAGTGGACCTGCAACCCCTCCCCACTCAAAGGGAACCTCGGCCACAGGGTATTGGCCCAATCTGCCGTCAGCCATCACGGCGGGATGGAGTACATCTGGGATGACCTGCTCTGGAGACACCAGCTGACTCCTTACCATAGTCATACTGGCTCCTGTGTCTCTCAGAGCCTCCCCTCTACGGCCGTTGATGGTGACCCACTGCTCATACTTAGTAGTATTAGAGGGCAGTTGGGTCTTTGGAACCATCTCCTTATCTCCCAGGGACACTAAAGTGACACCCGCCCGCTCCCCTCCGTTACCCAAAGGCATCTCCTCCCCGAGCACTACACTAGTTATTCCCGGGGTTTTTCCTCCAGTGGGAGGGGGTGGTCTTTTTGGGCATCTCACATCTCCTTTATAGTGTCCCACACCACCACACTCAAAACAATGAACAACCCTTGGCTGCTGGCTTGGGCCAGGATTAGGGTTGCGAGGGGGGTTACTCTTAGGGATGAATCCTCTGCCCCTTCCTTGTGAAGTATTTTGTGGACCTTTTGAGAACTCCCTCCTATTATCCCCGCCCTCTTTCTTCTGGGGGGTGCCCTGTCCAGACTTCTGGGAATCCCCTTAAGTCCCCCTAGATGACACCCGGGTACTAACCCAGATGTCCGCCTCCTCAGCAAGCTTCCTGGGGCTGGTCAGCTTGCTGTCCACCAGATGCTGTCGTAGCTCGGGAAGACATTTCTCGAGTAGGTGTTCCTTGAGTATGAGGTCATATAAACCTTCATAGTCCCCTACCTCGCTGCCTTTCACCCAACCCTCTAAGGCCTTTCGGGCATAGTCCAAAAAGTCCACCCAGTTCTGCGTGCCCAGTTTGTGGCTTCCCCGGAACTTCTGCCTATACTTCTCAGGGGTTAGCCCAAACTTCCTTATCAGCGCCACCTTCATGGCAGGGTAGTAGGTTTGCTCACTCTGCTCCAGGGCCAATAAGGTATCCCTGCCAGCAGGTGGCATGTATTTGTATAACCCACCCCCCCAGTGGGCCTCCAAGATCCCATGGGCCCTCAATGAGACCTCATAGGCGGCTAGCCATTTTGCAATATCATCACCTGGTACATAGGTTGCCATGACATCTTTGGGTAAATAGGGTCTGGGTTCTCTGGTGTTCACCTTGGTTTCGCTGCCACCATTTGGAGTGATGTTAGGGGCCTGGAATTCGAGCTCTCGTAGCTTGAACTCGTGTTCCAACCTCCTCCGCTCCCTCCTTTCTTCCAACTCCATCTTTGCTATTTCCCATCTTAACAGTCTTTCCTCTCTCCTGTCAGCTAACTCGGTTTCTGACAACCCTCTCGATGACACACTGCTGCCCTCCCTTGAGGTTGCCTTGGGGCTGATTGACATCTCACCCACCCCCGGGGGACATTCCGCAGTCCTATCAATGACAGTACCTCTGTCCGATTCCTCCTCCTCTACCGTTCCCTCCGTGTGCGCTTCCACCCAGGCTCGCAGACTAGTACGGAGCTCTTCTCTTTTGGCCCCTCGCCTAATGAACACTCCCCTTTCCTGACAGAAATCCTTGAGCTGTGCCACAGTATAGGTCTCCAGCTCTGACATTTCGAATTCCATCTTGACAGTGAAGAGTGTGGACAGCCACCCCAAAGTAAGTTACAAGGATAGGAAACTCTGAGGGTCACCTCCACCCACCACCAGGAGTAAATTTAGAAAAAACAAAATTCAGATTAGGAAGGCCGCAGGGAGAAAACTCCAGGTGTAGTCCCGTGGTAAGCACTGCGTTACTACTAAGTGAGTGTAAGCACAAATCCGCAATCCCACCGCTGAAACACCAATTATGTTAGACCTAGGGGATCCTAGACTACATAGGGTAGCCTGGCACAGTAGTGGACACAGCTAAACTCAAGGCGTTGGTTAAGTGCTTACAAGACCCACTCACAGTAACTCAGTGATTGACCACTAAAATAAAAGACTCAACACCAATTTTTGAAAAATACCAGTACCTTTTATAAAAATAATATGACTCTGTTTCTTATGCAAAATAGGTTTACAATTAGCTTAGCAACATCGCACATATGTTACACCAACCTTAGTATATTTCACACTCTAGGAAGACTAATTCATAGGTACAGTTCCCTTGTAATAAATGATTATCACTCCCACAAAATTACTTCTTCCAGCAGATATCACAGCAAGGAATATTCACTATACAGGTTACACATTTACATTACAGACCTGGCATGTACATTTCATTACCCTTCTGTTCTCAGAGATCTGTTCCAGCACGTCAGTCTCTTACCCCCAACAGCGCTGTTCTCAGAGGTCACAGCCCACTAAAAAGCTAAACAGGAGACAAGAGGTGTTAATACGGCTTCCCCTTTTGTTTACTTAGTGGCTACACCGCTCTGATAGTGAATCTAACTCCAGGGGTTTAATGGCTTGTAGAGATCCTGACAGGGAGTTCCAAACTTTAATGTATTTCTCTGGCCCAGTCCCTCAACCACTGGCACAAGTACTTAAACCTAGCGGTTCGTGTCTGGAATCAGCGGCCAGGAGTCAAGTTCCCCCAAGGTCTATTTGGAAGGCCTCAGCGCTTCGTAACCACGTTTGTTTTCCAGTCACCGGGGTTACCGAGTGCCGGCACAGCCGCCTCCCGCTCCCTCACTTCCCGGCTTACTTTTGGGTTGAAGGCGAGCTAGCTGGCGTTGCCTGCTTCACGCGGTGTCGGTGGTGTCTTCCAGCAGTCGACGTGGGCGTGAGGAGACAGGGAAGCCTACCCCAGTCCGAGGCGCTCCACCGAGGCGTCCGATGAGGCGCTTCTGCCTCCTTCGATGTTCCCGCTGACTGGGACTCCGCCGCGGCGCCCCTCTGGTGACGCGGCCGGCCCTTCCTGACTCCGCCTTGCGCCCGCCTCCTCCGACGCGCGGGGTGCTTCTTACCGGTTCCGGCTTGGCGCACCTCTTCTGACGCGACGGCGTCCTTCTCCGCTTCACAGGCGATCAGCTGGGCTCTCCACACACGCCTCGCAGGTGATCAGCTGGGCTCCGCCTCACTTCCAGTGACGTTTCCCTCAATCCTCTCACGGACAACTGGTCCCTGCAAACGCATGTGGGACAGGCTTGGCTGACGGCGCTTTGAGCAGGTATGCACCACAGCTGATTCCGCTTGGCTGCAATAATGAGGGTCTTCTCCCAACACGACCCGGTTCTTCAAACTGAATACAAAGTCTCTGGTCACACTTTATGGCTGGTGTGACAGTGGGGTTCGGTCAGCCTGAAAGGGGGCACTTCCCAACACGCGACAGCCGGCCCACAGGTCGATCTGGTCACCTCTGGTGCGCAATCCTCCTCCACAAGTCGCCTCTCTCCTCACTGGTCACTCCTGACTACTACTACTACTCCAAAATGGCTGCTGGTCACTGGCCTTTTATAGGGTGGCCTGAGACCTGCAGAAGTCACTGGATGCTTCTAGAAAGTTCCTCATGTTAGCCTATAGGCCTGTTCTCCAGTAGTGTCCGTTATGGCAGTTGGTGGACACCATTTTAGGTTTCTGGGTGTCCCTAGATTTTCAAGGGGCATAACTAGGCCTCACAGGTTATGAGGGAAAAATGGCGTCATAACCAAGGAACACCTAGCCCCCTGACAGCACTGAAAAATCCTGGTGGACATGTATAAAAAATAAAAACAGAAACTCTGGGAGGCTAAGGGAGACAAAAAATAAATAATGTTGGTTAGAGTATCCCCAGATGCAGACAGGTCTAACAGCAGGTATATAGTGCACTAAAAGAAGTACACTGTGCAGAGAGTCCAGTGAGTCCCAGATTGGTACACAGAGGCAAAAGCCGATAACACTAACACTCTATTTGTGGTATTGTGGGGGAGCAGCTAGGCTTATCAGAAGGTAGTGCTAAGAATTTGCTGTACTCACAAAGGCAATAAATGACACACACACTCAAGAATAAATCCATGATCAATTTCCAAAATAACATCGATTTTAGTGTCATTTATAAGACCAAGAACTTTGTTATAAAGTAAGTACTTTTTAAAATATGAATTTTCAAAGTTTGCAAAATCAATCACCATTACGCACCATTGAAGTGAACAGGAGAAACTAGAAAAATTAAAATAAAATCATATAGTTGGATCTCAAGGTTCACTTTCTTATATTAGATAAGTAGCAAGGCCCAGCCCAATGTTACACCAGCGTATTTTCGGTAGGTTTCCAGATTTGGCTGGAAGCAGAGTGCTGGTAGCTGGTGCACTACGAAGAAGGGGAGCATCTGAAAACACACTCCACAAAGAGACTTACAGGTAAGTCCGGGGGGTCCCACTCAAGGGATCAAGTTGCAAGGGCCTCAGAACCACAGGAGCATAGCTACTTCTCTGGGCGGGCTGGGTGCAGAATAGATAGGTCATGATGGGGGCTCGTGTCAAGATGTCCTTGTGGTCAGGCGCAGCCGATTTTGGGACAGTGGGTCTCATGCATCTTGATGTCCCTCAATAGGTGCTTGCTTCATGGGCAGTTGGAGTCTGGATTGGACTCTTCGTCCCGATGATTGCTGCAGAGGGTCCGGTACCCCAGGTTTTGGTGTGGCACGGCTCCGGTAAGTACTGATGTCTCAAAGCTTGGTGGGAAAACAGATCTGACCCTCCAGAGCTGGTGTACCACTTTTGGTTCAGATGCTGCATTGGAGTCGCCAGCGAGCAGCAAGTAGGTACAACTGGATTCTGCAGTTTAGTGCCTACAGCTGCAGGGGAACGGTACCGCCTGTCAGGCTCTTCCTTCCAGAATCCTCAGAGTGGTATTGATGCTCTATGGGGGCTCACCTCTCAATAATCCCAAGTCTGAGATACTCACAGACTGTTGGAATCATCAAACGGGGGAAGGAAAGGGTAGGAACAGCTGGGAGAGAGATCTGAGGATGACACAGGAAACACGATGAGGAATTATACTTCAATAGTCCTACACAGTATTAATAAGATATGTTTCCTTATTCCAATTGTATTACATCTCACACCCTACCTGAATTAATAAAGAAGTTAGGGAGCGATGCCAGGAGAGAGCAGGATGATTACATGTTCCTCAACCTGAAACTATTGGAAAGAAAACAGAGAGCATACAATGTAAACACTTCTATCTAATCGATACCTATTTTTAGTATGCTTAAAATAAAACCCATGAATCCCCTACCCATAGGTACAGGCAGTTTTGGCCATGAGTGAACAGCACTGAGAACCGCACCCCCTTCGTTGAACTCTCTGTTCTGGAAATATATAGAAAACAAAGAACAACCAATAGCAAAGGTAAAAAAAGTTGGGCCAACTTCCTTCACAGTCTTGCAAAATGCCCGGCATAGAAATAAGCCCAGGTACGTTGAGACTCCACTATATCCTGGGCATGAAGAAAACGTAACACAAAGTACCAGTGTGACCCTTCCGTTTGGTAAACCAATAGTCCAAAAGAAAGTCTAGGCAAGTTCTTGAACCAGATATCAAGAACCTGATCCTGATTGAAACGGGACTGGTTTCTGCAAGCAGGATCTAGAACTGGCCAAATAATGCCCCCAAAAGACTGTAAGCGATCCTCTACAAGGGACCGTATCATGCCGGTCCCCGCCAACAAAGGAAAGCATATCCGCCAGGTAATCCCTGCTTCCGGTAGCCTCCTCTGCAAGAGCCTAAAACAGCCGGACTCGTCCAACAGAGTAGGAGAAGCAGGGGAGAATGACGAGGCACGAAACACTCTGCTTCTCACTCAGGAGAAATGCGGTACCACAATGTGTGCAAAATGCACTCTTATCACCTTTAATTGCAGTTCGCAGGAGAAGTCTGAAATCACCGCAGGCTTCAGAATAGTTGGCAACGTCTTCCTTCGGCCGCCGCCATTTACCCTGCCTTCGACGTCATCCCGCGGTCACGTGGGACGTGACTCGCACTGTAAGCCGGGGATTGTAGTCCTCCAACCCCTGCACTTCCTGGTTCGCGCTAGAGGTGCAGCCAGCGCGTAACCGGTTCACATTCTGACACCGGGATTCTTTGGAGGCCTCACAGTTGCAGGGCGAGACAACAGGCCACAATTGTTGAGTCCTAAGGCGGCAGGCTGTGTTTGGCACCAGTTTTCTGCAGCACTGCTTCAGCCCTTGGGTCAGCAGCCCTTCTGTGTCCTTTTCTTCTCTGTGTCCATTGAATCTGAGTTCAGAGTCCAGGCATGCCACCTCAGTACTACATTTAGGGGTGTTAAAGGGAGAGATAGGTAGTAGTCAAAGGGCAACCTACCTTTAGGTTGGCTACGCCCTGCAAGTGACCACTTCCTGTGGTAAGGGGCACTACCCTAGCCCTGATAGCTTGATTATTGCCATCCCAAAATAGAGGAATTGGAAAAGGCATGTCCACATCCCTGCCTTACCTTAGGGGTAGTGCTGGCTGACTGTGGGCACACTTCCCAATCTAACTAATTTTCTCGCCTGTCCTCCCGCCAAATGTGGAGCAGTACAGGGAGGTTGGCATCCTACCCTACCTGGGGATGTCTGGTTTGCATTTCAAAGGCAGACTCAGGGCCATGGAGGAGGTGTGAAGCACCTCCGTCTGGAGCAGGGTTTGTTCTTGGCCTCTGAGAGTATTGGCCTTCACCCCATGAGGTCAGAAACGTGTCTGTTGGTTTCAGGCTGGCCAGGACTAGTCAGAGGCCACACCAGTGCTTCGTAGGTTTTCAGGGGACCCTCTAAAGGGTATCTTGTGTGCATTTATTAATAAATCCCTCACTAGCATCAGTGAAGATTAATTAAGACGAGATGTTTGGTACCAAACATCTTAGGGTACAGTGAAGCCATCATGGAGCTTGGAAACTCGTAATGGCAAGTATTCAGCCCATGCACTCTCTATGGCTTCCTTGGGCACTTAAAATATCCAAGAATGGACTTAGATATTGTAGGGTCATATCTGCTAACACAGATATGTCTGTAAATTTGTTATCCTGGTGCACTCTGTAATGATACAGCTTTAGTCAACGTGTGTTGTAGGGATTCTTAGTTAGCGCAACTCATGTCACAAGGCGTCCTGCCCTTGTCTTACAATAATAGAATGCGTGGTGTGGAAGGGCAACTCCCTCCTACAAATGAGTGCGCTGTTTTTCAATGAAACTCTTGGGTTTCTTCTCCACTTTTTCAAAATTCATACTCAAATTATTCCATATATAACAAATTTGTAATCCATGTTGGTTTTACAATTGATTTGTAGTTTTATTTCACAGTTTCATGTAGGATAATATGCCAATTATCAATACATCTTATATTCCCAATGCATTTCGGGTCTCATACATCGGACCCTTCATCAGGGGACTAGAAAATGAAAGGAAACAGGACCAATTAATTCACTGTCCATAATATACACATTCTATATAACGTTTTAAGTACTCAAACTCAATTACAGTTCTCCAACATAGAATCAGTGCATAACTCCTCCGTTCTACTGTGTGAATGCAATACAGTTTCCCTTTCCTAATAACGAGCTTTAAGATATGAATCTATTTTATACAAACACATGAACTAATAGTGCGCGCGCTCATGGCTATACTGAACATCACAACCCTCCAAACGTTTTCCTCTTCTACTTACATTCGACCATCCGGTCTGCTACATAGAATGTACTGGCGTCTCAGCGTTGCAGTATTACGCGCCAAAAGTCAAGAGCTATCTATCGACTACAGTTCCGTCCACGTGATCGGAACATCTTCCAATCACGGCAGAGTGTTACTCCGGTCATGTGACTGGGTCCGTTCTGGCTTCACGGACATGAAAATAAATGAAACAACTCGTTATTTATGTGTATTGCGGGAATTATACTCCGAGTCGAAATCACTACCTTATGTTTTATCATGACAATAAGAATGTATTAAAGAAATAAAAAGAAATAAAAATCAACAACAATATACTCAAAGTGAATTGAGTCATTAAAGTTCAAATAACGCTTCAAGGCTCACGGATATACTACAAGTCCATAGTTGCGATTTATAGAAAACATGAATGTTCAATTCTATCGTTAAGCCCCATAGGATGGGCCGAATTAAGTTTTTTGATCCAATAGTATTCACATCTGAGTCTTTGCTTGGTGGGATCCAGGTCGCTGCGTGGGACAATTCTCTCTAAGACCATTGCACTATTTAAATTTTTTAGATCTTTGAAATTAAGATACTTCTTTAAAGATGCAACTGAAGTTCAAGCTGAAAAAACTTGGGAGAAAGAATTTCGATCAAAAAGTTCATTTTGTGCTCCATTTACCCACAAAACCATTGAAGCGTTTGAGAGATCAGTACTAACAGATGTGCAAAAAATTACGTATAGCAAACCTAAAAAAAGCAACCTCACAACCAGTGAATGGAATACCTTGAAAAATTTAACCAATAACGAACAATTGACTTTTCAAAAGGCAGACAAGGGAGGGGCCCTTGTAGTCATGGACACGGACTTTTACATCAAAAGTGTCAATGATCATGTGAATAATCCTGATATATATCTTCCACTAGAATCGGACCCGACTCAAGAATACCAGCAAATTCTACAAAAGATCATCAACCACGCTCATGAGATGAAGTGGATTAATGACAAAACCAAACAGTTTTTTGAGATAAAATATCCCAGACGACCTAAGTTGTATATGACACCCAAAATACACAAAAATTTGCAAAATCCGCCATTTAGACCCATCGTCTCTGCGTGTGGGTCAATCTCTGAGCCCATAGGGAAATTCATTGATAGGTTTTTGCAACCGATTGTAAAAAATTCAGCCACGTACATCAAAGACACGACAGCTTTTTTGAACTTATTGAAAAAGATTGAGCTTAAGATGGATGAAACTTACCTACTGTGTACCATTGATGTAACCGCCCTCTATACCTCTATCCCCCACAATGAGGCTTAGAGGCATTAGAATGCAGTCTTATAAACAGTGATCTTCAAGAAGAACAAAAATTACTAATCATACAACTCATGGAATTCGCATTGTTTTGCAGTTATTTTGAATGGGATGGAAAATACTACAACCAAAGTAGCGGGACATCTATGGGCTTTGGGGGGGCGCCCTCATACGCAAATATCTTTATGAACAAGTTCGAAACTGACCACATTCTGAAAAATTTGCAATGGACAGACCATTTGATTATGTACAAAAGGTACATTGATGATTTATTCATAATATGGAGAGGCGTTAAAGAAGACCTGGAAAACAATATCATTGCACTCAATGCGTGCAATGAACGCATAAAATTCACCCACACCATAGATGAACAAAGTATTGCATTCGTTGATGTGAAAGTATCGATCATTAACAACAGCATTGAGACTAAGGTACACATTAAGACAACAGATAAAAATTCATCTTTACTGTTTCAAAGTTTTCATCCTATGGCGTTGAAAAAGCACTTACCGACTTCTCAATTTATAAGAATGAAAAGAATAACCTCAAATGAAGATGAGTTGTCAAAAATTTTGCAAGAACAAGTAAAGAAATATCAAGCAAGAGGATATCCTAATGATGTACTGCAAACATCCATTGAAAGAGTGGCTAATCAATCTCGAACCAGCATGTTAAGAGAAACAGTTAAAATTCAGGAGACTAAAACTGTTTGTGTACTTAAATTCTCTACAGATGCACCTAAAATTAAAAAAATAGTGAACAGACATTGGAGACTCATCCAGCAAGAGCCGGATTTGAAAGACCTGTATAACGAAAAAATAACTTTCGCATTTCAAAGATCGAAAAACATAAAAGAAATGTTGAACACACCGAAGAAACTCACAAAAACCTTTAAAGGCATGCAAAAATGCCAAAACTGCATCCATTGTGGAAATGTGATCACTGGAAACCAATTTACTCACCCCACTAAAGGGCATCTTATTGAATTGAAACATAACAGTACATGTGATACAATGAACTGCGTGTATGTCATCAAATGTCCGTGTGGCAAAACCTATGTAGGACAAACCGAGAGAAAAGTAAAAACACGTATAACTGAACATAAGAGCAACATCAGACTCATAAACACCAAATCTACCATTGCATGCCATTGGCTTGAAGCACGTCATCAAATTTCCCAACTAATATACATGGTCTTAGAGAGAATTGTCCCAAGCAGCGACCTGGATCCCACCAAGCAAAGACTCAGATGTGAATACTATTGGATCAAAAAACTTAATTCGGCCCATCCTATGGGGCTTAACGATAGAATTGAACATTCATGTTTTCTATAAATCGCAACTATGGACTTGTAGTATATCCGTGAGCCTTGAAGCGTTATTTGAACTTTAATGACTCAATTCACTTTGAGTATATTGTTGTTGATTTTTATTTCTTTTTATTTCTTTAATACATTCTTATTGTCATGATAAAACATAAGGTAGTGATTTCGACTCGGAGTATAATTCCCGCAATACACATAAATAACGAGTTGTTTCATTTATTTTCATGTCCGTGAAGCCAGAACGGACCCAGTCACATGACCGGAGTAACACTCTGCCGTGATTGGAAGATGTTCCGATCACGTGGACGGAACTGTAGTCGATAGATAGCTCTTGACTTTTGGCGCGTAATACTGCAACGCTGAGACGCCAGTACATTCTATGTAGCAGACCGGATGGTCGAATGTAAGTAGAAGAGGAAAACGTTTGGAGGGTTGTGATGTTCAGTATAGCCATGAGCGCGCGCACTATTAGTTCATGTGTTTGTATAAAATAGATTCATATCTTAAAGCTCGTTATTAGGAAAGGGAAACTGTATTGCATTCACACAGTAGAACGGAGGAGTTATGCACTGATTCTATGTTGGAGAACTGTAATTGAGTTTGAGTACTTAAAACGTTATATAGAATGTGTATATTATGGACAGTGAATTAATTGGTCCTGTTTCCTTTCATTTTCTAGTCCCCTGATGAAGGGTCCGATGTATGAGACCCGAAATGCATTGGGAATATAAGATGTATTGATAATTGGCATATTATCCTACATGAAACTGTGAAATAAAACTACAAATCAATTGTAAAACCAACATGGATTACAAATTTGTTATATATGGAATAATTTGAGTATGAATTTTGAAAAAGTGGAGAAGAAACCCAAGAGTTTCATTGAAAAACAGCGCACTCATTTGTAGGAGGGAGTTGCCCTTCCACACCACGCATTCTATTATTGTAAGACAAGGGCAGGACGCCTTGTGACATGAGTTGCGCTAACTAAGAATCCCTACAACACACGTTGACTAAAGCTGTATCATTACAGAGTGCACCAGGATAACAAATTTACAGTTATTCATTTTCTGCCCTACTGATCCTAGGTAGCACCAGCGTACAAATATGCAACTAGACGAGATTGCATTAATCACCACCAATAAAGCGGAAACGTTAGCTTTCACTGCAGAAACAGCAAAAGAAATTTATGATCTGATCCAGGAGACCAGACAATTCACTCCTCAAAAAACCACTACAGCACAGCTAATACGACAATTTGAATATTTGAGCAAAAAAGAAATAAACCAGAGGATGCACGCCACCACGCTTATCCATTATCATAAAAATCAACGAATACCTAGAGGCCTCCGGATAGCCCTCAAGCCCATGTTGTGTAAAAATAGTAAAAAATTCATTGAACGGTGGTATCAAATTTTAAATAAATGTTCGTTGGATCTGATCCTGCTTATAGTGGAAGAACTGTCAAAAGCATTAACAGAAATTGAAGAAGAAATTAAGTTGTTGAAAACACAAATTAGTACAATTGCAGATCTACAAACAACTTTAGAAGATGTGAACAGTAAATTAGACAAGTATGCTAAAGAAGTAAATGAACGAAAGGTGCGTAAATACCGCAGAGACACTTTAGACTACAAATTGGAAGAGGTGTATACTTGGGCCGATATTTACAATCAAAAGAAATGGCAACCCCAGCATCAACAATAAAAAAAAACCACCACATCTTCATCTCAAGAAAGTGTAGTATCTGATTCAGAGATAGCATCTACGAGGAGACCGATCACGAAAACCACAATTCCCACTGAAAAACCATCCACTAGTAATGTGACTCCGCAAGTGAGTTTTTTAGAGATCAGCCCTGCGGCAAACGCTCCACCGATAACTATAGACCCACTAGACGAGGAAGCAGAAACAGAAAAAAACATAGCAGAAAGGACCAGGAGTCAGAAAGCGAAAACCAACTAATTGTGAATATTTCATCCAAACAACTTACACAAGCTGAAACTAAGATTCTCAATAAAGGAATGACATTTGTACCTACATACTCCTCCAATTCAGCAGAAACAGACATTGCACTATTTAAATTTTTTAGATCTTTGAAATTAAGATACTTCTTTAAAGATGCAACTGAAGTTCAAGCTGAAAAAACTTGGGAGAAAGAATTTCGACCAAAAAGTTCATTTTGTGCTCCATTTACCCACAAAACCATTGAAGCGTTTGAGAGATCAGTACTAACAGATGTGCAAAAAATTACGTATAGCAAACCTAAAAAAAGCAACCTCACAACCAGTGAATGGAATACCTTGAAAAATTTAACCAATAACGAACAATTGACTTTTCAAAAGGCAGACAAGGGAGGGGCCCTTGTAGTCATGGACACGGACTTTTACATCAAAAGTGTCAATGATCATGTGAATAATCCTGATATATATCTTCCACTAGAATCGGACCCGACTCAAGAATACCAGCAAATTCTACAAAAGATCATCAACCACGCTCATGAGATGAAGTGGATTAATGACAAAACCAAACAGTTTTTTGAGATAAAATATCCCAGACGACCTAAGTTGTATATGACACCCAAAATACACAAAAATTTGCAAAATCCGCCATTTAGACCCATCGTCTCTGCGTGTGGGTCAATCTCTGAGCCCATAGGGAAATTCATTGATAGGTTTTTGCAACCGATTGTAAAAAATTCAGCCACGTACATCAAAGACACGACAGCTTTTTTGAACTTATTGAAAAAGATTGAGCTTAAGATGGATGAAACTTACCTACTGTGTACCATTGATGTAACCGCCCTCTATACCTCTATCCCCCACAATGAGGGCTTAGAGGCATTAGAATGGAGTCTTATAAACAGTGATCTTCAAGAAGAACAAAAATGACTAATCATACAACTCATGGAATTCGCATTGTTTTGCAGTTATTTTGAATGGGATGGAAAATACTACAACCAAAGTAGCGGGACATCTATGGGCTTTGGGGGGGCGCCCTCATACGCAAATATCTTTATGAACAAGTTCGAAACTGACCACATTCTGAAAAATTTGCAATGGACAGACCATTTGATTATGTACAAAAGGTACATTGATGATTTATTCATAATATGGAGAGGCGTTAAAGAAGACCTTGAAAACAATATCATTGCACTCAATGCGTGCAATGAACGCATACAATTCACCCACGCCATAGATGAACAAAGTATTGCATTCCTTGATGTGAAAGTATCGATCATTAACAACAGCATTGAGACTAAGGTACACATTAAGACAACAGATAAAAATTCATCTTTACTGTTTCAAAGTTTTCATCCTATGGCGTTGAAAAAGCACTTACCGACTTCTCAATTTATAAGAATGAAAAGAATAACCTCAAATTAAGATGAGTTGTCAAAAATTTTGCAAGAACAAGTAAAGAAATATCAAGCAAGAGGATATCCTAATGATGTACTGCAAACATCCATTGAAAGAGTGGCTAATCAATCTCGAACCAGCATGTTAAGAGAAACAGTTAAAATTCAGGAGACTAAAACTGTTTGTGTACTTAAATTCTCTACAGATGCACCTAAAATTAAAAAAATAGTGAACAGACATTGGAGACTCATCCAGCAAGAGCCGGATTTGAAAGACCTGTATAACGAAAAAATAACTTTCGCATTTCAAAGATCGAAAAACATAAAAGAAATGTTGAACACACCGAAGAAACTCACAAAAACCTTTAAAGGCATGCAAAAATGCCAAAACTGCATCCATTGTGGAAATGTGATCACTGGAAACCAATTTACTCACCCCACTAAAGGGCATCTTATTGAATTGAAACATAACAGTACATGTGATACAATGAACTGCGTGTATGTCATCAAATGTCCGTGTGGCAAAACCTATGTAGGACAAACCGAGAGAAAAGTAAAAACACGTATAACTGAACATAAGAGCAACATCAGACTCATGAACTCCAAATCTACCATTGCATGCCATTGGCTTGAAGCACGTCATCAAATTTCCCAACTAATATACATGGTCTTAGAGAGAATTGTCCCACGCAGCGACCTGGATCCCACCAAGCAAAGACTCAGATGTGAATACTATTGGATCAAAAAACTTAATTCGGCCCATCCTATGGGGCTTAACGATAGAATTGAACATTCATGTTTTCTATAAATCGCAACTATGGACTTGTAGTATATCCGTGAGCCTTGAAGCGTTATTTGAACTTTAATGACTCAATTCACTTTGAGTATATTGTTGTTGATTTTTATTTCTTTTTATTTCTTTAATACATTCTTATTGTCATGATAAAACATAAGGTAGTGATTTCGACTCGGAGTATAATTCCCGCAATACACATAAATAACGAGTTGTTTCATTTATTTTCATGTCCGTGAAGCCAGAACGGACCCAGTCACATGACCGGAGTAACACTCTGCCGTGATTGGAAGATGTTCCGATCACGTGGACGGAACTGTAGTCGATAGATAGCTCTTGACTTTTGGCGCGTAATACTGCAACGCTGAGACGCCAGTACATTCTATGTAGCAGACCGGATGGTCGAATGTAAGTAGAAGAGGAAAACGTTTGGAGGGTTGTGATGTTCAGTATAGCCATGAGCGCGCGCACTATTAGTTCATGTGTTTGTATAAAATAGATTCATATCTTAAAGCTCGTTATTAGGAAAGGGAAACTGTATTGCATTCACACAGTAGAACGGAGGAGTTATGCACTGATTCTATGTTGGAGAACTGTAATTGAGTTTGAGTACTTAAAACGTTATATAGAATGTGTATATTATGGACAGTGAATTAATTGGTCCTGTTTCCTTTCATTTTCTAGTCCCCTGATGAAGGGTCCGATGTATGAGACCCGAAATGCATTGGGAATATAAGATGTATTGATAATTGGCATATTATCCTACATGAAACTGTGAAATAAAACTACAAATCAATTGTAAAACCAACATGGATTACAAATTTGTTATATATGGAATAATTTGAGTATGAATTTTGAAAAAGTGGAGAAGAAACCCAAGAGTTTCATTGAAAAACAGCGCACTCATTTGTAGGAGGGAGTTGCCCTTCCACACCACGCATTCTAACACAGATATGTCCACATCTGTGATATAGTGCACCCTGCCTTAGAGATATAAGGCCTGCAGTTGTGGTGACTTACCGACATCTCATTCAGTGTATGTGGGTGTTGGAACCTAATGATGTCAGGTCACCTAGGGTAGCCTGGCCTAGGGTAAGACAATATCAACAGAGACACATGTGTAAAGGTTGCACACCACCCAGCAGTAATTTAATGCAATAACACTCAAAAATGACACTACACCAAAGTTTGTTTAAAAATATGAACTGTTTTATAAAAATATACTTTGCTCTTTTGTCTATTCTCAATCTTCAGTAAACGCAGTTCAATACCATATGTCAAGTAGGTAAATTATTAATCTCTCAACAGTTGCCAAACTATTTCACTAATCAGCCTCTCAGCTTAACAGCACATTACATTAGTCTCCAGGGAGCAGTGTTTAAATCGTCAGCACTGAAACATTCATAGGAATTACTTCCTTATCAGTCACCAGGTACCTTAGTATGGGGTCTCACGGTTAACAAAGCCAACTCTTACAGCAACACTGCAATTCCCTCCTTCCCCCCAATGGATTCTCTGCCTGATGGTTTCCTGTGGTCAAATTCTCTCTAGATAGAAGTAAACAGATTTGTTAGGACCACTTTCCCATATCAGATTTTTTTATAGCAGGCGAATACAATATCTAATGAGTGAGCCTTAGATGTAACAAGTTCGATTTGACAATTCTCTAAAGAACCACAGGCATTCTACCCAGACTGCTCCCCAGTAAGTTAACAGTGTTCTTCCGTTGACCCTTCTCAGTTCTGAAACGTTCTCTTATTCCGCCTCTTTTGAATTCTGTAAGGGAATCCTTTGGGATACCAGAATTGAACTTTTACCCCGAGTTCTGGTGCTCCTAATCACTTTGCTGAATGAAAAGGGGGGGAAAGTCTAGGCATATCGCAATTTCCCCACTCCTCTTACTTGTGTCAGTAAACGTGCCTCTCTCTCCGGCTTGCGCTCCGACTTCTGGGGCCTCCGCTGACCTCTACCAGCGCGTACCTCGGGGCTGGTTTCCAGATTGCACCTGCCAGCCCCGGGAGGAGTTCGCGCTAAATTCACGCTCCGTGTGGGGCCCGCTCCCCGTCTCGGTCTACCTCAGTCAACTCACTCTCCGGCAGCGCTCCTGCGCACGCGCGGGAGAGTAGCGGCTCGGGACGGCGGCTGCTCCCCTTGACAGCACGGGAAGTGGCTCACCTCTGGGCCTGCTCGGTCCTAGGCCCCTCCTGTAAGGACAGTGATCACCGCCGAGAGTCTGTGCAGAAGCGCGCTGCCAGAATACAGCCAGCGTCACACTCCGCTTCACACCAACTTCGCGGCAGCGCCTGATCTCCCACCTCAGATTCCACAGGTGGGAAGAGATGACTCTGGCTGCGCTCTCTCCCACAAGCAATGGGGTCCCGGTTTTACACCAAGGAAGAACTGATCAGGGGTAAAGCCTCCAATCCTTTAACTCCTGCAAATTGCTCTATCCCTTCATACTGGACAAGGGTGGGTAAAGACTTGGTTTTACACCTCACACCCTCCTGGGCTGGAATCCCCCTGTCCAGGGTCAGCAGGATGGAACTAACTGGGTCAGACCTACAGAGTTGGAGGGGGGTTGAATCCTAGAAGGGGCAACCCTTGAGAGGTAAGCTACCCTGTGAAGATCCTATCCCTTCCCTTACCAGACCCTTAACCTATACTCCAGCTGCTCCTCACTAACAAGACAAAATGGTTGCCCAGCATTCCGCCTTTTATAGGCTGACCCTCAGAGGTCCAGAAGGGACCAGAAGGTTCTGGAATGCCCTACTCTATCCTATGGGACAGGCCTCAGGTGTGTCAGTTGTGACAGTTAGAAGCCACCATTTTGTGGATCTGTATTAATTCCTGTCAGGAAAGGCCTCTTGGCCTGAAGTGAAAACTTATGAGGGCAAAAGAGCATCTATCCCCCAGACCAACACCATAAAAATTTAGTGGACACAAAAGATATAAAGGCATGAGGGGCAAAAAGGGGACAAAAAAAATAAATAATAGGAGGGACTACGCAAAGGGCCAGACAGGTCTAACAGTGGGCATGGCACACATGACTGTGTACCATGTTGACGCTGCTTTTCTCTGCACCAAGAAACACAGCCTGCAGTGGCAGTTTGTATAGTCTTGGTGAGGTATCTCTGGGGTGGCACAAGTTGTGCTTCAGCCCTGAAGGACCCTCTTCTATTATTATTTTAAATGCAGCATTCTTTTCCAGTAACTCCACCTGGGAGGGGAGCTGCTGGGCTACATTTAGTTTACTTTGGCCCCATGTTTTCAGCGTCCGATATGCCTTAGCCACGCCCTCTTCTAGGTGGGATATTTAAACATGGCAGCTGCACGGACGCAGCTGATTTCATCCTGCTAAGGCTACTGACACATCTTTTCTGCTCTTAATGTCTTTGAGTGCATTAGGACATTTTTAGGTTAGACTGTGGCGGTTTTCAAATTGTGTTTATGTGTTTCTGTTTGCACTTTTAATGTCTGTTATTATTGTAACTGCGGCATACTTTCCAGTACTTCTACCTGGGAGGGGTATTGCAGGGATTATGCCCCAAAACCGAACTATGCGTAGGATTATGGGACCTGAATAACTATTATGAGGTCATCAGTGAATCCAGGTGCACGCTGAAGCGCTAAGCCGCACAACACAGTCAAGTCACAGGTTCTGTAACACAGCAAAAAGGACTAATCGTGTTTAAGAAAATGCCAAACATGTCACTCAGCATTGTATGGTGGGCGTGGTCTGGGTAGGCAGAGTCTTCTGAGGTGTTTCGTTTTTCAAGTTGTCTTTATTTGAAGCAAAAAAAGTTTTTGCATTAAGCTCCAATCAAAGAGAGTGTTACACTGATAACATTTTACAGCATTTAGAACATATCACAATGAGCACACAGGGGCAATGACTGATTTCCATAAATTTAATTTTGACATCCTGAAACTTAACAAACAGGCTCAGAAATGTGCACAGGTTGACTGGAATCATAACAAGTCCAGATGACGAACAACCAGGGGTGGGAATAAAATAAAGGATGGAAAGCAGAAGATGGTTACAAAACAAAGGATAAAAGGCGGAGCCACAGGTGGTGAAAGAGGAGCCGTTCCATAAAGACTGTGGAAAGAAGCAAGGGGTCTTAATATCTCAGCAAAGAAAACATGTTAAAAAGGTGAAATCATTTAAATGGAGCAAAGCAAATATTTTTGTAAAAATTATAGCAAAAATGATGAAATCCAAACCATTACTAACAATTTAGCTCACAAAACAAAACCAAGCTTTACTGAAAGCAATATGAAGCAGCAAGGCGGAAGTCGGTGAAGGATGGAGGGGAAGGGATTTTGGTAAGAGAAGCATTACATTTTATTGCAATGTGTGTCAGTGTGCACAATAGTATAACCACACAACATCACATTCCAGTATGTGTGGTTGTACACAACATTGCAATATGTGGCTGTGCACAGCATCACAGCGCATAACAATGTATAGTGGTAAGAGGATTACATTACCCTAAGTTACAATGTGTGGTAGCAAACAGCATTATTTTAGATCACACTGTGTGGGAGAACTCAGCATTTCATTGACATGAAGGGGGTCAGTCTGTATTTTTTCAAAGGTTCACGAGCAGAGGAGACCCCATGCCAGTCCAGGGCACCGAGCAGGATACAGCTGTGAAATCAGGGGTCGAAGTGCAAAATAAAGTATGGAAACTGTGATCCTACACTTAATGGGGTCAGGGTCAGAGTCATGGCTAAAAAACAAAATAGTCTGTAACTTTCTTGGCCTTTCACCTTCAGTTAATTACATATAGAATTATAGATGGGTAACAGTGAATGTTGGGGGGTGTTTTTCACTGAGGGGTCTTAGTGACATCAAATAGACTATGAGAGGTGAAAAACATCCCCATAATTCACCTTTTACCCGTCTAGAATTGTATGTTATGTATGGCCCCCAAAATCATTTGTCCTGATTTCAACTACTGCACATGGGCAGAAGATAATGGGAGAGCTACACACAACAGACCGTCTCCTCACTGACGCAAATGTGAAAAATAAATATCTTACCTGCTATTCTTAACGGAAACCCACTACCGTCCCTGCCTCCCTTCCCCCTCCTGCAGCTGTGCTCTCGGCTGTCAGTCGGAGCAGACAAGCAGCGCTGTGCTGACCGACTGCCAGCGAGCTCTGTCCACTGGCCGCGAGGCCTATATGACAACACAGCAGTGGGTAACCAGTTTTGTTATCAACTGTTTTGATGTCATAGCAAGGAGTTATGACTTTCAGAAACTAAAATAAATGATTGAGGCTCTCTATGAGAGTCATGTATTGTGAGAAGTTGGCCTGATATATAGTGCTCACTATTCTAGTGATCACTGTGCATCAGTCCAAACAACCCTTATTGATGATTGGTTGTAAGTCAACCTTATAGACCAGCTATCCTAGTAGCGTGGATACGAGCAGTCTTAGGCTCAACTCTAGAGGGCGCGTTAAGTGAGCTGTTTTACCATCACATATACCCCTTGAACACCAAGTGAAAGGACACCACACAAGTTGTTATGAAAATAAAGGTTATTTATTTATAACAAGACTACCCTGAACTCTTTATGAGTCAGGGAGCTAAGCACAATACAAAACTCTTACGAAAATACTTTAAGTTGCACAATTTACACAAATGCCCGAGGGGCACGAAAAACCATATACTACAAAAGTGGAATGCGAAATACTAGCAGGTAAGTAACACTGCCCAGAGGCTTTAGAACCGCTAGGACTACCTTACTGAACCCTCAGGTTAGGAGCAGGAGGCCTAGGGAACCCGGGTGCAGAGTGGGAACTCTTACGCGGGATGCGGGACAAAGTCTATGGATGCTAGCAAATGTAAAGTTACAGTTTCCGGACGAATCCGACTAGGTAGACTGAAAACGAAAAAGGATCTGGACACTAGGATAGTGAACCTGTGCTGGAGCACCGAAATGCTCGAGTTACATAGCCCAGGGGCTGCGGTTGCATAGGGTTCAAATGACGTCGGAGATCCTCGTTGAAGTCTATGGAGCCTGAAAGAAGAAGTTGCTGGCAGGCGACCAGTGAAGAAGTTCGGGTGGATCCAAGCCTGGATCGGTGAAGAGGACGACCTGAAAGCAGAGGGGACTCAGTTCCTAATCACTAGCCAGTGATTGTGTGGGCACCAGGATGGCACCGGATGAAGTCGCCAGGTTCAGGTGAGTGGGTGACGCTGGACTCTGCAGTCACACGGGCCAGGAAGCGTTGAGGGCGACCAGGCTGGAGGTGCGAGCTGTCCCACAATGGTGTCTGCTGTCGGCACTGCTGGATCCTGGATAGGAGCAACAAACCTTGGCAAAGGCAAGCCCACGCAGTCGAGTCAAGATGGCGTCTGGAGTGGACCAGGAGGGTCCAGGGTACTTCTTGTTGAACAGGAAGCAAGGGCCAGTCTAGGGGACCTAGACCAATGGTGAAAACGTCGAGGTACGTCGTCAGGAGGGTCACTAGCCAACGGGCCAGTAACCGGACAACGTGGTAGCAGCAGGTAAGCAGAAGGGCCCCACGCAGATCTCGTGGATGCTGGGGGGCTGGACTTCGGTGCTGGAGCTGCTTAGGGTTAGGGCTTCTCAAACCCCAGTGCACTCACTCAAGGGTCCCTCTGTGGTCGTGCTGGTTAAGCGTCGTGCAGGTCTTGAAGATGGCCGGTCCCACAGGTCTCGTCGCACACACGAATCTCAGCTGGGCTGATGATGCAGGTAGAGGTCAGAGATGGCAGGGAATCCGGGTCTCGTCGAGCTGGTCAGTCTTGATCCGGAGGATGGACGTTCAGCAAACCGCAAGCGCTTAGATGGTGCCTGCTTGGTGCAGGGTGGCTACTCCTTAGCCACAAGGGAGAGTCTTCAGAGAAAGTCAAGAGTTCCTTTTGTGGAAAGGGTTTCAAGATTCAAGATTATCCCCTTTGGGAAGGGGGGCCGCTCCTACCTTTATCCTAAGAAAAGGGGCTGGCACGTGACTAGGTCCTGCCCATGGGTGGGACCAGGAGGGGGGTGGTTACACCCCTCTCCTTTGTCCGGTCTCTCCCCAGCTCAGGGGCTGGTGTGCCCCAGGAACTGGTTTGAGCCGGCCTATGCACAGTGAGCACCGGGGTGCCACTTGCAGTCACCTTCCTTTCAGCCCTGCCTACCTGGGATACACAAAATCCTGTCTGGGATGGTGCTGGCACCGCCCCTGACAGGAAACCCTTTGTCCAGGCCTCCCTCGCTGGAAGGTCTCCCAGCAGCAGGAGGTCAGACTTGTGTCTCGGTGGCAGCATCCGTTTTGTGGAGCTGAGGCTGTGTTCAACTTTAACCGGGGTTACAGCTACCAACATGTCTTCTCCCTCTAGAGGGGTGGAATGCTACCCCCGTCACCAGAACTGGCGAGGGGGTAGTATTCCAAAGCGTATGACACCTTACATGACATGTTTAGATAATGTCAAACCAAAGTTACCATAACCGCGAGGACTATAAGGCACTTAAGAGTATATGGTCTGACGCTATCATGGAAATGGCTAAGGGATAGATCCCGAAGGCCGCAGACAGGCTCAGCTCATGCCAGATCACTATCTCACACGATTCCAAGCACTCTGCCTCCAGGATTGTTAAGGCCTGCCATAGGAGTGACTGATAGGAGATCTGTGTGCCCATTTTAGGTTTAGATATGTAAATGTAAATGTAAATGTAGTTGAGCTTATATAGCGCACAGCTACCCGCAGTGGGTTTCCCGGCGCTTGCTTAGGGAACCCTTCCTGGTATTCCCCTGTGAGATAGCAGGGTATCCACAAGGTGAAAGTCAGGCATCCCGCCGCGAGGGGCCGTTGTGGAGATTAAGCAAGCTATTGCCCAGAGTCGCAGAGTGTGAACCCGTGATTCGAGGAGGCACCGGGGCGAGAATTATCGAGTCCGTGGAATGTTTTTTTTTAGCCCAAGACCCGCCGAGGCGGGGAATTGAACCCTTGTCCAGGACCGATCTCAGCTTCCGGGTCTGCTGCCTCTAACCCCTGAGCCACACTTCTCCACATATATAGGCGTACTATATCTAAAGCAGGGGTGATTACACCACCTTGCTCCCAGCTGTCAAGCAGCCAGTTGTGTCTGTTTTGGATGGCCATCCAGGGGTGGCATAATACATGATGCAGCCCCTGGTAGGCCCTGTGTGCACCTGTGCCCTGGATACCTAAGGTACACTGTACAGGGGCTGATAAGGTGACTCAGTATCCAATTAGGTATGTACCTAGGGTACATGGAATCCATTTTACAGAGAGAGCTGTGGGCCTGGGGTCCTGAATAGCAGGACCCTAGGTCAACTAAGTCGAGAAACCAGCAAAACACCAGACAAAAAAGTTGGGGGCAACCATAGTCAGATATCCACCTTCCTACATAACCCCCCCCCCCCCAAACGAAAGGAGATAAGGCTATCCTTGACCAGGTAAGCCTATATTGCCTGAGTGGCCATATGAGGTGGTATATGCACTGGCATGGTTACCCCCTATCTCATGGTCCACTAAGCAATCCCTCACCCTAAGGGTATCTGCGGGTCTCCACCATAGGGAATCTCTACCTGTGGTGTGCTTTGGCAAAGTAAAAGGCTGGTGCTGAGATGGAGTACTGAAGTGAGGCTCCACTAATTTTGGGCTCAGCTTCCTCCAATCATTATCCACCATAGAGGCCTTTCTTTCCAAGACTGAGTTGTGTTGAGCTCTCAGGGTCAACCTCTGGCTACCTAAAGCTGGAGGCTGGGTCCCTCTGTTTGGCTTACTGGAGGGACAGGTCAGGTTTGGGGCCCTTAGGTCCCAGGTTTGGCTGTGCTCAACAGTGTCCATCTGTGGGAGGTCCCTAACTGTTTTTAAGGGGGCTCCCTCAGGAGTTTGTTTTATTTTCACTTGGCTAGGTCTACTAGCTTCAGTGCCCTTAATCTGCTGATTGGGGAGTTCTTTTGGACAGGGGGCCCTTTGGGGTCCACCACTGGCCTCCATGACCTCTACAGCCCTGGGCTGACTGAGGCAGGGTAGAGAGGGGCAGGTTACCTGCTCCAGACTGGGTCCCACCTTGGAAGGGTCCACTGACATCAGGGGTTCTGCCAGGCTAGGCCTGACTACCTCTGGGGCAGTTTCTTCACAAGGGGTCAGATCAGTTCCCTGAGGAGGCTGATCCTTTGCTAAAGTCTGGTGGGAGGGAGATTTCTCTTCCTCCTCAATGCTCTCTGTCTGAGTGGAGTGATCCATAGTTTCAGGCTTCACAACACTATTATCTGTCTGAGTTTGAGCTGTGGCCATCACAACTCTACCAACCTTTTCAGGAAGGGACTCAGTTTGGGTATGGGATGTTACCATCACAGCCTTGCCAACCTGTTCTGGGAAGGAATTTGTCTGAGATTGGGCTGTGACTGGCTCAGCCCTCCTGACCTGTTCAGGGAGGACATCTTGGACTGGGGCTGTGGCTATCACTGCCCCACTAACCTTACCATGGAGGTTTACCATTTTAAAATGGGTTTCTTGCTCTACCTCAGCCCAGGCTGAGATCTCTAAATCATTCCCCAGTAGGCAATCTACAGGCAAGTTTGATGACACTGCCACTCTCTTGGGGCCAGTGACACCTCCCCAGCTGAGATTTACCACTGCTATGGGATGATCTCTCTGCACTCCATCAATGTTGGTCACCTGGTATGTGGCACCAGGTATACGTTGCCTTGAGGGGACTAGGCTCTCAGTCACCATGGTGATGCTAGCCCCTGTATCTCTATAGGCCTCAACTTTCAGACCATTGAGGAGGGGCTCCTGTCTGTACTTGCCCAAAGTGTTGGGACAATCAGTGAAGTTGGCAAACCCCATGCCAGTCTCACAGACAAGAGTATCTGAGTTAGGGGACCTGGTTAGGCCAGAGTCCCCAGGAACTCCCAAAGTGAATCCACCCAAATTCTTGGGGGCACTCCCACCACCTGGGGGATTACTACTAGTAGTAACAGGAGGCTTGGAAGTGTTACTTGGGGGTATGTTTTCCTTATTGTTGTTGGCCCTTGGGCAACTGCTGTCAGTTTTCAAATGGCCTACCTGTTTGCAGGTATAGCAATAAGGTTTCTTCTGGGTATTGGAAGGATTCTGGGACCCACCCCCCTCAGAGGATTTTTGGGGCCCTGATGGGGTTTGATCTGTAGATTTATTCCCACCCTTCTCTTGAGGCTTGGTTGATTCCTTCTTCTGGTCACCACCTTGGTTCTTAGGCCTAATCCTGGTTCTGACCCATTTGTCTGCCCTCTTACCCAATTCTTGTGGAGAGGTCATATCAGAGTCTACCAGGTGCTGGTGTAATAACTGGTTCTGACAATTATTTAAGACTTGCTCTCTCATAATTAGATTATACAATCCTTGGTAATCAGTAACCTTACTACCCAGTAACCAGCATTCCAAAGCCTTAGTGGCACAATAAACAAAGTCAGCCCAATCCTGAGACTGAATTTTCCGGGTGTCCCTGAACAGCAACCTGTACTGCTCAGTTGTTAAGCCAAACCCATCAATCAGTGTATTCTTCAGGACTTGGTAATTGTTAGCATCCTCAGCTCTAGTAGTGAGGAGCTTATCTCTACCGTTACCTTCAAAGGAGAGCCACAATATAGCTGCACACTGACTCTGGGGGATGCACTGGACAGTGCAGGCCCTCTCCAAAGCAGTCATCCACTTGTGGATGTCATCCCCTTGTATAAAGGGGGGCAGTATTTTACTCAGGTGTCTAGTGTCTAAACTCCTGTCTTTATCTCTAGGGATAATGCTGCCACCAGTGGGGACTACCCCACACAACTGTTGCTCTCTAGCAAAGGCAAGCTTCTCCTTGGCAAGGGCAAGTTCTTCCCTCTGGATCCTCAGATTAGCCTGTTTCATCCTTGCTTCATGTTCTCTTCTCTGAGGGGAAGTCATTCTCCTCTGGGGAGAAGTCATTCTCCTCTGGGAAGAGGCATGAGAGTGCACAGATCTATTGGAGTCCCTAGAATGAGATCTATCTCTTCTAACTCCAAAGTTAGGCCTGCTTACGGTCAGTACTGGAGGTCCCCCAGATCCTTCCCTATGTAGGTCTAAGTTGGCCCTAGTAAGTCTGCTGACTAGCTCAGGCCTGTTGTCTGCCTCATCCCCAGAAGGATCCTCTTCATCCTCCTCCTCAGCTACATTTTCAGTGTCAAGGAGGTCTGGATCACCAAGGGTACCCTCTAAGGCTGGCATGCTCCCCTCTGTATGAGAAGCTTTTCTAGCATCATATGTCTCTAAGAGACCTAACAGAAAAGGAGTGGTAGGGTTAGAACCCTGTTTCGATTTCCTGGAGGTACACAATTGTCTCATCTCCTGGAAACTGAGAGCTGCATATCTGGAAAGGACCTGTGGAGGGTCACTAACCACTAGGGGAGTCTCTGAAGACTCCCCATGGGTAGACATGCTTCTAGTGTGGTGTAAGTGATGCACCTACCTACACTATGGGTTTACCTACTGATCCCTTGCTAGAGTTGTAGTTAGGGTGTTCTAAGCCCTGTTACACTACAACAGCTGGTTCAGTAGAACTCAGAGTATTCTAAGCTAAGTTATATGTACCTTGGTACTTATGTGATCTTTCAAATGATATTCTTAGGATACGTGTGGTAAAACAACAGCAAGCTCAAATACCAACCGCTGCTCACCAATGTGAGAAGTTGGCCTGATATATAGTGCTCACTATTCTAGTGATCACTTTGTATCATACCAAACAACCCTTATTGATGATTGGTTGTAAGTCAACCTGATAGACCAGCTATCCTAGTAGCATGGACAAGAGCAGTCTTTAGGCTAAACTCTAGAGGGCGCGTTAAGCAAGCTGTTTTACCATCACATATACCCCTTGAACACCAAGTGAAAGGACACCACACAAGTTGTTATGAAAATAAAGTATATTTATTTATAACAAGACTACCCTGAACTCTTTATGAGTCAGGGAGCTAAGCACAACACAAAACTCTTACAAAAATACTGCAAGTCGCACAATTTACACAAATGCCCGAGGGGCACGAAAAACCATATACTCTAAAAGTGGAATGTGAAATACTAGCAGGTAAGTAACACGATCCAGGGGCTTTAGGACCGCTAGGACTACCTTACTGAACCCTCAGGTTAGGAGCAGGAGGCCTAGGGAACCCGGGTGCAGAGTGGGAACTCTTACGCGGGATGCAGGACAAAGTCTATGGATGCTAGCAATTCTAAAGTTACTGTTTCCGGACGAATCCGACTAGGTAGACTAAAAACGAAAAAGGATCTGGACACTAGGATAGTGAACCTGTGCTGGAGCACCAAAATGCTCGAGTTACCTAGCCCAGGGGCTGCGGCTGCATAGGGTTCAAATGACGTCGGGAATCCTCGTTGTAGTCTATGGAGCCTGAAAGAAGATGTTGCTGGCAGGCGACCAGTGAAGAAGTTCGGTGTGATCCAAGGCTGGATCAGTGAAGAGGACGACCTGAAAGCAGAGGGGACTCAGTTCTTAATCACTAGCCAGTGATTGTGTGGGCACCAGGATGGCACCGGATGAAGTTGCCGCGATCAGGTGAGTGGGTGACGCTGGACTCTGCAGGCACACGGGCCAGGAAGCGTTGTCGGCGACCAGGCTGGAGGTGCGAGCTGTCCCACGATGGTGTCTGCTGTCGGCGATGCTGGATCCAGGATAGGAGCAACAAACCTTGGCAAAGGCAAGCCCACGCGGTGGAGTCAAGATGGCGTCTGGAGTGGACCAGGAGGGTCCAGGGCACTCCTTGTTGAACAAGGAGCAAGGGCCAGTCTAGGGGACCTAGACCAGCGGTGAAATCGTCGTGGTACGTCGTCAGGAGGGCCACTAGCCAACGGGCAAGTGACCGGACAACGTGGCAAGCAGCGAGGAAGCAGAAGGGCCCCACGCAAATCTCCTGGATGCTGGGGGGCTGGACTTCGGTGCTGGAGCTGCTCAGGGTTGGGGCTTCTCAAACCCCAGTGCACTCACTCGAGGGTCCCTCGGTGGTCGTGCTGGTGAAGCGTCGTGCAGGTCTTGAAGATGGCCGGTCCCTCGGGTCTCGTCACACCCACGAATCTCAGCTGGGCTGATGATGCAGGTAGAGGTCAGAGATGGCAGGGAATCCGGGTCTCGTCGAGCTGGTCAGTCTTGATCCGGAGGATGGACGTCCAGCAAACCGCAAGCGCTTTGATGGTGCCTGCTGGTGCAGGGTGGCTACTCCTTAGCCACAAGGGAGAGTCTTCAGAGAAAGTCAAGAGTTCCTTTCGTGGAAAGTAGTTCAAGTTTCAAGATTATCCAATTTGGGAAGGGGGCCTGCTCCTATCTTTATTCTAAAAAAAGGGGCTGCCACGCGACTAGGTCCTGCCCATGGGTGGGACCAGGAGGGGGGTGGTTACACCCCTCTCCTTTGTCCGGTCTCTCCCCAGCTCAGGGGCTGGTGTGCCTCTGGAACTGGTTTGAGCCAGCATATGCACAGTGAGCACCGGGGTGCCACTTGCAGTCACCTTCCTTTCAGCCCTGCCTACCTGGGATACACAAAATCCTGTCTGGGATGGTTCTGGCACCGCCCCTGACAGGAAACCCTTTGTCCAGGCCTCCCTCGCTGGAAGGACTCCCAGCAGCAGGAGGGCAGACTTGTGTCTCGGTGGCAGCATCCATTTTGTAGAGCTGAGGCTGTGTTCAACTTTAACCGGGGTTACAGCTACCAACATGTCTTCTCCCTCTAGAGGGGTGGAATGCTACCCCCATCGCCAGAACTGGCGAGGGGGTAGTATTCCAAAGTGTATGACACCTTACACAACAAGTTTAGATAATGTCAGACCAAAGTTACCATAACCGCGAGGATTATAAGGCACTTAAGAGTATATGGTCTGACGCTATCATGGAAACGGCTAAGGGATAGATCCCGAAGGCCGCAGACAGGCTCAGCTCATGCCAGAGCACTATCTCACACGATTCGAAGCACTCTGCCTCCAGGATTGTTAAGGCCTGCCATAGGAGTGACTGATAGGAGATCTGTGTGGCCATTTTAGGTTTAGATATAGGTATACTATATCTAAAGCAGGGGTGATTACACCACCTTGCTCCCAGCTGTCAAGCAGCCAGTTGTGTCTGTTTTGGATGGCCATCCAGGGGTGGCATAATACATGCTGCTGCCCCTGGTAGGCCCTGTGTGCACCTATGCCCTGGGTACCTAAGGTATACTGTACAGGGGCTGATAAGGTGACTCAGTATCCAATTAGGTATGTACCTAGGGTACATGGAATCCATTTTACAGAGAGAGCAGTGGGCCTGGGGTCCTGAATAGCAGGGCCCTAGGTCAACTAAGTCGAGAAACCAGCAAAACACCAGGCAAAAAAGTTGGGGGCAACCATAGTCAGATATCCACCTTCCTACACTTAGCCGGGCGGTATGGCGGGGCTATAGAACCAGTATGTTGATCTTGGCTAAGGCCTGCTGGCGATGCCTCGACCTGAGTCTCTGATATCAGTGTAGTGTCTATATGGGGCGGTGTACTCACGGTTCGCCCCTCGTCGTCATCGGAGTCGTCTCCGACAGCTACGATGTCTTGATCGTATTCCTCGAGATCGAGGATTTGTTCGTCCTCGTCGAGGTAATATTCGGAGTCGTGCTCCGTGTATTGTTCATCGTCTTGATCCGAGTCTTCGGCGTTAACTAGGTCTTCCTCATCGTCGAAGATATTCTCGGGCTCTGGTGCCGACCTCTGCATTTCTTGCCTCGCCGCCCGTCGATTTCGGATCGTCTTTATGGACCGAAACTGGGCACAGGCGAGGCAACTATCTTCATTATGATCTGGAGATAGACATTTGTTGCACACTGGATGCTTATCTGTGTTCGGGAACTTTGAGTTGCACTGCGGGCAGTATTTGAATGGACTTCGGTCCATCGACGGTCGGTCCACGTGGCGTCGAGAAGGCCTAACGGCCCGATTGGACGACCGGAGTGCAACAGATGTTGAAGAAGTGTATCGGTACCGAGCGCTTAACAATACCGACGGATCCGAAGGCCTTTTGGCCTTTAGAAAAGTTTTGTTGATTCCGAACTTGGAGTGCTGGAAATTACATCCGAACCCAATGGCAGAAAAAACAATCTGATGATGGAGAGGATGCCCATGCGCACTGTAGTTCGAGGGAGGAGCCACCTATCTCGTGATACTTTGAAGCTCTTCCAGGACAACAATGTGCAATCATCCGGACCCAACACTAGGCGGCGATCTATGCACAGATATGAATTCAGCAGCCCACATGCCTCGAACCCAGTATTTAGATCTTGGCTAAGGCCTGTTCGCGATGCCTCGACCTGAGTCTCTGATATTGGTGTAGTGTATGTATGGGGCGGTGTACTCACGGTTCACCCCCTGTTGTAATCGGAGTCGTCTTCGATAGCTACGATGTCTTGATAGTATTCTTCGACATCGATGATTCGTTCATCCTCGTCGATATAATATTCTGAGTCGTGCTCGGAGTATTGATCTTCCTCTAGATACGAGTTTTCGGCGTCAACTAGTTCTTCCTCATCGTCGAAGATACTCCGGTGCCGACCTCTGCATTTCTTGCCTTGCCCCCCGCCGATTCGGATCGTCTTTTTGGACCGGAACTGGGCACAAGCTAGGCAATTATGTTCATTATGATCTGGTGATAAACATTTGTTGCACACGGGATGCTTATGTGTGTGCGGGAACTTGGAGTTGCACTGCGGGCAATATTTGAATGGACTTCGTTCCATCGATCGTCGGTCCACGTGGCGTCGAGAAGGCCTAATGGCCCGATTCGACGACCGGAGTGCAAGCAAATGGCGAAGAAAGCCTATCGGTACCGATCGAAAACAATACCGACGAATCCGAAGGCCTTTTGGCCTTTTTGAAAACGTTTATTTCGATTCCGAACTTGGAGAGCTGGAACGTACATCCGAACCCAATGGCGGAAAAAAACAATCTGGGGATGGAGAGGATGCCCATGCGCACTGTAGTCCAAGGGAGGAGCCACCTATCTCGTGATACTTCGAAGACTCTTCCAGGACAACAATGTGCAATCATCCGGACCCAACACTAGGCGGCGATGTATGCACAGATATGAATTCAGCAGCCCACATGCCTCGAACATTTAGATATGCCTTCGTATAAAGGGAGGCAGAAATCCATTCTTGATAGAATCAGGACTAGACTCAGGTCTTTGCTAGATGAAGCTGGGATTGATAACTTTCAGCATTTGGGAACTTGTAGAACAGGTGATTTTCACCTCCTTTGCAACCCCATCCCAAAAAGGAAAGGCCTCGCCTCCTCTGCACCCCTCCACCCCAGGACAGGCCTCCCCTTCTCTGCACCCCAGGACATGCCTCACCTCCTCTGCACCCCTGGACAGGCCTCACCTCCTCTGCAACCCTCCACCCCTGGACATGCCTCACCTCCTCTGCACCCCTGGACAGGCCTCTCCTCCTCTACACCACTCCGCCCCTGGACATGCCTCACCTCCTCTGCACCCCTGGACAGGCCTCACCTCCTCTGCTCCCCTGGACAGGCCTCTCCCCCTCTGTACCCCTGAACAGGCATCCCCTCCTCTGCAACCCTGGACAGGCCTCTCCTCCTCTGCCCCCTGGACAGGCCTCACCTCCTCTGCCCCCTGGACAGGCCTCACCTCCTCTGCACCCCTGGACAAGCCTCTCCTCCTCTGCACCCTGGACAGACCTCTCCTCCTCCGCACCCTGGACAGACCACTCCTCCTCTGCACCCCTGGACATGCCTCACCACCGCTGCACCCCTGGACAGGCCTCACCTCCTGTGTACCTCTGGACAGGCATCACCTCCTCTACACCCCTGGACAGACCTCACCTCCTCTACTCCCCTGGACAGGCCTCTTCTCCTCTGCCCCCTGGACAGACATCTCCTCCTCTGCACCCCTGGACATGCCTCACCACCGCTGCACCCCTGGACAGGCCTCACATCCTGTGTACCTCTGGACAGGCATCACCTTCTCTACACCTCTGGACAGGCCCCTCCTCCTCTGCACCCATGGACAGGCCTCACCTCCTCTGAACCCCTGGAAAGCCTCACCATCTCTGCACCCCTGGACATGCCTCCCCTCCTTTGCACCCCTGGACATGCCTCACCATCGCTGCACCACTGGACGGGCCTGACCCCCTGTGTACCTCTGGACAGGCCTCGCCTCCTCTGCACCCCTGGACAGGCCTGTCCTCCTCTGCACCCCCTGGACAGGCCTCTCCTCCTCTGCACCCCTGGACAGGCCTCTCCTCCTCTGCACCCCTGGACAGGCCTCTCCTCCCCTGGACAGGCCTCTCCTCCTCTGCAACCCTGGACAGGCCTCTCCTCCTCTGCAACCCTGGACAGGCCTCTCCTCCTCTGCACTCCTGGACAGGCCTCTCCTCCTCTGACCCCTGGACAGGCCTCACCTCCTCTGCACCCCTGGACAGGCCTATCCTCCTCTGCACTCCTGGACAGGCCTCTCCTCCTCTGCACTCCTGGACAGGCCTCACCTCCTCTGCACCCCTGGACAGGCCTCTCCTCCTCTGGACAGCCCTCTCCTCCTCTGCACCCCTGGACAGGCCTCTCCTCCTATGCCCCGCTGGACAGGCCTCACCTCCTCTGCTCCCCTAGAGAGGCCTTGCCTCCTCTGCACCCCCTGGACAGGCCTCACCTCTTCTGCACCTCTGAACAGGCCTCTCCTCCTCTGCTCCCCTGGACAGGCCTCACCTCCTCTGCTCCCCTGGACAGGCCTCACCTCCTCTGCACCCCTGGACAGGCCTCTCCTCCTCTGCACCCCTGGACAGGCCTGACCTCCTTCGCACCCTTGGACAGGCTTCACCTCCTCTGCACCCCTAGACAGGCCTCACCTCGTCTGCACCCCTAGACAGGCCTCACCTCCCGTGCAAACCTGGACAGGCCTCACCTCATCTGCACCCCTGGACAGGCCTCACCTTCCATGCACCCCTGGACAGGTCTCACCTCCCCTGCACCCGAGGACAGGCATCTCCTCCTCTGCTCCCCTAGAGAGGCCTTGCCTCCTCTGCACCCCCTGGACAGGCCTCACCTCCTCTGCACCTCTGAACAGGCCTCTCCTCCTCTGCTCCCCTGGACAAGCCTCACCTCCTCTGCTCCCCTGGACAGGCCTCACCTCCTCTGCTCCCCTGGACAGGCCTCACCTCCTCTGCTCCCCTGGACAGGCCTCACCTCCTCTGCTCCCCTGGACAGGCCTCACCTCCTCTGCACACATGGACAGGCCTCACCTCCTCTGCACCTCTGGACAGGCCTCACCTCCTCTGCACCCCCTGGACAGGCCTCACCTCCTCTGCACCCCTGGACAGGCCTCTCCTCCTCTGCACTCCTGGACAGGCCTTATCTCCTTTGCTCCCCCTGGACAGGCCTCTCCTCCTCTGCACCCTTGGGCAGGCCTCACCTCCTCTGCACCCCTTGACAGGCCTCTCCTCCTCTGCACCCCAGGACAGGCCTTACCTCCTCTGCTTCCCCTGGACAGGCCACTCGTCATCTGCACCCCTGGACAGGCCTCACCCCCTCTGCTCTTTCCCTGGACAGGCCTCTCCTCTGCATCCCTGTACAGGCCTCTCCTCCTCTGCACCCCCATGGACAGGCCTCTCCTCTTCTGCACCCCTGGGCAGGCCTCTCCTCCTCTGCACCCCTGGACAGGCCTCTCCTCCTCTGCACCCCTGGACAGGCCTCCCCTCCTCTGCACTCCTGGACAGGCTTCACCTCCTCTGACCCCTGGACAGGCCTCACCTCCTCTGCACCCCTGGACAGGCCTCTCCTCCTCTGCACTCCTGGACAGGCCTCACCTCCTCTGCACCCCTGGACAGGCCTCTCCTCCTCTGGACAGCCCTCTCCTCCTCTGCACCCCTGGACAGGCCTCTCCTCCTCTGCTCCCCTGGACAGGCCTCACCTCCTCTGCCCCCCTGGACAGGCCTCACCTCCTCTGCTTCCCTGGACAGGCCTCACCTCCTCTGCACCCCTGGACAGGCCTCTCCTCCTCTGCACCCCTGGACAGGCCTGACCTCCTTCGCACCCTTGGACAGGCTTCACCTCCTCTGCACCCCTAGACAGGCCTCACCTCGTCTGCACCCCTAGACAGGCCTCACCTCCCGTGCAAACCTGGACAGGCCTCACCTCATCTGCACCCCTGGACAGGCCTCACCTTCCATGCACCCCTGGACAGGTCTCACCTCCCCTGCACCCGAGGACAGGCATCTCCTCCTCTGCTCCCCTAGAGAGGCCTTGCCTCCTCTGCACCCCCTGGACAGGCCTCACCTCCTCTGCACCTCTGAACAGGCCTCTCCTCCTCTGCTCCCCTGGACAGGCCTCACCTCCTCTGCTCCCCTGGACAGGCCTCACCTCCTCTGCTCCCCTGGACAGGCCTCACCTCCTCTGCTCCCCTGGACAGGCCTCACCTCCTCTGCACACCTGGACAGGCCTCACCTCCTCTGCACACCTGGACAGGCCTCACCTCCTCTGCACCTCTGGACAGGCCTCACCTCCTCTGCACCCCCTGGACAGGCCTCACCTCCTCTGCACCCCTGGACAGGCCTCTCCTACTCTGCACTCCTGGACAGGCCTTATCTCCTTTGCTCCCCTGGACAGGCCTCTCCTCCTCTGCACCCTTGGGCAGGCCTCACCTCCTCTGCACCCCTTGACAGGCCTCTCCTCCTCTGCACCCCAGGACAGGCCTTACCTCCTCTGCTTCCCCTGGACAGGCCACTCGTCCTCTGCACCCCTGGACAGGCCTCACCCCCTCTGCTCTTTCCCTGGACCGGCCTCTCCTCTGCATCCCTGGACAGGCCTCTCCTCCTCTGCACCCCCATGGACAGGCCTCTCCTCTTCTGCACCCCTGGACAGGCCTCTCCTCCTCTGCACCCCTGGACAGGCCTCCCCTCCTCTGCACTCCTGGACAGGCCTCACCTCCTCTGCACCCCTGGACAGGCCTCTCTTCCTCTGCACCCCAGGACCGGCCTTACCTCCTCTGCTCCCCCTGGACAGGCCACTCCTCCTCTGCACCCCTGGACAGGCCTCACCTCCTCTGCCCCTTCCCTGGACAGGCCTCTCCTCTGTACCCCAGGACAGGCCTCTCCTCCTCTGCACCCCTGGACAGGCCTCTCCTCCTCCGCACCCCTGGACAGGCCTCTCCTCGTCTGCACCCCTGGACAGGCCTCTCCTCCTCTGCACTCCTGGACAGGCCTCACCTCCTCTGCACCCCTGGACAGGCCTCTCCTCCTCTGCACCCCAGGACAGGCCTTACCTCCTCTGCTCCCACTGGACAGGCCACTCCTCATCTGCACCCGTGGACAGGCCTCACCTCCTCCACCCCTTCCCTGGACAGGCCTCTCCTCTGCATCCCTGGACAGGCCTCTCCTCCTCTGCACCCCTCTCCTCCTCTGCACCCCCATGGACAGGCTTCTCCTCGTCTGTACCCCTCTGCACCCACGGACAGGCCTCTCCTCCTCTGTACCCCTGGTCAGGCCTCTCCTCCTCTGCACCCCTGGACAGGCCTCTCCTCCTCTGACCTCTGGACAGGCCTCTCCCCCTCTGCACCCCTGGACAGGCTTCTCCTCCTCTGCACCCCTGGACAGGCCTCACCTCCTCTGCACCCCTGGTCAGGCCTCTCCTCCTCTGGACAGCCCTCTCCTCCTCTGCACCCCTGGACAGGCCTCTCCTCTTTTGCCCCCCTGGACAGGCCTCACCTCCTCTGCACCCCTGGACAGGCCTCTCCTCCTATGCCCCCCTGGACAGGCCTCCCCTCCTCTCCACCCCTGGACAGGCCTCACCTCCTCTGCACCCCTGGTCAGGCCTCTCCTCCTCTGGACAGCCCTCTCCTCCTCTGCACCCCTGGACAGGCCTCTCCTCTTTTGCCCCCCTGGACAGGCCTCACCTCCTCTGCACCCCTGGACAGGCCTCTCCTCCTATGCCCCCCTGGACAGGCCTCCCCTCCTCTCCACCCCTGGACAGGCCTCTCCTCCTCTGTACCCCTGGACAGGCCTCTCCTCCTCTGTACCCCTGGACAGGCCTCTCCTCCTCTGCACCCCTGGACAGGCCTTACCTCCTCTGCACCCCTGGACAGCCCTCTCCTCCTCTGGACAGCCCTCTCCTCCTCTGCACCCCTGGACAGGCCTCTCCTCCTATGCCCCCCAGGACAGGCCTCACCTCCTCTGCACCCCTGGACAGGCCTCTCCTCCTCTGCACCCCTGGACAGGCCTCACCTCCTTCGCACCCTTGGACAGGCTTCACCTCCTCTGCACCCCTGGACAGGCCTCTCCTCCTATGCCCCCCTGGACAGGTCTCTCCTCCTCTCCACCCCTGGCAGGCCTCACCTCCTCTGCACCTCTGGACAGGCCTCTCCTCCTCTGCCCCTCCTCTGGACACGGTACAAAAGGGGGTGGTGATGGACGGAGCATCTGAATCAATCAAGCACTCACACCCAGTCAAATGATCTGGGTTTAATCCATCACCGTTCTTTAGCCCACTCTGCCACCCCAGTTCTGACATGGCTATATGCAAATCAGTCTGACCCTGTGCCTCATGGGAACAGTCCAGCCCGAACTGCCAAGCCATGTCTTCCCTGGACCGGAAACAAGCTTCCGAGGACCGGTTTCTGGCATTCCAGCCGTCTACAGCCCGGCTTGCTTGAATCCAGTGGCAAAGTGAGCAAGGGACTCACGTCTGAGCATACCCTGCCACACTTATGGCGGCCAAAAGCGGTACAAAAGGGGGTGGTAATGGACGGAGCATCTGAATCAATCAAGCACTCACACCCAGTCAAAAGATCTGGGTTTAATCCATCACCGTTCTTTAGCCCACTCTGCCACCCCAGTTCTGACATGGCTATATGCAAATCAGTCTGACCCTGTGCCTCATGGGAACCGTCCAGCCCGAAATGCCAAGCCATGTCTTCCCTGGACCGGAAACAAGCTTCCGAGGACCGGTTTCTGGCATTCCAGCCGTCTTCAGCCCGGCTTGCTTGAATCCAGTGGCAAAGTGAGCAAGGGACTCACGTCTGAGCATACCCTGCCACACTTATGGCTGTCAAAAGCGGTACAAAATGAGGTGGTGATGGACGGAGCATCTGAATCAATCAAGCACTCACACCCAGTCAAAAGATCTGGGTTTAATCCATCACCGTTCTTTAGCCCACTCTGCCACCCCAGTTCTGACATGGCTATATGCAAATCAGTCTGACCCTGTGCCTCATGGGAACAGTCCAGCCCGAACTGCCAAGCCATGTCTTCCCTGGACCGGAAACAAGCTTCCGAGGACCGGTTTCTGGCATTCCAGCCGTCTTCAGCCCGGCTTGCTTGAATCCAGTGGCAAAGAGAGCAAGGGACTCACGTCTGAGCATACCCTGCCACACTTATGGCGGCCAAAAGCGGTACAAAAGGGGGTGGTGATGGACGGAGCATCTGAATCAATCAAGCACTCACACCCAGTCAAAAGATCTGGGTTTAATCCATCACCGTTCTTTAGCCCACTCTGCCACCCCAGTTCTGACATGGCTATATGCAAATCAGTCTGACCCTGTGCCTCATGGGAACAGTCCAGCCCGAACTGCCAAGCCATGTCTTCCCTGGACCGGAAACAAGCTTCCGAGGACCGGTTTCTGGCATTCCAGCCGTTTTCAGCCCGGCTTGCTTGAATCCAGTGGCAAAGTGAGCAAGGGACTCACGTCTGAGCATACCCTGCCACACTTATGGCGGCCAAAAGCGGTACAAAAGGGGGTGGTGATGGACGGAGCATCTGAATCAATCAAGCACTCACACCCAGTCAAAAGATCTGGGTTTAATCCATCACCGTTCTTTAGCCCACTCTGCCACCCCAGTTCTGACATGGCTATATGCAAATCAGTCTGACCCTGTGCCTCATGGGAACAGTCCAGCCCGAACTGCCAAGCCATGTCTTCCCTGGACCGGAAACAAGCTTCCGAGGACCGGTTTCTGGCATTTCAGCCGTCTTCAGCCCGGCTTGCTTGAATCCAGTGGCAAAGTGAGCAAGGGACTCACGTCTGAAAATACCCTGCCACACTTATAGCGGCCAAAAGCGGTACAAAAGGGGGTGGTAATGGACGGAGCTTCTGAATCAATCAAGCACTCACACCCAGTCAAAAGATCTGGGTTTAATCCATCACCGTTCTTTAGCCCACTCTGCCACCCCAGTTCTGACATGGCTATATGCAAATCAGTCTGACCCTGTGCCTCATGGGAACAGTCCAGCCCGAACTGCCAAGCCATGTCTTCCCTGGACCGGAAACAAGCTTCCGAGGACCGGTTTCTGGCATTCCAGCCGTCTTCAGCCCGGCTGGACTGTTCCGACAAGGCACAGGGTCAGACTGATTTGCATATGGCCATGTCTGAACTGGGGTGGCTGAGTGAACTAAAGAATGGTGATGGATTAAACCCAGATCAGTTGACTGGGGGTGAGTGTTTGATTTGTTCAAGCGCTCCGATCATCATCCCCTTTTGTATCGCTTTGTTCGCCCTAAGTGTGGCAGGGTATGCTCAGACGTGAGTCCCTTGTTCACTTGGCCACTGGATTCAAGATAGCCTGGCTGATGAGGATTATGAATCCGAAACCGGTCCCAGGATGCTTGTTTCCGGTCCAGGGAAGACATGGCTTGGCAGTTCGGGCTGGACTGTTCCCACAAGGCACAGGGTCAGACTGATTTGCATATGGCCATGTCTGAACTGGTGTGGCTGAGTGAACTAAAGAATGGTGATGGATTAAACCCAGATCAGTTGACTAGGGGTGAGTGTTTGATTTGTTCAAGCGCTCCGTTCATCATCCCCTTTTGTATCGCTTTGTTCGCCCTAAGTGTGGCAGGGTATGCTCAGACGTGAGTCCCTTGTTCACTTGGCCACTGGATTCAAGATAGCCTGGCTGATGAGGATTATGAATCCGAAACCGGTCCCAGGATGCTTGTTTCCGGTCCAGGGAAGACATGGCTTGGCAGTTCGGGCTGGACTGTTCCCACAAGGCACAGGGTCAGACTGATTTGCATATGTCCATGTCTGAACTGGGGTGGCTGAGTGAACTAAAGAATGGTGATGGATTAAACCCAGATCAGTTGACTGGGGGTGAGTGTTTGATTTGTTCAAGCGCTCCGTTCATCATCCCCTTTTGTATCGCTTTGTTCGCCCTAAGTGTGGCAGGGTATGCTCAGACGTGAGTCCCTTGTTCACTTGGCCACTGGATTCAAGATAGCCTGGCTGATGAGGATTATGAATCCGAAACCGGTCCCAGGATGCTTGTTTCCGGTCCAGGGAAGACATGGCTTGGCAGTTCGGGCTGGACTGTTCCCACAAGGCACAGGGTCAGACTGATTTGGATATGGCCATGTCTGCACTGGGGTGGCTGAGTGAACTAAAGAATGGTGATGGATTAAACCCAGATCAGTTGACTGGGGGTGAGTGTTTGATTTGTTCAAGCGCTCCGTTCATCATCCCCTTTTGTATCACTTTGTTCGCCCTAAGTGTGGCAGGGTATGCTCAGAGGTGAGTCCCTTGTTCACTTGGCCACTGGATTCAAGATAGCCTGGCTGATGAGGATTATGAATCCGAAACCGGTCCCAGGATGCTTGTTTCCGGTCCAGGGAAGACATGGCTTGGCAGTTCGGGCTGGACTGTTCCCACAAGGCACAGGGTCAGACTGATTTGCATATGGCCATGTCTGAACTGGGGTGGCTGAGTGAACTAAAGAATGGTGATGGATTAAACCCAGATCAGTTGACTGGGGGTGAGTGTTTGATTTGTTCAAGCGCTCCGTTCATCATCCCCTTTTGTATCGCTTTGTTCACCCTAAGTGTGGCAGGGTATGCTCAGACGTGAGTCCCTTGTTCACTTGGCCACTGGATTCAAGATAGCCTGGCTGATGAGGATTATGAATCCGAAACCGATCCCAGGATGCTTGTTTCCGGTCCAGGGAAGACATGGCTTGGCAGTTCGGGCTGGACTGTTCCCACAAGGCACAGGGTCAGACTGATTTGCATATGGCCATGTCTGAACTGGGGTGGCTGAGTGAACTAAAGAATGGTGATGGATTAAACCCAGATCAGTTGACTGGGGATGAGTGTTTGATTTGTTCAAGCGCTCCGTTCATCATCCCCTTTTGTATCGCTTTGTTCGCCCTAAGTGTGGCAGGGTATGGTCAGACGTGAGTCCCTTGTTCACTTGGCCACTGGATTCAAGATAGCCTGGCTGATGAGGATTATGAATCCGAAACCGGTCCCAGGATGCTTGTTTCCGGTCCCGGGAAGACATGGCTTGGCAGTTCGGGCTGGACTGTTCCCACAAGGCACAGGGTCAGACTGATTTGCATATGGCCATGTCTGAACTGGGGTGGCTGAGTGAACTAAAGAATGGTGATGGATTAAACCCAGATCAGTTGACTGGGGGTGAGTGTTTGATTTGTTCAAGCGCTCCGTTCATCATCCCCTTTTGTATCGCTTTGTTCGCCCTAAGTGTGGCAGGGTATGCTCAGACGCAAGTCCCTTGTTCACTTGGCCACTGGATTCAAGATAGCCTGGCTGATGAGGATTATGAATCCGAAACCGGTCCCAGGATGCTTGTTTCCGGTCCAGGGAAGACCTGGCTTGGCAGTTCGGGCTGGACTGTTCCCACAAGGCACAGGGTCAGACTGATTTGCATATGGCCATGTCTGAACTGGGGTGGCTGAGTGAACTAAAGAATGGTGATGGATTAAACCCAGATCAGTTGACTGGGGATGAGTGTTTGATTTGTTCAAGCGCTCCGTTCATCATCCCCTTTTGTATCGCTTTGTTCGCCCTAAGTGTGGCAGGGTATGCTCAGACGTGAGTCCCTTGTACACTTGGCCACTGGATTCAAGATAGCCTGGCTGATGAGGATTATGAATCCGAAACCGGTCCCAGGATGCTTGTTTCTGGTCCAGGGAAGACATGGCTTGGCAGTTCGGGCTGGACTGTTCCCACAAGGCACAGGGTCAGACTGATTTGCATATGGCCATGTCTGAACTGGGGTGGCTGAGTGAACTAAAGAATGGTGATGGATTAAACCCAGATCAGTTGACTGGGGGTGAGTGTTTGATTTGTTCAAGCGCTCCGTTCATCATCCCCTTTTGTATCGCCTCCTCTGGACAGGCCTCTCCTCCTCTGCCCCTCCTCTGGACAGGCCTCTCCTCCTCCGCACCCCTGGACAGGCCTCACCTACTTTGAACCTCTGGACAGGCCTCACCTCATCTGCACCCCTGGACAGGCCTCACCTCCTCTGCACCCCTGGACAGGCCTCACCTCCCATGCACCCCTGGACAGGCCTCACCTCCTCAGTACCCCTGGACAGGTCTCACCTCCTCTGCACCCCTGGTCAGGTCTCTCCTCCTCTGCCCCCCTGGATAGGCCTACCCTCGTCTGCCCCCTGGACAGGCCTCTCCTCCTCTGCACCCCTGGACAGGCCTCACTTCCTCTGCCCCCTGGACAGGCCTCACCTCCGCTGCACTCCTGGACAGGAATTCCTCCTCTGCCCCTGGACAGGCCTTTCCTCCTCTCCTCCTCTGGACAGGCCTCTCCTCCTCTGCACCCCTGGACAGGCCTCTCCTCCTCTGCACTCCTGGACAGGCCTCACCTCCTTTGCCCCCTGGACAGGCCTCTCCTCCTCTTATCCCTGGACCGGCCTCTCCTCCTCTGCACCTCTGGACAGGCCTCAATTCCTCTGCTCCTCCTCTGGACAGGCAGCTCCTCCTCTGGACAGGCCTCTCGGTGAAGGATTCTCATTAAGGAAAGAGGAGCCCAGAGTTCATTCCACCCCATCCAGCACCTCTGACTCTGCCCTGAGCCTCGGGGCGCTATGCATAGGCCCCGAAGAGAGACACTGCTCCCCTGGACAGGCCTCTCCTCCTCTGCGCCCGTGGACAGGCCACTCCTCCTCTGCCCCTCCTCTGGACAGGCCTCCCCTCCTCTGGACAGGCCTCTCCTCTTCTGTACCCCTGGACAGGCCTCTCCTCCTCTGTACCCCTGGACAGGCCTCACCCCTCTGCCTTCCGCTGGACAGGCCTCACCTCCTCTCCCCCACCTCTACACAGGCCTCTCCTGCTCTGCACCTCCTCTGGACAGGCCTCACCTCACCTGCTCCCCTGGACAGGCCTCTCCTCCTCTGCCCCTCCTCTGGACAGGCCTCTCGGTGAAGGATTTTCATTCAGGACAGGGGAGCCCAGAGTTCATTCCACCCCATCCAGCGCCTCTGACTCCGCCCTGAGCCTCGGGCGCTATGCACAGGCCCCGAAGAGAGACACTGCTCCCCTGGACCTGCCCAGAGGCGCCCCCCGGGGGCAGGACTGTGGCTTGGACCGAGGCGCTTTAATCTCACACCCCAGACTCGAGGCGCTACACACGATGCACGTGTTCATCCGACCTCAGAATGAGGGAAATGAGGGAAATGTCCTGATCCATTTCGCATCTTTCAGCCCCTTTAATGTATCGAATAGCGTCCCTTGACAAGGTGAATCTATAATCATTTTGCATTTTTCACCCCACCCCTCCCCCACGCAGACAGGAGTAAGAGTTAATACATCACCTACTTCCCAAAGTTCTTTACATTATTTCATGTAAGGCAATAAACTGCTTCCATCTCAAATTTACAATAGAATTTACGAAAAAGACTAAAATAATCCCGGAAAAGAAGATTTATCCTAATGTTATTTGTGCAGATTCAATAAAGTGCAAATTCTTACTCATCTTCAATCTCCACTTTGAGTTTGAATCCAGACACGTGGAGGGTCCCAGAATTTCATACACTGATTCCTCCCTTTTTGCCTATATATGGCTGTTTCTAGACATTGCTAACTACTTACCAAGCCATTGTTGAAAAGTCGGTGCATTAGCATCCACCCAGGCAGCCGCAATACACATTCGTAAAACCACCATAGGAATAAAAATCAGTTCATGCCCTGCCCTACGCCGATTTGTCTCAAAAGTCCCGAGCAGGATTACACACTCAGGGGCTGATTCTGATGCGGGTTGGAAATGCATCCCGACTGAATCGGGTTGAAAATGGTTTCCGACCCACTCGTATCGGGAGAGTCCGACCGACCAAGTACGATGTATCCGGATGCTTCCAGATACGATTTGGTTGAGCACATGTTCCTAACCGCATCAGAATCAGGCCCTGGGTGGGAATGCCTTGCAACCCGCATCAGAATCAGGCCCTGGGTGGGAATGCTTTCCAACCCGCATCAGAATCAGCCCCTATGTGTTATTTCAGTTTTTAACACTTCTGATAAAAACTTTATGATATCTTTATTACATTTCTGCAAAACCTGACATGATGCAAAAATATGAACCCTCTCTGCATTACAGAGTGCACAGTGAGGACAACATGTTCCCTTCCCTCAACCCCATTTCGAGATTTTGTCAGGTGTATAATACAAAAAGAAACACATTTTTATTAAACTGTGCCTGTGACCTAGCAGATATCAAAACCGACTGCAATAAGTCATGAGCATAAAAAATGTCTCGTCGGACACTCCTACCTTCACCTTTCATTTTTTGGAGGTTTGTCCATATCATCTGGGAGGGCCGCTTACTTTATTTTGGGTTATCCTTTCAATAATTTTAACTTTCCAAAATTTAGCCTGTTCCCCTCCTTTCTGTTCAAGAAGATCTCTCATTTGAATAAAAAAAAAAATCCCGCGAATTCAAAGTAAAATAGACAAGCAGCCATTATGAGAAAAAAATTCCTCGATCATGGGTATCCACATCGATTAATCAGGGACTCCTATAAGCGAGCCAGATTCTTCGATAGAGACCGCCTTTTAAAATCTAGAGACAACCCCCCGAATACGCAACTTGTATGCGTGACCAGACATTCCACCTTGGATGCAAAAAATCAACAAATCATCAACAGTAATTGGCACATTTTGAATAGTAATCCAACAGACAACCGGAAATTATTGAAATCTTTGTTTGCCCATCGGCGGAACAAGCACGTCAAAGATCTGGTAGTGCGTTCCAGGTTTCAAGATAAAACCACGAACGGTAACTACATACAGAAATCCATAGACAGCACTACACCAGTAAGAGGCACTATAAGATGGTCCACATGTAAATCATGTGACACCATTATAAAAGGTGGAGTTTTTACCTATAATGGTTATACAAGTAAAGCCACAGGAATGTGGAATCGTAAAACGTCCAACATCATTTACTTTATCCTATGCCCCTGTGCACAAGGATATATAGAAAAGACATCTCGATCTATTCAGACAAGACTGACAGAACATCGGTCAGCAATTAGAACTAAAAAGATCTTAGCACCAATGGTGAAACATTTCTTGGAAATGGAATACAAACCTGACGATTTCCAATGGAGAATATTGGAAAAAATCAGAATTCCAGACCATAAAGGAGGTCTCAAAGTCCGAAAGAAACGAGAAGTATTCTGGATATTCTCTCTAGACACCCATAAGAATGGTTTGATCAGTGATACTCCTTGGGAGAATGCCATTATTTGATCATGAATTCCTATAATTTTTAGATTAGGAGTATTTTCTTCTGTGTTAAGATCCAAGTGATCTGTTTGGTATCTTCATCTTTTGACAATATTTTGTAATGTTTGACTAGATGATTAATATCCTTTTTTCGTTTTGGTTTGTTCTCGTTTGTCCTTTTTCTATGTCTATGCCCTATAGACACAAAACACACCAGTCAAAATAAAAATATTTATAGAGCACTGCAGGCTCTGTTTTACAATTATATTCTATTTATATATTAGTTTTTCGGTCCCGACCATTGTTGGTACATTATACACTTAAATTAGGCATGTTTTTCGTTTTATCGTTTAATCTACCAATAGACACTGAAAGCGGACTATATATAGCCTGAAATCACCTGGATTTGGTTAACAGACCACTTCCGTTCGTGACGTCAGACGCTGGAAGTTCGACGATCGGAGCTATGTTGCAGTAAGCATCAGAAAAAAGGTATTTTGAGCTGTGTGCCTCTCTATGCTCGTCGCGCTGTAAACATAGGTACATAATCATTTCTGCCATTCTCTATCAGTGGCTGTGGCCCGTTTTTCTTTTTATGTTGTTATTTTAGTAGCAAGTCTTTATACCGATGCCGTGACTGATTCATCCATCTGTACCGGCATTAATTATTTGGACCATCAGTTGTATTCCAAGTTCCGTGACGGTGTATTCAAATTATTAAAACACCCGTTCTAGCTCCGTGACGCCTGTCCGTTTATACATTTAAAGGTAAATCAATACTCTTCGTGGACAATCATAATTAGTTTATGTATTGAGTTCTCTTATTGTGTTTTAAATATCTGTCCCGACATGAAGTAAGGTTCATAAGAGATGGACTACTTCATAGAAGACTTATGAGTTTTAACATACCAATAGCTAACATCAGTCGGAAGTTTCTTATCCATTTGGCCAGTGGCGGTGTTTGTTTAACAATTGAAACTTCGGTTAGGGCTCAGATGTCTTTTATCAATTTATACAACGCCTGCCGCATATAGATTCACTCACTAATATAAATTATGCTCCATAGAGTGATTACCTATTATATAGCTGAATGATTCCTTATGCTATAGTTGAGGAATTATAACGGGGTACTTCCCCGTTAAGGTAGTTCCCATTCGAGCCATTTTTTATGTTTTTAACAACCATGGCTCCATAGCAGTGTAAAAATCCGGTATCGTATATGGTATTCAGGGCCCATGAATCATTTCACGATTAGATAATAGCTCATTTTATTTTATTTCTTCACAAAGACAACGTGGTCTTTATTCATGACCTCTTTCTATTTTTATCGTGTAATTTTTGAAGATATCACTGAAACGGATTATTGGTATAGAACAGCCTCTCAAGTAAGTCACATGACAAAATATGATAGCTAGAGTGGTCGCCTTTATTTTGTTACACTTATTAAACGCCTCTCTAAATAATATTATGTTGTGCTTTCCAGAATCATACCTATTGAGAATTACATCCCTTCAGATAATATAACAAAGCCATCTATACCTTGCTGTGTTTCCAAGTTTTTAAGTAAGTTGACCCTTACAATACTGTAAGAAGAGATTTAATACATGTTGTTGAGTACTTTCCAGTATCTCATTTCTAAGTTCATCTTTGTACTTCTTTCAGAAATTCATTCCTTTCAGAAATTTATCATGTTCACTTAACAGTGCAAGACCACCTCAGTTTTGCATGTTCTTACACCATACAATTAAGTTACAAGGGAAAAGCATCAATTCTTCTGGTGTCTTACTTGTTTTCCCCTTCCCTTTGGTGATGCAATGTTTTACTCAAAATAGACAGGCATATGATATGCATCTGCGCTGTTTATATACAAATAACTTATGGCGGTGCTCTTGAAAACGGGATTATGTCTTCATAGTAATTATGTTTTAATGTATAGCAATACGGAAACATTAATTCCTTTATAAAGAACATACTAGGTAAATGAATTCATTGGACCATGTGTATTGATACTATGTTGGGAAATGCTATGTTTACATAAATGTTTTTTTTTATTTTCCTCATAATATTTCTATTTTATTACAGGTGTGGTAATTTCCTGAAGAAGGCGTTTGCTACGCCGAAACGCGCGTCGATAATTACTACTGTATTTTACCTTTTTTTCTACATAGGTTTTTAATTGAAGATCTTAATGTATTGTTTCAGATAAATGGATTTGATGTTTTGTTTTGATTCATTTTTGTATATCACTGTATTATTGTTATAATTCATAATTAAATATACTGCAATTTTTAGACATTGATTCCCTGGTTTCTGTTGAGTCCTCCATGTAGTACTGTTATTATTATCTATTAATTGCCTAGGAAATATATTTTCTCACATAGGAGTAAGAGTTAATACATCACCTACTTCCCAAAGTTCTTTACATTATTTCATGCAAGGCAATAAACTGCTTCCATCTCAAATTTCGAATTACAATAGAATTTACTAAAAAAGACTAAAATAATCCCGGAGAAGAAGATTTATCCTAATGTGATTTTTGCAGATTCAATAAAGTGCAAATTCTTACTCATCTTCAATCTCCACTTTGAGTTTGAATCCAGACACGTGGAGGGTCCCAGATTTTCATACCTTTATTACGCGGATTCCTCCCTTTTCGCCTATATATGGCTGTTTCTAGACATTGCTAACTACTTACCAAGCCATTGTTGAAATGTCGGTGCATTAGCATCCACCCAGGCAGCCGCAATACACATTCGTAAAACCGCCATAGGAATAAAAATCAGTTTATGCCCTGCCCTACGCCGATTAGTCTCAAAAGTCCCGAGCAGGATTACACACTTCCCGACCGAATCGGGTTGCAAATGGTTTCCGACCCACTCGTATCGTGAGAGTTCGACCGACCAAGTACGATGCATCCGGATGCTTCCAGATACGATTTGGTTGAGCACATGTTCCTAACCGCATCAGAATCAGGCCCTGGGTGGGAATGCTTTCCAACCCGCATAAGAATCAGGCCCTGGTGGGAATGCTTTCCAACCCGCATCAGAATCAGTCCCTGGGTGGGAATGCTTTCCAACCCGCATCAAAATCAGGCCCTGGGTGGGAATCCTTTCCAACCCGCATCAGAATCAGCCACTATGTGTTATTTCAGTTTTTAACACTTCTGATAAAAACTTTATGATATCTTTATTACATTTCTGCAAAACCTGACATGATGCAAAAATATGAACCCTCTCTGCATTACAGAGTGCACAGTGAGGACAACATGTTCCCTTCCCTCAACCCCATTTCGAGATTTTGTCAGGTGTATCATACAAAAAGAAACACGTTTTATAAAACTGTGCCTGTGACCTAGCAGATATCAAAACCAAATGCAATACCTCATGAGCATAAAAAATGTCTCGTCGGACACTCCAACCTTCACCTTTCATTTTTGGGAGGTTTGTCCATATCATCTGGGAGGGCTGCTCACTTTATTTTGGATTATCCTTTTATTAATTTAAACTTTCCCAAATTTAGCCTGTCCCCCTCCTTTCCGTTCAAGAAGATCTCTAATTTGAAGAAATTTTAAAAAATCCCACCAATTCAAAGTAAAATCTTCTTTCAGTTCTTCGAAGGATCGAAGATCAGTGGGGGAAAAGGAACAGACAATTCTATTTACTTCCGCTCTCTTGCATTTTCCCATACAAGTGTCTCTAAATACTTCTGGGAGAGTAAAATTATTATTTAAGGATGTGTGGAATGATAATCTACCAATGCCACATGCTGTCCGTGAAGCACTCCATGCTTTAAAAACACTCAAGATGGTCTTGAGCCGGACTGTCTTGCAGTAGCTGTCATGCAACTGATGCCACAGACAGCCAAAGGTTTCTTTCCTTAATATAAGTTTAAAGGGTGAGGGGATCTTATGCATCTTCCCATTGTCCATCATCATTCTTTAGCTCACTACGCCACCTCAGTGCAGACATGGCCATATGCAAATCAGTCTGACCCTGTGCCTCATGGGAACAGTCCAGCCCGAACTGCCAAGCCATGTCTTCCCTGGACCGGAAGCAAGCATCCTAGGACCGGTTTCTGGTTAATCAGCCGTCATCAGCCAGGCTAGCTTGAATTCAGTGGCAAAGTGAGCACGGGACCCACGTCTGGGCATACCCTGCCAACTTAGGGCCAACAAAGCGATACCAAAGGGGATGATGGACGGAGTGTTGAACATTGCTAGCACTCAGCCCCAGTCAACTGATCTGGGTTTATTCCATCATCATTCTTTAGCTCACTCCGCCACCCCAGTTCAGACATGGCTATATGTCCTGAAGGCATGCCAAAGGCAAGCCAGTCTGCGCCCATCCATGCATGGACGATGCCCAGTGACAGGAACCCTGGTCTTGTCCATTCCCACTACTGCCTACTGCGACCCTCCGCACCCTTAATCCCAGCCACCCTTCCACATGCTGGTGCCTCACTGCCCCACACAACATCGAGGGAGCGTTCTCTTGCGCTTCCTGCAAGTTTTCATGCACTTACCCACACCCAACACTCACCGCATCCGCACCAGCAGCAACCAACACCCCACTCTCTCAAACACACAGTCTCGCAACTAGTCACACAACACTCCGCACACAAATGCAAGTTCATCAACATCTGCTCATTCACCAACCAAGCCACAGAGATCTGGGACCTACTGCACAACAAAACACTGACCTTCTTTTCCTCACAGAAACCTGGCTGAACCCTACATCAGCACCTGGCATCTTCGCAGCCACCACCCCCCCCCAGGTGTAAGATCACCAGGCAAGACAGACTTCACAAGCTCAGAGGCGGAATCACCATCATCCACAAGAACTCCATTAGCGGCACCACCTCCAAAGACACAACATCACAGCCAACTTCACCCTAAGCGGCATTTTCATCTGCAGACCACCAGGACCGCACACAAAAATCGCTGGCTCCATAACGGACATCGTCACACCACTAGCCCTGGACACTAGCAATATCATCCAACTCGGAGACAAGAAGTTCTATCTGGAAGGCTACGACAACTCCAACTATAAATAAGACTTTGCAAACATGGGTCTAACCCAAAGAGTACAGGGACCAAACCAAGTCACTGGACTCCTGAATCCTATTTTCACCACCTTTAACAACATCAGATTCGAGGAGCCCTCACCAGTCTCCTGGACAGACCAGGCCCTCATCAAGTTCAGCATCCTGGTCCAACACACACACCCCCACCAGACCAGCCCGCAAAAACAAGAACAGCCTCACTGACAAGGACTGGAACAGTGCTCTCACTTACAATTACTACTCCAGGAAATGATCGGAGTAATCCCTTCTTTCCTGAGCTCCCGCGATAAACTGGATGACTCAATTTTGTTGACGGAGTTTGTTGGCCAACGTTTCTTCAGCTGAGCTCTTTGGTGGTGAGTACGCTCACGCTGTGAGTGATCCAGCCATCACTTGGGACAGAGTGGATGCCCCCCTAGTGAGGGCTGAGAGAGGCAGAGAGAGCTGATTCCTTGGCATTTCAAGCCTCGTCATAGTTTTGGTTCTTACTCGAAGTAAGAGACAAAATGTAACCTGATTTCTTGTGCTACCACTAAAGATCATTATTAGTCGAAACAATTCCAGGGAAGGCAGCTCCATAGAGACAAACCCGTTTGACTGAAGAGTAAAGAACATGATTCATGAATATTATTGTTCAGTTCATATAACTATCTTTCGCAGCCAGATGACTTAACCTGGGGCATTGAAATATTGAAGAAGAGGGAGAGAAATGTTTAATGAAACTCTTTACGGAATGTATTCTTGTAGCAGTGTCTAGAATCGGGTGTAGCTAAGGTGTTAAAAGGTTAGCGTTGAACAAGTGACTTCACCTTATCACCTTTATCTTACAGCCTAAGTTTAAGAGAGCCAGTATAGAAGCAGAAACCCTCAAAAAAGCAGAATAGAGAGAGAGAGAGAGAGTTCTTCTAAGTTCACCAAACAGGGTAAAAAACCTTATCCTTCAAAAGCGGGGGAAGTTTCATGGGGAACTCAAAACTCAAGTTCCATCTGAATATTATGTGTGTTCTCTTTTTGAAATCTCGCTCCTCGCAGTTCCTATCTCCTAAACCCCTTTCCCTTGCCTGGCCACTCCAATACTCTGCGCTAATACAGCATTCAGAGTTGGTGGTGCCTAGGGGTGGATCTCTCGATCTTACTACAGACCCCGAGGAAGAACTGATTGAGAGAAAGACACCACTGTCCTCCCACTGCTGAAGAAACCCCCTCAAACTCTTAAGCGCTCACCAACCACAGGCCGATCCCCCTGCTACCATTCTCGGTTTACGTCCTGGAGAAAATGGTCAACAGACACTTTGTTGAATACCTCAAGGACCACCAGCTCCTCAAAACCACTCAGTCTGCTTTGAGCCCCAACCACAGCTTGAAAACTGTCCACATCCCCGCCATGGATGACATCTGCATGACTCTGGACACAAGAGACATGGTGATATCATTCTCCTGGTCCTCTCTGTAGAGTTTGAGACAGTCTCCCACCCCATCCTTATCCAACGCCTCCAGATCAGAATCCAACGAGACGCACTCCAATGGATCTGCTTCTACCTGACTGGAAGAACCAAGTCAGACATCCTGTCACCGTACACGTTGCATGCAGGTGACCTTGTCTGCTGAGTTCCACGCAGATCTTCCTCGAGCCTGACTCTCTTCAATGCATACATATTCCCTTTAGCTAGAATCATCCACTCTCATAACATCAAAGTCCTCTCCTACACTGACACACAACTGTCTCTCATGGCCAAGACGCCCAGTGCCCGGATTAAGTTTTATTCCTGTATGACTGGAATTGCCCTCTGGGTGAAGATCAACTGTCTAAAACACTGACGGACTTAAACCGTGATCTTCGGGAAAAGCACGTCAGCGTGGGACTCCACCTGCTGGCTACTAAAGATAGGACGAACATCTACCCTCACCACCCATGCGAAGAATCTCAGGATCGTCATAGATAGCAAACCTTGACCCGCCAGATCAACGCCGTCGCCTCCACCTGCTTCAACTCCCTCCACATCCTCTGCAAGACCTTAAAGTGGATCCTCACAAAATGCAGAAAGACCGTCACCCATGCACTCATAACGAGCAGACTGGACAACGGCAACGCCCTCTACGCCGGAATCAACAAAACCCTGCTACACAAACTCCAGACCAACCAGAACACCTCAGCCAGACTCGTCCTCTGAATCATATTCTAGTATGGGCACCCTCTAATTTAGAGATTTACAAATAACAGTTTTGTAAATTGGCCAGTGTGACAGATATTCACAGATGAAAATGTTGTCACAAACGGCATTTTTGTCCTACTCATTTTCAATATTTCGTTATTTCAACAGTCAGCATCTTTGGGAAAATCTTGAGGGATCTACACATATGACCCCTTTGTGAATTCTGAGTTGTGTCTACTTTCATAAATCTGCACCTTTCCTGGATCCACCTGGGTTTCACAGTGGATTCCACCAAAAACTGGAATAAAGTTGAGAGCACAAAAAATAGGCAAAATGGGCTAAAACTGTTGTAAAAAAAAGCTGTTTTTGTCCCTACAAGCTGGGAAGATGGTGACCTTAGCACAGCAAATGTACAACAAAGTCATTTATAGGAAAAAAACAGTTTTCTCTGGAGCACTTTTTCCCTAGTTTTTCAAAAAATGTAAACAGTTTGCTATATTTCTGGGTCCCCTCCAGGGGAATCGAAAAACCCTGGGTACCTTTACAATCCCCTGGATGTTAGACATAAGAGGGTGCCAAATTTGCCATGGGTACCTTTTGTGAAAAAAAGTTATGTACCCTAAGCACAAACTACCCAAAATACGTTAAAAGAAATTGCTCAGCACGTGCGGGAGGGGAGAGAGAAGGGCCAGCATTTAAGGGGTCAATGTGAGCAGTTAACAAACATTTCAGGTAGATTTTTTTTTCCAGAGCGAACAATTAGGGGAATTTTTCAGCACAAAACTACTAATCCAAACAAATCTGTGGTATCTGCACATTGGATCTTTCGTTAGTTGAAAGGGTTCTTTAAACATGAAGCTCCTGGTTTGATCGGAGTCAATTACAGGGCAGAAGTTACACAACATTGTGAAAACAGAGGCAACTCTGAGCACAGGGGTGCAGTAACATTTGTTGTACATGCACATGCAGTGTATGCCTTTGAAATGTTTTATTCATGGGTGAACTTTGATCCTATAGATGCCGGTACTATGCTTTCCACTCCAACAGAGATGCAGCCATTCCTACTCAGCCCCACGCATATCACGACCCGGTGGACTCTTTCACCCGTCCAGTTCACAAGATTGGTTTGTTGGTCACTTACCCCCCACATACCTCAGAATGTCAGACAGGGTTCGCTAATGTGGGATCACCTGATACCGTACTGGCTCGGTACAAACAGTGTCCTATATAGGTGACTCAGACAGTATGTATTGCAGAACAAAGCAGGCCGAGCGGGTCGAGTGGGATCTGTACCACAGACACAGGGTTCCATACAAGCAATCTGTCCACGGACTATAAGCACCACTACGGGCAAAGTGCCCGTAAAAAGCAACAAAACTGCCTTCTGGATCGCTTGCAACACCAACCAGAGGAGCAGCACTGTGGCGATGAGACGTCCCCTTGGAATGGTGCCATCGTCAGAGGCGTACAACACCTGGGAAAGTATCTACACTGCTACGCAAGGCACACCCTCATTGGTGGTACTACCTGATGTACTAAGGAAAGTACAAATGAGTACAAGGCTGCACCCTCCCTAAATCAAAGAATGAGATGAGGTATCAACCATCCTACCCATGGCACGCCGTCATGGGCGGTACTTCCCGAGCTACTAAGGCAAGAACAAATGAGTACAAGGCTGCCCTAGATCTAGGAATGAGATGAAGTATCAACCGTACTACTCATGGCACGCCTTCATGGGAGGTACTACCCGATGTACTAAGGCAAGAACAAATGAGTACAACGCTGCACCAGCCCTAGATCTAGGAATGAGATGAAGTATCAACCGTACTACCCATGGCACGCCGTCATGGGTGGTTCTACCAGATGTACTAAGAAAAGTACAAATGAGTACAAGGCTGCACCAGCCCTAGATCTAGGAATGAGATGAAGTATCAACCGTACTACCCATGGCACGCCGTCATGGGCGGTTCTACCCGATTGTGGGACTTGGCCCTTTCCCCAGAATTTTTTTGCTTTTTACCCCTTTTAATTTAGAATGCCCCTATTGAAACAACAGTGTGTAGGCCTTGTATAGTGGAGAAAGGCCTGTGTAGTGTAAAACTAGTGTTAAAGTACAGGTACTTCCTACCCCTAACATGGCCGCCACTGACCTCTGCTGCTGCAGCGAGGTCTACGTTGGCGCATTCTAGTAGCCAGGGGCTGGCTGGAACCCTCAGGCAATGTATCCATCTTAGCCTGCCAGCCTGCCCATAGGTAGAGTGGTGGAACCTCCTGGAAGCCTCTGGAACCTTCTGGAAGAGGTGAGGTGACACCAACTGCCACTACCAACTGTCAACTGGCACTATAAAAGGAGAAGGAGGGAAACTTTCCTGTCAGAGACCTGGGGAAGAACCTACGCAGGAGGATAGGCAGTGAGGGTCAGGACAGGGACTTATGATACTGGAAGAGACAGGGCCTAGGTGTTGCCTTTCAAGTGTTGAGGTATCCTGTACCCCCCCTCTGATCTAGCCCTGCGGCAGGGAACCCCCAGGGACCACTTGAGGAGATTGGCTGAGGAGATCTAACACCAGCCACCAACTTAACCCCCTTCAAGGAAACAAGAAACCAACTGCTAATTACAAGGGCGCCAGAACATACAGCGCCAAGAAGAGACTGAATCACCACAGGACATTTGAAGAACCACCCAGGTATTGGCGCTGTGTTGCTCCTTGTGCCCCCTGACGCCATCTGGGATCCCTCTTTCTGGTTTGCCACAGACGTGTGGTCTGTCCTGTTGGCTCTACTGAACTACATATTCTGCCTGAGCTGTGTTTAGCTCTCCCTGACTAAACTACCGGTACTGCCAGGCGCTGAACTGAATTATTATTGGGACGGCTGTCCTGCTGCATCCCTAGCTAGAACCCTTACAAAGTGCTAAAGACTGCCTGCGCCTAAAAAGCACTGTGACCTGTGCCTGGACTGCTGTGATCAGCCTCCTTGCGAAGCGCTGTGGTTCTGGAGACTTTTGTGTCTGCTCAGCGCTGTGGTGAATGCCTGCTGTGAACTGTGCTGGGAAAGCGCTTCGAAGGAAACTACCAAGCGCTAGCACCCTGTGCTGATCGTGTTGTCAGCCCTGCTCTCCCAGCGCTCTCCTGCTGTCCCTGTGAGGAGCGCTGAGGTGCCGGAGGATGTTGCTGCCTCGAGTAGTGCTGAGATTGCTGAGTGCTGCTCTGCTTTGTGTCCTGCCTAGCCTGCTGAGGCCCCCCAAGTGCTGTGGACTGCTTTCCCGCGCTGTGCCCTGAGCTGACTGAGCTATTAAAGACTCAGGCACTGTAGCCCTCTGTGAAGCGCTAGAATCCCGAAGCGCGCTTCTCTTCAAGCACCTTATTGCCTGCAAGGCACTACACTCTGCCCAAGCGCTCACCTTCTGTCTCTGGCGAAGCGCTGACATCGACGTCCTGTGTGGTGCTGCCGAGCGCCCTGGTGACCCTGAGGCACTATATCTGCGAGGCGCTGTCTGCTGCCATCGCGGAGACCTGCTGCGGCCCTCATCGCTGCCCCGGTCCGGCGACTGGGTTGAGGAGGCTCCCCCGTGGGGTATGTCGTTCCGGCGGCCCCCGGTGCTAGAAGAGGGCCGCCGGAATTTCTCTCAGGCTGCGCTAGACCTGACAGGCCCCGAAGCCCTGCATCATGTGACGGGGGCGCGTCAGGACCCCACCCGCCGCATTTCCATTGGCCTGGGAGATTGTGCCCTAGCCGGCCGCACTGCCATTGGCGGCCGGCTCCGCACCCCCCACGTGGCCGTGACCTGACTGGTTCTGGGCCCCGGAGGATACTGAGGCCCGGGAACCAGCAACAACACCGTCCGAGGGCTCTGGAGGAGCCTGGAAGCCCCCCTCCAACCGGCGCGGGGCTCGTCTGGACTGCCTGTGGCCTGCAACCGGCCCCACCGAATCACTGGGCCGGGTAGGGCCTAACGGAGGGTTGAAGCCCTCATCTGCAGCCCAACCTACGCAAGGGCCCCGAGCGGCCGAAGAAGTAAAGGTAATCCCCGGGGAGGAGGGCAGAAGGCCGGGGAAGGCCCGAGTTCGCCCCTCCCTGGGAAACCTGGTGTCTGGTCCACGTTGGCCCTAATTGGCCCCAGAGAGTCCCCTGACCTGGGCCAGGACCCCTAAACACCGTGAGGGCATTATTTGGTGAGAATTAACCCCTGCCTGGAAGACTGTTAAATGCCAATTACTGTAGCCTTATGCATGGCTTGTTTGGGATTATTGAAATGTAGGCCCTTTTCGCATAGTGTATTTGTAGCTTAATGAAATGCTTTGTATTTAAAAGAAATGTACATAATACACTTATGAAATGTTCACAACAGGAAATTGAATATTCTACCTTTAATGAAATAGGGTGGCTCCTGTTCAATGTTACACCCCCTGAATGCCTATAGGAGGTTAGGTGTAGTTCTACATGAAACATGCCTAAATGATTCTCATGAATTTCTTGCAGAGGTGGGCTCTATGGAATGTTGATTCTCACCTGCAAACAAGAGTATACCTAATGAAATAGGGAAGTTGTTGAATGTCAACGAAAGCTCAATTTTTGTTCCAGAGGAAGGGTTACTCCTATTCCCTGAAATGTTTATTCCTGACTAAGGAAACGTTTTACCTACGCTTAGGGGATGGTCCTTCCTGCCTGAGTGTTAATGGCCTGTTTAGTCAGGGGGGGTGGTGAGATGTTAGTTCGTACCTAGTAGGATGGTTATTCTACCCTAGTTAGGGGTCTGCTGATGCCCTCTTAGATGATAATTTAGTCTGTAGGGTAAAAAGGTTGCTGCTAATAAAATGCTTGGCCTCTAATGAAATGTGTTGATGTATAATATGGTGAAATGCATATTGATCGGAAGGTTGATGCATAACTAATGAAAAGTTTTCCTTCAACTGTTAACCTGCTCAATGCTTATTCCTACTAGGAGTGATTAAGGAAATGGTTATACCTACCCTCGAGGTTGTTTATTCCTAATGACATGTTTACTTCCACGCAGTGCTATATTTATCAGAAGCCTACAGTGATTTATTTACATGTTGCTGTTCTGAGACACTCAGCTTTGCTTGGGGAGTAATAAGATGATCTATCATTTTGGTTGTCTCCTTAAAGTTTCTGATGCAGGTGCTGACCAAAGGCAAGGCATAGGTCAGGCCTGTGTTTTACTGAAAATGTATTTATCCAATATTTAATACTTATGGAATATCTAATATTTATGCAACTGAAGTTTAATGCCAAGTGTTGACACACAGGTGTCTGGAAGGAGAGCTATGAAGCTAATTTTATGATGAATTCCTAATACCCTGATCCTGCTCTATCTTAATAAAGTTGACTTGAGTTTTTACACCAGATCACTGGAGTGGCGTCACTTTTTGCGTGCCCATTTTTCTGTCTCAGTGGTTGCGTTGCTGTATGGTCGCTTTACACAGAAGCTTTCGGATGCCTACCCGCTCGTGCCATGCTACCCTCGGGGAGCTGGTGACCCCAGTTCCAACACCGATGTACTAAGGCAAGAACAAATGAGTACAAGGCTGCACCCTCCCGAGATCTAGGAATTAAATGAATGGGAAATCTTAAAACAGTTTTCTTCAATCATGCTGAACCGAGAAGCAGCGGCTTTGGCTATGCGCCTGAGGCTGCAGCAATCCTTGTTCAAGAGTGTGAACAGGAGCCACCTAAAATGATTTTGAAACATACACTTCTGTGGGCGTCACACCTTGGGGTCACGAGCCATCACACCGCAGCTCACAACAAAAAATAAGACTGAGGGTTCTGGTGAGGAAAAAACTAAGTAAACAAAAAGGAGCTTAGAGGGAAAAATCGGTCATTGGTCACCCTCCACTCAGTTATATAATTCCAAAAAAAGACCTAGACCGACCAGGCATAAACAATTTAATATATTCTTGGTGAACCATCAGCTGCAAACCTTTTTGCACAATACTCCTCACTTTTAAATATTGAGGTAGGAAAAAACTAAACCAGAGACTAGAAAGGAGATAAAAAGACGAAAAAGACAGTAACACAAAAAGAAAAGGACTGGATTTCCATCAACTCAGAAGTCCAGCCAAGGTGGATAAAATTTAACGGACCGTACAAAAATATAACAGCCAGACTGGCATCTGTATTCTAATAGCATTACTTCTCATTCTTTTTGGGCCAAGAGGAGTGGGCGGACCGAAAACCACAGAAAAGTGTGTGTACTAATCAGAAAAGCAAAACAGGACAAGACGCTGAGGTTAGTGTAAAGAAGGAAGAGAAAGGTTGAACTCTATTACTCACTTTAAAAAGTAAGAAAGGAATTTGATTAACTAAAGAAAATGCCCTGCAAACTACGGATACTTCTGCGGAACAGGACTTAGATGACGGCGCTGGTGGACAGACCAGCTGAAGTGAAAATAGTGCGCCAGATTCTTCGAGAACTTCTGTTGGTGAATCAGCCTGAATAATACATACAGTCTGAAAATCTGATTGACATGTAAATCCTCCAGTTAGTGTTCAGATTGTAAAAATACTAATCGAGGGCGATATACACACAAATTTAAGGCAATATTCTGCCCGCATTTATCAGCTACCGACAACATCCTTCTTGCAGAGGGTCACAGTCCTCAAGCCTTTATAAGGGATGCGATGCAACAAGTACTGGGACCCCCTCCATAAAAAATACTTTGACAAGGCCAGGGAGAATAGGGGAAAACAACAATTAACCACAGAAAAACTCCCTCACGACCTAGATGGTATTACTTACTACTTCAAAATATATTTTATACTGGGCTAGTGATTGCAATAGCATATTACAACATAATCATTTCAACTTTTTTATTTATTTTTACTATGTCTTGATTCATTGATTTAATTCATTTGTAATCTTTATAAAAAATACATATTCATATTATATGCAGAAATAAAAATCTACAAACATAATCTATTCATCCCCAGGTAGAGAACAACCCACACAAACCACTCACACACATATATACATTACATTCATTACGCATCCAAAACTCCCCTAGTTGGTTCTAGTCTCAATGGCCCTATATTGGGCTACTGCTCATGATTAGGTTTGAAAAAGGACACGGTCAACGCGTTTCGTGGCATACGGAGATAATAAGGCCACCTTCATCAGGACTGGAGATTATCACACCAAAAAGTTCTCAAACACCCTGGGAAGACCTGGAAAAAGCATGGATGGAAAAGTCCATCGGTTACTAGCCCAAAGCGACACACATTCTTTATATATAGACATTAATTGGACCGAACAGATGCAAACGTTATACAGTACATAAGTCAAGTGTGATACCGTACACACGTGCCACCTTATATCCAGAAAAGATAGTGTCATCAAACATCAAGGTCATACTAATGTGTTCATCCTATAAGGCTCACTAAGGCACAAAATAAAACACAAATTGTTAATCTGTGCCACCATAATCCCTAGGCTTATAAGAAAGCAAAGGGGGGAAAACCAATAGTATACCCCATTTGTCCTCAGATACTTACTGTAATGTATTGTGTATCAAAGAGCACACTGCTCATCACTTAAAGGTTAGTGTGCCCCAATACTCTGTAAACGTTCAAAAGGTCTGCCTGGTTCCTAGCAGGGAGAAGGAGGTGATCTATTACAGTCAGATAATTTTAAAACAAGAGACCTTACAACCCATCTCATCCTTTAATAGACAGCTTTCTTACCAACAATATTATATTTCTTTTCCCATAGTTGCTTTGATATAAATTTGGCACCTACGGAACTCCCTGTCGTACCATCGGGTTTCCGCCTAGAAAGCGACAATTTTTCCTAGGATTTTATCGGACTAAGGCATCCTTTTGTACAGTGGTTAAAAGGATTCTCATTTAAGGACTCAGGACAGGACAAAATACCTTGAATAAATGGAGGTACTCCCAACAGGAAGATCTTCTAAGAATAGCGTGTCTGTGTACACACACACAGCCAGAGGTCCAGTGTCTTGGCTCCTTTTGTAACCTAGTTTTAAAACTGTCAACGAAAATAAAAATAAAAGAGGAGGAAAGTAATATCTAACCAAGCTTGGGACCCAGTCGCATTTTAAACCAACAGCCATGCCAAAATACACTAAAATCTAGGACTCAGGCATTTAAATGTAAACCAGCCCTTCAGATATAGCAAAACTGAATCAATAAAAATGTTTGTCATCCCACTGTCTCAAACTGCATACTGGTTAACATATCCAGCAGGTATGTCGTAGAGTGGTTACCCATATTAAACCACCAAATAGGTGGTAATGTTTGACAACATCCTCAAGACTCTAGTATGTTTCTTATACGGAACATGTCCCACAGGTTTTATTAATATCTGCCCTCCATGCCGGTAGTAATTTGTGACAGTTTACTATCCTCCGCTAGACGCTACATACGGGCTGGACTCCCATAGATTTTGCCCCTGTCGTACCGCTTCCCATTTTTGTTTTCATACAACACATTTGCCTGTTTTACCTCTGACTGCCTCCACGTCACACGGAGCATTCATGAAACCCCAAAAAAACGCAATACCGAAACTGACTGGATAACCCACTTCAAAAACTCACCTTCAACAAAGACTTGTGGCTCATCCAAAATAGTGTGGCAGATCTGGGGTCTGAGGGGGGCAGGGGCAGATCTGGGGTCTGAGGGGGGCAGGGGTCTGAGGGGGGCAGGGGCAGATCTGGGGTCTGAGGGGGGCAGGGGCAGATCTGGGGTCTGAGGGGCAGGGGCAGATCTGGGGTCTGAGGGGGGCAGGGGCAGATCTGGGGTCTGAGGGGGGCAGGGGTAGATCTGGGGTCTGAGGGGGGCAGGGGTCTGAGGTGGGCAGGGGCAGATCTGGGGTCTGAGTGGGGCAGGGGTCTGAGGTGGGCAGGGGTCTGAGGGGGGCAGAGGCAGATTTGGGGTCTGAGGGGGGCAGGGGTCAGAGGGGGGCTGGAGCCGATTTGGGGTCTGAGGGGGGCAGGGGCAGATCTGGGGTCTGAGGGGGGCAGGGGTTTGAGGGGGCAGGGGCAGATCTTGGGTCTGAGGGGGGCAGGGGTCTGAGGGGGCAGGGGCAGATCTGGGGTCTGAGGGTGCAGGGGCAGATCTGGGGTCTGAGGGGGGCAGGGGTCTGAGGGGGCAGGGCAGATCTGGGGTCTGAGGGGGGCAGGGGTCTGAGGGGGGCAGGGGCAGGTCTGGGGTCTGAGGGGGCAGGGGCAGATTTGGGATCTAAGGGGGGCAGATCTGGGGTCTGAGGGGGTCAAATTTGGGGTCTGATGGGGCAGGGGCAGGTGGTGATCTGGGGTCTGTGGGGGTCTGTAGATAAAGGTCGCTGCACAGACAGAAAGGGCTCCTTCCTCCTCGGCAGCAGGCTGCACACACAAGGAGAGGCCGGAAGTAATGTCACCACCGCTGCTGGTGCTATCTCTGCCGCCGCTGACCTGGAAGAGGAAACCCTTCTCCCTCCCATTCAATGTGCAGCTCAAGGGTTTCATCAGCAGGCGAGGAGCGACCTCTGGTGGCCGCTGACGGAACCGCCGCCTCCAGCAGGGAAACAAGCACTGGCGCCTGCAAAGACACAAAACACTCGCAGTCCAAGGACAAGGCCTCGTGTGGGAAACAAGCATTGGCGCCTGTAAAGACACAGACATGGGTGTTATGGGAAACAAGCATTGGCACCTGCAAAGACCCAGATGTGGGTGTTATGGGAAACAAGCATTGGTGCCTTCAAAGACCCAGACATAGGTGTCATGGGAAACAAGCATTGGCGCCTGCTAAGACCCAGACGTGGGTGTTATGGGAAACAAGCATTGGCGCCTGTAAACACAGACATGGGTCTTAAGGGAAACAAGCATTGGCGCTGTAAACACACAGGCATGGGTGTTATGGGAAACAAGCATTGGTTCCTGTAAAGACACAGACATGCGTGTTATGGGAAACAAGCATTGGCGCCTGTAAACACACAGACATGGGTCTTATGGGAAACAAATATTGGGGCCTGCAAAGACACAGACATGGGTGTTTAGACACTCGCAGTCCATGACAGGCCTCACCGTTGCATGGTGTGCTCTTGAGGAGCCTCAGATTCAGCCCCTCATGCCAGCTCTGCCCCCCCCCTCAGTGAAATACCAGCAATTTGTTAATTTTTTTAACTTCTGCAAAGGAACAGACATGATATTCAGGAGTGAATTGAAATGAGGACTTGTATTTCATTCAATGTGTTCAATGTAGACACAGTTGTTGCAATGAGGCTGAGCAGCATTTCTAATGTTCCTGGGGGTGATTCTTTATATTTGACAGGGCCGTGAATCCCCAAGCCATAGCTACCAAGGTTTCAGATTGCTATGTGTGACATTTTCATCATTTCAGTGAAAGTATGAGTGACATTTCAATGACTATGAGTAACACTGTCTTGGGGCGGGCAAAATTAAGTAATGAAGATTAGGGAAACAGATACATATCAGAAATTACCCCCATTTGAGCAACAAGAAACTCTAACAAGGTTTTAAAACTGCAGCAAAGTAGCAGAAATGGAAAGAAGGGCACTAACCGGAGACAGCCGCATGACTGAAGCTCTCAGTGACAGAGACATTTTCCCCCTGAAATAAAACCAAACACGTAAGTCCATGGAAAAAGCTAAATATCAGAAATTACACCCTTTAAAACAGTAATAAGCTTTGGAAAGACGTTGAAGCTTCTGCGTAGCCCCTGAATTGCAAACTTACTAACCTACAGCCCCTTTCTAAGATTAATGTTTCTGGAAGGGGGCCTTCTAGCAAAAGGAATGTGTTTTAAAACTTCATGGGATATAAATTGCACACAGATGATCAATCATGGTAATTAAGAAATCATTTTTAGAACCATTAAATGTGAACTGTAACGCGTCCAAGCATGGTTTTTTTAAGGGACCATTTCACCCTTTTCTGTCTTCATACTGCTTTTTAAAAAAGGTTTTTGTTTTGGCATTTATAAAAACAGAAGAGTTCAGGTCTTACAAGCAATATTCTGCTCAGGCTGCATGTGGAGAGCAGGGCACGTGTACACTCCAGTACGGATGACAGCGCTAGGTCAGGTGTAACATGAAAACGAAGTACAGAACTCCCATGATCGCTTTTAGGTGACCTCAAGATGCTACAATGTACTAAAGAAACAGCCCATGGAAAATAAAATGCAATAGTTTAGACAAAAACGCAGTCATGTAGCTAAGAACCGGAGTATGTGCAAAACATGAGAGGTTCGGTATTAAATACACTCGTATCACTGCTAAACAATTCCCAAGCAGGCCTCTGCAATAGGTTATGAAATAATTGCATAACATTATGATGTGAATGCAGAGCCCGCACACTGCCCAGATGAACAGAAGGGCCCTGCACACATTTGTTTTCAGAGTTGCTGTCAAGGAGAGCTACAACATAGATACTGAGCACGTGAGCTGTGCTGAATTAAGTTCGCTAGAAGAAACCAAGAGAACCTGTTTACTAAATAGATTAATTCAGTCTAAAAACAAAGCTACATTGGCACAACTTAGCTGACTAGCTTAGACAATTGTGACAAATGAGGCCTCTGTCTTTAGAACAATGGAATAAGACACCTACAATGTATTCGCATGTCTTGTAAAAAAAAAAAGCTCTGTCACACACGCTAGTTACATGATGAAAGAGAGCGCACGACGGGAACGTCGTACCACACATAAATCAAGGACAATTTGCAATTAAAGACATTTTTACTTTTTAAGGAACGCTACAAATTGAAGATATTTTCCATTCTTATTGAACGATGCCACTCCAGTAAGCGAAAACATAGCCGGGACTGCATAGAAGAGGGTTTCGCTGTGAATAAGCAGCACAACCTTTTACTATTTAGTACAAACAACTCAGGTCACAAACTGGCACTGAAAGTATTAGGACCGGCAGCACTGGCAGCGCGCTAGTGCTATTAATAAAATGTAAACTACACTTAGAAGAAAACTGATACCTCTCGAGGAGCAGCAATTGTACGGGCCGGACCTCGCCGCAATGACTACCTCCGACAATCAACACTCTCCCGCTGCTTTGCACCACATCAGGGTTTGCATTTCTCTGCTGCTTTCCTGTCCAACTCCCCCTTCAAGGGTTCACTCATAAAACAAGGAAAGAAGCAGGTTGTAGTCACAATAAAGTCATGAGACAGAACTATCAGGTGTGACCCACACATGTGTCTCTGACTCAGTGGATGGGGTCTGATGGAGGGGGTATTTCGCCCATACAGGGGTCTCTCACTATTTCACCCACACAGAGGTCTCTCACTCAGTGGATGTGGTCTGATGGAGGGGGTATTTCACCCACACAGGGGTCTCTCACTCAGTGGATGGGGTCTGATGGAGGGGGTATTTCACCCACACAGGGGTCTCTCACTCAGTGGATGGGGTCTGAGGACAGAGGGGGTACTTCACCCACACAGAGGTCTCTCACTCAATGGATGGAGTCTGAGGACGGAGGGGGTATTTCACCCACACAGGGATCTCTCACTCAGTGGATAGGGTCTGAGGATGGAGGGGGTATTTCACCGACACGGGGGTCTCTCACTTAGTGGATGGGGTCTGAGGACGGAGGGGGTATTTCACCCACACAGGGGTCTCTCACTCAGTGGATGGGGTCTGAGGACAGAGGGGGCATTTCACCCACACAGGGGTCTCTCACTCAGTGGATGGGGTCTGAGGATGGAGGGGGTATTTCACCGACACGGGGGTCTCTCACCTAGTGGATGGGGTCTGAGGACGGAGGGGGTATTTCACCCACACAGGGGTCTCTCACTCAGGTGATGGGGTCTGAGGACAGAGGGGGCATTTCACCCACACAGGGGTCTCTCACTCAGTGGATGGGTTCTGTATTTTTTTCTTATGGACTTAATCTGGGGAGCAGGCCACAAGAGAGTCATGCTTCGCAAACTTTACTCTACCTTGGAATGGGATGGGGGATGTACATTTCAAAAACTAACAAAGAACTACAAACTATTGTGTGACTTGGAAGACAATTATTTCTCAATGCAGCCCTGGAGGGGGGTGACAGCCTGTTCACAAAGCACATCCCAACTTATTTATGTAAAAGTTTGTACATTACACAGGGAGTGTGATTCAGGTAACAGTGTGAGTGTTGCATGACAGGAGCGGGCAGTCTTAGTTGCTGAGACATGAATGTCTGACGGGTGCATCTGTAGCTCTTTCAACGGTTTGAGAGAGGGTGGCAGTCTCAAATTCTGGGGGCGCAGACACCAACAGCTTCCCTCATAATCTTTGATCTTTGCATCTACAGGTGGTGCAGATGCCACCTAAGAGAGTAACCTTTCCAGCTAGGTAGTGTGCTTTCTGGAGTCAGCCTGCTTTGCTTTTCCCAAACTTTGGTCAGCAAAGCTAAATGTGTCTTCTACTAAAGTGTTCTTAGCTCGCTTTTGGTAACGTGGCTTGAGCAGTATGACCTAAGGCGCACTCGAAGGTTAAGCAAAACAGTAGAAGTCACAAATTTCAATGCAGTTTATTAAAAATAGACAAGGAACTTTAAGATTCAAACCAAGTTTAGATCAAAAACAATATTAAATAATTATTCAGAAGCAAACTCTAAAGGAGGGCTGTGATTTAATGATTATTAATTAGCAAAAACAAAAAGGTAAATGAACTAAAAAAAAGCAGATCCACTGAATCAATCAGAAAGTCACTTACAAAATTGTAGCTGACTTCGGTAGCTATGCTCGAGGGGACAAAGGTAAGTTTAGTCTCTGGTGATGATCAACACTTGAATTTGATGTGAGGTTTTTGGCTGAATCCGTCTCAGAGGTGACGAGCTGCACAGAAGTGGCTTGAAGTGCCAAAATTCCCACAGAGTAGAGTTGGGTCATCACATTGAACCTGAATCCACAGCCATCAAAACCTATGAAACTTCAGGCAGTTACAACAGCTGCGAAGTCTTCGGAGCTTCCAAGTTGTGGAGATGGTTCAAGGTTGATCGTATGAGCCAAAGCATGGAACGTGGTGTGAGACAAGCAGCGTACTGGAGCTCACGCCGGAGGTTCAAACATGAAACTTGTAACCGTCAAGGTGTATCACAGCAGGTTCAAAGGTTGTTCAGGGTTTCAAACCCATATCTCACTTTTCCAAGTGGAAAGGGGGAATACATATAAAGGCAGATCAAGGTGCAAGAATCTCAGGGTTAGGGCTCTCGGTGCTTACACTGTAGTCGTACAGCGAGGAGCGGGGTGGACACCCGCGTTGCTATTAGCCAATGCATCAATGGGGGTCAATTAAGGGCAGGAGCGCTACCCTCCGAGGGAAAACAACAGCGATCTGCCCACAGCGGACAATTAAAGCACCCTTCAAGGCGCTGGGGGGCACAGGCAGCACCAGGGCCCTACGGAATGACCTCTTTCAGCAACCAGGGCCCCAGCAGCAAGGTCCTCCTAGGGGCAGAGGGCAGGAGGGTACAAAAGAAGCCCTCAGCACACAGGCCAGGCAGAGGGGTCCCCATAGCTCCTCCAGTAATCCAGGGCATCAGCAGTCCATGGGCTGGGCAGGGCCCAGGAAGGCAAGCCTTCCCCTGGGTCCCAGCAGCAGCACACCCCTGGCAGATTCAAGTAGGCACACAAGAACATTTTGTAAGGGGACACAGCCCCTTTTTATACAGAGTAAACCTTTGTCTTGGGTGCAGGGTGGGGTAGAAACCAGTTGCAGCTGGTTTTAGAGTACTTTGTTTTCCCCAGCCACCCTTTCCATTCACCAGGCAGGCTAGGGTCATCAGTCGCACCTCAGGGGGCGGAGCCAGCATTGTGTGGGGAAAGCCCAGCCCTATTCAGGACCCAGGTGCACCACTCCCTCACATCACACATGCTAATCTCAACACTCACCACCGGGCAGACCCATCATGACTCATGGAGCCTGGCACCCCAGCCAGCTCCAGCCAATCACACGCCAGCACATTCACTGCACACACAGGTACACTTCTAGAAGTGGCACTTACATATTAGACACAAACACGCAGCACATACCATTGCGCAGCATTCAATCACACAAGTACTCACATACCAGACTCGAGCCTGCACACCCCACGCATCAGGAACTACCAGGGACACATACATTCCCCATGCATTCCTATGGGAGGGCAGGCCAATCTCACACACACACTCAGGGAGCGCACACACTTTACCCTGCGCCACAGTGTCAAAGTGCGCAATGACCAGCAATCACTATAATTATTTAATAATACCAGGCAAAAAGTTCAGGGGTGAACCTGCCAGAAGGGCCAAGTCCAACAGTTCCTTTGCGGACTTACGGACCCGGTATTCCCTGCACCAGTTCTAATTCTACAAATATTTGCAGCTGCGTCACGCCCTCCATGTACACCTCTCTGAGGGCACACGCATCCCTGAGCACAACCCGCCTGAGGCACAGATCATGCTTGGGGACCTGGGGAAGGTGGGAAGTCTCCCGCATCTACTGCACACTAATTAATAATGCTCCGTCCACGCTCGACCGACTCCGACATCAATGGGTGGGAACTCTGGATGAAGTGGATTGGGGTGATGCCCTGATGGCCCCAAGGATGATCACTCATTCCGCCAGGCTTCGCTTGGTCCAGCTATACTACTTGCACGCCGCCTACTTGACCCCAGCCCGCCTTCCTCAGGCTGGACTCTGCCCCTCCCCTGCATGCACCAGGTGCGGACATGATCCCGCTGTCTTCTTCCACATGGTGTGGGCTTGTCCCAAATTGTCGCGGTTCTGGGGTGACATTGAAGAAGAGCTTACGGAGGTGCTGGGTTGGGTGGTCCCCCATGATCCTCGACATGAACTTGTGGGGATTACGGATGGGCTAAACGGATCCAGGAATGAAAAACTGTTTCTCACAACTGCATTGGATGTGGCTAAAAGGGACATAGCTGCCTCTTGGATATGTCCGGAATCTCAGAGTGTTGGACGATGGCGGAGCGGGGTTGACTGGTGAGCCGCGCAGGAGAAAACATTGTATTAAACACGTGGTTGTCCTAGGAAATATCGCAGGGTGTGGGGGAAGTGGCTGGGGGACAGATTTAGATTTATGGAAATGTTTACTTATACTATTTTGTAACCTGCCAGATTTTTACATCGGGAAAGTCTTACCTTTTGTATATACCTATGCTTTTATGCATTGTAATATGTGGCTGAATTTGTGTGTGAAGACAATAAAAATAGTTTATCAAAAAAAGAGAACAGAAAAATACAGGGACAGAGACCGTGGTCATGGATCCCCAATGTTGTCTTGCACTACCAGTTACCACAACAGTACAGCATGGCAGGAATGAGTTACCTTTCCTTTGCATTCCCTTCTACCCCTTCATTATGTTCAATTTCTTATCTGCTTGTAGCCTTATTCGCCCATTAGGAGAAAAACATTTTTGGTTGACTAGACTGACTACCTGTCTTTTAAAATATTGTCAACCAACAATTTTCCCAAAGGCATTGTGGGAGGGAAATATGGCTTTGATGATTTGGTTCTTCCGTGAATTTTGCTTTTTATTTGGGTGTTAGGATATTGTTAATGTTTTATAAATCAATAATATAGATGAACACAATTCCAAAAGGGTAAGGAGTGGGGGCTGCGAGACAAGCATATGCTACTAGCAGGATCAACCAGGTAATGGTTGTCTCAAAGATGAAGCCATGCACGTGTAAGTACACACGGCCGGTACAGTGAAACTGCGAATGGCTCATTAAATCAGTTATGGTTCCTTTGATCGCTCCATCTGTTACTTGGATAACTGTGGTAAATCTAGAGCTAATACATGCCGATGAGCGCTGACCTCCCGGGATGCGTGCATTTATCAGACCAAGACCAATTCGGCTCGCCCGGCCGCTTTGGTGACTCTAGATAACAGCTTTCCAAACTTTTCATGTTGGTGACACACCTTTTTGTGAAAAAAAATTCAGGGACACGGTAACGCAAGGAAGCGCAGCAAGCGAGCCCGAACCACCTATGGTGGGTTCAGACCCCACACCCCACACACACATACCCCACCCCACACACACCCCACACAACCCCCCCACACCCACCCCACACATACCACCCCACAGACACACCACCCCACACACACACCCCACACAACCCCCCCACACACACCCCACACATCCCCACACACACCCCTACACCCCCTTACCCACCCCATACAACCCACCCCACACACCCCACACAGACACACCCCACACACACAACCCCCCCACACACAACCCCCCACACACAACCCCCCCACACACAACCCCCACACACACACACACAACCCCCACACACACAACCCCCCCCACACACACACACAACGCCACACACACACACACACACAAAAATGCAAGTGTCTGTCTGTAACACAACTGGTGCTCAGGTAAAGCGCTCTGATACCTTTGGCTCTAGTTTGCTCAACAAAAAAGTTTGGCAAAAGCTGCATGGTAAAACGTAAAGGATGTTTTCTACCATTATTTATTAATGTAATTGCTCCTTGAGGACCCCCCTTTCTCCCTCCCCCCCCATCATACTTCTGCAGATGTCATCTAAAGCTCAGCCTCTTTTAGGCAATCTTTTATTCCCTGCAGTTCATCAGGGGTTAAAACATCTGAAATAGCAAGCAAGGATGAAACCACGGCATGAAAATCCGTGGTTTCATCCTGCCTTCCACACTTGCTCAAACTGTGTGATCTTTAGCAAATCCTTTCATCTTATTCTCTGTCCATCAGCACCTTTCCCTACACAGGCTAGGAAGTGCTTAGAAACACGAATTGGAAGCCGAAAGCTGACCCGGATGTAGCTTTTGTGCCTAATGTCTGGCTTTTCCTGCAGGAGTGACACCTCCGCTTTCATTGGCTTGATAATATTAATGGAGAGTGTTGAGCCAGGTTAACAACACGTTCTGATACACATGGTGACGGACCGAGTTCAGCAGCCACGTCCACGCTGGACCGTTGGACCATCCTGCAGGAGATGCATCATGTGGTGCGTGGATTATTGCTCATAGGTGACTGACTAAGAGAAAGTAGATTAGTGCCTGTAAAAGCCATCTTCTGCAAGCGTGGGTGACCCCACGCTGCTTCCACACAGGCTCGGTCAGTTCATGCACGTCCCCCCACCCTGCCCACACATGACAAGCTACGGGGGCACTGTACATGCCACTCACTGGCCATGATTGACCAAACCTGGCTGCCCTTTCAGGAGGGGTGAGGCGGGCAGCAGCACTGTACGGGCAATGACCCCAGAGTGTCCTTACAGGAGGACGGGTGGGGGGGGATTAGCAGTGAACGTGTCATGAGGGACCCCAAGGCTGCCCTTATAGGAGGGATGAGACGGGACCCTGTATGTGTTCAGTGGTCATGAGTGCCCGGAGGGTTGCCTTATACGGGAGATGAGGTGGACATCAAAGGTTTTCAGCCCCCACCCCCCTTGGCATCAGAGGGTCATCCCACTCACCCCCCTCCCCTGTCGTGTGTGGCAGCCCGGGACTGCTCACAGCCGCACCCGAGCACTTCACAGGTCATTAAAGACCTTGCGCATTTTAATAGGGCTTTGTTGTTGTTTCACCCCTTCTAAGAGCCCCTGCAGCTCGACTGCCGATTCCCGGCAGAAGTCATCTCATCGCGCGACCCACCTACGGCTGGGGTCAAGTACGGCCTCCCCCCAGGTCAGTTCCTGCGTCATCGTCAGCTCCTGGAAGGCTTCCGCCCCATCACAACCTTCAGGCTGGGGAACGAGATACGCATCCGGTTATACACGCCATCCTACACATGGGGACGGGCCGACACCTGGTTACCTGGTTATACAGGGCGCTACGCGACATTGCGCATACACCCCTGACAGCGCTGCGCGCCACATGGGAAGACGACACCGGACGCCCACTACACGACTCTGAATGGGTCAAGGCACTCAAAGCCCCCAAAAAGACATCTAGAAATGCCCGTTTCAAAAACGTACAATACAACATTCTTCATAGGGCATATTTGACGCCAGCACGCCTACAAAAATTCTACCCCGACTCCCAATTCCTTTGCCCCAGATGTCACTCCCAGGACGCAGACTTCCGTCACATGTTCTGGAGCTGCCGTACCCTCCACACTCTATGGCAAGTGATCCACACCACTCTGACGGACCTCATGGGACTTACAACCCTCTCCACTTGGGAGGCCAGCGCGCTGGGCATATTCTGGATCCACAAGCATCTCAGGGCACACAAGCGCTTCATCTCTTTGGCACTATTACTGGCAAAGAGGAGCATAGCCATGCACTGGCGATCCCCCGCGGGCCCCCCTTGGCGGCATGGGTGGGAGCGGTATGTAAGTGGGCAGCGGCGGAGGAGGATGCTTTACGTGAAGAAGAGGTTAAGGGGGCCCGGAAGCGTCCCATCTCCATGGAATGGGCCATGTTAATACACTGCTTCAAACAGCTGACACAGGAGAGAGCTCCGGAAACTCCCCCGCCCAGTTCCGCCACCCCTGGCCCCACGATGCAGTCATGATCCCAGGCCTAAGGCTCCCTCTCTGATAGCACCACGATTCCGCAATACACCTAGTCACGTCCAGTCTCACCAGACCCATACCGCCCCCTTTCTTACGCACACTTTGCACCCACATGCTTCTTCCCCTAGTTTATACCCCACACGTTTCTTACTACTGCTAGCACACGGACCAAACGGACCCGACCCAACTGCCACTGTTCCCCCATTCTCGACCCCCACTGTTGTTCGTGCACTCTATTGTGTATATGTCTCAGGATATGGTCTGTGTTGTGCAATATCGAAATGCTAATAAAAACAAGTTTAAAAAAAAAAAAAGCAACTACGGCTGGGGCGCGACACAGTAATGTGTCGCGCCACACAGTTTGGAAAGCTGTGCTCTAGATAACCTCGGGCCGATCGCACGTTCCCGTAATTTGGAGCAAAAAAATTCTTCAAGAAGGTGCGCCTAAAGGTCCTGAAAAATACGCTAGAAATCTGGTGCAAAGTAAGGACTAGGTGCGAGATAGGGTACTATTCAGACCATGCCCCCATTTGGGATTCCCCGGGGACTCCTCTTTGTCTTAAAGATGGTTTGGGTGCCCCTATTAGGGAGGCTGGAGTCTCCATTTGGTCAGATCTGGGGGGTACCAATGGGATGTATTGGTGGGAAATACTAAAAGCTAAGATAGGCCCTGGGTTCTCCAAATTTAAGTTTATACAACTGAAATCATGGTTTGAGGCAGAGAGCGGGGGTATAATGGGAGATTGGGAAACTGAGAATCTCTTTATGTCAGAACATCAGATTAAGAGAGAGGTATCAATTTGGTACAGGAAAATGGTTGAAGCAGACGACAAAGCCATTCCATTGCAGGCCTTGGTGTGGAGGCAATCTCCCTTCCAATCAATAATAGAGGAATTATTAGAGCCTTCCTTAAATCTTTTATACAAATATACTAAATCCGCCAGCCTAAATAAAAACCATTTCTTTGTAACTAATCGTATCTATTATACCCCAGCTAAAATTGCAAAGTTTGCCCCAATACCCGAGCCTAAATGTTATAGAGGCCTGGCCCCTAAAGCAAAATATATCGATGGTTTTTTTTAATGTGAAAAATTGGTAACATTTTGGGAAGGAATCAGAGGCTACCTGCGCAGGATTTTTGCTACCAACATCATGGTTAATGGGACTCTAGTCTTTTTTACTGATGACCGCCTATCAACAAAAAACTTGGCTGTAAGAGATAGAGGACTATTACTGTGTCTGATCCTATTAGCGCGCAGGGAGATCTGCCTGAAATGGATAGACCCTAACCCCCCAAGAACGGAGGACTGGCTGAATTCTGCATTTGCAATGGCTCGCCTTCATTTAGCCAGTGTTGGTAACACCTTAAATAGCCTCTGGCAACCCCTTATCACCATGGGCAGAGAGCTGAGACTGTGTAGATACTGAAGTGCGAAGGCTCCCAGTCCTATGATTACACCTTAAACTCCAGTATAAAGAGTTGGTCTGGGGACCTAAGCATCCGCAGTTGGCCGGACGGAGCCCAGGTCCACGACAACGGCTGTAACACTCAATGCTTAAAGGTGAGATGAGGACAAAACAAAAGGAGTGGGGGCTGCAGCTTCTTCGTCTTGACAGGTGTAGTAATGGATTCCTTTTTCTCTCCACAGGTTTCTTGAGGGATGGTGCCACTGGCAGTCTCCTCCCAAAACAAGCATTTGCAATGCAATAGGTCTCGCATTATTAACGTTTGAGCTATTGGCATTGGTAAATAATGCAACACCAATAGCTCAAACTTTAATAATGCGAGACCTATTGCATTGCAAATGCTTGTTTTAAATGTGAATAAAATGTTCATGTGGGTTAAAGAGCAACTGTGCGAATTAAGTTGACGAAAGCCTGCAGTTTTGGAGTTCTTCACAAACACTGCCATGTAATGCAGTATTGCATTACTTCACACCTCACCACTTGCTTCTGTTGTGCTATGGCTGTATGTCATGTGTGCATCTGTTAAATATAAATATTCACTGCCATTATTTCAGAGTGAAATTAAAAAATACACAAACAGGAAAAAAAAGCCAAACACGGGTACCAAATGTAGAGAGGGCCTTTAGCCAGCGTCGCTCTGTCCAGCACATCAGACTTACCATCACAAAAACGCATACAGTACGAACACAAGCAGCACACATTCCAACCTTGATGTCAGGTTTACTCACAGCAAACTGCAGTTATCAGGAGCATAGATAGTGTTTTCGTATCACACCTCAAGCCTCGAAAATGTACATCCAGGCTAAGCGCATCGACAATATCAACCAAGCTGCTAGAAACAATTTTTTTTCTTTTTTTTTTAAACAGAAATGCTGGAGCATTAATCCCAGATATTCGAGATAAACAGCCACTGAATAACCCTATTCCATTCAGAATCGCTGCCTGTAAATTAGATTTTAAGTGGTTTTCATAGTGATCTGGCCCTCCTGGACATATCTTGCAGTGCTACAGAAGGGTTTATCGAGGTCTATACTTCCCTCCTTAATGAATGGTGCATCAGGTATGTGGAACAACCAGAGACGCCTGCTGACATTATGAAAGAGGCTCCGCCTCAAAGCGTTTTCCATATATTCCCGGACACTAAATGCCAATGTAGCTTCCAAGTAAGTTGTGATATGTTTTTTTTTAAATCCTAAACAGAGCTACAATAAGTAACCTGCAACTCCATTTAAAATTGAGCCTTTTGCGGTGCATGCTAATCACCTGATCCAGGCAAGCAACTAATAAGTGAGCCAGAGCTAACTTTGAGGGAGAGTGGCACGCGGTTTACCCGCTCTCTCCTATTCGTCATGCAAAAGCACTTACACAACAGTCATACCGAGAAGAATTAGACACAAGATGAGACAGACAGCTTTGTGGTTGTACACAAAGAAAAACATGGATTGAGGACTTAAAAGCTCTTATGGAAGAGCATTCCAGAGTCTCACCCCTTTACTAAAACCAGCAGTAAGAGTGTGAGGTTCACAGGCAGGGTAAAAGGCAGGGCAAGAGTGGCAACCCAGCGGGCAGCCACGAACACCCACCCGAATTCGATGGATATGAGGTAGAAAGACCCCAGTGGGGCACACCAGAGCTCAATGGCGAGGGCACCAGGCGTGGCGCTCACCTATGTCGTGAGGGTAGGAACAGCAGCCAGGGCCAAGAAAGACCCAAACAAGAGCCCAGGAGAGGAGCAAGGCCCGTTACGATCACCACCTCACGGAGATCCGCACTAATCAGCTCGGCGGTCAGGCTTGTGTAGCCAGAGAGTGCCGGGCAGCACAGATGCAGGACTGGTCAGGAATAATACCCAACAGCCAAGCCACGACAGGCAAGGGCAGTAGGAGGTACTTCCTACACTGATGCACCCCTGCCTCGTCCAGGATGCATCATTGTAGTAGCTTCAGCAAGCAGGGTGCTCCGGAAAGCTAGAGCAGGTGGGGCGGGTGATCCAACACGCTCCGTCTCGGCCCACCTTAGTCCTGTGTCAGCTGAGGCCTTATAGCAGGTAGCTTGGCACCCAGCGGGGATCAGCAACAAGGCTTGGTGGTCGGCATAGAAGTTCCAAGCTGGACTTTCTGGACTGGCTAGAGTGGGTGGGCGGGAGACACAACAAGCTCCAACAGAGCCCAGCCTTGTCTGGGAGCGGCGTAGGCGGTGCAGCAAGTGGCATGGCGACCAAGATGGGGGTCTGCACAGGACCCTGTGGCCGGGGTGGGTGCAAATCCTGCTCAGCCCAAACTGCCTTAGAAATGGGCGAGCATAGAAGAAGGGGGTACTTCGCCCTCGTCGGGAGCGCGGGAGGCAAGGAGGAGGGGGGTCGCCTCCAGTGATGGAGAGACAAAGCAGCGTTTAGCCGTAACAACCCCAGAAGAGAGCAATACCAGGGTCGGTCGGAGGGAAGAGGACGAGATCTCCACCAAAGAAAGATCGAGGTCCGAGGTCGTCATGATGACGTTGGATACTCAGTCATGGGGCCATGGGAGGGGACAAAAGTGAAACACAACAGGAAATTCAATGAAGAAGAAGCGCGAGCGCGCGCCACTGTAAGGCATGTGTTTCTATTATCGCACCCGTGTGTGCACGCTAATAGAAACCAGGTGACTGCCTATTGGTGTCTATTACATGCACCAAGCGCGTAATAGACACCAATAGGCCGTGGGCGGAGCAACGCGCCCGCCTTTGGCCAATTGCGTGCAGTCTTTTATAAAAAGACGCACGCAAAGGCCAATTGGGTAGCACTAAACAAAAAAGCACACGCATGAGCGTTTTACAGTCCAAAGCGACTGCTGAAACCCCCTTTTTCGATTACAAAATGCCACGCCCTGCGCGAAGCGATGCTATGCAGTGCAACGCTAGGCGCAAGACCTAAAAATAGGAACAATGCAAGGTGTAAGCTACTCTATTTTTTACTATTTTCTCCCGTCACCAGGTCACCCACGATGAAGGATTCCAAACACTCTGTGTCTCTTTTCTCTCTAGTAGGGGTGTCATGGTGGACCGGTGGGAGTGCCCAAGGTTATTAAGAAGTTTACAGATAATGATGCGCCCCACCTTGCTCAGAGCTCTCCTGAGCTGCTGCGGGCTGCAGCAGTATCTCTGGCAATGTCTACCATTCGGTGGCGAACCACACATAGTGGATCTCTTCTGCCTTGCTGCGGTCCTGCTGATTCTTCTCCTCCAGTGTATGTTGGGGGGTAAAGAGTTCCATAGTTTGGCTGCTTGAACAGAGAAGGTTGTGCCACCCATGTTTTTTTCTGGTATCTTAAGATTTTGAGGCAAGATGCCCCTTTAGAGCAGAGGTTCCTTTGATGAATGTGTTTGTTGATTTTATTCCTAATGAAGAGCGGTCCCATTCCATGTAGTGCTTTGTGGGCGATACAAAGTAGCTTGAATGTGGATCTTCTGGCAACCGGTTACCAATGCAGGGCTTTCAAGGCAGGTGAGATGTGGTCTCCCGGTTTGATATGCAAGAGTAGTCTGGCAGCCGAGTTCTGAATCGGTTGTAGTCTTTTCATTGTCGTTAAATTTGATCCGTGGTAGAGGCTATTGGAGTAATCGAGTTTGGACAGAACAAGGGAGATCGTAGCTTGGACCTTGTGTGGAAATCCCAAATGAGGGAACATTTGTTGCAGTGATGTTATAGTGACAAAGCTTGATCTTGCTAGTTTGTCCATTTGGGCATTCTTTGATAGATTGGAGTCCATGGTCATTCCGAGGTTTCTAACTTCCTTCGAAACTTTAGGCGGTGATCCCAGTTCATCAGGCCAGGCGGCAAGCGGGTCATAATGTTTCCAATCGCCACATTTGCATATTTCCATTTTGGAAGCATTCAATTTGAGATGGCTCGAAGTCATCCACTGATTCACAGCTCTGAGACAACTGAAAATTGGTGATTTTCCAATGTCTTTGGGGTGTTCCAGTTGGAGTATTTGTGTGTCGTCGGCATAGTTATAGCACGTGAGGTGAAATTGAATGATCAGTACCGGTAATATAGATGTTGCAAAGCACAAATGCTGATTGTCCCCAGGTAGGCAAGCGTAGCCTGCCAGTCCTCCTTTACGCGGACGACGCAGTCCTTGGGCGAGGACAACTAGGGGCCTACAACTTCTTCTTAATTCTTTTGCCCTTTTTATGAAGGACTTGAACCTTTCGTTTAATCATTCCAATTCGTTCATTTTTGCAGGTAGGACCTCGTAAAGCTAAGCAGTTCACCTTTTGTCAATACCGAAGACCAATGTTTTCTCCTATTTAGGAGTTGTGTAACGATTCCTTGAGTTGGTGCCCCTTTGCTGACTTGCAAGAAAGGGGATATAGTGAAAGCTTTTGCAGCTGTTCTTAACTTTGCCAGCAGAGTGGAAGGGAAGCCAATAGGGGCTCTCTTGAAGATATATGAAGCCAAATATATCTCAAAGGTTAGTTATGGGAGTGAGATATGCGGTCACATTGGGGTAGGGGCAGTGCAAAGTGCTGAAAACTCTTTCCTGCGACGTGCCCTTTCTGTCCCACAAAGCAACCCATTTTATGTCGTGCACGAAGAGTTGGGGATTTCTTTCCTCTCAGATTTACTGGATTTCCGTCCCCTGTCTTTGTGGCTTAATATTTCGTCTTATTAACCCCTCCCATGCTCATGACAAGCTCAACTCGTCATGAGCCACGGTTCCCATGTGCTCATGACGAGCTGAGCTCGTCACGGCCGTTAGAATGCTCACACGCGGGGATTATTCCCCTGCTGTGCTGAGCGTTCCATTGAAATGGGTGTGGCCGTGACAAGCTCAGCTCGTCATGAGCACACAAGAACCGTGGCTTATGATGAGCTGAGCTCGTCATGAGCACCGGGGACTGTGCGCGCCCCTCCACTCCCCCATCACAGCAGGGGAATATGCCCCGCAGCCAAGGGGTTAAGACAATACACTTGCAAAGATGTCCTACGGGAATGACTTTCACTTGACCATGTCTCAAGCATCCGATGGCTCCAGTATAGAAGAGTTGGCCTCTCCAGGGTAGGTAGAAACTATTTGCTAAACCTGAGTGCATATGTAATAGGGACTTTTCTCTGGTCAAAGAGAGTTTTTTTAAGAATGAGCTGCTATGAAAGAGAGGGAAATGAGCTGTGTAAGCCTAGTGTGCGTATGTACATCGTGTTAAAAACCGGACCAACCAGCGAACCTTATCTTCTAGGGCTTAAAAGCATCCATGATCGTTTTCTATTGACCCTGTTTCGGGCCAACCTCTTCCATTACCTCTTGGCACACCCTCGTGGCTCTCATAGAGGCCTGTGCCTCATGCCCTGTGGCTGCAACGGTGAGTCTCCTCAGGACATGATGCACTTTTTAAGGTTTTGTAGTTTTTCTGCTGTCCCTAGAAAGTTATTTATTATTCCCATTCTCAAAAAAGCGGGTTTTAAGAGGGTGAAACCAGCTCTGATCTTTTAATAACTGCTCTAATGACACTGTTTTGCATACGCTTAACTTTTTAAGGGTCGCTGTTAGACTCAGGTCAAGCTGCGATTAACTTCTGTACTGTAATTCATTAATTTTTATCTTGTGTTCTGATTAATTTGGACATATTATATTTGTCAATCTGTAACTTGGAAAATGTTTTATCATTTTATGTATGACTTTTATGGTTTTCCTTTATAAAACCGAATAAAGTTTGCGGATAATATTCACTAGGGGATTCATTTACAGGGTAGCACGGTATCCCTCACAATAACTCCAGGAGTCACAGTCCACACAATGTACATGCTTTGTTCCCCCTACTTCCAACCTTACATTAACCCCTAATCACCTGCCCAAACCTCTCCCTGCTGATGCCAATGTGGTCCTCCGTCATCCCGCAGACCATCTTTTTGGCCCCTTTGAAAGTGCCCATACAATAAAAATGCTGCAGTTGTAAATACATATCAACTACCATTTTTTGTGTTTGAAACATTTTATTGAATAATAAGATCTAATAATCATAAGCTGATTATTAAAGCAAAACAAAACATCAGTTGTCATACACATAAGAGACAAAAGTTGTACATAAAAATCAACATACTGTAACACACCAAAGTTATGTAGAGCACAATTCCTAATTTCAGGCAATCTTTATAGTTCAACAATAGAAACGTTCATAAAGAACAGGAAAGGAAAGAAAGAAGGTGGGATACAGTGATTTCATTAATGTAATGCTTCCTACATGTAGAAAAACAAATACTAAATAATGTCCTTAAGCAATAAAGTCCTCACATTAAAATACTAAGAGAAATATATTGAACAATGAACATTTCATATGTAATTAGAATTCAATTTGAATATTTTAACCTCCTGAGCATTATTTGACTCATGATTACAACCTGAATGCTTTCTGGAAAGGAACCGCCTCATGGGGTTCAAAATCACATCTTTTCCAACAATAGGATTCAAATGATAAACTTGAATTTCAATTCAATTTATTGATTTAGGCCTTTTTGGAGATCAACAATTTGAAATATATTCAAAATCCACACACTTTTGTAAAATTGTCACCTAAACTTGAATTCAATCCACCTTTTGATTAAACACTTCCCATTCCAGCAAGCATCACAGAACCACTTGTTGTTATCTTCCCAATCAGTGATAATGTTTCGGCTGGCAACAACAAGAAATATATTTAGAATTTTACCTCCGAAAGGAAAAACATGCCATTTCTGAATCATGGTGCAAAATAAAATGTAGGAACACAAGGGCATATTTTGGTGTAGCATTCATTAAGGTTTGACCAGGCTTGAAACTAGAATTCCTGATATTTTGGACATTTAAATGTCATATTTTTTAAAGAGTTCAAACAGCCCCAGCACGAGCTCCGTGAAAAATAGAAGATGACTGAATTTTACTTAGAGAAAATGTGCAGATAAGTAATCTATTGATGTAAAATACAGTGGTCAGGCAATGCTTGATGATCTAATTTATTCAGATTTTAACTCCATAGTTTGTTCAATAAATTGACTGAGCATAATACTTGAAGGTCCATCTCTCAGATCAGTTCTATTACAGTTTTAGTTGCGATAACACTAATAGAGATCATTGATAAATATATTTTAAAAGCCATGGGTGGAATTGATCCTTGGTCTAAATCTAGATTATTGTCTGCAATAGAAACCAGTACAAACAGATCAAATCTAAAAGCATTGAATATGTTTATTATAGTGGTTAGAGTAAACCCAGAAGACACACATTGTTCCTGAAACTCAGAAAATGTATCTAAAGATTATGAATACATCCTATTTTATGTCCAGAGACCGCTTTAGCTGCTTTCCTTTTTAAGTGACAACATTTGCAAATATATTTAACAAAACATTAAAGCTGGATGTCAGAAATGCTGTCTTTAAGTATTGTGTAAGATTTATGTGTGATGATTTTTATTTGATCTGAAGCAACACTAACACAAAATAGGTACGTGCACAGGTTATCATTCAACTAACATTATTAGCAAACTTAATATGGAGGGAATTGAGAAAAATGGCCTCCTGTACCAAGGGTCTTATTGTTCAAAAATTCACTGGTTCGGTAATTCAGAGAGTTTGCAAATGCTAAACCCCTTTTTGAAATGTACTAAGCCCACTTCACAATTCAGAATTTGTAAGGGGAATGTTAATAGGGGCCCTTTAGGATACTTCAGTACATCCTTAAGGTTTGTATTAAGCTTTGAAACCAAATGTGGGCTGAAATCATTAACTGGAGGTAGGAACCCAAGGGGACATCTGTAAATCTGAAAGTAAAATGGGGTGCATATGGAGGGGGTGGGAGGTAACAGATACAAACGGCACCTCTTATTGTTAGGACTCACCTTAGCAAAACGAGACATTGCACAGGCGTGGAAAGCGACAAGGGCCCCATCAGTAGCAGTCTGGAAAAATGGTCTAGATTTTTGCATGGGCCTGGAGCAGCCTATTTTTGTGGCGAGGGGGTGTCCACACAAGCATTATAAAATCTGGAACAGGTGGGCAGAATATCGGGGACTGTGGCTGGACCCTCCTGATGAGCAGTTACTGCCGGGTTAGGGGGAGACTGCAGGCGAATACAAAGGAATGTGCCGAAGGAGTGGTGGGGTGGACTGTGAGTGCCTTATGGTATATGGTTATTCTGTATAACTGTGATTATGGAACTGTGGACTTGAGTGACCTGGGGGGGTGTTTGGGGGGGAGTTGGGAGTATGGGAGGGGGGTTTTCTATACGCTATTGTTTTGGGGGCAGAAATTCCTTGGGGGCTGAAAGACTTTGAACCGAACAGTCAAGGGCAAATGTGACTTTGTTGTAATGATTGTGCAGTTGCCTCTGGGTTACAGGGTGCTGCTTGATATGTGCTACTTGACTAATAAAATCTGTTTTCCCCCCAAAAAATGGGGTGCATTACAAAATGCCTATATTTAAAAGCAATCACAGAGACAGTAGTTTGCTGACTCCACAAGCAACCAATTTTACCAAATGGATTATTAATTCATGAACCTCAGTATTTCCTATATTGCTGAAATTTAGTCTCTAATATTTTTGTCATATGGCGTAAATATTTGTTCCTGTTATTTTATTTCCCATTTCAATATTGTCATGCAATGTACCTATTATTTTTGTCCAACATATTGAAATATTTTTATCACAATTTTTGGGGCATTCTAAAAAGTGTTTTCACTCTATAACTTGAAACTTCCTGAGGAAAATACTGACACCAGTTACTGGTTTCTCCTAGATCATTTATCTTTCTTACTAAAACAAGCACAATATTTATTTGAGAGCTTAATCTTTAGAAATAATACTTGCAAAAGTTTAAGTTCAATAATTTCAGATAATTTACTGATAAAGATATCAAATAAAGATCCCCTAATTTCTTATACCTTGTAGTATCAAAAATCTGCTAGAATTAACAGACTTTTCTTCTAGATAAATCCAGGTATAAGAAGGTATTAAATGAGAGTATCAACTTTCTGTTATTTTAACACATTTTCTCAGTGCACAGAGTATTTTCCCTACATAGATCACATTTCATGCAATGGTCTGTGCTTGAACGTACAATGAAGTGGTAAAAATGTATTTCTACCACAATCAAGAAACCCTTGGGTCTTTGAGGATTTCTGTTGCAAATGAAGACCTAGCTAAGATGAAATATCCCTTTAAAAGGACGATTTCCCTCACCCACCATAGTTGGCATGCTTCCTCATTGGCAATCTCCTTGCACTGTGATACAACCCCCTCACTGAGAGGGAGGAGTTCAGGCATGTTTTGTTTTAGAGCATGGTATACTAAGTACCACAATAATGAGCTCAGGGTAGTGGGGGCAGCAGAGTGAAAGTTAAAACTTGCTAAAGGGTATGTGGTTTCCATTATTTGTACGCCCCTGGACCAGGATTGAAACCGGGGCAATGTGGGAGAAGGAAAATGCTACTTACCAGTATGCATCTGTTCTTGGCATGTAGAGCTGCAGATTACTACACTTTGCATTAGATCGCCACCTGGTGTTGGGCTCAGATGATTGCATGTTGTCGTCGTCTTGGAAGAAGTCTTTTGTAGTCAGGAGATAGGTGACTCCTCCCTTGGACGATAGTGCGCATGGGCATCGGCTCCATCCTTAGATTGTTTTTCGCCATGGGAAATGATGGAGTTAGCAGAAGTAAAGAAAAGGATGTCCATGCGTGTGCATCTAAATAAGATAAAACTGGAATAGATACAGGTCCCGGGGAGGCGGGAGGGCGTGCAGTAATCTGAGGCTCTACATGCCAAGAACAGATGCATACTGGTAAGTAGCAGTTTCCGTTCGAGGCATATGAGCTGCAGATACTACACTTTGCATCGATTGTGCAGCAGTGTCTCCCCTAGCGGTGGTCACCTGTATCTGTTGCAGTGGTTAGAAAGAGAGTTTTAAGGACAGCTTGTCCTACTGCAGCTTGCTGCTTGGTTTGCACATAAACACAGTAGTGTTTAGTTAAGGTGTGTGTTGTAGACCATGTTGCTGCCTTGCATATGTCTTCTAGGGGGATGTTCCCAAAGAAAGCCATAGAGGCTCCTAGTTTGCGTGTGGAGTGCGCTCTAGGAGGAACTGTTAATGTACGTTTTGCTTTTTGATAGCATATTTGTATACATTTTACAATCCACCTTGCAATTCCACCCTTGGAGATGGGGTTGCCTTTATGCGGTGGAGAGAAAGATACAAACAATTGTTTTGTTTTTCAAAAAGATTTAGTCCTATCTATATAGTAGAGAAGAGCTCTTTTAACATCTTGTGTGTGTAGAGCTCTTTCTGCTACAGAGTCAGGGTTTTGGAAAAACACAGGTAACTCTACAGATTGGTTTAAATGAAAAGGAGTAATGACTTTTGGAAGGTATTTAGGATTAGTTCTTAGAACCACTTGGTTACGATGTAGTTGTAAAAATGGTTCTTGTATTGTGAAAGCTTGTATCTCACTCTTCTAAGAGAGGTAATAGCAATAAGGAAAGCTGTTTTCCATGTGAGGAATTGCAGTTCACATTTGTTCACAAGGTGGCCCCATGAGGTGGTCCCATGAGCCTTGTAAGAACAACGTTTAGGTTCCACACTGGAGAAGGTGGTAACCTGGGGGGAATGATTCTCTTTAATCCTTCCATAAATGCTCTAATACCAGGTACTCTAAAAAGAGACAGATGTTGTCTGTTTTGTAAATATGTTGCAATTGCTGCAAGGTGCAGGTGTATAGATGAATGTGCCAAGTTACATCTTTGTAAATGTCAAAGGTAGCAAATGATATCCTGGATAGAAGCATCCAGGGGATCTATTTGGTTATTGTTGCAATAAATGGCAAATCTCTTTCATTTAGCAGCATAACAAGCTCTTGTAGTAGATCTCCTGGCCTCTTTAATAATGTTCATACAGTGTGGAGGTAGGTTAAGATAACCAAACTCCTTAGAGTTCAGGAGCCAGATCGCCAGATTCAGTTGATTTGGGTCAGGATGTCTGATGTCTCCATGGTTCTGCGTTAGCAGAGATGGTGTGAGACGTAGCTTTTGGTGTGGAACTAGAGACAGTTCTAACAGTGTGGTGAACCATGGTTGGTATGCCCATGTGGGAGCTACCAGGATTAATTTGAGAGACTGTTGTCTGAGCTTGCGTACTACTAGTGGTATTAGTGGTAATGGGGGAAAAGCATACGCAAATCTGCCTGACCAGTTCATCCATATCGCATTGCCCTTGGACTGCGGGTGTGGAAACCTGACGGCGAACGTTGGGCATTTTGCATTTTCTTGTGTGGCGAACAGATCTATGTCTGGATGGCCCCACTTGTGAAAAAATGGTTGAAGAACTTGTTGATGTAGTTCCCATTCGTGAATCTGTTGTATCTGCCGACTTAACAGATCTGCTATCTAATTGTGAACTCCTGGAAGGTGCTCTACTAACAGGTATATGTTTTGCGGAATGGCCCATCTCCAAATGTTCTGTGCGAGCTGGGACAGTTGTAGAGTGTGTGTCCCCCCCCCTGTTTTTGTATATAATACATAGCTGTCATGTTGTCCGTCCGGATTAAGACAGCTTTGTTTTGTACTTGTAGTTGGAATGTTTTGAGTGCTAAGAATATTGCTAGCAGCTCTAGATGGTTGATATGGAATAATCTTTGTTGAATGGTCCAATGCCCATGAGTTGTATGATGTAGGAGATGGGCTCCCCATCCTGAGAGAGATGCGTCTGCTGTGAGTACTATTTGTGGAACAGGTTCGAGGAACGGCCGCCCATTTGTCAAGTTTTTGGTGTTCCACCACTGCAGAGAGCGATGTGTGCGGCTGTCTATCAACACCAGGTCTGTTAGTTGCCCTTGAGCCTGGTTCCACTGTCGTGCTAGACATTCCTGTAACGGACGCATCTGCAGTCTTGCATATGGTACTATGAAGATGCAAGATGCCATCATGCCTATTAGTCTCATGAACACTCTGGCTTGCAGAGATTGTTGGTGTTGGAAGACTGTGACTAAGGCTTGAATGCTCTGTATCCTTGCTGGACTGGGATACGCTAGAGCTGTAGACATGTTTATTGTAGCCCCTAGATACTGATGTATATGAAAGGGTTACAGGTGCGACTTGGTGTAGTTGATTGTGAACCCTAAGTCGTGCAATATTTCAATTGTGTGATGTGTGTGTTGAACACACTGATTGAATGACTTGGCTTTTATGAGCCAATCGTCTAGATAAGGGAAGACATGTATTTGTTGTCTCCTGAGATGTGCTGCTACTACTGCTAGGCACTTTGTAAATACTCTTGGTGCTGTTGTAACTCCGAATGGAAGGACTTTGAACTGATAATGTTGTCCTTCCAGTACAAACCTCAGATACTTCCTGTGAGCAGGATGTATAGGAATGTGAAAGTAGGCGTCCTTTAGATCTAGTGTTGTAAGGAAATCGCCTTGTTGCAGCACTGGGAGCACTTGTTGTAAGGTGATCATATGAAACTGATCTGATTGTATATGATTGAGGGGCCTGAGGTTGAGAATTGGTCTTAGTGTCCCGTCCTTCTTGGGTTTTAGAAAATTCAGCGAGTAAACACCTGTTCCTTGGTGTTGTAAAGGAACTATTTCTATTGCGTCCTTTTGAAGAAGTGACAGGACTTCTTGTTTGAGTCGAGTAAGGTGTTCTGCAGACATTGGACGCTGCCTGGGTGGTATGTTTGGAGGGGTTGCAGTAAGTTCCAGGCAGTAGCCATACTGGATAATTTGTCTTACCCACTTGTCTGTTGTGATGGAATTCAAGACAGGTAGGAAGTGTGATAATCTGCCCCCCACAGGAGTGGAATGCTGTTGGGGGAGCAGAGGAAAGTCACTGTTTTGTGGTGGAAGAGGTATGATTATTGTTGTTAGCCCGACCTCTTGCTTTATTGTTGTTTCCTCTATATCCTCCTCTAAAATACCCCTTGTTTGAGGATGTTTGTGTGTTAGATTTGAAGGATGTTGTATTGTCTGCTCCAGACTGTTTGGAGCCTCCTCTGTAGAAGGAGCAACGAAAGGTACTTTTAGCTTGTGTGGACTGTAAAGCTCCCATAGATTTGGCAGTATATGTATCCTTCTTCATCTTTTCAAGTGCTGTGTCTACCTCTGGTCCGAACAATTGTTTTTGATTAAATGGTTGATTTAAAATGGTAGTTTGCACTTCCTGTTTAAATCCTGAAATGCGTAGCCATGCATGTCTTCTAAGTATGACACTAGTGTTGACAGCTCCGGATGCAGTGTCTGCCACATTAAGTGCACACTTGATTGAGGCATTGGAAATTAGCTTGCCTTCTTGTATAAGGTCGTTTGCCTGCGCCTTATATTGGTCAGGTAGATGTTCCAGTAGTTTCTCTAACTGATCATAACGAGTCCTATCATATCTTGAAAGGAGGGCTTGTGTGTTAGCTATACGCCATATGTTAGAAGCTTGCGCAGCTATTCTTTTGCCTGAAGCATATATTACTTTAGATTCTTTGTCAGGTGGGGGTGCCTCACCTGACGTTTGTGAATTTGCCCTTTTCCTAGCATTTGATACAACTAGTGAATCTAATGGTAGTTGTCCTTTAATGTAGGCTGGATCTGCAGGTGCAGGCCTATATTTTTTCTCAATTCTAGGGTTTAGGATCCTAGTACGAACAGGGTCTTTAAATATCTTTGGAGCGTGTTTGATGACCCCTTTAATCATAGGAGGAATTTGAACAGATCTTTGCGATTGTTCAAATGTGTCTAAACGAAAATCTTCCTGTGCCTCATCAGAGTGCATAGTGACTCCATGGTAAATGGCAGCTCTGTTCAGCAGGTGTCCAAAACTAATATTATCTTCTGGGGAAGAAGGTTTTGATGGGTATGACTGTGGGTCAGGAATAGCTGGTGCATCCTGTGGATTCGGGTACTCCCAGTCTGTAGCATCTATAGGGTATGGGAAAGGCTGGTCTGGGTCTATCCCTCTTCCTAAACTATACTCATCATCATTTTGAGGTAAGTGTGAAGACAGAAGAGGAGAATGTGGAGGGGAAATCTGTGGTGAATTGTTAAGGCGGAAAAGGGGATGAAGGAGAAGGAAGTATAGGAGAAGCAGGGTATACAGGAGATGTGGCAGAGTCCTTCTTCTTGGCAGGTACTACAGTGGGTGTTGTATCTGCCTTCCTCTTCTTGTGTGGTATGGTGGATACAGCACCTGTCTTTGGGTCAATGTAAATCTTCTTTTGCAGAGGATCAGGTTGGAAAAGTTCTTCTCCTTGTGTAACCTTTGTCGGCGCCGATTTTTTCGGATCCGAATGAGTTTGCTGCTTGTCTTTAGCCTTAGGAGGCGTTACAGTGTCCTTTGGCGCAGTTTTCGGCACGGAAGGTGTTGTTTTCGGTGTGGTAGGCTGTTTCGAGCGCTTGGGTGCATCGGAATCAGGCCTTGTCGGTTTCGATATCGAAGGTGATGGCTTTAGAGTGGAAGCTGGTCTCGTCGGCTTCGAGGCATCGGACGTTGGTTTCACACCTTAGTCTTTAGAAGTCGACGGAGCCTCGACTTCTTTCGGTTTCGGTGCCGATGGAGCTGGTGGGATTGACACGTGCGGCTTGCTCGGTAAGGAGCTGCCGGAAGGCTTACTTATTTTCTTCGGAGACGGGCTCGATGGCGGGGCTTTCAAAGTGATTTTTTGGTCTCGACTGGGCCCAGGAGGCGGAGTGTTGACCTTTGCCTTCAGTTTGGGTGCTGTGTTTGATGAAGGGGCAGTAGTACTCACGCACTGACCCAATGGTATGGAGTCTGCCTCTGATATGACGATTTGGAGATCATCGGAATCCTCTTTGGGAACGAGCGGAACCTCTTCATCGAAGATATCCACCGGTTCTGGAGCTGATCTCTGCATGTCGTGTCGACGGGCCCTCCGATCTCGGATGGTTTTCTTGGATCGAAAGGACGCGCAGGCTGTACAGCTGTGCAATAGCTCGCTTAATCTTCCCGACGGCCCCCAGCGCCTAGAGACCCTTACGGGTGATTGTGCGCTTTACAAATGTGGACTTTACAGCTGGATTTGACGTGTTCTGGCGATAAGCACAGGTTACAGACCTCGTGGTGGTCACTGCATGGAAACTGTGCTCCACACAAGGGGCATTTCTTGAATGGCGTCCTTTCCATAAGGTGTAGGCCTCACGGCCTGGATAGGTCCAACGGCCCGCGTCGATGACCGGAATCGAGCTGATGGAGTCGAAAACAATATTAGTCGATATCGAAGGTAGTTAGGTGAAGTTTTAATACGTTTTTGCGATTCAAAGTACTTGAAAAGTAGATGTCGAGCCTGAGCGGAAAAAGTTCATCCGAACCAGGTGGCGGAAAAAAACAATCTAAGGATGGAGCCGATGCCCTTGCGCACTATCGTCCAAGGGAGGGGTCACCTATCCCGTGACTACAAAAGGCCTCCTCTCCTCTGCACCCCTGGACAGGCATCTCCTCCTCTGCACCCCTGGACAGGCCTCTCCTCCTCTGTCCCTGGACAGGCCTCTCCTCCTCTGTCCCTGGACAGGTCTCTCCTCCTCTGCACCCCTGGACAGGCCACACCTCCTCTGCACCCCAGGACAGGCCTAACCTCCCCTGCACCCCTGGACAGGCCTCACCTCCTCTGCACCCCTGGACAGGCCTCACCTCCTCTGCACCCCTGGACAGGCCTCACCCCCCCTGCACCCCTGGACAGGCCTCCCCTCCTCTGCACCCTGTACAGGCCTCTCCTCCTCTGCACTCTTGGACAGGCCTCATCTCATCTGCCCCCTGGACATTCCTCAGCTCCTCTGCCCCTTGGACCGGCCTCTCCTCCTCTAACCCCTGGATCGGCCTCACCTCCTCTGCACCCCTGGACAGTCCTCACAACCTCTGCACTCCTGTACAGGCCTCACCTCCTCTGTACCCCTGGACAGGCCTCATCCCCTCTGCACCCCGGGACAGGCCTCGCCTCCTTTGCACCCCTGGACAGGCCTCTCCTCCTCTGCACAGGCCTCTCCTCCTCTGCACCCTTATGGACAGGCCTCTCCTCTGCACCCCTGGACAGGCCTCACCTCCTCTGCCCCCCTGGACAGGCCTCTCTTCCTCTGCACCCCTGGACAGGCCTCACCTCCTCTGCACCCCTGGCCAGGCCTCTGCCCCCCTGGACAAGCCTCTCCTCCTCTGTCCCTGGACAGGTCTCTCCTCCTCTGTCCTGGACACGTCTCTCCTCCTCTGCACCCCTGGCCAGGCCTTACCTCCTCTGCATCCCTGGACAGGCCTCTCCCCCCCTGCACCCCTGGACAGGCCTCACCTCTTCTGCCCTCTGGACAGGCCTCACCTCCTCTGCACCCACCCATGGACAGGCCTCACCTCCTCTGCACCCCTGGACAGGCCTCACCTCCTCTGCACCCCTGGACAGGCCTCACCTCCTCTGCACCCCTGGACAGGCCTCTCCTCCTCTGCACCCCTGGACAAGCCTCTCCTCCTCTGCACCCATGGAAAGGCCTCACCTCCTCTGCACCCCTGGACAAGCCTCTCCTCCTCTGCACCCATGGAAAGGCCTCACCTCCTCCGCTCCCCACTCAGGCTCAGCAGGAGGAAGGGCTGGGGTCTCCTGATGTCACCGTGAATGCCAGGGAGGGGGAACATCTGATCCATGGATTCATAAATTGCAGCCAAGTGAGTTAGCAGGTCTCCTACCTGAGCAGAAACCTGTCCAGGCTCTCTCCTCCTCCTGGGATCTGTGAGGGTCTGTAGATGAAGGTATCTGCCCACCTAACAGGGCTCCTTCCTCCTCTGCAGCAGGCTGGACACGAGGAGAGACAGGAAGTGATGTCACCAACGCTGCTGGTGCTGTCTCTGCTGCCGCTGACCCGGAAGAGGAAACCCTTCTCTCTTTCATCCAATGAGCAGCTCAGTGGTTTCATCAACAGGCGAGGAGCGCCCTCTGCTGGCCGCTGACGGAATTGCCACCTCCAGGCGTGAATACATTTCACACAAACAAGCACTTATACCTATAAAGACCTGGGATTTCAGATGTTACAGACGTGAATGGTTTTAAGGGTCAGACAGTTCAAGTACAGGGCCTCACACTTTGCTGCTGTAAAAAAGTATTTATAGCTTCACTTCAGATGAGCATCTTCCAAACACTGACGTAAAGGACTTGAGAGTGTTTACAGAAAGGTAACAACTGGAAGTGGCAGTCTGTATTTCAAAGAACATATCTGAATTTCAATGAATATATCTGTATTTCAATGAATATATTGGTATTTTAATGAATATATAGTATTTCGGTCAGTTTTGCAATTAAACTGGGCAGCTTATTTATGCTCTTAAATAATTTATTTGCAGTTTTTCAAATCCACAACGTGCTAGATAGCAAAGTAAACAGAGGTAAATACCATGGAGTTTTATACACCAGATCAGTGACAATGAGGCATAGGTCATCTGTCAAAGCGACAATTGAAGGAACAGCTTATTTTTAATTTTCCTGTGTCTGTGGCGTATTCCTTATATTTGATACGTTTTTATATCCTTGAACAAGACTGAATTGTAGGTTCTAATTAGGTTTTGAGTTTCTGGTTTAAGAGCACAACTGTCTCCTAAAATATTAAGATACCGGTCTCTTCCAGGCTTTGTTGTTTTGTTTACAGTAAGCACCATTCTCTCTCAACAAAGATTCACTGACAAAAAATAAAGCAATTTATCTTTGAAACAGCTAATTCCTAAGATAGAGATATCAAGTATGAACCAGAAATTTCTCACACAGTTTGTATTGTATCATAAAAATGAGTGGGTGTTACTGGTCTGAGAAACAGGGGAGGGGCATTGCACTACTCGAAAATATTCTACTCCTTCACATAGGCCCCTATATCATAGTACACTCGTCATCAATACACCATTCATTAGTGAGTGCGTCAACTCTTTGTAGCATTGTCATGCAAGCAGTCTTGAATGCCTCTACAGCAACATTAGTTCGGGTGTGCATACATCAGAACCCTCAAACCTCACTCATCACGAGTGACACTCACACATTTGGAGGTCGGTCTGAAGTGTCACTCAAACCTGGCTCATTCTTCCAAAATATGGGGATTAACTAGAACTTCACACGTGAGTATTCGGCACAGAGCAGACCCTCCGTCCCACATTTTAGTGGCAAAACTTATATTTCACCATGAGTATTGAACACAGTCCATTGGAATGTTAAATTGAATGTCAATTTTAGTGAGACTTGGTTGTTAATTTTATCACTTTACATTTGTTCTGATCATGTGTATAAATTCAGTAATGTCTCTTCCTATGGAATTGTCAAAGTCAAATGTTAAGTGACACCACTCCCTGTGTCTTTTTTAAATATCTAATTTTGTATTGACTTTTCATACACAATGAGCATATAACAGGGATTGAAGTTTATCAATTCAGCAGAGTCCAAGATACTGTATAAACTAGAACTGGTGAGACGACATTGATAACAGGAAAAATGATAAATAAAATAACATCTCCAGATAGAGGTGATGTGTCCTAGAAGATCCCGCAGAAGATCAGGGAAGGAGGACGAGGGGGAACAGGAGGGGAAGGGACATGGAAACAGGAAACAAAAGTCAGGGTGCCAGGCCCCATGGTAACCCCCAAAAAACCAACTCCCACTACGAAGGCCGTAGCCAGCTTACTCTTACCATGGGGAGTTAAATCATGGAATATTGACATTTTGTGAAGCAAGGTCTGACGGGCCATGAATTGCGGTGCCACCCCTTGGTTGGTCATCAAGGTATCCCAAACGGAGCCCAGTAGCACAAAGTACTGTACAGTCCACAGGAAATGCAAAATGTCGCAGGCGAGTGCGCCACACCTTCCGCACCTCCAGCACTTGGAATCGTCTACCATATGTGCTTTATAGATCCACTCCGGCGTCCAGTGCCAGTGGTGTAGGAACTTGAAATAACTGATTTCAACCTGACCTCCTGAGGTATACTGCCATGATCTTTCCAAAGGTCATGGGAGTCCTGCTCAGAGAGTGAGAGGCCCAACCTCTGCTCCAGCAAACAGCATAGATTGTAGGCAGCAGTGCTTTAAAAAAGGCTGTCCACAGCTGTAACATACAATCCCACCTTAGGGCCTAATTCTGATGTGGTTAGGAAGGTCTCCTAACGGCATTTGCTATGTCCAAATCGGATCGGGAACGTGTCTTACCAATTGAGGGCCCTATTACGATGCGATTAGGAAAGCATTTCCACCTCTGGCCAGATTAAGATGAGGTTAGGACCATAGGCTCCCATTGACGTCAACGGGAGTCCAACCAAATCATATCTGGAAGCATCCCGACGCATCATACTCGGTTGGTTGGACTCTCCCGATCCGATTTGGTTGGAAACCATTCCCAAACCCATTTGGTCGGGAAGCTTTCCACACCGCATCAGAATCGGGCAAATAGTGTCCTTGAATCCTTTCCACATCAGAGTATAACTCAACTTTGGGGCTGTGAGAAGTTGGCCTGGTAGGGGATGTTTCCAATTCTGGAACCACCTACTACCTGACCAAACAATCCCTTATGGTGTCTGGTTGTAAGTCAACCTTATTAGACAAGCTATCCTAGGGGTAGCATGGACTAAGCAGCCTAAAGGCTTAACTTAAGAGGTCGTGTTAAGCGAGCTGTTTTACCACATACAATCCTGTAATACCAAATGAAAGGACACCACACAAGTATATATTATAAAAATATATGTGTTTATTACTAAAAACAATCCCCAGTATTCTTTATGAATAAAGGGGCACAAGCGTTAAATCAAAAAGCACTGTTTAAACATACAAGTTGCACAATTATGGATGAGGGCAGGGGGCCACTCAAACCATATACTAAACAAGTGGTATAAGAGAGGCCACTCGAACAGTGGTTAGGCCTAGGGCCTAGGGAATCGCTGGGAGCAGTCAGGACAAGCAATGCTGAAGTCGGGAATGGCCCTCGGGATTCGGGAGATGTGCGGAAAGCGCACGCATGCACCAATGTTAACCAATGGTGCGTAAAAGTCAAATAGTTAAAGTTTAAGGACACTTCCGCTGAACCTAGAGGAACAAAACTTAACACACAGACCCTAGAGGTGTGCACCAGTGTGGGAACACCGGCGGAGCAAAGTTACCTCACCCACAGGAAGTGGGTGCACAGGGTCGAAGTGGCGTCGGGTTTTGACACGCAGGCTCTTGGTGCTTGAAGCTGAAAGGGCTGCAGGCAGGGTGAAGACGAAATGTCCGGTGGAGTCCAAGGGTGGACTCAAGTTGTAGAGTACCTGAAAGCAGAGGGGACAGAGTCTGGGTCACTCAGCAGTGACCAGGGTGGAACCAGGACGGAACCAGGCAATGTCGGGCGCAATCAGGTGGTCGTCGAGGAGCTTCTCTCCGCTGTCACGTGGGCTCTGGGGCATCTGCGACGTCCAGGAGCAGGTCACGATCTGTCCCACGCAGGCTCTCACCGTCGGTGCAGTCGGCTTCAGGTTTGGAGCAAACAAGCCTTGGTAAGAGCAATCCACGCAGGATCGGAAGATTGCTTCTCACTCGGACCAGGAAGGTCAGAGTCGGGGCTCCTTTTCAGGGGAGCTGGTGTGGATCTGGAGCAACCAGATTCACGAGTCTTCTTTGGTAGTTCGTCGGCACAGGGACCACAAGCCAGCTGGCAAGTGACCGGGCCAACGCGTTGAGCCAAATCGTGCCAAAGGGCCCCACGCAGCACTCGTCGAGTGTGGAGGGCTGAACTTCGGCTCAGGAGTAGCTCAGGGTGGGGGCTTCTCAAACCCCGGTGTACAGCTTCGAGGGTCACTCGTGGGCTGCACGGTCAGCGTCTCGTGGTCACTTCAAGATGGCGTGCCCCACGCTTCCGGTCGCCTCCACGGGTCTCAGCTTTGCAGGGACTGTGGATCGGGCTGTTAGAAGCTGGGCAGGCTTGATCTCGTCGATCTCAGTCGCTCGAGTTCCGGCGGGAACTGCAACTAAGTAGACGTCGAGGGCTGGATGGTGCCTGCTGCTGCAGGGTGGTCACTCCTTGACCACAAGGGAGATTCTTCGGGCTTCCACGTTGAGATGGAGGGCGAAGGGTCCAGAATATCGTTTCAAATGTTTCTTCCAGGAAATCTGATGTGCATTGGCACTGCTCCCACTCTTATTCGAATCTGGTGGGCGTGATTACCTGCTAGGTCCCCTCCTATGGGTGGGACCCAGGAAGTGGGTGGATACACCCCCTTCCTTTGATCCAGGCCGCCCTGGCACGAGGGCTGGAGTGCCCCAGAACCGGTTTGGCCGGATTATGCAAGGGGCAGCCTTGTGCGCCCCAGGCAGTGTCTGGTTTCTTTCAAACCTCCCTGCTACAATACACTATCTCCTGTCTGGAGGGCGGTGACACCCTCCTGTGACAGGAAACCCTTTGTCCAGGACCCCCTTGACTGGGTTTCGGTCAGCTCCAGGGGTCCAGACATTTGTCTGTGGCAGAGGCATCCATTTTGTGGATCTTAAGGCCTTTGGAGAAATCAACCGCATTAAAGTGAAGTAACATGTCTTACCCCTCTAGAGGGGTGGAATGCCATCCCCGTCGCCAGAACTGGCGAGGGGATGGTATTCCAAAGCGTATGACACCTTACACGACATGTTTTGATAAAGCCAAACCAGAGTTGCTAAATAACCGCGAGGATTATAAGGCACTTAATAGTATATGGTATGGCATTATCCTGAAACAGCTTAGGGATTTGTTCCCGACGGCTGCAGACAGGCTCAGCTCATGCTAGAGCTCCATCTCACATAAAAACCATGCACCCAGCCTCCAGGATTGGTGAGGCCTGTCTATAGGAGTGGCTCACAGGTTTACATGTGTCCAGATATAGGTTTAGACATAGGTATACTATATCTAAGCAAGGGGTGTGTACACCACCTTACCCCAGCTGAGTGATCAGCCAGTTGTGTCAATTTAAGAACCAGCCAGGGGTGGCAAAAGATATGCTGCAGCCCCTGGTAGGCCTTAGTGGCTCCTGTGCCCTGTGCACCCATAGTGCATTCTACAGGGGCTGACAAGGAGTCCATTTCCAATTGGTATGTACCTAGGGTACATGGAATCCATTTTACAGAGAGAGCAGATGGCCTGGGGCCCTGATTAGCAGGGAACCAGGTCAACTAAGTCAAAAAACCAGCTAAACACAGGCAAAAAATCTGGGGTAACCATAGTCAGGTAGCCACCTTCCTACATAACCCCCCCCCCAAACGAAAGGAGATAAGGCTATCCTTGGCCAGGTAAGCCTATATTGCCTGAGTGGCCATATAAGGAAGTACCTGCACTAGCATGGGTACCCCCTGTCTCATGGTCCACTAAGCAGTCCCTCACCCTTTGGGTATTAGAGGGTCTCCACCATAGGGAATCACTACCTTGGGTGTGTTTATGCAAAGTTAAAGGCTGGTTTGGATATGGAGTATTGAAGTGAGGCTCTACTAATTTAGGGCTTAGCTTCCTCCAATTATCTTCCACCATGTGTGCCTTTCTTTCTTTAACTGAGTTGCACTGTGCTCTCAGGGTCAACCTCTGGCTACCTAAAGCTGGAGGCTGGGTCCCTCTGTTTGGCTTGCTGGAGGGACAGTTCAGGTTTGGGCCCTTTGGGTCCCAGGTGTGGCTGTGCCCAACAGAATCCATCTGGGGGAGGTCCCTAACTGTTTTTAAGGGGGCTCCCTCAGGAGTTTTTAAAGTTTTCACCTTACTAGGGCTACTAGTTTTGGTGCACCTAATCTTTTGATGGGGGTGCTTTATTTGACAGGGGGCCCTCTGGGTCTCACTGTCCTTCTTGTCCTCTGCAGCCCTGGGCTGGCTAAGGCAAGGGAGAGAGGGGCAGGTTACCTGCTCCAGACTGGGTCCCACCTGAGAAGGGTCCACTGACATCAGAGGTTCTGTCAGGCTAGGCCCAACCACCTCTGGGGCAGTTCCTTCATCAGGGGTAAGATCAGTTCCCTGAGGAGGCTGATCCTGTCCTAAAGTCTGGTGAGGGGGAGATTTCTCTTCCTCCTCCATGCTCTCAGTTTGTGTGGAGTTATCCATCATTTCAGGTTTCACAACACACGTGTCAGTTTGAGTTTGGGCTGTGGCCATCACAGCCCCACCAACCTTTTCAGGAGGAGACTCAGTTTGGGTTTCTGCTGTTATCATAACAGCTTTGCTATTCTGTTCAGGAAGAGCTTTTGCTAAAGATGGGGCAGGGAGTATCTCCGCCCTACCAACCTTTTCAGGAAGGACATCTTGAATTGGGGCTGTAGCCATTACAGCCCCACTAACCTTTCCATTGGAATTTACCATTCTAGAATGGATTTCCTGTTCAACCCCAGCCCAGGCTGAGATTTCTAAATCATTACCCAGTAGACAGTCTACAGGCAAGTTTGGGGACACTGCCACTCTCTTTGGGCCAGTGACACCTCCCCAGCTGAGACTTACTACTGCCATGGGATGATTTGTTTGGATGCCATCAATGTTTATTACCTGGTATGTGGCACCAGGTAAAAGTTGCTTAGAGGGGACTAGGCCATCAGCCACCATGGTGATGCTAGCCCCTGTGTCTCTAAAAGCTTCAACTCTTAAACCATTGATGATGGGTTCTTGTCTATACTTGCTCAAAGTATTTGGGCAAGCAGAGAAGTTGGCAAACCCCATGCCAGCCTCATAAACAAGATCATTGGGTGATGGGGACCTGGATAGGCCAGGGTCCACCTGATTTCCAAAAGTAAACCCACCCAGATTCCTGGGTGTGCTTCCACTTCCTGGGGGATTACTGCTGACAGTAACAGGAGGTGTTGAAGCTGGCTTTGGAGGTATATTTTCTTTATTGTTATTCTTGGGACAACAGCTGTCTGTTTTGTAATGCCCCACCTGTTTACAGGGATAACAATAGGGTTTTTTCTCAGTTGAAGAAGTGTCTTGGGACCCACCCCCATCCTTGGAGTTTTGGGGCCCTGGGGAAGTCTTTTCTTTACTTTTATCCCCACCCTTATCTTGAGGCTTGGTAGACTCCTTCTTCTGGTTACTGTCCTGATTCTTAGGCCTAATCCTGGTTCTGACCCATTTGTCTGCCTTCTTTCCCAATTCTTGGGGAGAGGTCAGATCAGAGTCTACCAGGTGCTGGTGTAAGAGCTGGTTCTGACAATTACTTAGGATCTGCTCCCTCATAATCAAATTATACAATCCTGTAAAGTCATGTACTTTGCTGCCATGTAGCCAACCCTCCAGAGCCTTAGTAGCACAATCTACAAAATCAGTCCAGTCCTGAGTCTGTGTCTTCTGGGTGTCTCTGAACTTGAACCTGTACTGTTCAGTGGTTAAGCCAAACCCATCTATCAGAACACTCTTCAGGACTTTGTAATTGTTTGCATCCTCATGTCTGACAGTGAGGAGCTTGTCCCTCCCTTTCTCTGAAAAGGAGTACCATAAGATTGCTGCCCACTGTTCCTCAGGAACCTGCTGTACCATGCAGGCTCTCTCAAGAGCAGTCATCCATTTGTGGATGTCATCCCCTTCTTTGAAGGGGGGCACAATCTTTGTCAGGTTTCTACTATCATAGGACCTGGGTTTCTCTTTAGGAATATTGCTGCCACCAGTGGCATCTAAGCCACACAATTTCTGCTCTCTTGCCAAGGCAAGTTTAGCTTGAGCTAAGGTAAGCTTAGCTTGACTCAGGGCTACCTCCTCTCTCTCTATCTGGAGTCTGACAGCCCTCATTCTAGCCCTATGCTCAGCTTTCTGAGAAGCACTCATGCCTCTCTCTGATTCTCTGGAGGCACTAGAAAGATGAGAGTCCCCTGAGGGAGATCTCACTCTTCTGTTGCCTGGGGGAATCATATGTTGGGTTCTGGGGAGGTGCTGGCCCCCTCCAGTCCCCAGGAGGTCCAAGTTGGCCTGGCTAAGCCTACCAACTGGAACCTGGCTACCCTGATCCTGTACTCCTAAGTCCTCAACATCTGAGTCCTCATCCAAGTCATCATCATCCTCCTCTTCAAGGGGATCAACTGCAGGGGGGTTCCCTCCAGTTCCTGTATCTAGGGAAGCTGCTTTTGCCTTCTCTAAGTCATCCTGTTCTAGGATTTCTACCAGGATTAGGCAGGTGGGGCTTCTGCCCCTTTTTAACCCTCTTGCTTTGCACAAGGCAATCAAGTCTCTGCGGGTTAGTTTGTCATATCCAAAAGTTGCCTGGGTAGGGTCAACTGTCACAGGACTAGACCCTGAGGCCTTTCCTGTGTCAGACATGGTTACTAGTGAGGTGTAAGTGGTGCACTTACCTACACTAAGTGTTTTCCTACTGGACCTTGCTAGTGAGTTGTAGTCAGGGGTGTGCTACTCCCTTCAACCTACAACTACTAAGTTCAGTAGAACTTAATATGCTAAGCTTTTGATTTTATATGTACCTAGAGGTACTTGATGTGATCTTTCAATTTGATATAAAGATTGCAATGGTAAAACAACAGCAAGCTCAAATCCGCACCGCTGCTCACCAATGTGAGAAGTTGGCCTGGTAGGGGATGTTTCCAATTCTGGAACCACCTACTACCTGACCAAACAATCCCTTATGGTGTCTGGTTGTAAGTCAACCTTATTAGACAAGCTATCCTAGGGGTAGCATGGACTAAGCAGCCTAAAGGCTTAACTTAAGAGGTCGTGTTAAGCGAGCTGTTTTACCACATACAATCCTGTAATACCAAATGAAAGGACACCACACAAGTATATATTATAAAAATATATGTGTTTATTACTAAAAACAATCCCCAGTATTCTTTATGAATAAAGGGGCACAAGCGTTAAATCAAAAAGCACTGTTTAAACATACAAGTTGCACAAGTATGGATGAGGGCAGGGGGCCACTCAAACCATATACTAAACAAGTGGTATAAGAGAGGCCACTCGAACAGTGGTTAGGCCTAGGGCCTAGGGAATCGCTGGGAGCAGTCAGGACAAGCAATGCTGAAGTCGGGAATGGCCCTCGGGATTCGGGAGATGTGCGGAAAGCGCACGCATGCACCAATGTTAACCAATGGTGCGTAAAAGTCAAATAGTTAAAGTTTAAGGACACTTCCGCTGAACCTAGAGGAACAAAACTTAACACACAGACCCTAGAGGTGTGCACCAGTGTGGGAACACCGGCGGAGCAAAGTTACCTCACCCACAGGAAGTGGGTGCACAGGGTCGAAGTGGCGTCGGGTTTTGACACGCAGGCTCTTGGTGCTTGAAGCTGAAAGGGCTGCAGGCAGGGTGAAGACGAAATGTCCGGTGGAGTCCAAGGGTGGACTCAAGTTGTAGAGTACCTGAAAGCAGAGGGGACAGAGTCTGGGTCACTCAGCAGTGACCAGGGTGGAACCAGGACGGAACCAGGCAATGTCGGGCGCAATCAGGTGGTCGTCGAGGAGCTTCTCTCCGCTGTCACGTGGGCTCTGGGGCATCTGCGACGTCCAGGAGCAGGTCACGATCTGTCCCACGCAGGCTCTCACCGTCGGTGCAGTCGGCTTCAGGTTTGGAGCAAACAAGCCTTGGTAAGAGCAATCCACGCAGGATCGGAAGATTGCTTCTCACTCGGACCAGGAAGGTCAGAGTCGGGGCTCCTTTTCAGGGGAGCTGGTGTGGATCTGGAGCAACCAGATTCACGAGTCTTCTTTGGTAGTTCGTCGGCACAGGGACCACAAGCCAGCTGGCAAGTGACCGGGCCAACGCGTTGAGCCAAATCGTGCCAAAGGGCCCCACGCAGCACTCGTCGAGTGTGGAGGGCTGAACTTCGGCTCAGGAGTAGCTCAGGGTGGGGGCTTCTCAAACCCCGGTGTACAGCTTCGAGGGTCACTCGTGGGCTGCACGGTCAGCGTCTCGTGGTCACTTCAAGATGGCGTGCCCCACGCTTCCGGTCGCCTCCACGGGTCTCAGCTTTGCAGGGACTGTGGATCGGGCTGTTAGAAGCTGGGCAGGCTTGATCTCGTCGATCTCAGTCGCTCGAGTTCCGGCGGGAACTGCAACTAAGTAGACGTCGAGGGCTGGATGGTGCCTGCTGCTGCAGGGTGGTCACTCCTTGACCACAAGGGAGATTCTTCGGGCTTCCACGTTGAGATGGAGGGCGAAGGGTCCAGAATATCGTTTCAAATGTTTCTTCCAGGAAATCTGATGTGCATTGGCACTGCTCCCACTCTTATTCGAATCTGGTGGGCGTGATTACCTGCTAGGTCCCCTCCTATGGGTGGGACCCAGGAAGTGGGTGGATACACCCCCTTCCTTTGATCCAGGCCGCCCTGGCACGAGGGCTGGAGTGCCCCAGAACCGGTTTGGCCGGATTATGCAAGGGGCAGCCTTGTGCGCCCCAGGCAGTGTCTGGTTTCTTTCAAACCTCCCTGCTACAATACACTATCTCCTGTCTGGAGGGCGGTGACACCCTCCTGTGACAGGAAACCCTTTGTCCAGGACCCCCTTGACTGGGTTTCGGTCAGCTCCAGGGGTCCAGACATTTGTCTGTGGCAGAGGCATCCATTTTGTGGATCTTAAGGCCTTTGGAGAAATCAACCGCATTAAAGTGAAGTAACATGTCTTACCCCTCTAGAGGGGTGGAATGCCATCCCCGTCGCCAGAACTGGCGAGGGGATGGTATTCCAAAGCGTATGACACCTTACACGACATGTTTTGATAAAGCCAAACCAGAGTTGCTAAATAACCGCGAGGATTATAAGGCACTTAATAGTATATGGTATGGCATTATCCTGAAACAGCTTAGGGATTTGTTCCCGACGGCTGCAGACAGGCTCAGCTCATGCTAGAGCTCCATCTCACATAAAAACCATGCACCCAGCCTCCAGGATTGGTGAGGCCTGTCTATAGGAGTGGCTCACAGGTTTACATGTGTCCAGATATAGGTTTAGACATAGGTATACTATATCTAAGCAAGGGGTGTGTACACCACCTTACCCCAGCTGAGTGATCAGCCAGTTGTGTCAATTTAAGAACCAGCCAGGGGTGGCAAAAGATATGCTGCAGCCCCTGGTAGGCCTTAGTGGCTCCTGTGCCCTGTGCACCCATAGTGCATTCTACAGGGGCTGACAAGGAGTCCATTTCCAATTGGTATGTACCTAGGGTACATGGAATCCATTTTACAGAGAGAGCAGATGGCCTGGGGCCCTGATTAGCAGGGAACCAGGTCAACTAAGTCAAAAAACCAGCTAAACACAGGCAAAAAATCTGGGGTAACCATAGTCAGGTAGCCACCTTCCTACAGGGGCAGTCTTAAGATCGTAAGGGGGAGCAGCCAGCAAATGTCACAGGCTCCGCATAGGCTGTCGATACTGTCAATGATGCAATTGTGGCAGCCCATAATCACGCATGAGAGTAGCAAAGGGGGCCAACTCACCGTCCCTTACTATATCGTCAACGGAGCGTATCCCTCTGGCCCTCCACTGTGTAATGGGAGTTCAGATCATACCTGGCTCCAAGCAGCTCCTTGAGAAGAGCAGGTGTCAGCAGTGCGTTATACGTCTGAGTCAGGTGAAACGCGAGGTCAGTCAGCCAACACTGTTATGCCTCACAGTGGCACTTAGAGGCAGCCAAATCGTTCATCGGCCTTCCTGCCCTCTCACAGCACCTGTGCAGAGGAGATGGACCCAGCGTTCTCCTCCAAGTACTGGCTCAGATATTGGAACCGTCTGTGTTTGTTTTCAGGGGCTTTATACCGTGCTGTATACATACGCCAACGGGCCAGAGGGGTTTTCAACAATCAAAGTTCATGGTCGAGTATCAGAAGATCATGATCAGAGGTACTGTTTGGGAGGATCAAGGCGTAAACGTTTACAATGGACGCAGGAGGTGAAAGTATAGTCCGCGTCCCTCAGGTGCGTCAATCGCCATGGATCCATCAAGGCATGATCATCAATAATGTCAGAGAGGATGAACCTGTCTCGGGGCTGCCTGGTCGTTTGGTTTCTGGACTTGTGAAGGTGCCATATTCTAGCACCCCCCCTCATGAATACCCTGGCTGTCCAAAGGAGAGCAGGAGTTTGGTCAACCGCCGGGGCATAGAAAAAGCCCACACACAAAGACTCATTGAGAATCTGAACCTTGGCAAAAATATATCTGCCGAGGGGGTCCCGCCATGTTTGTAGTATGCAAACCACCAGGGATTTGTGAAAACAGATGTCCAACCCACTCTCCCTATGTTCCAAAGGAGTAGATGGCTGTGTAAGGGTAGTCAGGATCCTGCTGGCATGTAGTACCGTACTCATCCAATCCCTTCTGAATGTATCATGTTCACTAGGTGACAGGTGTGTTTCCTGGAGCAATGCTACATCAAGGCGGTGCATCTTCAGAAATGAGAGGATTTTCTGTCTCTTGATAAAATGGATCAGGCTGTTGACATTAAGGGGGATATTTACAAGGAAGTGGTCGAGCACGGCGTTGGCCTCCTTGGTTTAACGCCACGCTCTCCACTTCTGAAATGCAGGACTACACCGTATTTATAAGAATACGGTGCAGCCCTGCATTTCTCCCTGTGCTGGTGCTGAATTTAGCTGCCTAGCACCAATGCAGGCAGCCTTGCACCATACTGCAAGGGTGCCTGCGTTGAGGGGAGCAGGCCTGCCAAGTACCACGCATCAGGGGTTAGAGTAACACATTTCAATGTGGTGGTCGGCATCACCGTACTGAAATGCAAAGTCACACATGTTTATGGCTTCCTGAGCTGTCAAGTGCTGAAGCGCTGCTATAATAATTAGAAGTCAAACTGAGCAAAGCTGGCAGCGCACATTTAGAGGTTCTCGTTTAGCTACATTCAGGCATGTTATGTATGTTGTTATGTTAAGTTAATTTCTATAGCGCATGACTCACCCGGGGGCATCTCAGCGCTCGCCTAGAAATTTGGCCCGAGGACTGAAAGTCAGAACAGAGTTAGAAGAGGAATGCTTTTAGTTGTTTCCTAAAGGTGCTGTATATGGAAATTCTGTTTAAGGACAGCAGTAGTTTATTCCAGTATCTTGGGGCCAGATACGAAAAAGCTTTTCCACCAGTCTGACTCAAATGTATACGAGGAACCTGTAGAAGGCCTAGAGTACTGGATCTGAGATTTCTGTTCGGCATATGTCAGGTGAGTTTCTTCTGTAGATAGTAAGGGCCTCTGCCATTCAGCGCATTGTAAGTGAGACAACAGATTTTGAAAAAGGATCTCTTCCTTACAGGTAACCAATGCAGCTCTCTCAGCAAGGGAGCAAAAGGGGAGCCAGCAGGGCGGTTCAGTAACATTCCGGCCGCTGTGTTCTGAATCACTTCCGCCAACAGAGCATTACCATAGTCTAATTGGCTGATGACCACGGCTTGAACTAAGGTTCTGCGGTGATTATTGGGCATGTAGGGAAGAATTTTGCAGAGTAAACGCATACTATAGTAGCAGGAGCTAGTAGTGGCAGCATTGTGGTCTTTCATGGTTAATGACTGATCTAATTTTAGTGATTATCAAAGGGAGGGAGGAGGAATGATTGTCACTTTTTATTCACATATGTCGACATGTTTCAGCTCGCTTGGCCCTTAGGTCTATGGAGCCTTCGTCAGGACAGAAAACAAATAACATAAAGTATTAAAAATACTTACACAATTTGTGTAGTATTGAGCGGGTTTCTAACGTTTTAGTCTTACCCACTATGGTTCGATTATTTCCACCTGTAAATATAGGTGGATTCTTAGTCGCTATTCTCCTTCAGAGGGAACGGACTAAATAGTCCCAGGCCGCGTAGGAAGCAGGTTCCGCGTCTTGTGCTGACTCTGCCCTCTGGACGGTCCAGAGGGCAGAGCCAGCACAAGACGCGGAACCTGCTTCCTGACGAAGGCTCCATAGACCTAAGGGCCAAGCGAGCTGAAACATGTTGACGTATGTGAATAAAAAGTGATAGGCTTGAGACTCATTTACCCGGTCCACATAGCATACCCATCTATCTCTTTTTAATTAGTTGTCCAACAACAAAATAAAGTACGGGTGTTGTTTGGAGACTATTTTTTAATTTTTAATTTTTGAAAACCTGTTTGTGGGTTCACAATTGGAGATCTCTGGAGACTGCCACGTTACACCAGAGACTGCCTCGGGTGAGGCTGGCATGGTGCACGTTGTCGAACCCTATGACAAATGCCACAACGCTAGTGTGGGGCGGAGAATCAAGATAAACCGCTTTTTGAATACACATCCTTTATGAGGGTTTTTCAACAGATCTCCTGGCAACGTGGTTACAAGTGTCCTATCTGATCTAATTTTAGGCCTAGATTTTTAACACATTGTTTAGGAACAGGAGCTAGTCCCAATTGTGAGGGCCACCATTCATCACACCAGTTAGCTAAGGCTTTCCCCGTTAGCATGACCTTGGTTTTTCCAGGATTCAACTGGAGGCAGTTCTGTGTCATCCAGCTAGAGATTACAAGCATTCCGCTGGAGAACCGCAATTTCTCTGCTTCTATCTTTGGGCCAATAGTAAATATAAGCTCAGTATCATCAGCATATGAAATATCTCAAAACCTAGCTGTTCTACAAATTTTTCTAACAGATATAGCCCTAGCATGATAGTTTGCGTTCTGTCTGACAAAGTTCTGCAACCACTTCAAGGCTGTCCCTTGAATGCCACAGGAAGCTAGTCTCTCCGCGAGCATTAAATGTGAGATGGTATCAAAAGCCGCCGAGAGATCTAGAAGGATCAGTATCCTCCAATGTCTATTTTCGGTCTGAGCGAGTCAGTTACAGCGAGCATGGCAGTCTCTGTACTGAAGCCCGGTTGAAACCCGGATTGTGATTGATCCAGAATTTCCTTGGACTCCAGGCATAGACTTAGTTGCTTGTTAATTATACTTTCCAGCAGCTTGCCCTATAAGGGTAGTAAAGAAATAGGGCGGTAGTTGCTTAGTTCTCAGGGATCCGCAGTCGGTTTCTTCAATATTGGACATACAAATGCATCCTTCCATGTTATTGGAATGGTAGAAACTGAAAATTGGGTGTCTAAAGAGATTCGGGGCGCTCATGTAAAATTTACACACAATTTGTTATGAACCTACAGTATCCTGACATTTGCTATGTATCACTGTGCCTTCAGAAAAGGAGAGTGTACACCCAATCTCTCCTATTAAATCAATCAGAAGATTGAATGCAATTTTAAGTTTTCCGAAGCACAAGCCAAATAACATATAAATTGACAATACAAAAGAATATACAGATTGATCTCCAAATTATTGCGCTTGTCTTGTGTCTTTATTTCTTTTCACTTGATCAAAGTCTTCCACTCCCTTATGCCAACACGTTTCGTCGTCATTGGGTTTTACCCACGACTTCCTCAGGGCTTATGTATCCTGTAAGCTCCAGATTACTGTCTCTCGCAGTTGCAAGAAGTAGGTTGTCTTTCCCAGGGTAAGAGTCCCTTTCCTACTTTAAAAACTTTTTTCAATATCCGATTTTTCACCATGTAAATCCGCTGATTAAATCAAACAGTCCGCTTAAAATATTTCTCCAGGTTGTCTCCCAAGGTTCAATTACTCATCTCGTACATTGACATTGCTCCGATTCTATCCATATATTAGAGAAATGACGAAAATGCGGAACCAATCCTTCCGCCTAGATCCTCAGGTCCCTGCAGTATGGGCAACCTGTAACTCCCCTCGTTCGGCGTCTTGTGAAATCGCATACTATAGTAGCAGGAGCTAGTAGTGGCAGCAATGTGGTCTTTCATGGTTAATGACTGATCTAATTTTAGGCCTAGATTTTTAACACATTGTTTAGGAACAGGAGCTAGTCCCAATTGTGAGGGCCACCATTCATAAGACCAGCTAGCTGAGGCTTTCTTCGTTAGCATGACCTCGGTTTTTCCAGGATTCAACTGGAGGCAGTTCTGTGTCATACAGCTAGAGATTACAAGCATTCTGCTCGGAGAACCGCAATTTCTCTGCTTCTATCTTTGGGCCAATAGTAAATATAAGCTGAGTATCATCAGCATATGAAATCCTCTCAAAACCTAGCTGTTCTACAATTTTTTCTAACAGATATGGCCCTAGCATGATAGTTTGCGTTCTGTCTGACAAAGTTCTGCAACCACTTCAAGGCTGTCCCTTGAATGCCACAGGAAGCTTGTCTCTCTGCGAGCACTAAATGTGAGATGGTATCAAGAGCCGCAGAGAGATCTAGAAGGATCAGTACTACCGATCCTCCAATGTCTATTTTCTGTCTGAGCGAGTCAGTTACAGCGAGCATGGCAGTCTTGGTACTGAAGCCCGGTTGAAACCCGGATTGTGATTGATCCAGAATTTCCTTGGACTCCAGGCATAGACTTAGTTGCTTGTTAATTATACTTTCCATCAGCTCGCCCAATAAGGGTACCAAAGGAATAGGGCGGTAGTTGCTGAGTTCTCGGGGATCCGCAGTTGGTTTCTTCAATATTGGACGTACGAATGCTTCCTTCCATGTTATTGGAATGGTACCTGATTGTATTGAATAAGTATTGATATTTAGAATTGCTAGCACGCAACGAGTGGCTAATAGGGCCATTGTCTTTGGAGGACAAAGATATTGGGGTGAGCCAGATTTTGAGAAGGAGAGAGCATTGGAAACTTCCTCAAGCGTGGTTAACTCGAAACAATCTAAGGTGCTAGCTGCCATTTTTTCTAAGCCCTCTGTTCTAGTAGAGGCTTCAAGGTCTTGAGAGGTGATCGATGAAAAGTTAGCATAAATATCAATTATGTTTTCTTGAAAATAGATTGCTAACGAATTACAAAAATCTTGGGTTTCCTTAGGCGATTGTCTACAGACATGAAGAGATATGAAGTCTTTTACTATATTAACAAGCATTTGCAATGCAATAGGTCTCGCATTCACGCAAGTTTGAGCTATTGACATTTCAAATAAGAATGCCTTTTTTTTGTTGCTTTTGTTTTAAAAACAAAAATAAAAGGCATTGTTATTTACAATGCCAATAGCTGAAACTCTCGTAACTGCGAGACTTATTGCATTGCAAATGCTTGTTCAATGTGCATAGTCGGAGAAAAACTATTGCCTTTATTGGCAGAGCTCACCTTTTGTAACATCGCTGGTACAGTCTATCATAATAACATTGGTATAGTCCCCCATCTTATGTCTTCGTTGGGACTGCCCCTCCCTCATTGTCATCATAGGTACACTGTGTTGGAACCTAAATATGTCAGGTCACCTAGGGTAGCCTGGCCTAGGGTAAGACACTATCACTTAGAGGCACATGTGTAAAGGTTGCAAACCACCCAGCAGTAAATCAACGCAATTTCACTCAAAAAGGACGCTACACCAATGTTTGGAAAAATATGAGCTTGTTTATAAAAATAATCTTTGCTCTCTTGTCTTTAGAATTCACAGCTTAGTACATTACAGTTTGACATGGAAATAATAATACTTTTAAAGTTGCTAACTTAAATCATTAATCAGCACCAACAGCACATTACATTAGACTCCAAAATTTGTTAGACTTGACTTCTGTGAAGTGTTTTATACTTTTAAAGGAATATTTTCTAGATTTGGCTCCTTCATAAATACAGGCTAGCATATACAGCTTCTCAACTCTAACTTCCCTCCTTCTGCCTGTAAACAGGGCTATTTGGCCACTTCAGATACTTCTGGCAGTAATTTTCAAGAGTTTAATTCAACCTTCAGCTGTTTCCCAAGGTTTTACAGAGTATATGCAATCAACCTCTCTTAGTCATCGACTGTTACCTAGCCCAATTCCTTATAGGCCTGACTACATGAGGACAGTTTAGTCGCTGTTTATAAGTCCTCCCCACTCCAAGCTTTGGGGGAGAATCTTCACTCTCACCAGTTACCAAAAGGATTGCAGATCTCCTCCGTTACTTTCCCTCCCTCTCCTCACCTATTCCGCTACTTTGGCTGGCTTCCGGCCAGTGAATCGGCCCTGCAAGCGGGAGGGTTCAGTCCTTTTACCACAAGTGCCAGGGATCTCGGCGTTGGTTCTCCCGGGGGTGGGAAGGGCTCCGCTCCCGTCCCCAGTCAGCCGCTCCTCCCGCGGAGCTCTCGCGAAGGGATTTCCCCACAGACTCCTCCGGTGCTTCTCCTCACCTCTCCTTCGCGCCGGTCGAGGGAAGCACTACTCCTCCTGACATGCGCGGGACACCCACGCTGGCGCCGCCTCTCACCTCGGGCCTCAGGACACTCCCACCGGACCCGCCTCCACTGCGCTGACACCAAGGAGAGACGCTTCTCCCTCTCCTCCACGCAGAAGCGGTACCAGGACACTACCACTCGACGGCTTCTCCGAGCCTCTCTGCCATAAACCAGGAATCCGCTGGAGGTGAAGACAGGGGGCGCCCGGCAGGGGCACGATAATTTCCCTCAGTACCCACAGGATTTTGACACAAGCGAGGGTAAGGAGAAATTCGGGAGTCGAGTTGCTCTGGGGCACTATCCTTAATATCGTCCCAGTGCAGGATTATCACTCTGGAGATCTCAAGACAGTTCAGACCCACGTTACCAGAGGAGGGGGGATCGATTGGAAGGGCTAGATGGTACTCCCCTTCTTCTTAGCAACCCTCAGCAGAGTCTGTCTACAGTCTTTTCCAGCTAGGCAGAGGACTGCGCTCCACAGCGCCGCAGTCTCCTTCTCCTCTCACACCCCCGTACTTCCAGACTAGGGGTTGGTCAGGCGCCCAGGGTCTCCAGTAATCCCAAGCAGCGGGGACAAGTCAAGTAACCCAAGGGAAGAAGGGTGGTGAATCAATAAGGCAGCGTCCTTAGACTAGGAGGTCAACCCCTTTGACTATCCTACCCCCACCTTCTGATACAGCCTGTCCTCCTGCTGACTCTCTCTGGTAAGACAAAATGGCTGACCAGCATTCCGCCTTTTATAGGCTGACCCTCAGAGGTCCAGAAGGGACCAGAAGGTTCTGGAATGCCCTACTCTATCCTATGGGACAGGTTCTAGGTTTGTCAGTGGTGACAGTTGGTAGCCACCATTTTGTGACTCTAAGGGAATTTCTGTCAGGAAAGGCCTCTAGGCCTGAGGTGAAGAACTATGAGGGCGAAAGAGCACCTATCCCCTAGACCAACACCTTGAAAAATCTAGTGGACACAAAAATAAATAAAGGCATGAGGGGCTAAAAGGGGACAAAATAAATAATAAATTAGAGGGACTACGCAAAAGGCCAGACAGGTCTAACACACTGCATCTGCATATGACATCATGATAAGATCTCTGCTTATGATGTAATTGGTGCAGTTCTCCTAATTAATTTATAGGACAGAAAGATCTCACAAACGTACAGCAGCAAAGCCATCAGAAATTTTTATTTAGTTAAAAAATGGCAATTGATCCCTCGGACAAAGAACAGTTTTTTTTGTCTCTGATGACTTACTTCGGACCAATCAGGTTATTCCCAGACAGCGGGACCATGTGGCCTCGTATCCCCGTCATGTGCTATCCGCGACAACCTCTGTGGCCTCTGTCTCCGAAGAGATCCATCCCCCAATAAGGCAAGCATGGTGCCACAACACCACAAAAATGACCTAGGCACAGTGCCTCCCACTCCAGAGTTAAGCATCCGCAAGCCCCTGGGCACCGATAGGCACATCCACAGAAAGGAATCACCACACTATGACTTTCTCTCCAAGGATCTGTATTTCAGTGCCCCAGAGCGCTGCACTGCACTGCTACAGAAAGTGCCCTCTCGTCCCCATAACAGGTACAAGGTGAACCCTGACTGTACCAGAACATTCCCTCACCCCTGACAGACTGTCAACACCTGCACTCCTACAGGCAGAACTGTGATGTACATTCTGATCCAGTGCTTAAAATGGGCTGCTACTCACAGGTACTGAGTACCGACACTTCTTATTTTTATCACTCTGAGTACCAGTACTTATGAAGGGTAGGCGCAATGGCCTCTAGTAGTGGTAGCCTGTCTCTTTGACAGCCAACGCACTTTTATGGCCCTGAGCTGAGCCCCCGCTGAACTATTCCGCGTGGGCTCATCTGCATGATATCCGGGTGTTCGCCCTCATGCTGTGTTGCAAGGAGTGGAGGCAGCCCAGTGATGGCACAATGATACAAGCCATGGGAGGTAAGGTGGATAAAAGGGCTTTTGTCTGCTTATGTTTGTCTGTTTGCCTGCTTGTGTGTGTGTGTGTGTGTTTGTGTGAGAGAAAAACTAGAGAAATTTTACAAAATAAGGAAATGTTAAAATGATCAGTGTTTGACTTACGTTTTGTATAACGAATTAACCTGTTTTGTTTATAGAATGACATTTCTCGTGTTTTGGTATGTGTTGCAACTAGTATACAAGTCAAAACGCTTCGCATATCTTGCCGTTAGCCCCGCCCCAAGACCCGCCCACTCGCCATATTCAAACCTGCACTATTGTTTCCCCATTTAAAGCACTGCTCTAATCTCTTCCCTTCCTATTACTTACTGTTTCCCCTCGCCACTACACTTCTCCCTCAAGGCATTTGGAAGCAGCCCTAGCTGGTAAAAGCATTGAACAAAACAATCATTCAAAATAAAACACATGTTTCTGCGATTTCTTGAATGATTACGACCACTTCCAGCCACTCACTCCGGGTGTGAGGTGACTGACAGATGGTCCTTTAATCGCTACTAATCACTTTTGAGACGGATAGCTTTTTTCCAGTCACCGATGTCTCTCTCGCCCTCTGGGCTCCCGCGATGAATGAAAGCTCGCTCTTACCTCTGACAGTGACACCCAGTAACTCACTGCTTGACAAATGTGAGTGAATTTGAAAATGCATGCTAGGCATCGAGCAGGAGCAAGAAGCATCATTTGTCAGTGACGAGGTCCATCCCGACAGACAATGCCCAGAGACCACAGCCATCCGTCAAAGGACTGTCTCTAAAGACAGCAAAAGTGATGAAGGGCCGGATGTAAGAACGGTTTTACCCACTCTGTATCTATGGACACGTGCGGGACATAAGGGCCGACAGGTTGAACCCCAGAGTGCAGAACACAAACCAGGGGCTGAATCTGGAAAGCAAGAGGTGCTTCAGTGAAATCGCCTCCTTCTTCGCATGCCTCACTGCCCTCCCAGCTCATTCTCACCGCTGTGTTATATTATTATCTATTCTGAGCTCCCAGTCACCACACCCATACTGCGAACAGCAGCTGAGATGACGTGCCTGCAATTAGTAACACCGGGAGAAACGTGTCGATTGTGAAGAGTTATCTGAAGGGGTATCTTGTACTGAGGACAGGGGACACAAAAGGGTTAGCACAAGGAATCCCCAACACCAAGTAAAAGGAAGTGTGAAAGAGAGAATCTGGCATGGAGGAAACGACCGTATTAGGAGTCAGCCCCTACCCCGGTTAGATGAAGCCCCGGCAAATGACAGGTAAGAGTGGGGATGGGGGCATGGAAGAGTGTGTCAAGACTCAAGAGGGACTTCCAGCACCGAGAACATGTGTTGCTGGAAAGTACCTCCAGCATGGGTATTTAACGACTGCTCCATCCCCATTTACTCCTCACCAAAAACGGCAGCGCATTACAATACATTTATACTAAGAGATACAAATTCGTGAATAAAACTCCAATTCTACTCTTCCCAAAAGCAAGAGTTGTCAGAAGTTGGCTTGGAAAAATATGTATTTCCGCCTGCAATGTACGTCAATGCAGGACACGTTTAATTCCTCGTTTAACAAGCAATGTCTGCCAGTGCCTTCAGATGGTTCGCGCAGTGACGCTTGGCCGTGCACCCTGCCGCTAGCTCCAGTTAATAGGGGCTGTGCACAGGCAGAGGCCCCGTCTCGGCAGCTGTGAAACCGGAGAGGCAGCTGGAATCGCTGCACAGGTGAGGGGTGAACGGGGGGGGCATCAGCCATCACGGAGGGATTTTGTATGTGGGCACGAGTAATTTAAAGGGGAGAGTTACTTGGTCGGGCCAGTGCTGGTGTGCTGTGACTTCGGTGCATGCGCGTTGACGGGCCGTGGTTTGCAAGGGAGACAGGAGATGGGCACAGCGAGCGCGTGACCTGATCCGATTCCTGAGGCTGTGCGTGCCCATCTCCTGTCTCCTGGGAAGCAGAGCCGGTGACTATAGGTCTCTGGCGAGACAGCGCTTCGCGCTGTAATCGCCACGAGACCTAAAAAGGGCCTTTGGGACATTACTGGCACGTTCAATTTGGACGTCTGGCTGATTTTAAATTCAGATTACAGCTAGACAAGAATTGTTTAAAGCGTAGTTTGTTTTGTGGGTCTAACTCGCCAAAGTCTCTCCAATCTCTTGCATTTGGATTTTTCAATCTTTAGCTCCGAGGTGCACCAGGGGGCTGATGGTGGACATTGGGGGGAATCCAAAACTGTCACAAAGGTGGTATTAAATTCTTCCAACGTCGTAGGAGCATCCTTATCCTTCTTTGGTGATTCCAGGTGAAAATCCTCATTAAAGGCTTCACAGGAAGATTTCGCCAAGGTCTTGTGCCACTTGTTTTTTCCCTGCACTTAAGTCTGAGCTCACAGGGCATGGCTGTTGGATAGAGAACCTAATATAAAAGAACAGTTCCCTTGAATAAGGTCATTTACATGAACATCATAGTAAAGGAATAACAGTAACTATAACAACTGAATAAAGGTTAAAAAAATTGTCAAATTTTATTGTATACAATAAGGTTAAAAAAAGCAGAAAACAAGATTGACTGCTAGACACAAATTAAAACATGATAAAAGTAACAATCCGTTTCAATATTGACCAGCAATATTGCTGAAAGACAGAAACAACAGTAAGACATACAAATTATGCAATACACGGTATGTGTTCTAATGTCTTTTTTGAAACAACGGTGTTGTGCAGATAGAATATTATTCTGTCAACAGCGATGTATGAACCATGAATCACACTGTACTGGGGCGTCGACGCATTTCGGTGGTTGATTGCAATTTTATCCACCTTTATCAAGACAAAGATTCTATTTCTGTCGTACTTTACAAGTCTTCCTCTATAATGTGGTTGATGGTGTAGAATATTAGTACGGTCATCCACTGTAAGGGCGTTCTTGCTTAGGCCGTGGTTTATTCATAAAGGATTTTCAGGCTTTGATTTTTGTGAATAGCCCTTGTCTTGGGTTTGTTTGTAGTTTGTAGCAGAGTTGATCAAATTTGGTATCAGATAGCGATCCTTCTGCCTTCGTTAAAAACAACTTCTATTCTAATGAAGATATTGAGTCAGCCTGTTATGTAAATAAACAAGGTGATGCCCGACTTCTTTGAAGTACAACGCTTTATATTCTGGCGCGTTGAATCTGACCAGAGGCGCCTAAGTCTTGCCACAGGGACATGAGTAATGATTCCCTCTCCGTCTGCTGTCGGCTGCACCCTTCTCTGGTCGTTTCCATTAGACCACGATTCCTGTTGGAGCAGAGACGATCGAGGACCCTCTTTACGGACCCGAACTACCATATCCGGGTTACTATTTTGTATAAATTGACCTTCCGACTATCAAATATGCCCTAAATAGATGAAGAAACGACAAAGGGTCACCAAATAGAATACCTTTTTTTCTGAAATACTTTATCATCGTTAAAAATTCATAAGAAACTGTCAACAAAGAACGTTTAAGAATCTGAAAATCAGAATTGACTATATTGTCTGTTCAAGCCCTGAAGAAGTCCCTGGACGGGACGAAACGCGTTGGCGGTTCCAAAAGTGATGCTGTCAAAAGTTTTTAAAGATTGAACAATAAAGAACATTTGAAATTGAAAAACATCGGCTTATTCGTGAAATCAAACCTTTTTTTTTACTTATTGATTGTAATAGATCGTGTTTAAAGTGTGCTGGGCTACTATGTGTTGACAGCACAAATTATTTTGAGTTTAGGGGATCAATCTAATTTCTTTACAATCAGCAGTCAAATGCCAAAATCCAAATCATTTTTTAAATTCTATTACATATCAAAAAACATGCATTTTTTTTTAACATGTAAACGCTAGTAATTATTGTGTACATTTTATAGCATTGTGATTGGTTCTAGCTATATATTATTTTTGTGCAGTCAATCTTTTTGTTTTTCATTTCATTTGTGGAACAATCATTTCAAAATTTGGCTCCATTAGCCATCTAGAAATCGTCGTCCAAGAATGTAAAATGGTGATTTTGCCTGGCTATCAAACAGTATCAGGCTCTGTGACTTTTGTTAATGAGCCCGTACTGTTGTGCTCAACCTGAATATCACAAAACATGCGGCTCATTGACATTTATAAATGATTCTTCACTCTCCTGAAGAGAAGCCGCGTGCTCACCCTGGCTATCAAACAGCATGTGGGTTGGAGACTTTCATTATTAATTTGCATCTGCTGAACAGACACCTTGTGCTCGGCCTGGCAATCAAATGGCTGCAGCTCCGTGGCCTTCATTATTGATCTTGAACTCTTCTGAAGTGAGGTACGCAACCTGGCTATCACACAGCTGCAGCTCCATGACCTTCATTATTGATCCTGCACTATCGGCATAGTTGGAGCGATCGCGAGGAGTTCACGCGTCAGCTGCTACGATGGCCAAAATCCTTATCGCTCAATGGCTGAGAGGTGTCAATGTGCCACTCCCATCGTAGCAGCTGACGCGTAAACTCCTCGCGATCCCTCCAACTTTGCCGATACCACGGCCCAATACATGATTTGAATCCCGAAGTGAAGCCGTTACAGCCTTTCCTCCACTCTAAATGCCTTATTGACTAGCCCAGTGGAGAAGTGTGGCTCAATGATTAGAGCGGCAGACCCTGATGCAGAGGTCTAGCCCGGGACCAGGGTTCAATTCCCCGCCTCGGCGGGTCTTGGGCTCAAAATTCCACGGACCTGATAATTCTCGCCTCGGTGCCTATTCCAATCATGGAGTCCCACTCTGCAACTCTGGGCAATAGCTAGCTTAATCTCCACAACGGCCCCCACAACGCTAAGGATGCCTGGCCTCTACCTTGGGGGTGCCCAGGAGTGGACACCTCACAGGGAAAGCCAGGATGGGTTCACAGCGGTATTCGTACAAGCGCCTTGAGACCCTTGCGGGTGAGTAGTGCGCTATACAAGTATCAATTTACATTACATTACATTACATTTACATTACATTACATTTACAGTATATCCATCACGGCAGGATTGTCATCCTTCACCCTATGGATGGCATCGCCGCTTTTACAAGGCATTGTGTAAAAATACCAGACAATTATTTCTTTAGTCCTGATGATGATCCTTGTATGTTAAGAGATAGGGATCGAAACGTCGTCATTTTCAAAAACAGTACCATTGTTTAGCAATTTATATGAAGAATGTGGTCTCTGTTTTGGCTAGCTTGCTTGACTCTATGATTATTCCAAGCAGCCATTGCTCTTTTGTTGCCTGAAACCCTTCGTGTTGTATGCGTTTTGTTTTGCTTTCTCCTACATTGGATGCAGGATTGCGTTCCTTTTTTACATTGAGTTGTGTTGTTCCTTATGTAAACTATTACTGACCAATTGTAAATTAAAAATTCTTTGTCCGGCTGGGCATTGAATATCTATAGTACCTATTAAGGTCTATATGTTATTGTCTCTTCTGCGCTTCCTATCTAAGTACCACTGTTTCTCTAAAATACTCGTATTACTCTAGCATCCATGACATGCATGTGCGACTGGACGCCATATTGTGCACCCCTGGCATCCATGTTAAGGTGACAGATAGTGAGTATTTAGCAAGAACAATCTCTGACCATAATCCGTTGTTAGTGCGGATAGCGAGAGAGATCACTTATACAGACCTGGCGGCTCCGCCCGGAGGCGCTGGAAGATCCAGTCTTTAGTGAAGGGTTGGGGGTGGGCATTGCCCAATATTTTGAGGAGAACGAGGGGGCGGCGACATCGGTGGTAATAAAATGGGATGCATTTAAGGTTGTGGTCAGGGGCGTTTGCATTAACAAGGTGGCAGGGGTCAGGAAAACGTTACTGGCAGACCTGGAATCAGCGGAGGGCAGACTGAGGGGAGCGGAGAGGGACAGACCGGGGAGACCCACTACCAAGGAGTGTAACGATCTTAGGCTTAAGGGCGGCCTCAGGGGAGTTGTTGCACACGCAGGTAGGGATTAATGGGTGGTTCCTAGAGTATTATGCCAATTTATACCGCACTCAGCTGGCCATGTATGCAGAGGGAATTATCTTGAAGGGCTTGCGATGCCGAGTTTGAGCAGTGAGATTCGCGGGGTGGTGAGATCACGGTGGGCGAGATCAGATGCGCGATCAGGCATATGGCCCGCAATAAGACACCTGGGGTGGATGGCCTGCTTATTGAATTTTATTCCAAATACTTGGACTCTCTGTTCCTGCGACTGCAAGTAGTCTATAAGGAGGCACTCGCAGTGAGGAGGCTGCCTGGGACCACTAGGGAGGCGATTATCATTTCCCTCCTGAAGCCGGGTAGGGAAGCAGCGGATGCGAAGGCCTACCGTCCACTTTCAATGTTAGCGACCATAGAATGTCTCATGGACCAACTCTCGCTTCCCCTCAAAGCAGCTGGTATTATGCAGTAGCAGGATTTACTTGATAACTCACAGCTATTGGGGTGGGATTCCCTTTCCAGGCTGACAGATGGAACTCTTACCAGGTTTAAATACTACCAGCTATCTGGCTGGTGGGCTACCACATCATGGGATTTTACATCTAACCCTAAGTTTGACTTGGTAAATAGAAAGGGGAGATAGAAAAAAGAGATCTCCTTTTGGTATGAGGCCTTAATTGAGAAAGATAAAGTTACAGAACTAGAACTCAATAAGCTGTGTGGGGGGAGCAGAAGGTCTGCAATGCAATAACTTATCGGTCCTATGGGGGGATTCCTTTAGTATGCTAAATACAGTAGTGAAGTCCGCTCCCCTAAAACGGAACCACCTATTCACTCTGTATAGAGATTATTTGTCTCCGAAAAAACTGGTAAAGATCACAAGCCTTGAATATTGTTGTCCACGGTGCAAATCTCCCGCCGCCGATGATTTGCACATGTTTGTAGAGTGCCCAAGACTTATACCCTTTTGGTCTAAAATTGAAGAATTTATAGTAGAAGTTTTGGGCATACATCTTGTGATTACACCGAGGATGATTCTTTTTGGCTTAGATGTAGAGTATGATCTCAATGATATGAGGACCAAATTCATTTTTACGTAATGATCTTAGCTAGGCGGGAAATATGCAAGTCCTGGAAGCCAGAAAATGCCCCTACATTCCTTGATTGCCTGATATATATTATATACACTAGTGAGTCTGATATAGCTTGTGATAGCTCTAGCCAAGATCTGGGCTGCCCTTGTGGCCTGGCGGAACAGATGAGAGTATTCCGATGATTTCACCTGGGTACTGTTGGTGCTTTGTCTCCAACCTAACCAAGGGCTTCCCAGTTTAAAAGGTTTGGAGTGGATAAAGCAAACAGCTAAGCCTAGAGGGGTTTCCCTTCTCCTCTCTCATTTGGGACCAAATTCTCGACGCTGGAACATCATGACGTTGAGTTTAAAAGGAGAGGAGGAGGTTCCCCATCTAGAATACCCACTATTGGTATATGAGGAATAAAAAAAAAAAATAAATAAATGTTGGCGACCGACTACAAAATCCTGAGTAGGATCCTGGCGACACGCCTACTCCAGAACATGACGCAATTAGTGCACCGGGATGAATCGGGGTTTATCCCTAAATGCAGCACGGCTATCAATGTCAGGCGCTTATTGTGAATCCTGGAAGACTGCCAGGAGCCGACAATGAAGGCCTTGATTTTATCGGTGGATATAGAGAAGGCATTTGATAGCCTGGAATGGCCATTACTTTTTCAGGTAATGCGCAAAGTGGGATTGGGCGAACGTTTGTGAGGTGGACCCGAATCTTGTATGATTCAGCGACGGCCCGGGTTTTGACAGGGGGCACGGTAACAGTGCACTGTTCAATGGGACGAGGGACGCGACGGGGCCGCCTGCTATCTCTGCTTCTGTTTGCATTGGCAATTGAGGCACTGGCGATGCAAGCCAGGTCTGGGAAGTATTATGCTGGGATAGAGGTCCGTGGGGAAGTACACTATACATATGTGTTTTAGAATAAATACATGTATTTTATATATATACCTGGTGTAGTTCTCATTTGGTCATTCAAGAGATTATAGACTGGTAAAACAAGCTGCTTTATATTCCTTCAAGACTTAGCCTGAAGGCTGCTTTCCATAGCTACCACTAGGACAGCTTTCAATAAAGGTTTTCTTTAATCTATCATCAATAAGGGTTGTTTGGACTGGTGCATAGTTCCCACTATAACCAGTGGACAGCATATGCCAGGCCAACTTGTCACACTCACCTCCTCTGCACCCCTGGACATGCTTCACCTCCACTGCCCCCTGGACAGGCCTCACCTCCTCTGCACCCCTGGACAGGCCTCCCCTCCTCTGCACCCCTGGACAGGCCTCACCTCCTCTTCACCCCCTGGACAAGCCTCACCTCCTCTGCCCCTGGACAGGCCTCCTCTCTTCTGCCCCCTGGACAGGCCTCACCTCCTCTGCCCCCCTGGACAGGCCTCACCTCCTCTGCCCCTGAAAAGGCCTCACCTCCTCTGCCCCCTGGACATGCCTTGCCTCCTCTGTCACCTGGACAGGCCTCTCCTCCTCTGCACTCCTGGACAGGCCTTATCTCCTCTGCCCCCTGGACAGGCCTCTCCTCCTCTGACCCCTGGACAGGCATCTCCTCCTCTGCCCCCTGGACAGGCCTCACCTCCTCTGCACCCCTGGACAGGCCTCTCCTCCTCTGCACCGCTGGATGGGCCTCTCCTCCTCTGCACCCCTGGACGGGCCTCTCTTTCTCTGCTCCCTGGACAGGCCTCTCCTCCTTTACACCCCTGGACAGGCCTCTCCTCCTCTGCACTCCGGGACAGGCCTCTCGATGCTTCTCAAAGGAGCTCTCAGTGAAGGATTCATATTAAAGACAGAGGAGCTCAGAGTTCATTCCCCCCCATACAGCGCCTCTGACTCCGCCCTGAGCCTCGGGGTGCTATGCACAGGGCCCGAAGAGAGACACTGTTCTCCTGGACAGGCCTCACCTCCTCTCCAACCCCCTGGACAGGCCTCACCTCCTCCTCTCCTCACTCAGGCTCATCAGCAGGAAGAGCTGAGCTCTCCTGCCGTCACCATGAATGCCGGGGGGATGGATTCATAAATTGCAGGCAAGTGAGTTTGCAGCTCTCCTACCTGAGCAGAAACTTGTCCAAACTCTCTCCTCCTCCTGGGGGTCGCAGATCTGGAGTCTGAGGGGGGGAAGGGGCAGATCTGGGGTCTGTGAGGGTCTGAAGATAGAGGTAACTGCCCACCACACAGGGCTCCTTCCTCCTCGGCAGCAGGCTGCACTCACGAGGAGAGGCCGGAAGTGATGTCACCATCGCTGCCGATGCTGTCTCTGCCACCGCTGACCCGTAAGAGGAAACCCTTCTCCCTTTCATACAAAGTGCAGCTCAGTGGGTTTCATCGGCAGGCGAGGAGCGCCCTCTGGTGGCCGCTGACGGAACCACTTCCTCCAGGCTCCAGCAGTGAATACATTTGACACAAACAAGCATTTATACCTGTAAAGACCTGGGATTTCAGATGTCACGACATGAATGTTTTTACGGGTCAGACAGTTCAAGTACAGGGCCTCACACTTGGCTGCTGCTGTGGAAAAGTATTTATAGCTTCACTTCAGATGAGCATCTTCCAAACACTGACGTAAAGGACTTGAGAGTGTTTACAGAAAGGTGACAACTGGAAGTGCCAGTCTGTATTTCAATCAATCAATCAATCAATCAACAACATTTATAGAGCGCGCTACTCACCCGCTAGGGTCTCAAGGCGCTGGGGGAAAAGGGGGGGGTGCTGCTACTGCTCGAAGAGCCAGGTCTTGAATTGCTTCCTGAAGGAGAGATGGTCCTTGGTCAGCCGTAGGTGGGTGGGGAGGGAGCTCCACGTCTTGGCCACCAGGTAGGAGAAAGATCTTCCTCCGGTGGTGGTTTTGGGAATCTGTGGGATGGTGGGGAGGGCGAGGCTGGCGGATCGGAGCTGGTGGGTTGGTGCGTAGAACGTGAGGCGGTTGATGAGGTATTCGGGGCCCATGTCGTGAAGAGCCTTGTGTGCGTGGATGAGGAGCCTGAATGTGATCCTCTTGCTGATGGGCAGCCAGTGCAGGTCTCCCAGGTGGGCAGAGATGTGGTTATGTCGGGGGATGCCCAGGATGAGTCGTGCAGAAGCATTCTGTATGCGCTGGAGTCTTTTCTGAAGTTTGGCAGTGGTTCCGGCATAGAGGGCATTCCCGCAGTCCAGTCGGCTGGTGACGAGGGACTGGGTGACCGTCTTTCTGGTTTCGGTGGGGATCCACCGGAAGATCTTTCGGAGCATGCCCAGGGTGTTGAAGCATGAGGACGAGACGGCGTTGACTTGCTTGGTCATCGTGAGGCAGGAGTCCAGGATGAAACCCAGGTTGCGAGCGTGGTCCGTGGGCTTGGGGGCGGTGCCCAGTGCAGGAGGCCACCAGGAGTCCTACCAGGCGGAGGGGGATGGTCCGAGGATGAGGACTTCCGTTTTGTCTGAGTTCAGTTTCAGACGGCCGAGCTTCATACATTCAGCGATGCCTTTCATTCCCTTCTGGAGGCTAGCTCTGGCGGTGGCGGGGTCGTTGGTGAGGGAAAGGATCAGCTGGGTGTCGTCAGCGTAGGATATGATGTTTAGGTTGTGTTGGCGTGCGATGGCTGCGAGGAAGCTCATGTAGATATTGAAGAGGGTGGGGCTGAGCGAGGAGCCTTGAGGAACGCTGCGTGTGATCATGGTGGCCGCTGAGCGGAAGGGGGGGAAGCGGACTCTCTGAGTTCTGTTGGAGAGGAAGGAGTTGATCCATTCCAGAGCTTTTCCTTGGATCCCGGCGTGGTGGAGGCGGGTTGTTAGGGTGCGGTGGCAGACTGTGTCGAATGCGGCCGAAAGGTCGAGGAGGATGAGGGCAGTAGTTTCCCTGTTATCGAGCACGGATCTGATGTCGTCGGTGGCTGCGATGAGGGCGGTCTCGGTGCTGTGGTTTGCTCAGAAACCGGACTGTGATGGGTCGAGGGAGCCGTTTGTCTTGAGGAAGGCGGTTAGCTGATTGTTGACGGTCTTCTCGATGACTTTAGCGGGGAAAGGGGGGAGCGAGATGGGGTGGAAGTTCTTGAGGTCCGTGGGGTCCACGGTGGGTTTCTTCAGGAGGGCGCTGATCTTCACATGCTTCCAGCTCTCTGGAAAGGTGGCAGATGCGAAGGAGTTGTTAATGATGGTCTGGAGTTGGGGTGCGATGATGGAGTCGGCTTTGTTAAAGATGTGGTGTGGACAGGGGTCGGCTGGGGAACCGGAGTGGATGGTGTTCATCACGTGGGTGGTGTCTTCACTGCTGACGGGTAGTGGTGGGGGGGTGTAGGTTCTGTGGTTGGGTGCGTGGTCTGGGCACCGAAGCTGTTGTGTATGCCTGCGATCTTGTTGTGGAAGAACGAGGCGAGTGAGTTGCAGAGGTCTTGCGAGGGCGTTATGTCGTTGTTGCTGGCGCTGGGGTTGGAGAGCTCTTTGACGATGTTGAAGAGTTCCTTGCTGTTGTGGGTGTTGTTATCCAGTCGTTCTCTGAATGCTGTCTTTTTGGTGGTGCGGATCAGCTGGTGGTGTTTACGGATGGCGTTCTTGAGGGCTGTCATGTTGTCTATTTACTGGTTGTGGGGCCAGGTTTTCTCGAAGGTACGGCAGGATTTATTGGAGCTTTTGAGGTCATTGGTGAACCACAAGGCTTTCTTACTGCCGGGTCTGCTGGAAGGATTCTTCAGTGGTGCAAGGGCATCGGCGCAGTTGGTGAGCCACTGAGTGAGGTTGCGGGCTGCTTTGTTGGGGTCCGTAGTGTTGGTGGGAGGGTTCTGGCTCAGTGAGGTGGTGAGCTGGTCGGTGGTGATTTTGCTCCAGCATCTTCGGGGGACCTGTTGCTGTTGGTGGTGGGTCGTGGTTCTCCTGAAGTTGAAGTGGACGCAGCTGTGGTCTGTCCAGTGTAGTGGAGTGGCTGAAGGAGATGTGGGTGCTGGAGGAAAAGACTGGGTCAAGCGTGTGGCCGGCGTAGTGGGTGGGGGTGTTTACCAGTTGCTTGAGTCCGAGGTTGGCAAGGTTGTCCAGCAGGGTAGTGCTGTTGTTGTCATTGTTGTTTTCCAGGTGGAAGTAGCGGTCCCCTAGGTGGATGTATCTATACATATATCTGAATTTCAATGAATATATCTGTATTTCAATGAATATATCGGTATTTTAATGAATATATGAGTATTTCGGTCAGTTTTGCAATTAAACTGGACAGCTTATTTATTCTTTTAAATAATTTATTTGCAGTTTTGCAAATCCACAACGTGCTAGATAGCAAAGTAAACAATGGTAAATACCATGGAGGTTTAAACACCAGATCAAGTACAATGTGGCAAAGGTCATGTGTCAAAGCGACAATTGATGGAACAGCTAATTTCTAATTTTCCTGTGTCTGTGGCTTATTCCTTATATTTGATACGGTTTTATATCCTCGAACAAGACTGAATTGTAGGTTCTAATTAGGTTTTGAGTTTCTGGTTTAAGTGCACAACTGTCTCCTAAAATATTAAGATAGCGGTCTCTTCCAGGCTTTGTTGTTTTGTTTACAGTAACCACCATCCTCTCTCAAAAAAGATTCACTGACAAAAAATAAAGCAATTTATCTTTGAAACAACTAATTCCTAAGATAAGGATATCAAGTATGAACCAGAAATTTCTCACACAGTTTGCATTGTATCATAAAGATGAGTGGGTGTTACTGGTCTGAGGAACAGGGGAGGGGCATTTCACTACTCGAAAATATTCTACTCCCTCACATAGGCCCCTATATCATAGTTAGGGCTCCCGGTTTTATGGTATTTATTTTTTTGCCATTTTTTCTGTATTTATCCACATTTATTTTTGCCACAAGCAAAAGACGACGCTACAGCTAGTATTTTTCCACATTTATTTAAATTGACAATTTTATTAGTTTTCTAGTACAATATAGTATATATTGCACTAGAAAACAAATAACAAGCATTGGCATAGCCAATAGGTCTCGCCTTTGGGAACTTATAAGTATTTAGTTATGCAGCACAATATCCTTGGTGCAACAACATCAACTGTTGCATGGATAAACACTTATAAGGTCCCAAAGGCGAGACCTTTTGGCTATACCTATGCTTGTAAGGTTTATGGTTCGATAATGGGGCCACTTTTATGTTGGTGCCAAGATAGGAAGGAAGTGCACGTGAAAGTGGCTCATACATGAATAAATGGGACTGTTGCATCGCTGGCATCAGGCTATCGTGCTGTGCCAGGCCTCGCTACCAGTTACTAATTGTAACCGCTACAGCCTGTGATGCCCACAATGCTACAGACCTAGAGTACCAGCAGGCTAAGGGATCCCTGCTCTCAGCAGCAGCGGTCCCTTCATTTAGTTAGTGCAGGCTGTGATGCCAACTTAAAAGGGGCTCCAAATCCGAGACAAAAATAAAATTAAAACAGATACAAAGTGGTCGGGGTACCTATTGCATGGACTGGGCAGTCAGGTAGGCAGTGTAACCAGGTCCACTATAGACATTTGGGTACTTCAGAGGGAACCAGGAAGCCAGGGGCTCCTCTGGAGAGTTCAGTTACTGGAATTGTACAGGTGCCTATGAGATGGTAGTGTGGCCAGACCCAGTGCAGCGTAGTACTGTGAGACAGCCAGTAGTGTCAGGTGGCAGTCATGTGGATAGTACATAAAAGCTACAGTGGATGAGACATCGCTTCAGTCCTTGAGATGTCTGTCTTCCTGACAGACTCGAGGTTCTAACGGCGCCCAAAAGGCTCGCGAGGCAGCTCCCGCCATGTAACGAAACCTGCTGCCTCTCCCCGGAGTTTAGTCCCTTCTCTCTGTCTATTCTCATGGAACCCTGTCTCGCCTATTGAATGTATGAAGGATAATTTCAAATAATAAAGCGCCATTATGCTGGTGTGCCAATTCTCTATGCAGCATGGCAATTGTGTTCATCAAATAACAATGTTTTCCCCAAACAAACCTGAACGCAGACATGCCCATGAGCAAACATAAATAAATGGTGTTTTCTATCAAACTGTTTCAAAGATTGAGAGACAAACTGATTCCGAAGAAAAATTATTTGTGTTGCGGGTCTCGCTATTAGAATATCAAAACCACAAAGGCAGTCACTATGGAAATCGCTGAGAAACAATTGATCTATAGGGCATTTGCAATTTAGCTCTACTTGGCGGGTCTGATATCTGCGTATGCGAGAAGGGAGAGCGTCGAGGTGAGATTTAATAGTCCTTAGTCTTGAAAGAAAGCCATCATTATGCCGCTGTACCAATTTTTGTATATTGCAAAAAGGTTTTTATAGTTGTCAGTGCGACGGAACAGCCTTGAAAAGGGAGCAATTTTAGGTTGCTGCAAAACAAAAAAATCTTTAAGCTGCTGTTTGCCTTGGGAAGGAGAAGTTTGGTCTAAAGACGATAAATGATGGCATTGGACCATCGGAAAGTACGTTCAAATCTCGGCCTTGACCCAACATCATGTGATTCTGGGCAAATCATTTAATCTCCTTGTGACAAAAAAGTGACATAGTCTGGTTCTTTTGTAAAGCTGTCTTATACCTGTGGGCCAGGTTTGCCCTATAAAGAAACTACATGTTAAGAATAGTTGCCAAATGCTTTCTGGGAGATGCAGTTTGGGTTCATCCTAGTGCTCTTGTTGAACTACAGTGATGCGAGAGTATGGCAGGAGGCATGGTGTCTTTAAACCCTCCCCCTCCCGCTACCAGTCTAGGGGACGCAGGTCCTTCAGCAGATCGGAGGGGCTGCTCTAATTGTTATTCACCAGTCTGTGAAGGTAGCCTGGAAATGTGACCTCTGCTTGGTGCATTTCCTTCCTGCCTTTCACACCTCATTTACAGTGATGGGAGGGGAGGGGCAGGAGAAAATCACAAGCCCTGCAGCCAGCGGCGCAAATAGAGCCACATTTAGTAGGGGGTGGGGGGCTGTAAAACATTTCGGGTCTCCCAGCAATAGTAAGATTGGAGATACAGAGGCTCTAGAAGTGGTGACAAAACACGTCCCTCAGCTACAGACGTATTAGTTCAAAATTGTAGTAATGAATTGTAAACAGAACAAGATAAACTATATAAACCACAATGCCCCAGGAACTAAATCATGTGACTAACATGAAGTAATGATTGATTTAAATACAGGAAGTACTTTGGGGGCGGCACCGTGATCAAGTTCTAGGTTAGAACGAAACGCGTTGGTGTTTGTTTGTTACGGAAAAACCTAAAAAAATCGGAGATTTACCAAGAAGTTTGCTGTGGTGCGATCTGTTGCTTTTCACCAGGAAAGTGTGGAGAATATAGAGCGGGTTGCTCACCCGCGGGACACCGCACGGCTGTAAGCAGCGCCAAGCCGCAAAATTGTGCAAAACGTGGAAAAACAAACAAAAAAAAATATATATATATATATATATATATATATATATATATATATATATATATATTACCTACTGGCGGTCGCCAGTAGGTATATATAGTTAGGATTTTTTCTCTATGGGATTTTGAAAATTCTATGTCTAATAACTTTGGCGTTTGTGGACGGAACTGGCTGAAATTTTCAGGAAAATGGCACATTTTGTTTCTGAGCAGCCCCTGAAAATTGGGGGGGGGGTTCGTCCAGGGGGGGTCGAGAAAAAAGGGGGGTCCCAAAACGTGTTTTTAACATTGAGTTTTCCATAGGGCGGTTGGCCTCACTTTTAGCCCGAACGGCTGAATGGATTTGCACGAAACTTGGCAAAATTGTAGGGACTGGTAGCCCGATGTGCCTTTTGTAGGTCTCAATATATGTGCTCCAGTGGATTTTGAGAAATTAACGTTTAAAAAAAGATATATATCTGTAACAGCGGACCGGGCAGCGCTCCAGTTCGCGTACTTTACGCGCAACGGAGCTTTGTGAAGCGAAGCTGATTGGTTCTCCGGCGTCTGTAAACATTCCAAACAGTCCATAGCGGCCGCCATCTTGTCTCTCGGTAGGATCGAGAGACAAGAGGAGGCCAAAGCGAAGGGGCAAATGACCATAAGGGGGCATAGTAGATTCTCGCTGACCCCCTAGGTTTGATGTGGAGGTTTTAAAAGGGCCCCGCGGGGCAAAAAAAAAAAAATCATAATAATCGAACGGCTGAATGGATTTGCACGAAACTTGGCAAAATTGTAGGGACTGGTAGCCCGATGTGCCTTTGCTAGGTCTCAATATATGTGCTCCAGTGGATTTTGAGAAATTAACGTTCAAAAAAAGATATATATCTGTAACAGCGCTCCGCTTCGCGTACTTTTCGCGTTACGGAGCTTTGCGAAGCTGATTGGTTCTTCGGCGTCTGTAAACATTCCAAACAGTCCGTAGCGGCCGCCATCTTGTCTCTCGGTAGGATCGAGAGACAAGAGGAGGCCAAAGCGAAGGGGCAAATGACCATAAGGGGGCATAGTAGATCCTCCCTGACCCCCTAGGTTTGATGTGGAGGCTTTAAAAGGGTCTCGCAGGGCAAAAAAAAAAATATATCGTTTTTTAGTTTTTTACCGTGGAGTGCGCCCGGTTCGCGAACCGGGAAGCGTTCTGGGGAGCGTACTTTCTTGAAAATTAGTGAAAAAAGTTAGACTAAAATAATAATTGTGAGTGATCAGATGTAGGGTAGCTCTGAGAAGAGCTTTTGGGTTTATGGTACATTTAGGTACTTATAAGTAGGTACCAATGCACAGTCTTAAATTCAGAGTGAAAATTCTGTTGCCCTCATCTGAGAAGTGAACTCCATCTCCTCTGTAGATATCTTGCATGTAGTAACGCAAGTTATTGTTGTACAGGGAGCCCATTCCATGGTCTCTCATGTAAGCTGAAACAGATTTGTTTACATGCTTCCTCGATTTCTCAATTTGTGGACAAAATTGGTTCGACCACCTCCATTTTTGTCTTTGGCATATATTTGAATATACCAAGGCAGTCTGAGGAAAAAGTGCCATCAATTGCTCAAAGGTGTCCTTTAAAAGCATTTCCAGACCTACCCCAGTCAAAGTGCCCAAATCATTACCTCCACAGTGCACAATTAACAGGTCAGGTTTTGGCAAATGCATAAAGGTTTTCACCAGTGGTATCAATTGGTGACATTTTAATCCTCTGTGACCAAACCACTTAATTTCCACATCTTGTAAATTGAGGTTAGGTAAATTCCTGTTTTCAGCGTACCTCTGAGCCCAGTAGATGTAACTATGTCCAACAATCCAGACAGAAAACATGGCGAGAGAAGGTTCTCCTGCAGTCAGATGAAGTGTGGCAATGAAATGGCAGTTGAAAAAATGAGAGTGTAAAATGAAAAAAACTGAGGAGTTTCTGTGTTAATGAAGCAGTAAGAGTGATTGGTGGATTTTGATTGCTGAAAACAGAAAGTTAGGGTGCATGGATGAGTTCGTTGAAAGATGTATTTTGAGTGGCGAAGAAAAAATCATTAAATGAAAGTATGCACTGGATATGCAGGAGCACTGAGAGTTCAGAGTTCAATTGCAACATTGTTGTGTGAACTTGGAAACACCAAAGGTCTTGCAAGAGGTGGTTGCTATGCAGAAAAAGCAGAGAGGGGGCAGAGGGGGGAAGGGTTTTGATTTGAAAAAAAGTGAGGGAAGAGTTTTGATTGGGTGACATGAGAGATATGTGTGAAGAATTACAGAATTTCTGTGCTTTTGATAGCTGCAGACTCTGGAGTGCATACCTTTTGCTCTGCTGAAGAGAAATTGGTGTGTTTCTGAGACTGTTTTGAAACTCAAAGTATTTGCTAAGGTGAGAAAAGATTTCTTTAATTTAGATAGAAAATAGTGTGCTTTAAGGAGAAAATTATGAAGAAAGTTGTGTTTTTCAAATGTTGGTTTGTCTGAAGTGTTTTACAAATAGATTTTGTTTCTTTGAGAAATTGTAATTGGAGAAAATGTGAAGTATTAGTACTGACAGGGTTTTTATGTGCATAGGAGCTGTGGAGTGTTTTCAAATTATGACTTGTAAATTGTTTTTGAGGAAAAGCAATGGTTTTAATATTTATGACAAGGACATAATGGTGTATGCTTCTTTATAAGGCAATTGAGAGTCTCTGATGTTATTTTTCCCATTTCAATGTAAGAAGTTTCTCTGTGGAGCACATTGCTTGTAAATATGCTCCCATCTGTGGAAGGGAAATTTAGATTTTGAATGTTTGTGTTACATAGGCATGTTAAAGGTGACCGAAACATGCTGCAAAGGCAATCAAAAAACGCATTCATGTGTCTTAAGGACATTTTAAGTCATTTCCCCATGTGGAGTGTTTTTAAATTATGACTTGAAAATCGTTTTTGGGGAAAATGAAGGCTTTTAAAATTTATGACAAGGACATAATGGTGTATGCTTCTTTATAAGGCATTTCAGTGTCTCTGATGTTATTTTTCCAATATTAAATTAAAAGACCTTTCCCCGTGGAGCAAATTCCTTGTAAATATGCTCCCACCTGTGCATGGTAAATTTAGATTTTGACTGTTTGAGTTACATAGTCATGTTAAAAGTGACCAAAAAAAGTTGCAAAGGCTTTAAAAAAAGACTTTCATGTGTCTTGAGGACATTTTAAGTCATTTCCCCGTGGGCAGTGTTTTCAAATTATGAGTTGAAAATCGTTTTTGAGGTAAAGGAATGTTTTCAAAATTTATGTGCGCCATATGCCCCTAAATTTCTTTTTCAGGGGTGCAGCAGGGTGTTCTTGAGACACCCCTGCACCCTCGGAAAAATTCGTAATTTGCGATGAGGTAATTGCTAATCGCAAATTGCACCTTCATTCGTATGGGCCTCCTGCTCCATGGAAATGAATGGGTAATTTGTAATTAGCAAATAGCTCATCGCAAACTAGGAATGGTAAAGAATCGCTATTTATTCCTTAAAGTTCGCTATTTAGGAAATGCAAAAAACTTTGATGATACATATGGCGGTTCATCTCTAACAAGATAAGAAGCATAGGGATAGATTTATGATGACTGGCGCATCACCAGGGATGTGTTAGTCATCCTGTGCCGCTGTTCCGCCACCTATGGTGTGCTGCATTTACAATGCGGCGCATCATGGGGCAAAAACAGCACAGATGCGTGACGTATCTGTGCCGTAAAGGTGGCTCATTGCTGGAGTTGTATCGCAAGTGTGATGAAGCTCCAGCAAGGCTCAGGGGTGCCCCTGTCGCAGGGTTTCTGTTCTCACAGAGAACTGTGCACAGAGGATTGGAACCTCGGCGAATTAGGGTGCCCCAAAATTCACCTTAGTAATCAAAAACCGCTTAGCAAGCTAGGTACAGTGTCACATTGGATATAACAAACTCTCAATGTTTAGACAATCCAGAATATGAACTTATAGTACCTCAGGATACGTGGAACTCATGAACACTCGGTCGTTATATAGTTCTTAGAAACCAGAACATGGAGTTAAGAAGAACACATGTGTATTTGAAATGTTTATTTACTAATGCCGTCTTCTCAGGCGTAGTATCTTAGATTATACAAGTACGCATATTATCAGTAGCAAAATTACCAGCATAGCTAGTAGTACATAAAAAGCGAATGGTGACAGTATGTTAACATGCTGTAAATGAATAAGAGTTAGCAACACTTATAAGCAGCCGCGGGCCGTGGAGGGAGATACGGTGGGGCAGGGAGGCAGGGAGGGGGAGGGGCAGGGTGGAGAGGGCTCCACCCTGTCCCTCCCCCTCCCCGCCTCCCTGCCCCACCGTAACTCCCTCCACGGCCCGCAGCTGCTTATATCTCACCCTCCCTAATACACATATTATATTATTTGCTAAGAAGGTCTCTTTGTGTTGGTTTAGGGCGTGCCCATACTTTAGTGTCTTAGATTTGAAGGAATCACATCAGCATACACCAGCTCTCTCTTCATGTGAACCGCATCAAGTGTTGTGTATGTGTGTTCGGCAAAGCAATATAAAACCCGCCTCATGTCGTGGAGATCAGACCTCATAACAATTCTGTATCGTGTTGTTCTTGAAACTTCAGCAGTCGCTGTACAGATATAGTTTAACAAGCAAAGCAGATAGTAGAGCAATAACATATTATTCTCATGTAAACCACGATGAACTACTAGGTTGAAAGCTAAAGCAACAACTAAGTGTCGTGTGCAGAAGTTGCAAAAAAGGAAAAATGGCGTTTAAACCGGTAATGAGCCCATGCTAACTTAACACGGTGTAAAGATATCCAGGATCTAGATGACACCTCCCCATGATCCGGAAACGAACTGAATAAGATAATAGAAGTGCCATCTCATGAGAGCAGATTGCAACTTTATATGTGGACGGTCCGCAAGGTAAAACATTAAAAACTAGGAAAATTTAATGCTAAAGAAAAATAAAACAGCCAACTACTTTATCGAGGCTTAAGCCAATAGGCAAGCTAAATAATAAAAACTTGACAAATAAGTCAATGAATTGTCAATGAAATGCTAGTACTCAGCATATCAAACATGAAAAAGGTCTATGACATAACTGTGTATGCAAAATAAGCTGCAACAGCCTCCAATAGGAAGTCACCGTCTTCATCCGAAAAGAGTTCAGCCATCCAATTTAAAAGCGGAAAAGAACATACGTGCTCTCCCAGCACCGGATCCTCTCTCACCATCAGAGGACAGCTCGGTGGGTTTTCAAGAAAGCTCTGTTCCAAGAAAGACTGTGTTGCCGCCAGTAAATTCCAGGGACCAATTAGTCCATGCATCAATGCCACAGCCATAATCCTTTCACCAGGACAAACCAACTCGTGAGTAATGATAGGAGTCATCAGCTGATTAAAGTCGACGTCAGGAGAAACCGGTCCGCAGAGACACAAATCAATGGCCCAATCGAAATCACAGGTCAGGCAGTGAAATACAGGCTGGACACAGGTGAAGTAGGAGAATCGAAAAGATAATCCATATGCCATGCTTAATATCGCCAACGGCATTGTGCCATAATATTCAAGCATGCGATTGCGGAACAGCGTCAGCAGCTGCAGGGCGGGAGCTTGCACAGGAGGGACATCCATATTTAAAAATGTAAAAAAGCACATGAGCGTCCGCTGGTAATGCAAGTAAAAATGGGAATCCACCAAGCACAGTGGAAAAAATAGAATGAAAGAAAGCAGGGATGACTCCAAAGATTTTCTCAAATGAAGTCACAAGACCACTGGTAACAACTTTAAAAAAGTGCGCCAGGCCCTTTGTGGAGGACGCGTTAGAGATAGTCCGAACCATCTTGCTGAAATGGTAAGGCGAATCTGTATTTAAAAGGGTCTGCACCTCTGTACGGGTGTTCGCTATGTGAAGCACGAAAGTTTCACGGGCCGAACTCAAGGCCACCTCTCTCTGAGACAAAAGAGCTCTTATTCTTGCCATGCCGTTGAAATCTGCTCCCAAGGTTGGTATTTGTGGCCAGATTGAAAACTCCCTATGTTCATGTGTGGGAGGAAATAGAACATTTCTGCAGCAAATAACCCGTTCACTTACTGTTACGATAAAAGGAATACTTTTAATTAACCCAGAACAATCTTCATTATTGAGCATCAAATAACTACCATTTTCCAACAACTTGAACGTGGGGATGATAGCAGGAACTGGCGTGCCTTGCAACACGCAAGCCATATTTGGTCGGTGTTTGTTGCATGAACCGTGTAACTGTATGTGCCTACACATTAGTGAATGATCTGGCGTCTCAGTGCATTCCTCTCCATTCAGATAAACTTCTTGATCATCTTTGAAACATCTGTATGTGTATGGAAGCGACCAGACCTCATGAAGAAAAGCACTACCTAAAGGTTCATAACGACCTATTGGTATATATTTCATACAATTTGAAAACTTATATAAAGCAAAAGGCAGCGTTATTAAACCGTGGATAAGGCACGTTGCCAAAAAACCCGCAATCCTCTGCTGATGATGTCACTGAGCATGTCATGAATGATGTAATATGTGACATCATCAGCAGTGGATTACGGGTAATAGTATCTCTAGTTTACTCCCCTATAGCTGTCTTTCTTTTAACATAAGTGTCTGTTTCCTTCCCTTATACTTACTGTTCTTTTTTTTAAAAAAAATTTTTGGTTCACTTCCGGTTCGCGTACCGGCGAGCGAACTGGGAAGCGAACTACGAGAAATAGAGGTTGGCACAGTTCCAAATATTGTACCAATTTTTTAATAACGGGGAGGTAGTTCTGAAAAGAACTTTTTTTTTAATTGTTTTTGTTGTTTTATATTTTTTTTATTATTTTTCTGAACATTTTTTTACTTTTTTTGAATTTTTCTGAACAGTTTTATATTTTTTGGGGTTTTTCTTGCAGGGGGCAATGAAAACGATTCATTGTAAAGGGCTCAACAGGAGCAACAAAACAAAAAAAAAGTATTTATTATTTGGGGCGTTTCGTACAAACTTGCATATGATAGTCAATAGCTCTGTTGATCAGAGTGATGCTTCTTTCTCCGTAGCAAATGAATCCATTGCAATGTACGCAGACGTGTTTTACTTCATGAAATCTCGTTTGAATATTTGGCACCATCTCCCTGCCCTCTGGTCCCGTTACTTCCGGTACAACAGATCTTCTGGCCATAATAGGGAGATTATCTAGGTCGTTACGAAACTGTGCAGCACTGTAGTTGTTAGGATGCCACCTAGTCATATGGCGATGCATTGTGTAGTTTCCGAAACTGTATTTTTTGTCGGTCCCTCTGGACAGTCTATCTTGACATATAAGGCAAGTTACGTATCTTGCATTTACTTTTTTCTGACCTTTGGGAATTTTAAAAAATTGCCAAATGAAGTTTTCTTTCCGGTGAGACGTCCTGGGCTCCTCAGGCAAAAAGTGCCTCTCTTCGTGCTCGTCGTCCTGTTCCTCTTCTTCCTCTTCTTGCTGAATTATAACTTGAGCAGGTGGTCCACTCTTCCTTGGATGTGGTGGAGGTGGTGGGGAAGCACCAGCTGAAGCTACTAAAGAAGCCATTGCTCACTGGTAACAAAGAGTCTTTCTCTCACAATGATGAAAGTCAGAGTGAGGAAAGAAGGAGGGATTTTCATCATTTGGGAAAAACAATAGTTCTCAACCAATGAAAAGTGTTCATTTTAGATTATATGACCTAGTCTTACATCATTAGGAAACCAAAAGTGAAATGAACCAATGAAAAGTGTTATTACCAAGTCACATGACCTGCTGTGTTTACGTTAAGCGCTTTGCAGGGCCTCCCGGTTTGCTTCCAGAAACCTGTGCTTTGCGACTCGGTAAGCGTACCAGTTCGCTAACGTAGCAGGTCATATGACGTATCACGCGACAACGCGAAACGTCATGCGGACGGGAGGCGTCACGATGTTGTTTTCTAACGCGGCAGTTGCGGTAAAGAAACGTTTACCGGCTCGCGGTCTATTTCGCGGCATCAAGGTCAGCTAACGGGAAGCTTCCCGATTCGCGAAGCGGGAACGAAGAAAAAAAAATATTAAAAAAAAAAATTATTAATAAACATATAAAATATATTTTTGGATTTAAAGAAGAATACATTTTACAGCTACAGGTATTAGCTGTTAAAAAACCAATGAAATTCACTGAAAAAAACATAGGTTATAGACCATATATAGTTAGGAATTAGCATTTACAAAACCTTGAAAATTCACTGAAAAAACCATAGGTTATAGACCATATATAGTTAGGAATTAGCATTTAGAAAACCTTATTTTACTCACACAAAACCATTGAAATTCCATATATAGTTAGTTGCACTAACTATATATCGCGCACCCGCAATCCACTGCTGATGATGTCACATATTACATCATTCATGACATGGTCAGTGACATCACTGATGACATCACTGATGACATCTCAAATGACATCACTGATGACATCACTGATGACATCTCATTTGACATCAATGACCACATCACTGATGATATCATTCATGTGACAATACAATGCACCTCCTCATATTTTAATATAACCTCTGTTTCACCCAGTGTTAAATACAGAGTATAATTTTTGAAACCATTGACACACCAATACTAGTTACTACATATGCACTCACTGATTCCTACGTCTACACACACATTCACTCATTCACCCATACAATCATTCATACATACAATCACTCATCTTTACAACACTATCATATGCACTCATACACCTATACAGACACTCACACTCTGCCACTCATCCATGGAGTTACTCACACACCTAGTCAGTCCTGTAAAGAATCAATCACACTTCCATTTTCTTGTCTATATAGTTAAACATAGAGCACCTTATATTTTCAAACATATACTAACACATACTTACCTTGTTATACAATCATTGATATAAGTACACATTGATCTGCACAGAGTCACACACCTCCCAGCCAGCCACACACACACTCAGTCTCCCATACAAATACTTGGACAATCAATCAATAACCCATATAGTTACTCATATAGCTATTGATCAACACATGCAACAGTTTACAGAACAACAGACATAATGATGCACAAATTAAGACAGTTTAGTCACTAACCCATGCACTCAGTGAGACACATTTAATCACTCACTCATACAGTCAGTCATGCACCTACTAAATCCTACGTCCAGACACTTATACATCCACTCATTCTTCAATATGTAAGACATATTTAAACTTTACAGAAACATAAAATCACTGGATGTTGTTATCAGTGATGTCATCAGTGATGTCATTTGAGATGTCATCAGTGATGTCATCAGTGATGTCACTGACCATGTCATGAATGATGTAATATGTGACATCATCAGCAGTGGATTGCGGGTGCGCGATATATAGTTAGTGCAACTAACTATATATGGAATTTCAATGGTTTTGTGTGAGTAAAATAAGGTTTTCTAAATGCTAATTCCTAACTATATATGGTCTATAACCTATGGTTTTTTCAGTGAATATATATATATATATATATATATATATATATATATATATATATATATATATATATATATATATATATATATTACCTACTGGCGGTCGCCAGTAGGTATATATAGTTAGGATTTTTTCTCTATGGGATTTTTGAAAATTCTATGTCTAATAACTTTGGCGTTTGTGGACGGAATTGGCTGAAATTTTCAGGAAAATGGAAAATTTGGGGGGGTTTGTCAAGGGGGGGGCCGAGAAAAAAGGGGGGTCCCAAAACGTGTTTTTAACATTGAGTTTTCCATAGGGCGGTTGGCCTCACTTTTAGCCCGAACGGCTGAATGGATTTGCACGAAACTTGGCAAAATTGTAGGGACTGGTAGCCCGATGTGCCTTTGCTAGGTCTCAATATATGTGCTCCAGTGGATTTTGAGAAATTAACGTTCAAAAAAAGATATATATCTGTAACAGCGGACCAGGCAGCGCTCCAGTTCGCGTACTTTTCGCGTTACGGAGCTTTGTGAAGCGAAGCTAATTGGTTCTCCGGCGTCTGTAAACATTCCAAACAGTCCGTAGCGGCCGCCATCTTGTCTCTCGGTAGGATCGAGAGACAAGAGGAGGCCAAAGCGAAGGGGCAAATGACCATAAGGGGGCATAGTAGATCCTCCCTGACCCCCTAGGTTTGATGTGGAGGTTTTAAAAGGGCCCCGCGGTGCAAAAAAAAAAAAAAATAATAATAATCGAACGGCTGAATGGATTTGCACGAAACTTGGCAAAATTGTAGGGACTGGTAGCCCGTTGTGCCTTTGCTAGGTCTCAATATATGTGCTCCAGTGGATTTTGAGAAATTAACGTTCAAAAAAAGATATATATCTGTAACAGCGCTCCGCTTCGCGTACTTTTCGCGTTACGGAGCTTTGCGAAGCTGATTGGTTCTCCGGCGTCTGTAAACATTCCAAACAGTCCGTAGCGGCCGCCATCTTGTCTCTCGGTAGGATCGAGAGACAAGAGGAGGCCAGAGCGAAGGGGCAAATGACCATAAGGGGGCATAGTAGATCCTCCCTGACCTCTTAGGTTTGATGTACCATTTTGCCAAGTTTGGTGTAATTCCTTTCAGCCATTCAGGCTGTAGACATATCTAAATGTCCTATGGAAAATTGCATGGGGAAAACACATTTGAAAGTGTTGAAATTTAGAACCAATTAAAATGTTACTTTGGTTTTGTATTTCTGTGTGATGAAAGTTAATTGGTTATATATATATCTAAAATGAGAGGAAACCACAGCCATTTTGTGATACTACTGTCTGAGGCACATTTGGGAGGAATTTTTGGTGGTCAATTTCTGGTGTTTGATTTACACAGTACTAACACTTCTCCTACTTTTAAAAAGGTGAGTTGTTAATTTGTAAGGGGAACTATGTTGTACACTTGAAGATAATTTGAAAAATGTTTTCTGTTATTTATTTACAGTCCTTCTGTTATACTAAATACTTGATAAAGTTAGTTTTATATTATGTATTACTAAAAACGATAAATGAAAGTGATTATTTTTTTCTGCAATTTACAGCAAGCAATTTCAAAATAAAATGGCTCACAATGAAGAGACCGTGGCAATTTCTTTTGAATTATCCACTACATTTATTGAAATTGACAGCACCAATAATGAAATATTCTCACAAGGAGGAGATGACTTGAATGATTTTTTTGATCAATCTCTTGATGGCGAATTTATCGAATGTTTGGAGACCATAGAGTTACAAGAATCATCATTGCAGACTTTTCATGAGGAGATTCCACATGAGATGATTGAAGAGGAAATTCCTGATGAGGACATGTTACTAGTTCTTTCAAATTTTGAAAATTCAGAAGAATAAATTTATATTTAGAAATCAAAAATTGTTTGAGACATTATTCATTTTTATTTTTAATTTATGAGTTTGTAGCGAAGTGATTGTAGTATAAAATGAGACTTATAGTATAGAGTGCAACATTTTTATGTTACATGGTAAGTTTACTCATATTTACTTCCCTTCTCCCAATATATTATCTCCAATGTGTATTTGACATCTCTTCTTCATCTCCGGCCTCCTTTCTCTCACTGTCTGTCTCTGATGCATCTTATCGCTGCCATTTTGTGTAATTACAGAAGAGAGTAAAATAAAATAGTTCGGAACGTGAAAAGGGGGCAAAGTAGAGTACCCCTCACCCCCTAGGCCTTCTCAGGCGGTCCCAAAAGGATCAGTTCCTGCTTTCCTGAGAGATTATGGTATGAGTTCCATATACCACAATAACTTGCATTACAACATGCAAGATATATATCTCCTATTACCAACTTTTGGAGATATTCGCGCTAAGCGCGAATATCTCCAAAAACTAACACCTGCCCTGAGCAGTTCTTAGCCATGTTATCCAGTGGGAGGTGGATAACATGGCTAAGAGCATTAGCTCGGTAATGCATGAATATCGCTGACTTTTTAGCGATATTCATGCATTGCGGCCGTTTTTAAACCTTGATAATAGCAAGGTTTATCTTCGATAATTTCTGACGATGCTTAGCGGTAAAAAATTCGTTGCTAAGCATCTTTAGCGATAAATATCGCTTAACTTTGGTAATATGCACCAACGTCTGTTAACGTTCAATTCGAAGGAAATGAGGAAGTGTTGAAAAACATTGTCTGCGCCATCTTGCCTTTTTTGAAATGCCACACTTTTGTCGTGCACGGCAGCCATTTTAGATGCCTTGACCAGACCCACTCTCTGCACGCTGTCGATGCGTAGCATGGCTCCCCACCCTCGCAAGCATCTTCCCCAGGCACTGGTCACCCCCGCTCTCTGTCTTATGCATGGGCAATAAACCTCCCCCCATCTGCGCTGCTCTTCCCTGAGAATCACACTCTGTGCCCGCCCGACACCTCCCTTTCGCCCTATTCACTACCGCACCCTCTGACACTCCTCTTCCTCTGTGTCCGATTGTCCAGGCCGGTCCTAGGCTATCACCTAGCCCTGCAGATGTAGTTTATGGCCCCAGTTGTAAAGAATCACCCCTCTTCAAAGGAGTTATAGTAGATCAAGGGCCACACCCGATGAGATCCGTCACACCACACGCGTTTCTACTATCTGAAAACCATCCTGTATTGTGATTGGGGAGGGACCGAGCCTGAAGCGGAAGATTCCAGGGATGACTCTTTGTACATCAAAGTTTTTACAATTATGTGTCACATTAAAAATATATAGCACTCCAACAAAGTAGTAGGAATATAAAACTTTAATAACTTATAAATATATACAACAAAACAAAAACAGTAAAAACATTTAAACAACGAAGAGACCGTGGCAATTTCTTTTGAATTATCCACTACATTTATTGAAATTGACAGCACCAATAATGAAATATTCTCACAAGGAGGAGATGACTTGAATGATTTTTTTGATCAATGTCTTGATGGCGAATTTATCGAATGTTTGGAGACCATAGAGTTACAAGAATCATCATTGCAGACTTTTCATGAGGAAATTCCTGATGAGATGATTGAAGAGGAAATTCCTGATGAGGACATGTTACTAGTTCTTTCAAATTATGAAAATTCAGAAGATGTTGCCTGGGTGCCGCACTGATTTGGGTATCCGGCGTGGGGCGTCCCGGGGGGTGGGTTGTCAGTAGCGGTCTGTTGTGCGAATAGTTCCAAGGCAGCAGAACGCGCTGAAATCTGGATGTCACGAAGGTGATGTCTAGTAAGTTGCCGCCCAGCAAATAACGGCGTGGGGCGCCGCGGGGGGGGGGGGGGAGGCAGTCCAAAGTTCCGTTAAAAGGGCAAAGGAAAGGATCGGTGGTTTGAACCATCAGTCAAAAAGGGGAGGGGGTGCAACAATTTTTCCTACCGGGTCACACTGTGCTTTCACCGGAACTGATGTCTGCAGGATTCTAGTCATTCAAACTGAGGCTGGCGCCAGCATGGGAGCGCCGACGTCCCGCGGCTACAGTTTCGTCACTCCACGGGCGATCATGGCAGTCATTCCCCATCGGGGGTGTCTGCGGGGGTCGGGGACTCCCGCGGCTCCTCTAGAATCTTCAAGGTCGTGGAGGACTACGGTGGTGGAGTCAACCAGTGACCGGGCCATTTCTTTATGCTGGGCCCGCTCTTGCCAGGTCGACCGCCATTTTGAGAGTTCGGTAGCTACTGGCGATCGCGGGGTCAAATGAGCGGACGGGCTCCACCCTGCCGGGCGAGACGTTGCAGCATCGCCACAGTGGAAGAACCCTTTTCCGGGCGCCTGGAGCGCTGAGGGTGCAGCTGGGAAGCCTCCACCTGGGGAGGCGGGAGAGGCCTGTTCGCACCGTCTCTCCCTCCCAGTGCACCCCACGGCGTCTCGCTTGAGATTTGTTATGGCCGGACCAGGCGATGAGGACGAGAGGGGGGGGGGTCGGAGGCATGTGCAAGACATCCCCCCCCCCAGGGTTGTTGCAGCAATTATAAAAGAAAGAAGAAATGTCCCGTCCGTCTTCGGGCCGGGCTTCCGGCGGTTGGCGGCCGGGCGCCCTTTGCTCTGGCCCCATGAACGGGTTCCTTGGCTCATCGGCTGCAGCCGGATCCCGTCGGCCCCAGCCCCCGGCCGTTGGTGGCCGGACCGGGAGAGATTGTGGGAGGACAACCTGCAACTCTCAAGGGCCACCGCGGCCGGACTGGGAGAGAGAGGGGAGGGTCGAGGACACAGACATTCCCCCCCCCTAAAACTCTCCAGTGTTGTCAATCCCCCTGGCCGGGTCCCGCTGGCCTCGGCCTCTCCTCCGGCTACACCCTACGTGATGATCTCCTGGCCGACGGTTGGCAGCAGGACCCGCCTTATATGTGTTGCTTCCGGGTGGGCGTAGCCGAAAACCTGTTGCACTTTGGAAGTTTCTAGAATGGGGCGGATGTCTGCTGACTTGTATCTTTCCCAGTTTGCCGTTATTTGGCCGTGGCAGGCGGTGGGACAGACACGTTTTGGGGCAGTGAGGGCGATGTTTTCAGGTTTCTTATTACGGGCTTACTTCTAACGTTTCTTGTTTCTAGGACAATAATAGGTTTTATCATTACGTATTGTTATCGTTTCTTTGTTTGTTATTTAATAAAAAGTTCATCAGTGGCCTACTGATTTTCGTTTTCCTATTCTTTTCTTTCCAGGTTGTTTCATGCTAAAGTTTCTGTTAACAGGATACAGTGATCACTTCGTTATTATTGCATATGTCCTTTTCACTAGGGGTGCTCTCTGGTTGGGCCAAATGACCTATCTCTAGTAAATGGTCCGGGTGAAACAGGTGCATCAATCAGTGGGGAGTAGATAGGCATGACAGATTACAACGGGGGAGAAAGGTCCGCACTACGTACCCTTTCACTACTTGCAAAGATTTTCCTACGTTTATTTGCAAACAGGGAATACCTCCAAAAAGAACCAATTCCCAAACAGCCAATGTTCGGGCAAACAATCAATCAATGAGGAACGAAATAGGCACGACGTGTTAAAGGTTTGCGTTACCTACCCTTCACTATCTGCAAAGGGAGAGAGAATATTCCTATTCTTCCTCGTTTGCAGGCAGAGAAGATCCTTAAGAGAACCAACTTCGAACAATTCAATGCTTGATTCAAACAATCAACAAGGGGTACTGTGAACACAAATGAACGCCGCTTATGTACATACACATTGCTATTTTCAACAGGTTGTTCCTAATGTTTCTATTTTAGCGAGGTCAAAAAGAGATCCCATTAGTGGCCTACTGATTTTGCTCGATTCCTTTTGTTTTTTTACACGATTTTTCGGTATCTGCAAAGACTAAACAGAGTATTGCGACTCTGTGCTTGTTTGTAAATAGAGAATGAACCAAAGAGAACAATCAATCAAATGGAGAGAGAAGCAGGCACGACGGATTAGAACGGGGGCAAAGGCCTGCGTTAACTACCCTTCACTATCTGCAAAGAGAGAGTACTCCTAATAGAAATGAGGAGGGGGGGCAGCATTCAAAGCAGATCAGTGTGCATAAACACGAAAATGTTTCTACTTACCACGTACTTGACATTCGACAGCTTATGATATTTGCTATTAAAAAACCATTGAAATTCACTGAAAAAACCATAGGTTATAGACCATATATCGTTAGGAATTAGCATTTACAAAACCTTATTTTACTCACACAAAACCATTGAAATTCCATATATAGTTAGTTGCACTAACTATATATCGCGCACCCGCAATCCACTGCTGATGATGTCACATATTACATCATTCATGACATGGTCAGTGACATCACTGATGACATCACTGATGACATCTCAAATGGCATCACTGATGACATCACTGATGACATCTCATTTGACATCAATGACCACATCACTGATGATATCATTCATGTGACAATACAATGCATCTCCTCACATTTTAATATAACCTCTGTTTCACCCAGTGTTAAATACAGAGTATAATTTTTGAAACCATTGACACACCAATACTAGTTACTACATACACACTCACTGATTCCTACGTCCACACACACCTTCACTCATTCACCCATACAATCATTCATACATACAATCACTCATCTTTACAACACTATCATATGCACTCATACACCTATACAGACACTCACAGTCTGCCACTCATCCATGGAGTTACTCACACACCTAGTCAGTCCTGTAAAGAATCAATGACACTTCCATTTTCTTGTCTATACAGTTAAACATAGAGCACCTTACATTTTCAAACATATACTAACACATACTTACCTTCTTATACAATCATTGATACAAGTACACATTGATCTGCACAGAGTCACACACCTCCCAGCCAGCCACACACACACTCAGTCTCCCATACAAATACTTGGACAATCAATCAGTAACCCATATAGTTAATCATATAGCTACTGATCAACACATGCAGCAGTTTACAGAACAACAGACATAATGATGCACAAATTAAGACAGTTTAGTCACTAACCCATGCACTCAGTGAGACACATTTAATCACTCACTCATACATTCAGTCATGCACCTACTAAATCCTTTGTCCAGACACTTATACTTCCACTCATTCTTCAATATGTAAGACACATTTTAACTTTACAGAAACATACAGTCACTGGATGTTGTCATCAGTGATGTCATCAGTGATGTCATTTGAGATGTCATCAGTGATGTCATCAGTGATGTCACTGACCATGTCATGAATGATGTAATATGTGACATCATCAGCAGTGGATTGCGGGTGCCCGATATATAGTCAGTGCAACTAACTATATATGGAATTTCAATGGTTTTGTGTGAGTAAAATAAGGTTTTTTAAATGCTAATTCCTAACGATATATGGTCTATAACCTATGGTTTTTTCAGTGAATTTTCAAGGTTTTGTAAATGCTAATTCCTAACTATATATGGTCTATAACCTATGGTTTTTTTCAGTGAATATATATATATATCACGTAATCTTCAAACCTCCACACACCGGCGGCGAAAGAAGAGGCAGCCCCCACGATATCCAGGCAAGTTGTATTTAATTCACACGCCTTTCAAAAATGTAACGTTTCGAGTACTAGCGTACTCTTGTTCACACACCACATTACTTGTTTGGAGTTTTCTTTTATATTTGCAATTCTGACCCCACCTATGGGCCACACCTACCACACGTGCATCACAAGGTTCAGCCTATAGTCTGTAATGAGCAATTTAAAGCCACAGTACACATTTGATATTGTCAACTGCAGTTGTATAAAACAGTTTAAAACCAGATAGCAAATATATACGCCTTGTGTTCATTTCATTAAATTACACAGCCATACTTGCAAAATTCTGTATATTGCTGTACAAATACTTGACAGAAAACTTTGTATATCATAACTGCATGAATGCATAAAAGATTGACCATATACCGATTAAATGAATAATATGCTTGAATGCACAATTCACAACTAAATCAGTCGAAATCGAAAACAGAACAATACCAAAGTATATGAGGCATTACATGCAGGTTTTAATGTTAGATTTGATCATAGTACCGTTGAAAATTGATACGTAGCTAGGCAAAACTTGTGAATGAAAAGGGAAAAGACATCACCAAGATGCACCTCAGTGTATAACTATGCTGTTGAGCTACAGTCCTGTATATTTATTTAAAATTTATGTAACGCAAACTTTATATGGCATAAATATTTAAGGACTATTTACAAAAATTAATTATGTACAAAAAGTGAAAAAAAGTGCTCAACTATATTCACAGTGTAAATGAACCACCTAAAGAAATTTCTTTTAAACCAGTGATTATTTAAAAGACTGCCTTGTTCAGAAAAACCTGAACAGCCAGTTCAGAAACAAAAATCGGACTGCAGATCACCTAAAAACGGTGCACTATTTTGGGTTACATAGTGATCTAAAACGTTTGATATTTGTTGGCACTCTATCTTTGATAGCGTAGCAGCAGAAAACTATCTTGTGTTACATATACTCATTCTGAAGGAAGAGCGCTGGATCGACCTTACTACAAAAAGTTGTACATATCCTCGGTCGCGTTCAGCCCGTTAGGTTGTTTGCTGTCGAGCTTAATAATATACCGAGTTTCCAGTCGGCGTAATAGTTTATCACGGTCACCACCTCGTCTAAGTGGGGCAACAGCGTCAATGACATAATATGTAAGACATGACAGATCCCTGTTATGTCTGCTGTTGAAATGACGCGCCACCGGATAAGCACTATCGTGATTTACAATAGCACGTAAGTGCTGCAGTATTCTGACATGCACCTGGGCACCGGTACTGCCCACATAGCGCAGTCCGCAGGTGCACGACAAAACATACACCGCAAATTCAGTTCGACAGTTGTAATTTCCATGAATTGGGATTTCAGTGTCAGAGAAGGGAGTGCGGTAATGGGTGATGTTCTGGCCAAATTTACATGCTTGACATGAGGCACATTTGTGGAAGCCTTTGCCTCCAAACCAATGATGGACTCCAGGTAGTTCAGGGCTGGATTTAACCAGCTTGCTGTGCATACTGTATGCTCGCCTGAATGTAATCACTGGTCTGTCTGGGGTCAAATCACGTAAAACGCCATCTGTTTTCAAGACTGCCCAGTGTTTGTTGATTATGGATTTAATTTTGCGGTGCTGTCTACTGTAAGTGGTTATTAGTCGAGTTGTGTCTGCATTAGTGTCGCTGTCAGGAGGTTTGGGTGTCAGTAAAGAACCTCTTGATCTTGCCCTACTCTTCTGTAATGCAATGGATAAACAGCTTTTGCTATATCCCCTTGCCTGGAGTCTAGCCACCATCATCATAGCTCCTTCCTCAAACTTTTCTTGTGTGTTGCAGATTCTTTTTAAACGCAGCAATTCACCAAGAGGAATGCTTGTTATGACATGCTTGGGATGACCACTGCTGGCATGTAATATACTATTGCCAGCAGTGGGTTTCCTATGTAAAGATGTGCCAATCAAGCCACCATTAATATTGATGTGAACATCAAGAAATTCAGCAGATGTAGGACTGATGTTGGATGTAAAAAATAAATTGAAAAGATTGGTGTTAAGTGCGTTAACAAAAACTTGAGCACTATTTACATCACCCTCCCATATGCAAAAAATATCATCAATGAAACGCATCCAATACTTGATGCGTTCAAAGCCAGGAATACCAGTCAGGTCCTGCTCCTCCCACAGCCCGACGTGCAAGCACGCGTAGCTGGGGGAGAAGCAGGATCCCATGGCAACACCACGTATTTGTCTCCAAATATCCTTTCCAAATAGAAAATAGTTGTTGTTGAGGCACCATTGCACCAAGACACATATCAATTTGTTATGACTATAGTACGCACAGGATTTGTGTCCCAGAAAATTTCTATATATATATATACATGTTCAAAGTTCCAAACTATCAGCCAGGTCCGCAATCACTGGAACACCAACACAGCAAAGAACACGAAGACACAGAAATCAGGTGAGTTGGTTAATTTAATAGCACCTTCGCCAGCATAACGTTTCGGCCTGCACAGAGGCCTTGGTCACATGACGCCATGGAGAGCGTGGGCAAAATTTAAAGTGCAAGTGCTAAAATTTTAAGACATTTGATTGGACAGCAGCGTGAAAAAGAAAACAACATAGAAGACATACTTGTCATGGCACATATTGGGAGAATCCCAATAAACGAACACATCATTCCAAAAAATATATATATAAAACATGCCTAGTAAATTATATCCGAATTGACTTTCATAATTAACAATTTAAAAAATTTGTAATTTGAAAAATCATTCCATAATATTTACAAGATGAATGCAAGTAAAAAGTCTGCGGATATAATATTGATATAGGTATACTATATCTAAGTAAGGGGTGCTTACACCACCTTACCCAGGCTGCAAGTGCAGACCTGTGGTGCCATTATTGAAGGCTTCCCAGGGGTGGCAAAACACATGCCTCAGCCCCAGGTAGGCCTCTGGGGTACCTATGCCCTTGGTACCTAAGGTACCATATACTAGGGACTCGTAAGGGTACCCCAGTAACCAATCTGGAGTGTACCTAAAGTACATGTAACCAATTTAGAGAGAGAACAGCTAGGCAAACTATCAACCACCACGTACTACAAACCCACGGCAAGAAATGCACTACTGGCCTTTGAAAGTTTCCACCCACGACCACTAAGGGAAAACCTGCCCTATGGCTAATTTCTACGCATAAGGCGCAATTGCAGCAATAAGGAGGACTACAACACACAGGCAGCAGACCCTTCCCACAGACTACAACAACGAGGCTATCCAAGAAGGATCATCGACAGGAACAAGAAACAGGCAAAAACCAAAATAGAGATGCCCTCCTGGAAACACCGACCCGTCAAGAAACAATAACACCATTGACCTGTGTCACTACGTACAACCCTATCTCCAATTCAGTGGCTAAAATCATCAAGAAAAACTGGAGAAGCATCAACACGGGCAAACGAGACTGGGACCTGCCCCTCTTTGCCTACAAAAAATCCAACAGCCTACGGGATCAACTCATCTCCACACGGCCCAGAACCACGGAAACCACCACCAACCCTACACTACATTTAGTATGGAACCCCCCCAAAGTCACAGGTCACTACCCCTGTGGCGATTGCAGCATTTGCCATCTCACGAGTCAGTTCTTCGATCCTGCTGACATGGGGACACATCGTTAAGGCTATTTCCTGCATTTTGGCTTCAGGTTCAGTGGGTGGAGGGAAGATCTATTTTATTTCGTCATTGTTTTAAAAATAGCGTGAATAACCCTGAACACCTACCTGACTTATTATACACTCTTGCGCCCCAGTGCACCGCAGCCCTGTGGCTGATTGATGTGGAGGGCATAGACAAGAGCAAAGACCGGAACCACTCACTTCCGGGAGCGCGCCATTTTGGTCGGCGCTCTAGTTGCTACACGCCCCCTGCAAACTATTTATATCCAATATGGCGCGGGAGTGCCGGCGGCGTGCCGCGCCAGTAGGTTGCCTCTCGCCAGAAACGCTGGCCAAAATCTGCCAGGTAGCTATCTTTACTCCAGAGAGGTTTTATTAAATCTGCGACCTCCCTCTCACCATTGTAGCATTCCCCCACTTCATCCCCTGAGTGGCCCGTTATGCCCGTGTGGCACTTTTGTACTTTCTAAACCTATGCCTTTATCTGTTTCTGCTGTCATACTCCCTCAACATCGGCTAAAAATACTACGGTTAAATGTAAGGTCATTAGCTAAACATCATGCAGAAATATATGACCGTATCATTGATGAAACTCCTGATATTTTCTTTCTGACTGAGACTTGGCTGAGTGATGATATGACGGCCACACAGAAACTGGCGCTACCCCCTGAATACTCGATTTCTTTGGTGAATAGAGCGACTAGGGGAGGTGGTATCGCTGTGATCACCAGGTCTAGCTACTCCTGTCTTTTTGATAAAGTTAATATGGAGGGAGGTGAATGTGCTCACTTTAGTATCTCTGTGAGCACTCATTTTACCCTTTCTGGTCTAATAATATTTAGGCCTCCCGGACCTGCCTCCGGTTTTAACAATGCTCTCCTAGAGCCAGTGGGAGCATTTGCCGTGGAATCGGCTAATTTTTGCATTTTTGGCGATCTTAAGCTCCACTTTGATCTGGACCAGGATCAGACTATTCGCACCATGCGTGCCGATTTAGCCGCATTTCAGCTCCATCAAATAGTTAAAAGCCCTACACATAAAGGAGGTCATCTGTTAGACCCCATATTTACAAACATTGAGATGGCCACAGAGACTACCCCTACTCCTATGGCCTGGTCCGACCATCTCCTAGTTGAAATGACCATTCCCACACCTGCATCTTCACACAACAATACTCAACGTTCGGTATTTAAAAGACCGTGGCGCAAGTTTCGACTTGAAGATTTCCACGCACTCTTAGGAGCGGAGCCTTTAGGCCCTTTTACTAATTGTCGAGACAGGATATGATTCATTCTGTGCCTGGATCACCTGGGCACTTGACACTCTTATACTGGCAACCTGGATTAAGGGTCGCACACAGGATTCTAACCCCTGGTATAATGACACCTTGACTTCCCTGAAGAGGACATGCAAAAGGTATGAGCGCAAGTGGAGGAAAGTCTATGCTCCCGAAAAAAAGCTTACTATCCAGCCAAACTTAAAACATATCATAGAGCTGTATGCAGGGCTCGAGCGGAGTACTATGCTTCTGAGATTAAATTGAGCTCCAACCCCGCTAAAGTCATCTTCAAAATTCTCAAAGATCTCAGTGCCAAAAAATCTCCAGCGCCTATTCCCACGTCAGAATCCCAATGTGAAAAATTGGCCTCCTTCTTCGTGGAGAGAATACGGGCTATTTATCAATCTTTTTCCTCCATGACTATGCCCGGTCCATCTCCTTTCATTAGACCAGCCTTAGCCTCTGATCTGACGGCTATTCCTGAGATTTCATGGGAAGAATTTAGCACATTGACTGTGAAAATTAAGTCCGGCTCTCCAGCTGATCCACTCAAAGCTGCCCAGTTCAGAGAATCCTCTCTGCCCTGTATGGCCCCGCTACACCAGCTGATTAATGCCTCTTTCTCATCCGCCATGGTTCCGGTGAAATGGAAACAGGCGTGGGTCTCTCCCATCCTTAAAAAACCTAATTTAGACCCTATGAAGCCTGAAAATTTCAGGCCTATCTCTCTTCTTCCCTGGATAGCGAAGGTGGCAGAATCACATGTTAATACTATACTCACCAACGTTCTGAGCTCCAATAACATTCTGGATGAAACACAACATGGTTTCCGCGCTGGTCATAGTACCGAGACCGCTCTCTTGGCCATGACGGAACACCTGTGATCTATCCTTGACCATGGTCAAATGGCGGCACTGATCCTGTTAGATCTCAGTGCCGCCTTTGACACTGTTTCCAAGATTCTGCTCCACCGGCTTGAGGAGGCAGGGATCACTGATATGGCCCTTGCCTGGTTCAGATCTTTTCTGACGAGAGGTCATTTCGTGTTTCCACCCCTCCTTTCCTATCTCAGGCACATCCTGTTGAGCAGGGTGTCCCCCAAGGCTCGGCATTGAGCCCCACATTATTTAATCTTTATGTTCAGCCGCTAGCTGCTGTCGCCAACCAATGGGACCTCGCCATCATCTTATATGCTGACGACACGCAGCTAGTGGTTGCCCTAACAGAAGGATCGGCCCCAAATGTCTCCAGGTTTAAAAGCGGCCTGACTGCCGTGGCAGACTGGATGACATCTAACTGTCTGCAACTAAATGCAAACAAGACAGAGGTGCTACTGGTTGGAAAAAATGTAGACCTATGGGGTGATCACTGGTGGCCCAATGCTCTGGGTAAAGCCCCAGAACCCAAAACAGAAGTCAAAAACTTGGGGGTCTGGCTGGATTCCTCCCTTAATTTTTGCTTGCAGACCAAAAAAGAGTCGCTGCTACATGCTTTGGCATTCTACGAGGTCTAAGACCTATTTTAAAGTTCTTTGACTCATCTACAAGGCAGCTGATAGTCAAGTTCACGGTTCTTTCCCGATTGGACTACGCCTGTTCCCTGCTGCTGGGAGCCAATCGAGCAGAGATCTCTCGGATACAGCGTACCCAAAATGCGGCTGCTAGAGCCTTAGTAGGCCTTCCCCGATTCTGCTCCATCTCTGATACCATCCGGAGGCTTCATTGGCTCCCTATGGCTCAGCGAATTCAGTTTACGACTCTATGCCTGTCTTTCAAAATCTTAAAACTTGCTACTCCTAAAATGCTCTGCAACCTTTTGACCCCGTATGTTCCAACTCGCGTATTACGCTCTGCAGGTCAACATCTGGTCAGGGTATCCCGGATTAAGCGCTGCCGAGCGGGAGGACGCTCCTTCCGCTACTTAGCAGCAAAATTGTGGAACTCATTACCAGCCCACATACGAGAACGGGAAGGCCTGTTGGACTTCAGAAAGGCAATCAAAACCCATCTCGTCCCCCTAAACTAAGCTTTTCTGGAATTATGCCCTGCTGAATCTCATCGGAGTCAGTTATCTATCTTCTACAAAGCGCTGGGACGCCCCTTTGCTGGGGCAGCTGAGCACTATATAAGCTATTTTAACATAACATAACATAACATACCAAAACCCTCAGTCTGGAAACGGGTAAAACATGGCACCAACGCAAGCACATGAACTGCAATTCTACCAACCTAGTGTACTTGATTGAGTGCCCATGCCAGCTCCGATACGTGGGGATGACCACGAGAAAAGTACGCACCGGAATCCCTGAAAACAGAAGTACGGTTCGGTGCAAGAAGACTATCAGCAAACTCACAGAGCACTTCTTAGGTCATGGACATACCACCAATGACCTTAGATGGACAGTCATCGAGCAGATCCCTGACCACCCTACAGACAACGAGAAGCACCCACTGTCCAAAGAACAACGCTGGATCTACAGATTGTCAACCCACACGGAGGGTTTGAATGATAATATTCCGTGGAACAGCCTCAGTAGATAAGGCGTCCTCCCTGTCAATACCTGACACATCACACTCTCCCAGTGCCATCTGACCAACAGCGCCCTTGCTGGGCCTGGAATGTAACTGCCCTGTCACATGTTCCAATGCCAAACGTCCACAGTGAGACGTACTGGATCTAACACCTAGGTTGTGACCAACTCACTCACAGTTCCTTCTTAGAATGCGGTAACCCAACACTCTGTGAGATGACACTAGATCTCGCCCACTGATGCCCCCCGAACCTTACTCCACCGACAGGGCACTGAGCCTCCACGGCCCGACTGCTATACCGTGCCAGGGTATACACCCACACGGGACCATCACGACCCCGCAATGTCCCTCCCAAGGAGAGCGCGTGAAACACCACAGGTGTAATCCCCCTACACATCCCCATGAGCCCCCACACAGTGGGTTTCATCAACTCCCGTCATGGGAGAACCAATATGCATCAACATCACTGCAGACTAGCGCCCGTTACCATCTTTGTCCCGCCTAGCTGCTGCATTATGAATAAATAGAGAGGACGTCCCTCCATTACCGTGCACAGATGGAGCGCGACTGCCCCAATATGGATTAGCACTCTCCTACATGACCGCACACTTGTACGCGCATATAAACAATCTAGGCTTTTGTAATCCTGCCTAGCAGCGCCAATGAGAAAAATTAGAAAAAGCACTACATACATCAGCATGCATGCCTTTCTTCTATTTTTATTCTATTTCCTCTATTGCGGGTCTTTCTTCTGGAGAAGTGGAGAAGTGTGGCTCACTGGTTAGAAGCGGCATACCCTGAAGCAGAGGTCCACCCGGGACCAGGGTTCAATTCCCGACGCAGCAGGGTCTTGGGTCAATGTCTGCGGACTCGATAATTCTCGCCTAGGTGCCTACGCTAACCATGGGTCCCACTCTGCAACTCTGGGCAATAGTTTGCTTAATCTCCACAACGGCCTTAGCAGCGCCGGGGATGCCTGGCTTCACCTTGTGGGTGCCCTCTCACAGGGAAAGCCAGGACGGGTTCCCCAGCGATATACAGCGCCAGGACGCCCCGAGTGATGGGGTAACAGTGCGCTTTACAAGTATACATACATACATACATTTCCTCTACAACAGGCACCTCCTCAAGACAACAGGAAGTTGAACACGCCCCGCTACAAGTGCCCAGGCCAGAACACCTGACACTGCTAACAAGCAACACCTGGCGCTTTCTCCTGGTATTTAAGCGCTCTCCACACTCAAGCTCATTTCTCACGGAGCCTCTGCCTGGACAACAGGTTCATTGCGGGCCCAGCGACATCGCGCAGTAAGTACCTCAGCTCGACTTTGTTAACGGTACAGCCACCATTCATGCTGCCTCCGGCCGTGTTTGTGTGCGCGTCCTTTTACCGTTACCTTGTTGGGTCCAGACTACCCCCTCCCCCAACAGCCTTTTTCCTTTTCTTCCCCCAATTTAGAGTGCACATGGTACTGGTCCCCGGCTGAGCTCCATGCTGAGTTGTTCGCTAAAACCTGGTGTAAGCAACTCCCCTTTTAATGTTTTATTCCTTCACCACTGTTTACTTCGGTTACGGTACTTAGGATTAATTTCACATACATTAACGCATATTTTGAAATCGGCCACACTTTCACTACCCGCCACTGACGCCAACACAACAACCTTGTCCGTGGTCACCTCTAGGCACCCAGCGCCTAGAGGTTATATATATATATAAATACATGTACAGTGCGGCCTCACTGAATGCTTTTAGCCCGCTACAAGGAGCCTTTACTTAAATGTTATGTCTGTTTTCTTTACCCCCACAGGTAAAACTCGAGAGGAAACACCTCTTGCACATATAAGCACCGTAGCATGTGCTTTACACACAGGGCACTGACAAACTCATACAAACCCCTGTAACACCCTACACATATAAGGTCCTGAATAAAGCCAGTAGAAGAAAATTCCTGGCTGAAACTAGTTGACCGCACAGAACGTCGGAGGCCAGAAGCCCACCGTGCACGTCCAAGAGCCTTTGTTTTTATTGACTGCCTGGGGCCCACCATTAAAACAGTCTTTGGGACCCCTATGACAGTATTTTAAACCTCACTCAGAGCACACTCACAGCACCCTCACGAACCAAAAAAAAACCCTCCGGTACCTCGGGTGGGGCCCGATGATGAAACATGCCAACACTTTAAATCGGAGTTAGTTCTAATTGATTGCTACAGTCAGATTTTCAATTATTAAAACAGAAACCTCATGTATTCAAGATAAAATAACAATTATTATTTTTTTATTCTTCTTTACATGCTAAAATACATACAGTCCTTTCACAAAAATGTAACTAATATTCTAGCAAGCAGTGAGAGAGGTGATGATTTTGAGATCCTCCCTAACCTAGGGGGAGAACCAAGAAGATGCCTTCAAAACGAAGAGCACATCCTGCTGAACGATTCAAATCGGTGGTGGTCCCATCCTCTTTGGACTACGACAAGCACAGTTATGGGCACAAATACAGTCCCAATTAAAAGCCCCTGCAAAGCATTATGGGACGAGATTAGCAGTGGGAAGTGAATATTATAGTATCCAAATATTTCTACAAAGAGTTGCAGTTCACCTCGTCATCCCCAGATGTCCCTGATGAGGCAAATGCAATAGCATTTAAAATATTACACATCAAGCTGCAGTTCACCTCGTCGTCCCCAGATGTCCTTGATGAGGCAAATGCAATAGCATTTAAAATATTATACATCAAGCTGCAGTTCACCTCGTCGTCCCCAGATGTCCCTGATGTGGCAAATGCAATAGCATTTAAAATATTATACATCAAGCTGCAGTTCACCCCGTCATCCCCAGATGTCCCTGATGAGGCAAATGCAATAGCATTTAAAATATTATACATCAAGCTGCAGTTCACCTCGTCGTCCCTAGATATCCCTGATGAGGCAAATGCAATAGCATTTAAAATATTATACATCAAGCTGCAGTTCACCTCGTCGTCCCTAAATGTCCCTGATGAGTAAAATTCAAAAACATTGAAACCCTTTCATGAATGCTAATAATGATGCTAATCTTATCCCATAATGCTTTGCAGGAGCTTTTAGTTGTATTTTTGCCCATGACTGTGCTTGGGGTGGTTCTAAGAGAATGGGACCACCACTGAATTGTTCAGAATTATATGCTCTTTGTGCTCAAGGCATCTGCTTGGTCCTCCCCCTAGGTTAGAGTCCCTCAAAATCATCACCTCTCTCATTGTCTGATGTTTGTTAGTTCATTTTTGTGAATTGGTTATATGCTTTTAAGCATGTAAAGTTGGTTTATCAAAGCAGTTGTGGATGCAGTTTAATAACTGGTTCTGCTTCACGGAATGGAATTACTGCTCATGCTTACAGAAGACTTAACAGATGAATTGATGGAACATTTACCTGCAACCTGTGAAGTCATATATACTAATGGATGTATTAAACAGACTCTACAAGAAAAGCCAATTGTAAAAAAAAAAATAGAATAAAGAAATACTTTTAACATTTAAGAAAAGTAACATGTTTATTTACTTTAATACAAAACTGCCTTAGGAAAAAAAGTTACCATTCATTTACCTGTATAATAAAACTTACATATATATATATATATATATATATATATATGGAGAATAAATACATTGTTTTACAAATATTATACAGCATAAGATTTTAACTAGAACTATTTGAACATTGATTTATAAAGAATTTCATATTATACAATGTTTAGGCATTATGTCTTTGTACTGTATATATTTTTACAAAATGTAAATAATAGTAGAAAAAAAAGGAAAAAAATGTTTTTTACTTACATACAAAACTACCTTAGAAAACAAACATTTTTTTTATAATAACACTCATTTAGCTGTATATACAGAATTACCAGTACATCATGCACTTTCTTTTTTTGTGTTATCATTTTTTATTAGCAGGAAATACAAACATCATTAAATATTAAATAGTGAATATAAAATAGTAAAGTATTAAACCATTAATTTGACAACAAATCAGTAAAAAGCGGAAAATGATAGAATGTCAAGCTAGTAAAACATAAGTTACGTATTTAATTAAAAGAATTCATTCGGAATAAAATAAGGGAATGCAATATAAGAATACAGAATCACACCAGTAGTAAGTATAAATATAATAGTAAAAGGTTGACTAATTGAAGACAATACACCATAGTCATAAGTCAGTGAACTAACAGTACCCAAAGGTCAATACAATATAATAAACAAAATAATCTAAGAAGTAAGGTTAGCAAGCAGATTTAAAAAAAAATGTATACTTGTTACTGGAAAACCTTTCCTCCATAACTTATTTTATTCTGTCTACAAAAGTTAAACAAAACTTCCAATAAATCATGCACTTTCAATGTTTAAGAGCTACACTGCAAAAACAAAAGTCAAAATTTTAAGAGGAGACAAATACACAGTTGTACAAATGTTATACGGATAATGTTTTGAAATATATTGGATAAATGTAGCTTTATAATAAGTATCAAATTTTACAATAGTTTGTATTAAAAAAAATATTGTTTTGAAAAAATCACAAAAAATCCTGCATATATTCTTTTAAGCCATTGCAAATGTCTTAACAGTACAACAAAATAACATTACTTATGAAAGTTAATAAAAGAAATTACAAAATTTAAAGCGTCATTATTTTTGTTATTTGATAATACAAGAAGGCAACCATTATATAATAATTAAAATGATGAATATTGTATACAGCACATACCAATAACATTGAAAGAATATTCTTTAGTAAAAATGACACCACTTAACACAAAAATATAGAGAGACTGATTGACATTGCCAATGCTTGTTTAAAACAATGTTTTTCCAGAATTAAAAGTTATACAAACAACATGACGCAAACAAGTTGTTACAGGAACAATCAAGTTGATCAGTTTCCATGTTACCACTCCTGTGAAAGGGGCATCATTGTGGAACTATGAGGTACTCTATCATCAATGTTAACAAAGTTGTGTTCATAATAACGCACTACATACCCATGAGGGTCTCAAGGCGCTGAATAATGTGTAACCATAGAGACACTGTTGACAGTTGAGAGGTACCAGAGCGTCTATTCTGCTCACTTTGGAGCCATAACTGACCTTGGAACCCCTGCCATCCGTGTGACCTTAAGTCACTCCCTTTTTAGGTCTTGCCTAGGCAGCACGCACGCGCTGCTCTAGGAAAAATTACCTCTTGGAATCGCTCTGGACTTCCGGACTATGGCTTGCTGTTATGTGCATCGGCTCGCAAGCGCTCGTGCACCACTCGCGGGACTTCGGCCTATGATTTGCTGTAATGAGCAGCGTTTCGCAAGCACTTGCGGGACGCTGCAGTTGTATTCGCGGCCGGGCTTGTTTTAAATCAAATAAGTGATTTGTTCCCACTTTGCTGTGCCCTTCTTGTCTACATGTGTAAGTGCATGCATTCCTCAAGCTAGGGAGGGCAGGCGTGTCCCTTCTCACTCTTGCTTGCTTACACCAGCTGTCACAATGGAGCTCACCAAGTCAGTATTTAGGGCTGGCTAATCTTCACACTTCGGCAACACTGACCGATATATACCAGTCGGTACCTGTTGAACCACTGTGTCCACAGATGCTGGAAGGCTGCTGTGCTTTGCCGTCCATTTACTCTCTCAAAGAGGACCTGTCCTGACCAGGGAGTTACTTTTGTCCAGTGTGAGTGGTGTGTGTGCTGGAGCTCTTGTTATGGGTGTTGGGATATGCGTGTCCTATCCGTGGGAGACTGCAGCGAAGAATACAGTTCTGTCCTGGGAGCTGGGCGCTCTGTGAGCAGAAAACGAAGTCCCCCGATAACACGAAACCCCTTTTATCCAGACTCTGTTCTGTTTAAGCACAGTTTCTTTTATTTTCTGACGTGTAAATGGCACATTTGGGATGCCCTGACTTTGTACCCGTGTTCTTCAGTGTAGCACAACTTGGCAGGCGTAAAGTTCAAAAGAAAGAGCCAACTTTTGCCATTGCAAATCGTACATGTAGAGGGTGGCTTGGCAGGTGGTAAATATTGTCTAGGTGCTCCAGTGTGTTTATTTTTTTTGCATCTGGGAGAAGTACGGGCTGGGAGATAAGCTCTTTGCTCCGAAGCCCACATTTTGGTCATGTGGAGATGAGTGGATTGGAGTCTAGATGCCCTTCGGCAGTCTTCAGTGTGGCCGCTCCACTCACTGCCTTTCTGTGTAGCCCACACTTGGGTGCATGGTAATGAACCCTATCTCCATAGGCAGACCATGCAGTAAGTGCCACAATTTTTGTGTCTCTTTTAATTTCTGAAACTGGGTTCTTTAGATATATATCGGTGACCCAGTTAGCTTATGTCGTAGGTAACTGCCTAGTACTCATACGGCTGCACCACTCCCGTGTAAACCTTCAAACATAGAATTCTGTTTTTGATTGCATTTTATTTCTGTCTCTTGTTCCAACTAGCTTCTGTGAAGTGCCATTTCAGCTGCCTGCAGTTTAAGGGCTGGGTTAAGTGTGGTCTCCTTAACAAATGATAAAATGCCTGTGAGCACTGACAGCATTGGCATTTGTAAATCATCACTAGTAAAACAACCACGAGTGAGGTGCATGCTAGGTGGAGGCCACCGATAATGAAAGGCTTCTGCTGTGTCTTAAGAGGTTGGTGAGATGCTGCAGTCCACAGGTGACCGGCCACTACGACGTGTACAGTGGGACTTGTAGGCCGTGTGTGCTGTGCGGTGCATCCTGCTTTTTCCTTCCACACCGGCTGTTTTTGAGTGGAGTGGTAGTTGTAGGCTGTGTGTGCTGTGCATTGCATCCTGCTTTTTCCATCCACACCGGCTGTTTTTGAGTGGAGTGGGAGCCGAAGGCCTTGTAGCTACCTGCTGGTGTCCCTTCTATGCACCTGGCCCACCCCCTCCCATGCATACTGTTTGCACTACACGCCTGTGCCACTGAAATCTTTGCACTGCCCCTACCTGCCCTCCACTGCCAGGGCATCGAGCTCTGGTGTCCATTGACTAGGCAGCTAGTGGTCCAAGCGTCAGTGCTGTCCCGGCTGGATTATGCTAGCTCGCTTTTGGTGGGGATTAATCAGTCGGAACTCACCCGGCTGCAGCAAGTTCAAAACGCTGCAGCCAGAGTGGTGATTGGTGTGCCAAGGTACTGTTCATCTCTAATGCGTTGCGCTCTCTCCACTGGCTTCCGGTGAACCAGAGGATCAAATTCAAGGTGTTATGCCTTGCCTTCAAAATCCTCAAGGGCTCATCTCCCCAAATATTGAAGAATTTGTTGAGGCCATATGTACCCTCACGGACCCTTAGATCCCTGGGCCAAAATCTGGCAGCGGTTCCGCGCTTCGGACTGAGCAGAGTCGGCGGTCGCTGTTTCCGGGTGTTAGCGGCGAAGCACTGGAATGCTCTCCCCCCTCACATCCGGGCCCTTGGAGATCTCTTGCTGTTTAGACGGGCTATCAAGACTATTTTATTTGTCTAGTTTTTTCTCTACCTGATTCTTTTGTTGATCCATTTGTCTCTAGCTTTTTAACAGTGTTGTGTTTTGGGTGCCTTGTATTGCGCCGGGATACCCCTTTGCTGGGGCAGCTGAGCGCGGTATAAGTTAAGATAACATTGCAGGGCAGAAAGGCAAATTCCTATTCTTGCCACTACATCTTCACTGGATGGGGCTTGGAATAAACCAGATTCTTCTCTGCACCCCTCTTCTCAGTCAGTCATCTTTTAAACTTTACTCCTCCCAGAGCAGGCTCTGCTATCCACCCCTGCTAGGGGAGCTGCTCCGGGGTGGACCTTACAAAGCATGTAAACAAATTGCTGTATTTAGTGCATGCCTTCAGGTCCCTCACACCTGTCCTGAGTAGACTCTGCCATGGATGCTGTATCCTGTCCTTGCCGTCGGGTGGACAGAGTAGAGAATTTACCGTCTGTAGCCTGTCCCTGTAGAGGGTGCTTCACCGTCACGCCTGTGTGGCCCCAGTACAGCTTTACTGGCTGCCTGTAGTTAGTGTATGACATGGGTTAGTGGAGTTGTTTTTTTTCTTTACTCCTGGGTGGAGTAAACCAGAGCAATGAAATTCTGACATTTCCATTTCACTTATAATTGGTGACCATAACTAACTCACTCAATAAATAACTCACTAACTCTCTCACTCTCATTAACTAAATCTCACTCTCTCTCACTAACTCAATAACTCTCTCTCACTAACTAACTCACTCGCTAACTCTCTCACTCTCACTAACTAACTCTCTCACTAATTTTATCACTCTTACTAACTCACTCGCTAACTCTCTCACTCTCACTAACTAACTCTCTCACTAATTTTATCACTCTTACTAACTGTCTCAATCTCTCACTAACTATCTCTCACTAATTAACTCACTAAATCTATCAATCTCACTAACTAACTAAGTAACCTTCACTCTCCTGTTATTTATACCCACCCCTTTAACAATAAACACCATAAAAAGCAACGATTAGAACAGGCAGATACAGGTTGCCAGCATTCAAACATATAAAAAACCTCAAATCATTACTTATAATTAATAGTTTTTTATCATCGTCATTTTGTTGTACATTATACATCATAACTAAACTAACAAAAATGCTTCTCACACTTCTTTATTATAACATTTCAGCATACTGCAGACTTCTGCACAACACAGCTTAAAAACAAACACAAACTCAATATCTCTGCCTTAACACTTATTAGTTCCCAAAGGCAAGACCTATTGGCTATGCCAATGCTTGTTTTGTTTATTTCAGCAGGATTACTTGTGGCGGGACTTCTAGTGTCACTTTTTGTCACTATTAAATTTGCTTCACACATTCCCTTTATTGCTGGATTTTTAGACTCTTCTCAGCCTGGACCAAGAGCACAAGAAACCATGGGGCTGCTGCAGGAGCCTTGCTGTCACTGGAGGGGGCGTGGCCAGCCACACTCATTTGCATACCCAGAAGCCTCTGCGGCAAACGTCCGATTCATCAGTACAGGTGACATGGGCGTTTATTTAATAGCAGAAGGAGTATTTGTAGCTGTGCACACAGAGTCATTCATAAGAGTGACTGACACCTTACCGCTGTAAAGTCTCCCTACGAGTAGGAAGTTATCGTGATTGTGTGGAAGGCACAACTTTCAAATGAGTATCTTAATCTTTTGTTTATTACTCCGTGGGTCACGCGCACTCCGAGGGGCCGTGAGAAGCGGGATTTTTCTTAATTTTTGGAGGGTTTCTTTAGAAGAAGCTCCGTGATTGGTTGAAATGTAAGGTCTCCCGGGGCGGTTGTGCCTCGTCGGCCGCTGAGGAGAGGAGCGCCTGCTGTTTCAGCCACACAAGGTGACGTAAGACGTCACTCAGCGCGAGGCGCCGTGCGTAAGGACTGACGCGCACCTGCTCAAAGGAGCGGGCGGTGCAACGCTCCTTCCTGCCGCTAGAGGTCGGGAGGCTTCATAGGAACCTTCAACACGTCACCACCACTCTGCATACCCACAATCCTGTGCGTACCATAAAGCTGCTTTATTTTCATATAAATGCAGGGCTCTTTGTGGCCTTGAATATGATAAGAACAGACATTTAAGAACGAAGGGGGCAGAGTATCAGTCCTCAAGTTGAAATGCACAAAACTAGGCATACTACGTTTCTAAGGGAAATTTCGGGTTATTAGTGTATTGTACCATAGGTCATTAAAAACGAAGCATTGGTAAAGTCTATAGAGGGACCCTGAATAATAACTGTGACAGATGGGGCGGAGTCTGAAATGACGCTCTGACAAGGAAGGGAACAAATGAAGTGCATCAAGGTGGTCTTACTTTTGTTTACATACTGGTTATCAGTGTAATTACAATAATTATCTGCTGGCACCATTTTTAACATTTCAAAATGTGTTTTTAAGAGAATGGAAACCGACTTGAGACGAAAATTATACAATTAGGATGCAGAGCACAAGTCCCCATGGGGCTGCTGCAGGAGCCTTGCTGTCACTGGAGGGGGTGTGGCCAGCCACAGTCATTTGCATACCCAGAAGCCTCTGCGGGAAACACCCGATTCATCAGTACAGGTGACACAGGCGTTTGTTTAACAGTAGAAGGAGCGCCTGTAGCTGTGCACACACAGGCATTCATGAGAGTGACCGGCACATCACTGCTGTAAAGTCACTTTACTAGTAGTAAGTTATAATATTTTTGTCATTGGCGAGCAGGACAAGTATCTTTCCAAGATGATTTTCCAATTGTCCGCTGTTCATGTGCACTCCGAGGGGCCGTGAGGAGCGGAAGTTGTTGTAATTTTTGTAGGGTTTCACCACAAGAAGCTCCGAGATTGGTTGAAATATGAATATCCGGGGGCGGTTGGGACCTCCTCGGCCGCTGAGGAGAGGGGTGCCCTGCCGCTGGGGTCAAGTGACGCAGAACGAGGCGCCGTTGTACTAAGTTAGAACACCGGGCCCGCCGGGTGAGGAGCGCCGCAGCCTCGGGTGAGGAGGGGGCGTTCCATGTGAGGGCCTCGAGCTACTTCCACATTCCCTGCAATGGTATGGTTTTTCTCCAGTGTGTGTTTGCTGATGTCCATGTAGGATTGATAAGTGACAAAATCTCTTCCCACATTCATTTCACTGAAATGGTTTTTCTCCAGTGTGTGTTCGCTGAGGTCCATCTAGGACTGATAAGCGGCAAAATCTCTACCCACATTCATTGCACTTTGTTGATGATACATTAATCCTGAAGAGGAACTAAAACAACTTCCACATTTACTGCAATGGTATGGCTTTACTCCAGTGTGCGTTTGCTGATGACTCATGAGTTTAGATGATTCCATAAAACTACTTCCACATTCACTGCAATGATATGGTTTTTCTCCAGTGTGTTTTCGTTGATGAACCTTTAATGTTGATGAGTCACTAAAACTACTTCCACAGTCACTGCACTTGAATGGTTTTGTTGTAGAGATTCTGCACATACAGAACTATGCACAAGAAAATAGACCATTAGTGCATGATTGGTTGTACCGCACTTACAGCTAAGAACCCACAATCCCTAGACCGACTAGCTATAGACTCTAATTAGCTCCCCAGACCTTCCGAAGATACCTAATGCTTAGACAAAGCCAGAACACGGAACTCCCGACCTCTCAGTCGCGGTAGCAATGCATTGCACACCCTTTTGCTCACTCACCCTTGCTTGTCCACACCAAATAATGCAGAGTCTACGTAAAGTTTAAAATGTTTTTTTTTCAACTAACAAACTGTGCGTTGTTCAATAATGCAGTAAACGAGCTAGCACCAGCAGAATAATACATAAGATAAAAACAATGATCAAATAAGAAGGGGAAGATCATTCTGAATGACCAGTGGATATTACGGCTATAGCGCCTAGACACCCTCCCCTGGTAGGATTATGTAAATTATATAAAAGAAGATCTCTGGGCCAATTCTAGGGAACCCCTCACCTTCAAACGTAGGAATAAGGTTACATCATAGGCTCAGCAAGGCTCTAGTCTTCCATCTGTCTTGAGAAAGCTGCTGTGTGTTAGTAAAATGCAAGCATTTCTCAATAGTGCCAAGAAGTGCCAAATGTTATGTCTAGATAGTACGGACTGACCAGAACTGGAAAGCACAGTGGCTTGTTTTTTGACCTTGTACGCTTTGAGCAAACTATAACAATATGAGCTCATGTGGGCACAAAGGCGTCTTGAACAAGAAGATACAGAGTGTAGTGTGCAAAAATAAAAAGACACGCAGCTTAAATGGTTGCACGACACAGCCACATCTCCGGACACCTAAGAGACCTGCACTGGCTCCCGGTCAACAAGAGAATCACCTTCCTTCGCCTCACCCACGCACACAAAGCCCTCCACGATCAAGGCCCAAGCTACCTCAACACCCGCATCAACTTCTACGATCCCAAACGACACCTCCGATCAGCCAGTCACGCCCTCGCCGCCGTCCCCCGCATCCGAAGAACGACAACAGGAGGAAGGTCCTTCTCCTACCTGGCCGCCAAGACCTGGAACTCCCTCCCGACCGACCTGCGCCTGACCCAAGACCACCTCGCCTTCAGGAAGAAGCTCAAGACCTGGCTGTTCGGGCAGTAGCAGCACCCCCCTCCCCATAGCGCCTTGAGACCCTCCGGGTAAGTAGAGCGCTCTATAAATGTCTATGATTGATTGATTGATTGCTAACTCAGGCTAACTTTAGCAAAGAATAGTGTGACCCTAGGGGCCATACTACAGTTTTTCCCCAGTGTGTGCTCGCTGATGCCGTTTTAGATTTGATAATTGAAAAAAGCTATTCCCACATTCATTGCACTTTAATGTTTTTTCCCCAGTGTGTGTTTTCTGATGCTGTTTTAGGCTTGATTAGCAGCAAAATCTCTTCCCACATTCATTGCATTGGAATGGTTTTCCCCCAGTGTGTGTTTCTGATGCACTTTTAGGTTTGATAAGTGACAAAATCTCTTCCCACATTCACTGCAATGCTATGGTTTTTCTCCAGTGTGTGTTTGCTGATGTCTATGTAGGACTGATATGCGACAAAATCTCTTCCCACATTCACTGCAATGGTATAGTTTTTCTCCAGTGTGTGTTCGCTGATGAATCCTTAATGTTGAAGAATCACTAAAACGACTTACACATTCACTGCAATGGTATGTTTTTCCCCTGTGTGTGTTTGTTGATGATTCCTTAATCCTGAAGAGGAACTAAAACTACTTCCACATTCACTACAATGGTATGGTTTTTCCCCAGTGTGTGTTCGCTGATGTCTACGTAGGTTTGAAGGGTGACTGAAGCTCTTCGAACATTCACTGCAATGGTATGGTTTTTCCCCTGTGTGTGTTTGTTGATGATTCCTTAATCCTGAAGAGGAACTAAAACTACTTCCACATTCACTACAATGGTATGGCTTTTCCCCTGTGTGTGTTCGCTGATGTCTATGTAAGTCTGATAAGCGACAAAATCTCTTCCCACATTCATTGCACTTGAATGGTTTTTCCCCAGTGTGTGTTTGTTGATGATGCATTAATCCTGAAGAGGAACTAAAACTACTTCCACATTCACTGCAATGGTATGGTTTTTCCCCAGTGTGTGTTCTCTGATGCCGTTTTAGGTGTGATAATCGACTAAAGCTCTTCAGACATTCACTGCAAGGATATGGTTTTTCTCCAGTGTGTGTTCTCTGATGCCGTTTCAGGTCTAATAATAGACTAAAGCTCTTCAGACATTCACTGCAATGATATGGTTTTTCTCCTGTGTGTGTTCTCTGATGCAATTTTAGGTATGATAAATATGTAAAGCTCTTCCCACATTCATTACACTTGAATGGTTTTTCCACAGTGTGTGTTCCTTGATGCGTTTTTAGGCCTGATAATAGACTAAAGCTCTTCAGACATTCACTGCAATGATATGGTTTTTCTCCTGTGTGTGTTCTGTGATGCCGTTTTAGGTGTGATAATTGACTAAAGCTCTTCAGACATTCACTGCAAGGATATGGTTTTTCTCCTGTGTGTGTTCTGTGATGCTGTTTTAGGTGTGATAATTGACTAAAGCTCTTCAGACATTCACTGCAAGGATATGGTTTTCCCTCTGTGTGTGTTCTCTGATGCCATTTTAGGAGTGATAAATGTATAAAGCTCTTCCCACATTCACTGCACTTGAATGGTTTTTCGCCAGTGTGTGTTCGCTGATGCCGTTTTAGGTGTGATAAACATATAAAGCTCTTCCCACATTCATTGCACTTGAATGGTTTTTCCCCAGTGTTGTTTCGCTGATGACTCATGAGTTTTGATGATTCCATAAAACTACTTCCACATTCACTGCAATGATATGGTTTTTACCCTGTGTGTGTTCACTGATGCTTGTTTAGGCCTGATAATTGACTAAAGCTCTTCAGACATTCATTGCATTTGTATGGCTTTTCCCCTGTGTGTGTTCTCTGATGCAGTTTTAGTCTTGGTAAATATACTATGTGTTTTATATAGCAGATCCCCCATTTCATTTAACTTTCAGTTAACTGTGCTTTTCGCTGGTTGCTGTGGAATGGCATGAAAGAGCCATTCAATACACCTTTAGCACTGAATGGTGGTCTGATATCACTTTAGGAAGCAGAGTACTGGTGTAACCACCTCATGATCAGAGCTGGTATTGGACATGTTGCCTTAATTTTCTAGAGGTCATCTCTTCATCTTGAGGCACGGAGGTGCACAGCTGAGACTCGTAGAACCACCAAATTGCCCTTGACGTACTTCAAAGATCTGTCAGTTTATGTTCAGGTTCGGCTGCCTCTGTCGGCACTTATGTTTTCCTGAATACTGGAACTCAATGTTTCGGACTTTGCTTTTGCAGATTTACAGTATTTTCTTCATTATTCTTAAACATTTTGTGCAAATAAAGGATAGTTTTCTGTTGGATGTAAAGAGATTTAAATTACTTAAATGGAAAATACCAGAATGTGCATATCCAATTTTTAATTGATTGTAAAAGCATCTCATTTATTACTATTGTTGAAACTTATGAAGACATATTTAAGACACATTTAACCATACAGAGATATTTGCATAAAAGTTCCTTTGAACATGCCACAATCTTATTTATTTCAGCAAAGGTGTTCATAGAGTAACTTAGCAAAAAAAGGGCGCTCGCATAGCACGCATATTCTAGTTACAGCCATAGGTAGATGCATACGGTCAAGGTTTTGTTAAAACAAGAACAGCTCCTGGCGTAAGAGAAGGATCAGGAAGACTCAAGACAGCACGGTGGACATCAAAATGTTGTGCCATGCATCAAATCCTATTGTTCATGGAGGTGACTGGTTTAATTCACTACTAACTCTTTTTTCAGGAGGATTCCCCTCACTGTTGTCTCAAGGCTTGATTGCGGGGGCCTTTTGTGCGCTGATTGTGTTTGGGGCTCTTGTGGCGTAAAGGGGCTCTCTCTGAGCCTTGTAGGCCCTGCATCATGTATCGACCCTCTCCCCTTATAAAGTCCCTGCCCAATCTAAAATGGCGGCGCCTCTAAGACTCTAGGAATCTAGATATTGACATAGGACTTAGCATGTCCTTCTTGTGGACATGAAAGAAGGACCATCATGTTCTGTAGCTTCAAAGTATTTCCACGGTGGCGGCCATCTTAGAATGATTTTGTTTTCTAATTCTGCTTAGATTTCCAGACTGGCTCGGTCTATCGAATTTCCAAGTGCATTCTAGGCCACTGTTTATCCTTTCCCCCCTATCCCTCTAATCTGGATTCTATCTTCCTAATTGCATAATCTAGTTTGACCTAATGTATTTCAACCTCCCCTTTTTATATTTGCAGCTGGGCCCTCTCTTCAGGATTTTCTGTTTTCCATCTAGTAATCTCATGCATATAACGCTGGGAAGCACAAAACAGAAAGAGTACCTTCTTCTCTCTGGACATCTTCTGTCATGATTCTGCTGTTTAATGGGCTGTCTTTGTAGAACAGTGACATGGAACTCTCCTCCAGCCACCCCATGGTTTGCTCCATCCCTTCCTTCCTTCCTTCCTTCCTTCCTTCCTTCCTTCCTTCCTTCCTTCCTTCCTTCCTTCCTTCCTTCCTTCCTTCCTTCCTTCCTTCTTCTGACCATACCCCCTTCTCCTCAACTTCCCTCAGCTTCCCCCCACGTGAGCATGTAGTACTCCGGTCCCTCCCCTCTTTCCACTCTGGAAATTTGGTGCCCTTAGCCATGGATTCCCTTTCTTGAAGATCACTAGACTCCAAACTACACTATCATATATCCCATAAACTATCTAAAAGTGTGTTCAAGAACTTCAATCACAGCCTTCTCAAATTTCTCCCACAAACCCTTATTTCTACCCGTTATGTCTTCACGAATAAAGGCGCTACCATAAGTGACCTTATCTTTTGCATTAAAAGACCAGCACAATGAAGGAAAACTCTTTGCTCTCTGCTCCGGATCACTGCATCCACTAAAGCCCCCCACAGTCTCAGACTCTGGGTAACTCCCTCTACTGTTGGCCGAGAAGAGGCAACCATCTCCCTTTATAATAATGGGATTATCCTCATCCAAGCATCTGAACCCAATCTAGAATTACTTGATGAAATTTTCCTCTCATCAAACTCTCTGTGAGGAATAAGTTTCCTCCCTGACCCAAGAGCTCATCCTAGCCCTTTAGTAATCCCACGGGTACCACGTTCTGTATCCTCCCCTCTCCCCACTGCTTGTATTGCTCCACCCCCTTCCCTTCCTCCCTATCCACCTTCATCAGATTACCCAGCAGCATTCATTTACCATTACCCTTGCAGCTTGTTTCAACCAACATTTTTGTCATAATAGCCTGAACCCTCATCACACCCCCTAGAGCAGCGACCACTGAAATACACTGACTCGATACTAACACCTTCGCCTCATGTCTGCCCCTTACCTCTGAACATTTACGTAAATTTATTTTTTTAACGCTTTATATAGCACGAACATGACCCACAAGGGTATCAGAGCGCTTTACAATAGTAGATAGTAGTATATGTATAGCATAGGTGACTAGCAGTCAACCAAGAATGATCCACAAGAAGGGAATCAGAATGCTTCACAATATTTTATTTATTTTAGGTATTTATAGAGCGCGCAGCTACCCCAACGGGGTGTCCCGGCCCTGGTAGACAGACAGCACTTGGAGCATGTCAAGGGCACACCTAATCCTGGCGGCAGAATAGCCAGGTCTTGAGAGACTTACGAAACTCAAGTACTGACTGCATCAGGCAGCGGTGAAGCGGAAGTTTGTTCCATCGTTGGGTGGCACCCACCTCGAAAGATTTGCCTCCTGATCTAGTTTTTTTTAAATCTGGGGGTGACAAGCAGATGCTTGGAATTAAATCGTAGAGCTCTGGAATTATTGTATGGGTGGAGTCTCTTTCTAAGGTAGACTGTTCCTAGACCTTTAGCTGCCCAGAAGGCTAGTGTGGGTGCTTTGAACTCGAATCTTTTGGTTATGGGGAGCCAGTGCAGCTTCCGCAGAAAGGGGGATATATGTTGTCTGAGCGAGATGCCGCAGACCAGGCGGGCTGCAGCATTTTGGACCGTCTGGAGTCTGTGGCACAGGCCCTCTGACAAACCCAGGTAAAGTCCATTCGCATAGTCTAGGTGCGACGTAATAAGAGCATGGACCACAGTTTTGGTGTATCGCAGGGCAGGTAGTCAATTTTTTTATCATTTTAATTTTACTAAAGCAGGCGGCAGAGACTGTCTGAACCTGAGTGGCGAAGGACAGACAGTTGTCCCACCTGATGCCCAAGTTCCTGACCGACTCTTTGGGAAGAGGGGCAAAGCTCAATTCTTCCGGCCACCATAGGTTGGAGGCAAGGGGAGATGGTTGGTTGAAGAATAAGACCTTTGTCTTATCCGCGTTGAGTTTTAGGAAATTGCGGTCCATCCAGGCCGCAATATTCCTGAGTAATTTTTTGAGGGGCTCAAAGGTGGCAGCAGATACATCATTATAGGTGAATAAAAGCTGTGTATCATCAGCGTAGGATGTTATTTTGATTCCCGGTTTCGAGATCATTTTGGCCAACGGGGTGAGGTATATATTAAAAAGAAGCAAACTTAATGCGGAGCCCTGCGGGACGCCCCATTTAAGGGGTCTTACAGTGGATGTGTAGGGATGGGTTCGAACCTGCTGTTTGCGGTCTGAGAGGAAGGAAGATAACCAAGTCAATACTGTGCCCTGGATTCCTATGGACTTCAGGCGGTTCAGGAGGATGGGATGGGAGACGGTGTCGAATGCTGCAGACAAGTCTAACAGCACTAACACTGCTTTAGAGCCATCATCTAAAGCCCATCGTATTGAGTCAGCCATTTCAATAAGGGCTGACTCCGTACTGTAACCGGAGCGGAACCCAGATTGAGAGTCATGAAGGAGATCTCTGGACTCAATGAAACTGGCCAGTTGTTGATGAACTAGCTTCTCCAAAATCTTGGCCGTCGCAGGTAGTAGGGAGATTGGCCTATAGTTACAAGGGGCCTCTGGGTCTGCGTTAGCTTTTTTAGGATGGGTACTAGGAATGCGTGCTTCCACGCTGCCGGGTAGATACCCGACCTCAGCGATGAGTTCCAAATAGGATTTAGATGGGGATTAAGAAGTCCTGCCAGGGCCTTATATTGTTTAGCTGGCCAGGGGTCGCCATGTGAGCCAGACTTGCATTTTTGTAATTTCCCAAGAGAGGTTTCCTCTGAAATTTCAGTGAATTCTGCGAGTACCAATGAAGGGGTCTGTTCCATTATTTGTTTTTCAAAGGTCTGGCGGTCGTCATGCAATTTGGAAAATGAGGTATAAATCAGTGCAACTTTATCTTCGAAAAATTCAGAGAGTTTGTTACATAGAAACTGTGAAGTAGGATGAGTGTGAGTCAGCGCCTGTGGATCGGTAAAGGATTTGACAATCTTAAAAATCTCTCTGGAAGAGTTCCTAGCATTGTTAATCCTATCAGATAAAAAGGCTCTTTTGTTCTCTAAGAGTAGTTTGCGGTATTCTTTGAGAGCTGCACAATAGTCAGCCTTGCTTTCAACAGAATATGTAAGTCTCCAGCTGCGTTCAAGAACCTTACAGGCGGACTTTTTTTGTCTAAGCTCCTTAGAGTACCAAGGTGCTGAGGGCGAGGATCTGGGGGATTTTACCAATTTCTGAGGTGCTAGGGAGTCGAGAGCTGTGTCCACCCACTCATTTAAATTCGAGATGCTAGACTCAAGATCGTGTTCCGGAGCCAGTTTAGAATCCTTCATGTAATTGGATAATGATTCTGGGGAGATTTTGCTCCAGTTTCTTCCAAACTCCTTAGGGATCGAGGTGGTTTTATCAGTATGAGTCAGCTGAAAATGGAAGGGGATAAGAAAATGATCAGACCAAATTACTGGCCAAGGAGCCTGGACCGTAATGTCGGGAAAGTTAGAGCATATCAGATCCAGCATGTGGCCTGCTTTATGTGTGGGGAGGGAAACTAATTGCGTAAGGTTGCATCCTGCTAGGGTGGCAATAAAGTGTGAACTGTGTGGGCAGGATACGTCATCCACATGTAAGTTCAGATCCCTCTGTATTGTGAAGTTAGCGTACCGTTTGCATGCTTGAATGATATAATCGGCCAAGGCAGGCAAATGGTCGGACTAGAGTTAGGAGGTCGATAGAGCAGGAGGCCGGAGCAGGAAATGGACGCCCAAAGCTTGATGCAGAAAGAAAGGCCTTCTATACAATCAGTCTGCTGAAAGTGAGGTGATGTGATCCCCCATTTAGTTTTGTAGACGATAGCCACACCTCCACCCTGTTTCCCGTTTTGTCTATTGGCACATAGAATACCGTAGTCTTCGGAAATAGCCAACGTCAAAGTTGGATTAGTGTCATCACGAAGCCAGGTTTCTGTCAGGACAATACACAGTTATTAAACATTAGGTGGTTGAAGTAGTAAACACATTTAGTATGCGCCTTCAATACAAAAGATGTAGGCAATAATATAATATATGGATCGCATAGGTGGCTAGAGGTCAACTTAGAATGTATATTTGTGCATTAGAAGCATTTTTACTTCTTTTTTGAAGGAGGTAAAGGAAGAGATTCCACGTACCACTGGAGGTAGGGAGTCCCAAATCTTCGGTGCAATCCCTGAGAATGCTCTGCAACCAGTTCTCTTTTTATGGAAGGATTGTGGTTTCAGTAGAAGTGAACTCGCACTTCGCAGTAGTCTGCATCCTCCCGATCGCTCTAGCTTTAGAGCTAAGTAACTGGGGGTATTGCTATGCAGGGCTTTTGGGTCATGCAAGCGATCTTTAGGTGCATTCTTGCCTCGTAGGGCAGCCAGTTCAGAACTTTCAAGGTCGGAGAGATGTAGTTATTTCTTTTAGTTCCTGATACCAGTTTGGCCGCAGCGTTAAGCGATGCCCTCAGTGGGGCCGGCTAGTATTTGGGGAAACCGCATAGAGTGGTGCTTCCATGGTCTAATCTTGGTAGCACTAGGGCTTGTACTGCCATTTTTTTAAATCTCTTTTTATTGTTTTCATTCAAAACATCGGCAGAAACAACAAAAGGCAAATAGGCAAAAGGTTCAGCTAATTCACAAGACCTTTAACACATTTCACTATTGAATTTTGCAACAATCTGTCTATCTTCAGTTATATCCTTCAGCAGTTCATCTAGTACAGGACCCTCACCCATCCCCAAACTCTTCATCTGAACTATCTTCCTCGTCTCTGGTATCAGCCTACAAATCTCTCCCCGGTACGTATTCCACGCCGCCCATATTTTGGTCCATTTCTGGGGGCATTTCCGATTTTTGTCCTTTCAGTCATCATGATAAGATTCATATCTCTGCACCAGACCGTCGACAAAGGCAGTTCCACTGCTCCCCATTTCTGCACTATGTTGCGTTTTGCTACCACGAGGCCCAGCGTAACCCATGTTTGCCCAGGACGTGTAAGATCATTGGGTTCCCACATGTTGAGTAAACATCTGCGCGGTTCCGGCAGAAGTGACATTCCCATTGCTTGTGATATTGTTCGCAGCACCGTCCGCCAATAGTTCGCTATTGCCGAACATTCCCATAATGTGTGGAAAAAGGATCCCTTCTCCCCGCACCCTCTGAGACAATATGGATGTTGTGTCCTACCCATCTTGTGTAGAGTGGTTCTAGTATATGTGCGGTGTAAGATCTTAAGCTGTACTAATCTAAGTCTCGCGGGGATTCTTACCTCCTTGGGCGAGGCCAGGGCTTCCTGCCATTCTGTATCATCCATGCCTACCACGTCTGTCACCCATCTATTTCATAGTGAAACTGTAGGGTCCGGCAGGTTATTGATTAGTTTGCGGTATGTAAAGGACGTGGCGCCTTTTGGCATGTGGTCTGTAAGCAACCGATCTTCCAGTGGGGAAGCCTCAGGGACTTCAGTGTCCTGCGGCAATACCGCCAGTAATGCGTGACGTATTTGTGTGTATCTGAAAGCTTCCGTCTGGCCTAGTTCGTATTGTTGCCTGAGCTGGTCAAATGATAGTATATTCCCTCTGTCCCACAGATCCGCCACCGTGGAAATACCTATGCTGTCCCATTGCTCGAATCCCTTGCTATTTCTCAGGTGTCCTAACTGTCTAGTGTCCCAGAGAGGTGTTAGTTTAGTGATGACCCCTTTCCATCCCAACCGTGTCTGCGCTGCGTGCCAAAGCGTGGCTGTGTGTTTTGTCGGGCCCACCAGTTTTACCGCTTGCCCTTTGTTGTACAGGACTGCGAGCATAGTACCTGTTCCTAGCTGAGCCCTATCCGCCTTGTAAGCTGGGTCGGTCTGCAGAGCGTGCATCCACTGGTTAATAACCTTGAGGTGCGCCGCCCAGTAGTATAGCAGGTTGTTGGGGAGTGCTATTCCGCCATCATGCCAGCTCCTGTACAATTTTGTTTGTGCTATACGCACCGGTCTGTTGCCCCAGAGGAGTGTGGTAGCCTGCGCAGCTATTTGTTTAAAATATTTTAACGGTACTGGATACGGTGTGTTTTCTAGGGCATACAAAAACCGGGGCGAGGTCATCATCTTATGCAATGCCGCCTTCCCCAGCAGTGTCAGGGGAAGGGACTCCCAATGTGCCACATCCTTTTTTAAGCGCTCCAGGGGGGGGCTAGGTTCCTGGAAAAAAAGTCTGCTGCATCGGCCGTGATGTGTATGCCTAGATATTTGAATGAGTCCTGCGCGAATACAAGTGGGCAATTATCCGGGAGCTGCGGTGCGGGGCCCTTCAGACATATAATACCGACTTGGACCAGTTTATAGTATATCCTGATCGCTTACAAAAGCTGTCACATGTCTCAAGGAGCACCGGTATGGAATTCCCTGGGGCCGTAAGGTACACCAGAATGTCTTCAGCATATAGGGAAAGACGGTCTTCCCACGCTTCCTCTCATCTGACTCCTTTCAATAAAGAAGCACCTCTAATCCTCGTCGCAAGGGGTTCTAATACTAACGCGAATAGGAGCGGTGACAGGGGGCATCCCTGCGCGTCCCTCTCGCCAGCAGTATGGCATCTGATAGGTGCCCATTAGCCGTGACATACGCCAGGGGCCCTGTATAGAGCAGGCGGATCCACGCACAAAATTTAGGGCCAAATCCCAAATGTGGAAGGACCGCAAAAAGGTAACTCCACTCCACCATATCAAAGGCCATTCTCGCATCCAAGGATACGAGAACTGCCAGTTCCGTCAGGGATGGTGCCTTAGCCAGTGCTCCATGCAAGCGCCTGAGGTTTAATGCGGTGTTTCTATTTAGCATGAAGCTGGATTGGTCCGGGTGAATTAGGTGTGGGAGGTGCGCCATCAGTCTGTTTGCTAGACGTTTAGCCAAAATTTTAGCCTCTGCATTAAGCAGAGATATTGGGCGATAAGAGGTGCACTCGGACGGGGGCTTACCGGGCTTTGGGATAGCCACTATTGTGGCCAGCCGTTAGTCCAGCGGTAGTTCACCTTTCTCGAGGCTGTCGGTGTACATCTTCAGTGGATGTGGACTAGTGGATTCTGCCAACTGTTTGTATAATTCTATTGGGATCCCGTTGGGTCCCAGTGCCTTGCCTGACTGCAATGAACGGATTGCTTCTTGCAACTTGTCCTCTGTAAGATCCGCCTCCAGTTCCAGAGAGGCCTCCTGCGTTAGTTTGGGCCTTTCTATATTGGCTATGAATGCTGAGGCCTCAGCCACTGATATCTCCGAAGTCGATGCATAGACTTCCCGGAAATGCCCTGCTAATGTATTTACTATGGTCCGGGGGTCTGTCGTGAGTTGTCCCTCTGTGGTCCGTATTTGGACAATACCTCTGGTACCCCTCTCACGCCAGTCCAGCCAAGCCAGTAGCCTCCCCGCCTTGTCCCCTACATCATATATCTTATGCTTGGTCACTGTGAGGTTAGTCACTGTTTCATTCCGCAGATAGTCCCTGTACTGCTGTTGTCTGAGGTGCAAAACGTGTGCCGTGTCAGGTGTAGGATCTGCCGAGTGCTCTATTTCGGCCGCGTGTACAGCTAGCTCCAAGTCTGCTAACTCTTTCTGTTTTTCTCGCTTTATGCCCTGTGATGGATACTATAGCTTGCCCCCTGATGAAAGTCTCATAAGCTTCCCATACTGTGGACGGGGAGCTGACAGATGCAGCCTTTTCCGCAAAGAAGTATTTTGTGGTTTTGCGGAGTTCTTTTCTAATTTTTGGGACTTGTAAGTACCCGGGGTAAATAGGGTAAACTCTTCACGGGGACTCATGTTGGTAAGTGAAGGTCAACACAACTGGCGAGTGGTCAGAAATTCTCCTGGGTTTAATCACAACGCCCTCAACATTCTGCAAGCAGGTGTCTAATGTCATAAAATAGTCTATTCTAGACAGACTGTTGTGTGCATTGGAGTGAAACGTATATTGGCGCGTTGTGGGATGGTTATGCCTCCAGACATCAACGAGCCCCAGCGCCTCCGTGAAGCTCTGCAAGCGGGAGACTCCGGGTGTCTGTGTCCTAACTGGATATCTGTCTAGGTTGGGGTCCATTGTGGCATTGAAGTCCCCCCCAATAATGGGGTTCCCTTCCAGCAATGCAAGTATAAAGTCACTCAGTGCTGGGAGCGCCACCGCATGGAGTGCTGGGGGGATGTATATTGATACCACGTTAATAAGCTTGCCTTCCCATTGACCCTGTATTGCTGAAAATCTTCCCTCGTCATCTCTCCTGGTTTGGATTACTATGAAGGAAGAGTTCCTCCGCACCAGGATGCCCGTTCCACTGGAGCCTGACGAGAACTCGGAGTGTAACACCATCTTGTACCCCCATCTGTCTAGTGCCTTACATGCCGTGCCTGTGAGGTGTGTTTCTTGCAAGAGCGCTAATGTGGGAGCTTGACGTTTCAGGGCCTGTAACACTAGCCCCCTCTTAATTTTGTCTCCGAGCCCATGGACATTCCAAGTTAACAGCCTGAGGGGGGGTCACTTGAGCTTCAGGGGCCATGCCCTGGGCATGGTCAGCTGGGGTGTGAATCGCCATGGATGCGGTGGACGAGGAGCCCAGTCCATTTCCTAATCGAGCTGCGTGGAGACCTGCTACTCAGAAGGTAATTTGCCTTGTTATCAGTGCCGCTGCAAACTAGAACAAAGAAAAACAAAACCCAAACTTCCCAACCCCTTATCCCACTCTCCCACCCTTCCTCCCTGCCTGACGGACTCGGAACCGCCCGCCACCCCAACTCAGCAGAGCGCTTCATCCCAAACCTGAACAGTGTCCTTGCTTGATGGGGGTAAGAAGTCCAAGGGAAAGCGCAGGCCCTCTCTTCTCTCCCGAGCCTGCGTCAGTCCAGTGTCCAAGGGCGGCATGCCCGTGATCTGTCCCTGCATGGGTGTTAGCTAACCGGTTGTTGTTTCACCAGTAGTTTCCGCACTTGCTAGGATCGTCTGTTTCCGACCGTTGCAAGCTGTCCGGATCTGACTGCTGTGGGTCTTGGCTACCTGTATCCACATTCTCGTCCCTTCAAGGTTGGCTTCTGTTACCGCGGCGTGGCCTGTCCACTCGTCACCATCCTTCAAGCCAGTCGTGCGCCTCCTCTGGCGTTTCAAAAAAACACGTCTTGCCCTCCGTCACCACTCTAAGTTTTGCAGGGAATAACATGGAGTAGGGCAGCTCCTGCGCCCTCAACGATTTTTTTACCTCCAGGAAACTTCGTCTGCGCCATGAGACCGCTGCTGTGTAGTCTGGAAAGGAGACCGCTGAGTTTTGGATTCGAATTGATGGAGAGACTCTTGCAGTCTGCAATATGGCATCCCTGTCGCGGAAGTTGAACAGGCGAGCGAGCACCGGTCTGGGGGGTGCCCCCGGTTTGGGTCTGTCACCCGGGACTCTATGGGCCCTCTCCACAGAGAAAAAATTGGAAAGTCCTTTGGGCTGCAACCTGGTCTTGATCAGGTCAAGGACACATAAATCCATTGCCGGAATGCCTTCACTTTCTGGAATACCACGAATTCTGACGTTGTTTCTGCAAGAGCGTCCTTCCTGGTCGTCTAGCCTCTCCGCCATTAACTTATTCTCAGTTTCAAGCCGAGCCAGCACTTTCTGCAGCGCAGCTGTGTCTGTTACTAAGGTTTTGGTGACTTGTTCGACTTCCGTGACTCTGGCCGTCATTTTCTGGAAGTCCGCCCGTAGTAGGGATACATCCGTGGAAATTGACCCCACTGTAGCCTGGACATTCGTGAGGGCCGCCATTATGTCCTCTAGCATCACCTTTTGGGGACCGTCGCCTTCTGTAGTTTTCCCTGAGGAGTTTTGTCCCTCAGACAGTGGTGGAAAGTCTTTGCCATAAGCATATTTGGCTAATCTGGACTGCGTGTTTTGATTCCGAGGACCCCTGCCCGCCATGATGTCTCCTGAGACTGTCAGGGTATACCACCACTCAATGCCATCGCCTTTCTTGAGTTTATGGGCCTCGTGGTCCGCAGAGTATTTAGGGCTCTTGACTCAGTATGGCCAGTTCTCAAATAGGTCATCGGATTGTTGTATAGCAGGGGGTGGGTCAGTTGCTGACTGTATTCTACAGAGTCCGATTCCGCTCACCACCACTGGCCCGAGCTATGTGGCCGCTTTTAGACAAGGTGCGTCACGCCCGCTGTGTAGTGTCAGGCCGTGTGGGTTCTTAGGGTCTCCCACAGTGCCGGGGTTCACAGTATTGAATGACACTCAGGGGTGGGCCATGCTCTGTGGCCTCCTACCAGCGTTGGTGTGCGTCCTCTCTGTGCCCCTTAGGTCGTGCGCCTACGCTCTCCTGGGCTCCCAGTTATTGCGGTCCTTGACTAATCTAGTCTTCGGCTCTGCCCCAGTATCCAGGCCCCACCGCACCCTGGCTGCTCCACTTGCTGTTTTTCGGTTGCTGCAGGCAGTTTCACAGACTCTGGTGTATGCGCGGATCGCGCCTCCTCCCGTTGTCGCCAGGGGTGTCTCCGGTGCCCTCACCACTGCCTGCCCTGGGCTACTGCCTCCGCATCTTACACCGGGATCATCCAGCAATTGAGGCCCCGGTCGCTGCGTGGGAGGTAGGCCGCTGTAGTTCGCCGTCGGCTGGCACTGGAACCCGGTATCGGATGTCGACCGGAGTTGCGCCTACAGCCGCCGCTCGGTCCTGGGCCTCAGCACAGACCCTTGGGATGCAGTATTGTCGCGGATAATTTGCCGGATTGACTTGGAGGGCTACGTCCTCCCTGGAGCTCCTTCACTAAGCAGCCATCTTGCTCGGCTGCTAGCCACGCCCCCCTGTACTGCCATTTTTAAGTCGGTCAGTGGGAGAAAGGGTTTAAGTTTCCTTAGTATACTCATCTGGTGATTAGCTCCCTTGGTGGCATTAGTGATTTGTGCCTGCATGTTCAGGTGTTTGTCTATGGTCACTCCCAGGGATTTTGCAGAGTCAATGATGTGTGGAGCACAATCAAAGGAAGTTAGGTGTTTCAACCATAAGTCTATCTTGGGTGTGTGATTGGGTTGGGCGATGAGGAGGAATTCTGTTTTTTTTGGTGTTAAGCATGAGGAGGTTGCCAGTGAGCCAACTTTGAGTATTCTGTAGAATAGCGTTGAGGGACATGAAGTCGTCTGGTGAGGAGATTTTCATATACAGTTGGGTGTTGTCCGCATATAGGAGATATAGAATGTTCGCGGAGTTCAATGCTTTTGCCAAAGGCTCAATGAGTATATTAAAAAGAATGGGTGAAAGTGCTGAGCCCCCGCTGTCACCACTGATGCATCTGTGACACCCTTTCTGGCAAACCCTGACACTTGCTATCTAGCAACCCCCTAACATGACTGATAACATGGCACCTATCGACTCATCAATCAGTTTATGAGCTTCAGCGCCGGGACACCTCCGTCGGAGGTAGCTGTGCGCTTTACAAACTACTAAATAATAATAATATGAGTCCCACACCCCCACTCCTCAATCATGACTCCATCTCTATTCCCCCCTCCCCTGGTTCTCCCAACTCAGCTTCTCCCTAACATCATAAATCGGAGCACCCTCTCTCCTGGCCCCCTGACCCACATCACGACCTCCTGTTTCCACATTACTAATGACGCCAAACTCACTGAGATCTCTCAGGAGCTTCATCAACTCACGGCTGAGGTTTAAAGCCTAATATCCCTCACCTCCGAGCTCGCTAATTGTTGGTGTCCCACCAGACCGATGGGTATGATTAGACCCTCCCTTTAGCAATCCAATAGTCAAGTCAAGTCAAACCAGCTTTATTCGGTGTAAAACATACAACCGTAAAGCATACTAGACAGAAGGTACTATATACACATAAATAATTAAAAAATTCAAATAATTACATCTTTAAAAAAACAGTATTTCATAGCAGGCATTACATCTTTATTCAATATACAGTACTATGATAATTATCAGGGCAAAAATCGCATATGTACAAAGCAAGCGTTTTTGTGCAAAATCTTAACATATAACAAAAGGGGAAGAAAAAAAATGATTCATAAACATACTTGAGATTAGGATGATAGATGATATCAACATTACGGAATAATGACACAACTAAAGGCAGTCATCAGGTTTTTCAGATATTAATGCTTCCAGATTTGACGAATCTTTTCTTTTCCTAATCGCCCTTTGTATAAAATTAATAACAGAATAAACAGTTTTTACATTATCCATAGTACATAATAAGTTAAAAGTGTGTTTATAATGGAAAAGCCTACTGGTTAAAAAAGTGGTTTTATAACAATTCTCTGTATATCTTTATAAAAGGTACAAAACAGTAAGAAGTGCATAGTGGACTGGGGGGGTCTTTCCATCACATATAGGACCATTTTTCCTTACTTGAGAATGCTGTTATATAATGTAGTGTGCCAAATCTTAGCCTTGTTAAGTAGAATCTCTGCGAAGTGTTTCTTATCAGAGTTAAATATGTTTGTAATCCCACCACAGAGGGGATCCAATAACAATCACGTTAGACGGATATCACCCCGCACATCCAATGGGATCTCAGCAATCGCAATGTCTCCTCATTTGACCTGGAAGACAATTCCCTGCCCCCACGCCTCCACTCGACACATCAGGATGAAAGATACTCAATCGGACAACAATATTTACTCCCTCCTCCTTCAGTCAAAACCACATAGAGATGCTAGGCCCAATCTCACAGCAGGTAACAATTCCAACTTCAAGAAAATTCCCATCACTCAGGCTGCCTCCGCTGTCACCATACCCCACCTGAAATGTACGCTACTGAATTGCAGATCGGCATCTAAACACGCAGTCCTGACTGAAACTTGGCTAAATTACTCCTTCACACCATCGTTTGACATTCTAGCACCGCCCAGCTACGACATCATCAGATTAGATAGACGAAACAGACCTGGTGGAGGTAACCCCTGTACTCTCTGCAATAATCTCTCTATGTAGCAAGCACAAAATTAAGGGTGGGCGAAGTTCGCGAAGTAGCGCTACGCGAAGCTACGCGAAGTGCACTTTGCACTACGCGAACTTCACGTAGCACTACGCGAGCTGCGTAGTAGCATGTTCGCACTGTGCAAGATGCATTTTCAACGATTGCACAGTGCGAACAAGCATCCGGCACTGTGCAATCATTGAAAACGGCATCTTGCACAGTGCGAGCTGTAGTTTTCTTCCGCTCGGGTAGATTTTTACTCGAGCGGCAGCTTTCTCAATGCAAACTTGTAGTTTCTCATCGCGAGCGGTCGCGAGCATGCATGACCACTCGCAATGAGAAACCTGACCTCCCTGCATTGAGAGTCTCGCCGGGATATCATTTTGCTTGCTCGCGGTCGCGAACATGATGTTGAGGACCGCGAACAAGCAAACAATGACCGCTGCACTACGCTACGCTGCGCTACACTTGTTCGCACTGTGCTACGTGCAGCTCGCGTAGTGCAAAGTTGCGCAAACTTCGCAAACTACGCAAGCGTAGCGTAGTGCTTCGCCCAGGGTTACACAAAATGTTACTCTCATCTCTGTGAATATCTAGGCATCGATATCCTGAGTACAGATAGGCCTCGATACAAACTGCATGCGTTTTACCACCCTCCAGGAGATAACCTCCCATCCATTGAACAAATTATGGAAATCATCAGAAACAACTCTGGTGTATACTGCGCCCAAATCTTCCTTGGTGACTTCAACCTCTACTGGAATGACCCTATGACCAATCAGTGATTAGCCTAAAAACCTTCATAGCTGACCTAAACTTGATCCAAATATGCGAAAGTCCTACCCAGAACCTGGAAGCGACATTGGATCTAATTATCTCTAAAGCTAATTCCATTCAACTTGAATCTATCATTCCATGTGATTGGACAGACCATCACTGCATCACTTTGCTCTCATCACTGAATCGCTGTCCTCAAAAATCGTTCAAATAAAAAAAACAGACACTGGAAAAGAAACCCTCGAAACATAAACCTGCATAAAACATAAACCTGAATGAACTGACATCTATCAGCAATTACATCCTAACCCCTCCAAGGACCTGTCGGATGTCCAGGGTCTTACTGATCATTACACTAATTCAATGACAAACATTCTCTATGGCACCCCTACAACTAAAAAGAGTGTCCACCAAAGACGCTGAGCCTTGGTACAATGGTAGTCTAAACACTGAAAGATGCAATCTAAGATTGGCTGGATGGTCATGGAGATTCTCCTCCTCGCTTGAACACATCCAGCACCTGAGACCTCTAAGAATCATTAACAACAAACGCATACATAGCTGAAAAGCAAACATCTTTAGGAAATAGCTAAACAATGCTAGGAATCGATCTAAAAACTGTTTGAACTTGTTAAATCGCAATCTAACACGAAACCCAACCTGCTTTCTGGGTCTAATCTGCACCCTAACCGCTAAGAACTTGCCGCATTCTTTCTGGGATGGACGAAAAAAACTGAAAGTGACTTAAAGACTTCATTGGATCTCCTCCCAGTGCTTCCACATGTCAGTCCCCACCCGCCCGTGTGGCCCAAGCGTCCTGCACCTCCCCCAAAAATATTGCCACCTGGTGTTCATTCCAATCCATTGATGAAATGACCATACTAAAAATGCTGTGAACCCTTCAAACCACTTCAGCGATCCGCTTCCTTCAAATCTCTTCATTGATATTAAAACCTCTGTTTCCCACTCTGAACCAAAATAGTAAATGATTCATTAATTCAAGTCACTATACCAGACTGCCTCAAGTCTAGACAGATAACCCCCATTCTTAAAAAACCCATGGCGGACCACACTGCTCTAAATAACTTCCACCTTGTCTCTAGCTTCCCGACTCTTTCAAAGCTCCTCTAGAAATGTGCCCACACCCAGCTATACAATCACGTAGAGCAATACCAACTCTTAAACCAATACCAATTTGGACTCCTGCAGGGACACAGCACTGAATCAGCCCCGACACACATCATTGACGACGTGTGACAAATGCTTGATAAAAATGAATCCTGCATTGTAAGCGTCCTTGAGCCTCACATCAGCATTTGATACGGTCAAACATGACAGCCTCCTTGACTTACTGGAAAGCAGGATGGGTCTTACTTCCAAATAGGGATCTGAAGGAAAATCAAACCCTTCCTCCCCTCGATGACTTCAAGTCAGTTGCTCAAGCCATAGTGATTTCCAGGCTGGACTACGGAAATAAACCCTTTGCGGCCTTCCTAGGTCAAAGTTGTCCCCTATTAGGGCCCCCCTTAACTCAGATTGAAGGCTTATTACTGTATCTAAATGCAATAACCACATCACACCTTATTTGAAATCACTAAACTGGATCCCTTACGAGGCACAAATTAATTCTTAAATTGCCTGCATGACACACAAAGCCACACACCCCAACACCCCGAGGTACACTGCACAACAACTGGAGCTGCCTGGTGGCTCTAGAACCTCAAGAAGCACCACATGCAGAAATTCAAGAAGAAAATTTACAATCGAGCCTACTCTGGCAATGCCCCGAGTATCTGGAATTTCCTACCATCTGAAATCCGAGTTAACTGTTCACCTGCATCTTTCAAAAGATACGTGAAAGTGCTACTGATGAACAAATTCTTGCTTCAGCTCCCTTGATACTGTAATTACGATGGTTATTACTGTTTATTATTGGCTGCCTGACCTGTATCTCTCATGGACGGCTCCTCCATTGGAGGGAAGGAGCGTCACCCCACTTAAATGCACCCCAGAAAACCCTCAGAGACGAAAAATACAATGATAATGAGGTTAATTCATTATCATTTAAATTTTTGTCGCCCCGTCCTGACTCAGGAAGGGGCGGGGCCTGCGAGCGGCAGCAGGGGTGGGCTTCCTGTGCACTAGTTTATAGTGCGCATGTCTCTTTGGATGGCCGTCTTGTGACGGGCAGCCTAAAATACGCATTTTAACCTCTCAACTCAGCCGTCTTAGACAGATGGGTTGAGAGTCTGAACACACATTTACTGTCTTCTGGAGCCCCAAGACACATCACTCTCTACAATCCTGGAGCTTCTCTCATGCAAGAGCAGTGCATGGATTGGTTAAGTAGGTTAGCTGGGGCCCTGGATGTGACGTTGGAAAAGAAGAGGACCGGTGCAACAAGGACCAGCCTGCTCAAGCAGTTGTTTTAAAAAAAATGTATTTCATGTATTTAATTTATTTTATCTCCCCACTCATGTGCCCATCCCTCCAATCGCCATTCTTGCCAGCCACCACTGGTTTTGCTCACCCTAATCGTTTATGTAGCGTTTTTTGGACTAATAGGAGTTCTTCCCCACTTGGATTCTGCTACTTCCTGTATTGTTACTGTGATTGTTAGTATTGTTTATTATTGTCGGCCTTGCCTCTTTCTCTCACCCTGATAATTTGTAAAGCACTCTAATACGGTCTTGTGTCATGTTCACGCTATGTAAAACTTTAAATAATTCAATTACTCCCACATTATGCTGTTGAGCAGCAGTTTATTGATTTTATTTACTTTCTGGTTTTTACTTTTCTCAAATGTTTTTCAGCTATTTCTAGTTTGCCAGTATTCACTGAGCTACAGTCTGTTTAGTTATCCCACCTCTAACTTTAGTGCTGGTTGAGAGAGCACACCAGCCTGGCTACCTATGAGTTAAAAGCTGTGGTGTTTTTGTGCAGCGAGTGCAATGATGGTGCCCAAAGCCTGTTAGCATCCTTTCACCCCTGGACAATGCCTAGCACCTGGAACCCTCTCTTAAAATCCTCTCTTAAGTCAAATGGCTCTGTCCTTACCTCCTACACCTCGGCTGCCCTTTACTCTATCAACCATAAAGTTAGGTCTGGTTCTTACATTTATTCACCTGCTCCTCACATGCGTAGCCCTGCTGTCAACATTCCTTTTCAAGCACAAAACCTGCAAGCAAGATTTTTGAACCCTGTAATTCCCTTGACTTTCCATAGGTCTCTCCTCCTCCTCACGCTTTGCAACATCACTTGAACAAACCTTGGCCACATTTATTAGAACAGTACTGAGGTGCGCTCATTGTTTACACATGATGGAGAATGCACCACAACAGTGCATGCTGCACATCACACAAAGATAAAGGGCCTTCTGCGACTCACACACATGTCCGGCAAGTACATAGTCCCTACACAGCTTTTACAAAGGCCCACATGCTTAACACTGCTTTTCAAATACACACAAAATGCCATAGGCACAACTCAACAATGTAAAACTAATTCACAGTGTGAAACCCACCAGCAAATGATCCACAGCCTGCCGCGGGCCCCAAGGGTCTTTACTATCTCAGCTGCGTCATACAGCAGCACAGCTTAATGACACCAAAGTGTTCTTCCTTTGAAAAAGGTGCTATGCATGTGGTGTTTGTACAGCACAAAACTAACCAAAAAGCAGCCGAGCTCCCTATCGGGTCCAGGGGAGGGACAGAGTCAACGAGTGATAGGTGAGGCGGCTGGATAGCGGATTGCTACTGCAATGTGACCGAAGAGCCTGAAACTAGCAGCATGTGTGATAATTCCTCAGCAGTTTCTCCCTTTATGACAGGTAGAGCGGGTGCAGGCCCAGATCTCTCAGAAATAAAACATTTATAGCTCAGCAGTAATTCCAATAAAACAGCACTGAGCACCCCACTTCAGCCAATCTTTAATGATTGTTTGAAGAACAGGGCTACAGGAAGGTGTGTTAAATGCCGATCATTAACCGTTCACCAGCTGCATACGGGGGACTGCATTGGCTAGATGGAACACTGTTCTCCGGCAACCGCTCAAGTCATGCATGCGGGCGCTACAACATGTTGCAAAGGGTTAGTTGAACCCTCGATTTCAATTCACACAACTTACCTACACACATCACAGTTTAAAAAATATATATATTTCTTTATTAGGTGTTCCTTCATATCAACGGATTACATACAAGTATCAGCATCAATCTCTGTCACCTCAGCCGAGGTGGAACACTGTTTTATATCAGTACAAAACAAGATTTAGACCACCGATGTAGCCAGTGGAGGAGACTCTTATTCCTTCTCATTTTTATAAACATTTCCAAAAACATAACTGTAACTAACCATCCCCCACCCCTACTCCCCCCCAAACCTCCACTCCACCCCTACCCTCCTCCTCTCCCCCCGCCAGGCCTGGGTACCTCAAGGTCTGTACTTCGTATCATCTGTACTGGGTCCCTTTGCGTCTGCCCACCGTGACCCGGGGCCCCCCTGTGGGAGGCGCCAGCTCCTCATTTGCATGTGTGGATTGTGTGGTGTGCCCCATTATGTCTTGCATCATTGTTCCCCATGCCAGCAGCACTTCCGGTGGTTTATGCTCTCCCCTGGTGTTACGCATTACACACATCACAGTTATCTCTACCCCCACCGTATGCAGCGCGTGTTCCTGATTTGAGCGCGTGTTCCCGTTTCTGGTGACCGCCCTGCTAACACCAGAAACAGTCGCTCCCCCTCCTCCTCTCCTCTCCTGGCTGGTATCGTACCTATTGCTGCTGAATTCTGCCTCGCATTTCATTTTATTTTGGAATTTAAAGCTGCGCCGCGCTTTGTGACACTGATGTGCCTTGCTGCCTAATAGAATAACATTTCGAGTGTGGTGATTAGTGATTAGCCCTGCACAGCGCTTTCTGGCTTCACCTGATATAGCGCTTTCCTCTGCTGGCCTGAGATAGTCTTGCCCTGCATAGCGCTCCATTTTCAGTGTGGCTTTTGTTGGTTGAGACGCTCGCAACGTTTGTTTACCAGACTGCCATTTTGTTGATTTCCCTGACCCTCCCTGAATCTCGCTCCCGCCTCCCTGCTGCCCCTCCCACGCTCCGCCCCTCCACTATCCATATATGACAAATGCATCAGCGCGCAGCGTTCACGCGCAGCGTTTTGCGCCCCAGTCGCGCCGAAGGTGCGCCAAAGGTAAGCCCGTCTACGCCCGTCCGCGCCTGGCCCGCGCCTAGCGCCAGTCCCCCTGGCCCCTGCTCCACCCATCCCCCCCGCATTATATACAACGCCTCCACCCTCTTAGCCCTAAATCCCAGCCGCCTCCCTAACTGCGCCCAAGCCGCCCCCGGACACACCCATGGACCCTTCACATGCAACTCCTGCAAGTACGACAGCACCAAGACCAACTCCACATCCACGAACACCAAACAGAGATCTGACACCAACCACCTTAAATGCATCCTGCTCAACACCCGCTCAGTCCACAGACACGCCATCGAACTTTGGAATCTACTAGACACCATCTCTCCGGACGTCGCCTTCCTAACAGAAACATGGATGAACGCCTCCTCAGCCCCAGACATCACCATTGCCATCCCGGAAGGCTACAAGATCATCCGAAAAGACCGCACCAACCAAAAAACAGGTGGAGGCATCGCTATTGTCCACAAGAATTCCATCCGAATCTCAACCAGCTCAGACGTCAACCTCGCTAGCCCGAACACCTCCACTTCCAGATCCACACCGACCCCAATACCACACTCAGAGGCACCCTCCTCTACAGGCCACCAGGACCCCGTGCACAATTCAGTGATGATATCACTGACTTCATCACACCACACGCCCTCCCCTCCGAGGACTACATCCTACTGGGAGACCTCAACTTTCACCTGGAAAAGATCAACGACAGCAACGCCACCACCCTTCTGGACAATCTCGCCAACCTTGGACTCAAACAACTTGTTAACACCCCCACTCACTACGCAGGTCACACACTCGACCCCATCTTCACCTCAAGCAAACATATATCCTTCAGTCACACCACAGCTCTCCATTGGACGGACCACAGCTGCGTTCACTTTGTCTACAAAAAGACCACATCCCACAACCATCCTCAACCTACTCTGCGAAGAAACTGGAACAAAATCACCTTCGACCAGATCTCCTCATCGCTTCTTCAAAACCCCCCTGCCCTCTCCACGAACCCCAACCAAGCAGCCATTAACCTCACCCAATGGATAACCAACAGCGCCGACAACCTAGCACCTTTGAAAAAACGTCAAATTAAGAGAGACTACAAAAACGCTTCCTGGTTAAACGATGATCTTAAGAAATCCAAGAAACTCTGTCGCTCCCTCGAGAAGGCCTGGAAAAGAGACCCAAACACCAGCACCATGGACGCCTTCAAAAACGCCACCCGCACACACCACCAACTGATCCGGACTGCCAAGAAAGCAGCACTTAAAGAACGACTAGACAACAACGCCCACAACAGCAAGGAATTATTCAACATCGTCAAAGAGTTTACCAACCCCTCTGCCAACTCCAACGACGTCACTCCCTCTCAAACCCTTTGTGACTCCCTAGCTTCGTTCTTCCACAACAAAATCGCAGACATCCACAACAGCTTCGACAACCAACCCGGAGACCAACCCCCCCAACGTTCTGCCATACCCTCACCCCCCTTGAACATCCTCAAGGACTGGAACCCTATCTCCACTGAGGACACCATCCGCCTGATGAATTCCATTCACTCGGGATCCCCCACAGACCCATGCCCTCACCATATCTTCAACAAAGCAGACTCCATCATAGCACCACACCTCCGAGACGTCATCAACTGCTCCCTCAACTCCGCCACCTTCCCGGAAAGCTGGAAACACGCCAAACTCAGCGCCCTTCTGAAAAAACCCTCAGCTGACCCCACCGAACTCAAAAACTACCGCCCCATATCGCTCCTACCATTCCCGGCCAAAGTCATTGAGAAAGCTGTCAACAACCAGCTCGCCGCCTTCCTCGAAACAAACAATTCCCTCGACTTCTCACAGTCCGGCTTCCGAGCCAAACACAGCACTGAAACCGCACTCATCGCAGCAACAGACGACATTCGAACTCTACTGGACAATGGAGACACAGTCGCCCTCATCCTCCTTGACCTCTCCGCAGCCTTCGACACAGTCTGTCATAACACCCTCCTACAACGCCTCAAAAACATAGGAATACAAGGTAAAGCACTGGAATGGATCACCTCGTTCCTTACCGGAAGAACTCAGAGAGTCCGCCTTCCACCATTCAAGTCAGAGGCCACTGAAGTCATCTGCGGCGTGCCACAAGGATCCTCACTCAGCCCCACCCTCTTCAACGTATACATGAGACCCCTCGCAACCATCGCACGCCAACACAACCTCAACATCATCTCCTACGCTGATGACACTCAACTTATCCTCTCACTCACCAAAGACCCGAACACCGCCAAAACCAACCTACATGAAGGGATGAAAGAAGTAGCCGAATGGATGAAGCAAAGCTGTCTGAAGCTGAACTCTGACAAAACAGAAGTCCTTATCCTAGGTACCTCCCCCTCCGCCTGTGATGACTCTTGGTGGCCAGAGGCCCTTGGAAAAGCACCCATCCCGACGAACCACACACGGAACCTGGGCGTCATCCTGGACTCCACACTCTCAATGAACAGACAAGTCAACGCAGTCTCATCATCCTGCTTCAACATTCTTCGCATGCTCAAAAAAACATTTAGCTGGATCCCCACCGAAACTAGAAAAATGGTCACCCACGCGCTGGTCACAAGCCGCCTGGACTACTGCAACACCCTATACGCCGGTACCACCGCAAAACTTCAGAAAAAACTCCAACGCATCCAGAACGCATCAGCCAGACTCATACTAGACATCCCGCGTAAAGACCACATCTCTAGTCACCTGAAATACCTCCACTGGCTCCCCGTCAATAAGAGAATAACATTCCGCCTCCTAACCCACGCACACAAAGCTCTCTACGAACTCAGACCCGAATGCCTCAACACACGACTTTCCTTCTACACCCCCCCACCCGCCAGCTACGCTCCTCCGACCAAGCCCTTGCTACTGTACCTCGCATCAACAAAACCACCATGGGAGGAAGATCCATCTCCTACCTGGCAGCTAAAACCTGGAACTCACTTCCCACTCACCTTCGCCTCACTCAAAACCACCTAGCATTCAGAAAGCAACTTAAAACTTGGATTTTCGACAAGTAATTCCCCACCCTTCCTCAAGCGCCTTGAGACCCTCTGGGTATGTAGCGCGCTATATAAATTATTTGACTTGACTTGACTGATTCGAGCACCAGAGTGCCCGCAATTTAAACTGGCTGATGCCAGCTTCTGACATATGGTGTGGGAGTGCCCACCACTATAGGTGTCATGGCTCGACGTTACAGCCACCATAGTGGAACTTGCAGACCATACACGGTCACCTACTCCTGAATCCTGCTTGCTAGGCCTTCGCCCTAAAGCAAAGAGGGGGCCCATACTTACACCAGTTTACAGACCTTGCATACGTGCTTTTGAAGCACCAAATAGAAATGTCCTGGAAAGCAGTCTCTGTCCCGGACACTAAGAGGAAGCTGCATACTCTCCTGCACTGTGCACGAGCAGAGGCCAACACACTACACATGCTACTCTCTAGAGGAGTGGGGAGAGTGGATGGGGGGAACTGGGATATGTATATCCTTAGCATAGAAGCCAAGAACGATATTCGACCACCATGAAGGAACTATGTCTGGGACCTCATGAATGCATAATTTCTGTACAATTGTACTTAAGTTTGATGTATGTCTTCCTGTTCATGTGATATCTGTTCCCCTGTTGACAATGGGGCCGGGAGCAGCCCCAGCAGATGGCATGGAGTAGACATCATGTTGATTTACCCATATGTGATCCCTGCAGCCTCCCCCTTACACCTACTTCCTTATAATTTATTGTTTTAGTCAGACGCACTGCCTGCTATTAGGATTGGCATGTTTTATAGTCCTCACCGTCCTCCTCGCCTTGTGATCACCCTTTACCGTAGTAGATCTTGCTCCGACACTGATGTAAATGGCAATGCTGCCCAACCATGATGTGTTTACATATGTCACATATATTATGTCATTGATGCTCCCTGCAACCTGTATCCCTCAATGAGTTTCCTCCTATTGGTGTTTTAAAAGAATAAAAACTAAAAACAACTTTCACCAGCTGCAATCAAATCTTTATGAGATAATGAGATGCAAACATACCTCCATCCTGCACATCCTGGGACGAGACTGCTGAAAGCGATCAATGGGAAATGAGACAGGTTTGGAGGTGAGAAAATCAATGAAACATTACCTGAAAGAACAAATTCAAAAAAGAGAGTTAGGAGAAGATAGATGGATGTTAGAAATGGCAGTAGGGACAGGCAAGAGAAGGAAATAAACTTAACATTCTTTGGATAAACACTAGCCCTGTGAATTTTTACAGAGCAAAAATGTTTTAAACATTTATAAAACACTGAAAAAAACACCACAATTTAGAACCCATAGAAACAGAAAACAGAAAAGCCTATGAATCTTCTTTTCAATGTGCATTATTATCAGAGAAGAGGACTTGCTGCATGCACGGGCGGATTAACTAAGAGATCTAGTGTGCCATGACGGTGCACCAGGTGCAGTTTTCTGTAGTCATGCATCCCAATGGGCTCTGGGAAGTGCAGTCATTTTGTAATAGTGTTTAACTTGGATGCTGATAAAGCTAGAGATGAAATGCATAATAGTCTAGACTTTCTGAATCTTTACACTTAGGAGAATCTACATTCTGAGCTTGCATACAACACATAATGTGAAGGGCGCACTTTGATGAGAACAAACAGATGACAGACAAGAAAAGTAGTGGAGAAGAGGAAAAGGGAAAGGAATCGAAAGAAGCTCATTGGATACGACATGAGGCAGGGATGTCCCCTTTCACCCATTCTCTTCCTGATAGCCCCAGAGCTACTCACAATCAAAGTATACTGCTCAGAAGACATTTGGGGAACTGAAACCAAAGCCGGCAACCTGGAAATTATGCTGTAAGCGGACGACAAACTCCTCCCTTTAGCCTCCCCAGAACGTTCGCTGCCTGCACTCATGTCCACTATATCAAACTTTACAGCGTTTTCCAGGTACAAAATGAACTGGACCAAAAGTTAGGAAACAGACACAAGTTACATTAATGCAGCAACAGGGCATAACATAGTCCAACCCAATTCCCCAGTGACTTGCCTCCTAGGCATATTTCCTAAACTTAAAGCCAATATGATTTCCTCGGGATGTGGAGATCTAGCCCTCAGGGGACCCACACACCAAGAGAGGGGAAATGAAGTAATAAAATGGGCCACATGCGAAGAAACAATACACAGGAATGGGAATTGATTATTCAAGATTGTCTCCATATAAATGACACAGCTGATTACTCCTGCTGTTGGATGATGACTTCACTGGGGTAGAATAGATCCTTACACCCCTGGCCTTCTACATGTAGCAGCTAGGTCCTTCCTGGGGGGGCCTAAAAACCTTTGAAACTCTAAGACACTGTGATCCTTTGCTCCACACTACGACAATGAACTCCAACAAATCCTCTATATGGCACTCTACGACAATGAACTCCAACAAATCCTCTCTATGGCACTCTACGACAATGTACTCCCAACAAATCCTCTCTATGGCACTCTACTCCCTCACACCACGACACTGTGATCCTTCGCTCCACTCTACGACACTGTACTCCAACAAATCCTCTCTATGGCACTTTACTCCCTCGCTCCACTCTACGACACTGTACTCCAAGAAATCCTCTCTACGGCACACTACCCCCCACTCCACTCTATGGCACTCTACGACAATGTACTCCCAACAAATCCTCTCTATGGCACTCTACTCCCTCACTCCACGACACTGTGATCCTTCGCTCCACTCTACGACACTGTACTCCAAGAAATCCTCTCTACGGCAAACTACCCCCCCCCCCACTCCACTCTACGACACTGTGATCCTTCGCTCCACTCGACGACACTGTACTCCAACAAATCCACTCTACGACACTGTGATCCTTCACTCCACTCTACGACACTGTACTCCAACAAATCCTCTCTATGGCACTCTACTCCCTCGCTCCACTCTACGACACTGTACTCCAACAAATCCTCTCTACGGCACACTACCCCCCACTCCACTCTATGGCACTCTACGACAATGTACTCCCAACAAATCCTCTCTATGGCACTCTACTCCCTCACTCCACGACACTGTGATCCTTCGCTCCACTCTACGACACTGTACTCCAAGAAATCCTCTCTACGGCAAACTACACCCCCCCCACTCCACTCTACGACACTGTGATCCTTCGCTCCACTCGACGACACTGTACTCCAACAAATCCACTCTACGACACTGTGATCCTTCACTCCACTCTACGACACTGTACTCCAACAAATCCTCTCTATGGCACTCTACTCCCTCGCTCCACTCTACGACACTGTACTCCAACAAATCCACTCTACAACACTGTGATCCTTCACTCCACTCTACGACACTGTACTCCAAAAAATCCTCTCTTCAGCACTCTACTCCCCCACTCCACTCTACGACTCTGTGATCCTTCGCTCCACGCTACGACACTGTACTCCAACAAATCCTCTCCAGGGCACTCTACTCCCCCACCCCACTCTACGACACTGTGATCCTTCACTCCACTCGATAGTGTAGATTAGAAGCTGTAAGAGCAGACCAAAGTAGTCTAGGTGGGTTTGTTTATTGGAGTTAGACCAGCCCAGCCATGGAATTCTGATGTTTGGAAAAGGGGGCAAGGTGCGGAACCCCTACAGTCCGATGCACAGGACATATTATTGTGGGGTCTGACCCACACCAACACAAACCTTTTAGAGGCCAGTTTACAGATCTGTTAAAGGATGTCTGCCACTAGAGGCTGAGTTTATATGAATAAGTTCCTTAAATTAGCATATATGAATAATTAAAACCAAAGCATTCGTTTCCAGTGTAAGCGTTCAAAAGAAGTGCAGTGGGTCCAGTATTAAAACGTGTACACATGTTCTATATTTTTTCTAATTCTACGAGAAGTTCCCTGATTATATGGAAATACATCCATAATGATAAAAGGAGGGTTTGTAATTGTTCACTTAAAAAAAAAACATACATAAAAAATGTGTACTTTGAGAGAAAATGTTTTCCTAAACTGCTGTGCAACTTTAAATACAATTCTGTGAGTAATCAATCAATCAATCAATCATTCAGTAAAATATATGCATGCCAGTATAGAACAAACATTGGCAAAGTCAATAGGTTTCGCCTATGCAAGAGCGATCGGCATATTATATGTTTTTTAAAGATGTTGCACAAGAACGTGGGCTGCTGTGCAACATGGCTCAAAGAAAATGAAAATACAGTGCTATGATGCGGCAGCATTGACCACGTCATAGCGCCTACTTTGTGTTTTTCAGCCATGTTGCACAGCATCCCTTTCTATTGTGCAACTTCTTTAAAAACATTAACAAATCTAAATAGCTCAGCGGAAGCTCTTTGGTTTTGTTATGGTTTTTAAAGATGTTGCAGAGCAGGATGCTGTGCCATATGCCTTACAGCAGTGCTTGGTGGTATGGGGAGGGGGTGGGAAGCAACCCTCTCCTTTGGGGAGAGGAGGTGGCTTTGGAAATTCACTTTACCTACACCCCATTTATGCCCACCCTGTAAAAAGTCTCACTCATCACTTGTTAAGACATAACATAATCAGAGAGCCTATTATCGGAGTCCTGACATCTGAGTACTGTCACAGCTTGTCACCTTACTGCATAAATCCAAACGGGACACGTGAATTTATAAATGAGACGAGTAGATTACTAAAGCATCACATCCCAAGGACCAATAGATATTTTATAACATTCCACACCCTTGACTGAATTGAGGGAACCTTGCTCCTGCAATGGAAAGGATATGGATGCGTCTCACCACCAACGGGGTAAGTTAATCCTCAGGTGGGAAGCCCTAAACAAGAGTTTAGGGTCTGCAATAGACAAATCACAATCTACAGGCAATCCACCATCTTGTGCAGTCATGCACAGAGGCTCCTGAATGGGCACACACCACCCTTCCTACAGTCTTAAGAAGACAAGTGGAGCATGCACACTCATGCTTGCACACACACTTGGACATGTGTACTTAATAAACGTGTATAGATGGACGGGGCAGCAGACTTTGTTCCAGTACTGTGGTAACAAGCATTTACAATGCAATGGTTTCGCCTTTGGAAAAGTTAGAGCTATTGGCATTGTAAATGACAAAATTTGTATTTATGTGTTGGTTTTGAAAACAGATAAATAAATGGCATTGTCATTTACATTGCCATTAGCTTAATCTCTCGGAAATGTGAGACCTATTGTACCCTACGGACGAGCTCAGCAGACAGCAATTACTACCACACACACACACCCAGACCACACACTTAGAGCCAGCCACACACACACACCCAGAGCCACACACACACCCAGAGCCAGCCACACACCCAGAGCCACACACACACACCCAGAGCCACACACACACACACCCAGAGCCACACACACACACACACACCCAGAGCCACACACACCCACCCAGAGCCACACACACACACAGAACCACACACACACCCAGAACCACACACACACACCCAGAGCCACACACACACACCCAGAGCCACACACACACACCCAGAGCCACACACACACACACCCAGAGCCACACATACCCGCCCAGAGCCACACACACCCACCCAGAGCCACACACACCCACCCAGAGCAAAAGCTAACTGCGATAAATGTTGACATAAATCATGCAAACAGTCTATTCAAAAGAGGCAGCAGCTGAAGTGTGACACCCGGTTTATCTTGTTTCCCGGCGCACCGTGCTAATTAACTAAACACAGTAGTGTGGTTTCTAAGCAGGCAAACATGGATGTGGGCCCAGGTATACAGAGAAGGTTTCCAGTATGCTATTTTCGTATTTAAAACATTTGCTACAAAATGTAAATAGATGCATGTTAATCAATATGGAAATTTTATTTTTTGTCTGTGATGAGGAGCAGTGTGAGTCACCTGCTGTGGATTTTGTATGCACGAATTTAGCTGCTTTGCCACCAGTCACACGTAAAACGATCGGAGCTAGAAAGAAGCTTGGGGCAAGCACAATGGCTGTAGCTGGGGGGGGGGTCGGCTCCGGTCGCCTGGGGCCAGCATATGGTGCGGATGGGGTTTACCGCATTGAGGGTGGCGTTGGAGGCTTGCAAGATGAACTGCAGGCAGAGGAACAGTGCCGCCTCCCACCCTCTTCGCCAGCACCGCCTGGATGTGATCTCACCGCCCGTGAGTCACAGGGAGCCAAGTATTAGGCCCCGGTCACCCCTTACAGCTACCATGCCGCCCTCTGGACCGGGGAGCAATACGAACACCCGGGGCACATTTTAATTGCGGGGTAGGGAATGTGTGTCTGTTGTCGAGTAGGTGGCAGATATTAGGGTCCCAAGGTGTCAGCTCATACCGAGACACGTGGGGCGGTCGAGTGAGCCAATAAGGACGCTCCTGCTGTCCCTGGTGCAGTTCCAGGTTGCACAGGGACCATGGCAAGGGCTGCCATGGGGGGGGTGTGCGAGCTCATACGAAGCACTTTTTGGGGCACTATTACAAAAGTTCGGGCTTTCTCCTCGGGGACAATACGGGACTTAGCGGTAATGGGCACTGGGAGCGCGGGGCCATGGGCCGGGCGGGGGCTTCCAGTCGGATTCCTTCGGCACGCTCCCCATATTTTTAGCGGGTGGGGGGAGACCTGGATGATTGTAGCTTGGGGGGCTTCTATAGGCATGGCTCCGGGAAGCTTCGTCTCCATTTGAAGCAGTCACCCTCCCCCCGCAGATGACCTTAGCTCGTGGTTTGCTGCGGGGCCCCCGTTTGTACGGTGTGGGCTTTTGGCCTGTTTTACGTGCATGGGGGAGTGGTGACCATCGCATCTCTGTTGCCGAGGAAGTTACTTTGGCACTAGGACCGGGGGCTCATGCCTCCTGTTTATCCCCCCCCCATAGGAGACGGCCCGGGGCTGCCCCCAGGGTAGCCAGCGAGGGAGGTGGCTAGCGCGCTATGGATGAGTCAGTACGCCCCCCCCACCCTTTACTGTTCCAGCCTCATGGGGCCGTGAGAGTTGCCGCTGCCCCCATGCCCCTCTGTGTCACGGGCTTGCACGCTTGGGGCCGGCACAATGGCTGTCGCTCGGGGGGGTCGGCTCCGGTCGCCTGGGGCCAGCATATGGTGCGGATGGGGTTCACCGCATTGAGGGTGGCGTTGAAGGCTTGCAAGACAAACTGCAGGCAGAGGAACAGTGCCGCCTCCCACCCTCTTCGCCAGCACCGCCTGGATGTGATCTCACCGCCCGTGAGTCACGGGAAGCCAAGTATTAGGCCCCGGTCACCCCTTACAGCTACCATGCCGCCCTCTGGACCAGGGAGCAATACGAACACCCGGGGCACATTTTAATTGCGGGGTAGGGAACGTGTGCCTGTTGCAGAGTAGGTGGCAGATATTAGGGTCCCAAGGTGTCAGCTCATGCCGAGCCACGTGGGGAGGTCGAGTGAGCTAATAAAGACGCTCCTGCACCCCGAGCAACAATTCAAGTTACTCGACAGTAAACCAAGGTTGAGCGCCCCACATTCTTATCTGTGCTCGGGCCCCCACCCGGGTCGCAAACACGCTAGGGGGAAAGAGAAGCGTAGCGTGACATTGTGGCTGGTACTTCGGGTTTCCAGCATTAGTTGGGCTGCTGCCACCAATCCCCGCCACCCCCCGTCACAGGTCGCGAACAGCCGCTGCGGTGTCGGTCGCTCGCATGGCAGGCACGGTGTTCCCACGGTCAGGGAAAACATGGGCGGTATCTTTTCCAGCAGGCGCTGCCTTAAGACTCACCGTCACTGGTGCCGAGACACGGACAGCGGAAGGGGGCGGGGGGGCGGGAACAGACACACGGACAGCGGGAGGGGGGCGGGAACAGACACACGGACAGCACGAGCCAGAAGCAAACATTAAACTAACTCGGCTGCAAGGCCACAGATACCGTAAATACTGCAGGCCTTGGCTTGGAGCAATAGGGCTTACCGGGAGACACAGCTAAAATAATACAGCTAGAGAAACACGGGGTGTGCTGGGAACACACAACGGTACACGGAGAAGCCACGATGAAATTATCAAAACATGCCGTCCCAAAAAAAAAAAAAAAAGAAACGCCCACCGCCGGAATGACGTCACAAAGGGGCGCGATGAGAAAAATTCGACGGAACGCCCATGAATCGCCTCGCACAATGACGGGCGCCTCTCTCTTCCAATGGCTAGCCTCCCTTTATGGAGCTAGCCAATGGAACAGAGAGGCGGGACAAAGCCCCATACTAGTAAACAAAAGTTTTCGCCTGCGCGAAACGCTGCTGCGCAGCTGTTCGCCAGGCGAAACCTAAAAAGCAGTGCAGTGTGCTTTCATTTTTTCTTTAAGCTGTAAATACCCTTCGTAGTTTACTCAAAAGCAGTACAGTTTGCACACTTTTCTCACTGTAGTTAGAAGCAGTGCAGTTCCCACAGATCTGTGCAGTAAAAAGCAGTGCAGTGTGCACAGATGTCTTGCAGTGCAGCACCCAGCAGTGCGGTGTGCACAGATTTCCTGCAGTGCAGCACCCAACAGTGCAGTGTGCACAGATTTCTTGCAGTGCAGCACCCAACAGTGCAGTGTGCACAGATTTCTTGCAGTGCAGCACCCAGCAGTGCGGTGTGCACAGATTTCTTGCAGTGCAGCACCCAGCAGTGCAGTGTGCACAGATTTAATGCAGTGCAGCACCCAGCAGTGTGGTGTGCACAGATTTCTTGCAATGCAGTGCACAGATTTCAGTAAAAACCATTGCAGTTCACACAGATTTCTCAAGATTCATCATCCTCGTCTGCATTAAAAAGCACTGCACTGATTACCAGTGCCCAAAGAATCCCTTTTAAATCTCTCTGTATTCTCTGCATTGGTCACAGGGCCGTTTATAACTTATGTAAATCAATCAATCAATCAGGGGTTTTTGAGAGTGCACTACTCACCCGTGAGGGTCTCAAGGCGTGGGGGAGGGTTACGAGCAAGTCGGTTGGTCATTGGCACCAAGGGCAGTGCCCTAACGGTGGAGCTGCGCGGGGGGAGAGCAGTGACTCCGCTACTAACTGTACTCCCTCATAGTCTATACATACTTTACAATTAGACATAAATCTTTATTCATCATTAGTATATGGATTCACACAACAGTAAAAGTTATTTTCCTCATTATCTTTTTATTTTTTTATTTTATCACTTCATTATTTTATTTCTTTTCATTTCATTACATTACTTTATATTTTTGTCTTTTTTCCATTTTCTCAAAGCAAAAAAGTTTTTTTAGCAATTACAAAAAATAAATATCATTAAACAAATCTATACAAAAACCACAATCAATACTATTGTTATCCCTGGACTGTGTGCAATAAATACATATATCCCCAACTCAATTATACACATTCTCACTCTCACAAAACTTCATACACCTTACATCTGTACATGGTAGATGCCAACAGATGATTAGCAGAACCTATGCATAACCCCGTTTATAAAAGATTAGAGCACAAGGCTCAGCAAAGGGGCGACACGCGTTTCGGTGGTGTAAAAGGAGATTAGACCACCTTCATCAGGACCTTGACAGATATAAACACACTGTGCACCACTCCCCGGGTTCCTAAAAATAAAAGTAAGGAAAAACACTGTTGTCACTATGGATTCCATTTAATTGTCATTTAATACATTTTAAATAATGTGTCTGGTCATCCATGCACACACTATGTAGCTGAAAGTCATAAGATAATAACATATTGCCACACATGTAATGCACGCATATTCCCTCTGTGTTTCCTAAAAAGATTTCTGTTGTGTCAGAAAGTATCAGAGCCCCAACCCCCAGTCTGAGAAAAAGCACCTTCACCAAAGTCAGCGAAGTTGTCATGCTTTACAAAAAGAAAAAAAGGGAGGAAAAAGAATAGAGGAAGCAAAAGAAGTAAGAACCAAATGGGTTCATACAATTAGTAAGGACAAATCCTAACCCAATGTAAACCCTTTTAAACAAATCTCCGTACACCTATTTACTTACAGAAAAAACTAAGTAAGCAAAATATTGCTACGGAACTTCTTTTAATCCAATAAGTGAAAATCGGGTGCCCTAGGATATTGTTGAACACTCGTATGTCTTAAGAAAATAAACAGAAATAACTCAAGATTATTCAAGGAGATGTCTAGTTGGCATTTGTAATTTAGTCTTTCTCTCCTAAAATCCAATCTTACCCGGGTCCCAATCGTATTACTTCCATACACGTTAAATTAGTTTAGTTGGCACTGATGTCACCTTCCTATAGGAAACAACACACAGATGCCTAAGAAGAAAAAACACCAGGTATAATCACACATCCTCCTTTTAACAAACTAAACTCAATGTTGCCAGTCGCGTTTTGATATCCTGTGTCATGCTAACCTGTGTAACATCCAATCACAGGTGCAGATTGCATTGATATCCTGTGTCATGCTAACCTGTGTAACATCCGATCACAGGTGCAGATTGCATTGATATCCTGTGTCATGCTAACCTGTGTAACATCTGATCACAGGTGCAGATTGCATTGATATCCTGTGTCATACTAACCTGTGTCACATCCAATCACAGGTGTAGATTGCATTGATATCCTGTGTCATGCTAACCTGTGCCACATCCAATCACAGGTGCAGATTGCATTGATATCCTGTGTCATGCTAACCTGTGCCACATCCAATCACAGGTGCAGATTGCATTGATATCCTGTGTCATGCTAACCTGTGTCACATCCAATCACAGGTGTAGATTGCATTGATATCCTGTGTCATGCTAACCTGTGCCACATCCAATCACAGGTGCAGATTGCATTGATATCCTGTGTCATGCTAATCTGTGCAACATCCAATCACAGGTGCAGATTGCATTGATATCCTGTGTCATGCTAACCTGTGTAACATCCAATCACAGGTGCAGATTGCATTGATATCCTGTGTCATGCTAACCTGTGCCACATCCAATCACAGGTGCAGATTGCATTGATATCCTGTGTCATGCTAACCTGTGTCACATCCGATCACAGGTGCAGATTGCATTGATATCCTGTGTCATGCTAACCTGTGTAACATCCGATCACAGGTGCAGATTGCATTGATATCCTGTGTCATGCTAACCTGTGTAACATCCGATCACAGGTGCAGATTGCATTGATATCCTGTGTCATGCTAACCTGTGTAACATCCAATCACAGGTGCAGATCGCATTGATATCCTGTGTCATGCTAACCTGTGCCACATCCAATCACAGGTGCAGATTGCATTGATATCCTGTGTCATGCTAACCTGTGTCACATCCGATCACAGGTGCAGATTGCATTGATATCCTGTGTCATGCTAACCTGTGTAACATCCGATCACAGGTGCAGATTGCATTGATATCCTGTGTCATGCTAACCTGTGTCACATCCGATCACAGGTGCAGATTGCATTGATATCCTGTGTCATGCTAACCTGTGCCACATCCGATCACAGGTGCAGATTGCATTGATATCCTGTGTCATGCTAACCTGTGTAACATCCGATCACAGGTGCAGATTGCATTGATATCCTGTGTCATGCTAACCTGTGTAACATCCAATCACAGGTGCAGATTGCATTGATATCCTGTGTCATGCTAACCTGTGCCACATCCAATCACAGGTGCAGATTGCATTGATATCCTGTGTCATGCTAACCTGTGCCACATCCAATCACAGGTGCAGATTGCATTGATATCCTGTGTCATGCTAACCTGTGTAACATCCGATCACAGGTGCAGATTGCATTGATATCCTGTGTCATGCTAACCTGTGTCACATCCGATCACAGGTGCAGATTGCATTGATATCCTGTGTCATGCTAACCTGTGCCACATCCGATCACAGGTGCAGATTGCATTGATATCCTGTGTCATGCTAACCTGTGTAACATCCGATCACAGGTGCAGATTGCATTGATATCCTGTGTCATGCTAACCTGTGTAACATCCAATCACAGGTGCAGATTGCATTGATATCCTGTGTCATGCTAACCTGTGCCACATCCAATCACAGGTGCAGATTGCATTGATATCCTGTGTCATGCTAACCTGTGCCACATCCAATCACAGGTGTAGATTGCATTGATATCCTGTGTCATACTAACCTGTGCCACATCCGATCACAGGTGCAGATTGCATTGATATCCTGTGTCATGCTAACCTGTGTAACATCCGATCACAGGTGCAGATTGCATTGATATCCTGTGTCATGCTAACCTGTGTCACATCCAATCACAGGTGCAGATTGCATTGATATCCTGTGTCATGCTAACCTGTGCCACATCCAATCACAGGTGTAGATTGCATTGATATCCTGTGTCATGCTAACCTGTGTCACATCCAATCACAGGTGCAGATTGTTCTCTCTTCTGAAATGTTCTGCTGATGATCCTGTCATTTCATCACTTTCGTGCCTTGATGTCGCGTTGTTTTAATCTCCTCTGAACAACAAGACAAAGAGCAAACAGTTGGACTCCCTCTGCTGGGATCCATAGATTGCTTCTTTGTGTTGTTTGCACCTGGGCAGCCTCCATCTGCCCGCTTTGTATTCTTAACCTGGTGTTTCCCATGCTACATAAACAAACCTGCCCCGCTATCTTAAATCTAATAAAGAAGCCTTCCAAACATTGAAGCCGAACTGAGGAGCTTTGCACCTAAATCAACCTCAGCGCGTGCTGTGGCACGAGGCGCCTCGTGCGCCGGTGCAGGAGGCAGTGTCTGTCCTCAGCGCATGCGCAGTTGTTCATCCAAAGCCCTTCCTAGCTCGTGAGCCGGTGCAGAAGGCAGTGTCTGTCCTCAGCGCATGCGCTGTTGGTCATCCAAAGCCCTTCCTAGCTCGAGCGCCGGTGCAGGAGGCTGTGTCTCTCCTCAGCGTATGCGCTGTTGGTCATCCAAAGCCCTTCCTAGCTGGTGCGCCGGTGCAAGAGGCATTCTCTGTCCTCGGCGCATGCGCAGTTGTTCATCCAAAGCCCTTCTTAGCTGGTGCGCCGGTGCAAGAGGCATTCTCTGTCCTCGGCGCATGCGCAGTTGTTCACCCACAGACACGGGGAATCCTTCGGAATTAATCTCGGGCGCAACAGGAGCCGAGCTGAGGAGCATCTCCAGACCACCAGCGCGGCTCTTCACCTGGGCGCGGTTTGTTGTCTCCAGAGCCCCCTCCGCCGGGCTCCACTGCCCCCCTCTGGGCCGCTCCCCCCTCGCCGCCTCTCACGACGCGAACGCACGAGGGAAGTTAAGGTAAGACACGGCCTCGAGGAGCATTAAAGAATGGGAACAGTAAGGGGGCGGGGCCTGTGGATGTAGGGGCGGGGCCTGTGAGTGTGGGGGCGGGGGCGGTGTCTGGGTCATTGGGGGTGGGCTTAGGGAATGTGGGGGCGGGGTTAGTGAATTTGGTGGGGGTGGGGTCTGTGAATGGGGGCGGGGTCAAATAAATAACCCCTCCCGGCCTGGGGGCATTGAGTGATAATTTCCAGTGTGCGCATGAATGTTCCTCCTCTGCTGGGGGCGGGGCCTGTGGGTGTGGGGGCGGGCCTGCGGGGGTGGTGTCTGGGTCAGTGGGGGCGGGGTTAGTGAATGTTGGTGGGGGCGGGTCTGTGAATGGGGGCGGGGTTAAATAAATAACCCCTCCCGGCCTGGGGGCATTGAGTGATAATTTCCAGTGTGCGCATGAATGTTCCTCCTCTGCTGGGGGCGGGGCCTGTGGGTGTGGGGGCGGGCCTACGGGGGTGGTGTCTGGGTCAGTGGGGGCGGGGTTAGTGAATGTTGGTGGGGGCGGGTCTGTGAATGGGGGCGGGGTTAAATAAATAACCCCGCCCAGCCTGGGGGCATTGAGTGGTTCTTTCCAGAGTGCGCATGAATGTTCCTCCTCTGCTGGGGGCGGGTCCGGCTGCGCTCTTGCTGGCGGCATTCTTACCACCCACCACAGGTTAGGTTGGGAACTGCAAGGGGCGGGGTCTGTGGGTGCAGGTTCTGTGGGGTGGGGTCTGTGGGGGTGAGGGCGGCCGTATGGTTCTGCGTGCACGCCGCCTGTGCGGCCAGAGTTTGGAACTCGCCTCCTCCGCACCGCCACCTCTTTCCGCATCTTCCGAAAGGACCTTAAAACTCTTCTCTTCCAAAGACATGGCTACCAATAACTCTGACTGTTTCGCGTTCCTCACTGTAGAACTAGTTTGTCCTTACGCTTCAACTGTGGAATGTGTACTTCTGGAATCCTAATCGCTCCAACTTTAGTTTGCAGTGTGTAATGTTTAGCGGATTTATACTCAGTGAACATGTTACCATAATATCTAATCCTATATACTTCGCTCTGTTGTAAAGCGCTCTGACACCGCTGGGTAAAGTATGCGCTATAAAAAAATGCCTAAATAAATCCAATGCGCTGCAATCAGGCTGTTGGAGACTCGTCGTAGCCTTGAGGCTCCCAGTCACACGTCCTAAGGTCTGTAGACTAAAGACGGTTGCAGCTTGCAACTCAGAACTGTTCAATTCCTCAGGCCCCAGCGGGCTGCTTTTGGAGGCTTCAGGCATGATTATGACTACCGCCCTAGTTTTACCCACTTGCTGCCCGCATCTATAAATGATTTTTTTAGACACAAGTGTGTCCACATGAGCATCTTTTAATTTGGCTGATCTGGGACGTGACCTGGGGCTTGCTGCAAATATTTTTAGTTCTTGCCTACGCAGCTCGCAAGCGCTACTAAGGAGGGACCTCTTGGAATCGGCTCAGGACTTTTGTTTAAACTCGTGCATGTTTTGCACTGTTCTCTATTGGCACTTGTGCACATTTGGCGTTTCCCTTGCGGGAGCACCATCTGTTTTCAATTATCTTGCTTGTGCTGCAAGGTAGGTAGCACTGCCCATGGCCTGTAAACTAAAGGCCACTAGTGGGCTGCAGCACTGCTTGTGCCACCCACTTAAGTAGCCCTTTAACCCCTTCCACGCTCATGACGAGCTGGGCTCGTCATGAAGGAGCCTCCTCGCACGCTCATGACGAGCCCAGCTCGTCATGAATAATGGGAATCATCAAATCTCAGCACAGGAGGGGAATATGCTGAGCATCCATGGGGTTAAACATATCTCATGTCTGGCACTGTACGAGACATCACTGGCAGGGTCGGAGGGAGTAGTGCAACTAACAAGGACCCCCTGTAATTCAATAACTCATCAACACAAACATGATAACAGAAACTCATTGTGGAAGTAATATAACTACATTAAAACATATAAGAAATTTATTTTATTCATTAAAAAAAAAAAATCACACGGAAAAGACAAAGCAAAGTTGTGGTGCATCATGATTTAGGTACAATTCAATTGTTATGTGATATGACAGTGCCAAAATGTGGTCTAAAATCGAAAAAGCACATTAATACATATACATAAACATCATTTGTAACAGTCTTACAAAGACAAATAGTATGAGGTGGCTAGAAGATGAATGTTCTCAACGCGCGTTTCAGCACTGTGAGTGCCTACATCAGGAGGGCCACAACTCTTTCTGTATTTGTTAGTGTATCAACTTCAAATAGTGGACTGCAGATATAACAGTAACACTGGACCTGATTTTACTAGCTCAAAAGTATCACTTATAAGGACAATGAGCGTAGAAGGTGTTGCACGGGTTAGATGACTATACGCGCGCTGATCATACAGTTACACAGTTTTAACGAGGTAAAGTCGCACAGGGACGGTCGCTCCACTCTGGTCTTAAGCTTCTAGTTAACGTATCCTTGGAGATGAGACTTTGAGCGGTACTGCAAATATTGCACAAATCTGGGAATTCGTTAAAAAACGCTTGAGGCCAACTCTGCAAGATGGTGGGCCTCGTGCACTTCCAGAGGAGATTAGGAGATGCAGAGAACCGCCATGTTCGAACATAGGACGGAGGGCCTGAATAGGCTCTGTAGGGTCTCAGCACAAAGAACTGCACACCCCCTATAGTTAGTCCGGAACAAGGGTAGGGAAGGTAGGGCATCTGTACACTTCAATGGTATGCCTCTAGAAATTTCTGCCCACTTCAAAGGCACATGAAAGAACGACATTGGACACCAGCACCTCAGTACACTTCTGGACCTGGGGACACTGCCAGGAAGAAGGACTACTGTGCCCCTACAAGGAGCGCCACTTTGCTGAACTGGTGCTCTATAATAAACTGCTCCCTACTGTACTGGGATGCTGCAAACTTGTCTGGGGAAGAATATCTAGGCCTTCAACTATATCTTGAACCCGGGACCCCAGAGTGAGTCAGAGGGCTAGCCTTTTGGCCTCCTGATATGAGCCAGAGGGCCAAAACAAGCTCCCAATCAGCTCCTGAACCAGTCTTCGGTGCATTCCTTGCTCCCAAATGGTGCTTCTCAGGCCCTAGACCCATGATGTGGTTCAGTGGGCTCCTAAATCAAGCTTTTGAACTCTTCAAAACTGCAAATGAGCCTGTTCCCACTGAAATCCCACTGCTCGCACGGAACTTCAGCGCGAGCCCCTGCCGCATATCTCCTTGCATGGAAAGCATCAATCGATGTGGAAGACCACCAACACAAAGCTCCAGCCCGACCCTCTGCGACATCCGGCATGCTCTTCGTGCCATGTCCACCACCGCCATCGACACTCTCCTTACTCCCAGCGACCCTCTCCAATGCGAACGGGGCTCTTGGCTCAAAACTTGAGAAGGTAAACCTTCAGCGGGACTAATCTGGGGCTCTATCTAATTCACCTTCCATCGTGATCAGCGTGAACTTTTGACTTTGACCTGGTCCATCATTACCAGATTGCCTTTGTTGGCGCTTTATATTTTTAGGTACTATATAGAAGTTTATTCTTTAAAAATTCATATCTCTGGTTCTACTTATTGGATTTTTGTCTTTTGGGTTTCGATTTGTTAATTAAACTAAGCTCTATTTTTCTATCCTGGTGTTGATTTTGTGTGCTGTTTACTCTGTTTTACTGTTTGAAGTGTTGCACAAATATTCACACAGTGCCTCTAAATTAAGCCCGACTGCTCTGTGCCAAGCTACCAGGGGGTTGACCACAGTTTAATTTGGGGTATGCTTGTGCCTTATCCTGACTAGGATTGTCAAATTCTGAAAAGGAGCATCCAGTTATAACTAGATTTTTTCATCAATTATACTCAAGCAAGTAATTAAACCTCATTTCCTTTGAAAACTATACAAAATTATTATAAGATCCACCAAATCAGAAAATACAGCGCAGGGTCTTGAGATTTCTTTTTTTCAATGTATTCTTTATTTGTACTCAAATGCATCAGCCCAGCCAACGCGTTTCGTCCAACATGGACTTCATCAGGGTTGGAATAGTCTTTTATAGCAGCTCACCAAGGTGCTATTTCTGTAATCAGATGTGGTATAGATATATATGATATGTTATGCCGAGAATAGATATAAGAAAACAAAGCAAGAGATAAAATGAAATATGAAAAAGAGTTAATGTTGTAGAAAAATAGAATGAGAAACAGCAAAGGAGAAACAAATGTTATGAAGTGCGTGTGTGATTAGGGTGACAAGGTGACCCGGATTTACCAGGACAACCCCAGTTTTTCAAATTTCAAGAAATTTGGCTGTTGTCCCTGTTTTCATAGCAGGCTAACTGAAATAGGCACATTTTTATGTATTCCAAGGGAGGACTGGCTAGTTTCTATTATCACAAAGCAATTTAATTAGCATGTTTGAAACTGTGTTTAAAATTGCATTTTATTTATTTCCTTGGTGTTTCGATGTTGATAAGCACTGTCATCCCATACCCTTCAGTTGGTGTAAAATAGTCGTCCTTTTAGTTTTTGCGATTACAGCTTTTTTGTTGTTTTCAAAATCTGGTAGTCTTATGTGTGACCAAAATAGCAAAAGAGATAGAAAGATAGAATAAGAGAATGTGAAAACTAAGTGAGAAATAGCATGAGAGAATAAAATAGGGTTCAGAGGCAGCACTTTCCATTTATGGAGGTCCTCCTTGGCCTTCTTAACCAACGGGGCCACGTTGAGGGACCAGCCCAGCTCCAGGAAGAAGGGTAATCCAAATCCCCAAGTATTTAAAGGATTGCCTCCGGAGTGGTATGGTGGACTGCCAATCAAAGCACTCCCTAGAAAGATGCAGGGGAACCAGCACTGATTTCCCGGGGTTTAGCCTCAGCCCTGAGGCCTGCTCGAAAGAGTGCAAGATCTAGAGGCAGTATGGCCCGTAGGAGGCTGGGTCAGCCAGGAAGACAAGGACGCTGTCCGCGTATAAAGCGATCTTGTCCATTTCAGTATTGGGCCATTCACATACTTGGAGACTATCTTCAGCCTGCACCACGGAAGCCCAGGGCTCCATCGCCAGGACGAATAGCAAAGGAGAAAGGGGACACCCCTGCCTAGTGTCCCTGGCAATGGGGAAGGCCTCTGACAGTACCCCGTTGACCAGCACTCGTGCTCTCGGGTGAGCGTACAGGACACAAACCATAGAACTGAAGTGGGGCCCGAACCCCATCTCAGCCAGCATGCCCTGTAGGTATATCCAGTCCACCGAGACAAATGCTTTTTCGAAATCTACCACATTGGTCCGGTTATACCAGTAAGGTTAAGTAGGGTTTCAATCGTTGAGCCACAATGGAGGCAGACAGCTTAATTTCGGTGTTGAGGAGGGAGATGGGACGATACTCTACGCATATGCTGGAGGGAGGCTGGGATTTCAGGAGAACCTAGATGGTGACGATGTCTGTTTCCGGCGGAAAGGAACATCTCTTCACAGAAATAAGCTGGCCAGGTGGGGCGCTAGGGCGTCTCGGTATGCCGCGTAGTACTCCTGAGGAAGGCCATCTGGGCCTGGGGTCCGCTCCGGGGAGACCAGGCAGATCACCTCTTCAATTTCTGTCAGAGAGATGGGGCGCTCTAGGTCTTTCTGAGCGGCCATTTCCAGCCTAGGAAGATGCACCCTACCCCGATCAAGGAGAGCTGAGATAGACAGCTCGGGGGTGTGTGCTGTGTACTAGTAGGCAGCGAAGGTATTTGCCATAGCCACGGGGGCATGTTGCACTGCTCCAGCCTCATCAACCACCTCTGGGATAATACGACTCGCCCTGGGATATGTGGCCAGCCTGTGCAAGATTGTGCCATTCTTGTCCCCCCAACCATAAATTCTTGCCACCGAGGACCTCAAGAGGAGCTTGGCTGCGTCCAGGGATAGATGTCTAATGTCATCCCGAATGTGGCAAGTTGTCGGGCCTGGGCGGCATCCTCTGATGTGGATAATGGCTGCTCCAGGCAGAGCGCCTGCGCTTCCTTGGAAGAGATCTCGCGCAACTGTGATTGCCTCTGGATCTTAAGCTGTCCTTTAGCGGCATCTCGTGTGGTCGCCTTTCCCTCCTAGAGGGTGCCCGGGGAGGCTACAGAGCCCTCATTAGTAGCAAAGTATTGTTTAAGTTCTTTCCCCACAACCTTTTTAAATTCTTTATCTTGGAGAAACCAAGCATTCATCCTCCATGTTTGGTGGGCCGAAGGACGGGGAGCCCTGTTCTAAGGAGTTTTGGAGAGTGATCGGAAATGCCTCGGGCAAAATACAGACGTCTAGAATCATAGTACAGTCGGGCACGGGGATAAAGTTCGCATCTATGCGTGTTTGGGTGTGGTGAGCCGCGGTGGTATGTGTGAATTGGGTGCTGCGGGGGTGCCATGTGCGCCTTGCATCGCAGAGCCTCAGGGATTTAGACCAGTTCTTCAGCAGTTTCGCACTCGCTGTTCGTGCAGCAGATGGAGGACCTGTTGTGTCAAGGGCCGGGGCCAAAACTGCATTAAAGTCACCAGCAATAACCATGTTGCCACCAGGCGTATTATTCAACCGGGTAGCAGTGTGTGCAAGTGTGGACGCGAGCATTGAGGGGGGACATATACAGACATGAGAGTGAGGGGGGAACTAGCCAGCGATCTGCAAACTGTCACAGATGAACCTTGAGGATCACGGATCACTTGGGGGAGGATGAAGGGCAGGGTGCGCCTCAGGATGATGGCCACCCCTTGTGAGCACCTGGAGAAACCGGAGTGCCATACTCTATCATAACCATAGCGAGCTAAGAAGGGGCAGCAGTTACCTAAGAGGTGCGTTTCCTGGAGCATGAGGATATCTATGTGGAGACGCTGCGCGTACCTTGGGACCACCGTACGTGTGTGCCGGTCCAACAGGCCATTGACATTCCACGACAGCACGTGGAGAGACGCCCTAGGTGAAGTGTTATTGGTCATGGTAGATGTTACCTGGTCTAGGCCAAGTCCGTCCCCCGCTCCCGCCCGGTCCAGGGCGCGCTCCTCAGCCCACAGAGGGCGCTCCTCCGTTGCCCAGGTCCAAGCCTACGTCGGGCTGTTGAAAAACAATGTCTTGTTTTCGAACACCACTCGCAGGCGAGCCGGGAAGAGAGCCGATACTGAATGTTAAGTGCCCTCAATTTTTGCTTAACCTCTCCAAAAGAGCGATGCTGGCCCTGGACCTAACAGATGTAATTTGGGAAGATCATGATAGCACAATTTTCATGGAGGAGTTGTTGTTGCTTGCGGGCTTCAGACAAGATGGTGTCTCGATCCTTAAAATTAAGAACCCGCATTATGATCGGGTGGGCGGTGCACCCGGCATTGGTTTGGGGGCCAGGGACCGGTGAGCCCGCTCAATTGCGAACCAAGGGGATAGAGAACCCCCGGGGACCCACGACCTCAGCCACTTCTCTAGGAAGTCCACCTCACGACCCTGATCCACTCCCTCCGGGAAGCCCACCCGGCGGAGGTTGTTGCGTCGGGACCTGTTTCCAGCATCCTCCATCCGACGGTGCAACTCCTGAGTGTGGGCCAGCGAGCACTGAAACACCTCGCAGAGCCGCGGTGTCGCAAACACCTTGTCTCCACCTCGGGAGAGCCAGCCAGCCCAGGATGACAGCGCCAGTCCTCCACCGTCTCATCTCGCTGTATAGGCAGCAGACTCGGTGCCTGTTGGTCACGCAGGGGAAGCGGCGATTCGATCAGGATGGGGGGAGCTCGCCACACAAGGAGCTCCCACCACAGGAAAGCGGGGCCGGTCACGGACAGTGGATTGGCAAAGGATTGGGACTCCGCGCGGCTGCTGCCGCCATCTTAAGGATTTGCACTCGGCAGGTCCGAAATGCCAGATGGGCCCCCCGCTCCAAAATCAGCACCCAACGACCCAGAGGGAGTGGAGTGAGCTTACTGCCCTCTGGATTTATGATGTCACCAATTCCTTTGAATGGTTTCACCAGTTTTTATTGTCCAGAAAAGATATGGGGGCATTCATCTTTTAAAGTTCACAGACCACAGCCCTTTGGTTTGAACCCTTAATGGTGTCAGTAAGGCCCCTGTAAGATTGCTACAGCTGTTTTTAAAATTACAACTTTGGCATCAAATTAGTACACAGAGACAGAAACTACAGGGCTGGTTGCTTATCTAGAAAGCCATTTTTGAGTAGTTTGGGTGACGAGGATTTGGATGTTCTTGAATGTTTGTGGTGCGGTGTTAGACGCTGCCCACGATGTTGCTTGTGCTGACCCAGGAGTGGTGCAAGTTAACAAGGACATCACAGATGGTCTCCCCTTGGACTGGTGCTTAAGTGCTGAGGTATTTGGGTGTGCTCAAGTGGCGGCAGAGCTAACTGTGGCTATGGGTATGGTTATGAGACCCGATTATTTTGTTCTATTTGGTAAGCCAAGACCATACTTGTTAAATATTCACCCAATTTGAGTGGTGATATCCGAATTGCTGGTCTGCCTGAAGTAGTGATGATGCTAACAGTATTATGTCTATTAAAAGCAATGGCGTGACTGGTGGAACTATAAAGCCAAATAAGAGAAAGTTATCTTCCGACAAAAGTCTTTGTGACTAAGACCAGTAACACTGAAGACTATTGAGACTCACTGCAGTAATTTCTCCTTTCAGAGCGTTATTGATGCAGATGGAGTGAAACCCACAAGTAAGCTCATTACTAAGGTACCAACAAAGTTTAATAGTTTTCATTTGTTTTAACTGTTTCTCTTTTGCAGCATTTGGAAATGCATTTTCTAGTTTTGTTGCTTTTTGTTTAGTTTTTTAGGTCTCGTCTGACCCAGCGTATGTGCTGGTCTGGCGAGACTTTTAGTGAGGGCTCAAAAAATGCTACCATGACCAGCCTAGAGCTACAGTGCATGTGCGCGGTCGCGTCCTTAGGAGCAGAGGTGCCATATGGCAAACCTCGTTATGCTCATTAAGCGCCCGCGATAACTCTCACTTTCGCCCGCAATCACTTTCACGGCACCCCTTTGATGTTCTCGTTCAAAGAACATCAAACATCAAAGAACATGTTTTTGTGTTAATCCTTTGCTGCGCCCGTTTGACTTACAACGTTCTTTCTCTTTTCACAAACTCGATGTTTGTGTTCCTTTATTTTGAGATGTTTTTAAGTATTACTGTCACAAACACAACCATACACACACCACTACACACACAACCACACATACAACACACACACAACCACACAAACACACACACAACCACACACACACAACCACACACACAACCACACACACAACCAACCACACACATAACCACACACACACAACCACACACACACAACCACACACACACAACCACACCCAACCACACACACCACACCCAACCACACACACAACCACAACCACACACACACACACAACCACACACAACCACACACACACCCACAAGCACATACACAATCACACACACAGCCACACACACACAACCACACACAAACACTCAACCACATACACAACCACACACACAACCACATACACAACCACATACACACAACCACACACACAACCACAACCACACACACAAAGTACACATCATTAAATACGCTAAAATCCATCATAAAATGCATGCACTTATAAAACCCTCCATTGCCCCAATTAGGGTAAAATTATTTGACTAAACTCATTGAGAAGGGGGGCGTGGCCTAACTGGCGAGCATGGCGGTCTCAGCTTGCTAAAGCTCCGACCAGCCAACTAATATCCTGAAGCAATATCCTGCCCTCGGACGTCCCCTACGCTGTTCCCTGTACCGGAGACCCTCCCAGCGACTGGCAGGTCCTCCGACGCTGGCCGGGGGCCTGGGGGAGGGGCGGCTGCGGCGAACGGGATCCCACGGCCTGAAGCGGCCTAGTAGTGACAGGAGGAGAGAGAGCCGGGGCCTCGATTTGCTGGCCGGGAGCGGAGGCACAGAGGCCAGCGCGGCAGTGGTGGAGCTGCCGGGGCGGTGCCGGCCACCTTGCATAGACGTCCCGTGGCTGCCCCCGGCTCCCCCAAGAGTCCCGCAGCTAGGGAACTCCTGCTGTGAGCGGCGGTCCCTGGACCAGAGAGGGGTCCTTCCAGGGTACTGCCCAGTGGAGCGACAGTGACGGGCAGGGGCTCCGGAGCGGGACCGGCCATATTGGGAACATTAGTTGAGCGGTGGTACGGGGGTGAGTTGGCTGTGGGGTGCGGCGGTCGGGGGCTGCTAGCGGGGGCTGTCTCGCGCCCCTCCTCTTCACCCTCTACATCCTCGGAGGGCCTGCCCAAGGGCCATCAGGGGGTTAGGCGGCCGAGCCGGGCCGTGGTGACGGCGGTGGCGCAGTAAAGGTGGGGCAGGGCCCTCCGTGACCTGGACGCCCGGTCTCTCGCCCTGGGCTGCAGGTGGAAGACTAAGTACCCAAGCGCGCGGTGCGACAAGTGCACTGGGGCCCCATCGCGGTGCAGCACGGCGTAGCCCCCAGCAAGTGGAAATGTGGTCCGGCACCAGCCTTCCCCATATTGACAGTGGTATACTTAGGCCTCGCTGGCCTTGGGGCCATCGGCTGAGCCCGGGAGGGGCCGGGGTCTGCGGCGCGCGTCGGTGGTCGGGTCGGGCCACGGAGTGGAAGATCAGGGCCCTTGGAGGTGAAGACAGTGGAGTATTGGTGGACATTGGGGCTGTCCTTAAGGAGGTGGCCACCTGCAAGTGGGCATGGAGTGGGACAGATCCTGCATTGGGCCTGTGGTCTGGGCTGTGGGCTGTGTCGATGCTAAGCCGGTTCGACAGCCATTCTTGAGGATCTTGTGGCAGGACACCCCCTGAGACAATGACGCGGGACAAAGGTGGCGGGGTTCTACCAAGCAGGGCACCCTGGATAAATTCACTGGAACGGGTGCAGCTGCAGGGGCTACGGGAACGCAGAGCCAGGTTCCGGACAATGCGGCGTTAATGCTGCCATCACCCAGTCTCGAGATATGTTACATGCGGAGATCGGGGCTGTTGGATCCGATGTCATGCTACTGCGGCAGGATTTGCGCAACGCCGTCGATCGCATAGCAGGGACTGAGGCACTTATATCGGGGGTGGAAGACGATGTTACGACCCTTAAAAAGAGAAGGTGGCCGCAATGGAGAAGAGCCAGAAGGGGTTGGCGCTGCGGGCAGAGGACGCTGAAGGGAGGGCTCGACTCAACAATCTCCGCTTCGTGGGATTTCCGGAGGGTTGCGAGGGAGATAGTGTGGAGCGCTTTCTGACACGGTGGCTGGAGGGCTGGCTCCCCCTAGATACCCTCTCCTGATGCTTTGTGGTATAGCACGCTCACAGGGCCCTCATGCAGAAACCCCCTCAGGGTGCCGTCCCCGGACGATCATCACCAAATTCTTGAACTATATGGACTGCGATACTATCCTGAAGCAGGCCAGGGCTAATGAGTCTCTTACATGCGACAACGCCAAGATCCTAATTTTTCCAGACTACACGCGCCTGGTGCAGCAGCAGAGGCAATCCTTCTTAGCGGCCAATGCTCGCCTTTGACAATTGAAGAGCCAGTATGCGCTGCTGTATCCAGCCCGCCTGAGAGTGATATATAGGTCCTGCACTTGGTTCTTTGACTCGTCGGAGGAGGTTTTTACATGGACGGATGAAACTGTACGGGTGCGGGTTCACACAGCGCCTGGCCGAGACTCGGATTCATCGTCAAATGAAGCGGCACGGAAGGGACAACGGGGTCAGTGGCAGGGAAGCAGGAGATCGAGGTCCAGGCGGAGATCGCTGTCTGGTTCGGCCCCCCGAGACAGGCTTCAGCGGACTGATTAATCGGCTCTGTGGGGACTGATATCCTGGTGGTTATATATCTTGACTTCCGAATGGGCACATGTGTGGGGCTGGGTACCCGGTCACGTAGTGGTGGGCAGGAAGGGGTGAGGCCCAGAGGGGTATGGGTGGTCAGTTGGGGATCCATTGGAAGGGTTGATACCAGTCCCCCTGTTGGGGATTAGGCTCCTATGTGACCGCGACAGATGATTCCATGTTTGGGAGGTATGGGGTGGGGGGGGGGGAGGGGTAGGGAGGGTTTGTTCAGTTTGTTTGATTGCGCATTCACACCCATTATCTGGAACCTTGGCTTTAGCTTGGAGAACACGTATGTTTTCTGTAAGAATGTCTGTTTTTTTACATGCCTGATACGGAGGTTGAATAGCGGATGACCCCTGGGTCCATACATGTGGTCAGTTGGAATGTCAGGGGGGCCTTAGACAAGGTGAAGCGGGGAGCTCTTCTTCAGTATGCTAAGAGGGCTGGGGCCGATGTGCTCCTGCTTCAGGAAACACACCTCATGGGTTGGGTACCAAAGCCTTATACCTCCAATGTTATGGATATGTTCAGGTGTTTCACTCGGGGTTCACGAGAGGCTCCCGTGGAGTGGCTGTGTTGATCCATCGCAGGGTCCAGTATGAGCACGAGAGAATTTGGTCTGACACGCAGGGACGGTATGTTTTCATACAGGTCACGATTGGGGGAGAGGTGGTGATCCTAGGTAGTGTATATGCACCGCCACCATTACAGTGGTCCCTAGTGGAACTGCTACTAACACTGTGGGGGGAATATGCCAGATGTGCTTTCTTTGGTAGGGGGCGATTGGAATGATGTCATGGACCGGGATTGGGATAAATAGAGGAGTGAAGGGAAGGCGGGAGTGGGAGGAACCCCCACCAAGTTGCATTCCCTGGCTGCCGGGTTATACTGGACAGACGTCTGGAGACACATTCAGGGTCCTTGCAGGGAATACACATACTTTTCCTCGACACATGATTCGTTCTCGAGACTCGATTACATATTTCTCCCTAGGAGGATGGTACACAGAGCACTGTCAGCAAACATTATGCCTAGAGCCTTGTCTGATCATTCACCCGTTGCACTCAAGGTTCGGATTTGCCCTGGGAGGCACCCTCTTAGATGGCGCATGTCGGGGTGGCAGCTGCAAAAAGAGGAATATAGGGAACACCTGGATAAGGAGATAGATAATTACCTGGTTGCGAATGTAGGGTCAGTTGAGTCACCGGCTGTGCTCTGGGAGGCGATGAAACCCACATTGTGGGGGCTGGATATTTCCTGGTGTGTGGACGCGCGGAGGGAAAGGCGGAGAGACCTGGTGCGTAGGGAGGCGGATATTGAGGCACTGGAGCGAAGGGGCAGGGAGGTGGATGGGGGACCGGCCAGGAGACAGTTGGTGTTAGCTCAGCAGCAGTACGCGGCACTCTTGCTAGACGAGGCTCTTCAGTCGTGGCTGGCAACGCGCAGTAGGGTCTGTCGATGGGGGGATAAACCGAGCAAAATGCTTCACCGTCTGTGCCAAGGTTCATTTCATGCCCAGCCCTTACCACGGGTCGTGGACCTGGTGGGGGAGCTGATATTAGAACCCTCTGCTATTGCTGCAAGCTTTGCGGCGTACTTTGAGGACCAATACTCTCCCAAAGAGTGCCTTGGGGAAGTGTTTATTGTGAAATTTATTGACGATCTTCCGCCTAAGACGTTTTCGGATGAGGTGCGAGAGCACTTGGATCGGCCTTTGTCGGATGATGAACTCGGTGTGGCCCAGGGAGAATTGAATCCGGGGAAGGCCCCGGGTCCGAATGGGTTTCCCTGCAAATTTTTTTAAAGGTTTTTTACGCAGTTGGCCCTACACTTTCGGCCGTTGGTGGAGGAGGCGCGGGAGGATGGATTGCTTCCCCCGGACTGGTGGCATGCGGAGATAGTGGTATTCCACAAACCAGGTAGACCTACGGAGCAGCATGCATCATATCGCCCCATCTCCCTCCTTAATAACGAGGCAAAGGTTTTGGCCAAGGCTTTGGCTAACCGACTTAAGCCGCACATCACGACTCTAGTCCATCCGGACCAGGCAGAGTTCATGCCTCAGAGAGCGACCCGCCACAATATTAGGCGTGCGCACGTAGCAATGTCTGCCCATGGGCGGCTCGGGGAGTTGGTGGCGCTACTGCTGGCAGACATGGACAGGGCCTTCGATTCTCTGAGTTGGGTGTACCTGTTCGCATTGCTGCGGAGGCTCAATCTGGGACCGCGGTTTTTAGCTTATCTGCAGCTGTTATATACTACCATAACGGCTTCGGTGCGAGTGGGGGGGGGGCGATTTCTCATTCTTTCCTATCCGGAGGCGTACCCGCCAGGGCTGCCCCCTTTCCCCCTTCCTTTTTGCGCTCGCTATGGAGCCATTGGCGGCCTGGGTGCGAATAGTTGCTCAGCTTAAAGGGTTTCGATGGGCACCAGGACTTACAGATAAGATAGCATTATACACGGACGACGTGCTGTTCTTTCTTACAGACTTTGATAGATTGGGGCCGCGATTATTGCGTATTCCCCAGATTTTCGATGAGACCTCGGGGCTATATATGAATCCACATAAATCCACACTTTGGGTCCTGGGGGGTGGTTTTGGGGTGGGGAAATGGGCATCAGCCCTACAATTGGCGACAGGGGGGGATGAAGTACTTGGGGTCTTTTTTTGTCCGATGTCCCAGCGGTAGCCAGGGAGCGTAATTTGGCCCCGGTCTGGGATCGTACTAAAGAGGATCTCAAGGTGTGGTCTTCCATGCTCATGGGCGGATTTTTATGAGGTGGAGGCGCGGTTAGGGTGGCCCTGTGCACATGCTTCCTATCTATGCACACAAGGGGACTAGCTACATCGGATGTCCTCTCCTACTACCAAGCTGCACACTTGCTGGTTCTTAACGAACGGTGGTACGGAGATAGGAATGACCCGGCTTATGCAGTTGAGCGGCAGATCATGGTCAGTCACTCTTTACATACGTTATTGTACTCCGCACCACGTCGGAAGACTCTGCCCCCGGCTACACAGGTTGTGTTTCATATTTGGAGGCAGGCCCAGCGCAGGATGGGGTGGTGGAATGTTCTGACTAGAGAGAATGCTCTTTGGGGTAATGGACGCTTACCCTAGCTTGCTGCCCTGCAAGGCTTTAGGGGATGGTATTCCATTGGCACCTCAGTTCTGGGGGATGTGATGTCCGATGTAACGCTTAAATCATTTCAAGATCTACAAGATGAGTACGCCATGCCACGTTCCCAGTTTTTTAGATACCTCCAGTTTCAGCACGCGCTGGCTCCTTGTTTGGAGGGCCTGGAATTCCTCCCCGACTTCAGCCCCATCGAGGCTACGGTCTTTATGGGGGAGCTGCCAGACCACAAGATTTCCCGCATATATCAGACACTGATCATTCACTGTTCCGCAACTTTACAGCAGCTAAAGACGGCTTGGGAGGAGGATGTAGGGGTCCTAGAGGAGGAGGAGTGGGATGAGGCACAAGCGAGTCCGCGGGGGCGGCAATAGCCACGCGATTGCGCCTGATTCAATTTAAATACTTACATTGGGTGTACTTCACCAGGGTGCGATTGTGGGGAGCAGGAATGATTGTGTCCCGAGTGTCTTCAATGTGGCTCAGAAGAGGGCACCTTTTTGCACACAGTCTGGAGCTGTCTTTCGTTACACAGGTTCTGGGGCGGGGTGTTTTCCTGCTATCAGAAGTGCTGGGTTGGGAGCTACCGCACACGCCGTGTTTGGCGCTGTTACATGTCCTGGAGGGGGTAGGGGATAATAGATATAAGCGACCCCTATTGTTGCTTGGTCTAACCTTGGCAAAGAGGGATATAGCGAGGGCGTGGAAGGCACCCCCAGGCCCCGTCGCTGACCGCATGGAGAAATGGGTTAGATTTCTGCATGGGCCTTGAACAGCTGATCTTTACTCCCAGGGGGTGTCACCGTAAACATTATAAGATTTGGAAACGATGGGCAGATTACCAGGGACTAGACTTGGATCCGCCATTGGAACGAGATGGCCCTCCGACATGTTAATGAGTGTGAAGAAGATGGGACCTTGCAGGGGGAGATGGGGGGGGGTTTGTATGTGCTTCCAGTGTACTGCTATGTATTTCCGAGGGGGTGTGGGTGCGCCCGGGGTGAGGTGAGGCGGGGTGTTTTTGTTAGTTTCTTCAATATAAAAAGTCACTGTCATCTGCTACTGTGCATTGGATGTGTGCAGCTGTCTCCTGGGCTTCGGAGCTCTTCAATATGTGTGTAATATCATATTTCTTAAATATCGGTTTTAAAAACATAATTTGTACATCAAGAAACTTCAGGCAATTTAATAAAATATGTAACAAGTCACATGAGGTACCCACAGTGTAAATGCATCTTCCCGTCTTATCAATCATTGAGCTTTTTACCACATTATTTCCATAACACGGGTTCACCTCGATTCTTAACCTGAAAACCTCTCTTCGTAATTGACAATCAGGTAACCTATCAATGAAGGGAATACATTGTTCATTTTTCCATGTGTCAATTATAAAGAGCACTGAGATCTTATTAGCAAGGTAATTTTGGTCCTGTACCATATATATTTCCTTCCCCAACATTCTAAGTACTTTCTTATCAATACTAATCGTATAGGTGATGGGGAACAGTTTAAACTTCATCATACCACATAGCTTCTTCATGATCGCCCTTGTCTCTCTTGCCCATTTTAATTCGCTATTCTATATTTCGTTTTTGCACCACTGTGATATTTTGGTGTTCTCACCTACTCCTAGGCGTTGCCAGAAGCGGAGTAGGGCTATACCGGCTAGAATGCCCCATGAAGTCAGACCTAATGCAAGTCTTACGGCCTGGGCCATTGTTGACAAGGGGAGTGTGAACAGTTTTTTTTTAACATTTTTGCCTTCCTCGACATCCCAGCCCTCTTTGCAGCTCAAATATAACAGTTCTGCGCCATACAGATATTGCGGGGGTACCATGGGCTAGTAAGCTTTTAGCACTGATCTATCTGACATTGCGCCATAGGCTTTATTAAACAGTTTCAGGCCGCTAATCGATTCTGAAGTTCTTAATTTTGACGCCTCAAGGTGAGTATACCATTTCATACTTTTTTCAAGCCATAATCCCAAATATCTATATTCAGTGACCGTTTCTACTTTCTCTGACCCCATCCACCATGTGAACCCAGCTTTCCTCCGACCAAAGCTCAAGGCTTTAGTCTTGTCCATATTAATCACAAGATTTTTCTTGGTGCAGTAATCCTTAAGTATATTTAGTTTCCTTTGCAAGCCAACTTCAGTCTGATCCATAATCACCAGATCGTCGTCATAAAGCAAACTGCTAGGAACAAGGAAAACAGCAGGGGGGCCAATACACATCCCTGCCGGAACCCATTTCCATTCTCAATCCTCCCAGATAAACTTCCATCTATATCTAAAATTATCTGGGCCCATTTCTTAGTATGGAGTATTTGAATCAGACTTGTTAGACCTGGCACCTTGGCGTGAATCTCCTTCCGCTTTTTGCTGATGTGCCTCAGATGTTTTGCTGGTATTCGATGCTCAGGGCACTGCGCCACGGCCAATCCGTGCCGCAGTGCAAGTGCTCCCAATGAAAAGTATATCCGTAATTGATATTCCACGATTGGCTTATTTGGTTTACTGTCAGTCCCCAGTAACGTGCATGAGGAGTGCCGGGGCTTGTAGATACAAATGCCGCTAGTGGGCTTGCAGCACTGGTTGCACCACCCACAGAAGCGGCCCTGTAACATGTGTCTCGGGTCCGCCACTGCAGACCCTGCGTACAGTCTGGTACTGCCACGCTGACTGAGCAAGTGCCCACACTTGCCAGTCCCTAAAACCTTCCCTAACCTTCATATCAGTCACCCCTATGGTAGGCCTACGGGCAGGGTGCATTGTAAGCATAAGGTAGGACAAGCCTAGAGTGCTAAATGTCCTAGTAATGAATTACCGCCCTTTTGGTTCTTCACTATTGAAGGGCTACCTGTTCTCTTAGGCCAAGATGGGCTGCTGGAACTATTACACGCCATAGTCCCGGCAGGCTCAGGGAACACGGTGTCACGTCGAGTTTAGTATGCCTGAACTCAGAATAATAAAATACTTCCTTTAGTAAGATTTATTTTAAAAGCCTGTGTTTGCAAACGCTACTTTTAGAAAGTTAGCCTTTGCTCGGCTAACTATTCAGCCCGCCTCTGCCAGGATGTGTATCTGTTGTCTGGTTTGTGTGAGTGACAGGGCTGGGGAATTCCCGGGGACAGTCTGGGCCTCCAGGTGGTGAATAGGGTGGTTACACCAGGATGGGTGGGCGGAGTAGTCCTTGACTCTAGATAGGGTTGTACTCCACCACCACAATGCTGGCTCCACCTCCTGCGGAGCGTCTGATGTCTCTGCCCTGCACCCTGAAAGAAGACCGCAGCTTCCTGTAAACAGAGTACTCAACAACCGGGTTGAACTAGGCTCAGGCCCCCTGGCCTGCAAAGACAAAAGAAACGCAGTATAAATATAGGAGCTCCGCTCCTTACAAATCAGATCCAGTTTTGACCACGACGAACCTCTGCCTGACTAAAAGGACCAAGAGAAGCTGAAGGAAGGAAACCAGTCTGTATCCTGTAAGACTGACCTGCAGTGGTGCCTTGCTGAGAACGGAGAGGAAAGGACCAGAGAGGACTTTGTAGACTTGTGCCTGAAACGATCTCCAAGGGCTTGATTGCGAGCTTGCCCCCTGAACTGAACCCCAGGACCATTGGGTTCTATTCTGCTTGTGCCCGTCTGCTGTTGGGCCTTAGTTTTTATTCCCTCGCCGGAGTTGTGACTCAGGTGCCTTCGCCCCTCCCATGGTCGTGACAGCTCGGAGCCTGGTCGCCCTGCTGCAGAGAGCCCCGCTCATCCCTGAGTCACTCTTCGCTTCAGTGCCGGGCCGCCCGCTCTCCTGTCACCTCGCCTGCTAACGGAGTGCGTTGTACGCCCCTCATCTTCTCCAGCCGGAATCTGCATGAAGCGCATGCCATAGTCTCGGACGATCCGTACGTCGTAACATACATGACTGTCTCGCTTTGCCCTCCTGCATACCAAGGCTCGTGCCGCACCTCAAGAAAGGCCTCCCCGTACAGTGGTACCGGAAGCCTGGTGCTGCACCCGTCTGCCTGAGAACGCGACGCCCCTCACAGATCCCCGAGTACGACCTGCCATGCTAAGAAGTTGTACGCCCCGCAGGCCTGAACGGCGCCTGAACGGAGCTGCATCCGACCCCGGATCGCCGCAACCCTCCACAGTCCTGCTCCCCCGCCTCGCTCCTCGAGGGGGCGCCGAGCCGGAGAGATCCTCTGGAGATCTGTCGGCCTCGTCCCGGGTCCGCCCTCACCAGTGGCCGCGCCTGAAACGCCTCGGACTTCCACAAGCAAGGTACCCTTGAACTCCGTCTCGAGTTCATATCGGATCCAGGGTCCGCAACATTCTGTTTTCCCTGTCATCGTACCTTGCTGGACAACGAACATTTAAAGACTGAATTGCCTATTTAAATCTGGTGGCCCTCAAATCGCTAAATGTTACATGGTCTTGTGATAACTCTGCAGCTGAAGTATTTTACATAAAGTCTACGTATTTTTGATACAACCTTACGACTGGGGTCCATTTGTGGTGGGTCAGTGGGTTTACTGTGTATGATCATAAATGCTTAACTAACTATCGCCCTGAAGATTAGCCTTGTCTGCTCGCGCTACACTACCTAGAGGGTGAGCAGGGGTTATTCGAAGGAGTAGTTCCCTTGCCCTGACTAGAGGAGGAGGCCCCTGCTTGTCACAAGTACGCACTTGTGCCAACCAGAGACCCCCGAGTCTAACAAGACTTAACAAATCTTTTGGGATACAGTAGCTAGTTAAGGCTTCCCACAACAGCTCCCGGTCTGCGCGGGAGTCCACAAAATAGCATAATAAACTTCCCTGCGTTTCAATCGACTTCCGCGCTATTGCCCATAGAGCGAAGCAATGGTCAATTGTGGAGTGGCCTGCTTTAAACCCCCCTGTTCTGGGCGTATAATCTGATTATCTGGGCCTGCAGCGCGGGTAAGCTCCAAACTTGCTATAATTTTCTTTATATAGCTTGAGGTAAAGTCTTCTTTTATGTCAACCCTCAGCTGTGGCCAAACTGGCATCCTTGACTCTTCTTGTATAGGCCATTTCCCATATATTTCTCCCAGGTAGCCCACCCATTCATCTTCAGGGACCATACAGTCTAGAGAACCTGCTTTTCTACCCACACTTTCTTGGACTAATTTCCAAAATCCTTTGACATCTCTAGTTTCAATTACCTCCAACATATTTGCCCAGCACTTATCTTTACAGGTTCTTTTTTTGTTCCGAATTAGTGTTTTGTATGTTGACCTTAGTAACTGGAGGGACAGAGATAATTCCACATTAAACCTGACCCTTAATCTTCTCGCCTTCTGCCTGATCTGTGCCTTGGCTAGCCGGCATTCATCGTCAAACCAGGTGTTCAAATTGTTATTAACACTATGTCGCCCAGGCCCTGCCTTTCTTAATTTAATTTTTTTCTTTAAGGTGTCCACCAGCTTGCCTATGGTGGATTCAAACCAGGCAATTCCATTTCTTAATTGAATTTCTTCTACAGGAATAGCCTGCTGGGTTTGCTTTAATTTCTCGATATATTCCTCTGTTATACTAGTTGTCAACCGTTTTGCATAATCCACATGTACCTGCCAAACCCTTTCTCTATTTTTGCTTCTTGATAGATGTAATTCTGCCCTCAATGGATAATGGTCGCTACCTTTCATTTTCACCACCTCAAAATTTCTAATAAGCCCAAAGCACCAGGCCTGACAAAACACATAATCTATTGGGCAGAGTTGCTGGCCCCTCAAAAAAGTGCGTCCTGCTGGCCGATCTGGCTGCATTCTCCCATTTACGCACACCATGCCCAGTGAACCCATCAGCTGAGTAAAAGTCGCATCCTTTGGCGAGATCTCTCCTCTAGGGAAAATGGCTACTTCGATATTATAAGATTCTAAAAATTCCTTGTGCCAATTATCCACCCTTTTGGGGTCTAATCTATGATTAAAATCACTGAACACCAATAATATATCCTTCTGATACTTTATGCTAACAGACCCTATATCGTCTTTCAGTTTTCCTAAATTCACCTTCTATTCATTGTCCTTTCCCTACTGTATATATACGTTTATAATACATATTCCATCAAAGCAGGGATCCGACTTCTGCAGTAGGACCCTACAGCCTAATGCCCAATCACAATGTAGTTTCAAATTCTGAACCTTCCTAGCTATCTGTGTGGAAATCAGCGTTAGTTGGCCCCCCAATGGCCTCCCCAGAGTATTTTTCTTTGCTGCTTTAGAGTGTTGGGCGAAACCTTCTGTAACTAGGGTTGCTCGGGTATCGTCACACAGCCAAGTCTCCTGCAGGCAGACAATATCATTACTCTTAATCAATTTATCAAAATTATTCTGAGTCGATATTTTCTTGTAGCCATTTATATTCCATGATAGAACTAATAGGCTGTGTGACGACCCATGCTCCTAGTCGATTTCACTCAGGAACCCCTCCTCTTCTTACTCCCTAAATTCTGGGGATGCTAGGACATTAAACCTATTTCCAGCAAATATATCTGTGTTGTATCTTGCAAATTTGTTTTCAGTGATAGTTATTGCAAGATCCTCCTTCTTATTCCAACTTGAGTTGATTAACCTTATCTGCCGTAACCCTAGTCCACCGTGATTCGTAAGGAAGCGCTGCCCCTGGAATTCCTCCCTTCTTACCAATCTAATCCCCTCCTTTTGCAGCTTATTTTTGGCATTTTCTGCAGCGGCTTTCACCAAGGCAGAGTAGAAGAGGAGCTTGGTCACATCACCCCCTTTGCTGTTTGTAAAAAACCCTACTTCTCTAATGTCCTTTCTGCCAATGCTGCCAAGGCTTGCACATTTTGACATGGAGAATATAAGTTGTGATCGATTTAGTGGGTTTAATTTCCTGGCTTTTTTCCCGCCTTTGTCCTGGCCGGAAGGTTCTAGGAAACGCCATAAGTCGGGGGTACAATCTTGCCTTATGCCGTGGATGTCTCCCATTAATCTAGCTTCCCTTCTCTTTGTTGGAATGTCTCCCTAATCTTTTTCTTTGGTGGTCTTACTACGTCTAGGATTTCCAGGTCCCAATTGTGTAGTTATCCTCAATTCTGTACCTTTCTCCTCTTTCTCCTTTTTCCGTTTCGTTGTTGGTGCCAGACTACTTTTAGTGATCTTTGATCTTTCTAGCCTATTCCAAGGTTCTTCTCGTTCGGCTATCAGCTTTGCTATACTCCTTTGATCTTTGCGTTAATTCCCTCTCTTGACATTCTTGTTTCTTCCTTTCTCCTTTCACTCTTCTCACCTTCCTTACATGATGTCTTAGTTGTTGTCTTATTCTAAGGGCGACCTCCTCTTCCCCCTTGAGCTCGGGAATCCACTCATGTAATATCTCCTTTCACCCCATTTCCTCACAATCCTTGGCTCCTCTTTCTTTAGCTTGGGAGCCCTTAACAAAGCTACCTCTTCATCCTTACCGCCTACCCCCTCCTGTTCCCCACCAATCGGTCTAACTAATGCCGGCATTAACCCTCTGATTTGTGACAACTCGCCTAACATTGCTTTCGACGGCTCCCCCTGGAACATTCTTGGCGAAGAGGACAGCCGTGGATTCAAAGAAACCCCAGAGATGTTAAATATGGCCTGGTTTGGAGAGGCTAGACCAACCTCGCCCATGGACTCCGAGGTTGGGTAGGCCTCGGCACTTGAGTCCTTTTCCGTCACATCCTTCCCCTTGAAATGTCTTCCCAAAAAGTCTTTGATTGAGTTGACACTGATGAACCACCTTTTGCTATTTTTGGTTTTGCTGATTGCAGTGTTAGTGTAAAGGATTGTACATTCCTTGCTACTTGTTTTTTCCTTCCAGTTGGCTCACTCATCGCCCCTTTAGATTTACCTACTCCGCTCCCTTCACCTGCCACTGGAATGTTCATCTCATTCTTTTTCCCGTTTTATAGTCTTACGGGTTATTGCTTGGGACGGTGCCATCTTTTAGATTTCCTTCTTCATTACTCGCACTCTGGTCTCAGGTCACCAATCCTATAGCCTGTTTTAAATGCTGCTTCCCTATTCCAATCCTCCGCTGGGATTAGATCACGAGGCCCTTTTGCCAATACCAATTCAATAACCTGTACCCATGTGACTAGCGCCGTCGCTTTTGGGTTAGTTTTAGTGTCCTTGATTATTAAGAAAAACAATTACAGCCCTTCCATATTTTAAACCTATGTAGGGCAACTGCTCCTCAATTACCTCTGTTTCACGGCTTGTCGCTGTGCACTCCACTCTTCCAGCCCCCTGCGACCGTTGGCTAATTGTCTGCTCAGGTGCTGTTACCAACTCTAACTCAGCTGGTGCCTACAGACTTCTTAGGGCCTGTGTTTTATTTTAAGTTTAATTTTAAGGTTAATGTGCCAGGGTTTCACGCCTCAAGCTTCTCAGCTAAACTCTGGACCTCCCCCTGGCCTCCGGCTGCAATTCTCGGCCTCCAGCAGGGCGCCACGGGCCCCTGGTTCCTCTATTCACTGAACGCTCCGCTCGGCGTTCAGAAAGAGCGGAGCGGATGCAGGTACAGGATCCCCTGGACAAACGGGCACACGCACGCAAACACAAGCGCATGCGCGTGAGATCCAATACGTCAGCTCCAGGCGTCCGGCATCCAATGCTTCTTGGAGCTTCCTGGGGCGAGAGCAAGTACGATTGTGTGCGCGGTAACTGGAACATAGTGTATGGGGAGGGAATATGATCAGCTCTCTATGCCTCAGTACCTTGTCCCAAATATTTAGTGTTGGGGCCACCGGAGTACTTGAGTGTCTCAAGACTGCTGTGTGCAGACCCTATAGCTGGCAGCACCCTGGAGTATGTATGTATAAATCAGATTATGTTTGAAGTAACCTGCAATATAGTGGCAGGCAGCACCCTGCCAACAAGTAGGATTTCTCATAGTATTTTATTTCTTGGCACATTAATGGTGATAGTCTTTTAACTGGCAGAAGAACAACACTGACCACACATTTTCCTGGGTTTGTCTTTAAAATGAGGTACACATTAGGAATGGCATTTCGTTCTGCTGGAATAATAACACAAGTTATCTTGCACTCTGCTATGATGTTGCGTAGATTGTTGGCTGCAATGCATTCCATGTTTCATTCAAACATGCTTTCTACAGGGCGCATACATGATTTACTGCTGTAGAGAAATAATGCTCCTGTGTACTGTGGCAGACTCAGAAATATTGAAAAACTTCATGATTTCTCTTTCAGCACTTCCTAGTAAAATCTTTCACTCTTTGACCCATACATTTAGCAGAAACATGACTTAGTACCCATAAAATAGTTGTGATGGGGAACATCCATGTGGGATTAGGATTGGCTCTACCAGAGTGCTTGCTGACTTGGAGTATGGAGTTGACCACCTTGCCTGGTCCGGTGTGGAACCAAGCCAGCGATGCTTTGCTGCAGGCTCATTTGCCCTGATAGCTGGTCAACAGTTTGAGGAGGAGGAGGTGACGAGCTGGCTAAGTGTGCCATGAGCCTGGCATTTCAGTACATCCCTGAGAAGTGAGCTTTGAGTCGATGTAGTGTTCCTCTTATACCACGTGCAATTCATCCTTTCCAAAACCACAAGAATTCCTGGGTGTGAAGGGCGGCTGATTCTGATTGGGTGCTTGATAGTTTTCCAGAAACTCATGTTCTTGATTGTTCATGTTTGTCAGTAGTTAAATAAACACGTCCAGGGGTCTTATCTCTTCAGTTGACACAAGTTGCAATAAAAGTTTCTTTCTCGTTACAAAAAAATATGAACGGCTGACGAGCCTCTGTCTGTCAAAGAATAGAAGGGCTGGACAACTGTCATTCATCTCACTGCTAAGCAGAGCAGTGTCATGCTTCACCCTCACTCAGGCCTCTGATTTTAACCAGCATCTCTTAGAACACTGGGACTTTAGAGCCCATCCTTTTAATGAGAAAAACAAAACTACAAGTCCCATAAGCAATAGTGGTGGAAGGTGTCACGTATGACCTGGGGCAACATCGATTCAGCACATCCAGTTCCATTTTTTAAGTATTTGACATAATATTAAATTTATAACCTTTGTTTTTATGGTCATGAGTCACCAGAATACTAAAAACGTCTTTTATTTTCAGGGTCAATTAAGTAATGGTCACCAGCTTGGAAGCTCTGTTAAATCTTCAGTATTTGTCATTGATCTCCACATGTGGCTGGTTTGGGTCTGCCCCCTGCATCGTTCCCGATAACTCGCACAGGTAAGGATATATATATATATAAAGATATAAGCGCCAATATCTGCTATGTACATTTGTTGAAATTAAATACAATCAAATCACAGTATACTGTTCCGGAGGTTCAGTCCCAGAGTCATTATCTGTAACTGAACGCAGACACCCTAGGAAGCATGTGCTTTTAAGACAAGTTGCGTTCACTCACCTGCAGGTGACATGCTTCATCATTGGGCTATACTCCTCACCAGGCCGGCGCTACAATGCCTTGCGGGCACCACAAGAGGGCATTTTGTCGGACATCTTTTATAAAGTATGCCGGATGAGCATAGTAGGACAGAGGATGTTGTGTCATAAGATGTGAGATTGGTGAAAGTCTGAATATAAGATCAGCTATCGACCAGTTGCCGCAATATAGTTAATGTGATCATACTAGTCCATGTTAAGATTAAAAATAGTGGCAGAGAAATTGAGGAACTAATGGCACCTATCACTGTGTGAATGTGTCGATCACCTATGGACCTGCTGGTAAGCTGGAGTCTATACTTCAGGTCAACATTTTTCATGCCTTGTGGAGCAATCTGTTGGCATTTCATCAGGACCAAATATGGGAAAATGGGTAAATGTGACCTAATCTTCTCCACCGCGTGAGGAGCTCTGTAACTCAAAGCCCTGCACTGTGCATAGGTGATTAGGTGCCTATTAACATCTTACTACCATAGGTGAGCACTGTTTAACAGAGTGCACTAGATAAGTAACCCTCCTAAAATTCAGGACAAACTGACTTATCCAATAGCGAGGACGCCGCATCAGAGGGCAACTGGTTTGAAAAGCACATGCTTCCTAGGGCGTTCAGTTAGAGATTATTTCTGTGGGACTGAACCTCTAGTACAGCATACTGTGAGTTGAATTATAAGAAGAATGTGTATACTGGACTGTCATTTTCCTCGTCATCTTTTATGATATGTAAAATAAAACACAACACACCTGGAGGCCAACAAATCTATCGTACATTTAATGCAAAAATAGCAAAAGGCCAAGCAAACAATTGTCTTTGCAATGGACGAGAGCATCCACCCTAAAGCAAGTTGGAGTATATAATGCTAATGCTACACAAAGTATTTTTATACACTTTTCTCCTAATACAAGTCAATGAAACATGAACACGTGACAGAAACAGTTACTGAAATGAAACTAATGAGTAGGAGGCAGGATCTTCTCTCGAGAGGAATGTGAGGAGTCCGTAAGGTGCAGATAAAAGATACACAGACAAGCTGCAGAATTCACTGTTTCTGAAAATAACACTTCTGTTTGTCAATATTCAATTTACTACAAGATACAGGAAAGTGTGCAGTTGGACATCACTAAATAAAATGGTTCTGGGCCCTAATAGAATCATATAACTTTGCAGGCATATTAAGGCAAACAGACACATCAAATTAATATAAGAATATTGTAATTTGGTAATGTAATATATCAATGCAGGTTGTGGCATTGATGTGTATGATGTGTAAACAATTATCGGTATTGAAGAAACCAGTATATCCAGTTATGTTTTCTCAATTCCTTCTTCCCAGTGGCCACCACTGCTGCTATCCAGCTGTGTTCAGCAGTGCCTCCTGTGACCTGGAATCCTGTATTTAATCAATAGCAAATGTTGTCAATGCTTCTAGCCAACCCCGGTCACTGGTGCCACTCGCACCCCACCATCCTTGGGACTGTTATTCTTTTAGCTAGCTCCAGTCAGTAGTGGCCCCTTGGACCTGTATGTAAGCCTACTAGCCAGCTCCTGTTAGTACTGGCCCCTGGGACCTGTTATCATTCTAGCCAACTTGAGTCTTTAGTAGCACCTTGGGACTAGTGATCATACTAACCAGCGTCAGTCAGTATTGGCTCACTGAGACCTATTATCCTGCTAAGTAATTCCAGTCAGTGGTGACCCCTGTACCTTTAATCCTGCAAATATTCAAAACCAGAGGTCAACTCTACTGCCAACCAGTTTCAGTCAATATTGACATGTTTGTTACACTGCTTGTAATAAATAACAGAGGCCAGCGTTGTTGCTAGCCAGCTCCAGTCACCAGTGCCCGTCACATATTATCCTCAATCGGATCAATGCCCAAGACCTGTGCAGCTGCCAACCTCCTCTAGTCAGCAGTGACCCCCCAGACCTGTTATTCTGCATATAATCAGCAAGGCTTCGGCCCTAATAGCACTCACCCCACATCCTTATGGTATATTAGCAATGTAATTTATTTACATCATACCGTAGGTACTGCACTGTATCACATGATCCCAAAAACAAAGAAAATCAAAATTTGCCTAACCATTCAGCACTCCACCTTGTCAAAAATGACCAAATCACACCAAGCACTATAGCCTGCCACATCACATGGCACACTCAGCCACAGCATGACAAGATACCACGGCAGGGATTTGGGGCCATTAATCCTCAGGCATGTATGCTGTAGATGCACATGCTTTGCATACTCCTGCCATCTTGTGTTGGGTCCGGATGTTTGCAAGTTGTTTCAATATTACCCCTAGATTTATATTCCATCGCAAAAATTACCTGCACCACTCCTTCTTTTTGAGCTGGGTTATTTAATTTTATTTGTTGCAGGCTATTTTCACCTTGAGCATGCTCAATTAACTTTCCATTATGATTACTAACAGTTTGAGACCATGATTGTCGATGTTTATGTAACTGCTTCGTTTCGGTTCCCAGATCTTGTGGTAATTTAATATCCTTCCAGGTTTTTAACAAATCTCTATTTGTTGCATCCCCTCTGATACTCTCCCTCTTTGCTCTATTTGTTTCCAATTGTGATGGCTTAATTCCACTTGCAGCATTTCTAAGGACTGAATTCTCCCATTCTCTATCATTTTTATACTATCACCTTGATTGTTTAGGCAATTATTTTTCATAACTGCTCGTACCTCCGATAGATCCTTATTAAATAGAGGGTACAAGGGTTTTGTTGGAGATATTTGTTTACCCTCACCTTCACAATATGATATTTGGTCATGGTTGTTTCCAGTGTTCAATCTCACTATATCTGATGCATTTGTAGTTTTATAAATACTTTTAGAAGCTTTATTTCTTGCTTTCCGTTGTTTTTTCCTCTGTCTTTTTGATAGATGATCCCTCATACCCATTGTTAATGAAAAACTTGGAATTGACCATAAATAATTTTTCCATTGTATTTCAACATCTCTATCGTAAGACCATAGCATATTCATGTTATAATCACCGGTAATAATAATCTCAGGTTGGATGTCATTGTCCAGTTGCTGCAATATCATAATTATCAAATTGGTCGCCATTGTTCTTCGTAATTATATACGTTGATTACTACAAGAGATTTAATTATATTTTGTTCTTTGTATCATATTTTGACAATTAGATAATCCTTTTGACTTGGGACGTCCATTTCACTTTCCATATTTAGCTCAGTTGATATAAAAATAGCCAAACCCCCACAAGGTCTGCCATAATTACTTGTTCTCTTAGCTAATGAGTAATAACACTATACCCTTCCAATCTAAAAGGAACTAAAGCCCAAGTCTCTTGTAAACAAATGATTTGAAAACAGCACAAAGTAGCTAGTTGGTTATTCTGAATCTTTGCTTGAACACCATTTATATTCCACAAACATAATCTGACACTTTCATTCATAATTGTTGGCCCCCTTAAAGGAACTTCAGATTGTAGATGTCAATCCTGCCTGACATTATGGAGGGCTGATGTTAGCCAACCTAATTTGACAGTGTCAAATAATAGGTCTCCTATTTTTTCCTCTAATGATTGTAAAAGATGCCCGTTGGTCATACCTATGTTTTTTTTAATATTGAGTATTTCTTATTATTCTCGGTTCTCATTTGGTTATGATTTTTTAATTTTGTTGAAACAAAAGGACGTTGCAGGGGAGTTGTTATTTTTATTCCCAAGTCCTGAAAGCGATTATGTTCTTGCATAATAAGGCTGGCGGCAGTAGAAGATGTCCAAATTACTAATATCGATTCGCGATTATTCTTGATTGTGAGGAATTCAATTGATTCTATGTCGGTACATTTAATTTCCTTTAATGAGGGTACTGCATTACACAATTTTAATATGTTCCCACGAGTCAAGATATCATTATTACCCCTAGATTTATATTCCATCGCAAAAATTACCTGCACCACTCCTTTTTGATCTGGGTTATTTAATTTAATTTGTTCCAGGCTATTTTCACCTTGAGCATGCTCAATTAACCTTCCATTATGATTACTAACAGTTTGAGACCATGATTGTCGATGTTTATGTAACTGCTTCGTTTCGGTTCCCAGATCTTGTGGTAATTTAATATCCTTCCAGGTTTTTAACAAATCTCTATTTGTTTCATCCCCTCTGATACTCTCCCTCTTTGCTCTTTTTGTTTCCAATTGTTATGGCTTATTCTCCACCTGTTTATTACATTCCTCCACTTGCAGCTTTTCTAAGGACTGAATATTCCCATTCTCTATCATTTTTATACTATCAGCTTGCTTGTTTAGGCATTTATTTTTCATAACTGCTTGTACCTCCGATAGATCCTTATTAAATAGAGGGTAGAAGGGTTTTGTTGGAGACATTTGTTTACCCTTACCTTCACAAGGTGGAGAAGCGTGGCTCAGTGGTTAGAGGCGGCAGACCCAGAAGCTGAGATCGACCGTGGACCAGGGTTCGATTCCCCGCCTCGGCGGGTCTCGGGCTCAAAAATTCCACGGACTTGACAATTCTCGCTCTGGTGCCTACTCAACTCACGGGGTCACACTCTGCGACTCTGGGCAATAGCTTGCTTAATCTCCACTACGGCCCCTCGCGGCGGGATGCCTGGCTTTCACCTTGTGGACACCCTGCCGGGGTGTCTCACAGGGGAATACCAGGACGGGTTCCCTAAGCAAGCGCCGGGACGCTTACGGGCAGCCGTGCGCTTTACAAATCCAGCACATTTACAATATGATATTTAGTCATGGTTGTTTCCAGTGTTCAATCTCACTATATCTGATGCATTAGTTTTTTTTAAATACTTTTAGAAGCTTTATTTCTTGCTTTCTGTTGTTTTTTCCTCTGTCTTTTTGATAGATGAACTTCCGGAGCCGCGTCTGTCATTGTTGATTGTGTCGAGCATAGGTTTATCACTTCTTGATCTTTTGTTTTATCATCTTTTTTTTATTTAACAACAACTTGTTTTTACATTTTATTGTATCTTTAGAGGGGCAGTCGGTCTTGATGGGTTGAATTCCCGCATCAGGAAAATTCCCTTTAACATCGTCAATTATTGTTTTTAAAATATCCGGAATGGTATCCAGTTTAATTAGTGGGGCACAACTACACTCTGCATACGTAGATATTGGCTGAGATTGTGCCCTTACTATTAGATTATTTTGTGGTGTTATCTTCTGCTCAGTTCCGGCAACAGAGGATGCCGTAGCGCTCAAGAGATCTATTTGGACCTCCTTTTTGTTGGACTGATATGTTAAAGCTTCCAGAGTTAATTGCGAGGTTTTGAAGAATAAATCCCAAATTGCTCCCGCGTTCCCACTTCCTGGTACCTAAGTACCTTGGCTATGGTGTTTCCCATTTATGAATGATAGGTCCTTATACTCCTCTTTTAGCGGTCCTTGAAAATCATGTTCCTCGTCATGAATGAATTATGGACTACTATTCAAACCATCTTTTTGATACGGAGTACTCCAACGCTGCAGAGTTTCTGGGTTGCTGGTGTATTCATCCTTATTAATTTGAGATCCGTTATTTTGATTACATTTCGGCTGGTGCTGTTTTTGAACTGAATTTATTTTAGACAGAGTAAGATCCGATTTCAGTGGGGTATTTGCTTCCCTTATGATTTTCACCCCACTATTTAGTTCATTTGGAGCTTCTTGGTCTGATTGATTTATTTGGCCCAAATTAGATGGTTCCCCTATACCGTTAGCTTTTCTGATTTTTACTTGCACTTCTATTGGCATTGGCTGCCTAAGTTGGTAGTAATTGCTGAGTATCTCCCAATGTTAGATTTGTGCATTTTGGGTCCTTTTGTTGTGAACGACCAGTAAGTGGAATAGTTAACATCTCTATGTCCGTTATTTGACCCCAATGGTTGACTTGGTCCTTAGTTCAATTTGACATTCGTTCGACTTCAGCTTCAGACTCAGGGTGGCCTCGTTCACTTACTCCTTGCTTAGGGGATATAATATTTGTTCTACTCAGTGGTTTAATTGGAGTTTGAAGATCACATGAGTTAGTTAGCAATGTTAGCATAGCACCAGTTGGATCTTTCATAAAGTCAAACTTTGACAGCGCAGCGACTTTCCCAGTTTCCCAAATGTATGGACCTTAGATGATTTAAAGGACTATATGTCACCTGCCTGTTCTATTTTAAACGTATCTAATATTGGTGTTTGTTGTATTTTTCTTTTCCTTTTGATAGGAGGGAAAGGTGGCTGCTCCTTTCCTGAGCTCATAATACACCCTTCAAGGTGAAGAAGTCTTGCTTCTGTCAGAGAATCAAACGGGCCAGTGACAAGACCATAGGACAAAAACACCACCAAACACCTCCAAGGGAAAACACCCAAAAATCACACCTCCGTACAGAATCTGCCGGTACTGCTGGTTACTTAATTAATTAATTAATTAACCGATTGATTAACATCCGGGCACTGGGTAGGGCTGTAGTCTAGGCATGCGGAGTAATTCAGGGGCCGAGGGGTGCTTCAAGAGGGTCTAAGTCTATTGTCACTTTCCTCTTTCTATAATTTCTCAGATTTTGTATTACAGACTTATTACAGACTCCAATGGCTCAGCGACTTACAGACCGATCAATCTTAGCTACTCGCCACACGCCACACACCTCTTGCCACTTGTCACTCACCACTCACTGTTCATTGCTTGTTCGTTGCTATTCATCTCTGACAAGAGTACAAGGGAGAATGCTGGCAATCGTTCAGGAGCAAGAGCGGAATCCAGAGCTAGTCCGACTACAGACGGCAGATGTGGGCACTTCCCTCCACTCCTCGGCTCAGCTCTGTCTGCTCTGCTCAATGCTTAGTAAATACGTAAAATCAGGCGGCAGGCCAAGGCTCCTCTGTGCTCCTCTGTTCTCCTCTGTGCCCTGCTACAGCTGCCGCACCAGCAGCACCGCAGGCAAAGGCTCCTTTGACCTCTGCAGCGGCCGCGGTGCCGGCAGCGGCCGTTCCTGCCCCCACAGCAGATCCATAGAACTTAAAGCGCCCGTATAACAGGACGCAGATGAAGCGGAAGAAACCTTCGGGAGCGGGAACGGGTCATAAAACAAACGCGGGCAGCCGTCCCAGGCTCCGCTCCGCTTGCTCGTCAACTCCTCCTCAGCTCGGCCCCTCAGCTCTACTCTGTACGCTTTGCACTCAATGGCGAATCACAGGCCGATAATGACTGTGAACACCAACAGAGGGAAGAATTGTGTGTTTACCCCAGTTAGTAAAAAAACACAGCATAAGTCTTGGCTGCTTCTGCTGCACCCAGAGTCTTATGCGTCTTTGAAGTCTAATTTTTCTGTCTGGAAAAAAACTGTGTCCTGGTTTTCTGCACCCAGTAAATCCAGGTGCAGAAAAACCTAACAACTGATAATCAGGTGGAATAAAATGAACACATGAAAGTACGCCTTCATTTCATTGCCCTTGATTCATACTCTGGACCATATTTGAGGGATTGGTCTAGGCATAGTCCTCGCAGCACACAATAGATTTGCTCAAGTCAGGATGCCAGATACAAGTAGGTGGTAACTCGGGGCAGGGGAATACACCTGTTGTCCGTGGGGGAGTCATTCCCGTCCCAGAAATCTGCATTACAAATTAATTAATAGTATATATTTTTATATTATCTGTTTGGTACCAGTCCATATGACTTTAATATCTGCCTTTGGGATTCTATGTTACAACTCCATAGGGTACATGTATCCTTTGTGAGCTTAATAAAATGTTGAAAATTCTACAAATCCTCCCTCCTACATCCAAGTACTCTCATGCTACCATTCTACGCTCTGTCTGGAAAAACAGCTCAACATATTCCAAATTCTGCATTAATTTGGCTAGTAAATTATATTTTTGGAAATGTACATGTATTAACTATTTCATTTTAATACTATAGGTGATTGAAATTACGGACGAAGAAAGCAAGATTTAGCAATAAGCAACTGAATGTCAGTGCCATAAGAAGGATTATTTTGAAAAACTGAAGAACATCCAGCATTCTACGTTTAAACAATTTCCAAAAATCTAGGTTTGGCGAGGAAAGTACTATACCTGTAAGTGAAGTCTCTAATTTTGCATTTCATTAACCCAGAGCAAAACCATATCTGTGCACACAGCATCAGAAATAATGTAGAAAGACCACTTCAGCATCCTCATCTGAAATATTATCAGAAAGACAAATCGCCTCAGCATGACAGAATAACGTTCATCTAAAGCACCATGTAATTCCAGAGAGGAAGCACACACTGCATAAAAGAAAGTTATAACAAAAGGTATCTTCTGCATACCATCAAAGAAAAGACACATTGGCAAGCAAAAGATTGAAAAATCACCTTTGTTCAACAACCATTTTTAACCAGTTACACAAGTTTGAGACTATATGCCTCTGGATAGAACACCACGGCCCACTCTGCTCACTCTGGCGAAAAATCTTAAAAATTCACCACTTTATTGTGTTCATGACCATCTCAGATTGTTTCCTTTTTATTGTGTACTGTTCTGTAATTCTATGTAAATCGCCTCAACATTATCTGCTGTGCATGAGTGATATGTAAAACTGTTAATTATAAAAATGGATTAAATGAGCACCGTTGGGCTATAGGTAATGTAAATAAATCCTCGCCTTCGGAACTACAAACCTTAACCTTACACCAAACATAGAAAGGATAAAAGGAACTGATGTTCTGCGACTGATGATCCACAATAGTACTGTGCATGTTCTAACACCCTCAGTTACTGCCTTTACGTCAGTGCAAAAAGGTACTTATCAGTTTAATCATTAAATATCAGACCAAAACTTCATTACTGCAGTGCTAAGAACCTATATAAATAGATTGGAGAAAAACGTCAGTCACAAAATAATTTAATGCCGGAGAGTCTATTACCTAAAGACTATTATCTACTAGAACAATTTCAACAGGTGTTACAGGGCTGCTTCCAGACATATTTTGCTCAATTCAAGTGTTAAGAAGATTACACACAATTTCTTTTAGAGATAAATGCTGAACAATATCTAAACAAGCCAGACTCTAAAATCAGGTTCACTCTTACCGTGGCATAATAGCAAGAGAAAACTAAACATAGAGATATTAACCCTAGGAATACACCTTATAAAAACACGGACTGTGAGAACAAATTCAGTGTTCAAACCCGCCTCAATCAAGGCAAACTAACTGAAATTGGGGAAAAAAGTTACTTGTGCCAAAAAAGATACAGCTATAAATCTTATCTCACAGAATTTGACAGAATGCACACTGGGGGAAACCACTCTCCGTGCAAAGTATGCCATAAAAGTTTCAGGCGTAAATCTTATCTCACTGAGCATATGAGAATCCACACTGGGGAAAAACCTTATCAGTGCTCTGAATGCCAGAAAAGCTTTAGAGTCAAACCGAGTCTATATCAACATGCATTAACCCACTCTGTGGAAAAACTTTACCAGTGCGCTGAATGCCCAAAAAGTTTCAACCGTAAATCTCATCTCACTGTTCATATGGGAATCCACACTGGGGAAAAACCTTATCAGTGCTCTGAATGCGACAAATGTTTCAGTCTAAAATCCAGTCTCATTCATCATATAAGAACCCACACTGGGGAAAAACCTTATCAGTGCTCTGAATGCCAGAAAAGGTTTTGGAACAAACCAAGTCTTTCTCGACATGTAATAACCCACTCTGGCAAAAAACCTTACCAGTGCTCTGAATGCCAGAAATGTTTCAGTCAAAAAAACATTCTCACTCAGCATAGAAGAGCCCACACTGGGGATAAACCTTACCAGTGCTCTGAATGCCAGAAATCTTTCATTTACAAACACAATCTCACTCTGCATAGAAGAATCCACTCTGGGGAAAACCCTTATCAGTGCTCTGAATGCCCAAAACATTTCAATTGTAAATCACTTCTAACTGAACATTTGAGATTCCACACTGGGGAAAAACCTTATCAGTGCTCTGAATGCCACAAATGTTTCAGTACAAAAAGGATTCTCACACATCATATAAAGATCCACACTGGGGAAAACCGTTATCAGTGCACTGAATGCCACAAATGTTTCAGTGAAAAAAGGAGTCTCACACATCATATAAAGATCCACACTGGGGAAAACCGTTATCAGTGCACTGAATGCCACAAATGTTTCAGTGAAAAAAGGAGTCTCACACATCATATAAAGATCCACACTGGGGAAAACCGTTATCAGTGCTCTGAATGCCAGAAATGTTTCCGAGACAAAAGAAGCCTTTCTCAACATACAATAACCCACACTGGGGAAAAACCTTACCAGTGCTCTGAATGCCCAAAAGAGTTCAAACTTAAATCACTTCTAACTGCACATGTCAGATTCCACACTAGGGTAAAACGTTATCAGTGCTCTGAATGCGACAAACGTTTCAGTAAAAAAAACAGTCTCATTCATCATATAAGAACCCACACTGGGGAAAAACCTTATCAGTGCTCTGAATGCCACAAATGTTTCAGTCTAAAATACAGTCTCATTCATCATATAAGAACCCACACTGGGGAAAAACCTTATCAGTGCTCTGAATGCCAGAAATGTTTCAGTGACAAAAGCCGTCTCATTCAGCATATAAGAACCCACACTGGGGAAAAACCTTATCAGTGTTCTGAATGCCACAAATGTTACAGTAAAAGAAATAGACTCACTCAGCATATAAGAACCCACACTGGGGAAAAACCTTATCAGTGCTCTGAATGCCAGAAAAGTTTCAGAGGTAGAGATGGTTACAAGCGCCATAAGAAAATACACCATCAAAATTATTCAGTGCTGTCTCCGGTTCGTACAGCTTAAAGTCCTCCACCGGATTTATGTCACTGGTCCTCGCCTGATTCGTATGGGATACTCTTTGGATGGGTTGTGTAAGCTTGGATGCGGCCTAACGGGCACTTTCCTCCATATACTCTGGGAGTGCCGGGCAGTTGTGCGGTTCTGGAGTCGAGTGCATGCTGTGATGAAGGAGGTCACGGGTGTTGCGTTGTTGCCTGAAGCTAGGCGTTGTTTGTTGAATGTTTGGGAGCCGACTGATTATGATGTGGCGCAGACTCAGTGGGTGACCCTCGGGAATATGATTGCCAAGAGAGATATTGCACAGTTGTGGGGATCTCAGAGACCGCCCACGATCTTGGCATGGAAGGTGAATATGGACTGGTGCATGTTTAGAGAGAAGACAGTATATGTGGCGTGCGGCAGACCCAAAAAATGGGGGAAAGTCTGGGGCCAGTGGAACTCCTATTGTGGTGAAATATGTACACCTCCCTTCACAGACGTCTCGGATACTTCACCTTCCCCCTGAACCGACATTCCTACTAATGTTTCAGCTATAATGTTTCCTGGCTTGCAATTCCCCTTGCTTCCCCCCCATCCCGTATTGTCGATTGTATCAAACTGATACGCATTTCCTTCCTCACAGGACGCTTCACCATTTGTAATGATTTTATTGCCTTGTTTAATTTTTGTTCATGTTCAATTTCTGTTGTGAATGCCAGAAATTCCTATTTAATTGGCACAGCCTCACTAACCATAAGCGGCTCCATACTGAACAAAAATCTCATGAGTGTTCTGAATGCCAGAACAGCTGCAGAGAAAAACGATATCTCACCATGAGAAACTCCACACTGGAGAAAATCCTTATGCCATAAAAGTTTGAATCTGAAAGACAGTGCTATGCTTCATGAGAGATCCCACTCTGGGGAAAAACCTTATGAGTGCTCGAAATGCAAGCAAAGTTTTGGTTACAAATTACTTCTCACATGACATGAGCGAACTCACACGGGGGGAAAAAGCCTTATGTGTGTTCTGAATGTCAGATAAGGTTTAGTCTCGAATACTATGTTACTTCACATGAGAGAATTTACACTGGGCTAAAGCCTTATACAGTAGGGGAAAGCCAGAAACATTTTACTCAGGAAGGACATCTCACTAAAGGAGATCTCAGTGTAGCCATGTAGTGTTTTGAGGGTAGGTTGCAGTGTTGGGGGAGTAGCTTTAGGGCAAGCAGAAAGGGCCAGTGGTTTGTGGGAACAGATGATGGCAGTGTTTTGGGGAAAGGGGCTGTGGTTTTCAAGGCTATTGTGGTGGGGTTGGTGGCCGCGCTGTGGGGTGGGGTAGGGTGACATGGAAAAGGGCTAGGCTAGTCTAAGTCCTTTTTAGGTTTCGGCCTAGCGTACACTGCACAGCAGTGTCACGCAGCCAGAGTCCTTTTCTCGGGGGTTTTGAAAATGGACCTGGAAATTCAAATTAGCTCCTGTGTGTTATTTCCTAGGTTCATTTTCATTGGCCTTTGTGTGCGTGTATTTTTAAAACAGAACACGCAATAGGCCATGGGCGGTCACGTAGCTCCGCCCATGGCCTATTGGTGTCTGTTACGCGCACCAAAGGCCATATATCTTCAATTATCACTGCCAAACACAGCCGAGATAATTGAAAACATATGCTTCGCTTTTTTTTTTTACAATAGTGATCGGGAAAGCGATCGCTTTCACTGCTGCTTGTTTAAGATGTCTGTGATGTGGACAGTGTGTGGAGGGTCGGTGCAGAAGCACGGACATCCAGTGACCTGGTTCTGCGCTGCAGTGCAGGGAGTGCAGTGGCTCTGATCTAAAGCGGGCTGTCAGAGCTCTCGGGGGTCCCAGCCGGGTTAAACAAACAGTTCTGTCTTGATGGCAGCTGCTGGCAGCCAAGATGGTGGCTTTTACTGCCTGTCTGTGTTTATTAAGCTGCTGTGAGTGTACGAGGTTTGATGGGTTCAGATAGCTGCTGCGCTGGAGGGAGGCGGAGGCCCGGCTTGGGCTGACTCGTGTGAGCTTCTCCACTCTGGCCGTGCTCGGTGGCAGCTTCTGTCCGTCGCTCAAAGTGAGAGATTCTCTCGTGCGTTATAGGGCTTAAAAATGCGTTTTAGATTTTACATCATGCTAGTACAGTGTCACTGCAGAGGATGTCACGCGCCTGATGTGCAATTCGAATATATACTCTGGGATGAAACCGAAATAGCAAAAACACTGCAGGGTCCGCACCACCCGACTAGATTTGAACCCGTGGGTTTTGGAAGATAGCCCCTCCCACTGCAGAGATAAAACTACTGTACCTGTTCCTGGTTTGCTAGGGTCCAGGCTCTTTTCGGTTCCGACTGCTGGCTGCTTTTTTGCTTGGGCATACTCCCTACCAGAGTGCTCCTGGCCAAGTTTGCTGCTAGCTGCCGCCGTAGGACTGATTTCTGTGATTGTGAGTTCGGAGGGCGGGGGACAGTAACCCACATTATGCTGACTCTTCACTGCCCCAGGCATACGCCGATTGTCCCGTATATTGTCATGTAATCTTCGGAAGTGTTGCCTTTTGTATTTGAAAGCTTTTGTAGGTGGCTGAACCTGTATTCTGAATTATGGAACCTGTTGACATCAAATGAACGGAAGGGCTGCTATCTGATTTTAAATATCCTTTTTATGGTTACAGATGTATTATTGTATTTAGTAGTGTATACATTAGTTTATTCTACCAAGGCATATATATGCTAATAATGAGAGACTTGTCAATTCTGGCTGTAACAAAATAGTCCGGATCCAACTGCGCTGGGTGGGTTGGGGGGAGGAGTGATGGGAATCTTGTCTTCGGTGTAGCAGGTGCAGGTTTCGTGGGTCCCACCATGATTTGCTAATCTATTGCTCACCTTTAGGGGTCTGTCAGCATTCCTCGGTCCCTGAAACCAGACCAGGGCATCAGTTTATTAACATTTTTGTAAACAAACCTGTGCCGATTCAAAATATCTTTTCATCATCCAGTGTGGTGTGGACTGTCATAGAACATGAAACTTGCCTACTGGCCTGTCATTTTTTGAAACATTCTGTGAAAATGTTACTAAGCGTGTACTTCGGAAATTCCTCCACCCGGTATTGTATGGGTTTGTGGCACACAACAATTTGCTATGTTGAGAAAGGAACCCATATCCTTGTGCCCTGCCTTCTTTAATTCAGTACCCTTTAAAAACTCCTTAAGTTATAACGAAGCTGAAAATAACACTCTTCAGGTTTGTTGATTCACAAAGCGTTTTAGTAGTTAATTATTTTTTATCTTCGACTTTGGAATCAGAGCACCACGTGGTTGTGAATGTGGCATCTGTGTTTCATAAAATATATCTATTTGTGTGACATGTTATTTTCAGCACTCTTCACAGCAGACGCCAATTTTTCAATATACATATATATATATAAAAAAAAACATCCATTTACACACTTATTTAACCATTTATTCTTCCATCGTCCTTTACAAATACATATATAAAACATATTTATTTTTCAGAAAGACACACATTCACTGGATGGTGTCATCAGTGATGTCATGAGTGATGTCACTGACCATGTCATGAGTGATGTAATATGTGACGTCATCAGCAGTGCATTGCAGGCGCGCAAGTTATAGTGAGTCCAACTAACTATAACGTCGGAATTTCAATGGTTTTATGTCAGTAAAATTTCCAGGTAACTCTAACTGGTGTGAAACCTATGGTTTTTTCAGTGAATTTAATAGGTTTTTTAAATGCTAATTCCTAACTATAACTGGTGTGAAACCTATGGTTTTTTCAGTGAATTTCTTAGGTTTTTTAAATGCTAATTCCTAACTATAACTGGTGTGAAACCTATGGTTTTTTCAGTGAATTTCAAAGGTTTTTTAAATGCGAATTCCTAACTATAAGTCTCACTTTATAAGTAAGACTGTTAGCGCTCTAGTTGTTCTTTAGAACACTCTGGGACATTCTGTCATTGGGCTATAGTTGGGCTACACATGGCTGATATTTGGGCTACATTTGTTTTTTTTGTCTCTGGTGGCCATCTTTGGGCTACATTGGGCTACATTTGGGCTCTAACATATATATAGCCCAATGTAGCCCAATATATATTTTTTCAAAGTTAATTTTCGTAAAAACCACTGGAGCATATATCTTGAGACATAGCAAAGGCACATCGGGCTACCAGTCCCTACAATTTTGTCAGGTTTGGTGGAAATCCATTCAGCCATTCGGGCTAAAAGTGAGTTTGACCGTCCTATGGAAAGTAAAATGGAGAAAATACGTTTTGGGATCCCCCTTTTATCTCGGCCCCCGCTTGACGAATCCCCCCCCACATTTTCAGGGAAGGAGCGGAGCGGAGCGGGCCACCTACTTTGAGAAATTCGCGAAGATTCGTCCACCGGCGCCAAAGTTATTCCCAATAGAATGTTGCGGATTTCCTATGCAAAGTAGATCCTAACTATAACTACCTACTGGCGACCGCCAGTAGGTAATATATATATATATATATATATGTATATATTACCTACTGGCGGTCGCCAGTAGGTATATATAGTTAGGATTTTTTCTCTATGGGTTTTTTGAAAATTCTATGTCTAATAACTTTGGCGTTTGTGGACGGAATTGGCTGAAATTTTCAGGAAAATGGCACATTTTGTTTCTGAGCAGCCCTTGAAAATTTGGGGGGGGTTCGTCCAGTGGGGGCCGAGAAAAAAGGGGGGTCCCAAAACGTGTTTTTAACATTGAGTTTTCCATAGGGCGGTTGGCCTCACTTTTAGCCCGAACGGCTGAATGGATTTGCACGAAACTTGGCAAAATTGTAGGGACTGGTAGCCCGATGTGCCTTTTGTAGGTCTCAATATATGTGCTCCAGTGGATTTTGAGAAATTAACGTTTAAAAAAAGATATATATCTGTAAGCGCGGACCAGGCAGCGCTCTGGTTCGCGGACTTTTCGCGCAACGGAGCTTTGTGAAGCGAAGCTGATTGGTTCTCCGGCGTCTGTCAACATTCCAAACAGTCTGTAGCGGCCGCCATCTTGTCTCTCGGTAGGATCGAGAGACAAGAGGAGGTCAAAACAAAGGGGGAAATAACTATAAGGGGGCATAGTAGATCCTCGCTGACCCCCTAGGTTTGATGTGGAGGTTTTAAAAGGGCCCCGCGGGGCAAAAAAAAATAATAAAAATAATAATTGAACGGCTGAATGGATTTGCACGAAACTTGGCAAAATATTAGGGACTGGTAGCCCGATGTGCCTTTGCTAGGTCTCAATATATGTGCTCCAGTGGATTTTGAGAAATTAACGTTCAAAAAAAGATATATATCTGTAACAGCGCTCCGCTTCGCGTACTTTTCGCGTTACGGAGCTTTGCGAAGCTGATTGGTTCTCCGGCGTCTGTCAACATTCCAAACAGTCCGTAGCGGCCGCCATCTTGTCTCTCGGTAGGATTGAGAGACAAGAGGAGGCCAAAGCGAAGGGGCAAATGACCATAAGGGGGCATAGTAGATCCTCGCTGACCCCCTAGGTTTGATGTGGAGGTTTTAAAAGGGCCCCGCGGGGCAAAAAAAAAAATAATAATAATAATCGAACGGCTGATGACCATAAGGGGGCATAGTAGATCCTCGCTGACCCCCTAGGTTTGATGTGGAGGTTTTAAAAGGGCCCCGCGGGGCAAAAAAAAATAATAATAATAATAATCGAACGGCTGAATGGATTTGCACGAAACTTGGTAAAATATTAGGGACTGGTAGCCCGATGTGCCTTTGCTATGTCTCAATATATGTGCTTCAGTGCATTTTGAGAAATTAACGTTCAAAAACAAGATATATATCTGTAACAGCGCTCCGCTTCGCGGAGATAAAATTATATGTGTATTACCTAGCTGTTGCTAACACCAGTTAGCGACGGCTAGTAGGAGATAGCGACCATCTTGGGTCCCACTTTGCATGTGAGTGATATTTATCACTAATGACATGCAAAGTGGGCATGCCAAGATGTTAGCGACTGGAAACAGTCGCTAACATCGCTATCTCCTATTATCAACTTTTGGAAATATTCGAGATAAGCGCGAATATCTCCAAAAAGTAACAGCTGCCCTGAGCAGTTCTTAGCCATGTTATCCAATGGGAGGTGGATAACATGGCTAAGAGCATTAGCTCGGTAATGCATGAATATCGCGGAGTTTTCAGCGACATTAATGCATTGCGCTCGTTTTTTATCGTATTTGCGATAAACCTTGATAATAGCAAGGTTTATCTGCGATAATTTCTGACGGTAAAAAAATCGTTGCTAAGCATCGTTAGGGATAAATATCGCTTAACCTTGGTAATATGCCCCAACGTCTGTTAACGTTCGATTCGAAGGAAATCAGGAATTGTTGAAAAACATTGTGTGCGCCATCTTGTCTTTTTTCAAATGCCACACTTTTGTCGTGCACGGCAGCCATTTTAGATGCCTTGACCAGACCCACTCTGTGCACGCTGTCGATCCTTAGCATGGCTCCCCACCCTCGCAAGCATCTCCCCCAGGCAGTGGTCACCCCCGCTCTCTGTTTTATGCATGGGTAATAAACCTCCCCCCATCTGCGCTGTTCTTCCCTGAGAATCACACCCTGTGCCCGCCCGACACCTCCCTTTCGCCCTATTCACTACCGCACCCTCTGACACTCCTTTTCCTCTGTGTCCGATTGTCCAGGCTGGTCCTAGGGTATCAGCTAGCCCTGCAGATGTAGTTTATGGCCACAGCTGTAAAGAATCACCCGTCTTCAAAGGAGTTATAGTAGATCAAGGCCCACACTCGATGAGATCCGTCACAGCAGAAGCGTTGCTATTATCTGAAAACTATTCTGTATTGTGATTGGGGAGGGGACCGAGCGTGAAGCGGAAGATTCCAGGGATGACTCTTTGTACATCAAAGTTTTTACAATTATGTGTCACATTAAAAATATATAGCACTCCGACAAAGTAGTAAGATTATAAAACTTTAATAATTTATAAATATATACAAGAAAACAAAAATAGTAATAACATATAAACATTTTTAGAGAAAAACAACGAAGTAGCGGTCGGCTGTGCGAATAGTCCCAACGCAGCACAACGTCCAGATTTCCGGCGTGGGGCGTCGCGGGGGGTGGGTGATCAGTAGCAAACTGTTGTGCGAATAGTTCCAAGGCAGCAGAACGCGCCGAAATCTAGATGACACAAAAGTGATGTCTAGTAAGTTGCCACCCAGCAAATAACGGCGTGGGGCGTCGCGGGGGGTGGGTCATCAGTAGCAAACTGTTGTGCGAATAGTTCCAAGGCAGCAGAACGATGGCACCAAGGTGATGTCCAGTAAGTTGCCGCACTGGTTTTGGTATCCTACAATGCTGCTCCGAATAACGGCGTGGGGCGCCCCGGGGGAGGCGGCGTGAACGGGCCTCTCCAGGTGGAGTCTCGTCTGTTGTAGTGGGGCGCCCCTTTACCGTTTCAGTTGCCATTCCGTCCGCTTTTGGTCCACTGTGTCAAAATCCGCCATTCAGCTGAGTTGCGCCCACTGTTGCGGTGCAGCGATAGGCGGCTGCCACAGGACTCTCAAAATGGCGGCAGGCTGTTTCCTTTTTGGGCCTGGTCCACTGAAATGGCCCTGGGACACCTTGGAAATCGGACGCTTGTCTGCTAGGTCTTGGACCCCATTCTCGAAAGCGTCCCCTCCGCCTTGAGAATTCATCAAAAGTTTTGGGGGCCCCGACTCCTGCAGGCTTCTGGTGGGGAGCGGCTGCCATGATTGCTCGCGGAATGACCACGACGGAGCTACGAGATGGTGGTGCTCTCATGGTGACGCCAGCTTCAGTCTGAAACATCCAGAAACAAGGTGGGGCTTTCATAGTTTGGGGGAAAAAAAAAGTTTTCATCCAATGAAAAGTGTTGTTTTTAGGTCATATGATCAAGCCTTCCATCATTAGGAAACCAAAAGTAAAATGAACCAATGAAAAGTTTTATAAACAAGTCACATGACCTGTTATGCGGCATAGGGTATAAAATGCGGAGAAAATACGTTGGCACGTGAGGCGGCGTCAGTAGCGGACCGATGTGCGAATAGGCCGAAGGCAATACAACGCGCCAAGATCCGGATGGCATCGAGGTGGTGTCATAGTTGAGAGTTCTGAGCAGCGGTTGTAACACTGTCTGAAGCTTATTTGCAGCTGCTGCAGCTTCACTACGCGCCAAGATCCGGATGGCACCGAGGTGGTGTGTAGGAAGTTGCCGCACTGGTGTGGCCATCCTACAATGCTGAAAGTCGGCGTGGGGCGCCCCGTTGGCCTGTGAGTTTGCGTCAGTAGCGGACCGATGTGCGAATAGGCCGAAGGCAGCACAACGCGCCAAGATCCGGATGGCACCGAGGTGGTGTCTAGTAAGTTGTCGCACTTCTGTGGCCATCCTACAATGTTGAAAGTCGGCGTGGGGCGCCCCGTTGGCCTGTGAGATGGTGTTAGTAGCGGACTGATGTGTGAATGGGGCCAAAGGCAGCGCAACAATATTTTCTACTATATTTCCGGTGTAGAAGAGACCACAAGGCGCTGAGATGCCAAGATCCGGATGGCACCGAGGTGGTGTCTTGCAAGTTGTGGTACTGGTGTGGCCATCCTACAATGCTGAAAGTCGGCGTGGGGCGCCCCGTTGGCCTGTGAGATGGCGTCAGTAGCGGACCGATGTGCGAATGGGGCCAAAGGCAGCGCAACAATATTTTCTGAATAGAAGACACCACAAGGCGCTGAGATGCCAAGATCCGGATGGCACCGAGGTGATGTCTAAGTTGCGGACTGATGTGCGAATGGGGCCAAAGGCAGCGTAACAATATTTTTTGTATGGAAGATACCACTAGGCGTTGAGATGCCAAGATTCGGATGGCACTGAGGTGATGTCTAGCAAGTTGGTGTGGTCATCCTACAATGCTGAAACTCGGCGTGGGTCACCCCATTAGCCTGTGAGATGGCGTCAGTAGCGGACCGATGTGCGAATAGGCCGAAGGCAGCACAACGCGCCAAGATCCGGATGTCACCGTGGTGGTTTCATAGTTGAGAGGCACTTCATCTGCAGTGGGGCGCCGAGATCCGGATGGCACCGAGGTGATGTCTAGCAAGTTGCTGTACTGGTGTGGTCATCCTACAATGCTGAAACTCGGCGTGGGTCGCCCCATTAGCCTGTGAGATGGCGTCAGTAGCGGACCGATGTGCGAATAGGCCGAAGGCAGCACAACGCGCCAAGATCCGGATGTCACCGTGGTGGTTTCATAGTTGAGAGGCACTTCATCTGCAGTGGGGCGCCGAGATCCGGATGGCACCGAGGTGATGTCTAGCAAGTTGCTGTACTGGTGTGGTCATCCTACAATGCTGAAACTCGGCGTGGGTCGCCCCATTAGCCTGTGAGATGGCGTCAGTAGCGGACCGATGTGCGAATAGGCCGAAGGCAGCACAACGCGCCAAGATCCGGATGTCACCGTGGTGGTTTCATAGTTGAGAGGCACTTCATCTGCAGTGGGGCGCCGAGATCCGGATGGCACCGAGGTGATGTCTAGCAAGTTGCTGTACTGGTGTGGTCATCCTACAATGCTGAAACTCGGCGTGGGTCGCCCCATTAGCCTGTGAGATGGCGTCAGTAGCGGACCGATGTGCGAATAGGCCGAAGGCAGCACAACGCGCCAAGATCCGGATGTCACCGTGGTGGTTTCATAGTTGAGAGGCACTTCATCTGCAGTGGGGCGCCGAGATCCGGATGGCACCGAGGTGATGTCTAGCAAGTTGCTGTACTTGTGTGGTCATCCTACAATGCTGAAACTCGGCGTGGGTCGCCCCATTAGCCTGTGAGATAGCAGTTCTTTGGATTTGGGCCTGGCTCGTCTGCTGTAGTGGGGCGCCCCTTTACCGTTTCAGTTGCCATTCAGCTGAGTTTCGGCTGCTCTTGATGCTACAGCGACAGGCGGCTGCAACCCCCATTAGCCTGTGAGATGGCGTCAGTAGCGGACCGATGTGCGAATAGGCCGAAGGCAGCACAACGCGCCAAGATCCGGATGTCACCGTGGTGGTTTCATAGTTGAGAGGCACTTCATCTGCAGTGGGGCGCCGAGATCCGGATGGCACCGAGGTGAGGTCTAGCAAGTTGCTGTACTTGTGTGGTCATCCTACAATGCTGAAACTCGGCGTGGGTCGCCCCATTAGCCTGTGAGATAGCAGTTCTTTGGATTTGGGCCTGGCTCGTCTGCTGTAGTGGGGCGCCCCTTTACCGTTTCAGTTGCCATTCAGCTGAGTTTCGGCTGCTCTTGATGCTACAGCGACAGGCGGCTGCAACAGGACTCTCAAAATGGCGGCCTGTTCTTTGGATTTGGGCCTGGTCCACTAAAATGGGCCTGGGACATCTTAGAACTCGGACGCTCGATTTTTTTTTCCTTTCCTGTACATGCAAAAAAAGGTAAATGCCCGGTACGTTACACGCTTCATCTGCCACGATGAACTCTCTAGAGGAACCGAAAAAAAATATAGTTGTGGTAACTATACCATGCATTGTCATATGGAGAGGTGGCACCAATTAATTATAGTGCTGCATAAAAGAGAGATTTGGAGGAGAACCCCTGACCTGCTAGTACATTCATCAAAGAAGTGGCACTGAGAGCTTCAGAGGCAAGGGAAACGGTCCCAAATATTTAGAAGAACTTTGGAAAGATTAAAATGACATGTTTAGATTGTGGCAAATTTATTTCATGTGGACATCTGAGTGTTACTCTAATAAATACAGCATATGAACATCATCATAGTCGATGGTTGGTAGAGACATTTTGACTATATCCTGGACCTGCCCGTCCTCGCCCAAAATGGCGCCAGAATAAATGGGACTCGTAACTCCTTGTTGTGTACTGGTTGCAGAACCTTGAAATCACGAGATACGTATGCAGTTTTGAAGCACATGGCGGGCGGGGACGAGAATTGATTGAATATTTCGACATCCCTATTGATATTAAGTTCTGATGTGTTATTGATTACTGTACTGTTGAAAGTTCGAATTAACGTCACCCATGGTACTTGCCCGCAAATGTATATCTAGATAATTTTATTGTAACTGGCCCTGTCGTATTTTAATTATAAAATGTACGTCCACCGATTCCGTAACTGTTAGACACCTTAGTTCTTGCAACCTAATGGCCCGCCCGTTACGTTCCTCTACAGTGTAAATGTCTATTTATCATATACGATTACAGTTTGCTCCGTGGCCGGCCCACGTGGTTATAGGCTCGTATTTGTATAATGAAATTTTCACAATAAAGGTTTTTAAAAGAAAACATGGTAGTAGTATATACATTGGTAAAGTTTTTAATAATAGTCACTGTTTTAGAATCATTAAAAGGCAAGTGAAATAAAGCAGACCAATTACATGAAGGGTAAAAGGTATAATACGAAGGAACGCAGTAAAGATAAATGGTCAAGGGCTGTTGTGTTTTCTATTCCTGCAACAAAGTGATCGATAAGAATCTCATATTCAGGCGTATCGGCGACTAAGACAGCAGGTCGACCCTCTTTTGCTCAACGGCTCCGTCATGGGACGAAGAAACGCTCTTTTTCTCGAAAAAAGAATATATTTTACTTGCAGGACAGTTGTAAAATTTCCGGGAAAGTACATTAGCCTGGAACATTATAACATATATTTAAGAAAAAATAATGTTCGGAAGTAATGAAAAGCGTAATTTTTAGGTCATATGACCAAGCCTTTCATCATTACAATAAGAAAAGTAAAATGAACCAATGAAAAGTTTTATTAACAAGTCACATGACTTGTTATGCTTACGTTACGCGCTGCGCGCCCCGGATGACTTCCGGATGCGCTAACGCGGCGCGTCATATGACGCATTACGCGACAACGCAGGTACAGAATATAGTCAAAATGTCTCCACCAACCAGCGGTCGGAACACAACCCTTTTCAGCAGGTTAAATAGTTCTGTTAAATGACAACAGAAGGGACAGGCAACAAGAACCATCAGTCAAAGAGGGGAGGGCTAGTTCTTCTCTACCGGGTTACATTGGGGCGCTACCGGAACTGATCGAATTGGTAGTCTACAGTGTTTCTGGATGTTTCAGACTGAAGCTGGGGTTAGCATGAGAGCAGCACCATTTCGTAGCTCCGTCGTGGTCATTCCGCAACCAATCATGGCAGCCGTTCTTTATCGTTATTTTGGGCGGGGTGGGTGGCGGAGCCGAGCTGTTTTGCAGCCATCATTGTGTGGAGTTCAGTTCATCTCACTAGTTTTGTATTTGTCATGAGGGGTTGTTCCTAATGTTTCTATTTTAGCGAGGTCAAAAAGAGATCCCATTAGTGGCCTACTGATTTTGCTCGATTCCTTTTCTTTTTTTTTACACGATTTTTCGTTATCTGCAAAGACTAAACAGAGTATTGCGACTCTGTGTTTGTTTGTAAATAGAGAATGAACCAAAGAGAACTAATTCTAAAACAGTAAATACTTGGATAACAATGAATCAAATGGAGAGAGAAGCAGGCACGACGGATTACAATGGGGGCAAAGACCTGCGTTAACTACCTTTCACTATCTGCAAAGAGAGAGTACTCCTAATAGAAATGAGGGGGGGGGGGCACCATTCAAAGCAGATCAGTGTGCATAAACACGAAAATGTTTTCACTTACCACGTACTTGACATTCGACAGCTTATGATATTTGCTATTAAAAAACCATTGAAATTCACTGAAAAAACCATAGGTTATAGACCATATATAGTTAGGAATTAGCATTTACAAAACCTTGAAAATTCACTGAAAAAACCATAGGTTATAGACCATATATAGTTAGGAATTAGCATTTAAAAAACCTTATTTTACTCACACAAAACCATTGAAATTCCATATATAGTTAGTTGCACTAACTATATATCGCGCACCCGCAATCCACTGCTGATCATGTCACATATTACATCATTCATGACATGGTCAGTGACATCACTGATGACATCTCAAATGACATCACTGATGACATCTCACTTGACATCAATGATCACATCACTGATGATATCATTCATGTGATAATACAATGCATCTCCTCACACTCTAATATAACCTCCGTTACACCCAGTGTTAAATAGAGAGTATCATTTTTGAAACCATTGACACACCAATACTAGTTACTACATACGCACTCACTGATTCCTATGTCTACACACACATTCACTCATACAATCATTCATACATACAATCACTCATCTTTACAACACTATCATATGCACTCATACACCTATACAGACACTCACACTCTGCCACTCATCCATGGAGTTACTCACACACCTAGTCAGTCCTGAAAAGAATCAATCACACTTCCATTTTCTCATCTATACAGTTAAACACAGAACACCTTACATTTTTGAAACATATACTAACACATAGTTACTCTCTTATAGAATCACTGATACAAGTACACATTGATCTGCACAGAGTCACACACCTCCCAGCCAGCCATACACACACTCAGTCTCCCATACAAATACTTGTGCAACCAATCAATAACCCATATAGCTACTTATATAGCTACTGATTAACACGTGCAGCAGCTTGCACAACAACAGACATACTGATGCACACTTTTAGACAGTTTAGTCACTAACCCGTGCATTCAGTAAGACGCATTTAATCACTCACTCATACAGTCAATCACGCACCTACTAAAACCTTTATTCAGACACTTATACATCCACTCATTCTTCAATATGTAAAACATATTTAAACTTTACAGAAACACATAATCACTGGATGTTGTCATCAGTGATGTCACTGACCATGTCATGAATGATGTAATATGTGACATGATCAGCAGTGGATTGCGGGTGCGCGATATATAGTTAGTGCAACTAACTATATATGGAATTTCAATGGTTTTGTGTGAGTAAAATAAGGTTTTTTAAATGCTAATTCCTAACTATATATGGTCTATAACCTATGGTTTTTTCAGTGAATTTTCAAGGTTTTGTAAATGCTAATTCCTAACTATATATGGTCTATAACCTATGGTTTTTTCAGTGAATATATATATATATAACACGTAAAAATATATTCTCTGTTTAGTTATTCTTTGCTATTGGGTTTTAATTGTCTGTCGATCACAGCAGTTCACTTCTCGATACAGATTAGCCGTTGTTTCCCTAAATTGAAAATACCAGAATGTGTGCTGTATGAGTCACTGTAACCTAACATTATACAGCGCAGAGCTTCAATGACTGATGCTAGCCAAGTGATGCAATGTTGTTTAAGCTGTTGGAGTCAGAGAGGGCAATGCAGTCAAATCATAGCTAGGAATAGCCTCCCTGTGCCTTATTATGTGACTTTCGCAGTGCCATCTTTTTGCTCTTCATTGTTTTGCTCAACATGTTTCTGATCTTAGCATAACAGCATTTGAAACGTAACACAACTAAAGATGGCGGTCTGGAGAGCATCGGAGAAACCAATATTCCGCTTTCATTTTTGTGTACACAGTGTAAGATAACAGCCCAGAGACGCTGTCTAGTGATTTATTGGTTTTGTCCAGACCCTCGGGCAGGAAAGAACAGGTGTCCTCCAAAGTGTCAGTGGTGCTGTACGCGGTAGGGATTGAGTAGTGCTGTAGGCATTGCGAGTTGAGTGGTGATGTAGGCGTTGCGGGTTGAGTGGTGCTGTACGTGGTGGGGATTGAGTGGTGCTGTAGGCTTTGCGGGTTGAGTGGTGCTATACGCGGTGGGGATTGAGTGATGCTGTACGCGGTGGGAATTGAGTGGTGCTGTAGGCGTTGCGGGTTGAGTGGTGATGTAGGCGTTGCGGGTTGAGTGGTGATGTAGGCGTTGCGGGTTGAGTGGTGCTGTACGCGGTGGGGATTGAGTGGTGATGTAGGCGTGGCAGGTTAAGTGGTGATGTAGGCGTTGTTTGTTGAGTGGTGCTGTACACAGTGGGGATTGAGTGGCGCTGTAGGCGTTGCGGGTTGAGTGGTGATGTAGGCGTTGCGTGTTGATTGGTGCTGTATGCGGTGGGGTTGAGCGGTGCTGTAGGTGTTGGAAGTTGAGCGGTGCTGAACACGGTCGGGGTTGAGTGGTGATGTAGGCTTTGGGGGTTGAGTGGTGCGCTAGGCGGTGCACATTTTCACCGGGCACAAACACCACCACACGTCAGTGCACAGTTCCATCAGGCACACACCACCAGCCGTCCATGCACGCTTTCACCTGGCACACACACCACCAGCCGTCAATGCTTGTTTTCACCAGGCACAAATACCACCAGCCGTCAGTGCACGCTTTCACCGGGCACAAATACCACCACACGTCAGTGCACAGTTCCACCAGGCACACACCACCAGCCGTCCATGCACGCTTTCACCTGGCACACACACCACCAGCCGTCAATGCTTGCTTCACCAGGCACACACGCCACCAGCCGTCAGTGCACGCTTCCACCAGGCACACACAGCACCAGCCGGCAGTGCACACTTCCACCAGGCACACACACCACCAGCCATCAGTGCACAATTTCTACAGGCACACCCACCACCAGCCATCCATGCACACATCATTTGTTAACACATCCACAATTAACTATTGTAGCAATCGCAGTATGGCACACTTTACTTTTAAACATATTCATCTAAAGCGCAGCATGCCACCATTGCTACAAAAATAAATACACATTTTTTTGGCCTACAATTTATAGACTTTTGTTGCAATTGGTGTTGCAATATTTTGCAATGCCAATAGCTCAAACTTAATGCGAGACCTATTGCATTGCACTGGGTGAACTCTCCCCTGCCTTTAGGAATGTAACTACTTGATAATCGGATATCCACACCTGGGTGGACTTTTTGACTAACCTGCTTATACAAATTGCACTTCATCAAAATTGTGGACACAGATGGCATACTGAAATGGTTTGTACGCAATGAACCAATTTCACGCCACACAATTCCACAACTAACAATTCCAATCCAACCCACATAATTCCACTACACACCACATGCATACACTCCATAACACATGGCTAAAAGACATTGCCATTTACAATGCCATTTGCTCTAACTCAAATAAATCCGAGACCTATTGCATTTTCAATGCTTGTTGTTCTTGTGTAGAGTCTTGGAGAGTAGATTCTGCTGGTTCTGAGGTACCGGGTTTTTAGGAACCCGGTGGTGCCAGGGGGAACACCCAGAGACCTCTTGAGTTCTTCCTGTTCTGGACCACAGAAACACAGAGTCTTCTAGGTGATGTCAAAGATCGAGTTTTATTGGCTGCAACCAAGTAACAAGGGTCCTAGAAGTACAACAACACGGGCTGTAGGTTCTCAGGAGACTGCTCGTTTTTACAGAGCCAGCCTTCTCCTTTTATACACAATATTACACTTCAGGCAAGAATTACTAGTTTTACGGTTTGGTCATATACATATTTTTACAACAAAGAAAAGGCAAAGTCACTACAGCAAGTCTATATTTTCGGTTGTCCAGTTTGTGATAGATTACCCAGCAAGGCCCAGAACTCCCATCAGATATCGATGAAACCCCAATAAAATCGGGCACCTTCTTCTCGTAAAACTAGCCATAAAGAAGAAACAGGGACAGGTGTGTGTATGATAAAAGCATGGTTTGAATGTGCTGAATGGTTTATGACATGTTGCGCCTTGATGCTAATCTTGCTCGGCCATTTGGGATGAGAACTGCCCGAACAGGTTTGGCTGGAGGCAGGGGAGTCAGCTCGCCCAGGTCACAGAGGAGTCAGAAAAGGTGTACGTGTCCTTTCAGACTGAGTTAGGCCTTGGTAATTGACTATGTAAGGGCAATCACAAAATGGATGCCGCTTTCAAGATGGGACCCAAGGGTTCAAGACGAGAACTACGATTTAAGGGTGATCTCGTCACTTAATCTCGACGCAAATGCACAAGTGTAATGCCCTGATCATTACCGGTCTGTCGATACCAAATTCGTCATGTTATGATGATATTTTGTGACACGAGTGTGGAGCCTTGGTACCATATAATGGCAGGGTCCAGAATTTTCAGTTCCACAGAGCCTCCTTTTGCCCTTATATAGGCAATAACTCACGCTAATCTGAATCTAAATCGGTATTCATGAAGTCATTGAGATGCTGCTGTAACATCATCCTGTTGTTTAGTTCGTCCCTTGACACAGGCTTCCTTACACATGATGCAGCGCAGAGGCCACATATTGCAGGAGCGCACTGTACACATAGGCAGAACATGAACAGAATGGCTAAGACCACTCCAATGACTATTAGAATTTTCCATCCCCAGGCAGATATCAGTTCCCAGATCCACCCCAGAAAGGACCAGTCTCCTTTATCCACGTGAATGGACTCAGAGATCTTATGCAGTTTGGAGATGGCCTGGTAAACTGTCGGAGCATTATTTGGGATGAAAATGCAGCAACTGGATTGGATCACTTTACATACCCCACCACGGTCTGCAAGTATGACATCTAGGGCAACCCTGTTCTGAAGAGTCATAAGGCGGTCCGACTGGAGCTCTGCAGTTAAGTTACTAAGGGCACCAGCCGTTTCGATCACGGCCGATTCAACTACTCTCGTCAATTGGCGTATGTTCCTGCTGTTCACCATAGGCCCCCAAAACGGCAGAAAACCTTTTGCGAAATCGCCAAACTCCTGTTCCGCAGTGTCGTCTTTACTCACAACACCCCTAACTGTCCTTGTCCGGTGGTAATCTGCCTCGGCCGTGTAGGTGGGAGGCAGCAGAAACGAGACAAAACATGTGCCCGAAAAGTCAGGGGGCAACCATGTATAGGCTCTATCATTGCAGACGAAGTATGTACGCTTAGCTGCTAAGAGTGAAGGAGATGTCTGAGATGAGAAGACATAAGTCTCGGTACAGACACTCTTCCCTAGCTGAGCTCTGGGGTTTTTGCCATTTCCCTGCAGACATAGGTGACCTTGGTGGGGTACTATCCAGATTGGGGAGGATGTCTTTGCTCGCTGGTTCTCGCTCAAAGAAACTTCATATTTGGTGATATTCCATCTACTGTAAGGCGTCAATTCATCTTTGGGAATGGTTCTATACGTGTCAATATCTTTACTCATGTTTTTAATCCCTGCCACTAGTGCCTTGTTGCTTGAGTTTCTCCCTGGGAGATATGGTTCGAGGGCAAACAGGAACATTGTTTGAAATGCCCACAGAGAACCATGGTAGCTAAAGGGCAGAACAAAATACGGATACCCTTATCTGTGGTGTGTGGCATGAGTCCACAAACCCAACAATTCGTTGTGTTCATTACAGTCTGGTGCTGGTGTAGGAGGTGGACGAATGAGTTGTTTACGAATTCTAGTCTTCTGGCAGACTGGTGTTCAGGTAGAGGGTGAAAAGAATGTGGGGAAACAGTAGGAGGAGGTGTGGGCTGAGTGTTGCATACAAATGGAACTTGAAAGGTGAACAAAGCATAGCCCGCCAAAAACATTATTGTACTACACAAAATGAAAATACATATTATAAAAAATTTAGTTTTTGCCATTACAGTGCATATTCTTGCTTTAAAGTTCGTGGGTGTGGCAGGCCTCTCCATCTCGGAAAACTCCATCCACTCTATGTTGCTGCCCGCGGCGGGAGGTTGATTCTGCTCCGGAGTGCTTCTGTCAGTTTAGGGCAACTCCCTTAGACCAACCAGTCGACCTAATCGTCTCCAGCTGCACTCCGAAGACTTGTGGCAGCCGCGACCCTAGCAGCAGAACCGGATGGCGGTTCGAAAAAACTAAAATAAGCAAGTTTCCTAGACGATAGCTGCACACAAAAGAAAAAAAATAATTTTATTTATTTGTCCATAGTCACAGGTCTTGACCTCAAGTTATAGCGATTTCGACCAGCTGCTGTGTTGTCCAGAAACAGTAGTTCAGGTTCAGTAGTGTCCAATTGTATTGACGGTGGCACAGATCCTTGCAAAATGTTTTCGCTTTCTTTTTCAGAGGTAGTTCCCTTCAAACGTGCATCACTGAAGGGTAAGAATCGAGGCACAGTCTCAACCTCAGAGTCAGCAATTCCCTCCCGGACCCACTGGTCATAAGGAAGGGGTAACGGGACCCTCTTACAATGGGTGCCGTGCACCCAGTTCTCCTTGCCGTGGACACGTACTGCAGAGCGTGTTGCCAGTAGCACTTGAAAGGGTCCGGTCCAGCGAGGCTGTTCGTTTTTTGTCCGTCCGAAGTTACGCACCAAGACCCATGTGCCAGGTTCAATTGCGTGGCCTGGATCATCAGAAGCTGGGGGTAAGGAACTGTGAACCTGTTGGTGCAAAATGCGTAATGTAGTTGTCAATTCATACAAATAGTCAAGTAGCACAGGATGTTCTACCTCACTAAACTTCTTGGGTCTAGGCACTCCCCATATGTTGGCCAGTCGGCCAAATACTATTTCATAGGGGCTAAGTTTCACTCTAGAGTGCACAGTCGTTCTGGTGGATAGGAGTGCTAAGGGTAGAGCGTCAGGCCATGTAAGGCCAGTACTCGCTTGGATTTTGGCGAGTTTTAGCTTTAGGGTGCCATTGTAGCATTCTACTAATCCAGCTGATTGGGGGTGATTTGCAGTGTGGAACTTCTGGTGGATGCCTAGCCCTTCACACACTGTCTTCATCACTCGTCCCACGAATTCACTCCCATTATCACTCCAGACCATTCTCGGCATTCCAAATCTCGGGAAGAATTCTTTGACAAGGGCTTTCGCTGTGGACAAGGTAGTATTGTCCTTAAGGGGATATGCTTCCACCCACCTGGAAAAGGCACAAACAACGAGTACGTATTTTAATTTGTGGCACCTCTCCATGTGGATGAAATCTAGCTGCAAAACCTCGAACTGATACGTAGGAGGCGCAAAATGACCAGCTGGAGTTGGGGTTCCCCTACCAGGATTGTGCTTCAAACACACCATACAGTTTTTGACCACATTTTCTGCACACTTAGGAATTCCACTATTCTGCCATACTGGGGCCAACAACTTACAGATTCCTTTCACACTAATATGAGCCATTCCGTGAGCCATTGTCACCACTGCAAGCACGTACGCATCGGGTTGCAGCCATCTCTGATGCTCTGACAACTCCACCCAACAACCATTCGCATCCATTTTACCCGTACTTTCTCTCCACTTGTTCAACTCTTTCTCTGTAGCCTCAGACTGTATTGACTTCACACTCTCTATGGTGTCCTCACACATTCCAACATCACCAACCCATCTTGCAGGACCTGCAACATACATTCGGCTTATCACATTCTTTGCGGTTTCTTTTGCAACTTCATCAGCAAATGCATTCCCACGACCAACATCGTCCGTCACCTTTCTGTGTGCACTACATTTCACAATCGCAACTTGTAATGGCAGGGTCAGTGACTCAAGAAGCTCATTTACTAACTGACCGTGTTGGATTTTCATGCCATGCGATGTCAAAAATCAACGTTCACGCCACAATCGTCCAAAACTATGAGCTACGCCAAAGGCGTATTGGCTGTCCGTGTACACATTCACTCGTTTTCCTTTTGCCAACACACACGCTCTTGTAAGTGCAATCAACTCTGCTGCCTGTGCAGAATTGTGTGGGATACGTGCAGTTTCTACAATTGTATGCAACGTCGTTACAGCATATGCTGCAGTCGTATCACCATTTGGTAATTTGAAACACGAACCATCAACCCATAAGGTATCATTACATTCAGGAAGAGGAGTATCCTGTAAGTCTACTCTCCCTTTTGTCTCTTCTTCTGTCCTAAAACAGCAGTCGTGTTGTTCGACCTCATCTATCTCTACTGGAATGGGCAATAACGTGGCTGGGTTGAGCGTGTCACACCTCTTTATGTGAACATGACTTGCTAACAGTGTCAGCTCATAACTTGACAATCGAGCACTAGTTAAATGCTGTGTCCTTGTTCTGTTTAGCAAAATGTCTACTGCATGTGGGACCATAACGACCAGTGTATTATTCATTACTATCCCAGCAGACTGTCGAATACAGACAGCTGCTGCCGCAGTGGCCCTCAGACAACTTGGTAATGCTTTAGCTACCGGGTCTAGAGTTGCTGAGAAGTATGCGCATGGACGCTGTTTGTCCCCAAAAGACTGTGTCAGGACTGACAATGCACAGCCTTCTTTCTCGTGGACATATAATGAAAAAGGCTTACTGTAGTCGGGGGTACCCAACACAGGAGCCGAACACACTGCATCACGTAATTCGTGAAAACTTTTCTGACATTCTTCAGACCAAGGCACAGGATTGGGTATATCTTTACATGTCAATGCCACCAATGGTTTGGCCAGTAAAGAGAAATTTGGAATCCACTGTCTACAGTACGATGTGATACCCAAGAAAGCACGCACTGCTCTTTGTGATTTTGGGACATTCCATTTTGCAATTGCCTGTATTCTCTCTGGGGTCAGTTTCCTTCCCTCCTTCGATAAGCTGTGACCTAAGTAGGTCACTTCTTGTCGGCAATATTGTAATTTCAAAAGGGAAACTTTGTGCTTCATATCACATAAATGAAGCAATAGTGACAAAGTGGCTTTCTTGCAAATTTCCTCAGTATCTGCAGCGACCAGCAAATCATCGACATACTGAATAAGGGTCGCACCATCAGGTAAAACAATCGTGTCAAGCTGCGATTTCAGAGCCTGACTGAATATTGATGGACTTTCACAGTAGCCCTGAGGAGCGCGTTTAAAGCGGAAACTTCGTCCTCCTAAACTGAAGCCAAAGATATCCCTACTCTCTTCAGCAATCGGAATGCTGAAGAAAGCATTCTTCAAGTCAATCACCGAGAACCAAGTGGCTGACGCTGGAACCATTGTCAATAAGGCAGTGATATCAGGGACAACTGGAAACTGTGGCACAACAATCTTGTTCACTTCTCTAAGATCAATCACAAATCTGTACACAGGTGGCTGAGAGGGGTCAGTTCGTTTTAAGACAGGCAGAACAGGACTATTGCAAATGTTGCCTCTTGTCTCTTCGATCACATCTTTTTCAATCAAATCATAAATGATTGCTAACAACGCTCTTTCACCCTCACTGGAAATTTTGTATTGGGGAATTCGTGGCAACCTAACATTGGCTTTCAACGTTATAGCATATGGTGCTATTTCCAAGAGACCCACATCATTTGATCCAGTAGCCCAAAGTATGTCTGGAAGAGAGGAAAATTCTGCTGGAATCTTTTCCCTCGACAAATACATTGGAGAAACCACTTCCTTACCTAATGTAAGTTCTAATCCCGAAGGAGAGCAGTACAAAGTCGCATATAGTCTTTTTAACAGGTCTAATCCCAACAAGTTCTCACCACAACCTGTTGTAAGAATGAGGGGTGCCTCTAATTCACATGGCCCAACAGAAAGGGACATAGGGCTAGAGATCGGGTTCCTAACCGGGGCGCCAGAAAAACCTACTGAAACATTCATTTCGCCAGACAAAGGTGCGCCAGGGAGCTTTGAGTGCATAATAGAACTCTTTGTAGCACCAGTATCCAACAGAAATTGTTCTGACACACCTGATGTAATCCCCTCAACATAACGTCCATTCTGGTCTACTGGAACTGAAACAACTCCCTCTCTTTGTCCATGGCTGTCCTAGCAATCATTACCCTCATTTTCGTTCTCCGCATAGTAGTCATCAGCATAGTACTGAGCTGTCCTAGAAGACGCATTATTCTGTTGGTCAAAGCTGTTCATAGAATTCTGAGGCGGAAAAGGACGAGCGTTCTGGGGGATATTTCCCCGACCCCTACCTCTAGGAGCCTGTTGAACACCTCCACCTCTTGCACCAGAAACACCATTCAAACGTCGCAACAAAACCGGACAATCACTTTTGCAGTGTCCCTCTTCCTTGCAATACGCACACTGATTCGGCCCATACGGTAAACGCTGTTGAGAAAACTCATTTCTTTGCGAGTTTCTCGAATACTGCTGATGTTGCTGATAATCGGGCTGACTAGCAGTACGAGGTGGATAAGCTTGCTGGAGAAGGACTTTAGTTTTTAATTCTTTAGTCTTTTTATCTGCCTTTTCTAGCTCGTCTTTGCATCTATTCTCATAGTACTGGGCTGTGGCTAAAATCTGCGCTGACATGGAAACAGCCCAAGCACTCTCTGAATCCTTCAACTTGTTGCATAATTCAGGAAGTAAATTATGTACAAATTTGTCTCCAAACAATCTCTGGCCACCCTCAGTAGCCATATCCTGACCACTATGATCGGCAAAAGTCTCTTCAAACCTTGTGAAAAAGTCGGATACATTCTCATCTTTCTTCTGCTTGCACGCAGACAACTTCTCCCAATTCACACGCAGTTCGGGCATTAAAGTCTTCATATATGTAACAATTCTACCAGGAAGTTCTGCTACCAAAGGCTCGGGCTTCGAGCCACCAACTTGTCTAGCGTCAGCAGTAGTGATATTAGCCCATGTATCACCTAACTCTTGGTCATGATCTGCATGACGAATTTTTCCCCATAAGGGCTGTGGAACAACATTTCCAAACAACATGTCTATATCGGCTAAATTCATGATACAGGAGCTGGCAGTCTGTGATAAGTCCTTATAATACCCTGCTGGATTTTTGCGGGGATCAGGCAATGTCTGTTTTAGAGCCCAAACCTCAGATCTTTTCCAAGGGACATGTACCCATACACGCTGGAAATGTGGCGGGATTATTGGATTTGCATTGGCATCACCTTCCCTCCAAACTGGGGGAACCTCTCTCATGGGATATTGTCGCGCCTTTTTCCGACCTGGCATGTCATGCTCAGACAGTAGTCGGGAATTGCCTCCCTTACTTCTATAAGACAGTAATATCTCAATTGCTTGTTCAACATCGGTACCCATAATCATGCCTTCTCCGAACTTGAATCGTATACGGAATAATTTTTGAAAATTGTACTCTGGATCATTTCCCCTCAAATCTTCGCAGAGGTATTCACACATCTGTTCAAATACATATCTTTGTGTAGATGCTTCCCACTGACTAAAAACTTCCATAATGGACTGAACGTCATATTTTACAGTGTCGGTAACCCATTTACGTGCTAACTCATTGAGTACTTCTCTTTCCTGATAGTCAGGCAGTCGACTCCGCAACTGTCTACGTTCTGTTTTAGGGGTCGTATTAGGTGACCCAAAGAAAGGTGAGAAAAGACCAGTGACAGTGTTTGCTACTCTCTGTCGAACAGAAGGAGAAGCAGGCAGATCGGCAGGAACGCCAGAAACGACAGGCTAATGTAAAGCAGATGTCGAGGCAGTAGCAGAAGCAGTATTAGGATAAGCTGTCGGAGCAGTAGGAGAATATGCAGAAAAAGTATTAGGAGTAGATAGCAAAGGCGGCGGCCCTTGAGAGGGCTGCGCCAGAGGAGTAGAAACCAGCTGAAGAGGAGCTGGTGCTTGTGGAGGAACTGGAGTTCGTGCAGCGGGGCGTGGTATAACAAAGCGTTGTGGGGGTGCAGTAGCATTTTGTGCATAGGGGGGTGGTGAACTCAGTAAGTGGGACATTAGGGGATCGCTATCAAGTTTCTCCGTTGATCCTTGTCCTTTACGTGGCAGAACTGGGCAGCATTTATCTACTGCTAGCTTCCTACTTCTAAGCATTTGTTCATTCTCTTGCTCTTCCTCGTTATCCCTGAATGCAACGGCAGCTTGTACCATTGACATACCTCTTTTATTTTTCTTTGCTAATTTCATTTCTTTCTGTTTGGCTTCTTTGCGCCATAGGCGAAAGGAGTCAAACATCGCCGACCGGGCTTTCTTCTTGAACAGTTTCACCTCTAGGTTATCTAAAATTTCTGTATCAAAGCTACCATATTGGGGCCATTTTAAAACACCGTCTTTTCTGGTGTATTTTATCCATACTTCATTATACGTGATAGGGCCTACGCCATGCTTCACATAGAGCTCATATGTTGGAGTTCCAATCGGGGGAACCGGACACGAGTCCTCCAACCGGGAGTCCCTACTACAACCAAGACAAAACAAGTTTCCAAGTCTGCTAAAACCAGGCATCTTCGCTCTCTAGTCTAGCTTCAAATTTCAAAGGATTATCGATTACGATATTCTCGTGAATACACGAGTCCCTTGGCTTTGGGGCTTGCAAGTACCAAATCAAAGCGTATCTCAAGGATACCAAAAACTAAGGATCAAACTAAGGACTGGGAGACGCTCCACTTATACTTAACTGAAGTATTGATGATCGATGACGTCACTAGAAGACTCGTCTATCGTTTCGCTCTACCAATCATCAATGGGTCCAAAACAGGGCGATAGTCAGGGCAGCAGTCCTTTGTAGCCATCGGGACGCGGGGAACCTCGCAGCAAAGACCTTCGGAACCACGTCGACATACAGGGGTCGCTGAAGTGGCTGGCCGTCCTCTGGAATTTTCACACGAAGCTCCTCACGAACATCTGGCTTGTAACCGACACCGCTTGATACCGCCCCGAGTTGGGCGCCCACTGAGGTACCGGGTTTTTAGGAACCCGGTGGTGCCAGGGGGAACACCCAGAGACCTCTTGAGTTCTTCCTGTTCTGGACCACAGAAACACAGAGTCTTCTAGGTGATGTCAAAGATCGAGTGTTATTGGCTGCAACCAAGTAACAAGGGTCCTAGAAGTACAACAACACGGGCTGTAGGTTCTCAGGAGACTGCTCGTTTTTACAGAGCCAGCCTTCTCCTTTTATACACAATATTACACTTCAGGCAAGAATTCCTAGTTTTACGGTTTGGTCATATACATATTTTTACAACAAAGAAAAGGCAAAGTCACTACGGCAAGTCTATATTTTCGGTTGTCCAGTTTGTGATAGATTACCCAGCAAGGCCCAGAACTCCCATCAGATATCGATTAAACCCCAATAAAATCGGGCACTTCCTTCTCGTAAAACTAGCCATAAAGAAGAAACAGGGACAGGTGTGTGTATGATAAAAGCATGGTTTGAATGTGCTGAATGGTTTATGACATGTTGCGCCTTGATGCTAATCTTGCTCGGCCATTTGGGATGAGAACTGCCCGAACAGGTTTGGCTGGAGGCAGGGGAGTCAGCTCGCCCAGGTCACAGAGGAGTCAGAAAAGGTGTACGTGTCCTTTCAGACTGAGTTAGGCCTTGGTTAATTGACTATGTAAGGGCAATCACAAAATGAATGCCGCTTTCAAGATGGGACCCAAGGGTTCAAGACGAGAACTACGATTTAAGGGTGATCTCGTCACTTAATCTCGACGCAAATGCACAAGTGTAATGCCCTGATCATTACCGGTCTGTCGATACCAAATTCGTCATGGTATGATGATATTTTGTGACACGAGTGTGGAGCCTTGGTACCATATAATGGCAGGGTCCAGAATTTTCAGTTCCACAGTTCTAGAGCTCTTGGGCTGTCTGGTATCTACAAAATACTCTTGCTGCTTTAAGGCTCCGGTCGGTCTGGGGTTCAGTACACTTCTGGGAAACTCATAACCTTGTGGGCTGGATCCATATTTTTGAACTCCCACTTGAAAAGGGTGTAAGTAACGTGTGCCCATCTCCCTTTCACAATTTGCATCATGCCTGTCCTATCTATCCTAGACAATTATTGCAAGTGTAAAAACGAGCCCCCTTTCACAGGACTGGCCCAACGGAAACTCTTTGTTTTGTAGCACATTTCTTTTTTTTGTGCATTTTTCAAATTATTTGATTTTGGGGATATTGGGTGTTTACAACAGGGATCTTCAACCTTTTCTGTAGTGAGAGCTACTTCTGATCAGTGAAAATCTTGAGCTACTCAAGGCTAATCATCTCGCGCATTGTTATCAGACAGTTTGTCAAGTTGGGCCTTTTAGATTGAGGTCTAATGATCTGTCTGCAACCTTCCGCGCCATGGTACTCCTATGATCTCAAGAAATGTAAAAGAAAATGTAGGCACCAATAACAATTTTGGAGGAAGAATTACAGCCTATTGTTCAAACACAGTTAAATCACTTTCATCATTTGCTTATAAACATTTAGCAACTCCCAGCCAAAAAGCTGTGATGAACTAACCAAATTCTTTTTTCCAAAGTAAATAAAATATTCCTGAATTTTAAGATAACACCAGATAATCTTTAGGGACAGATACAGTGGAGTAACGTATGGTGAATAAACTAACTTACCATTTCCTGGTAATGAGTACATTCACCGCACTTTCTGAAGACAAAGTCTCTAATCTTATCAACACTATGAAATTTGAAGCCCTGCAGATTCTTGCCCTCCATTCAGTTTCAGCTACCATTTCTGCTCATCTCACTTTGTTATTACAATGGTGCTCAAGTCCGTCTTTTTTCCAGAAGCTTGGAAAAAGGCATAGATTTTGCCACTTCTAAAGACTCTTTCCCTCGATCCCTCAGATGTAAAGAACTACTGATCCAAATTGGTCTTTCCACTTCCTTATGAAATTAAAGATAAGGCCATGAATCAGGAGATCACCACCTTTTTTGAAAATACTGACTGTCTGGATCCTACTCAACAGTAGAGTGTAGACCCTACTACTGTACAGAGTCAACCTTAGCGGCAGTAACTGAAGAGAACAGATCCATTGTGGATAGAGGAGATTAATACAGCCTTGATCCTATTGGATCTTTCGGACACATTTGATACGGTTAACCATTTCTCTTTGGTAAGCCGTTTAGAAAGTGTAAGCATTAACGGTACTGCTCTCAAACTGACCAGGTTCTTTTTGTCAAACAGAGAGCAATTGGTATCTTTGGAAGATTTGACCTCTGCTCCATTTTCACTTCATTGTGCGGTTTCGGGTGTCTTCAATCAATCAATCAATCAATCAATGACATTTATAGAGCGCACTACTTACCCGTAGGGTCTCAAGGCGCTTGGGGGGGGGGGGGGGGGGGAGTGCCGTCAATAAGGCTGACTTTGCCTAATGCATACATAACTCAATTTATTTAACTAGTTCGATCCTGTTTGTTCTCTACATTCTTTTATGCCAGTGATACCCAAATAGTGGTATTGGTTACTGTAGAACCTGAAAAAGTGGCAAAAGATTTTAGAACGAGTATGACTAGCATCGCTAATTGGATGCTATTTGGTAAGGATTCCTCCTTCTGGATCACCTTTTGGTGGCCACACAGTCTCGAGCCCCTTCCACTCCCAGTCCAGAAGGCTAGAAATTTGGGTAGTCGTCTTGACTCAAACCTCACTTTTATTGACCACTACAATCAGGTAACCTCTTCCTGTTTCCTTATGTTAAAACATTCAATGAAAATCTTGCCCTTCCTTCCCATGAAGCTTAGGAAAAGTGTTATCCTGGCTCTTGTCGTATCTAAAATGGATTATTTTATTGATCTTTATATGGGCTCAATAGGTTGCAAACAGTCCAAAATGTGGCAGCAAGAGTGATGAAGAACCTCCCAAAATTCTGCTCAGCCTTTGAAGCCATTTAAGACCTCCATCGGCTGCCCATTAGGACAGGAATTAAATTCAAAGCCTTATGCTGTGCCCACAAGGCACTGCATCAGGTTGGCCCTCGCTTCATACAAGATGCTCAAATGACATGCCCCTTCTCGTACTCTATGGTCCAGCAATACTAGGTATGTGTACCCAGAATAAAAAGTGTCCATTGGGGAGGGAGACGTTTCTCCTACTCTACCTCCAGATGGTAGAACCCTATCCAATCATTTGAGGTCAGCCTAAACTATTGAAGTTCAGGAAGGACCTTAAGACTTTTCTTTTAAGCCCATAGTTTAATGTTCGCATCTAACTGCTAGGCAAATGTTAAGGTATTTTATATCCCGTACTGTCAGGTTTCAAATGACGCTAGTGCCAAGATGCCTTTTTGGTAATCGTGCGTGTGATAAAAAAAAAATAACATTTACATTATCAGACTCTGCTAGCTGCAGCCTGATGATAATAATATAAAATAAACACAGCCTTCCCTTAACTTTAAAAGGAAAATATGACCTTGTTCTTATTTAAAAATTAACTCAAAGCTGTGAGATAATCCAGTGGTGTCTGGGAGCTACTGATAGCTCGTGATCGACTGGTTGAAGACACCTTCTGCACATTTTATAAAATTCAACCAAAAGCCATTCCAAATATTAAAGACTTATTTTCTTACCATGCTCCACTTGATATAATTCTTTTACTGGGCAGAGAGTCACCATGAGCCCCCTGCCACTGTGAGATGAGGCACATTTCCCCACGTCAGCGGATTAACACTTTCTACAGTATATTGTTATTGTAGTGAATCTTGTTGTCTGAAAATTATTTTATTTTTCACCTATACTAAGAATAAGAGACATTGACTATACAGTATATGGTTATGTCCCGTTGGGACGGTTTTGTATGTCCTGGACTGAATAGCTTTGAAATGTAACGCTAGCACAGTTGTTCAAATGTCTGACCTAGATTTTTCAAACCATTCTTATATTTCCTATGTATGTATTCGTTTAGGGACCACCAGTGAATTCACCACTCTATGAAGATTAATATGATCACTGGATGGTTTTGTATATTAAAACCCTTCTTTATACTTATATGTGTTCGAACACCATTTTTAGGTCTCGCTTGAGCCAGCCCGGATGCGCTGCTCTGCGAGGCTTTTAGTAAAGGCTTTAAACTCTGAACACATGCTTGTGTTTGTGCTTGTGCTTGTTTATCATTGCTGTCTCTCTTTATCACCTTCTCCTTTTCTGCCTTTCCCTCTCTTGATTTGGGACCTTTTCAATGGTTAACAAAAAGCTGTAAAACCTGCTGACCGATCTTTGTTCTTTTAATAAGGTGTTTTGTTTTATCACCATGTGCCTGGAAGCTATGGCAGATTGGAGTACGACAAACCCATGAAAAATGGACCTCGTCTGACGGTTTCTGAGCAGTAACCAAGAAGAAATGAATTGCGTGATAGCTTGGAGAGATAAACTGACCCGTCAGAGATCCCACGGCAGATCTGTGGAGACTCAAATTCACGAGCTCCTTCCTGCAAGGAGTTATGGGAACCAAATCATGCACACTCCGGAGCACGCCGTGCCCTCTGACCTTTTTCAGGCAACATATTTAATTTTAAATCCCTCCTTGCACAAAAAAAATTCAGAATGCCTAAGAATCCATTCTTTTGAAGTCCGGAGCGTGGGATCTGTTTTCTATATCTATGCGTTGTAATACCAAATAATGAAAGCGCCTAGATTTTTGCACCATATAAGTCAAGATAGTTTAAGAGAAAGCTGTGTGCCCCCTAAATCTGTTCCCTGCGGCGCGTGCACCATTCCAGGAATCTGACACAGGGCTGGAGGCTCCCGCCGCATTTCTGTGCTTTGGTACCCTGGTTCCTCGAATTTGCCTTCTGAAACTTTTAACCACGGTTTGTCCAAAATGCCTTCAGAATTGATACAGTGCCTATTTATTCCTTTACATTTACTTTCCAGTTGCCCCAGTAACATTTTCTTTTTGGGGGGAGGTATGTTTTTGATAATTCAGATGTAACTCCTGTAGAGGCGCACATTTCCACAATGGATATCGCATTCACAGTGTATCCTTCCTGCTACATGGGAGATGGGTTTGGCCCGGAGTGTAAAAATCATCCAATTTTCTTTTGTATATTTAGAAAGCTTTTTTCCTATCTTTGTGCTTGCGGACATGAATTGTATTAAAAATACAAGCCTTGACTGAGCCAATAGACTCTTCGATAGATATTGTATGCTGTGTTTTTCTCTGGCAGGCGCACAACATATAGACTGTTCACACACTTTCTGTTGTATGCTACTTTCTGGGCAGATCCACTCTAAGCCCCTCTCTACTTCTATCCTCATGTTAGTGCAGCCCGATGTAAACAGAAATTGTAATGTATTGGCAATTATATAATGCTTGCTACCCCTGACTAACATTGAGGCGCTTTTTCGGCAAGTAGCACGCTACTCCAGGATCCAAAAATGGTTAGTGATGAATTAGTGTAAGGAAATATTAAATTAATTTGAGAGCTGGACATGTTGGTCTGTTGGTCTGTTAGTTGGGTTCAAAAAGATAGTGGAGGGATAGAAGAGGGAAGGGTTTGCATTTATATAGCGCCTGCTACCCCTGATGAATTGTTGAAGCGCTTTTCGGCGAGTAGCATGCTACTCCAGAATCCAAAAAGATGAATAGATAGATCATTTATGGTGGGTAGGTTGTTTTATTATACACACACAACCGTACGAAAATTAATAAAATTCCGTTGTAAAGTGGTATCCAAGAGACAAGTATAGTCTCTGATAATAATGTATACAATACTGATAAGTTTTAAGTTGGCTTGCCAGCAAGACTGATGCCCTGTAATGTTGATGCAAAGTCAGTTGTGCTGAAGTATCTTAGACTCTTGTTGAATTGTACCATCCACCTTGTAGGTACTGCTATTTGTATCAGGTCCACGTTGTAGGCAGACACAAACACCTAAATTGTGCACTATTTATATTAAGCATAATGTAGGTGACCAGATGACCATAACCACTGTATAAGCTGTATTAGGTGCTCAGAAGTAGAGTGACATAGAGAGCAATAAACACTCCACTAACTCTGTCACTCGCGTAGTACAGACGAACACCAAAGGCCCTCGTACATAATGAGGCATCAGGGTGCACCCAGCCATCCGTATAATTATCACTAATTAGGAAAATTACAACAAGTGGTCCTGTGATGCTTGCTGGAATGGGAAGTGTTTGATTAGAAGGTGAATTGAATTAAAGTTTAGGTGACAATTTCACAAAAATTTATGGATTTTGTTTAGTTTTAAAATTGTTGATCTCCAAAAAGGCCTAAATCAATAACTTGAATTGAAATTCAAGTTTATCATTTGAATCATATTGTTGCAAAATATATGATTTTGAGCCCCGTGATGTGGTTCCTTTCCAGAAAGCATTCAGGTTGTAATCATGAGTCAAATAATGCTGAGGAGGTTAAAATATTCAAATCCAATTCTAATTACATATGAAATGTTCGATGTTCAATATATTTCTCTTAGTATTTTAATGTGAGGATTTTATTGCTTAAGGAAAATAATTAGTATTTATTTTTCTATATGTAGGAAACATTACATTAATGAAATCACTGTGTCCCACCTTTCCTGTTTTTTATGAACGTTTCTGTTGTTGAACTTTAAAGATTGCCCGAAATTAAGAATTGTGCTCTACATAACTTTGCTGTGTTACAGTATGTTGATTTTTATGTACAACTTTTGTATCTTATGTGCATAACAACTGATGATTTGTTTTGCTGTATTAATCAGCTAATGTTTATTAGGTCTTATTGTTCAATAAAATGTTTCAAACACAACAAATGGTAGTTGATATGCATTTACAACTGCAGCATTTTTATTGTATGGGCGCTTTCAAAGGGGCCAAAAATATGGTCTGCGGGTTGACGGAGGACCACATTGGCATCAGCAGGGAGAGGTTTGGGCAGGTGATTGGGGTTATATTTTAGGTTGGAGTAGTGGGAACAAAGCATGTACATTGTGTGGACTGTGACTCCTGGAGTTATTGTGAGAGATATCATGCTAACCTGTAAATGAATCCCCTGGTGATAATTATGAACAAACTTTATTCAGTATTATAAAAGAAAACCATAAAAGTCATACATAAAATGATAAAACATCTTCCAAGTTACAGATTGACAAATATAATATGTCCAAGTTAATCAGAACACAAGATAAAAATTCATGAATTACATTACAGAAGTTAATCGCAGCTTAACCTGAGTCTAACAGCGACCCATAAAAAGTTAAGCGTATGCAAAACAGTGTCATTAGAGAGGAGTTGTAAAAAGATAAGAGCTGGTCTCACCTGCCTAAAACCCACTTTTTTGAGAATGGGAATAATAAATAACTTTCTAGGGACAGCATTAAAACTACAAAACATTATAAAGTGCATCATGTCCTGAGGAGACTCACTGTTGCAGCTGCAGGGCATGAGGCACTGGCCTCTGTGGGAGCCACAAGGGTGTGCCAAGAGGTAATGGAAGAGGTTGTGCTGAAACCGGGTAAATAGCAAACGATCATGGATGCTTTTAAGCCCTAGAAGATAAGGTTCGGTGGTTGGTACAGTTTTTACCACAATGTACTTACGCACACTAGGCTTACACAGCTCATTTCCCTCTCTATCACAGCAGCTCATTCTTTAAAAAACACTCTTTGACCAGAGAAAGGTCCCTCTCACATATGCGCTTAGGGTTAACGAATAGTTCCTACCTACCCTGGAGAGGCCAACTCTTATATACTGGAGCCATTGGATGCTTGAGACATGGTCAAGTGAAAGGCATTCCCATAGGACGTCTTTACTAAGTGCATTTTCTTGCTTAGCCCAAATATTAAGCCACAAATCCAGGGGGCGGAAAGCCAGTAAATCTGATAGGAAAGGCATCCCCAATTCTTCGTGCACTACATAAAATGGGGTGCTTTGTGGGACAGAAAGGGCCGTTGCAGGAAAGAGTTTTCAGCACTTTGTACTGCCCCTACCCCAATATGGCCCAATATCTCACGCCCATAGCTAACCTTTGAGATATTTTTGGCTTCATATATCTTCAAAAGAGCCCCTATTGGCTTCCCTCCTACTTTGCTGGCAAAGTTAAAAACAACTGCAAAAGCTTTCCCTAGATCCCCTTTCTTCCAAGTAAGCAAAGGGCACCAACTGAGGGAATCGTCAAACACAACTCCCAAATAGGAGAAAACATTTGTCTTCGGCATTGACGAAAGTCCGAGTTTAAAAGTGAACTGCTTAGCTTTACGATGTCCCACCTGCTTAATGAACAACTTGGCATGATTAAACAAAAGGTCCAAGTCCTCCATAAAAAGGGCAAAATAATTCAGAAGAAGTTGTAGGCCCCTAGCTTCCCCCCTATAGGACTGGTCTACCTGGGGACAATCAGCATTTGTGGCCAAAAGGGCCTTCTCTAAGGAATTAATATATAGGTTAAAAAGAAAGGGTGCTAAAATTACCCCTGACACACCCCTCTCTTGATGTCAAGCTGACTGGACACTTTCAGATCCTTTGATCGTTCATAAGAACACCATCAGAATCACGACCAGCCTCGACGATAACCTTGCAACCGCCAAACACCTCCACTTTCAGATCCACACCGAACCCAGGACCACACTTAGAGGCACCCTCATCTACAGACCACCAGGAACCCGTAAACAATTCAACGAAGACATCACTGACTTCATCAGCCCACATGCCCTCGCCTCCGAGAACTACATTCTACTGGGAGACCTCAACTTCCACCTGGAGAAGAAAAACTCCACCACCCTTCTGGACAACCTGGCCAATCTTGGTCTCAAACAACTTGTTGACACCCCCACCCATATAGCCGGACATACGCTCGACCCAATCTTCTCCTCCAGCAAGTACATCTCCTTCGATCACACCACAGCTCTCAATTGGACGGACCACAGCTGCGTTCACTTCAGTTACAAAACTACCTCGACCCACAGCCCCCCACAACCTTTTCCACGAAGAAACTGGAATAAAATCACCACCGACCAACTCCTCACATCGCTCAACCAAACCCCCCCACCCTCTCATCGAACCCAAACGAAGCTGCCACCAAACTCAAACAATGGATTACTCACAGCGCTGACGAATTAGCACCTCTGAAAAACCACCAAACCAAACAGGGCAGTAAAAAGGCCCCTTGGTTCAACGACGACCTTAAAAAATCCAAGAAACTTTGCCGTTCTCTCGAGAAAACATGGAGAAAAAACCCAACCACTGACAACCTGGCCTCCTTCAAAGCATCCACCCGCAAACATCACCAATTAATCCGATCCACCAAGAAAGCAGCATTAAAGGATCGACTCGACAACAACGCCCCTAACAGCAAGGAACTTTTCAACATCGTAAAAGAATTTACCAACCCCACCGCAGCCTCAAACGACATTACCCCCTCCCAAGACCTCTGCGATTCGCTATCCTCTTTCTTCTACAACAAAATCGCCGACATGCATAAAAGCTTTGAGAACATTTCCAAAGAACAGTCCACTCCACCCGCCTCCGAACCTAAACCGCCCCTTAGCAACCTGAGCACCTGGAACCCAATCACCACTGACGACACCATCCGCCTAATGAACTCCATCCATTCAGGCTCACCAACAGACCCCTGTCCTCACCACATCTTCAACAAAGCAGATTCCATCATCACACCCCATCTCCGTGATGACATCAACTGCTCCTTCAACTCCGCTACCTTCCCAGATAGCTGGAAACACGCCGAACTCAGCGCTCTCCTGAAGAAACCCACAGCAGACCCCTCGGAACTCAAGAACTACCGCCCCATTTCCCTCCTCCCATTCCCTGCCAAAGTCATTGAGAAAGCCGTCAATAGCCAGCTCGCCGCCTTCCTTGAATCCAACAACTCTCTCGACCCATCACAATCCGGCTTCCGAGCCAAACACAGCACCGAAACCGCCCTCATTGCAGCGACAGACGACATCCGATCGCTACTGGACAACGGAGAAACAGTTGCCCTCATCCTACTAGACCTATCCGCCGCCTTTGACACAGTCTGTCACAGCACCCTCATACAACGCCTCAACGACATCGGAATACAAGGAAAAGCCTTGGACTGGATCATCTCGTTCCTCGCCGGGAGAACCCAGAGAGTCCGACTCCCTCCATTCAAATCAGAGGCCACCGAAGTCATCTGCGGAGTACCACAAGGTTCGTCACTCAGTCCCACCCTCTTCAACGTTTACATGAGTCCTCTCGCTTCCATCGCGCGACAACACAACCTCAACATCATCTCCTACGCAGACGACACCCAGCTGATCCTCTCCCTCACCAAAGACCCCAACACCGCCAAAACCAATCTTCATGAAGGCATGAAAGAAGTAGCCGAATGGATGAAAAACAGCCGCCTAAAACTTAACTCGTACAAAACGGAAGTCCTCATCCTAGGGTCATCCCCCTCTGCCTGGGATGACTCATGGTGGCCATCGGCCCTGGGCACAGCACCCATACCCACAGACCACGCACGTAACCTGGGCTTCATCCTAGACTCCTCCCTCTCGATGACCAGACAAGTCAACGCCGTCTCATCCTCCTGCTTCAACGTACTTCGTATGCTCAAGAAAATCTTCCGTTGGATCCCCACCGAAACAAGAAAGACGGTCACCCACGCACTGGTCACTAGCCGACTGGACTATGGAAACACCCTCTACGCCGGAACCACAGCCAAATTACTGAAAAAACTCCAAGGCATACAAAATGCATCAGCCAGACTCATACTAGACATCCCTCGCCAAGCTCACATTACCGGCCACCTGAAAGACCTCCACTGGCTTCCCGTCAACAAGAGAATAACGTTCCGTCTCCTCACCCACGCACACAAAGCCCTCTACAAAATAGGACCCGAATGCCTCAACACGCGACTGTCCTTCTACACACCCACCCGCCAACTAAGATCCTCCAATCAAGCTCTCGCCGCAGTTCCGCGCATTCACAAATCCACCATGGGAGGAAGATCCTTCTCCTACCTGGCGGCTAAGACCTGAAATTCTCTCCCCACCCACCTCCGCCTCACACAGAACCACATTTCATTCAGAAAGGAACTTAAAACCTGGTTATTCGACAAATAATACACCCCCTCCCCCAAGCGCCTAGAGACCCTCTGGGTGAGTAGTGCGCTATACAAATTCCTGAACTTGAACTTGAACTTGAATAGCGGACAACCTCAGTTGATTCACGGTTAAGATCCCTCAGAAATAAAATGATGTTACTGTCAATGCCAATGGAGGACATCAACTGCCACATCTTGGACATATTGACACAGTTGAATGCTGAGAACTGGTCCATGAAGGCTAGGTATATGGGGCTGGAACGAGCCACAGTGTATTTGTTCAGAACCATGTACAGGTTTAACCGACCTGAGCGAAAGCTGTTTTGGAAATCGGATAAAAAGTTATTTTCATCAACCCAGGATACATGTGGCCCACCACCTTCACCATAGAGTCCAGAAGAGAAATAGGCCTATAACAATAGGTACTGTCCCGATCTCCCTTTTTAAATACTGGGACTATAATCGATAAAGCCCAAGAATCTGGGCTGATGGGTTTCTTTTCCTGTTTAACACATGCTCAGCTACTATAGATTCAGTTTTTGGTTGCATCTTACTTTGTTGTTAGACCAGTAGTATCCATTTTTGTTTTGGCATACTGTGGATGGGGGATATAATACTACTTGGTCTCTAATCACTTTCCCCTTGGACCCTTTGTTAATTGTGTATTTAGTGTAGGGATGTCCATCACCAACCTGGCAGCCGCATTTTGCACAAGTTGTAAACGTCGCAGCTGCCCTTTGTTGATGTCTAAATATAGGGCGTTGCAATAATACAGTCTGGACAGTATTAACGCAACCACCACGTTTTTACGAGCTTTCAGTGAGAGGAACTGAGAGATCTTCCTTGTGATCCGGATGAGCCCGAAACAGGTGGCCACTGTTCTGGAGACCTGTAGATTCATGGAAAGGGAATCATCTACCACAACTCCCAGGTTCTTCCCCTGGGAGACCGGGATATGGCAGGCACCCAGGGCATCAGGCCACCACTCCCTAGACCAAATGTTAAGGCTATCTCCAAAGACCAAGACCTCTGTCTTCTCACCGTTCAATTTGAGATAGTTTTGCACCATCCAGGACGAGACTGCTAACATGCAGTTCTTAAAATTCTGCGCGGAATCCCTGACATTACGCGTGATAGACACCATAACTTGGGTGTTGTCCGCATAGGACAAAACTTCCAACCCATATGACTTTACCACCCCTGCCAGAGGGGCCACATAGATATTAAATAAGGTGGGGCTCAGAGTGGAGCCCTGAGGAACCCCACAGACTAGAGGGGAGGACTCCGAGTGGAAGCTGCCCAATTTGACTATTTGGGACCGCTCCTCCTGGAAAGAAGTTAGAAGATCCAAGGCCGAGCCCCCGACCCCTATCTCCCTAAGACGCTCCACCAGTCTCTGGGGAGACAGGGTATCGAAAGCTGCAGTACGGTCAAGTAAGACCTGGAGGGTGGTGTACCCTGCATCCACCTGTACTCGAATCTTATCCACAACTGCAGTGAGGGCTGTCTCCGTGCTATGGAACCTTCTAAAGCCATGTTGTGAGCTATCCAAAATCTGATGTTCCCTCAGATAGGCACTCAATTGAGATTTCAGATGGACTTCGAGGAGTTTTGCTAGAACTGGCAGAAGGGAAATGGGGCAAAACAAATTCAAGTTAGACGGGTCTAACAAAGGCTTTTTCAAAAGAGGCCTGACCACAGCCGCCTTCCATCTTCAGGGATACTGGCCCTGTGAGATGGCTAGATTCAGGACCACGGTAAGAAAGGGGACAAGGGCCCCCTTGGCTCCTTTCAGGACCTTAAGAGGGCAGGGATCCAGGGGCGACCCCGATTTGATTCCCTCAAGTAATTTCCCGAGCAAGTAAACGCTTGGGGCATTCTTTCTTCACTTTGTGGTTCCTGAATCTTGGAGGGGCCTGAGCCGACGCTGCTGCCCTGCTCTGTCTTGTCCTCCTGCCGCCGCACAGGTCACCGCGGCCGTAGTGAGGAGGACTACAGCATCCAGACTCCTCAGCGGCTGACGCCGCCTCTGCCAATCACCGCGCCCGGAGGCGATTTAAAATCCACTTGCCTCCCGCGTCGTGGGAACGCGCGCGGGACGAGCCGGGCGAAGCCCGGGCAAAGGGCGGGCCGTCCTAGGCCATCACAGGCCGAAGGAGGCCGGGCTGGGCCCACTCCTTTTGAAGTTCATCTAAACAGAGTAAAGGTACTGTTTCATATTGGTCGTGAGCGTTTGTCGTTAATCCCCCTCATTGAGCTGGCGAGCCGTTCATAGCCCTGCTCATTACTCCCTTATATATTGTGCTATCGGTTTATAATCATTGACTATGTCTGGACCTACACTGAGTAAAATATCTGTGTCTAAACGTAATGGTACTTTGGAAGATTTTATTTCAAGAGCGGAGACACTTGTAGAACGTGAGATGGACCTTGTACAGAGAAGATTTTCCTTGGACCCTTCTACATTGCCGACCTATGTTACCCATATGCACACGTCAACATTGGAGCATCCATTATCTCAAACGGCTCAAGTTATGCAAAATCCTAATAATGAAAGCCCTTCTGCGATTCCTTTTCAACCATAAATCAGGCTATAGTCAACTTAGCGTCAAGCCCGGGCATTTCGAGTAGATTACGGAGTGCGAAGGCTCAAGGGGCTAGGGTTCAAATTAATAGTGAGAATAGCGATAATTCGATCAGGGAGAAGGAAATCAGCCAGAAAAAAAAGAAACCTGTTACCAAAGGGGGGGTCACACCTAAGGAAACTGTAACTTTAGGGCTCATATTTAGGACCATGGGTACACAAACTGAAGGCATTTACGTTAATGATTCTTTAAGGGATACAGGAGTATTAGAAGGCATTGAACAGTCAATGACAGTCTTTTTAAAAACAGCTCTATCCTTAATTCATAAACAAAAAGAAGAGGAGTTGGCCTAACGGCTAGGGCGCTCGACCTCGGACCTGGAGGAACTGGGTTCGAGTCTCGGTAACGACGCCAAAACCTCCTGTGATTCTGGGCAAATCACTTAATCTCCCCGTGCCTACAATGAAAGTAACTGGAAAACGTAAAAATGTAAAGTAACTGGAAAAATATGTAAAGCGCTCTGATACCTGATTCGGTTCGGGTCTAGTTCGCGCTATATAAAACTCCGCAAAAAAAAAAGAAAAAAAAAAAGAGTCACTGAACAGTAAACTCCGTTGATTGAATGCTGAAATTGTCTAACTTAACACCGCTGTTATCCATTTGGGGAAGAGCATAGATGAAGGGAAAACACTAGTAGCAAAAGGTCAAGAGCTGATCACTACACTAAAAGCTCCACTAATAAAGATTGGGGGGCATATTGATGTACAAGCACCAGTGGGTAACACAAAGGATATAGGTGGGACTAATCTAGATAGACCATGCCCTAATGCCACCAAGGAGTTGGTTGGTCTGTCTCCACCTAAGAGGAGGATTCCACCAACTCCAGTTATAGATAGGGATATATATGGTGCCCCACACAAATTAGGTAGCGATATACTCAGTTTCAGTTTAATTAGTCTTTATTTCGAATAAAAAAATTCATAAAAGACAGCAAATATCTTTAAAAAACATTTTCAATATACAGCATTGTACATTGGATCCCCCAGTACATAAAAGATAATGTACAGCAGTACATAAACATTAAAACTAATTAAAAAAACGATTTACAGTTCCTTTACACGGATAAGCCACAGCCAACCCAAAAATTTTGCAACACAAATCACTGATTTAGCAGTGCGCAAATCTCTCAATTTAAGCAGGGCTGCGTGGCTGCCCCCACAATTAAGTGTTTTACAGATTGGTTTCAACCATTTTAGTCTGGGCGAACGATAAGCAGGACATGCAAAAAATACATGGCCCAGACTTTCTACCTGATCAGGATCAGGACAAAAGGCATTTGTTACTTGAGTTTATTGCCCACTTTGCAGTAAAAGACTTGATCGGTAGGGTTCCCACCCGAAACTGATGTTACAGTTTGCGATCAAGTGATTTGCATATCAAGTCCCAATACGGTTCGAGAAATGGGGTTATCTTGTGCAATAGGAACTGTCCCGTTAGGTTGTTAGCAGAGGAGAGGGAGAGCAGTACAGATTTTTTAACAGCCCAATAAAGTTCTTTAAATTCTGCTTTCGATGGGAAGCTTGAACATTCGGGATGTAGCCATAGCTCTGGGAGACCCATAGAATACAGAATTTGCTTGACCTCCCGTAGCCATGGAATTTTCTGTGCACCCCACAATGCTCTGACCTCACCTAATTCTAATGCAATAGGCTAAGTTCTTGAGTCGTCCAAAGGCGACGCCAAAGAGCAACAAGGCGGTACTGTGCCATCTCATCCAACGGTCTACAACCTAGATCTAAAAGCAGAGGTGTAATGGGGGAAGATTGGGGAAGTCCCACTAGGTTCCGGAAGAACTTGTTCTGAGCACTAGTAAGGGCCGACAATCCTTTATATCCCCAGATATCCGCACCATACAGAGTAGCCGCATTCACCTTGGCCTCGTATATTTTTAACACAGGTGTAATGCGTTTTGTCATGGTTTTTTTCTGTTCTTTTATCAGGCAACCTGTAAGGCGAACAAACTTAAGGGTTAACACTTCCAGCTGGGGTTTCCTTGTTAGTTGATGGTCCAAGGTCACGCCCAGGTATGACATGACTTTAACCTGTTCTATTTGAACACCCTCTAGTGAAAATGAACTTGTGATAGGCTTGTTTTTATTAAAAATCATAAATTTAGTTTTGTCAGCATTGATTTGGAGGTCATTTATTGAGCAAAACTCAGCAAATCTGTTTAAGGCAGCCTGTAGGCCGCTACGGGTCCTTGAGAGGAGCAGGGTGTCGTCGGCGAATATTAACATGGGATACTTTGAGCCCCCCAGGGTAGGTGCATCAGTGTGAGTGTCTTTGAAAAAAGCGACCACCCGGTTGATAAACAAGAGGAACAAGGTAGGGGCCAGTACGCAGCCCTGCCGGACACCACGTTCGACAGGGAAGCTGGCGGTCACCTGACCCTGTTTACCCCATCTTACGCGTGCAAAATTGTCCTCATGAAGGCGCCTGACCAGATCTAATAGTTCTGGGGGGAATTCCATGCTTCTCAGGGCATCCCAAAGTTTTGCCCTGGGAACCAGGTCGAATGCCGACCTAAGGTCGACAAAAGCAGCGTAGATGACACCACCGCCCAAAAAAACCACCTTCCAGTACATCATGGTAAGCCGAAACACCTGGTCAAGGGTGCTAGTGCCTGATCTAAACCCTGCCTGCATGGGGGAGAGTATGTTGTTTTGCTCAATCCACCCCTGTATTCTAGCTAGGGCCATTCGTGATACCACTTTCTGAATGGTATCAATCAGGCTAATGGGGCGATAGTTTTTTGGTAAGGATCGATCCCCTTTCTTAAAGACCGGGATTATCTCAGCCCCTTTCCAGGACTGCGGTATCTTTTCCCCGGCTGCAATGGAGTTTGCTAAGATTGTAATATAAGGGACCCACAAATCTGGATTCAGTTTGAAAAGATCAGCTGGTACAGCATCAATGCCAGGAGCTTTTCCAGACTGAATTGAACCTAGTGCATGTTCCGTGTCTGAAATGCTAAAAGTAAGTCTGTCCCCATACAGAGCTAATTTGGTCCCTGTTAAAGGCCCTTCAGCCGACTGGGGGGCATTCTGATTAAAAAATTGGGCAGAAAAAAATTCCACCCAGTCTGCTGCTGAAACATGGTTTACAGGGGATAATGAATCTGAGCCCCGGGCCCGCCTGACTATCTCCCAAAATTTAATTTGGTTGGAAGACTCACATGCTTGAAGAAGATCAAGCCAATATGAGTCTTCCCAATCCCTTTTAGCTTCCCAGATAGTACGTTTGTAAACCTGTCTCGCTACCCTAATGTCCGGGGTATTTCTGGATTTGACCGCAGCGATAAGGATGCCATGGGCTTCTCTACAATTTTTGTTGTACCAGCCTTTAGATTGCTTGGCCTTCTGTTTCCGGCATGGTCTAGTGAGAAGTTCCTTGATTGCGGCAAAACATGCCTCATGAAGGTCAACGTTATTAAGCTGGGGCATGTCATTGGGAGATGGTACCATCATCTTATCTTTGGTATGTAGGACCAATTCCTCTATCTGACTAACAAGCTCTGGGTCGGCTATCACTCTTGACCATTTGACCCGTCTTCTGTTGTCACACAAGACGAGGTCAGATGTAATACAGTCAGATTCCACCTGGGGTGGCCCTATCCCTAGGACCTTGAGTACAAGTGAGAGAGGATTGTGATCACTCTCCGGCCTTGTATCGATAGTCATATCAATTACAGCTGCCCAAGATTCGATGTTGATTAGTATATAGTCAATGCGACTTACGCAGGACCCATTGTCAAAGGTTGGCTTCCCCTCCTTATCAGATAAACTACGGCCATTCACTGCTCGGAGCCCCCATTCCAGGCAGAGCCCAAGCCAATTAAAAGCAGCCTCAGTTCCCCTGACACCCTTGGTAATTGCTAGCGGGGGGATATTCCATGTGGAATCTTCTTCTAAGCCAACATCCTCAGCAAGGTTCAGGATGGGCTCAAATGAGCAGTTCAAGTCGCCAGCCACTATAGTGAGCTGGTCGCTTTTGTGCTCATTCAGAAAGGCTTCTAGATCGTTAAGGATCGGTTGTTTCTTACCACCCTGGCAACCTCTAGCATAGATATTAATAAGGATTATATCTTTACAGTTCTCCTTACTTAAGGATATACAAAGAAGATCAGGATTCATCCCCACTATTTCTCTTGCATTGAATCCCAAGCTATTTTTTATCCATATGGAGAGACCACCCGAGGCCCTGCCCTTCATGCCCTGTATTGCCGGTTTATAAAAGTTTAGATAGCCTAGTCTAAACAGTGGGGCAACTGACCAGGTTTCCTGGAAAAAGATGATATCATGGGATGAGATGTAATCTGCCCAATCATCATTGTCCAGGCGACCCCGTAAACCCGCTATATTCCAGGATGCTATTTTGATTTGGTTAGCAGGGGGGCTAGTGCAAGGGGATACATGCTGAGCTAAAATTCCTACCTCAGCCGGGAGGGGGTTGTGGGCATTGACAAATATTATTTGTTGATCTAATGGCAACGTTGGACAAACCACACTAGAACCTTTCGTGGTGTACATAATAGGGTCTGCCAGCTCCCTTTTTATGTTTACCCCCCGAGTCAGTCAACCTCCTCTAGGCAGCCGAACATATTAGACATAGGGACACCCTGCCACCAGGCACTCTGACTTGGTCCCCCCTTCCTAAAGCCCCTGTTCATGGGCTTTTGAATTGTTGTCCAAGTCCCACCCATCCTATGCTGGTTACTGGGAGGGTAGAAAAAAGTGAGGGGTCTAACAACAACTGTCTGGTCATCTTCACAAGAGGCCCATGAACAGAGGTGTTGTGCAGTACGGGGGTCAGCAAAAGTTACCACTATACAGTCGCCCATGATGGATTTGTGGCTCGGTCCGACCCATGGTACTCTTCGCACCATTAGAACCCGGCTTCTTAGGTGACTTGGGAGCTGTCTATTTGTATTTAGCCAGTGTATTACCTTGTTTTTAAGGGACCAATGGTCCTCTTTTGCTAGTGGGTCAAGAGTTGGTACACCAGCCAATACAATGACATATGAACTAGCTTCCGGTGGTAGGTCAATATAGCCACCACGGAAGTTGGGTCTACTAAGTTCAAGAGGTGGCTGGGTATTGAGGGATGACTGATTGGGTTGCCGATCAGCTAATGGCACAGGTTTTGAACGAGCAGTATTCTGCTGGGGATATAAATCAGCCCCAGCACGAGAGGCAGTGATCTTTGGTTTGGGTGGCACTGAGGACTCCTTCGGGAGGCAAGCCCTAAGATTTGGGATGGGGATGATGTTATTCCCTATTTTTGTGCGAGGTTTAGGTACAGGTTTGGGTCCCAGAGAAGGAGCAACAGGTGCATCTACTTCTAAATCTAAAGGTTGTGAGGGTAAAACCTCCCCCTGTGAAAATCCAGCTTCCATCTGCTTGAGACTAAGACTGGCCAATGTAACGATTGTCCTGTCCATCTCAAGCAGGTGGTTTTCCATTCTGGAAAGTTTGAGTTCCAAGGGGGAGAGTAACTTCTTAAGTGTATCCCAAACAGTTTGTACAAATTCCTCATCACCCCTCTTGTCCCCCTCAACCCCACTCAATCTTCCCTCCCTTGACCCATCTTTACTCGAGCCAGGAAGAGATTTAACCTGTTGAACATTCACGGCTCCCTCCAAGACATGGGTAGTAGCACTAACAGGCAGATCTATGTAGGTTTTGTCATTCGATTCCCCAGGGACAGAGGCGCCTAATTTGCGTCGGCAATTAAAAAACTGGGCTCTCGCAATTTTAGCCTTTTTGCGGGCGAATGCAGACCTAGCCAAGCTTTTCTTTTGCTGGAGCGCCATTTTTTTAACAGTTTTGTAAGCCTTTGTAGCAGCCCTAGGCGATTTACCCTTTGCCTGTGAGCTTACACCAACCACAGGATTGGGTAGCGCAACCTCCTCCGGAGGATTAGGTGAAAAATCCTTCACTTGGTCACATGGAGGCAGAGATAGGCAGTGATGTATTTCTGCCAGTGTAAGCAAGGGGCGAGGGCCTGTTGTACGCTCAGGGGTAAGAGCTAGAGCAATGTTGCCTAGTGATGACTTTTTTGAAGAGGCAATGCTTAGAGACAGTTTACGGGCAGCATCAAGTTCGAGGGAGACCCTGTGTTGCATTTTGTTGATTTCGGCGTCTGTGGCCAGATTAGTCTTTGTTAAAAAGTCATCCAGGGTCCCACTAGGTCTACTGAGTCCCCTAGCAGTTTTGCTGCGTGTGGCTCGTGTAGACATAATAAACAGTGAGGAGCTAAACCACAGATGAAAAAAAGCTAGCTCACATGAAATTGGACAGCCGTAGACCCAAGTGACGTGGCCCAGCCCAGACCTCTTAGACCTCTAACGGCCTCAAACGGCCCGCTCTTTGCCCGGTCTTCGCCCCGAGCTGCGTCCCGCGCTGCGGGAGGAATGAAGGAGGATATAGGGGGCGTGGGGGCGTGGAGGGCGTGGGGCGGGCCAGCAGGGAGAGCGGACCGGAAGGTGGTAGACGGTCTCGCAGGGACTCCTGGCTCCTGGAGTCCCTGCACGCTCGCAGCCCCGCTGGCGCCTCTCACCCGCAGCCGTCCCACAACAGCCAAGCCTTTTCTGATATGCCCTGTGCCCAGCTGCGCGACGCGGCACCCGCGGAGCGGGTGCGGCGAGGTATGGGCGGTGAGAAATGGGCGCCGCTGACGTCCTGGTCAGACAAGGTAAAGTCACTCCGTACAGAAGGAAATATGGTCCGATGGTAGCGATATACAATACAGCACTAAAGGGACAGATTTGGTCCCTAATATGGATGTATTGGACCTCCCTCCCACCTCATGCCCCTATGTCATAGTGTTGACAGGTGTTCCGGTACTAAAAAAAAAAAAACTGGAATCTTGGAGTAATTAAACAAATAAAACCATCGAGTTGCTAGCCAAACATAAAAATTTTAATCATAGGGCAGCCAACGATATCATAATGGTACGAAGGGTAGGGTGGGTGGGAGTCTCATCGAAAGACATCACTGGGGACTGTATAGTCATCAACTTTAGACACCCACATCTGGCTCGATCCCTGTTAAGATCCCAAGAAGAAACTTCCACAACTAAAACAAACATTCATGCTCTTCCATTGGGTTATTTCTACAAACCTCATCACATTAAAACTATAGCCTTCCCCAATATTATAAGTTTGATTGCTCTGTCCAATAGGTTCCAAGAGCTATCCCAGTTGGAAGCAGTGGATTGACTGCATCCACTACACACCCAGGGGAATCAGGCAAGGGTGGAATCTAATACAGGTATAGGCAATAAATCTACCATATGTGTAAATAATGGAAGAAGTGACTAAGGATAACATGTATGGCAAAGATTTAGCCATTTCAATTGAAATGACCCCAGATACTATTATTAATTCCACTGTATCTACTGAGCCAATTGACACTTATTTAAACATTATGTCATGGAAAATTGGGTTAAGGAAGAACATAATAGACCCGGGGTGGAATAAATACATTGAGAAATTTGATATATGTCTATTACAGGACACGTGGGCTATTAAGAATGTACACCGTATGGGTTACAAGAGTTTTTTTTATTGCAGCCACCCCTTCACACAGAGGTAGGCCATCCGGAGGCTTAGTTATCTGGACTAAAATCACCATCAATGGAACAGTGCAGCAGCTAGAGACGCACTCTCCCGACATCCTTGGCATTAAAATAGTGACTAAAGATGGCAGGGCCCTGCATGTATATAATGTTTATAGCCGACCTTGCCTGGTATCAAAAGAATTGCTAGTATTTGCCCAATTGGAAAAGATCATCAGTGAGAATAGTAAAGGTGCAGGTGTAATATTTGGAGGTGATTTTAATTGCGAATATGAGCCAATAAAGGGACTGGAACATATTCACGAGGAGGAAGACATGGTAAACGAGATACCTGAAATATCCAGTTTAAAATCGGTCTCTTGCACATCTCTTGCACTTCAAATAATGAGTGTAATGATGATCAATGGGCTAAGATCATGTAGCGGCCGTCTCCCTTCGGTTAGAATGATGGCTCCTACCTTTTATAGGAATAACTACCATAGCAAGTTAGACTATATAGTTTTGTCCCTCGACCTTTGGAAATATGCGATTGATTACAAGGTAGAGCTAAGATTGGAAAGTTACCACCGGCCAATTGAATTACTATTAAAAGGTACAATAATACCTAATATTGCAGACCCCATTAGTCCCCACCCTACAAGAACCGATAATGTAATTGTTTCCAACAACCGTCGAGCAGTCAAATGGGTACAGATTCTGGACAATGGAACTACGTTAGCCAACATTTACAATTTATTAGTCTTAACCTATTCCCCCCTTACATATACTGATGCTCCAATGGATGGGGATTTGTTTCTGGAATTACATAAGGGATTCTTTAGTGCAATAGTACATATGCTAACAAAGACAGTTAAAGCAGATTCAGCAACTGGAAATAGGCGGCCCATGGGGAAACCATTGTATAATAAAGCCTGCCGGAGGGCCAAATCTGAACTAATAAACTCAATTAAAACCAAGGATAAAAGCTCAAAGGTAAGGGAAGCGCGACAAAGATATAAGAAAGTTCTCGTGAACGCCAAATCGGCCTGGGATGATTTAATCATGTTAGCGGCAACAAGGAACAAAGATTCTTTTTTATTTTGGAAATTAGTGGCTAATAAAAACCACAAAGAAAAGGGTACCGGAGAAGTATATCTGGAAGAAAACACGTGGATAGACCACTTCACTTCCCTATACGCAGCCCCGGATTCTGAGGTCGAGTGGGACTGCCACCCAGTATCTAATCAGGAAAAGAGTATCCTGGAGTTTGACCTGGAAGAAACAATTTTAGCAATAAATATGGTGAAAAAAAGTAAAGCCCCCGGTTTAGACTCCATTCCAGGAGATTTGTATAAACACGAGCCGAGCATCTGGGGGCCGCATCTTAATCACTTGTTTAATTTTATAGCTGCGGGAGCTGAAATACCTGCTTCATGGAGGGGGGCAGTAATTATCTGTATCTTCAAAAAGGGTGATAGGAGAGACCCAGCAAATTACCGTCCTATCAGTTTGATAGATATACTGCAAAACATATACGCTAGGCACCTTTTAAATAGAATTAACCTATGGATCGAAGAAGGGAATGTACTTTCCAATTTCCAAGCGGGATTTAGAACCAAAATCAGCACAATAGATCAAGTGTTCAGGTTTTGCTGTTTGACATGGAAATACATTAGTCTAAAGAAGGGACATTTGTATGTGGCATTTATTGACTTAAGAGCCGCTTTCGACCTTATCCCCAGGCATCTGTTGTGGAAAGCACTTGAGGAACAGGGACTACCAGCTAATATCATAGAGCAGCTAATAAGACTACACCGTGACAACTTTGCTAGGGTAAGGTGGGGCCCTGGGGGTGAATTAACGAGTCCTATCCCCATACAAAGAGGAGTGCGCCAGGGCTGCGTCCTGGCGCCTACCCTCTTTTCCTTGTTTATTAATGATGTCCCTATTTATTTAAGCAAATGTAGAAATGATTCACCTAAACTGGGGGGAGAGGTGGTGTCATCACTACTGTTTGCAGATGACACCATTCTAATATCTCAAACTGCAAATGGCTTACAGCGTCTTCTCAACTCCTTTGCCTCTTACTGCAGTGACAAGGGATTAGAGATAAATGCTAGCAAGAACAAATATATGGCCATAAACCCTCACAGCTCTTTCAGAGGAAATCTGCTCCTAGGTAACCAAAAATAGGAATATGTCCAAAAATTTTATTATTTGGGGGTCTCACTTGATTCTAACATGCAGTGGAAAACCCAAATTGAAAAAAGTAAGCTACTCTTAATTCAGAACAGTCACCCCATACTAAAAAGGCACGGGGATAGCCAGAACAAAGCAGTGCTCCCTGCTCTTGAGGTGTATCGAGCTAAAGCTCAAGCGGCGGCCTTATATGGGGCCGAACTGTGGGGCCCTGCATGTAAAAAATCCTTTGAGGTGAAAGAAAATATATTCTATAGATCTCTTCTAAAGATACCCGTGCGCACCCCTATAATCCCGATGATGTTAGACCTCAAGATGAGGCGCACTGATCATCTCGCAATACTTAGACCACTAATGTTCTGGGTACGGTTATGGACCACACCGGCACTCCTTCATTATAGAGCAGAGTTAGAGGAGTTAAAAGATCTGGATACCCCTAATTGTATCACATGGTTCACACACATAAGAGTATCGTTTTAGAGGGTAGGTCTGTCACATTTTTGGAATAGCCCTTACGCATTAACCCCTAATTCAAGCAGGACACTAAAAGCTATCTTTTGGGCCTATATGAACGAACACAGAACTAACGACATATCAAATGGCTCTCTAACCAGAGAATTTCTGTTGTTCAAAATAGACCCCCACTATGAATCCTTCCTGAATGAAGTGAACCCACCACTAGCTAAAACCTTATACCTTTAATTCAGGTATAGAATACTCTTGTTAAAAAGTTGTGTTGCAAGGTGGAACAATAACAGTGATGACAAATGTACCATGTGTAATGGAGGTGGGAGGTAGGACATCACGCATGTTCTGTTCTTCTGCCCTGCCTATAAGGCACAAAGGATAAAGTGGATTAAACCTCTTTGTAGAAATCTAGGAGTGCGGAGGTGCAGAGATGCAGAAAGAATCTTATTAAAAGATACGCGACGGGTTTTTGTATCCCTACTGTGATTAATTCGATTAACTAAGGCATATGTGTAGTACTTATGTATATACTGGTTTTATAAATATTTTTATGACTGTATTTTATTGTACTGCCTATGAACTTTTATGATATCTTTTTATCGAAATAAAGTTAATTGAATTGAATTGAATTGAATTTCCCGACTAATTCCGGAGAGAGGATTGGAAAAGAAGAGAGACTTGCTGAAGTCACCTTTCTCGGACTGTCACTAACATAGGTTACAGGGAGACCACTGGGTGTCTGGTTCGCGTTTAAGATCTCCAACTGCACATAAATGTCCGATATCTTGGAGCAGAAAAAGAGGCTAATCTATCACAGAGCGCCTGGAATGGCTCCACCGCATCTGAGACAGTGGGCGCGACAAGGCAGTTAAAGATGTTAAAAAGCTCCTTGGAAGATGACAGGCTCTCAGTTTAGAATAGTAGCTTCCCTTTTCTTCGACGATGGCTACTCTGTAAGCTTTCAGGGAGAGCTTATGTAAGTCTCTACCCTGTGGTGTCAAATCCCTCCGCCAAACCCTTTCCTTTCTTCTGCACACTTGTCTCATCTTACGTAACCGGTCAGAGAACCAAGGTGCAGAAGGCTTCTTCCTTGCCGAATAATAAGGTTTTATAGGGGCCAGGGTATCCATCACCACTATGATCTTCTCAGAGAAGATATCAGCCCCTGCATTAGCACTTAAAAGTTCAGAGAGCTGAAAATCAGCAAAAGCATTGGCGACCTCTTCACTAGTAACCAAATAAAAATTTCGCTTTTTGCCCACCTCCCTATTGGCAGAGTTGGCGGAGCCTGATCTCTTGCCCCTTAGCTGAAAAGGAATAGCATAATGATCCGACCATGCCAAAGGGAGTGGCACACCCACCATCACCCGATGATCATTGGAGAAAATTCCATCAAGGGTGTGACCCACAGAATGCGTGGGGAATTCAACTAGTCGTGCAAAACCGCAGCCATTCATGCATTCCATGAGCGTTTGCATGTCCAGGTTCGCTTTATTTTGTAAATGAAAGTTAAAGTCCCCCAGAAGAGTAAAATTGGCTCTCTCCAGGTAGGGTTCAAACTTATTGCACAGGTCATGGCTAAACAAGGCCCTGGAGCCCGGGGGCCTATAACATAGGACCCTGAAAAGCTCTCCGTAGGGGTAAAATTTATTGAAAAATATAGGGCCTGGTAAGAATCCAGCGACAAAGTAAGAGGTTCAGATCTAAAAGTGAAGGAATCCCTGAGCAAAATCCCTAGGCCCCCCCCCCCCGGCGCCCCTTCCTGTCCAGTCTAAAAAGTCAGAAGCCAGCCGGAATAGCCTCTACAAGCTCTGGACCAGAAAACTGATTTGCCCAGGTTTCAGTTAAAAATACTCAGTCAGGGGAATGTTGGAGCATAAAGTCTACAAATGCCACGTATTCTTAATCAGGGATCTAGTGTTAATAAGAAAACCCTGTAGTGGCTTGTGACTTTTAATGGGGATTTCACTAGTTGCTCTACCCAAGTGACTACACAATTGTCCTCCTAAGCAGCAAATACCTCACTCTGTACAGGCAGAGGGCCCCTTTCTGAGCAGCTTTTCGATGTTAAACATACTATCACAGCACGGTGTGTTCCTCCTCCCCAGTTCCAAAAGCGCCTACCTCGAATACCATAGCCTGGGGCAGTCAACTGATGGCAGAGATTCAGCATCCCAGGCTCCTGGCGTGTCTTGGCGCGGACAGGCGCAGATGAGCTTGCCTTTGGCATGCCTGCTGCGCGTGTCCGCTGCACGGAGGACAGGGAATACTTATTATGTATGGAGACTAGTTTAGCGCACTAGAACTCCAACCCCCCTTTCTCCGCCCCTTCCCCAGTCGGCCGTAGGAAAAATGGAGCCGCTTTCACCCTCCACACAAACGGTATAGATCGCGGTGGAACGGGGTGCGCGGCAGGCGGGAGGCAGCAACAATCAGGAGAACAAAGTGCAGAAAACGAACTGTGCACCACAATAATGTAAAATAAAACAGTTTTTTAAAAAGATAAAAGCATCCCTGTAGGATTCAGAACGCAGGATCAGTATACCTGCGGTGCATGATCTCCCCACACATATAAGTGTTAAAATCCCCTGTTAAAAAAAATTCGTGATAACTCTGACCTTTCAAGATGCTATCCTGAAGTACAGACCCCAGCAGAGTTATATTGCCCTCATCCCGGTGTGTAACTCCAGCGATGCAAAAGTTTACCAGAAGTAGCTTGCTCTTTCCACGGGACAACAACATCACATGTAAATTTAGAGAGACATACAGTGAGGTATTGTAAGAAACTGGCTCTGTATACTGCACCAAAGTGAGGTACAGTGTGTATAGAGTCCAAGGGTCTCCAGAGGTAGGCAGAGGTTAAAGTTAGATAGAACCTTACTCTCTAAAGTGGTAGCTTGGTCGAGCAGTGAGGTAGTATCAGAGGACAGTGCTAAGCATTTGATGTACACACTCAGTCAGCAAATGAATTCACACACTCAAGAACTGAACGCTAGGCCAATTGTTTTTGTATAAAAAAATTATACTGTTGTTTTATTTCTAGAACTAAGCAAGCCAGGCACAGGTAAGCATAAAAATACTTTGCAGTAATAATTTACTTGTATGAACACAGTTCAAGTAGGCAGTAGAAATTGTACTTTGTTTGATTTATAGGGGAGCAGTAGTATGCAACAATTAGCAAATACAGTACATTGAAATGAATATGCTTTTATAGGTAAGTTACTTTCTACGTTACTTTTCTAACTCAGTGCTGGATTCCTAGATTCACAACAAGGGGTGGTGAGGGACAGAGTCTCTGAATTAAGCAGAATACTCTCACCCAGTCAAGAGATCAGGGCTAGATCCAACACCGTTTTTTAGCTCACTGCACCATCCCAGTTTCAGAACCTGGCTGTATGCAAATTAGTCTGTTCCTGTCCCAGTGCATGATGGGAACAGGGCAAACCAAACTACAAAAGCCAATTCTTACACTGGGAAGGAAACAAGCTTCCGGGGACTGGTTTCTGGCATTACAGCCGTATTCGGCCCGGCTTGCTTGAATCCTGATGGTGCAATGAGCAAGGGACTCATGTCTGAGTATACCCTTCCACGCTTAGGGTGGACAAAAATATTTACAACAAGGGGTGGTGAGGGACAGAGTCTCTGAATTAAGCAGAATACTCTCACCCAGTCAAGAGATCAGGGCTAGATCCAACACCGTTTTTTAGCTCACTGCACCATCCCAGTTTCAGAACCTGGCTGTATGCAAATTAGTCTGTTCCTGTCCCAGTGCATCATGGGAACAGGGCAGACCAGACTACAAAAGCCAATTCTTACACTGGGAAGGAAACAAGCTTCCGGGGACCGGTTTCTGGCATTACAGCCGTCTTCGGCCCGGCTTGCTTGAATCCTGATGGTGCAATGAGCAAGGGACTCATGTCTGAGTATACCCTTCCACGCTTAGGGTGGACAAAAATATTTACAACAAGGGGTGGTGAGGGACAGAGTCTCTGAATTAAGCAGAATACTCTCACCCAGTCAAGAGATCAGGGCTAGATCCAACACCGTTTTTTAGCTCACTGCACCATCCCAGTTTCAGAACCTGGCTGTATGCAAATTAGTCTGTTCCTGTCCCAGTGCATGATGGGAACAGGGCAAACCAAACTACAAAAGCCAATTCTTACACTGGGAAGGAAACAAGCTTCCGGGGACCGGTTTCTGGAATTACAGCCGTCTTCGGCCCGGCTTGCTTGAATCCTGATGGTGCAATGAGCAAGGGACTCATGTCTGAGTATACCCTTCCACGCTTAGGGTGGACAAAAATATTTACAACAAGGGGTGGTGAGGGACAGAGTCTCTGAATTAAGCAGAATATAGTTTTCAAAACTCCACACTTTTAAACTTTTTGGAGCAGTACCTTGAAATGAATGGTCTTCTATAATAAATTGCAGGTAAGTTACTTTTCACGTTACTTTTCTAACTCCGTGCTGGATACCTAGATTCAGCACTGGGACATTCCCTAGAAACAGGTAAGTAAACACGTTTTGGCTATTTGGCTATTTGTGCAGTTTAAAAAAATATTTTTAGGTTTCAAAACTCCACACTTAGAAACATTTTGGAGAAAAAGTGTCCATGTTATCCTATGGAGGGAAAACAGGTTACCGATTCTCAGGTAAGTAATCAACTGTGGGAGTTAAGGTTCTGGAGTTAGATTCAGGTGTCCACCAGGGTCAGTGATGCACTGTTGTTGCACCCTCAGCGGCACTAGGACGGCCGGGTGCAGAGTGTTGAGGCCCAATGTTATCCTATGGAGGGTAGGGGGGCTCTGGTTGGTGGCGGCTGGCAAACAGGCCACGGGATTGTGGGAGCAAAGCTCCTATGGTTTCGCTCAGAGCAAGTTGGGGACCAAAGGTACACCCTCAGCTGCACTAGGGCGGCCTGGCGCAGGGGGTTGTTTTGAGGTCGGGTGCCCTGTTGATTTCAATGGAGATTCTCCTGACAAAGAAAAACTGTAGGCTTGTGGACGAGGATCTTCCAAGAGCGACCACCACTTCGAGTGGTAAGTTGGGATGTTGAGGGATGGTTAGGCACCGCTGGGTTGGGCACACAAGGCCCTGGGGCGTCGGGTATAGGCGTGCCTTTGGACGTCGGATTTTCTTACCCGCTCTGGTCGCAGTAGGGGGGGGTCCTCTGGATTGAGGCTGCAGGCGTCGTCTGGAGGCTTGAGGCAGGTCAGGGGTCGCCGGATCTCGGGTCAGGATCGCCTGGGGGACCACCTTGTAGTGTTTTTCCGCTCGGGCTGGGTTCGGTGGGTGCGGAGTGGGCTGGATTCTCGGTTTCTGGCTGGCACCAGAAGCTGCAGTTTAAACACGTTCGGTGATCACAGGAGAAACAGTCTTGAAAGTGAAGGCAGGCAGGTCCTCCGGGGTTTGTGAAGATGCTGGCTGATGGTACGCCGGGGTTTCCCAGGAGCAGGTTCGAGGGAGACAGGCCTGTAGGGCTGGGGCCAAGTCAGTGGGTGGCATCCTCTTGTTAGCTCTGCGCGGCTTCTCGTCGTTCTCTTCTTTTCTTGTTGTTGCTGGATCTGAGGAAGGAAGGTTCAGGCTGCCCATGAATACTAAATTTAGGGGTGTTACAGGTAGGTAAAGGGCAGGGACCAATGGGTCCCTTCCCTGGTGTGGGTACACCCCTTATTCTGCCACTCTCCAGTGGGAGGGAGGCTGGCGCCTATCCCTGGTTGGCTGGGTCCCCCCATCCTCAAGATGGCAGGGACTCAAAGTTGTGCTTCTCCTCGCCTCCCCCACCTTAGGGGTGGAGTTGCCCATTCTCGGGGAGGAGGCTTGGCACCTCTTCCCAGGATGTGCATTGCTTCAGGCCCCCGAGAGCAGCAAGCTCCGGATACAGGGGTCCAGAAACATGTCTGGTGGTGGCAGCCTAAGCAGCCACTCAGTCAGGTCACTAGGAGTTGGTCGAGTTTCAGGGGGCAGCTCTAAGATGCCCTCTGTTGTGCATTTTACATTAAATCACACACTGGCATCAGTGTGGTTTTAATGTGCTGAGAAGTTTGATACCAAACTTCCCAGTCTTCAGTGTAGCCATTATGGTGCTGTGGAGTTCGTAATGACAAACTCACAGCACCATATAATCTTAATGGCAGCACTGCACTTACAGTGCCCAGGAATAGACTTGGGCACTGTAGGGATACAGGGCTCATGCACCTGTACCCTCACCACTGGCATACGGCTCCCAGCTAGAGGGGTGACTGATATATGCCAGGGCAGTTGTTTGTGGGCATGGCACAAAAGGATGTGCCATGTCGACTCTTCACTTTGTTCGGCACCAAGATATGCAGCCTGCAAAGGCAGTGTGTGAGTGTCAGGGTACAGGGCCTCTAAGGGTGGCACAATAAGTGCTGCAGCCCTTAGTGGCCCTCTCTGGTCACAGTGCCCTGGGTACCTGTGGTACCATTTACCACGGGCTGACATGTGGCCAGAGATGTCAATTGAGTTCGTTTTGGGGAATGAACACGGGCCCTGGAAACCTGATTGGCAGGGACTCGGAGCACACCAAAAAAAATTTGTATCAGTAGTCTGGCAAAGAGTGGGGGGTTACTACAACAGAAACCCACTGTTCGAGGCATAATAGCTGCAGAATTCACACTCTGTGCATAGATCACCATCTGTTGTTGGGTTTGGATGCTTGCACCTTGTTGTCTTGGAAGAAATATTTTGTAGTCACACGATAGGTGATTCCTCCCTTGGACGATTGTGCGCATGAGCATCGACTCCATCCTCAGATTGTTTTTTTCCGTCATCGGGTTTGAATGTAACTTCTGCGCTCCGGTTCGGCACCATATCTCTAAACCTTTTCGGCACGCCAACCATCATAAAACTCGACGGTGTTGTTTCTCGATCGTGTGATCTTCGACGTGCTCCTCACATATCCCATTCCGGTCGTCGACGCGGGCCGCTGGGCCTATCAACGCCATTTGGGCCTAGGGCTCATGGAAAGGACTCTGTTTAAAAAATGCTCCCAGTGTGGAGCTAAATTCCCACACAGTGACCACCACAAGGTCTGTAACCTGATTCTCTCGACGGAGCACGACAAGAATAATTGCCAGACCTGCGCCTCCTTTTGATCCAAAAAGACCATCTGTGATCGCCCAGGTTGTGTGGGGGGGTGGGCTTCCGATGGCGGGGGGCCTCCAGGTGTCGTTCCATGCGTCTGAGCCCATGATGAGTACTCCTGTTGTGTTTGTGTTTAGTTGTAGCCAGCTGTTTTTCATCCATTTGGCGACGCTTCCATGCCTTCTCGAAAGTTGTGTCTGGCGGTATTGGGTTCGTTGGATAGGGAGAGGATGAGTCGGGTGTCGTCTGCGTATGACACAATGTTGAGTCCGTAGGTTCTGACGATGGGGGCGTACGGAGCCATGTAGACGTTGAAGAGCGTAGGGCTAAGGGAGGACCCCTGGAGGACTCCGCAGGTGGTAGGTGTAGGGTCTGAGAGGGAAGGGGGGAGTCTGACCACTGCGTTCTGTCAGAGAGGAAGGAGCGTATCAAGTCAAGGGCCTTGTCTTGGATCCCTGCGTCGTGGAGTCTGCGTATTAGGGCGCAGTGAGAGACTGTGTCAAACACCGCTGAGAGGTCGAGAAGGATGAGGGCTGCTGTTTCTCCTTTGTCCAGTAAGGTACGGATGTCGTCAGTTGCGGCAAGGAGGGCGGTTTCCATACTGTGTTTTTTTCTGAAGCCGGATTGTGAGTAGTCGAGGATGTTTGTTCTCTTCGATGAATGTGGCGAGTTGTCTGTTGATGGCTTTCTCAATGACTTTAGCTGGGAACGGGAGATGGGAGATGGTTCTGTAGTTTTTGAGGGCAGTAGGGTCCGCTGAGGATTTCTTCAGGAGGGGGTTGATCTTAGCGTGTTTCCAGTCGCCAGGGAACGAGACTTTTGCCAGGGAGCGGTTGATGGTGTGGCAGAGCATGGGTCCGATGGTGTCGGCGGCTCTGTTGAAAATGTGGTGGGTACAGGGGTCCGTGGGGACCCCTAAGTGGATTGACTTAATCGTCTCTATCTCAACTACAACTCGGTTGGCTTGGTCTCTGTGGTCTAGCCAGACCAGGAGTTTTCCAGCCTTGTCTCCTACGTCGTAAATGCTGGTAAGTGTGGCTCTCTGTTGAGTCCTGGCTGCGTCAGTGGCTAAGTCGGTATATTCCTTGATTTTAAGGCGCAAAGCCTGTTGTACCTCTTCCGAGTTTTGCACCCAAAGTTTCCCCTCTAACTGCAATATCTCACCTATCCACCTTCTCCTTTCATGATCCCGTAATTTGAGCCAGGGCCTCCCCCTGAATTACCGCCTTTTAGGCCTCCCAAAGTGTCCTCAGATCCCTCATTTTCTTAGTAATAGAAATCGGAGTTGTTAGCTTTGGGGGTCTCTAGTTGCCACATGTAGGTTTATGATAAGTATGGACCCTCTCCTCTAGTCAGGATAAGGGGGATTACACTTCTAAAATAACCCCTGCTCACCCCCTTGGCAGCTTGACACGAGCAGTCGAGGCTTATTTCAGAGGCGTTGTAAGTTAAGCAGTTGTGACCACATACAGTAACTCAGTGACAACACTACAAATGGACACCACACGGGTTTTATATAAAAAAATAAGTAGGCTTTATATAGAGTTACCACAAGACCATAAACGACAGAAATACACACTATGATTACTTTAAGATGGTAGATTTAAGCTTAGCTCAGTTCAGTTCTTAGATGCGACACTCTGCGTCAATGTACCTTAAGTTGTGTTGCGCTTCCACGACAAGCAATGCCGCAGCGATGGGAATATGGCAAAGTTCAGATACAAAGAAATAAAGATGTGAAGATCTTCCAGATGCAGCACGCTTCTCGGGGATGCGAGAAGTTCTCAGTTGGATGCGTGGGCTACAGCGGCGACATCCAAGATGCGACGGCAGCAGTTCCAGCGGAGACGCTCTTCTCCCACGATGCGTGAAGCTTTCGCTCGATGCAACAACTTCCTGGGCGACATCCAAGATGCGACGGCAGCAGCTCCGATGGTGTTGCGCTTCTCGGGGATGCGAGGTGCTTTTGATCGATGCCGTGCAATGCGACAGTTCCAGCAGTGACACCCTCCTTCGGAGTTGTGATGGCAGGCATATCGACAGCGACTCACTCCGACCTCGTTGCGAGATTCTTCTCCTGATGCGGTGCAGTGCGACAACTACAGCGGCGACACCCTCCTTCGGAGGTGCGATGGCAGCAGCAGCGACGGCGACACGCTTCCTCTTCGTTGCGGCACGCTTCTCTCCAATGCGGTGCAGTGCGACAGTTTCAGCGACGACACCCTCCTTCAGAGTTGCGACGGTGACATGCTTCTTCTCGTTGAGTGGCGCTTCCAGGTCCTTGCCTCACACAGTTCCTCATAAGGCCCAAAACAGCAGCAGGCACTTCCACAAGAACTCTGGGGTGCTGGGGGGTGAAGTCTGTTGTCCCTGATACTTCAGCAGGAGGCAAGCTCTTTTACAAGCCCTTGGAGATCCTTCACAAGTTGAAAGCAACGTACACAAAGTTCCTTTCTCCTTCCTTTGGCAGTAAGGCAACCACTGCAGGCCAATCCCCCAAGCAGCACTTCAGCTTGGGAATAGTCTCTCCTCAGTTTCTTCAGGTTCCTCTCCTCAGTAAAGGTTTCTTCTTGTAGTCCAAAGTGATCTAATTTCATGGGATCAGGGTCCCAATATTTATACCCCAAAATCCTTTATTCTCTGAGGGGAGAGGGGCCTTTGCCCAGTCCAAACCAGTTCTGAAGTACTCTGTTTACCAGACTTCTCCTTTCCTTTCACAGTGCAGGGCCGAGACATCAGACGCCCCACAGAAGGGCAACTCCTCCCTCCCATCTAGATGCAGATCTCTCTATTCACCACTGGGTGACTCAGCCTGTCTCTTGGAATTCCCTAGCCCTGTCACTCACAAAACCAGGCAAAGGAATACACAACCTAGCAGAGGCAGGTTTGAATGGTTAGACAAACAAATACCTACTTCCTAAAAGTGGTATTTGCAAACACAGAATATTAGAATAAACTTCACTGAAAGATGTATTATTCTGAGTTCAGGCATAGTAAACTCGAATTTCTACCATGTTCTCTGAGCCTGTTAGGATTATAAAATGCAACAATTCTAACAGCCCATTCTGGCCAGGTAGCCTTGCAATAGTGAAAAACGAAAATGCCTGTAATTCAATATTGGGACATTCCACACACATCAGGGCTTGTCCTACCTTATACTTACAATGCACCCTGCCCTTAGGTCTACAATAGGGGTGACTGATATGAAGAAAAGGGAAGGTTTAGGGACTGGGAAGTGGGTGCACTTACCCAGTCAGCATGACAGTACCAGACTGCACGCAGGCTCTGCAATGGCAGCCCTTAGACACATTTTACAAGGCTGCTTCTGTGAGTGGCACAACCAGTGCTGCAAGCCCACCAGCAGTATTTGGATTTACATGCCCTGGGCACACTCAATGCACTAGACTAGGGTCTGACAAGTAAACCAAATAGCCAAACATGGAATCACTGATTAATACATCAATTTACAGTAGGGAGCACTTGCACTGTGGCACTGGACATCAGTGGCACAGTGCCCAAAGCATCTAACACCAGCACAAATACATGAGGCAACAGCAAAAATGGAAGGGAGGCACACGCCAATGGTGCCAGGTCTAACAGGAGTCACTCGTGATATTGTCCCTTATTTGGGGAACCTTAAGATACCAAGGGTTAATCAGGGCCGTTCTGCCTGTAGTGGGCTTTCCCCCCTCCAGTCGGCACCAAATGGGCGAGAGATCTGAAATACCCCTGGCTAAATGATGTATTTCATTAATACATTAATACTATCCATCTGGTGTGCCATCGTTAATATATAGTCAATCTGGGACATGCTATGTTGTACCCCTGAGTCGAAAGTGTACTGCTGTTTCACAGGATGTAGTCTCCTCCAAACATCCACCAGGCCCAGTGCCCCCAGGAAGCTATGGATCTGCATTCGGGAGTGAGGCAGGACCTTTTGGGGCCAGCGATCAGGGAGTCAGAGACAATGGAGTTAAAGTCGCCTCTGATCAGTAGTCTGCCCTCCGGCAACTCCAGAAGGAGACTCCCAAAGTCTGCAAATGCTTGGACGTGCAAACCCTGCGGCACATAGACAGAAACCACGTTAATATTTCGCCCCTCCCATGTCCGTGAGGTCGCTACAAACCTGCCTAGGCTATCTGTCCGAATATGATCAATCATCATGGGAAAGGATTTTCGCATCATTATTCCCACTCCCCTAGAGCCAGACCCAAATGCGGAATACCACCAGCTTAAATCCCCACCTTGGCATTGCTTTGCAGGCATTTCCGAGCAAGTGCGTTTCCTGTAATAAAATCACGTCGTAGAATGGCTCTTTAAAAATTTGGCCCCTTGCTTACTGTGCCACTGGATTCAAGCTAGCCTGGCTGAAGAAGAGTGACATACCCTGAAACTGGTCCCAGGATGCTTGTTATCGGTCCAGCGAGGACCTGGCCTGGCAGTTCGGTCTGGACAGTTCCCATGGGGCACAGGGTCAAGACTGATTTGCAGATGGCTGGGTCCAAACTGGGGTGGCCTAGTGGGCAAAAGAACGATGGAGTTTACCCAGATCTTTTGACTGGGGGAGAATGTTTGCATTGTCAGCATTTCGTCCATCATTTGTTTGCTGTAACACTTTTCGCCCTAAGTGGGGTGGGTATGCCCAGACGGGGGCCCCTTGCTCACTGTGCCACTAGATTCAAGCTAGCCTGGCTGAAGAAGGGTGACATACCCTGAAACTGGTCCCAGGATGCTTGTTTCCGGTCCAGTGAGGACCTGGCCTGGCAGTTCGGTCTGGACTGTTCCCATGGGGCACAGGGTCAAGACTGATTTGCATATAGCTGGGTCCAAACTGGGGTGGCCTAGTGGGCAAAAGAATGATGGGTTTAACCCAGGTCTTTTGACTGGGGAAGAATATTTGCATTGTCAGCATTCCGTCCATCATTTGTTTGCTGTAACGCTTTAAAAATTGGAGAACTACTCCCCTCTTGATCTTGTCCCCCAGTCCGTTCACATTCCAAGACAGCAATTTGAGCCCTTGCTTGACAGTAACAGTCATTGTCTGGGGTGTATTTATGTGGACGCGAGAGGAGCTCCCCGTCTACCCCACCGGTACACTACACAACCCACCCTGTTGTACATCAGTGCATCGTTGCTAAGCATGCCAAGTAAAATGTCACTGGTATCACCTATTTTATCGTCCCTGTCTATAACATAACTGAACTGAATTAAACTTCCCTTCCCCCCCCTCCCGGCACGAGAATGTGGTTATCTCTTGTTAGCCCTCAGGTTATGTCTTGCGACGGAGAGTCTGTGCACAGGATCCCACACCCTTTAACATGCACAACGTATCCCCCCTCCCTGCCTCCCTGCATGGCGGATCTGGAACCTCCCGACACCCCAAACTTGCAGAGTGTCTATCGCCCCCCCCGTAGAACTTTGAGGTGCATGTGGCCAACCGGTCACCCATTCAGGACACTAAAGGCAAGTGTTGGAGCTATGAATCAATATACCAATAATTACATTTAGTGTTGTGCGTGGTTCAGTTGAAGTATTTATTTCTGCCCCTGTGTCCAAGTAAGTATATTGGTACCGGAGGGTGTGCAGGTGCAAGATTCCCGGCGGGGCCGTAGGCGTTCTCCTACATCTCTGTCAAGCACCCCAGCCGCAGGACAGGTTAGTCCAGTGTCTATGCCCACCTCTCCCTGCCGCTCACAGATCAAATAGGCCCAATCTCCCTCACTGTGCTGTCTTCAAAGGGCTTACGTCTGCTGTTGCCTTTGGCGGGCAGTAGTGGCGAGGCCAGGCAGCAGGAGACTCTCACCTTTGCAACTGCCTCTACGACTCACCGGTGTCCGGATCCCCTTGCTGCGTCAGGATCATCACCGCTCCTCAGTGCGCAGTGTTTCGGTGGACGCAGGGCTTCTGGACAGGTCCGAATCTGCAATGGCCACCTCCCGTACCTCCTGGGATGGCCTCTGCTGCAGCCTGAAGGATCACGCCACCTCTGCTACGGGAGAAGCCCACAGGGTGCACCGGCCTCGCACTATTTTCCGATACGCCGACCCGGGAGTTTAAGCCAGACCCAGTGCCAGGATTAGGCGTCCCCCCCACTCCAGCAGGCAGGCCTCAACAATGGCGGACTCCACCCTTCGCCTCCACTTTTGGGCTGAGCAGTCTCGGGGCCACTCACGTTCTTGGCAACCCGCCGGGCGATGTCGCAGCTTCTCCAACGTCTCATTGGAGCCTGTAGGCGCGCCGCTCCAATCCTCCAGTAAGTTGATTAGCTGCAGGCTCCACTTGTCTCACAGGATTTCCACGCTGGCGGAATGAGTGCGAATGTAGACCGGGGCCTGCGCGCCTCTCTCCCACCATCGAAGCGACTGCCACAGTCTGCACACGTCATCGAATCTATCTCGGCCAATTCGCACATAAACTGGCAATGCCGCGAATCAAAAGACTCATGCTGGGTTCATGTGCACGAATCTGTGACTTATCCCTCTTCATGTACAGATAATTGAGCGGATAGTCACCAGAACGGGTACGCTCGGACAGAGCCATCTCAAGGTGCGGCCATGCTTCTCGGTAGTAGGCCACGCCCCGGGTTATAGGTTTTAAGTATAGTGACCTCAGAAGTAAGAACATGTATATCTGTCGGAAGTGGTGCTAGCACCAGCTTACACAGTCTGCAATCGCAGGCCTGTAGTCACAGTTTGAGTGGGCTGTCATGGTTGTCATAGTACATACTGCAGCCCATGGAAGATCCGTGGTGTACCTACGCCCTGGGTATCTCAGTGCTATATACTAGGGAAAAATAGGGGTACACCAGTAGCCAATTGTGGCAGTACAGAAGTACTTGCCTTGATCGAATTAGGGAAGAAGCACAGTGACTGGGGTCCTGATTAGCAGGATCCAAATCTGACTAGGCAAAAACTCACTGACACCAGGCAAAAATTGGGCATAACATGCTAGAAGGATTGTTCTTTCCTACACTGATGCACTGTGCTTTGCATTGCTTTACCACCATTTACTTCCTGTATAACATGTCTGGTCAGAGGGCTGTCTTTTCCCTGAAGCTGGTCGCCAACTCTTGCAAAGTGAATGCTCTGACAGGTTTTTCTTGAAGGTAAATCTTTATTGCAGCATTGCTGTGGGCAAGCCACTGAAAGCTCGAGCCACGCTCGAGCTTGAAGCCTGTCTCTGGTTCAGGTTCAGGTCCTGTTATAACCTCGAGCCTATAACAAGTCGAGCCTTCAAGTGGCTTCTGCCTGCCACCCTCGTACTACCCAGGGTGTGACGTAACATCAGACCTGCTGACTGTGGAAGTGGGGGAACCAGATTTGAGTCTCCGCATCGGCTTAACAGCCTGTGATTCTGGCCAATCACTTTTCCTCCCTGTGGCAACAAACCATGCGTAAGTAAGAAATCCTTGATGAAGCTCAGCATAGTTTCAGATTGGACCATAGTACTGAAATGGCTCTGGAGGTCGCATCAGAAGAGCAGAAGAGCAGAGCGAAGGCCGAGCGTCCCCAGCAGCTCGTGCCCCCCCAGTGGTCTGACCCGAGCGGAAGGGGTCGGGTGGCACCAGGCACTTTGACGCTGCAGGTACGTATGCCCTGCGTGCCACGCTGTCACCCTTTTCCGCCTTGCTCACTTTGCCACTGGATTCAAGCAAGCCGGGCTGAAGACGGCTGGAGTGCCAGAAACTGGTCCTAGGAAGCTTGATTCCGGTCCAGGATAGGCATGGCTTGGCAGTTCGGGCTGGACTGTTCCCATGAGGCACAGGGTCAGACTGATTTGCATATAGCCATGTCTGAACTGGGGTGGCAGAGTGGGCTAAAGAACGGTGATGGATTAAACCCAGATCTTTTGACTGGGTGTGAGTGTTTGATTGATTCAGATGCTTCGTCCATCACCACTTCCTTTTGTACCACTTTTGGCCGCCATAAGTGTGGCAGGGTATGCTCAGACATGAGTCCCATGCTCACTTTGCCACTGGATTCAAGCAGCCGGGCTGAAGACGGCTGGAATGCCAGAAAACGGTCCTCGGAAGCTTGTTTCCGGTCCAGGGAAGACATGGCTTGACAGTTCGGGCTGGACTGTTCCCATGAGGCACAGGGTCAGACTGATTTGCATATAGCCATGTCTGAACTGGGGTGGCAGAGTGGGCTAAGGAACGGTGATGGATTAAACCCAGATCTTTTGACTGGGTGTGAGTGTTTGATTGATTCAGATGCTCCGTCCATCACCACTCCCTTTTGTACCACTTTTGGCCGCCATAAGTGTGGCAGGGTATGCTCAGACCTGAGTCCCTTGCTCACTTTGCCACTGGATTCAAGCAAGCCGGGCTGAAGACGGCTGGAATGCCAGAAACCGGTCCTCGGAAGCTTGTTTCCAGTCCAGGGAAGACATGGCTTGGCAGTTCGGGCTGGACTGTTCCCATGAGGCACAGGGTCAGACTGATTTGCATATAGCCAGGTCTGAACTGGGGTGGCAGAGTGGGCTAAAGAACGGTGATGGATTAAACCCAGATCTTTTGACTGGGTGTGAGTGTTTGATTGATTCAGATGCTCCGTCCATCACCACTCCCTTTTGTACTACTTTGGCCGCCATAAGTGTGGCAGATTATGCTCAGACGTGAGTCCCTTGCTCACTTTGCCACTGGATTCAAGCAAGCCGGGCTGAAGACTGCTGGAATGCCAGAAACCGGTCCTCGGAAGCTTGTTTCCGGTCCAGGGAAGACATGGCTTGGCAGTTCTGGCTGGACTGTTCCCGTGAGGCACAGGGTCAGACTGGTTTGCATATAGCCATGTCTAAACTGGGGTGGCAGAGTGGGCTTAAGAACGGTGATGGATTAAACCCAGATATTTTGACTGGGTGTGAGTGTTTGATTGATTCAGATGCTCCGTCCATCACCACTCCCTTTTGTACTACTTTTGGCCGCCATAAGTGTGGCAGGGTATGCTCAGACGTGAGTCCCTTGCTCACTTTGCCACTGGATTCAAGCAAGCCGGGCTGAAGACGGCTGGAATGCCAGAAACCGGTCCTCGGAAGCTTGTTTCCGGTCCAGGGAAGACATGGCTTGGCAGTTCGGGCTGGACTGTTCCCATGAGGCACAGGGTCAGACTGATTTGCATATAGCCATGTCTGAACTGGGGTGGCAGAGTGGGCTAAAGAACGGTGATGGATTAAACCCAGATCTTTTGACTGGGTGTGAGTGTTTGATTGATTCAGATGCTCCGTCCATCACCACTCCCTTTTGTACCAGCGCATTTTGGCAGCAGCTCGGAACGACTGTTCAGAGGGGTGCCGCCACCGCCAGGCTGCAGCACCCCTGTGTCTCGCTCAGGCTGCTCCTCAGCCTACCTCTCCTTTCTGGGGTAGATGGCTGGGCCCGCTGATGCCTGTACGACCGCACCTCTGCTCTCCTCCAGCGAGCCCTCCACTCAGGTGGGCAGGCTCCTTCCCCCTGAAGGCTCTCGAGAGGGAGGGGTGTGCGAAGGTTGTCATTTGGGGAGATGGGCACGCAGTTCTCGAATCCACCCTATCAACAGGTGCGCCTACCCGGTTGATCATGCCAGTAGCATATGCTTGTCTCAAGGATTAAGCCATACACGTGTAAGTACACATGGCCGGTACAGTGAAACTGCAAATGGCTCATTAAATCAGTTATGTTTCCCTTGATCACTCCAACTGTTACTTGTATAACTGTGGTAATTCTAGAGCTAATAAATGCCGACGAGCGCCGACCTCCCGGGATATGTGCATTTATCAGACCAAGACCAATCCGGGCTCTCGCGGCCGCTTTGGTACTCTAGATAACCTAGGGCCGATCACACTTCCCCGTGATGACAACGATACAGTCGGATGTCTGCCCTATCAACTTTCAATGGTACTTTCTATGCCTACCATGGTGACCCCGGGAAATGGGGAATCAGGGTTCGATTCTGGAGAGGGAGCCGGGAAGGCAGCAGGTGCGCTAATTACCCACTCCCAACTCGGGGAGGTAGTGACAAAAATAAAAATTCAGGACTCTTTTGAAGCCCTGTAATTGGAATGAGTACACTTTAAATCCTTTAACGAGGATCTATTGGAGGGCAAGTCTGGTGCCAGCAGCCGCGGTAATTCCAGCTCCAATAGCGTATATTAAAGTTGCTGCTGAATATAAAAAGCTCGTAGTTGGATCTTGGGTTCGAGCCGGTGGTCCGCCGCGAGGCGAGCTACCTCCTGTCCAGCCCCTGCCTCTCGACACCCCTTGATGCTCTTGACTGAGTGTCCTAGGGGTCCGAAGCATTTACTTTGAAAACATTTGAGTGTTCAAAGCAGGCCAGTCGCTTGAATACTTCAGCTAGGAATACTGGAATAGGACTCCGGTTCTATTTTGTTTTATTTTTGGAACTGGGGCCATGATTAAGAGGGACAGCCGGGGCATTCGTATTGTGCCACTAGAGGTGAAATTCTTGGACCAGCGCAAGACAAACTAAAGGGAAAGCATTTGCCAGGAATGTTTTCATTAATCAAGAACGAAAGTCAGAGGTTCGAAGACGATCAGATACCGTTATAGTTCCGACCATAAACGATGCTGGGACGTTATTCCCATGACCCGCCAAGCAACTTCCGGGAAACCAAAGTCTTTGGGTTACGGGCGGAGTATGGTTGCAAAGCTGAAACTTTAAGGAATTGAAGGAACGGCACCACCAGGAGTGGAGCTTGTGGCTTAATTTGACTCAACACGGGACACCTCACCCGGCCCAGACACGGAGTGAATTAGTGAATTGACAGATTGATAGCTCTTTCTCGATTCTGTGTGTGGTGGCGCATGGCTGTTCTTAGTTGGTGGAACCGATTTGTCTGGTTGATTCCGATAACGAACAAGACTCCTCCATGCTAACGAGTTACGCTACCCCCAGCAGTTGGCGTCCAACTTCTTAGAGGGACAAGGGTGTTCAGCCACACAAGATTGAGCAATAACAGATCTATGTCTGGGGTTGCACGCGCGCTACACTGAGTGGATTAGCGTGTGTCTACCCTTTGCCGACAGGTACGGGTAACCCACTGAACCTTTTTTCGGGACAGGGATTGAGGATTGCAAATATTTCCCATTAACGAGGAATTCCCGGTAAGTGCGGGTCCTAAGCTCGCGTTGATTAAGTCCCTGCCCTTTGTACACACCGCCTGTCGCTACTAACGACATATGAACTAAATAAATAAACGAATCTAAATGAGTGTGGAAATGTTTACTAAAAGTATACCTTACACCCAGTCTGCAGGAGGGAGGGCCTGCAGCTAAAGTTGTACCATTAATTCCTCATCGGATTTCAATCCCTGAAATATTCTGTTGTTCAACATTAATATGTACCTCGATTCCAATCTCCTTTATTGGAGCTGTCTGTTTCCTCCCCTTTGGCTTTTGGGGACAGCATCAATCACAGAATATACCTTCCTTTGCGTTACCTTGATGACATTGATTAATATGTCCTGCTACTGGGTAGCTTTGCTCATCATTCGCAAATGCTCTAAGATGTTGTAGTATTCTGATGTGAACTATGTGTATAGTGCTGCCCACATATGGTTTCTGGCAAGTACCTTCCAGCACATACACCGCAAAATCACTTTTGCAGTTATATGTACCTCTGATCTCAATCAATGTTACTCTGAGGTACTCCCCTGCATCGTTTTTACACACAGCATGGTCCTGCCCCGTGCTCAAGGACTATTGGTCTAAGATCTTGACCTTGGTGAATCAGGTTGTAGGGAGGTCGGCCACCCCATCCCCTGAACTGGGTATTTTGGGTTATGTTAAGGATACTCCGCCCAAATCAAGAAAATTGTATGCACTACTCTTTCTTTTTGCTAAAAGACAGGTGGCAATACACTGGGGCAGACGACGAGTGCCATCAATAAAGGGCTGGCTTGCGGATGTCTCTTAGGGACACACACAGTTGGAAACATTTTGGGAACCCATGCCAACAACTTCTTGACCTCGCGACATTTGGGAGCTGTACATGCAATGGGTACAGAGGCAACAAAATGAGGATGGGGCTGACAACGTGGCATATATGTGACTACTGGGGTAGAGAAAATAGATATAGGATAACTAAGAATAATAATGGAATAAGCCGCTACTGCTAAAACCCTGGTGTAAGACGGAGAAAATTGGATGGATGTATACAAGATTGCATGCCGATGTAGCAACCCCCAAAGGTATTAATGCTACTGAAATTGTGTATAAATATACTGCCATTGTGGGCCCCTCGAACCTGAAAAGCTGACTAAATGTGTGTACCTTTATTGTTGAGATGACATGATCATATGTGGAATACTTGTACTATTATATGACACATGTTTGCACCATGACTCATGACAGATGTGACAAATAACTGGCTTGTTATGTTGTTAATATGCTTTGTATTTGATCAAAATGCTAATAAAAAGAAAATTTAAAAAAAGTATGTGAATCTATGAGCAGTAGTGCACAAATGTGCATTGTGTTGTACATTGATGAGTATTATGAAGTTCTTACTATTGGCTTTGAAATGGCCGGATGTCATCCTGTTTTCTGACTCTGCTTGGCTTCAGCTTTTCTGCGTGAACAGCCACGCTTGCAAGTTGTTTGGGTTAATCACATTCAAGGATTGTTTTGTGAGAGATTGTTTTAGGCTTTTGTGAGCTTCGTCAAGATAAAGGCTGGAACATGCGAGATTTGATGGGGAACTTCAGAACATTGGAATGCTTGATATGAAGCTGGCCAGTTCTGGTAAGATTCCTCTGGCGCGGGGGCAGGTTTCTCTTGAACCTTCTAGTGTGTATTGAGAGTATAAAGCTGAGGGTTGTTGACTTAGAGACCGGGATTTTGGAATCCGAACTTGGACGGACGCTTCTACTTCAAGACAGAAGCCTGGCTCTTAACCCTGGCTGTGTGAATCCCCTGGTCAGGAGTGGGCTAAGATGCAGATACAGTATTTGCACCAGGTGAAGTGTTGAGTTTTGATTATTGCCTTTTTGGTGCTTGGCCAGTGGCTTTGATCATTTGAGGTGTTTTCTTTGTGATGTGTGAGTTGAGGTGCACATCCAAAGTAATCATTTGATGTATCTAGTGTATATATATCTTTCATCAGAAAAGGCGTTCTGTATATTTGCTTGAGACTTATCTCATATTATTTGCTGCTTATTTAGTATTATTCATGCATTTAACTGCTGCATTTACCGAGTGTGTTATTATTGCTTGCCTATAAAAATATATATCTCTATATGTTGCGGAGGGTTGAGGAATACCTACACTTCCGGCTTGCTTGGAAAGAGGGGTAGCGCTCCAGTCGTCCGCCGTCCTGCCTCTACTTAAGGTGGGGAGGACTGCGACATCGATGTGTAGACCCGTCTGTCAGTGGCAGGGACAGACAAGAGCACTGTTTACTATCGTCTCGCACTATAACGCTCTGAGAGGTAGCGCGGGAGCGCTGGGGGCTCCTGTACTGAATTTTTAGCTTTTGCACTTCGCCCATCTGTTAAATTGTTTTCACTCTGTTTTTATTACGCATACCTGCATTTGCACTGCTGTAACTCTGTACTTCTCCCGCCCTGGTCCGCCGCGCCCATTGTGGGCGTTTGTTGCGGAGGGTTGAGGAATACCTACACTTCCGGCTTGCCTGGAAAGAGGGGTAGCGCTCCAGTCGTTCGCCGTCCTGCCCCCATTTAATGAAGGCTGGCCAGCAGGCGCGCCAGCGGCGCGCCAAAGGCAAGCCCGTCTGCGCCCGTCCGCGGCCGGACGGGGTCAGGGGCACAAACCCCTGCCCAAATGCCTCTTGAGTGCCAGGGCAGAATTGTATACTCCAAGGAACGACTGGAACAACTACGCCCGCCGATAGCGACAAATTGTCTACATGCTATGCAGGTGGATAGGCAGCGCCTGTATTGTGCAGTTTGGAGATCTTAACTTTCATTTAGAGGAAGAAGATAATAGGGAGGCCCTAAGTACATTAACCTCCCTTGAGCTACTCAAGCTCAAACTGCAATCACGGCTGCCGACCCACCAGGCGGGCCACCTTTTAGACCCGATCTTTGCAAATTGGGAGGGGATAGAGGTCCAGCGCCCTAGGCCGGTGACCTGGTCAGACCACTATTTGGTACAGTTTGTGATATCAGGCCTGCCCAAAAAGTTCCCTGTTGACAAACCGAGATCACATAAACGTAGGCAATGGGGAAAACTTAAACAAGTTAATCTAGAACTTGCCTTGAGAACAAGTAGTCCACCATTGAGAGACAATCTGGACGAGGCTTGGGAAGACTATGAGAGCTGGCTGATAGGAGGTCTTGACAAAACAGCCCCATGGACAACCAAGGACCCGCTTAGGGGCACTAAGTCAGCAGTGTGGTTTAACGCTGAGTTAAAGCGACTAAATCTAGGTGCAAAGGCTTAGAACGCGTCTGGCGGAAAAATTATGAGGAAACAGCTAAACAAGTATATAAAAATGGTATGAAAGAATATCATCGGCTACTTAGGAAGACCAAAAGGGATTTTCTGAATAATAGAATTATGACCGCAGAGAACTCGACTAAGAAGCTCTTTGGTATTTACAAGGAACTTACATCCCTGGAGAGGACATCAGCCCCTGACATTTACTCGAGAGAGACTTGTGAGGCGATTGCGGACTTTTTTGTCCAAAAAGTCTAAACGATTTATAATTCATTTGTAATTGGAGCCAGTGGACCTTCCATGGAACAAATGAGGGAAGGGAGTCTGACAGAAAAGCCTGGCCTTTGCCAGTTTGAAGTCCCGAGCAACCCTGAGTTGTTGAAAATAGTCCAGAGTATTAAGTCTGGCTCTCCTAAGGACGCGGCCCAACCAAAGATCTTTAGGAGTCAGGCGGAACTTCTCATAAACGATATTAGTCATATGGCAGGGCTATCGTTCAAGACCTGTTATGTGCCTCAGGATTGGAAGACAGCAAAGGTTATCCCCATTAAAAAGAAAGCCTGTCTTGGCATAGAACACCTGGACAATCTCCGGCCCATCTCGCTCCTCCCCTTCTGCGCGAAAGTGGTGGAGAAAATTGTAAACGCACAGTTGGGGAAATACATGGAGGACTTCCAACTCCTTCACCCATTTCAATCGGGTTTTAGAGCTCACCATTCTACGGAATCAGCATTGCTCTTCTCGACTGAACTGTTACCCGAGAGAGTAGATGTGGGACGGACGGCCGCGCTGTTGTTACTAGATCTCAGCAAGGCATTCGATACCGTCTCGCACCCCATGCTGCTCTCCCACCTCAGGGAGGCTGGGATTGTAGGGAAGGCCTACGAATGGGTGAAGGCGTTCCTCACGGACAGAAAAATTCAGGTCCACTGTCCACCCTACAAATCGGAAGTACGGACATTTAAATAAGGGGTTCCTCAGGGCTCTATATTGAGCCCAACCTTATTCAATCTATATATGAAGCCCCTGGCCAAGCTAGTAGAAGCATTCGGGGTGGAGATAGTGTCCTACGCGGATGATACCCAACTGGTGGTGACACTCTTTCAACCCGCTGAAGAGGCGGTAGCTAACTTCTCGGCATGTCTGGGGAAACTGGCTGTATGGATGAACAATAACTCCTTGCGCCTAAACGCAAATAAAACAGAACTCCTTGTGGTGGGAAAAGCTCCCTCCATTTGGTCCTCTGCCTGGTGGCCTACTGAATTAGGACCCTCTCCTTGCCCTTTTGAGCAGGTAAAGAACCTGGGGGTCAGACTGGATACCAACCTCTCTTTTGAACACCATACTAGAGGGGTAGCAGGCAAATGCTATGGCATCTTAAAATGCCTGCGCAAAACGCTGGACCTCCTTCCATCGACCAGTAGAAAAATCCTGATCCATACTTTGGTTACCCCCCATCTGCACTTCGGCAACTCATTGCACGTGGGCCTGAGTCAAAAGGGGCTTCACCGTTTGCAGTGTGTACAAAATGCGGCTGCAAGACTGGTGCTGAATCTTTCAAGAAAGTCTTCAGGGAGCCGAGGTTTGGGTAAACTTCATTGACTTCCGGTTCGTGAACGCATAAGGTTCAAAACTCTTTGCCTAGCCCACCGCATTGCACAGGGCAAGGGCCCTGTCTATCTCCAAAGCCTGCTGTCCTTGTACCAGCCTAAACATCAGCTTAGATCATCGGGCTGTATGCTCTTCCAGGTTCCCCGCATCCATCGAGCGAGGATGGGGGGAGCGCTCTTTTAGGTACTTGGCCAGTAAGCACTGGAACGTGCTCCCGCTGGAACTCCGGATGGAGCCATCAGAGATGAGATTCAGGCTGAAACTAAAAACTCACCGCTTCCCTAAATAATCTGGGAGTACCGTGCGCCTTTCGCTACCAGTAGATCTTTGCTATTTTAGGTGAGTCGGATCCTTCTGAGTCTACACAGCGCGGGGACACACTGTTTCTAGTGTAACCAGGCGCTTTAAAAACGTGGTTATTATTATTATTATTATTATATACATTTGCGTTTGGCTTCTGGGAAAGCCTTTCTGTTAGAGAGCATTGTATAACATAAAAGCCCAAGCCTTATTCTAAAGAGAGAGAGTCTTTGCATTTTGTAAAATAAAACCCTTTTCCAAAGGTGTTTGTATTGTGTTATGTCTCCGGCTTCGCCCTGTGGGATTGAGCTACCGTGTGGAAGACTCTGTATTATCTGAGAGGCGAAAGCAAGACACTCTATACGCTCCAAAGGAAGCGATCAGTGCCTCCCAGATTGAGCAATTCTTCAATGACATACCCCCAAGAACCATATTGGGGGAGGACCGAGAGTCTTAGGAAGCCCCTCTGACGCTGGAAGAACTAACAACGGCATTGTCAGCACTAAAGCCCAGGAAAGCACCGGGTCCCAACCGGTTTCCAAGTGTGTTTTACAAAGTTGTTCTGGCGGTCCGTGAGGCTTGCCTGCCTCCAGATTGGCAACTTACCAAAATCGCTGTCTTGTTTAAACTGGGAAGTCCCCCAGAATGCCAAACTTGATACCGTGATATCTCCTTTCTGAATATAGAAGCAAAGCTGCTGACTAAGACCCTGGCTAATTAGCTCCAGCCTTATCTGTCTGCCTTGGTGCACCCAGATAAGGTGGGCTTCATGCCCCACCGGGTAACATGCCACGACATTCAACAGGCCCACAATGCAATAGATGCTTTTGATCAGTAAAAACAGGCCGCCGCCATGCTGTTAGCTGACATTGATAAGGCGTTTGATTCGGTTAGCAGTACATACCTCTTCTTCCTCCTAAGACGTCTGAATTTTGGCCCATGCTTTCTGACATACATTCCATTGTACTATACTGATTTAATGGCTACAGTGTGCGTGGCTGGGGGTGTCTCTTCACCATTTCTTATTGGTCATGGCACTAGGCAGGGGTGTCCCCCATCTCCCCTTTTGCTTGCACTGGTTCAAAGGGATGCCTTGGTCTGCGGAGATCTCTGGCCTCATTTCCCTATATGCCAGCGGTGTCTTATTCTTTATGGATCCCCATAGATTGGGCCCAAAGATCCTGCAGCATTTGCAGATCTCTGGGGACACATCAGGCCTTTACATGAACGTGGGTAAATCTCTTATATGGCCTCTACGGGGGACGCTGGGTGATGGTCGGTGGGCCAGGGACATACAGGGAACTGAGGTGGGTCTAAGATATCTGGAAGTTTTCTTGTCTGATACATAGGGGATATCCTGGGAGCACAATTTCACCCCTTCAATGAACAAGATCGGGACCAAGATAAGATCATGGTTGGGTTTGCTGCTCTCCTTATATGGCCAGTCTGCTATATTTAAAATGGATTCCCTTCTCACTTACAAAACCAACCCTACCCAATCCCCTTCTCCTGGTTTAGACAGATGAACGCTCTCTTGGGTTCGTTCTTGTGGAGGGGGCATCCTGGTTGGCTGTACCAGCATGCTTTCTTTCTCTGTACTGTGGGGGCATAGCAACTGCTGATGTTCAATTGTATCATGCTTTATAAACAACAAGGGCAACCTTAGAACAAGAACCTGGGGCAGTATCTACTGTATTCCAAACAGTGGTCCATGAGCTAAAATAACAAACTATAAATCAACGCATGTGAAAAGAGAAAGGAATTGTGCAAAAAAGAGAAAAGAAGCTGTGCTGGCTTAATTTTTCAAAAACCATATACATAAAAATCATAGAAAATATTTTTTTATATAAATTCAATAAAACACAGAGGAAAAACAAAATATTGAGGGCGCTTGTGTAGACTGAACAAACAATGGCAGAGAAAAAACATGGAACAACACCAAATAATAAAATACACAATATAACAATTGTGTCCTCTCTTAGTTAGGCCACATTTTTAAGCGTCGACGGAGTTTCAACCCATGGGTACTTTGAGGGTCATCTTCAGGACAAAGACATCAAATATGAGAGCGTCCACTTTCTTTTCTACAAAAATGAAATGTATACATGGATTTGCACTAGAAAAAAAATATTTGTTTTTATACTCAGCATAAAGAATGTGACAAAAAAATCGGAAAGGGTGATTTTAAAGACAAAAGCACATAGAGCATGACCTAAAATCCCAGGATTCCAAAGTTTGTGAAAAGAATCCGAAAGCTGTGAAAAAGATGAAAAAAGAGAATGTACAAAAAAGGGCTAAACAGTCACCTCACTGGATCTCTGTATTTTACACGAGGGCACCAATCTTTGTGTATCGGGCAAAATTGCCGGGTTTTAAGAGGAGATCCTAAAGCTGTCAAAGATTAAAAAGATAAAGGCGTATGTTTTTTTTTTATTATTATTTTTTTATTATAATTTTAACAAAGTCAGTACACATTGCCTAGCCTACAACCCACAGGGCTGGCTGCGGCGGATAAACATTTATCAAGCATTCTCACCCTTGGGGTACACAGCCATTCAGCCGACAACCCGGAGGTCCGTCGGCGCACTGATCCATGCCTTCAAGATTAATTATTTGGTTATGTATTGCAGAATAAGATTACAACTAGACCCCATCGCATACTTGTCCAGTCTTAATGCCTGTATATGGCGGTCATCCCACGACATGCTTCTTCTGTATATGTAATCCGCGCCGCTTCGCCCAGGGCTCGTGGCAGTGTGTGTCTAACTAGAACGAGCCCATATATCCTATGCATCCCCCCTTTCCCCGCGTTCTCAACCCTAGCAGCCTTCGACCCGAGTCCAATTATTGACTTCCTAGCCAATTAGTGCTATGCGTGATGTTTCAGTGTCCCAACACCAACCCAAACTGCCCCCGCACTACCCATGTGTCCCAAAGTAGTGAAGGGGGAGGTCCACAGGCAGCACCAGCGTCCCTCCTCCAGCTCTCCGCACTCGTCTCGACTTCACTCTACCCCTCCAAGTCCGTCGTTGCATTCCCTGTCTACATCAAGATCAAGGGTCTCCTCCCCCGATTCCTCCTCCCTTAGCGCCCCCGGCGTACCTGTCTTCAGATGTGTTTGGTAAAGTCCCCAGAAGTTCTTGGGCCTACTGGTGGGTGGCAATAGCTCGCTATAGTGCTCTGATTGTGTGCATGAATACAGCATGTCGTGCGCCCAGCGGTTTTTCGTGGGTAACGGGCCCCTCATCCAGCACAGGGCAACAACACGTCTAGCTATCAGCATTCCTATGTCCACTAGTCTCCTGGTTGCCATCGGGAGTGTTTTCGAGTAACCCAGCAGCGCCAGCGCTGGGTCCGGGGCAAGCGTTATTCCTAGTATCTCATTAACAGCTTCAAAAATACTTAGTATTCCGGGGCATCCCCACGCAAGATGCATGAAGTCGGCCACCTGCTCGTGACATCGTTCACATTCAGCCGTGTAGTCTCTCTGGCGTGTAATACACCCTCTGCAGGAATTTAAAGTGGACCAGCCTGTGTCTACTATTTAATGATATCTGCTTGGTGCTCATACAACAATATCGCCACATCGTGTCATCTATATTGATCTGTAGATCCCTCTGCCACGCAATTCTGGCTTTCATCGGTCGCTGTTCCCTGCGGGCCATAGCTATCTTGTACAGGTTCGTTATCATCTGACGGGGTGACTCCGTTTTGATTACATAGCTAAGCTCCGAGACGTCTGGCGGTTCAGCAAGGTCCGGCCCCAGCAATTCCAGTAGGGAGCTCCGGACCCTGTGAAATTGGAATCGGGTCAGCAGTGAGCAGCATTCTCTGTTAATCGCTGCCTACTCCCAGGTCTTGGCCTTCCCGTTCACAAATAGATCCCCCATCACTTTAATGCCAAGTTGCTGTAATGCATGGACTACTCCGTCCTCGCACAGGGGCATCAGCCATTGCGCCCAGTCCAACTGCATGACGGGAGAATACAATAATGCACCTCCTTGTGCTTGCAGCAGAGAATGCCAGGCGTGGTTCGTAGCCGTGATGGAATCCAGAATGCCTGTTCTATGGTCAACTAGTCGGCAAATTGTAGCTGGAAGAGACCGAGGTTCCGCAAAGAGCCGCTCCATTCGGATGTGTGGAATGTATCCAGGTATGAAGATGAGCGGCCTGCGCAATCCTGTAGTACAGCTCCAGATCCGGTGCGCCCAGTCCTCCACTGCCATATGGGAGGGTCAGGAGGATCCACCGCACCCTCGGCTGTTTGCAGCCCACGCCAATTTAACCATTAATTGTGTCATAGAGTGGAAGAAGGTTCTGGACAGCACCATCGGGATAGCACTGAACAGAAATAGGAATCTGGGCAGCACCACCATTTTCATAATGGCGATCCGTCCCATTAAAGTGAGCGGGAGTTTATTCCAGGCGTCCACATCATCCTCTAGCTTGGAGTAGGCTGTGCCGTAGTTCACTCTGAGCAGCACTTCAGGGTCCGAGTGTATCTTGATATCTAAGTATCTGACTTGGTTGTGGGTCCATTGCAGAGGGAAGTCCATATCAAAACGCTCTGTGATCGGGAAGCGGAAACGCTACCGATTTGTTCCAGTTAACTCTTAGACCGGAGAGCGCCCCGAATCTGACCACCTCCCTCAGAATCGACGGTAAGTTTTGTTCCGGGTCTCTGATGTGTAACAGGGTGTCGTCGGCATAAGTTGAGACCACGATCTTATACATCGGGAAGCTGATGCCCTCGTTTCCATGGTACTCATGTAGAGCACAAGCCAGCAACTCGGCCACCAATGCATATAGCAGTGGGGACAGAGGGCAGCCCTGTCTCGCGCCTCTGCCAACAGGGATGGGGTCTGTCACTAAGTCACCCACACGCACCCTGGCTACCGGTTTGTGGTACAGTGCCCCTATCATTTGGAGGAACGGCTCGCCTAAACCCAGGCGGCGCAGCACCAGAGACATGAACGACCACTCGACAGAGTCAAAGGCCTTCTCCATGTCGAGGAAGACCGCTATAGCTTTTGTATCTTGTCTGACATTCTGTATAGTGCCCAAGACCGTGCGTATGTTATATGTCAGGTTTCTGCTAGGGATGAAGCCTGCCTGTTCTGGCGCTACCAGCACAGGGGCCAAGAGCGCCAGACGGGTCGCCAGTATCTTAGCGTATATTTTAGTGTCCACATTCAGGAGAGACAGTGGCCTATAGGAACTGCAGTCTCCGGGAGGCTTGCCGGGTTTAAGAATGGTGATTATCAGGGCCTCCCTCATGGAAGGTGGCATATTGCCGTCAACGCAGATACGGTTGAACAGCTTGGCCAAGTGGGGAATCAATTTCTCCTGGAAGGCCTTATAGAAGCCCACCGTTAGGCCGTCCATGCCCGGGGCGCTCCCTGAGCGCATACCTGCGAGCGCTTCTGCTATTTCGTCTCTTTCTATGGGAAGTGATAGAAATTCGCGGTGCGTGTTAGTGAGCATGGGTTGAGCTATGTGTTCCAGGTAGTCATTCGCCTCTTCGGTGAGGTTGCCACTCTTGGAGGAGTATAGCTCAGCGTAGTAGGTATGAAACCTACCTGCAATATCTGTCTCGTACGAGATTACCTGTCGATCTGCGTCCCTTAGTTCCGAGACCAGCGGCCTCCCTTTGCTGCCTTTAAGGAGACTCGCCAAGAGCGAACTCGGTCTCTCACCTTCACCATACATGCGGGCTGTTGCATATTTCCCCATGTGTTGGACCTCCCTGTCCGCTTCCTCATTGTATTCTGCAATCAATGTCTTGATTTCCTCCATTATGCCCGAGTCCGGGGCGGCTAGATGCCTCCGTTCCAGATCGGTCAGTTGCTTCTCTAACGCTGACAGCCTCTGTCTGATAGATTTGAGGACGCTTGAATGCTTAGACATCACAATGCCGCGTATATACACCTTAAAGGCCTCCCAGATCGTGCAGAAGTTATCAAAAGAGCCGATGTTGGTGTCAAAGAAATTGTCAATTTCCTCCCCAATTTCACCCCTAAATACTGGGTCCAGTAGGGAGTACGGTGGAAAACGCCACGTGAATGGGAGAATCGATTTCTTAGGTGTCTCCAGAGTGAGTAAAACAGGAGAGTGGTCCGACAGAGTGCGTGTCAGAGTCGTACAGGACTTAACAGATCGCAGCAAGGGCTGGGACGCCATCCAGTAGTCTATTCTAGTGTGGACGTCATGGTATGCCGAGTAGTGCGTGTAGCCCCCCCCTCCACGTGTCTGTGTCTCCATACATCCACCAGCCCCAGCAAGGTAAGTTCAGTTTGCAATGCTAGTGCCGCAGCAGATGGCCTGTGGGGTGGGCCAGACGACCTATCTAAAGTCGGGTCAAATATTAAGTTATAGTCCCCACCCCACAATACCCGCTCAGCCGGGTATGCTTGTGTGGCCTGCGCTAGATTCTGGTAAAATTCAGGGGAATCGGGGCGTGGCCAACTGCCGAGCATGGCGGCAGCTTAACGAGGGAGCTCCGCAGGCACTAACGGCCTGACCACATATCCGTAGTCCCATCCGTGACATCGCCCGCTCGAAGGAGCGACATCGGCTGGGGGTAACCGGCGGCACGCACCGACCCGCTCCCGGCGATCGTCGGAGGCCGAGAAGTGCTCCGATCAGGGGCGGACTGCAGCGGCCTTTCACTGCCCGGCAGCACCGGGCTGACGTACTAGGCGGACCCGGGCGGAAGTGCGCCCTGGGCGGCTGAGGCGCACTGACTTCACCCGGCGCCTGCGGACACCCGGTGAGGAGACTCGCGCCGGCGCTCCCTGCTGCCAACCTGCACCCCTTGGGAGAGCGACGTCGGCTGCCATACCCCGGACGAGCGGAACGCCCACACAAGAGGGGAAATCCCTGCTCCTCGGCGGCGCCATCACTGGGGAAAGAGAAGGGCTGACACCGCCGCCCCGTCTGAGAGGTGAGACGGCGGCGCGCCCACAGATCCGTGCTGAGGTCACTGGCTTCAGCCCACCTGGGGGGCTGGTGCTGAACATTGTCCCGTGGTCAGCGGACACTACCCTGGGCACTGCGGCTCAAAACGCAGCGAAATCCTGCCGCTATTTACAAGACACCACCTGTCCTGGGGGCACAGAAGACACCACGAGGCACGGAAGGTACACGTGCTGTAGCGCGCAGAGGAGCAAAGTACACACGTGGGGAGCCGCACGGCACGGGCACGGGCACAGATCCTCTACGACTGCACCCCATCAGTCACAGTGAACTGGAGGCCTGTAACTAACGGTGCAAGAGATTGCAGACGGTGGGAATCCTGAAGGGCCGCACGTGGCGGTCTGCGTTGGACATTTTTAGGGGTCCGGGTCGCACGACAGAGAACGCGACGCCATGGCAGGCAAAGGCTTAAGGAATACGACGACGCAGGCAAAACTTGATAAATTTGCATATGGTCAACAAAGCCATTCTCAGGGAGGCGGGCGCCACTCCACTGGTACTCCTCCGGACACAGAAGGGGTGAAGAAAGTAACCCTGGAGGACATTATGAAAACGCTCACTGATGTACAGGCGACGGTGGGCACTATTTCTTCCGAACTAAATTTGCTGAGGGCGGACTTTAGGAAGATGTCTGAAAGAGTGTCCCAAGTGGAAGTGGTCACAAAATCTCTCATTGAAGACACTTCGGACCTGCAAGTGGCGATGGAGCGAATGGAAAAGGTCGCGAAGCAACTACAGGACAAGCTGGATGACCAGGAAGGGCGCTCCCGTAGAAACAACGTACGCATCCTGGACCTTCCGGAATCGGAAGGGAAAGGCGCCATGGACTTGTATGTAGAAGACCTTATCAAACACAAGCTACAACCAAAGGGCCTGTCCAACTTTTTCTCTGTGGAGAGGGCGCACCGGGTCCCTGGAGGTATGGCCAAACCGGGAGCAACGCCGCGGCCTGTCCTGGCCAGGCTGTTTAACTTCAGAGATAGGGACGCCATCTTGCAGGCAGCGAGGGTCGCACCGCCTGTAAAAGTTCAGAACTCGACCCTGGCCTTCTTTCCGGACTATACGGCGGATGTGGCTAGGCGCAGAAAATCATTCACTGAAGTAAAAAAGACGCTACGCGATAGGGGCGTACCCTACTCGATGCTTTTCCCCGCCAAATTGCGGGTTGTGGCCGAGGGCAAGACATGGTTCTTCGACACACCGGAGGTGGCACGAGAATGGCTGGATGGATGGAGGCAGGTGGGCCAACCCCAACGTCCACACAGGGACCGCCGGAACCAGCGTAACGAAGGGACGCCGGAACGCCGAACCAACAGCCCTACAAATGAAGAAGGAGCCGCGGGGCTGGATTCGGATCTAGAAAGAGACCCTCTCGGCTCGGGACAACCTGCTAGGGGCTGAATGACTGTGATACATTTGGATCGACAAATCTGCTGCCGTTGGGACCTTGTGGCTGTTGGAGCTGAGTAGGGCGGGCATGGGCCGATGCCTGTGGGGGACTCACCGACCCCACGAGCAAGTAAGATAGTTAGGGATGGGACTAAGCACTCTGCCAAGTTGGGGATGCGGGCGGGTCATCGTCCGTGGAGCAGGGGAGCAGGGAGGGGGTGGGGGGGAAAATTGTACTGTTATTGTTATGGTTATCGTTATTGGTCATCACTACTTCCATGAAGAAAACGGTCACACTGTGGGCCATCCACATCGGGCACACAGGCCCACGTCATTCCTTACAGATAGCGCCACATAGCCGCACGTTGGGGTCACGGGCTTTAAATACGGATGGCAAGGCGAGCACAAAATGCACCCACTGAGGGCGCTCCCGCTCTAACAATGGTGCCCCCACTGAAACTACTTACGTGGAATGTCCGGGGATTGGGTGATAAAATAAAAAGGGGTTTGGTAATGCACACCATCAAACGCCACGGGCCTGAGTTGGTTCTAATTCAAGAAACGCACCTAACAGGGAATACATGCAAGGCTTTAAATAGACGTGGATACACCATGGCAGTTCACGCTCACTTTACTACGGGCTCCAGGGGCACTGGGATACTTATTAAGAAAAACTCGCCCTTTCTGGTCCACAGCCATAAGGCAGACGACCAGGGACGCTTTGCGGCGATCTCTGGTCAATGGGAGGGGAGAACCTTTAATGTGGTGTCAGTATACATCCCCCCGGCGCTGCACTCTACTGCACTGCCGGCACTGGGGCAGTTTCTTCTAGAACTTCCGGAGGGGGACATAATCATCGGGGGGGACTTCAATGCTATAACAGATCCCTTGCTAGACACTTTTCCGACACGGGACCGCCCGAGAGGGGCCTCTGCTCTTCCCAGCTTCCTGAACGCAATGGGCCTCACGGATGCATGGCTTCAACTCAATCCCACAGCACATCAATACACGCACTACTCCTCCTCACATAACAGCCTCTCACGTATTGATTTCTTCTTTCTTTTGGGGGTAGGTTTAGGCTCCATAGATAAGCTAGAGATTCTACCCAGGGGCATTTCAGATCACTCCCCGATATCACTACATCTTACCACCAAAGAGTCAAAGCGCGCCAGAATATACCCGATTTATCCCAACTATCTACAGGTCCCTGGGATCAGGAAGAAACTTAAGCTAGCCACGACACATTACTTTACCGAAAATGCAGGAACAGTCTGCTCACCCTCGGTACTCTGGGAGGCGTATAAAGCGGTTTTACGTGGAGCTGCCATAGCGGCCATCGCTGGGCATAAAAAGGACTCCAGAACAGAACTTACGAATTTAGAGCTGGCGCTTGGCGCGGCGAACACTGCTCACATGTCAGACCCCACCCCGGACACTACTCATACATTGCACCTCCGACAGCAGCAATACCAGGCTCACTTGACAACAATCACTAAGGGTCACTTAGCTCACACCGCACACCGAATATACGATGTGGGAGACAAGGCCGGGAGGATGTTGGCATGGCTAGACAAACGGGGCGGCAGTAATAGAGGGATACAGAGACTATACGACAGTGAGGGCCAACTACAGACACACCCGGAACAAATAGTACGTGCCTTGGCACGCCACTTTCAGGGGATATACACCCCGGAGCGGTCCGTCACGGAACGAGAGGCGAAGGCCTCGATTAGTCACATTGATATCCCAGAGCTTTCCAACGAAACACAGCTAGAACTAGACGCAGACCTGACTGAGGACGAGATCCAGTTGGCAATACAGGCACTGCAGTCCGGCAAAGCGCTAGGGCCCAACGGCATACCTGTAGAGTGGTATAAAGCGACGGCCTCAGTGCTGGCGAAACCCCTGTTAGATATGTACACTGAAAGCGTAGAGAAGGCGATGCTCCCGCTCGACCAGCGCACAGCCACGATTGTGGCCATTCCCAAGCCAGCCAAGCCACCAACTGAGTGTAGCTCTTACCGACCCATTTCCCTACTCAACATTGAAGCAAAGATACTAGCGAAACTCCTGGCCGGTCGCCTAACTCAACACCTACACACCTTGATACACCCAGACCAGTCGGGTTTCATGCCGCACCGTAGCACGGCGCTGAACCTACGGAGACTGCATGGGGTGATGGCACGGGCGCATCTTCTTACGGACCAGGCAGCGATAATTTCCCTGGATGCTAGGATGGCGTTCGACCTGGTTGAATGGGAATATTTATTCGCTGTACTGACCCGAATGGGCTTCGGCCCAAAATATCTTGCATGGGTACGGCTACTGTACACGTCGCCAGTCGCACAGGTGGTTGCGAATGGTCACATCTCACCGCCATTCCCACTGGGGCGGGGAACCAGACAAGGGTGCCCGCTATCGCCCCTTCTCTTTGCACTGGTGCTGGAACCTTTGGCAATTCTGCTCAGAGCGACGCCGCTGTTCCGGGGCATCTCCTGGGAGGGAGGATGGGAAGACAAAGTCTCCTTGTATGCAGACGACATGCTTATTTACATGATCAATCCTACCGAAGGAGTCCCTGCCCTATTGGCAATATGCGATGAACATGGCAAGGCGTCGGGCTACACCCTGAATTGGTCCAAATCCATCTTATACATACTCCGGGGCCCGGCCCCTTTGTTGCAAGACGACTGTCCCCTAAAGATAACGTCCACCTCTTTTAAGTACCTGGGAATCTTCGTTACTGCTGATGCTAAGGGATTTTATACAGAGAACTTGCTGCCGCCTCTAGTTCGCCTGCGTGCGGACGTTAAATTCTGGGCTACACTGCCGCTGACCCTCCTTGGAAGGGCAGCGCTGTATAAGATGATGGCTCTCCCAAGGTTTCTATATGTGCTTGAGAATTCCCCCTATGTCGTGGACCCACGCTACTTTACGCAAATCGCTGCACTGGTATCGGGCTTGTTGTGGAGTAATGGCCCAGCGCGGATAGCACAGGATAAACTGGTTAAGAGCTGGTATGAGGGAGGGATTGCGTTGCCTAATCTTCAATTATATTATTGGGCGTCCCAGCTTAAAATAATTAACTACTGGATACACACTCCACGGGACGATCCCGCTTATAAGGCGGACTGGTCTCAGCTGGGCACGGCCGGCATGCTCGCGGTGTTATACAACTACTCGCAGGTTAAGACCCTACTAGGCCCGACATTTCACACAGCAACACTGTGGCACACAGCACAATCGCGTCTGGGCTGGAAGGGCAGACTTACCAGGTTAACACCGTTGTGGGACACTAAGGCGCTGGGAAACTTGAGGTCCTGTAAGGGATTCACACAGTGGGACAACATAGGGATCTCTGTGGTAGGGGACCTCTGGGAGGGGGGCACGGTGCTTCCGTTTTCCCAACTCCAACAACAATATGGATTAGGCCCCACGGAGACTTTCAGGTATGTTCAGATCAGACACGCCCTCCTACGAGCGATTCCACCTGACACCACACTCCCAGACTCATCACCGCTGGAGGACAGGCTACTGACAGAATTTATGGAACAAAAGGCTACCTCTCTCACATATAAAAAACTAGTTAACAACCTCCCGGACCCCACACAGAAGCTCAAGGTGAAATGGGTTGGGGAGCTGGGCGAAATGGACGAGACGGAATGGAACGAGGCGCTTGCATCACCACGGGAGGTGGGCATATCATCCAGGTTCCGCTTAATACAACTCAAGATTCTACACCGCACATATTACACCAGACCGCTCCTCCATAGAATACAGCGGGCGCCACACCCATACTGCCTCAGGGGCTGCGGGGAGGAGGGTACTCTGCTCCACACACTGTGGGATTGCCCACGAATCCAGGAGGTGTGGAGGCAGGTTATGCGCACTGTCTCCCAGGCCATGGAAATATCAGTCCTGCCAGAACCCCGTCTGTGCCTGTTAAACATTTGGGAACCTACTGACCTGGACAGGTATGGGCGATTGTGGGTTACGTTGGCAGTCACGGTGGCCAAACGGGATATTGCGCAAAAATGGGGTGCCCCGGAGCTGCCTACAGTAGCTGGGTGGATCAGGAATATGGACCTTTTAATGGTAAAAGAAAGGGCAGTATATCTAATGCGAGCTTGCCCCCGTAAGTGGAATAAGGTTTGGTCCCCGTGGAACAAATATAGGGGGGAACCATGTACACCATTGCCGGAGGGCCAGGACTCAGAGTCGGAGGAGGATGAAGACTAGATGGACTGAGTCCACACACTGAAAACTGGGGAGGGCTGAGAGGGTGCGGGGTGGCGAAGCTATCTTGGGACCAGTAATGCATGTGTGGAATGGCCGAATGATGACCATATACAGACTTACCTATTGCCATGTGATGACCTTAGTTGAGTTAAATGTTTTTGTTAGGCTTACACTTTGGCCTGTTGGGAGCGGGTAAACCAACCACGAGTAAGAACCGTAAGGATTACCATGTGAGACTGTTATGAAGGTATGACCTGAAACCTGTCTTTCGCGGACTCTTAAGACTGCTCCATGGACAAATCAAGGTGGCAACCGTAAGTTGCTGGATCGCGACATGTTTTTGTTTTTCCTCATCTCTTGTTTGACAATGCCAATGATACATGAGCGAGATGCATGTTTGTTTATGTGATTGTATATTATGCCATCTTGACAATAAAGATCTGTTATAAAAAAAAAAATTTAAAAAAAAATTCAGGGGAATTGAAATTTGGGCCATACACGTTTACGTCCAAGCCCATACCCACGCACTGGGATATTACATATCTACCCTCTGGATCAGCTTTCAGGAGCGATAGTGTCAGCTTCGATCTGGGGTTGACCCATGTCACCACCCCCCTGGAGTGTGTGGTGAATCCTGCTGCTGTGATGTGACCCACAAGACCCTTACTAAGCAGCATCTTGCTCGCTAATGGACAATGAGTTTCCGCAGGAGTGCCAAATCCACAGCCTGTCTCTGCAGGTAGTGAAGCACCTTTCTAAGCTTCCGGTGGTTGTTGAGGCCACGCACGTTCCTCTTAATAGCGCGGAGAAAAACCGGCTTGTCTAGCCTCGTCCCCTCAGAGGTGTCAGCCATTCAGGTCTAGTTGGTGTAATGTGTGTGCCATGTGGTCTTGAGAACTCAGGTCTGGCAGCATGCATAGGCGTATACGCACAGTGAGTCAAACGTCTCCCCCTCCCTACCCCCAAATAACAACAACAAGAACTAACCCACCCCCACCCACGGCAGACCTCCCTCAACCTAGCCTTGCCAGACCCAGTCCCTCCCCGCCGCCCTCTCTCACCCTCCCCAAACAGTTGTAACTCCTGTGAGTCAAACGGTAGCATTGAGCACTGGGTCTGAGGTTTCCATGCATTCAACAAACGGTGCTATTACGCACTTCGTCGGGAACATGAAACCCACAGCTCGACGTGGTTTGTATAGTACATCAGCCATTCTGGGGGTGTAAACAACCTGCTGCACATATTAGATTAGCGCGAAGGAATGATTGCATGCTTGTCACCATAACCCCCTATCATTGAAGTACCGCAACCTAACAACAGTGTCGTATTGCTTTTCAGTGTCCATGACTACAGCACTGCGCCGCAGGCGCATGGCGCCCCCCAGGTCCTGAGTCGCATACAACCCCCGCAATGATCCCACTTATAGCGTTGGCCTCTCCCCCAAATACTTGAGCTGACTAATCCCTTAAATCCCCCCAACCCCAGAAGTCCAGATGTGACTCCCTGTGGGGCTCCGCCCCTTTACCTCACCGCCATCTTTCTGCAGCTGAAAATGTACAGTCAATCCTGCTCGTCGAGCTGTCCGCTTCCACTCTCTTCACCTCCAGGTTCGCCAGTGGTCCTGCGACTGTCCCTCGACCAACCTTTCAGAGCCTGCTGTAGGGCTCGAGGGTCTGTGAACAGGTGGGAATGACCCTGTCTATTGACTCTTAGTTTCGCAGGGTACAGCATTGCGTAATCCAATCCTAGGTCTCTGAGTTGCTTCTTGTATGGAGCAAAGTGCTTGCGAGCTTCCTGCACTTTGGCGGTGAAATCTGGGTACAGGGAGATCTCTGAGCCCTCATAACGGAGCGATTTTTTGTCCCTGGCTTAACGGAGAGCCGCGTCTCTGTCTCTGTAGTTGAGAACTTTGGCAATGATGGGGCGAGGGGGGGCTCCCGGTTTCGGTCGTGGACCCAGAGAGCGGTGGGCTCGCTCAATCACAAACATCGAGGAAAAGGTGTCTTGGCCCAAGAGGGAGATTAGCAATTTTCCCACAAATATTACCATGTTTCCTGTCTGTGTCGATTCTGGAAGTCCCGTGATCCTTAGGTTGCAGCGCCAGGACCGTACTTCCAAGTCCTAAGTCTTATCTTGTAGGACCTGCATAAGCTTCTCAATTTTTTTATGACCCGAGTCCAGTTCCATATGCGCATCCTCAACCTCCGTCAGCCTTCGCTCCGAGATATCCAATCTTTCGGCGTGCTTATCAATCCTTTCGGCCATCCTGTCCATTTGGTAGGTGAGGGCGTCTATTTTGGACCCCAAGGACGCCATACTAGTCTGCAGGCCCTTATCCATTGCTCTCAGCATGGTTTTTATGTCAGATTCTCCCGTTGCGTCTTCATCTTTCTGCGCTACGCCAGTTTTCGAGTGCACAGCCTCCTGCGACTTGGATCTCCGCTGCTCAAACGAAATTTTAGTCTGCGTCTTGTGCTAAAAGAAGTACTGCAGACAAATGTACTGCGGGACGCGTAGAGCTCCTGGATTGACAGATATTATCAAGGTGGTACTTTCGCGCACTCACTGCCGCTCTCAATCCGACTTAGATGCTCCAGGGTGTTTAACTGCTCCGCAGCTCACATATTCTCTTCTTCTGCCCTTTATATGAAACACCGAGAAAGAACTGGATAAAACCATTGTGTATTAGTCTAAACTTAAGACAGTGTAGAGAGGCAGAACGTGTACTGAGAACTGAGAACGGATACTACGCAATTGGTAGTCTTCAGTGTATCAAGATTCCTCTCTTCTGTGATGTATATTAGAACAAAAAAAGGATGGAGATTATAAAAATAACAACTTGTACAGTTTTTCCTTTTTTTTTTACCTGCAGATACTTTATGATCCCCTTCTTCTCGTGTATGTGACTGATGGACAAGATAAGCAATACTGTTTTACAAGGTTGCATATATAGAAATTTTAAATAATCTAGGCTATTTATTGTATTGATGGAAAATTATTTCCTTTTTATGGTAAATGTTATTGATGCCGGGCTGCTAGATTGTATGTGTATGAAATCGAATCTCTTTGGACCCTCGCTATTGTAGTATGAAATCAAGAATTGATGATCTGATGTTTTTATTATGTACTTTTATGATCTAAAAGATCGAAATAAAGTTTTGAATTGTTAAGCCTTGGTAACCTTGGTAACATCAATCCCCTTTGGACAAGGTCCTCCATTTCAGAATGTAACTCATCCAGCGCAGACCCAAACCCTCAAGTCCGTATTGCATGAAGCTGGGTGGTTCTCACCCAAAAGAGGGCCCTCCACAAATTGCTGACATTTTCTTACACCCCCTGAAAAGCTGTGGAAACACACAGACCAACTACACCCCCTCAGGGATCACCAGTCCATCTGCCAGGATCAAGACTCAGATCTTTCAACCTTCTCTGTTACCGTCATTGGAACGGCCCGTCTCTGGGATTCGTGGAAGCTCCACACTCAGAGTTGCCTTGTAAAACCATCTCATGAGAGTTGAAGAAAAGAACAATAAGTGACACGCACTGCACAGAAGTGTAAATAAATCTACCATTTTCATTCAATGTACCATTGTCCTACTGCTGATGTTTTGACATGGATGTTTTGCCGTCTATCACAGCAGCTTCTTCGCTTAAAATCTTACTCAACAGTTTGTTTTCCATCATACCTACTTACCTATGTACTGTTTCTGACCCTACGACATCTCTGGCAGACATATTGTGCTGTCTGTTGCTACATAAATAGGAAGTAGATTGCTACTGAAGGAAGAGTTCAGTGTCCTTGCAGTAAGATGCACATGATTGGGATAAAAGGTACCATGTTTTTTAGAAAATCTGCAAGTATTAGAATAATAACATACCAAAAGCAGCACATACAATACAATAACACAGACCGGGTAATTGAAAAACGTGACGCAAACAATGCAATAACACAGGCCAGGCACAAAATCTAATGCAAACAATGCAATAACACAGGCGGGCACTAGAAGCAAACAATGCAATAAGACAGGTCAGGCAGTAGGATCGATCAAACAATGCAATAACACTGGCCAACCACTATGAGAATCTGATGCAAACATTGCAATAGCACAGGCCAGACACGAGGAGAATCTGAGGCAAACAATGAAATAGCATGGGCCAGGCACCAAGAGAAACTGATGCAAACAATTCAATAACTCAGGCCGGGCACCAGAACAATCTGATGCAAACAATGCAATAACACGGGCCAGGCACCAAGAGAATCTGATGCAAACAATGCAATAAAACGTGCCAACCACTATGGGACGCTGATGCAAACAACGCAATAACACAGGCCAGGCACTGAGAGAATCAGACGCAAACAATGCAATAACACGGGCCAGGCACCAACAGAATCTGATGCAAACCATGCAATAACACAGGCCAGGCACTAGAAGAATCTGATGCAAACAATGCAATAACACAGGCCAGGCACTGGGAGAATCTGATGCAAACAATGCAATAACACGGGCGAGGCACTAGGAGAATCTGATGCAAACAATGCAATAACACAGGCCAGGCACTAGGAGAATCTGATGCAAACAATGCAATAACACAGGGCAGGCACAAGGAGAATCTGATGCAAACAATGCAATAACACGGGCCAGGCACACGGGGGCCGATTCACAGAACTAACTTAAGACAAAATCCTAAACTTACTACTGTTGATATTCACAGAAGGCATTTAGTAGTAGTAAAGTCAGGATTTTGTCTTAAGTTTGACTTAGGACAAACTTAAGACAGAATTAAGACAGACTTAAGACAAAATCCTAACTTAAGTCTAGGAGGGGCCGAGGAGAGATATAACATCTAATCCCGGCTTTACCACTTTACCTAAAAATGCTGGAAATAAACACCAAATGTTACTTCTCGACAGGGCCACTATAGAGGTCCTTATCCTGGGATTGTAGTCCCTCGGCCTCTCCCTCACGATCTCCACCACCCCACGTGTGGTTTACTGCACTAGTAAACTGTGCAACCTAGGAGACTCTGTGTTTAACCCTGACCTACCAATTTGTGAAATAGCGCGCTTCGGGAACACTAAGTAAATGTATGCCTCTCCCCCCATTTATGTCCAAGATCGGGGGTATATACAACCATCCTAAAGTTGTAAGTAAAACTGTGTTTTTAAAAATGGGCCCAGACTGTGGTAATGCATCTTTAACTAAAGAATAACTCCTGCGGCTACTGGACTGTTGTTGATGTGTTTCCAGGAGTGTTCCTGGCAGTTACGTTCCTGGTGCAGTTGGGTGAGTGGTGAATAAATCTTACCCTTAGCCTACCGATGACACAAGAGTTTGATTACCGCATAGACATTGCCTCTGAGGGGGTACACAGTACTCACTCTCATGGACTAGTCACCAGAATGTAACGTGGCCAAGTAATAACCTTTGGAAAAAGTAGTTCTGCGTTCATCAGACTTAAACTGTTTAGTAGTAGGCAAATCCTACTCTTTCTGTGCCTCTACACCCTGATCTGACAATGTGTGCACCTCGAAGGAGGCTGGATGGAAGAGATAAACAGCAAAGGCACGTTCGCATCACAAACCACCAGCATGGATTTCATTCACTCGTTCAGAGCTGCTGAACTGCAGGTCTGCGCACTCTATATCAGCATCTCTAAAGGCAAACACTGTCAAAGCAAAAGGAGGGGGAGAGCCCCGTATGACCCTCTAGAGCCTAGGCCACTCACTAGAAAACGACGACGAAGGACAGGACTCTAATAGGATAAACCGATCCAACTCAAATATGAGTTCAACATATTATTTATCGCCTTAATAGTGCAAAAGTCACTCTGGAATTAAATCAATACAATTCGAATAATCAATGTTCGATTTAGAATAGAGGCATTGCTGTGTTGCAATAAAAGAAATTACCAGCAACAATAGCTATTCTCACAACAAAATGTACTTATTTCAAGTTTGGCTTGCATATTTTACAAGAAGGGGATAAAGCGACAATGGATAGACAACATTACAAAGCTTACTAACTTGGCTCATAAAGGTTACTGGTACTTTTAGAACAACACAAAGGTTAAGGAAAAGCAGAAGTATCAAGGTAGACAGTGTATCCGCAATGGCGTACAATAAACCCTTATTAATAGTGACCACATAACAACCGTCTCCAGGTAGGAGCGCCTAATTACAAAAGACCTGCAAATACAGTGAACGACTACAGCGCATCAAACTGTGACTATGACATTGGTCTATCAAAACATTTGCATTCTGCTTTGTTCTTCTCGTTAGGTGTTGATCCTGGAAGATATAGGTCGATGGGTTTCGGGCTTGTGCTTTATGCACGCTTCAGGACTTCGTGGAACGAATGTCACCCAAATATCACACCATGTTGAGGAGGCCATTGGGGTGAGAGTGGGTCGCATAAAATGGAGCGCCACAATAAAAGAACTGTTCGAAGAAGCACAGGGGTTACGAGCTTCTCAAAAGGGCATGTCATCTGTTTAGATAGCTGTCCAGAGGGCCAGAGACATGGGTGGGACCATCTATGTAAGCAATGGCCCGGAGCCACCATGGCTAATTTGTAACTCCTGGGTCAGTTTGCTTGTATGGTGGCAGCAAAGATTCGTAGTATGCTGATATGGTTGCGTTGGGTTGCGAACACGATCCACAAACTGGCATGTGGACTCTCACTTCGGGATCCTTGCTGCCCGGCAACTCCTGCCACCCAGCATCAAACAAGCAGGGCTTTTAAACCTGAGATGTGTGCACCCAGCCAGGCTGTTGCGGTTGTGCTGGCATCACGAACTGCAAAACTGAAAGGACTCAGCAGGTGCAAAAGTTCAATCTTATTATTAGTAACCATTCCCTGTAGTGCTTCCTGAGGGGCCCCTTCAGAGTTCAGTTGCCTACTTGCAACTATTCTATGACCCTGCTCTGACCCTCACAGCAGGCTCAGAGAATAGCTACAAGCATACAACAAAGGTCCTGTTAAAAAAATTACACTGCAACAGAAAGCAATTACAGATAAGGAAGCAGGTGCCAGCCTGGAAGTTCAAATTCAGTGACACATTAATCAGCCCCTAATTCATTCATGTCAGTTGAGGCAGGGCAGGTGTGCTTTTCCCCCCATAATCTACAGTGATGAACTAGAGGGTGGCATGGGTGAGCCAGAGGGTGGCATGGGTGAGCCAGAGGGTGGCAGTGGTGAAACAAAGGGTACTGTGATGAACAAGACGTAGAAACAACATGGCCCCTCTAAGCTGCACCAAAATTGCACGTGGAAGCCAATTTGCACAAGGTAGTGATGTACTGTTTGACTGACTCATCCTGACTTTGCATCCTTCTCCCAAAAAGATATTGTTCAAGGACAGTACTCACTTTGGGGGAGGTGGTACAAGTCCAACTTTTTGAAGCAGATCTCGTATTCATTAAGAATGGCAGAGTCACTATCAGAGAGTTCAGGAAGGTGTTCAAAGAATTCTTGTCCCTCAGAGCCCAAACAATGCATTAACAATGAGGCTTTCCTCTCTGTGCTTAAGGAAATGCCACAGACACGAGCATAATGTGTGAAAACCTTCTTTCACTTCAGCCACGAGAGAGAAGGAACTCCTGGAGATGTCAACAAGAAGGGAGGGACAGTGACATTATGTATGATGTACGTACCATGGTTTTTTTTTAAATTCTTTTTATTTTCAAAATAAAGAAAGATCATAATCACCACAGCACAAGCACGTATTAGCATATTATCATTAGCAATAGTACATTTCCAGGAAGACACATGGATTAAATAGTTTGACGTTTCAATAAGCATCATGAAAGTAGGTCCAGTTCAGACATTCTTCTATACATTAATCAATTAACTTGTCAACAGTCCTGATCATGGGGGGTTCACAGAAGTTGCCTCTGTACTCATTTCATTTAGCCCATACAGCAACCCATTTCCTCTGACAGCCTCTAGACACGTATACCGTCTTTTCCTGCACCATATTCCAGTCCATATCTTTCTGCCAGGCCCCCAGTGTTGGTGGTGTGGCCGCACCCCATAGTCTTGTGATGTTTCTGTTTGCTATTGCCAGACCCAGCGTGGCCCATATTTTGCCCTTTGCAGGGAGGTCAGAGGGTTCCGAGATGTTAAGGAGGCACCTCTTCGCTTCAGGCTGCAATTCCACCCCCACACATCTCTCATACAATCAAGCACCTGTGCCCAGTAAACTTGCACCTCCCGACATTCCCACAATATGTGTAGAAAGGTTCCCACCTCCCCACACCGTCTTCGGCAGAGTCCGTCATCGCTGCCGCCCATCAGGATGTGGTAAATAAATAAATAATACCTCTATTTTTGACTAGATATACAATAACAGATAGCTCAATAAATAAGAGTCAAGATTCGAGGTAGCTGGAGTTTGCAGGTTTAATACAGCATAAAGGACAGGAACAGGACAACCTGCACGGGAATAGGATGGCAGCGCTGCACACGGGCAGGATCGGGACAACAGCTAACTTTTAATAACAGTGCACAAGTATATATAGTTAAACAAAATACATGATGTTCAATACAATAGGCGTAGCAGTGGGCAGGGCCTGTAGCAGTCGCGAAAGATAAGGCATAAAGTAGGTGTAACAGGAGGCGTGAACAGGGCGTATACATAGACATGTGATGTAAACGTAACAGAATATGTCATAAACGGGGCGGAAACATGGAGGGGGCTACCTAAGGAGCCGGGACCTCTAACCTAGTGGTGCGCGCAAGCTGGCAATGACGTGTTACTAGGGAGAAGCTGGGGGCTATGACTTCTGCGCTAGAAGGAGAGACTGAAGTCTGGAGAGTCAGAGCGACATGTACCTAAACACTATCTAGTATCTGGTGTTTAGAGAACATGTTGATAGAATCCAAAAGTTATCAGGGTAAAGGCTAACAGATTCTAAGACTGGTGCATGCATTATTTTACATGTAGTGCGTGTTGAGGAATATTAAATGACCATTAATACAGTATTTCTCTTACATGGAGACGTAAAGGCTAGACCATGACGGAAACTATTGATGAGATTCAGTAGCTTAGGAATGCAGGGAAGGAGAGCTGGACTGATAACTAGAATCATAACATACTCTTGGCAGACCAGCAGGCAGAGCCAGGCTGAGCCGGGCACTGTGAGGCAGGAAGTAAGTGAAGGGTCAGGGATACAGGTGGGGGCTGTATCGCTCCTCGGAGAGGGTTCAGGAGACAGGAGCTGAATCTGAGTCCGGGCCCTTTTGAGGCCTAGAAACGGGGTTTTCAATGAAATAACGTGCACACTGAGAAACGTGGCAACGTAGCTTTACATAGACCTAACACTTGTAGCTTTCACGAGAACTGGAAACTGGCATACTAGAGATGGACACAACTGTAATTGCATCTTTAATCGATCATGGGGAATACATATGCATATTAATCATGCACATATAACATAACATGGGGAACACGTAGGGACACAGAACATGGCAAAATTTACTTGTCCACATTCCCTCCTTGTCACTACGTTTCCATCAGGAAACATCAATATTCATGATACCATCTATCATTTCATACAGTATCATTTGCTTGTCTCGAATTGTCTTGGAACGGGATCTAGGACGAGACTTGGGACTAGGAATACAAGAGGTAGCACAAATGCCGCAAATCGCAGGGCCACATTGTATACAGAGGCAGCAACTGAATATGATCGCTACTGCAATACCTAGAAATGACAATACTTTCCATCCCCAGGCAGAAATTATACTCCAGAACCAACCGGACCATGTCCAGGTGCCTGGATTCTGGTGTAACTGATGGGCAATTTTATGAAGTCTGGTTATAGCTGAATAAACAGACGGCGCGTTATTAGGAATGAAAATGCAGCAACTAGATCCGATGACTCTACATGCTCCTCCTCTATCGGCCAGTATGACGTCAAGAACGAGACGATTTTGGAGCACGACAAATCTCATAGCAGATTGTTCTTCCGTTAAGTTACCTAGGGCAGAGGCAGTCTCATTCACTACTGCTTCAAGGGTTCTGGTTAATCTACGTATTAACTTACTATTCTGGATAGGTCCTATAAAGAAAAAGAAACCTCTATTGAAATCTGTATACTGTTCTAGAGCAGTTTCAGTTTGATCGACAATTGGGAACTCGATCTCCCTTCTATGTCTAATGTGTACTAGATGTGTGTTTCTGTGATAATCGGACGGGGCTAGGAAAACTGGTGGCAGTAGGAAGGCAATGTAACAGGATCCATCCCAATCGAGGGGCAGACGAACATATGCGGTCTGACCACAAACAAAATAAGAATGACGTGAAGCTTTGAAAATAGATTTCCCACTGTCACTATACTTAACAATAGTAGTGCAATCACTATGTCCTACATGTACGGAACCATTATTTCTGACACATAATTCGCCTTTGACTGGTAGTACTGAAATAGCAGGTAAGTCTGGAGTAGGATCAGACTGAACATTCAGGACCATGAAATTCGAAGAATAATTACCTAAATTATAAACTTCATTTTCTAGACCTAACCCTGTTCTGTGGGGAAGACCTTGCTTGTCTGGAAAACATGTACTATTCAGAAGGGACATATCATTTGAAGATGACGTTAACATGGACCAGGCTCCACATGAACCATTATGTGAAAACGGATAAGGAAACAGTGGCAGAACTCCCTTCGGTGTCTGGAAAGGGGGGAGTCGACCACACACCCAACAATTAGTGGCATTGCTGGTCTGGTGTGAATAATGTAACATACGGATAAATGTATTGTTGCGCATAGCAAGACGATAAGATAGTTCGTGAGGAGGCAGATCACTAAACGTGTGCTCTACTGTAGCATTAGAAAACTTATTTACATGAGAAATTGGAAAACATAAATGAAATGCATAACTCGTGCAGGTAACCATCAGACTCAAAAACAATATAAAACTTAGAAAAACGATACATCGGATTGAGTTTTGACTAACTCTCTCACTATGGGGGTCTATCTCATACATGTCAGATACCTGTCTAACCGTTTCACCCAGGGGGACTTAGACAATTAAACTGGCTGACTTATTTTACTAGACCGAAGCTTCTGTTTATACTCCTGCTGCGGAGTTTTCTCTAACAGGGGAGGCTTTGAATCAAAGTCATTAGCGGGACAGTCCTTGATAAAAGTGTCTGTAGAAGTGTTATTTAAAGTTTTAGGTCTTAGTCCGTGAAATTTCTTGACATGAGACAGATGCACCCAGCCTTTTCTCCCTTCCAACTTCACGGCCGTGCGGGTGGTCAAAAGGACTAACTTCGGCTCCTTCCAGCGAGGCTCCAGCGGACTTGAACGATCGAAATCCTGGATTAAAACCAGGGAGCCAGGAAGGACCTCGTGTGGCTTGACTTCAGTATTGTCGGGAAATGCAGCAGCAACCTGTGAACGACAAGAGTGTAGGGCAGACATCAAGGAAGCTAGGTAATCTGTCAGCATATTACTGGAAACATCTGTAATACTTCGGGGTCTGGGTGTACCCCACATATTCGGGGGGCGGCCGAATACGACCTCATAAGGGGACAGACCTGATCTGGAGTGTGCGACCATGCGCATATAGAACAGAGCAACTGGCAGGGCAACTAACCAGTCTACACCTTTTTCTTGACAGACTTTGGCAATACGGATTTTCAAGGTTTGATTATGTCTCTCTACGAGACCGGCTGCTTCTGGATGGCGTACACAATGGAACTTCCACTGGTACCCTAACAAAAGGGAAACGTGCTTCATTAGTTCAGATGAGAATGGCTGGCCGTTATCAGAATACACGACCCTAGGGAGTCCATAGCGGGGGAAGAATTCACGAACCAACTGCTTGGCAGTGGTCGCGGCTGTATAATCTGGGACTGGATATGCTTCTGTCCACCTGGACAAAGCGCATACAACTACAAGGACATACTTGAAACCTCGACATCGCTCCATCTGAATATAATCCATCTGGAGGACTTCAAAAGGGTGGTCAGGAGGCTGGAATCCACCTTGTTCCACCGGGACACTTTTACCTGGATTGAACTGGCAACATATCATACAGGTACGGACTTTCTGCTTGGCTGCAGCTCGTAAATGCTTATTAAACCAAATGTTCTGGATACTGTCTAACATGGCTTTTTCTCCTAAATGTGCAGGACTATGTGCGGTATTGATAATGACTTGAACCATAGAGTCGGGGAGAAACCATGTGGCTTTTCCCTTCGTCACCCATCCCTGATCTGTCTGGACCCCTCCTTGTTCGGACCATTTCTTAATTTCTTCAGGAGTAGCATGTAACTGGATATCTATGATATCTTGAGTAGGGTCCTTAACTGTCATACAAGTAGTCTGTTCTAGAGTGGATGTCGGTGTCTTGTTAACTGGTATGTCTGGTGTCTGTGCTGTAAGCTTGGCTGTTCGATCTGCTAGATCATTACCTTGAGAAATAATGTCTGTAACTTTCGTATGTGCTTTGCATTTCATGATAGCGATAGATGTCGGTAAATGTATTGCATCTAACAGAGCTTGAATAAGGAACCCATGCTGAATCTTGGTTCCATGAGAAGTCATGAAACCTCTCTCTTGCCAGAGCACTCCAAAGTCGTGTACGACTCCGAATGCGTAGCGTGAATCTGTGTAAATATTAACTTTCAGGTTCTTGGCATGTATGCAGGCTTGTGTCAGAGCGACTAGCTCTGCTGCTTGAGCAGACAGGGTGTCAATAAGGTGTGTTTCAATAACTTCAGTGTCAGTAGTCACTGCATACGCGGCTACTAGTTCTCCTGTACTTGTTCTCATACATGAACCATCCACATAAAGTGTCAGGTCGGGATCTGGTAATGGAATATCTGTCAGATCTTGCCTTGGCTTTGTCATAGTGTTAACAACTTCCACACAGTCATGTGTGGCAGGATTTGAAGTAACTGACGGTAACAGTGTAGCAGGATTTAGAACGTTGCAGCGTCTGATTTCTATGTGTGGCTGGAATAGTGTCAGTTCATAACCTGTCAAACGTGCAATTGTCAAGTGTTGAGTCTGTGTTCGGTTTAAAAGAACTTCCACGGAGTGTGGAACTTGTACTGTCAAGGAGTGTCCTAATACTATGGAATCACTTTGTCTGATAGCTAGTGCTGTGGCTGCAACTGACTTGAGGCATGCAGGCAGAGCCTGGGCTACTGGATCTAGTGTGCTCGAAAAATAAGCACAGGGCTTGTATTGTCCTGCTTGATCTTGTGTGAGAACAGATAATGCAGTACCATCACGTTCTGTGACAAAAAGTGTAAAAGGCTTACTGTAGTTCGGTGTAGCTAGAACAGGTGCTTGGCATAAAGCTTTCTTTAACTCATTGAAACTAAGTGTATGTTCAGATGTCCATGGGAGAACAGTCGATACGGCTGCCTCCTGTGTCGTTAACTGTATCAGTGGCTTGGCTAGAAATGCATACTGAGGAATCCATTGTCTGCAATAAGAAGTAAGGCTGATAAAAGCACGTACCTCCTTCTGGGTCTTGGGCTGAGGAAGACTCGCTATTAACTGGATACGGTCGGGTGTCAACTGCCTACCCCACTTGGACAGTAAGTGGCCTAAGTAGATCACTTGCTGGACACAGAATTGAAGCTTTGAAGGGGACACCTTGTGCCCCATCTCGGCTAGGAAGTACAGAACCGTAAGTGACGCTCGCTCGCAGTCACGTTCAGAACGGGCTGTGATCAGTAGATCATCGACATATTGGAGCAGGGCAGTGTCAGTTGGCATGTGAATGTTGTCTAGTTGTCTCTTAAGTGCTTGACTGTAAATACTAGGACTTTCTGTGAAACCTTGAGGAGCTCGTGTGAATTTATAGCTCCTTCCATTTAAACAAAAACCGAAAAGGTACTGGCTGTCTGGATGAATCGGGACACTGAAAAATGCATTCTTGAGGTCGATTACGGTAAAGAATATTGCCTCAGGATCAATAGCTGTCAACAGAGATGAGATATCTGGAACAACTGGGTACTGGGGAATGATACATTTATTGAGTTCTCGAAGGTCAATCACTAATCGATATACTGGGGGTGCATTTGGATCAGTACGTTTCATGACTGGAATGATAGGAGAATTACATACATTGGAGTCAGTTTCTACAACTACTCCTTGATCCATGAGCTCGTCAATAATTTTGGATAAGGCTGCTACAGCCTCAGGTGGCAATCTGTACTGTCTGATTCGTGGTAACACTACACCTTGCTTGAGAGTCACACGATGGGGTGTGATTTGCATAAAACCAACATCAGTTGGACCTTGCGCCCATAGATGCTGCGGAACATTAGACAATCTCGGATCGAAATCTCGTAAAACATAGTGACCCTTGAAGTCACGCAAAAACAAACGTATTCCCTCTGGGGAAAAACAAATAACTGCACCTAATTCTTTCAGTGTCTTAATGCCTAACAAATTTTCTGGACATGATTTCGTAAGTAATAGATCAGTAGTTCGGGACAATGGACCAACTTCTAGAGTAACTGGCTTTGATATCTCGTTTACAATTGGCTTTCCTGAAAATCCAAGGGAAACATTTCTAGAGCCTGAGAGCGGAGCCCCTGGAACCTCGTCATGACTAATAGTCGTCCTACTTGCCCCTGTATCAATCAAAAACTTTCTGTCTTTCCCTAATACTTGACTGTGAACATAGGGACCTTCTTGATCTACAGGAATCTCGATGAGAGGCAAGCCTACCTCCCTCTCTAGGCTGTTTCATGAATACGCTTGATACTCTGGATACTCTGTCTGTGCATACTGGTACATCTGCTGTGTAACATGCTGTGTTGCAGCGATAGGCTGCGGTGCTGGAACTGTCTGTTGTGCATTCTGTGGCTGAGAAGTCTGTGAAACTTGCTCTTGTCTAGGCGGACGTGGTCTTTCTTTAGTTTTACCAGTGGCTATATTGTGTTTCAGAACTGCACACTCGTTTATGAAATGACCTGGCTGTTTACAATAATTGCATGTCCCTTTAACGGGAGCTGCAGGATGACTGGCTTGATTCGGACCCCTCTTCTGACTGTCTTGTGGAACAGATTGTGCAACTAGTACTTTCATCTTCGTGTCTTTCATACGTCTTCTCTCATGTTCTTGCTCTTCTCTGATTCTATTCTGGTGATACTGGAGCATCTGTAACATCTGTGACGGGGTACTAGCTTGCCATGTACTTTCGACTTTCAAAACTCGATTTTTAACTTGTGGACTTGAATTCTCGACTAGTTTAGTAACAAAAAGATGAGGGTATGACTCGCTACTCGTCTTTAAACCACTGTTTATTATAAAACATTTCTCAAATCTAGAATAAAAATCACTAGTGTCTTCGTCTTGTTTCTGTTTACAGGCTGAGATCGCATCCCAGTCTTCCTTTTTAGTGGCTAATAATCTAGGTAAAACTTGTATTAATAATTCTGGTAATTCTTTACATTTGTCTCCAAGACCGGTACCTGGTACTCGTATCTTATCTTCAGCTTCTAGAGCTGTCCAATCGATCTTTTTCTCTCCCACCTCCCAATCCTTTTCCTTGAGTTTTTCGTATACCCCTGCGGGCAACAGGACTTTTAACATTTTAATGATATCTGGATACGTGTATTCTCCCATACGGAGCATGTCTTTTAATTCTCGGTGGAACCCTGCTGGATCTTTGTCGTGACAGGGAATTAATTTCTTCATTTCTAAGAGTTCCATTTTGGTAACTGGGGTGTAAACAAATACTCGTTGCATTTCACCACCCTCTGTCCTAACTGGGTGTACTTCTCGTAACGGATGCTGTCTATCTATATAAAACGGTTTACTTTCTGGAGGTGAGACATGAACAAAATGTGGGTTCAAAAACGTTCTATATTTATGGCGCTGTTCTAGAATGACACTAATTAAATCGGTACCTAAACCTTTCCATCTATACTGGAGTAACTCGTTCAGGACATCATGTAACGGGCCTGGATCAGAATGTTGATCCTCATACAGTGTAATGAGGTGTTGGATCATATACATACCCACCAGTCGCTGCTCGGCTGGGGGCAGTTTCAGGAACATGTGTGCCACTATTTCGTCTGGAAAAGTGGTAGAATCAGTAATCCATCGGACTGCTGATCGGGCTAGTTCTTGTTCATGCATGGTACTTAACTCACTATAACCGATTCGTGATTTCAGAATGTGATCGGTAGCTTGAAATACTTGTTCTAGAGAGCCTTGTTCTGGTGCTGGAAGATGAAAGACTTTCTTGTGTTCTAGGCGTGACTGTCGGTCTGGAAATCTAAATTTACCTACATACGCTATTCTGGCGGTATTCTCGTCGTCTACCTCTTCAGTAGGAGAGTCATTTTCTTTCTCGCTTACTTGTGCTGCTTTGCGTTGTTCGTGTAACCTTATTATTTCTTTACCTATTTTCTTGTACATACTCTCTATACTATTGAGTGTCTTGTGCTTACCCTCGGCTATATTATCACTCCACTTTGTCAGAATTTTCATTTCGGTCGGATCTTTAGTCGGGGAATCTTGTTCCCGTATTAAACAATTGATCAGAAACTTTAATAACATGAACTGGATCTCAGATTTTCTGTGAGACATGATTTCACCAATACTTTCTGGATCTTGTCCTGTACGAATGAAACGATACATTCTGTCTAGATCTTCTTTCATATTCGGTAGGGTGACCAAATACTCGGACACCTGTCTTATATGTACGGAATATAGAACCATACTATCCTCGCCTGGGACTGGATCATAACAGCATTCAGTAAGAACTCGCCTGATTTCTGCAATGGACTGATATTTGGGCGTACGCTGTAACGCACGTTCATGTAACTCGACTGGCCCTAGACGTCTATTTGGCGGCGGTGTACCAGGAGGACCTCCTCCCGCGGCCCCTAAACTGGAATTGTCGATTGATACTCTTCGTGCTGGCAGAGTGACTGATGTAGCGGGGATTTGTACTACGGGCTGGACCGGGGGTACCGTAACAGGTACTGCAACAGGTGCCCCGGTGACTGGAGGACCATGAATTACATTATTTACAGGAGCTGGTGGAACAGGATTTGCATATTCTGGGACTGTGTCGTCCAAATAGGACGAGAGAAAAATATCAGCTGCGGTCGGTTTGTGACGTAGCTTGGTCGGAACTAAAGGTGGCGGGAATTTACTGGATGCCTCCGGGGTTGCTTTTGGCAAGCCCTCGGCAAGAAGAGGATACATACCCTTAATGAGGGCATTTCTCTGTCTGTCTGACTGTTCAGTTTTAACTCGTTCACCTATTTCGATTAATTCCCTTTCTTGGGCTTTTTCTAAGGATTCTCTACTTAATTCTGACTTTCTGATTTCTTTTTCGGTTCTTTTATGAGATTCTTTGCGCCATAACTCGATGGCATCTTTCTGTGACTGTCTGGCTTTCTTTTTCCATAATACTTCTTCTACTCGCATGATGCACTCGGCATCCCATGTACCCGATACGGGCCATCTATACTTTTCTTCTAACTGTTTGGTGTACTCCACCCATAAATCTAGATATAATATGGCACTTATGCCATGCTTTTGATACATAAAATGACCTGGACTGTCCCTAGGCGGGACAGGAACTGCTTCTTCTAACAGACCTTTTCTAGTTTTTAACTGACGTAATTTTGAGAACAGAGGCATGACTGAACTGTAGTCTAGACACAATACAATGCACAATGAACACGATACTTACTGAAGATACACCACTTTCATACCACGACATTGAAATACATGAATGACATTTAAAATAACAGTTCTGACAAAATACTACCTGGAATACTGAAAACAGAATACATGAATTTCTCGCGAACAGAACGGACTAGAACAGAAACTAGATGCACTGCTAAAACAGTACGAGACTTACCGGTCTCATAAAGAGACACGTCAGGACCCGCATCCACCTAAGTGGACACTTCGTGTTGGATCTGCGTACCCAAACCCACGGACCAGAGACAATGCAATTGACCCTGTCTAGATACTACCCCAGCAACGGTACTCACCGGGCAGCAAGAACGGAAGGCCTCGGACTGGACTGGACTGCTTCGACGCCGGACGGACGAACTTCGGACTTCTGTTACGGGTGGGCCTCCGGATACCTCGGACCTTGGACTCTCGGCTTGGGCTCTGGTCGGGACTCGCCGCGTTCCTCCACCGCCTCGTCTGGATGCTGGACCGCAACCTCCGTCTCCTCCGTGGGCCTGAGGGATACTTGAAGCAGAAATATCTGCACGTGCACGGTATGGTTCCGTCACGGCTGCAGAGGATCAGGGGGCTTGCGTGGCTTCACCGGCGCGTGGGGAAAGGGCAAGTCCCTATTCGGGCGCCATTATGTGGTAAATAAATAAATAATACCTCTATTTTTGACGAGATATACAATAACAGATAGCTCAATAAATAAGAGTCAAGATTCGAGGTAGCTGGAGTTTGCAGGTTTAATACAGCATAAAGGACAGGAACAGGACAACCTGCACGGGAATAGGATGGCAGCGCTGCACACGGGCAGGATCGGGACAACAGCTAACTTTTAATAACAGTGCACAAGTATATACAGTTAAACAAAATACATGATGTTCAATACAATAGGCATAGCAGTGGGCAGGGCCTGTAGCAGTCGCGAAAGATAAGGCATAAAGTAGGTGTAACAGGAGGCGTGAACAGGGCGTATACATAGACATGTGATGTAAACGTAACAGAATATGTCATAAACGGGGCGGAAACATGGAGGGGGCTACCTAAGGAGCCGGGACCTCTAACCTAGTGGTGCGCGCAAGCTGGCAATGACGTGTTACTAGGGAGAAGCTGGGGGCTATGACTTCTGCGCTAGAAGGAGAGACTGAAGTCTGGAGAGTCAGAGCGACATGTACCTAAACACTATCTAGTATCTGGTGTTTAGAGAACATGTTGATAGAATCCAAAAGTTATCAGGGTAAAGGCTAACAGATTCTAAGACTGGTGCATGCATTATTCTACATGTAGTGCGTGTTGAGGAATATTAAATGACCATTAATACAGATTTCTCTTACATGGAGACGTAAAGGCTAGACCATGACGGAAACTATTGATGCGATTCAGTAGCTTAGGAATGCAGGGAAGGAGAGCTGGACTGATAACTAGAATCATAACATACTCTTGGCAGACCAGCAGGCAGAGCCAGGCCGAGCCGGGCACTGTGAGGCAGGAAGTAAGTGAAGGGTCAGGGATACAGGTGGGGGCTGTATCGCTCCTCGGAGAGGGTTCAGGAGACAGGAGCTGAATCTGAGTCCGGGCCCTTTTGAGGCCTAGAAACGGGGATTTTCAATGAAATAACGTGCACACTGAGAAACGTGGCAACGTAGCTTTACATAGACCTAACACTCGTAGCTTTCACGAGAACTGGAAACTGGCATACTAGAGATGGACACAACTGTAATTGCATCTTTAATCGATCATGGGGAATACATATGCATATTAATCATGCACATATAACATAACATGGGGAACACGTAGGGACACAGAACATGGCAAAATTTACTTTTCCACAAGGACCAGCCGGGTACCAGAAATATACACTCTGTGTAGGACTTTTAATTGAATGAGTCGAAACTTGGCTGGTATTGCTATCTCTTTTGGGGACGCTAGCGCCTTGCGCCATTCTTCGTCGTCAATTTCCAGTCCGTCTGCCTCCCACTTCTCTTTAAGGGCCCACAGTGGGTCAGGGGTATGGTTAATGAGTTTTTTGTATGTGAGCGATATGGCCTTTTCCGGGAGGTGGCCATCTAGCAGTCTGTCCTCTAGTGGCGAGGACTCTGGGAGCTGCGTCCAAGGAGGAATATTGGCCTGTAGTGCATGTCGGACTTGCATGTATTGAAGTGTTCTGTCTGAGCCAGATCATATGTGCGTTGAAGGGTGTCAAATGTGAGCATTCCTGCGGGGCCCCATAAGTCCTTGACCCGAGAAATGCCTATTAAGTCCCAGTTCCTAAAGCCCTTCGTGCGGCTAAGGGTGCCTAGCCTCTCAGAGGCCGACAGTGGGGTTGCCTGGGTAAGTTTGCCCACCCAGCCCAGTTTCTTCTGAACTATGTGGTTTGGTCAGCCCCGTCAATCTGTACCTTCCCTGTCTGGAGTAAAGAGCCACCTCGAAGTTCCCCCCTGGAAGGAGCCATTTGTCCATCACGTACCTAGGGTCATTACCTGCACAGTATGTCCCCTGATTGATGGCCGATAGATGCGCCGCCCAGTAATATTTGCTGATGTCATGTAATGCTATCCCCCCATCAAGCCAGCCCAGAGTTAGCTTCTGGAGGGAGATGCGGGGCGTACCCGCCCAGAGAAGGTCCCTTTGGGTTGCTTCAAAGCGGCAAAGTATTTATTCGGGACTAGGTCCGGGTGATTCTGGAGGACATAAAGGAATCTTGGCAGCGCCATCATTTTAAATAGGGTGGCCCGGCCTAGTAGCGATAGTGGGAGGTTCTTCCAGACCGCTACGTCTCTTTGGAGCTGCCGCAGGGGAGGCAAAAGGTTTCGCTCGTACCGTGCAGCACGGTCTTTGGATATGTAAATGCCTAGGTATGTGAATACGTCGCTGGCTATTTGGATCGGGCAATCGGCAGGTGTCTGCGAGGGGGGTTCACTCAAAACATAAATGAGAGATTTCCCCCAGTTAATACTGTAACCGGAGTACTCCCCAAGCCTCCGGAAAATGTCTAGTGCTGCCGCTAGGGACTCTTGTGGCTTCGTGAGGTACAGGAGGATGTCGTCCGCTTAAAGCGAGATCCTATCCTCCCAGCCGTCTGCCCATCGTATCCCCTGCAGAGAGGGGGTCTGCCTCACCCACGCTGCCAATGGTTCGAGGGCCAAAGCAAATAGAAGGGATGAGAGGGGGCATCCCTGTCGTGCACCCCTCCCTAAACTAAAGGCCTCTGAAAGTTTGTTGTTGACTACGACCTGAGCTAACGGATCTGTACAAAGGAGCTGTACCCAGCTAATGAAGCTAGGGCCGAACCCCAACTTTCGAAGTACTGCCATCATGTATCGAAAGCCATGGCCGCATCTAATGACACCACCACTGCCTCCCCATGGAGGTGTCGTAGATTCAACGCTGTATTGCTGTGAGGCATAACGCCCGATTGGTCTGGGTGCACCAGGGTATGGAGGACCAGTCTGATCCTGTTGGCCAAAACCTTGGCCAGGAGTTTTGGTTCCACGTTGAGCAATGATATCGGCCTATAGGAGGCACAGAACTCTTTAGGCTTCCCCACCTTGGGGGTTGCCACGATTGTGGCTATCCGCTGGTCACGGGGCAGACTACCTAGCTCCCTACTTTCCTCGAACATCCGCTTGAGGTGCTCACCCAGGCCGTTTGGTTTGAGCTTATAGAGCTCCACAGGTAGCCCATTGGGCCCTAGGGCCTTCCCAGGGCGAAGTTCATTGATGGCCTTCACTATTACTTCCACCACCAGGGGTGCTTCTAGAGTCTCTTTTTCTTCCTCGGAGAGGGACGGGAGGACAATGTCCTCCAAGAAGGCCGCCGAATCGCTTTCCATCATTGCGGATCTCCGAGCGTAAACTTGTTGATAGTATGACGCGAACTCCCTGACTATATCTTGCGGGTCCGTTAAAACCGTTCCTGTAGCCGTCTGCAACTCAGCGACCACCTTCTGAGCCTGTTGCTTCCTATCCAACCACACTATAAGTTTGCCCGCCTTATCTCCTTGATCATAGAGCCTCCCTTCTCTGTCCCTCGCCAATGTCCTGGCTGCGTCTGTAGCAAAGTCCCTGTACTCTGTGGCCTTCAATTGGAGCCGGTGTATCATGTCTAGGCTCCCAGTGCGTTGCGCAGTGTCCTCAAGGGTATGCAACTCAGACTCCAGAGTCTGCAGTTGTGTCTCACGTTCCTTGCGGCGTCCCGCTATTGCTGAGAGTGCTTCTCCCCTACCACCATCTTGAAGGCCTCCCACAGGACACCCCCACGAGTACACAGACCCCAAGTTTTCATCAAAGTAGCGATCGATCACCTGGGTAACGTTCTTCTGTATAGCTTCACCCTTCAAATGCCATGCGGCAATGGGAGCGACACAGCTAACCTGTCGGTCACCTAGCGTAAGATGCACCCAGAGAGGGGAGTGATCCGAGATGCCCCTTGCCAGGTAGGTGACTTCACGTATCGTCATGTCCTGGTGCATTGGTGCCAGGAGGTAATCTAGGCGCAAAAAAGTGTGGTGTGGACCTGACAGGAAAGTGTACTGTTTTTGTGTCGGGTGCAGGAGGCGCCATAGATCGACCAGTCCGAACGCCTCCAGGAGATTGGGGAGCCACCGCTGCCCCACCCGATATCTCTCGCCGGTTGCCTGTCTATCTGCCCGAGACCACCGCATTGAAGTCACCACCGAGCAGCAGGAGGCCTTCCGGGAGGGACAGTACGAGCTCTCCCAGGTCACGATAGGATTGTGTCTGGAGGCCTGGAGGGATATAGACCAACACTAGGGTGAGTCTACGGCCCTCCCATTTCCCAGAAATAGCCGCAAAGCGCCCCATGGGTTCCACCTCTGTACGGTCCACCACCATGGGAAAGGTGCGTTGCACCAAAATACCTACCCCTCGAGAACACAAAGTAAAACCGGCATGTGCCACTAGTGTGTATCCCCATCTCTTTAGTGCCTGGCATGTGTTACGCCTCAGGTGCGTCTCCTGCATTAAGACTACGTCTGGCAAGTGTTTCTTCACAAACTGCAGCACGATACACCGTTTGAGTTTGTCCCAATACCATTGACGTTCCAGCTAATTAGTTTAAGACTCCTATCCCACTTCATAGCCATGGACCCTGTAGCTAACCAGTGCTCTCCTGTGTGTCCAATGTTGCTGTTTCAGAATATGTGCCCTGCTGTGGTGTGCTGGTAACAACCTTGCCCCTCCCCCTCCAATGTGCAAACGTCCCTGTCTCTCCCCCCTCCCTCTCGTCCCCCCCAACAAATGCAACCCCCCCCACCCTGCTCCCTGCTCCGTAGGTCTCGAACTACCCACATCCCCAATTAGCAAAGCGCCTTTCGCCGGTTACCCAACCTGGAATCGGGAGAATAATAAAACAGAAAAACAACCCCCTTTTCCAAACAGATGAACCTTGTGCAAGTGGGGTGTGCGCCGGCTCCAGCTCCAGCCGCCACAAATGCCCACCCCGTAAACTGTAACAGTGTATCATGAAAAACCTACACTCCATGTATCTAAAGAGTCATTCATTTTCAGTCTGCATTACACTCCTTTGGACGAGAAGGCAGCCCCTCGCAGGCTCACTTGGGTCACGGAGTTGGAAAAGAGAGGGGGGGATCTTCAGCACAGCCGCCAACAATAGCACGGCCCTCCTCCCCGTATCATACAACATCGTCTCTCCCTCCCCCCCAACAAGAAGTCCTTCAAAAAATCCTGACCCACATCCAAACCACAAACCCTCGGTACATTACAGTAAGTAGAGGTCCGCCATCGCGGATCCGTCGCCCTCAATGTTCAGTCGCCTCTCGAAGCGTCCCCCAATGAGGACTTGCAGACCTCGACCTCCACGAGCGCTGACTCTGTCCATCAACGTCCGACCTACCGGCCACAGACTCTGGCGAGGCAGCCTGTGCGTCTCTCCAACTCCCACCTCCGGCCTGATCCTGAGCCTTTCCACGGTGAATATGTAGGAGATGCGTTTAGGCTTCAAGTGATTGAGGATCAGGTCTTCCAGGAAAAGTTCCACACTGGCCCCTCCAAATCCTCCGGTACGCCTACGACGTGTATATTGCTTTTGCGGGCCCTCCCTTCTTGGTCTTCCAGCCGCAACGCCACTTGGCGGTGTTGGTGCACTAGGTCATTGACACGTTGTTCCAGTGCCTTGGTTGACGTCTGTAGCACCTTGATGTTGGCCTCGTTGGCTTTCGTCTTTTCCGATGTTTTCCCGAGGTCGACACGGAGGAGATTTACTTCGACGGAGACCTCGTCAATTTTCACCTCTAAGTTGGCGCCAAGTGACTGTATGGCCGCCATGATGGAGGCCAGCGATGGTTCTTTCGCGCCGGATTGGTCACCTGCAGTGTTCTCCGCTTGTGGCGTCCCCATCTGGACCGTGTAATTGTCCAGTTTGTTAGATTGCGTTGCTGTATTGTGCTTGGGCCTCATGTTGGCTATAATCCCACGCGGTTAGTCTGTGGCACGCAACACGCCCCGATCCGTCAAAGAATGGCATCTGCAGCCACTGTTGAATTATTTGGCAGTATTGGCACTTCGTTTGGTAATAATAGTTAAGGCAGGGTTTGGCCTTACTGGATGGGAACCCATACCCAGTGGTGTTTATAGACTGTTGATATTCGGCACGCCCCTAGGGTTCCCGCAGCTCAGGCCTTCAAATCAGCACAATCGTCTCGTGTATGCAGGCTGCAGGCGTCCCTTCTCTGCAGCCCGCCTCCTGTCCTGCCTGGAGGGGTGTCACACGTTATATGCCACCATGCATGTGATGGTCATCCCTGCCTTCCGGGAGAGGGTTCACTCATGAGGGCCAAATCACCACCGCGGCCTCTCCGTCCCGCCTTCTCGATTCTCCTGCAGTCCGTCTCCTCTTCTGCCTGGGGCCCCTACGCTGATGTGCGCCCCTGCCGTGCTTTGGAACGCCGTCTAAAACTGGGCCTGTCCAGCCGCCCACTGCCTCACCGACAGTCGGATTCCGCGTCTAGCTTACTGTCTTTGAAGCGGGGCCCACGCGGCCCCGGCTGCATTCCTCAGGTGTCCTCCGGTCCGCCTCCAAACCTTCCCAACCACTGGTGCCTGCAGCCAGCCTCGATGTAGGACAGCGTGTGGTAGTCCCAAACTGGCGGCGCTACACTTTTGGGCCGCACGATACAGGCCAGATGGCTCCCCTCAGGCCGAGTGGAGCTCCGTACCGGCCCGACTCGGCCGCCGAGTCGGGCCCTTGCCTGAGACCTCAGGCCACTCGCGCAGCTTCAGCGCTTCCCGCCGGCAGTCGGCTCCAGACCACAGGGGCGTAACTCTGCTTCCGCGGCAGGCAACGCGGCCGGAGACCGATCAGTCGGTGCCCCTTCCTAGCGCCGATTCAGCGCCGCATATGCAGTGTAGGATTCTCCGGATATTGGGCGGATTTATGCGGGATGAAGGCTCGGCTCCACAGAGCTCCCAAATCAGGCGGCCATCTTCGCTGGCACCCGGCCATGCCCCACGTACTATATTTTGACCTAGTTACTACTTAAGGGTGAACTTCAGTGATCTGCTTACAGTGCGCAATATCCACAAGCCTTATTAACTGTGCGCATCAGCGAAACTGCATGCAACTTCAGCAATTAAAATTTAGGCCAATGCGCACAATCCCAGAAACGGTATTTGCTGTGCACATCAGCGGAACCATCAGCCCGATTACTGATGGCACATATTTATACAGGGAGGAGTCACTTTAGTCTGGTGCTCAATTACATGTGTAGATGTGAGTCTGGTGGTGCCTGATAACTGAAAGGCACATATTTGTTTACATACAATTTCATATATGTCTGATTTATTATTCCTATTACAGCGCCTTCTACCTTGAGAAGGCCCATCCGAGACCAGTGTGTGTACAAAACCCATGCCGACAAATCGAGGACAAAGGGATTGGAACATGGTCTAGGGACACTAACCCCAAATCCTACATCAAAACGCACGTTTAACTGATGGAGAGCTATGAGCGACCTGAAGCGTAATACTGAGAAAAAGTAACCTAGAGAATTGCTGCAAATTAAAGTAAATAAGAAAAATGAATAAAGAACTACATAACAACAACTGTGTGACCTGGAAGCCAATTGTTTCTCAATATAATCCTAGTTTGTGATTACCTTACAGTGCTCACATTATCATCCGCGCTAGAATAGATGGGAGTCTGGGGTGTCTGGTCACAGAAGCTCATTTACATACAAAGGGGGTGACAGCCTGTTCACAACGCACAGCACAACTTGTTTACGTAAAGTGCTAGTACACAGAACAGGTTAAAGTCTTGTGTCTCTTTTTTTCATTTTCTTTAATATATCCTGCACCTTGCTCTGTTCTTCTCTTTCTCTGATTTCAATTCATCATAAATTACTCAAATTCACTATTGCTTTATCAGCACGGCACAAGTCGGAGGGTAGCCACAGTTTGAAGGGGTCCCCCCACTATTATCTAGAAACAGGACTCAGTTCCACCTAGCTCCTTAGCCTGCAACTGGTAATTGTTACTTTGTGCCCCAGCACTGCAGACACAGGCCTCTGAGTGTTTGTTTATGTGAGTGGCGCAAGAGAAGAACAGAGAACTTGACAAAATTAGTCCTTCTATTGCATAATACATTGTAAATGTGAAAGGGGTTTAGGGGCTGGATAAAGAATAACGTCAGGAAACAAGCGCAAATTAAAAGCACATTTTATTTACACTTTCAGTCATTTCCGAGTTTACTTACAAACTAATAGTGGGCAAAACACATGATGTATAAAAACTGAAACCAAAAACTTATTTTGACATTATTATATGTTTCTTGTTTCTTGTTTTTAAAACAGGCCGTCAACCTTTCACGTGAACATTATTATAAGGGCCTGACATCACTTCTTGTGATGTCACTACATGTGACGTCACTGTGATTTGCATATGATAATGGGCTCCTTCACTATTTTCCTTACTTGTGCCCTGTTCATTGGCATGACATGGGTCTATAGGTATTAAAAATAAACATTAAATTCACAGGTGTTCAGCCCGTTTCTCTGGTGACGTCACACATTGGCATGTATTCGGCTGCTTCTTCTATTTTTAGATGAGTACAAATAACGTACCGTTCCCCCTCCTTCCAATTCGTTCTTTTTCTCCCCCTCTCTTTGTCTCTCTCGCTCTCTTTATCTCTCCCCCTCTCTATCTCCCACACACTCCTGTTAGCATTAGCTTCATGAATGTCACTGCCACTTCTGACATTCATACAACAAATCCTTCAGAACATTTGAGGACAAGGGACAATCAAGTGTGGAAGATGAGTTGCTGGGAGTGCAACTGATTGTCCTGGCACATATATGCTTTTGATGTGGGATTTCGCAATTTCACCACATTCTTCAAACAGAGTCTACTGTTTACAATGGCTCAATTCTGGTAAAAAGTAGAGTTTGGCAAGTCTCAAAATGAATAGGGAGAGCCAAGTCGGAAAGGAGCCACGGGTCCCACTTAGTAAGCAGGCGCAAGGCACGAGCTGATCCATCAACCGATAACAGTGTGTAAAAGATGCAGCAAACGTTACTTAAAAACAAGGTGTATGCTCTTTTATATCTAAAAATAACACCTGTGCTTCGCTTTAGTTCATTACATATACTGCAGTGGCATTTGTCAATAGTAATACATGCATTTTATCAATGAAGCTTCCGTCTCCAGAGCCCTGACAACATGGCCACTCTGGGTGTGTTGGGTTTATAGGTTTTATCACTAATCCGACAAGTTAGCTGAAAATACCCCTGTTAGTCCCAGTATTGTTCAGTGTTGATTTTACAGGTAGTGTGGTCAGGGGCGATTGAATGTTTCCCTTTGTATCTCTTCTTCACCAAATAAAAATCAACAATGTTTCTTTTCTTTTAATCCACATTGTGCTTGTCTCCCACTGTGTATCCTGGTACATCATGTCACTTTGCTATGTGTACGGAAGTGAACAATCACTGGAAACAAACACTTTTATAATTCTGCAAATACTGTTATCTGTTTTTCTTCTTTGCTACTTTCGGGTCTTTTATCATCTGGTATTTCAATGTCCTACATAATTTGATTTTTTTCTTTTTCCGTAATTTATTCCTCTCACAATAACTGCACTGTTTTGCTCTTCTCTATATCCTCAGAAGGGTCAATATTATTTTTGATGTTCTTAAGTTCTTTCCGGAATCTCTGCATCTCTAGGATTATTTCCATGTGAGTTAAATGAAGGAGTGTATTCACTGAGGGCTGTGTGAGATCGAAAATTGACAAAAACCCTTCTCACTTTCAGTGCCCTTCTATGTTTTCCCCCTGTGTGTTTACTGATGACTTTGTAGCTCTAATCGTTGACTAAAGCTCTTCCCACATTCATTGGAGTGGCTTTCCCCCTGTGTGTGTTTGTTGATGTTTTCGTAGCATTGATAACTGACTAAAGCTCTTCAAACATTTACAGCAATCATATAGTTTTTTCCCTGTGTGTATTCTCTGATGTGTTTGTAGGTCTGATAATTGACTAAAGCTCTTCCCACATTCATTGCACTTGAATGTTTTTTCTCCAGTGTGAGTTCGCTGATGATACCTTAATACTGAAGAGAAGCGAAAACTGCTGTCACATTCACCGCAATGATAGGGTTTTTCCCCCCTGTGTGTCCGCTGAGTTGTTTGGAGGTTTGATAATCGACTAAAGCTCTTCACACATTCACTGCAGTTGAATGGTTTTTTCCCCTGTGTTCACTGATGATTTTGTAGGTGTGATGACTTTGCACTTGAGTGGCTTTCCCCCTGTGTGTGTTTATTGATGTATTCGTGAGTTGAAAACTGACTAAAGCTCTTCAAACATTCCCAGCAATCAATGAGTTATTTTATCTACATAATTAAGTTTGGGGAACCATCTTTTTTTTAAATGAAGTTGAAATAGGTATTTTTACTGTTTCTGTAAAAGCTCAATGCTATCCCTTGCACAGACATTGGGGGTGTTTTCATATTCCCTTTTCTAAAATCTCACTTCTATCTATTCTTGTAAGGCAAAATAGGGTCCCTTATATCAGATTGCATGCATCACCTGGAATGTGGTATAATAGTTCAAAATGATGCAATTGTCTCCATGATCTATAATATCTGATTACTAACTATTACATGTAAATACCACTTTTTATATTGGAATTTTCACTCTTCTTCTTTTTCTTCTTCCTTATCACCCCTTCCCCCTACCTTTTCTGACATATACACATATGTTACTTAGTTATATTCTTCTCTAAGGAAACTCTGAACTTAGTTTAGAAGCTTTGCCTTGTTATTTTAATCCAATCAAGAAATGAAAAAATGTTCTTTAGAAATCTGCAAATTGAAGACTCCCCTTGCTCCACTTATTCCTCTGCACTCTTTGGTTTCTTTAATTCTGCTCTCTTGGGGTCACTCAAACTACAGAGAAATCTTTTGATAAAATACACTTTATTTTTATTTACAGCCTTGAGAAAGCCCTGGCGCCACTCGCCACACAGGGTGAAACACGTGTTGGCTGTTTGTGTTCAATCTTGAATCAATAAAGGACTTGTTTGGAAAAACTGTAATGAAAATGGAATGAATTTTTTACGTCTGAACGGCACTGTGCACCCAAGGAAAAAAGATTTAGCCTCAAATTAATACATCTACAGAACTGGAAGACATACTCATACTTTCCTCAAAACTTTGCAATTTTGAAGCTCAGAGGATCCAGAGCTTTGAGTATGATTCCCTTGCCTCTATAAAAATTGTGAAAACAGATATAGGCCTGGAATCCTTGGACCTATTGATTTTGTTGAAAATTTAAATTACGGATTATCGAGCACCATATCATAAGATAGCAAATGATTAGCCTACATCAGTAAATCGACATTTGCCAGAAAACAAAGCATTGGTGCATAAAAAGATCCTAATCCAAAATGTCCACCTATACAAATTGACGCGAAAGACGAAACAATAGATTAGAAGAAGCATTTGACCCCTCGTGCGCTGCCATTAGCAAAACATCGAGCTCAACTAATTTATTATCAGCTAAAAGTACATTTCAAGCATTGGAGAAAGCAGCCAAAAAAGAAACCTCCAAATGGTGGGAAGGAGCATCACTCAAAAAAATATCTGGAACACAATCTTATCCCTCGTGGATTACAAATTCTTATCTTTCCTCCAATAGAGACCACGGCTCCTGAAAAATTACAACTTTGGGAAGAAAATCTACGCACAGCCTCCAATAACATGCTAAGACAGCTAATAGATACAGCGCAAGAAAAATTTGAAAAAAACAAATCAGAGGTTGATACTTTATCCAAACGAATTGAGGATGCAAATTGGGGTGATATTACAATGAAAAACTATGATATCCTAAACAAAATCTTGGATGAATATGAAGAGAACATAATCCAAAGGAAAAATCACAAATTTAGACAAGACTTGAATGACTAGGGAAGGGTTTATACCTTCGCACAATAATATGACAACATTAACACCTCAACATCAAACAGTAATACCAGAACCACAAATCAAACCCCTACCTCATTGGAAGCTGGCTCAGTAGAAGAACTACCAACAACTTGCAATACTCGTCCACAAGTAAATTTTCAGGAAGAAGTTCAACGACATCGACTAGGGAATGTCCAAGACAATCGCACCAGACCTCCAAACCTGGGGACACCAAAACCAAGTACAATAGGAGTTCAAACCAGAGCAAGAAAGAAGGAAGTGTACACGGCAAAACCCTAACTAATAACCTGGTGATCAATCTGTCTACTACAAACCTTACTGATACAAACAACCAAATTATCAATAAAGGATTATCCTTCTGCCCAACTGTGTGTGTTCGCTGATGTTTTTGAAGGTGTGATAACTGACTAAAGCACTTTGCACATTCACTGCACTTGAATGGTTTTTCCCCTTGTGTGTTCGATTATGACGCTGAAGGTGTGATAACAGACTAAAGCACTTTGCACATTCACTGCACTTGAACGTTTTTTCCCCGTGTGTGTTCGCTGATGTCTTTGAAGGTGTGATAACTGACTAAAGCACTTTGCACATTTACTGCACTTGAATGGTTTTTCCCCTGTGTGTATTCGCTGATGTCTTTGAAGTTGTGATAACGGACTAAAGCACTTTGCACATTTATTGCACTTGAATGGTTTTTCCCCTGTGTGTATTCGCTGATGTGTTTGAAGGTGTGATAAGTGATTAAAGCACTTTGCACATTCACTGAACTTGAATGTTTTTTTTACTGTGTGTGTTCCCTGATGATACCTTAATGCTGAAGAGTCGTGAAAACTACTGTCACATTCACTTCAATGATAAGGTTTTTCCCCCTCGTGTGTTCGCTGATGACGTTTTCGGTCTGATATCCGACTAAAGCTATTCCCGCATTCATTACACTTGAATGGTTTTTCTCCTGTGTGTATTCGCTGATGATTTTGAAGGTGTGATAAGAGACTAAAGCACTTTGCACATTCACTGCACTTGAATGGTTTTTCCCCTGTGTGCGTTCGCTGATGAACCCTTAATGCTGAAGAGTCGCGAAAACTACTGTCACATTCACTACAATGATAAGGTTTTTCCCCTGTGTGTGTTCGCTGATGACATTTTAGGTGTGATATCTGACTAAAGCTCTTCCCACATTCACTGCACTTGAATGGTTTTTCCCCCGTGTGTGTTCGATTATGATGTTTTTGTTCTGATATATAACTAAAGGTCTTCCCACATTCATTGCACTTGAATGGTTTTTCCCCTGTGTGTGTTCGCTGATGTCTTTGAAGGTGTGATAACTGACTAAAGCACATTGTACATTCACTGCACTTGAACGGTTTTTCCCCTGTGTGTGTTCGCTGATGAACCCTTAATGCTGAAGAGTTGCGAAAACTACTGTCACATTCACTACAATGATAAGGTTTTTCCCCTGTGTGTGTTCTTTGATGACGTTTTCGGTCTGACATCTGACTAAAGCTCTTCCCACATTCATTGCATTTGAATGGTTTTTCCCCTGTGTGTGTTCGCTGATGACTTTGAAGTTGTGATAACTGACTAAAGCACTTTGCACATTCACTGCACTTGAACGGTTTTTCCCCCGTGTGTGTTCGTTGATGTGTTTGAAGGTGTGATAACAGACTAAAGCACTTTGCACATTCACTGCACTTGAACGGTTTTTCCCCCGTGAGTGTTCGCTGATGTCTTTGAAGGTGTGATAACAGACTAAAGCACTTTGCACATTCACTGCACTTGAACGGTTTTTCCCCCGTGTGTGTTCGCTGATGTCTTTGAAGGTGTGATAATCGACTAAAGCTCTTGACACATTCACTGCACTTGAATGTTTTTTCTCCTGTGTAAGTTTGCTGATGAAGCTTGCGTAGTGATGACAAACTAAAGCTCTTGCTGCATGTGTATGATTCTTCTTTCTTGGTTAGTGTCTCTGGGTCGGGTATACATTTGTCTACATCCCATGACTGCATTTCCTGATGGGCCGACATGGCTGATAAAACACTTGGCTTTTTCTCACACACTTTATATGTGTGCAGTATTTTCCACGTTTGATTTCTGTTTTAACAATAAAATGCGATAGCCACCAAATATTTGCCACACTCCTAATATGTAGAAGGTGTCTTTGTAGGCGATTGTGCCTTTAGATTGGATTATGGCAATGCATGCTTGCGGGTAAAGATATATCTTCCTTCTGACCGGTGCAAATTGGGACAGTCCGTTGTATTTTAGATATAAGAACTCCTCTTTCCTTTACCCGTCAGTTGTCTGGCTCCGCTCTGTTGTGCTCTTCTCTGGTTACTGTGGTTTGCCTTGATAGAGTTTACAATTCTCCTAGAGCACGGAATGATGGCTTGTCATTATTTTATAAAACAGAGCACTGCGGTAATCACATCATACCGCCCCCATGATCAAAGCTGGTGTTGGACACTTGTTTATACAGGAGACGGTTTGTTATTGTTGTTGCCTTAATTTTCCAAGGTCATTTCTTCGTCTTGTGGCGTGGAGGTGCACAACTCAGACTCTTACAATCACTGAACTGCCCTTGATGCTTCATCCGGGATCTGTCAGTTTATGTGCAGGTTCCCCTGTCGCCAACTGCGCTGATGTTTTCCTGAATACTGAAGCTCATTATTTCTGCTGTTTTTGAAGATTTACCGCATTCGCTTCATTATTGATGGTTATTTCACACATTCAAGGCTTGTTTTCTGTTGGATGTAAAGATATTTAAAATTATTAAATGGAAACATAATGGAATGAGAATTCACAATGTTTAACTGGTTGTAAAAGACACTCCACACAATGCAGCCCAGCCCCCCCGCGAGGCTACGCTGCGTGGCGCGACAGTAAGGGAACAGGTGCGCACCATAGTTTCAGAGATACGGCTCTCTCCTTCCCTTTCCCTTGCGTCGGCACGGATTATAGCGGCACTGCATCAAGCACACACCTTAGCACCAGAGCGCTAGCGTGTGTGTGTCTGTGAGTCCAGCATGGGTTTTGTACAGGGAGGACACCCTTCCTGTACAAATTACTATGCCTCGACACGAGGGAAAGCTTTTACCATTTTGCATACGTGTTGCACAGTGCAGCACACATGCAAAGTCAGAAAAGGAAGAAGAAATGAAAGCATTTCTACTTCCTTGCACCTAGTTTTGTTGTTGCACAAGAACACCCATGCACCACCCTTGGCAGGCCCCCATGGCACAAAGTAATGCCAAACAATGCTATGCGCAGTGTCACATTACTTTAACGTTATTTCCAGCGCTAAATTAGGAAAAAAGATTTTGCGCCATTTTGTGCCTCTTTTGTGACGCAAACACAGTGCAAAATCTTAGTATCGCTTTTGAAACTTAGCAAGGAATATTTCATCATACACAGATATTTAACTAAATGTTATGTTGATCAGGTGACATTTTATTAATGTCTGGAAAAGAGGTGATTTACCAGGGTTTACAGAGTAACTGAGCAAAGTAAGGGCACTCACGTAGCACCCAAGTGCTAGAGGTACAGTTTAAGATAGACGCATATGGTCAAGATTTCATTTAAACAACAGTAGAGTGTAGAAAAAGAGATGGATCAGGCTGGGCTGCAAAATTTCAGTAACTCTTTATGTAGTATACAACAAAAGTAACTCCATTCACACACTTTTTCTCATTCTTTCCGATTTACTTAAAATCATCTCAAATACCAACTCCTGTCTTTACCTGCTGTTCATAAGTCACCTTTGACACTTTCAACAGCTCCCTTGGATCAAGCATTTCTGGTTTCTTCTAACCTGGAAGATTGGAACATTATTGTGAGTTGAGGGGGGTTTCCTATCGCCATAACATCTCTCCATCCCCATGAAACTAGTGCAGCTTACATCACCCGGTTCTGGCCCAGAAAGACAACTTTAAAAAGCAAGCCTTTAGTTATTCCTAAAGTAGCTATAGTTCTGTAAGATGCAGCTCCTTCCGGGGCTTTTGTGTAAAACAGAGTGAGGGGTTCACTGTAAGGCCCATCCTTTACATTATAAGCGCAGATAAGGCAAACAAACGTTGATTCATATAATTTAATATTCAACAATATCAGTCATTTAGTACTGATAGAGAATCCATCACAACCTATAATTTACCTGAGATATCCCCTGAGCAGATTTGTGCATATTACTCTTTTTTTTCCCCTTTTCCACCATTACATGGCATCCGGCATGACACTGTCTGTTTGGGGCCCAGGATGCCACTTTGTGACTGGATGGGCATTTGGCAGAGTGGGAGGAGGTGTCAGTTATCCACAGGTGATGCAGCATTTCTACCTTTCCATATTTCTCATATTCAAGTTTACCTAATTTCCTGTCCTTCGGCGCACTAACTCTGTGGGGTTCATCAGAAGTCAGATAACTGCCTGATACTCACAAGGCCATGGATCTCACTTCTTCTACAACATTTATTGCAGACATAGGGCCTAGTTAGAAGTTTGTCCAACAGATTATTGCCTCAAAACTAGGGGTGGGTGAAGAATTCCGCTCTGCCCGCGGAGAAAACACTCCGCACTCTGTGCAGACTTGTTCCAAAAAACTCCATGCAGAACGGAGTTCTTTTCTCAAGCGGTTCGCCAATGGTAAGGTGGCGAGCGCTTGAGAAAAGATATAACGCACTAGACCTCCTCCTGGCGAGATTTCTCAATGCGGGAGGTCACGGCAGGTCGCGACCACTCGAGTGTTAAAATCTGCCATTCTCGTTGATGAAGGTGCCATTCGATTAGAATATCAATTAGAGCGGCAGAAAGCAGCATCGCCCTCTGGCGCGACGCGTAGTGCTGTTCGTGCTGATTTTACAGTGGGGGGTTAAACTCCTGGCAATAAACATCAGTGAGAGCAGCGCAACTTAACAAACTCTGCCAGTAGCAGAAGACTGCAGAGTGCGGGGAGTTTCCCTAGCACTTCGTGGAATTCCGGGGAGTAAAACTCTGCAAACTAGACCAAGGCATCATCAAAATGTGACAGATATCCTGCCTGCCTTATAATTGCCACAGGATGCAATGCATTTTTAATGGGGCGGGCAGGATACCTGTCACATTTGTGATGGAATAAACCATCCGCTGAACTCTAAATCAGGCCTTTGGTGTACATTGCGTCCAGTGTGGCTAGCTGGGCTTGAAGGATCTTTTGGTTTGTGGGCCTCTCACTGTGTTGAGGTCACCGCCAGGCAGACCTTCTGTCAGCTGTGCCTTGTGCAGATCTGCTTTCCAGACAAGGGCTTCTTTCCTCAATGATCAGTTTAAAGGTCGGGAGAGGTTGAACTGGTCTAGGTCATGTTCTTTATTGCTGTTCTACTGGTCAAGCCACAGACCTCGTGCTTTGAGAAGACGGAGAGTCTGGATTTTCTGAGCTCCGTAGAGCATTGGGACAGTCCTACCACACCTACCACACACTACGAGACTCCAAGAGTCAACGCTACAAGTGCTGCTCCAAGGTTTAATTCAACCACTGTATCTGAACATCCCCTGACAAATGCCAACTAGAGAATAAACAGCCAGCCTGCACCAGCAGACTGCAGAAAGCTTTTCATGCAACTCGAGGTAAATGGACTTTCACTATCTGTCGTAACTGAAGATGTTAAACCTTGGTAACATCAATCCCCTTTGGACAAGGTCCTCCATTTTGCTATCAGAATGTAACTCATCCTGCGCAGACTCAAACCCTCCAGTCCGTATTGCATGAAGCTGGGGGGTTCTCACCTAAAAGAGGGCCCTCCACAAATTGCTGACATTTTGCTGACACCCCCCTGGACAGCCCTGGCAACACACAGACCAACTACACCCCCTCAGGGATCACCCGTCCATCTGCCAGGATCAAGACTCAGATCTTTCAACCTTCTCTGTTACCGTCTTTGGAACGGCCTGTCTCTGGGATTCGTGGAAGCTCCACACTCAGTGAGCTCAGAGTTGCCTTGTAAAACCATCCCATGAGAGTGAAAGAAAAGAACATTAAGTGAAACGCACTGCACAGACATGTAAATAACTCTACCATTATCATTCCATGAACCATTGTCCTACTGCTGATGTTTTGACCTGGATGTTTTGCCGTCTATCACAGCAGCTTCTTCATTTAAAATCTTACTCGCTACTGACCTATGTACTGTTTATGACCCTATGACATCTCTGGCAGACATGCTGTGCTGTCTGTTGCTACATAAATAGGAAATAGATTGCTACTGCAGGGAGAGTGCAGTGTCCTTGCAGTCAGATGCACTTGATTGGGATAAAAGGTACCATGTTTGTTAGAAAAGCTACAACTATTAGAATAATAACACACCAAAAGCAGCGCATATAATGCAATAACAGACCAGGAACTAGAAAAACGTGACGCAAACAATGCGATAACACAGGCCAGGCACTAGAAAAACGTGACGCAAGCAATGCAATAACAGTCCAGGCATTAGGAGAATCCGGCAAAAGCAACACAATAGCACAGGCCAAGCACAGGAGAATCTGATGCAAACAATGCAATAACACAGGCCAAGCACTAAGAGAATCAGACACAAACAACGCAATAACATGGCCAGGCACTTGGATTGACGCAAATAATGCAATAACACAGGCAAGGCACTAGGATTGATGCAAACAATGCAATAACACAGTTCAGGCACTGGAAGAATCTGATGCAAACAATGCAATAACACGGGCCAGGCACTAGGAGAATCTGACTCAAACAATGCAATAACACAGGCCAGGCACTAGCGTTGAAGTGAATAATGCAATAACACAGGCAAGGCACCAAGTGTATCTGATGCAAACAATGCAATAACACAAGCCAGGCACCAAGAGAATCTTATGCAAACAATGCAATAACACGGGCCAAGCACCAAGAGAATCTGATGCAAACAATGCAATAACACAGGCCAGGCACGAGGAGAATTTGATGCAAACAATACAATAACACAAGCCAGGCACCAAGAGAATCTTATGAAAACAATGCAATAACACAGGCCAGGCACAAGGAGAATTTGATGCAAACAATGTAATAACACAGGCAAGGCACTAGGAGAATTTGATGCAAATAATGCAATAACACATACCAGGTACTTGGAGAATCTGAAGCAAACAATGTAATAACACGGGCCAGGCATGAGAAGAATTTGATGCAAACAATGTAATAACACAGGCCGGCACGAGGAGAATTTGATGCAAACAATGTAATAACACAGGTTTGGCACTAGGAGTATTTGATGCAAATAATGCAATAACGCGTGCCAGGCACTAGGAGAATTTGATGCAAACAATGCAATAACAGTGGCCAGGCACTAGGAGAATCTGATGCAAATAATGCAATAACGCAGGCCAGGCACTACGAAAAACTGATGCAAACAATGCAACAACACAGGCCAGGCATGAAGAGAATCTGATACAAACAATGCAATAACACGGCCAGGCAGTAGAAGAATCTGATGCAAATAATGCAATAACGCATGCCAGGCACTAGGAGAATCTGATGCAAATAATGCAATAACGCGTGCCAGGCACTAGGATTGATTCAAACAATGCAATAACACAGGCCAGGCACTAGGAGAATCTGATGCAAACAATGCAATAACACAGGCCAGGCACGAGGAGAATCTGATGCAGGTGAGCATGTAATACCTGGCGGGATCTAGTGTACTGTGTGGACAAGAGGGTGGGAGGGCAAAGACTAGCTTCATATGGACTGAAGCATGGGCAAAGTGAGCAATATTTTAAGGAAGTATTACCATATAGTAAATCATGCAGAGTCAGTTTTTTTTCTTTTCGGGCCAGGTATGGGATATTACGTACCAAGGGGTGTCAGAGAGATTATAATCTTCCCTTCAAGGGTCATCTGCTTTACAAAGAATTTCAATACAGGGAGTGACTCTAAAAAGCAGCGACGGGACATGCAGTGAGAGGAGAGAATGCAGATTATCACTAACGTTATGGAACAGCACACAACTTTAGAGGCTGCTTAGAAACAAAGGAGATCCCTGAAATGGGCTCTGCACTTGGCCCCCTAGATAGAAGAGCTCAGCTCAGCCCCAGGGACCCCTGACAGAAGAGCCCGGCTCAGCCCCGGGACCCCGGATAGAAGAGCCAAGCTCAGCCCCAGGGGCCCCAGATAGAAGAGCCCAGCTCATCCCCCCAGGAGCCCCTGGATAGAAGGACCCAGCTCAGCCCCGGAGGCCCCCGCATAGAAAAGCCCAGCTCAGCCCCAGGGGCCCCCGATAGTAGAGCCCAGCTCAGCCCTAGAAGAGCCCAGCTCAGCCCCAGGGGCCCCGGATAGAATAGCCCAGCTCAGCCCCAAGGGCCCCCCGGATAGAAGAGCTCAGCTCAGCCCCAGGGCCCCCAGATAGAAGAGCCCAGCTCAGCCCCAGGGGCCCCCGGATAGAAGAGCCCAGCTCAGGCACAGGGGCCCTGGATAGAAGAGCCCAGATCAGCCCGGCTCCTGCAGAGATTCCCTCCAGGATTATTCAGTCTATTTCTACAAACACAGCAGAAAGTGCTGACAATCTCCTACCTGAGCAGAGACCTGTGCAGACATGTCCAGGCTCTCTCCTCCTCCTAGGGCTGGGGGGGGGGGGCAGGTCTGGGGTCTGGGGGTGGTAAATCTGGGGTTTGAGGGGGTTTGCAGATGAAGGTAACTGCACAGACAGACAGGGCTCCTTCCTCCTCTGCTGCAGGCTGCAAACACCAGGAGAGGCCGGAAGTGATGTCACAGCCGCTGCTGGTGCTGTCTCTGCCGCCGCTGACCCGGAAGAGGAAACCCTTCTCCTTCCATCCCATGTGCAGCTCAGTGATTTCATCAGCAGGCGAGGGGCGCCCTCTGGTGGCCGCTGATGGAATGCCGCCTCCAGGCTCCAGCAGGAAAACAAGCACTGGCACCTGCAAAGACACAGACATGAATGTTTAAGACACCCACAGTCCATGACTTGGTCTCATATGGGAAACAAGCATTGGTTCAAGACACAGACATGCGTGTTATGGGAAACAAGCATTGGCGCCTGTAAACACACAGACATGGGTCTTATGGGAAACAAGCATTGGCGCTGTAAAGACACAGACATGGGTGTTATGGGAAAAAAGCATTGGTTCCTGTAAAGACAGACATGAGTGTTATGGGAAACAAGCATTGGTGCCTGTAAACAAACAGAAATGGGTGTTATGGAAACAAGCATTGGCTCCTGTAAACACACAGACATGGGTGTTATGGGAAACAGGCCTTGGTGCCTGTAAACACACAGACATGGGTGTTATGGGAAACAAGCATTGGCTCCTGTAAACACACAGACATGGGTGTTATGGGAAACAAGCATTGGCGCCTGCAAAGACACAGACGTGGGTGTTATGGGAAACAAGCATTGGCTTCTGTAAAGACACAGACATGGGTGTTATGGAAAACAAGCATTGGCTCCTGTAAACACACAGACGTGGGTGTTATGGGAAACAAGCATTGGCTCGTAAAAAGACACAGACATGGGTGTTACGGGAAACAAGCATTGGTGCCTGTAAACACACAGACATGGGTGTTATGGGAAACAAGCATTGGCTCCTGTAAACACACAGACATGGGTGTTATGGGAAACAAGCATTGGCGCCTGTAAACACACAGACGTGTGTGCTATGGGAAACAAGCATTGGTGCCTGTAAACACATAGACATGAGTGTTATGGGAAACAAGTATTGGTTCCTGTAAAGACACAGACGTGGGTTTTATGGGAAACAAGCATTGGCGCCTATAAACACACAGACATGGGTGTTATGGGAAACAAGCATTGGTTCCTGTAAAGACACAGACATGCGTGTTATGGGAACCAAGCATTGGTGTCTGTAAACACACAGACATGGGTCTTATGGGAAACAAGCATTGGCGCCTGTAAAGACACAGACATGGGACACTCACAGTCCAAGGACAGGCCTCACCCTTGCATGGTGTGCTCTTGAGGAGCCTCAGATTCAGCCCCTCATGCCAGCTCTGCTCCCTCCCTCAGTGAAATACCAGCAATTTGATCATTGTTTAACTTCTTCAAAGGCACAGACATGATATTCAGGAGTGAATTGAAATGAGGACTTGTATTTCATTCAATGTGTGCAATGTAGACACAGCTGCTGCAGTGAGGCTGAGCAGCGTTTCTAATGTTCCTGTTCCTGGGGGTGATTCTGTATATTTGACAGGGCCGTGAATCCTCAAGCCATAGCTGCCAAGCTTTCAGAATGCTATGTGTGACATTTTCATAATTTCAGTGAAAGTATGAGTGACATTCCAATGACTATGAGTGACACTGTCTTGCGGCGGGCAAGATCAAGTAATAAAGATTAGAGAAACAGATAAATATCAGAAATTACCCCCATTTGAGCAACAAGAAACTCTAATAAGGTCTTAAAACTGCAGCAAAGCAGCAGAAATGGAAAGAAGGGCAGTAACCGGAGACAGCAGCATGACTGAGGCTCTCAGTAACAGAGACATTTTCCCCCTGAAATAAAACCAAACACGTAAGTCCACGGAAGAAGCTAAATATCAGAAATACGCTCTTTAAAACAGTAATAAACTTTGGAAAGATGTTCAAGCTTCTGCACAGCCCCTGAATTGCAAACTAACTAACCCACAGCCCCTTTCTAAGATGAATGTTACTGGAAGGGGGCCTGCTAGCAGAAGGCTTGTGTTTTAAAACTTCATGGGATATAAATTGCACACAGATGATCAAACATGGTAATTAAGAAATCATTTTTAGAAGCATTAAATGTGAACTGTAACTCGTACAAGCATGTTTTTTTAAGGAACCATTTCTCCCTTTTCCATCTTAATACTGCTTTTCAAAAAAGGTTTTTGTTTTGTCATTTATAAAAACAGAAGAGTTCAGGTCTTACAAGCAATATTCTGCCTTGGCCGCATGTGGAGAGCAAGGCACGTGCACACTCCAGTACGGATGACAGCACTAGGTCAGGTGTAACATGAAAACAAAGTACAGACCTCCCATGATCGCTTTTAGGTGACCTCGAGACGCCACAATGTACTAAAGAAACAGTCCATGGCAAATAAAATGCAATAGCTTAGACAAAAACGCAGTCATGTAGCTAAGAACCGAAGTATGTGCTCACAAGAGGGGTTCAGTATTAAATACACTCGTATCACTGCTAAACAATTCCCAAGCAGGCCTCTGCAACAGGGTATGAAATAATTGCATAACATTATGATGTGAATGCAGAGCCTGCACACTGCCCAGATGAACAGAAGGGCCCTGCACACATTTGTTTTCAGAAGTTGCTGTCACGGAGAGCTACAACATAGATACTGAGCACGTGAGCTGTGCTGAATTAAGTTTGCTAGAAGAAACCAAGAGAACCTGTTTACTAAATAGATTAATTCAGTCTAAAAACAACGCTACATTGGCACAACTAAGCAGAATAGCTTAGACAATTGTGACAAATGAGGCCTCTGTCTTTACAACAATGGAATAAGACACCTACAATGTATTCGCATGTCTTGTAAAAAAAAAAGCTCTGTCACACACACTAGTTACATGATGAAAGAGAGCGCACGACGGGAACGTCGTACCACACATAAATCAAGGAAAATTTGCAATTAAAGACATTTTTACTTTTTAAGGAACGCTACAAATTTAAGATATTTTCCATTCTTATTGAACGATGCCACTCCAGTAAGCAAAAACATTGCCGGGACTGCATAGAAGAAGTTTCGCCGTGAAGCAGCACAACATTTTACTATTTAGTACAAACAACTCAGGTCACAAACTGGCACTGAAAGTATTAGGAACGGCAGCACTGGCAGCACGCTAGCGCTATTAATAAAATGTAAAGTACACTTCGAAGAAAACTGTTACCTCTCAAGGAGCAGCAATTGTACGGGCCGGTCCTCGCCGCAATGACTACCTCCGACTATCAACTCTCCCCCGTTGCTTTGCACCACATCAGGGTTTGCATTTCTCTGCAGCTTTCTTGTTCACCTCCCCCTTCAAGGGTTCACTCATAAAACAAGGAAAGAAGCAGGTTGTAGTCACAATAAAGTCATGAGACAGAACCATCAGGTGTGACCCACACATGGGTCTCTCACTCAGTGGAGGGGTTCTGAGGATGGAGGGGGTGTTTCACCCGCACAGGGGTCTCTCACTCAGTGGAGGGGGTCTGAGGATGGAGGGTGTATTTCACCCACACAGGGGTCTCTCACTCAGTGGACGGGGTCTGAGGATGGAGGGGGTATTTAACCCACACAGGGGTCTCTCACTCAGCGGATGGGGCCTGAGGACGGAGGGGATATTTCACCCACACAGGGACGGTGGCGAGGGCGAGGGCAAGGTCAGCGGAGCAAAGCTGGCAGTTCGGGGTGTAGAAGCTGAGTCGTCTGCAGAGGTACGCTGGTCCGGTGTTGTGGAGTGCCTTGTATGCGTGGGTGTGGAGCTTGAAGGTGATCCTCTTCTTGACGGGGAGCCAGTACAGGTCTCTTAGGTGGGATGTGATGTGGCTGTGGCGGGGGATGTTGAGGCTGAGGCTTGCAGATGCATTCTGTATGCGTTGTAGTTGTTTCTGGAGTTTGGCCGAGGTTCCTGCGTAGAGGGCATTGGCGTAGTCCTGCCTGCTGGTGACGAGGGCCTGGATGACTGTCCTTCTGGTTCCGGTGGGGATCCATCTGTAGATCTTGCAGAGCATGCAGAGGGTGTTGAAGCAGGAGGAGGATACAGCGTTGACTTGCTGGGTCATTGACAGCGATGAGTCCAGGATGGACCCCAGATTGCTCGCGTGGTCAGTGGGAGTCGATGAAGCTCCCAGTGTGGCCGGCAATCAGGCGTCGTCCCAGGTGGACAGGGTGCAGCCGTCTTGTCCGAGTTCAGTGTCAGGCGGCTGTTCTTCATTCATTCCGTGACTGCCTTCATTCCTTTTTCGGGCAGAGGGATGATCCTTGGGGTACGCCGCAGATGATCTTGGAGGCTTTAGATCGGAACGGAGGGAGGCAGACACTCTGGGTTCTGCCAGTGAGGGAGGAGATGGTCCAGTCCAGGGCTTTGTCGTGGATCCCTGCGTTGTGGAGGCGTGTGCGTAGGGTGTGGTGGCAGACGGTGTTGAAATCGGCCAAAAGGTCCAGGAGGATGAGGGCCGCAATTTCTCCATTGCCCAGCAGGTTCCTGATGTCATCGGTGGCGGCGATGAAGGCAGTTTAGATGCTGGGATTGCTGCAGAATCCAGATTGGGATGGGTCCAGGATGTTGTTCTCCTCAAGGAAGAGGGTCAGTTGTCTGTTGACAATCTTCACAATGACTTTTGCTGGGAACGGGAGTAGGGAGATGGGCCGGAAGTTTTTGAGGTCCTTAGGGTTCGCCTTGGATTTCTTGAGTAGGGCGTTGATCTCTGCGTGCTTCCAGCTCTCCGGTAAGGTGGTGGTCTCGAAGGAGTTGTTGATGATCTGGCGGAGATGGGATGCAATGGTGGAGCTTGCTTTGTTGAAGATGTGGTGCAGGCAGGGGTCTGATGGTAAGCCGGAGTGGAAGGTGTTCAGGATTTTTATGGTGTTGTCGTCGTTGACATGGGTACAGGAGAGCAGAGGGTTGGTGTGGCTGGGGGCGGTGAGTCGGAGATGTCGGTGGCTGTTGGGGGGCCTGGTTGTTGAAGCTGTTGTGGATGTCTGCGATCTTACAGTGGAAGAAGGTGGCTAGGGTGTCGCATAGGTCTTGCGATGGCACGATGTTGTCAGGATGTTGTTGGAGTTGGAGCTGGGGTTGGTTAGTTCCTTCATGACGTTGAAGAGCTCTTTGCTCTTGTGTGCGTTGTTGTAAAGCGTTCCTTGAAAGAAGTCCTTTTGGCAGTTCGAATGAGTTGGTGGTGTTTGCGGATGGCATTCTTTTGGGCTGCATTGCTGTCCGGTGTCTGTTCGAGGTGCCACTTCATCTCGACCCTTCAACAGGTCTACTTGGATGCCTGGAGGTCGGCGGTGAACCAGATGGCTTTTCTGTTGGTGCATCTGTTTGAGGGTTTCTTGATCGGGGCGAGAGTGTTGGCACAGTCGTCGATCCATTGCCTGAGGTTGTGGGTAGCAGTATTGGTGTCGGTTTAAACAACAAAAAAGCATCAAGGGTACAAGGCAATATGACCGCACCTATCTACAATTTGGTCTCTTGTGTATAATGAGTATGGGTGCCAAGAACCTGAAGCCACATACGCCTAGGCTTCCCAGGGCATTCACCCCAAATTTCACAACAAAACACAATGGTTGAGCACTCCACAGTGAATAATAATGAGCCAATACATTTTGAAAATCCGTTCAGTAGGGCTTAAAAAATTATTTTTTCATGCTCAGCGTAGCCAGCGCGTTTCGTCCAGAGGACTTCTTCAAGGCTACAAAATTAAATATACAGAAATATACATATTACAAACCACTATTTACAGATAAGAACCATATTTTTTTTACTTCAATTCACCATAACTTCCAAATACATGATTACTTAGTACAAGTTTAAAAAATTAGACTTTTGCTTTGTAAGCGGACTAGAGTCACCTACTAGATGGATTTCCTTACATGTTCATATTCGTTTTACAAAACACATCAGAGCACAGTGATATTTCAGAATTTAACAGAAGGAGAGAAAGAGAGCCTATTTACATATTTCTTTAACTTTACATTTCCAATGGGAAGGAGCTAATCATACATATGTATGTTATGTTTACTTATCAAGTAGATACTATGTTGATCCTAGAATTTTCTACGTTATTCTGATTTCAGATTTTAAAACATTGCTTACCAAAGGTAGTGAATAGATGTCAACTGTTGATTTTAACGACCAATAGGTGCATTCACGGATGTAATGGTTCAGAGACGCAAAAGTGTGCAGGGATGGCCACCTAGTGTATAGAGAGGAATGTTCTTCTTAATCATACTGATATTTTATGGACATTATGATTGTCCCAGTATTCAACACTAAGGTTTCTACATACCTTGTCAATATGTTATTTGTACGTCCTTCGATTATTTGCTACAATATGTTTAGCAACAACGGGTTCCTTGGATTGTTCAAGGTTTCTCAACCAGTCATTGTGGCGCTTGTAATCCCCCTTTGTAAAAGGATCAATAAATAAAGTTGTGTATAGACGTTGTTTGCATTATACGTCCTACACATATTTATGTTAAAAGCATAGAGAAGGACTGAGCCACCAAACGTGTGTTGTTACCCATAAGGTAATGATAAGGATCAGGAAATACCAGATGTAGGGTGCACTGCTCCTCCGAGCATCACGGACAGTCCCAAGAGCCCAAGAAACCCGCGATCAAACAAGGGTCCCACCAGCACCCACAGAGCATATTACGTGCTCCACCGCCGCCGGCGGACCCGCATCAAAACACGGGCAACCAAGCTCCAGGAGATCCCCCGGGTGCACCAATTCACACCGCCCTCAACTAGTATTTCACCGGTCATGTTTTCAATTCCAGAATGGCCGCGACTTACAAAACGATCATAAAATATAAGAGGCCTGTGCTCAAACAACCACTTATAAAAGGATACTACTCGAGTCCAAATCAGTGGGAACACTCAGTGTTAACAGAGTTGTGTTCCAAGACATATCGCTTTGCTGTTAAGCAAGCTCCGTTCGTGGTGACTTCGGTTCTAATTTGTAACCCCGAGCCAGCACATAAATGCACGTTAAAGACAATTCTAGATAAAAAATAGAGTACCAAAGGAAGCAATTATTTAAACAGGACCTTTGGATTCCAAAGCAATAGAGACCCCCAACAATGAAGCAAAGTGCTCCCAAGATTGGTTCTATTTCATAATATATAATGCTCATGGCAAAGTTAAAGACTAGTCTACTATAAGTGGAGCCTGTTTTAAGTCAAAATTCATCCCCACCCTTAAGGTCCTCACTTACTTAAAAATAGTGGGCCCGATTCACAGAATGAACTTAAGACTCAATCCTAAACTTACTACTATTTTGGTATTCACAGAATTAACTTACTACTTTTGGTATTCACAGAAGTTAGGATTTTGTCTTAAGTTTGTTTTAAGACAGACTTAAGACAGACTTAAGACAAAATCCTAACTTCTGTGAATACCAAAAGTAGTAAGTGCATTCTGTGAATACCAAAATAGTAGTAAGTTTAGGATTGAGTCTTAAGTTCATTCTGTGAATCGGGCCCTAAGTCATCATCCTTCATACATCACCGCTTTCAGGAAAAGTCGATACACACTCATCTCAGAATCGCGGGTTTAAATATCCCGCAATTTGCACTCAGCTTCCAAGTGGTAACGAGACCACTCGATTAGAGTCGCCATCTTGAAGTCGACATATATACATGTAGTATGATTGAGGCACACAAAATAGATGTCTTTTAAAGAGGTTAAAGGGAACGGTTCATCAAGATTAAGTACTTTTCTAAGTTAGGAATCAAGGCATGTCCGTTGTATACAAAGGGAAATGATCGTGTAACTAAGTCCGATTTATAGACGCCATTTTGGAACGGTCAATCATTCTCTGTATTAGGAAAAATAAGGAATAAGGAAAAATTCTTCAAAATGTATTGGCTCATTATTATTCACTGTGGAGTGCTGAACCATTGTGTTTTGTTTAGTATTGGTGTTGGTGGTGTCAGTTGGTGGGTTTCGGGCAAGGGTGGCGATTAGCTGATCTTTGGTGACTTTTGCTCCAGCTGCAGCGTGGGGTCCGTTGTGTGTGGTGGTGCATGGTGGGTTTCTTGAAGGTGAAGTGGATGCAGCGGTGGTCGGTCCAGTGGAGTTTGGTGGTGTGGTTGAAGTTGACATAGTTGCTCGCGGAGAAGATGCTGTTGAGTATGTGTCCTGCAGAGTGGGTGGGAGTCGTGACTAGCTGTTTGAGTCCGAGGTTGTCGAGGTTGTCGGGCAGGGTGGTAGAGCTGCTGTTGAGGTGGAAGCTCAGGTCTTCGAGGCGGATGTAGTCCGTGGATGCAAGGGCGTGCATGCTGATGAAGTCGGGGATGGAGTCGCTGCACTGTGGCCGGGGGGGTCTGTAGACAAGGGTTCCTCTGATGGTGGTATTGGGGTCGATGTGGATCTGGAAGTGCTGGTGTTCGGCAGTGCTGAGAATGTCGTCGGTGCTGGTCAAGATTCTGAGGGTGTGCCTGTGGATGATGGGGATTCCTCCTCCTTCTCTGTTGGTACGGTCCCTGCGGGTGATCTTGTAGCCTTCCGGGATGGCTATGGTGATGTCGGGTGAAGGGGAGGGGTTCATCCAGGTCTCCGTCAGGAATGTATTGTCCGGAGAGAATGAGTCGGGTAGGTCCCAGAGTTCAATGGCGTGCTTCTGGGCAGAGCGGGTGTTGAGTAGTATGCATCTGACGTGGTGGCGTATTGAAGGCTGGTGAAGCTGCAGCTCCGGCAGGAGAAGGATCCTTAGGTGCGCTTCAGGGTGGCCAGGAAGCAGGGGTATAATCGGCCGGTGTTGAGTGCGTGGAGGGTGCTGGCGTTGTAGTGGCGTTCGAGGTGGCCAGGTGGTCTGGCGCTGGGTGCGGTCCAGGCACGGACTATCGCAGGCAGGTTTGCATTTGGCGTGCTTTCGGTACGGCTGCCATTAGAAGGGGAGGTGGGAGGGAGGAGCAGGGGACGCATCGGCGGGAAGGGGAGAGGGAGGCTGGAATGCTGGAGAGCTACAGAGCGAAAATGGGAACAGAAGCAAAGAATACAAAGAAAAGGAATACAACAGTGGGCACAAAATAATACAGCAGCAGAATACAAAAAAGTAATACAACAGTGGGGAACAGATACCGCAAAAAGTAATACAACAGCAGACAAATAACAAGGAAAAAGGAACAGAGCGAACACACAGATACTTACAGCTCACCACTGGGCCAACAGGGATGAGGTGCAGGAGCGAGCCTGCGGGTGGAGGAGGATCTTGAACTCGCAGCAGTGGGGAGCGACTTGCCTGGATCAGGGTCAAGGGTCGCTCCTTTATCTCACTCTTGATTCATGGCTCTTTAATCCACCACCAGCTACTCTCGGCTCCTTTATCTCACTCTTGATTCGACCGCGTGGCTCTTTAATCCACCCCAAACACTCTCGGCTCCTTTATCTCACTCTTGATTCCACCTCCTGGCTCTTTAATCCACCTCCAGACACTCACGGCTCCTTTATCTCACTCTTGTTTCCACCTCATGGCTCTTTAATCAACCCCCAGACACTCACGGCTCCTTTATCTCACACTTGATTCCACCTCCTGGCTCTTTACTCCACCCCCAGACACTCACGGCTCCTTTATCTCACTCTTGTTTCCACCTCATGACTCTTTAATCGACCACCCGACACTCTTTAATCCACCCCCAGACACTCTTGGCTCCTTTATCTGACTCTTGATTCCATCTCATGGCTCTTTAATCCACCCCCAGACACTCTTGGCTCCTTTATCTCACTTTTGATTCCACCTCATGCCTCTTTAATCCACCCCCAGACACTCTTGGCTCCTTTATCTGACTCTTGATTCCACCTCATGGCTCTTTAATCCACCCCAGACACTCTCGGCTCCTTTATCTCACCCTTGATTCGACCTCATGGCTCTTTAATCCACCGCAAGACACTCTCGGCTCCTTTATCTCACTCTTGATTCCACCTCGTGGCTCTTTATCCACCCCCAGACACTCTTTAATACACCCCCAGACAAACTCGGCACCTTTATCTCACTCTTGATTCTACCTCTTGGCTCTTTAGTCCACCCCTGACACTCTCTGTATCTTTATCTCACTCCTGTAGGTCCCTGCATTCTCGCTTTGGCACTTTTTTCTTCTTTCTCTTCCTCTTTCTTCCCGCTCGTGTGTTTTTCACTCCCTCGTTATGGGTCAAAGTCTGATGAGGGAAAATAAGTGCCAGCCTCCAAAACGAGGGTGCAGATGGGCCCCACCTGCGACCACCGGCTCAAATTAAGCTTTAATCAACATCTTACCCCTTGGTTGATAAATGAAAAAATTTCGGGCAATCGGGCAGGGTGAGGGGAAGAAGAAAAACAGGCAGGAAGGAGAAGAACGAAAGGAAAGAAATACAAAAAAGAGAATGCTAAAGTAAGAGAATACGTGCAAGTCACTCCATGACCGCATCTCCTCGACCCATCACTGTGGACTTCTGATACAGCGAATATCTGCGTCTTAGCTTCTTGCTCAAGCGTTATGGTGGCCTCATGATCCTACGGGTGGGGTAATCTGGCCTGGCTCATGGTGGTCTCATGATCCTATGAGTGGGGTGTAATCTGCTCTGGCTCGTGGTGGCCTCATGATCCTACGGGTGGGGTAATCTGGTCTGGCTCATGGTGGTCTCATGATCCTATGGGGGTAATCTGGTCTGGCTCATGGTGGTCTCATGATCCTACGGGTGGGGTAATCTGGCCTGGCTCATGGTGGTCTCATGATCCTATGAGTGGGGTGTAATCTGCTCTGGCTCGTGGTGGCCTCATGATCCTACGGGTGGGGTAATCTGGTCTGGCTCATGGTGGCCTCATGATCCTATGGGTGGGGGGTAATCTGGTCTGGCTCAGGGTGGTCTCATGGTCCCAAGGGTGGGGGGGTAATCTGGTCTGGCTGATGGTGGTCTCATGATCCTACGGGTGGCGTAATCTGGCCTGGCTCATGGTGGTCTCATGATCCTATGAGTGGGGTGTAATTTGCTCTGGCTCATGGTGGTCTCATGATCCTACAGGTGGGGGGTAATCTGGTCTGGCTCAGGGTGGTCTCATGATCCTATGGGTGGGGGGTAATCTGGCCTGGCTCATGGTGGTCTCATGATCCTACGGGTGGGGTAATCTGGCCTGACTCATGGTGGTCTCATGATCCTATGGGGGGTAATCTGGTCTGGCTCATGGTGGTCTCAGGATCCTATGGGGTGGGGTAATCTGGTCTGGCTCATGGTGGTCTCATGATCCTATGGGGGGTAATCTGGTCTGGCTCATGGTGGTCTCATGATCCTACGGGTGGCGTAATCTGGCCTGGCTCATGGTGGTCTCATGATCCTACGGGTGGGGGGTAATCTGGCCTGGCTCATGGTGGTCTCATGATCCTACAGGTGGGAGGTAATCTGGCCTGGCTCATGGTGGTCTCATGACCCTACAGGTGGGAGGTAATCTGCTCTGGCTCATGGTGGCCTCATGATCCTCTGGGGGTAATCTGGTCTGGCTCATGGTGGTCTGATGATCCTACGGGTGGTGGGTAATCTGGTCTGGCTCTAGGTCGTCTCATGATCCTATGGGTGGATTCCTCTGGCCTGGCTCATGGTGGTCTCATGACCCTACAGGTGGGAGGTAATCTGCTCTGACTCATAGTGGTCTCATGATCCTCTGGGGGTAATCTGGTCTGGCTCATGATGGTCTCCTGATCCTACAATGGGGGGGGGGGTAATCTGGTCTGGCTCATGGTGGTCTCATGGCCCTATGGGTGGGGTAATCTGGTCTGGCTCATGGTGGTCTCATGATCCTATGGGTGGGATAATCTGGTCTGGCTCATGGTGGTCTCATGATCCTATGAGTGGGGTGTAATCTGGTCTGGCTCTGGGTGGTCTCATGGTCCTACGGTAGGGGGTTAATCTGGCCTGGCTCATGGTGGTCTGATGATCCTATGAGTGGGGGGTAATCTGGTCTGTCACATGGTCGTCTCATGGTCCTACGGTGGGGTGTAATCTGCTCTGGCTCATGTGGGTCTCATGGTCCTACAGTAGGGGGTGTAATCTGGTCTGGCTCATGGTGGTCTCATGGTCCTACGGTAGGGGGTTAATCTGGTCTGTCTCATGGTGGTCTCATGATCCTATGGGTGGGATAATCTGCTAAATTATGTGAATAGATTGAATAAAGTGTGATTGTTCTATCTTTGCTTTTTAACTGTATTTTCCAAATTGTCGAAGTCGTGTCAGCAAATGTCAAAACTGTACATTTCTGGTTAATGGACCGTTCTTGGAGAGCGGCGGCATCCACACAGTCATCGAGTTAGTATTTTTCAGAAATCAGTCTACAGCAAAGCATTGTTACTAGTTACCTGCTGTTCCCCCAGGTTCCTGGTCTATTAGTTTGGGCATACATTTGTTCTCTTTATAGCATTACTTTGTTTACTGTGCGGTAACATGGGATTCCCTCCTCCACACTTCCACTAAGCGTTATTGCATGGATTCAGAGGAAAGGAGGGATGGCCAGTTCAGATGTTCAGTGCTTCAGGGTCTTTAACAGCTTTATTTTCCACTGTAATGACTCTTTGTGTGGTTCCAGAATCATGGAAGTCTTCCATAACTGTGGTGATTCACAAGAAAGGGGGGAGAGATGACCCCTCCAACTTTCAGCTAATTTCCTTCATAGACAACATCAGGAAAATCTTTGGGAAACTCTTACAGTCACGACTCGAGACATGGACAGAGGAGAACTATATTCTCTCTAACCTTCAGGCCGGATCCTGAAAAGGCCAAAGTAGAATCGACCCGGCTCTGAGGTTGTACATGATCTGTATGAAGTACGTGTCCCTGGAAACTCCCCGCTCTTCGTGGTCTTTGGAGACCTAAAAACAGGATTCTATTCTGTAGCCGCTCCGTCCTTCGGAGTCTTCTGGAGGAAGGAAGATCCCAAGCAACTATTTGAGTATCCGAAAGGATCTGCCCCGCGGCAATCATTCCAGAGTAAGATTCAGTATAAAAGGAGAATGCACAGAGAAGTTTGAAATAAACATTGGCGTTGGGCAGGGTTGCGTACTTGCCCCAGCTTTATTCAACATTCACATCAATGGAACTGTTTCTCTCGGGAATCTTGGTCTCCATGTTCCGATATTGGAGAAGGAGAATATTCCGATCCCGCTGGTTGCAGATGATACAGTAATATTAGCGCATACTGAAAAATCAATATATCAACTTTTGGAAGGCTTCGAACTATTCTCTAAAGTACAGAAGTTAATAATCAATAAAGAGAAAAATATATGATAATTAATCCCAAATCAAAGTTATTGTTGACATTCAGGATTGATAGTAAACCAACTAAGCTAATTAAAAAATGGCTACCTCGGCATAGGAATGGATGACCATTTATATTGGAAAGCTCATCTGGCGAAGTTGGAAACAAACTTGTCGCCACAATTCTACATTTTGCTAACTCAAGCAGCAAGAGACCAATAAAACTAGCACTGACACATTCAAGACAAATGCACGGGTGGCCTGCTCTTATGGTGCTAACTGTGGGATTTTACGAAGGTTCACGATGTTCAAAAACTGTGAAACATCTTCTTGTTACGTGTACTGAACATGGCTCCTGGCACCCCAATGACAGTATTAACAGCGGAGCTGGGGTTCACCGGAGGATCTCATCCCGTAAGACACCTGGTGCGAGTGTGGTCGACTCCAGCTCTTCCCTCATATAGAATGGTCCTGAAGGAACTGCGACGATGCAGGATTACAATAGTTTACCCTGGTTCAAGTACGTTACGAACGTTCTAACACACACTAGTTGAGTAGAGCAATAGAATAACCTGGAACTGATGAATAAGGCAACCATAGAACTGGTTAAAAAGAAATATTGGGCATTCATTTGGCGCAAGCAAGAAGCCAGGAAAGGCATCCTTGCGACTAATTACCAGAAAGTAAAATGTGAACCGCACTGGGAACAGTTTAAGGACTTGCTGTTCCCTCCTGAGAAAAGGGCTTTATATTTCATGTATTATTTAATACCCCCCCCGGGGCAGAGTCAGCACAAGGCTAGAGCGTAGCCTCCACGCGGCTCTGCATCTACTAGAAGTGGTTCCCCCGCTGGAAGCAGAGCATTCTTACACGACAGATCGTGAAGAGCACACTTCTCATATAATTATGAGAAAGGGATTACCGCACAAATTGTGTGAGTAGTATTATATGTGTATATAAATTTTGTTTATTTTGTTTTGTAAGTCCTGACGAAAGCTCTACAGACCTTCGGGCCCAAAGAGCTGAAACATGTCGACAACCTTCTTTTTATAAACCTTCTTTTTATAATACTGCATGGCCCAGTAACTCGGCCAAAACTTAGTATATTTAGTATATAAAATCCTTTTTAACTAATGGAAATTTGCCTTGCAATAATTATATTATTTTGGCATATTTTTTCATTTTTAACAACTTTTTGTGGGAAAATCCTTTTTGTCTCTGGACACTGCATTTGAGACTGGAGGTGCCTCTGGATGAGGCAAGCAGTACACACAAATAGGAATAACCCTATGATAACTGCGTGAATGTCAATGTGGGGCGGATGAAACAAATATACCGCTTTTCCATCTATACATTGACTTCTCTGAGGGTTTCCTTATTTACACTGAACCGAAGGTTGAGCAGTGTTACAAGTGTCCATTTTTGTTGATTAAATAATATATTACTTTTGGGGAAAGAAACGGACACACAAAATCCTCATCCCTCCCTGTTGATTAAATATCTTTATATTTCATGTTCAGATTAGGAACTCTTCCGGTGGGGGACTTTGCTATATCATGGGTAAAGCCCCTGGAGGCGGATCTAACACGTGTCCCAGTACATAAGGGGGCCCGAGTCATTTATGTGTTTTATGCTGCTGTGTGATATGTCGCTTAAAATCCAAAGGTACTACCTACGTCCTCTTTTTCTAAAATGTAATCTGAGATGCTGCAGTGCAGCACTTTTCTTATGTTATAGAACTGATCGTATGGAGATTTGCCAGGCAGTTGCTTCGTATATGCAGACCTACTACTAACAGCAGCGAAGAAAGTGGGTGCAAACCATAAACCAACTGTAGTGATGGTTTTGCCATTTTCCGAGTTGTCTCTGGGGGCTGTGGTCGTCCTTTGATATATCTGCCCTCATAAACTGGAGTGTGGCTCGACTCCGGCATTAAAGGCCCTAGGGCAAAATGGACGACCAGGAGCCCCTTATTGACTGGACAGAGCATCGAGAGGTATTGTTGCACATTTCTACTTGCACCTGCACTTTATAAAATGCTCGCTTAGGTGTTGGACGTCTATTGGCCCATATCTAAGGGTTAATTTCCATAGGGCTGTCAGCAAAACTGTAACTATTTGGTCAAATCCTCGTTTTTGTAACATAATAGATAACGTTTGCGCAGCAGGCTTGTGCTCTTGTTTTATTTCTGTTGCTTATAAGACAGCTTTCAGGCTTCCTATTAGGTATAATTGCTGAGTGGGCAACAAGCAGACGGAGACGCCGGTGTCTGCACCTCGGTATGCGCTTGTTAGATGGGACGCTTTGTAAGATCTAATGACCGCTCTATCTAATTGATTGGTTTTAATAGTGATGTACGTCATCCGTTTGCACTTGCAGTTCACGTCAGATCATGGATTATGCGCAAAGTGTAGTATTGATATGATCTATGCTTAAGTCGTTTTAAATGAACAAGAATTGTGATTGTTTAATTACGTGCTGTAAATATCAATGTTTTAGGCGTTATGGCCAATGTTCCCTCTAATTTTTTTCCTCTATGTGCAGCAGTGGAGGGTCTCTGTGCGATGCAACCAAGGCTATGTGCGCCAGGAACCGAACCTCGCGTGTCTGCGGCGCCAAATGCCACTAGTTTTTGGTGCCCTCCTGGCCTCTGCCCCACTCGCTTATGGTGCCCTTCTGCCCTCTGCCCCACTCATTTTTGGTGCCCTTCTGCCCTCTGCCCCACTCGCTTTTGGTGCCCTTCTGCCCTCTGTCCCACTCGCTTTTGGTGCCCTTCTGCCCTCTGCCCCACTCGCTTTTGGTGCCCTTCTGCCCTCTGTCCCACTTGCTTTTGGTGCCCTCCTGCCCTCTGCCCCACTCGCTTTTGGTGCCCTTCTGCCCTCTGCCCCACTCGCTTTTGGTGCCCTCTTGCCCTCTGCCCCACTCGCTTTTGGTGCCCTTCTGCCCCACTCATTTTTGGTGCCTTTCTGCCCTCTGCCCCACTCATTTTTGGTGCCCTCCTGCCCTCTGTCCCAGTCGCTTTTGGTGCCCTCCTGCCCTCTGCCCCACTCGCTTTTGGTGCCCTCCTGCCCTCTGCCCCACTCACCTTTGGTGCCCTCCTGCCCTCTGCCCCACTCGTTTTTGGTGCCCTCCTGCCCTCTGTCCCACTCGCTTTTGGTGCCCTCCTGCCCTCTGCCCCACTCGCTTTTGGAGCCCTTCTGCCCTCTGCCCCACTCGCTTTGAGTGCCCTTCTGCACTCTGTCCCACTCGCTTTTGGTGCCCTCCTGCCCTCTGCCCCACTTGCTTTTGGTGCCCTTCTGCCCTCTGCGCCACTCGCTTTTGGTGCCCTCCTACCCTCTGCCCCACTTGCTTTTGGTGCCCTTCTGCCCTCTGCCCGCCTCGTTTTTGGTGCCCTCCTGCCCTCTGTCCCACTCGCTTTTGGTGCCCTCCTGCCCTCTGTCCCACTCGTTTTCGTGGTTGCTTTTACTCAGGGCGCCACTCAGCACGGGCAGCATTGTTTGGCAGAGCAGCGCGTTCTTCACAGGCAGGCCCCTCCCTGTTAGTGCACTTCTTAGAGTTTCTTGTTGCTCAAATGGGTGTCATTTTTGATAATTATATGTTTCTCCATATGTTTCATGCTTGATTTTTGCTTCCGATGAAGTGTCACTCATAGTTGTTGAAATGTCACTCAAAATTACAATGAAATTATGAAAATGTGACACATAGCAATTTGTGGCGCTTGAGGCTATGAGGGAGGGTGGGGTAGACTCTGGCCTTTTGTTTAAGTATTGCTGTTAATCAGAGCCCCTTCACAGGCTCCGATTAACAGTAATACTTAAACAAAAGGCCAGAGTCTTTCCCGCGCTTTTCTAACAAAAGCGTAGGCAGTTTCCAAACACACGCTCTTTTGTTAGGAAAGCGCGGGGAAGACTCTGGCCTTTTGTTTAAGTATTACTGTTAATCGGAGCCCGTGAAGGGGCTCTGATTAACAGCAATACTAAAACAAAAGGCCAGAGTCTAACCCACCCTACCTCATAGCCTCAAGCGCCACAAGCCCTCCCCCCACTTCCTTACCTGCACGCCTCACGACCGCTCCGCCTCATTCGCGCCGCTCTCTTTCAAAGCGGCCGGCGGCTCGACTTCCTGACCGTGTGCGCGCTCCACGCTAGGTGGTGCGTGGTGAGGTCAGGAGCGGTGCGAGCGCGCGCGCGCACGCATCTTAGAGGGAACGGTGGTTATGGCATAAACCGCTGACAATAAACCTTTGCCATCAAGTACCACACATGCAGGAATGCTCAGTGGGTTGTGCGCTGCTAGATTTAACATGGACGTCTGTGGAAGTGTGTCCCTCCAGAAAGCAGAGTAGATCATATGGGGGTCAAGAAAGGTTTATTTAAGTATCACAGCTACAGAGACCCCATCCTTCTTCAAGCTAAGACTGAATGACAAATGTCTCTATTCCAGCCCACGGCCCAGCACCCATCCTCACATTCCAGAGTATCATGACACAGGACGACACACCTTCTCCCCCTCACACATTCTAAACTTAAAGAAAATAAAAGGAAACTTAACTATGAATGCAAAGGATACAAAGAACATAAAAGAGAATGCATGTAGGAGCTTTGAAAAACTCAACAAAGCGATTTTATAGGCAAAGAGAAAACTGGGGTGCATGGCAAATGGGAAAAGAGCTCACTTTAAGAAACACAATCGTGCAAACGTCGGGGAATACATTTCAAGTGAAGTGGCCCAGAGCCCCTTTCTCCTGCAACAGGCTCTTCCACCTCAGAGCCTGAATCAGGTTCACTCGTCTTTATTGCATTTTTGAAAACCTTGATACCCTTAAACGGAAGACTGAATTTGGATCTGGGAGACTTCATCTTGACCCAGTCTCCCACGTCGACCACTGTTCTCTTCACAGCCCTCCTTTTATCATACAAGATCTGTATTTTTTTTATCAACTTTTTCTCTCTTTCCATTCCTCAATACTGCCCACTGTATGCCTTCAGCATTGGCATGAGACTCCCTTCCACTAGTACTGCCATGTCAACTTGGTAAGTGCACCCACTGAGCAGTCCCTAAACCTTCCCTTTTCGACATGGTAGCCACCCCTAAGGTAGGCCCTAGGGCAGGGTGTATTGTATGTGAGCACTGTGCCACTGCTATTCAGTGCCACAGTGCAAGTGCTCCCTATATTGATTTGATGTCATGGATTAATGACTCTATGATTGGCTTATTTGGTTTACATGTCAGTCCCTAGTACAGTGCACTGCGTGTGCCCAGGACCTGTAAGTCAAATGCTGCTGGTGGGCTTGCAGCACTGATTGTGCCACCCACAGAAACAGCTTGTAAAGTGTGTCTCAGGCCTGACATTCCAGAGCCTGTATGCAGTCTAGTACTGCCATGTGTACTTGATAAGTGCACCCACTCACAGATTTACGTTCATTATTTCTCACTGGGGTTCATTGGGCACATATACACAATAGTAAGCACGGTTATTTTGTCTCACTATCACTTGTGTCACCACTTTTTTTGTGGTTCTCGAAAAGGAGAACAAACACTGTTTTTTTCTGTCTTTTCTTTACTTCTTACACACTCAGAGAGAGAGTTACCGATGATGAGAAGTGGGTGAGCTGGCGATTGTTATTCAGCAACCCCGTTGGCGGTTCTACCATGAGGTACTCTTTCCCTTCTCTCACATTTTTTCACTGTTGGAAGGTGGGGAGTCTGGATGGTAGCAGTTGTTGTTTTTAGTGAGACACTGTGACAAACAAGAGTAGTTGAACTGTACACACTCGAGGGAATTGAGAAGAGTATTGAAAACCCCGGATTTGTTATTTACGTTAGGACTAAGTGTCTTTTAGGTGAGGCCTTATGTTGTTTATAAAGTGCACCCACTGACTAGTCTCTAAACCGTCCCTTTTCTACATGTTAGCCACCCCTAAGTAAAAGTAAAGTAAAGTCCACATTTGTAAAGCGCACAATCACCCGTAAGGGTCTCTAGGCGCTGGGGGCCGTCGGGAAGATTAAGCGAGCTATTGCCCAGAGTCACATGGTGCTGGGCTAACCTGCTGCCGGAGCCGGGGATCGAACCGTGGTCCCCAGATTCCAGCGTCAGTCGCCCTGGCCGCGGCGCCACACCTCTCCCCGGAGAGGTGTGGCTAAGGTAGGCCCTAGGGCAGGGTGCATTGTATGTGAAAGGTAGGACATGCACTGATGTGTGTAGCATGTCCAGGTAGTGAATTACAGCCAATTTTGTTTTTCACTACTGCAAGGCTACCAGTCCCCATAGGCCAGAAGGGGCAGTTTGGTTATAACACCTTATAATCTTAACTATCCCAGGGAAATGGTAGAAAAATGAATTTAATATGCCTGAACTCAGAATGATAAAATACATCTTTTAGTGAAGTTGGTTTTAAACATTCTGTGTTTGAAACTACCACTTTTAGAAATAGGTATTTTCTTGCCTAACCATCCAAGCCTGCTTCTGCAAGGATGTGTATTACATGTCTGGTCTGGGAGTGACAGGGGCTGAGGGGGCTCCAGGAGACAGGGTGAGTCAGCACTGGGCTGAATAGACCTATCTGCATGTAGAGTGGTGAGAGGAGTAGCACCTGGGCCTAAATAGGGCTGTGCCTGCCTTCCACAATGCTGGCTCCACCTCCTGTGGTGTGTCTGTTGACCCTGGCCCACCCTGACAAAGGAAGAAGTTGTGCACTGGCAGGATGCACCCAGAACTGGTTTAGACTAGGTACAGACACTCTCTACCTTCAGAGACAAAGGATTTGTGTGTATAAAAAGGGGGACCAAGACCCCAGAACTTTAGATCACTTCTGGGAATCAAGGAGAAGAACAAGAGAATCAGCAGGAGTTTTTGACTACCCCTATACCAGTGTGTTGTTTGCTGGGGATGACCTCCAGTGGTTTCTTTATTGCCAAGGAAAGGAGAAAAGACTTTTATTGAAACTTTCATCATCTTGCAGAAAATCTGCAAGGGCTTGAATTTGAGCATGCCTCCTGTCTGAAGTCTCAGGGATACAAAGACTTCACCCCATATGCCTGCCTGCATCTGGAACTTGCTTTTCTGGCTGCTACAGAAGGAAATTGCAAAGCTGACGCCGGCGAACAAAGCCATAATCTCCATCGAAGCCGTGAGCGCTGCTCTGACTTACAACGTAGACCCGACGCCGGCCGCCGTGCCATATCGACACCAACAAGCGACATCGTAACCTGCCACAAGCCCTGAGCGCTGCTCCAACTTTGTGACGTAGGCCCGATGCCAGCTGCTATGCCGCATCGCCTCCAAAGCCGACATCATTGTGGAGCCGATCTTAGAAGTGGGTGGTCAAGAATCCATCGACATCGTGACATTGTACGGAACCTTGGTTTCGGCGCTATCGTAAGGAACCAACGCCTCCCCTGCTTTGTGCAAGCATCGAGGACCTGACACGCGCCTCCCCTGAAGCAAGGAACCGACACAACACAGCGCCAACTACGCTGTGAGCTGTCTTTGTTTTCACTTTTCCAAGGTACTGTTCTTTGTGGGTCTGTTTTGACTGCGCGCTCGAAGCCGCGCACCTCACGGTCGGCGCCGTACTTTGGGATTTCTTTGACCTCGACGTTGTGATAACTCCAGTTGGGGTTATCTGTTGCTAAAAACTGCGTTTAAGTGAATAACCTATTTTTGAGCTACTTCTACCATCTTATTTCTGCTTACAGTATTGTGGATTTTTGTCGTTTGAGTCTTGTGTTAAGTCTATATTAAGAATACTTATTTTTATAAAACCTGTGTGGTGTACATCTGTAGTGTTTTCCCTGTATTACTGTAAGTGTTCACAAATGCTTCACACACTGCCTCTGAGATAAACCTTCCTGCTCGTGCCAAGCTACCACAGGGTTGAGCAGGGGTTATTTTAGGAGTGTCGCCCCCTTATTCTGACTAGAATCAAGGGTCCCTATTTGGACAAAGGTGCAAGCCATTGCTGACTAGAGACCCCCAGTTCTAAAACCCACCTTTTCATCCACTAAGGTTCTTTTGATCATTACCCACAACAGAGTGACCTCCATGTTGGGGACCCTTCCTTTAAATAAACAAAAGGGAGTTTCACCAGTGGACGAACAAGAAGTGAACCTATACTCGCTAACCTACTTCCTCATGGCCAACTCCCAACTTTCACCACAGACAACAGCTTGTTGCAGAGTCTCTTTAACAACCTTGACAAACCTTTCCACCACACCATTGCTTTGTGGATGGTACAGGGACGCCTTCTTATGCTTGATCCCCCTGGAACTCAGAAACTCTTCCATGACTAAGGTTGTGAACTGAATACCATTGTCTGACAAGAGTGTTAACTGGAAACCCTCACGTTCAAATAACTCTTCTAGAAACTCAATCACTTCACCAGACTCAACGGAATTAACCACCTTTGATATCAGGCCAATGGGAAAACATATCAATACACACGATCAAATAGAGATCCTGAGTCTTCAACTTCACAGGTCCCAAAATATCTATGAAAGTGTCCACCACGGACCAGTAGCCTGTTCCCTAATAACCATGGGTTGAGTCCTGCACTTCAATATCCTGTCATAACACGCTCATTCACGCACCAACCTCTCTACATGTACATCCATGGCAGACCACCAATATTCTTACCTGATAATTTGCTTTGTCTTGGCAATGCCTATATGCGAGGTGTGAGTACTCTTTACTAGCTTATAATTTAGAGCAAGGGGTGCAACCAACTTACTACCACACACGAGGAGACCATCCTCCCGCGCCAGATCTTCCCTAACTTGCCAAAAGCCTTCGAGGACCTCCTCACAGTCCTTCTTCTCACACTAACCACCTTTGACCATGGTGAGGACTTTCTGCAAGTCTAAACCGATCATGTGATGTTCCCTCCACTCTCTCTCTGAAATCAACCCTTCGCTAATCACACACAAATTAATTCCTTCCTCCAATTATTCACCTCCAAACCTCTCAACATCATCTGTCATTTCATACTCCACACCACCAGTCTTGACAGACAGTGTGCCAGAACTGTAGAGCCACAACCCACTTCCGTATCCCATGGGAGACAGAGTCAATGCCTTTCTTGGAGAAGACCTCCCTAAGAGGTTTGTGATCAGTACGAATTCTGAACCTTTTCCCCCACAAATCCTTTCTCAGCTTGCGCACTGCCCAGGAAACACCCAGAGCTTCTTTCTCCACAACAGAACAGTTGCATTCAGCACCCCTCAATGGCCTAGAGAAGAACATAATAATTTTAACCTCCACATCAACCTTTTGCAAAATAACTGCTCCTAACCCCTTTGAGCTGGCATCAGTGATGAGATAAGATTCCTTTGTGGGGTCAAAACTTCCTAGACAAGGTGCTTCATTCAGATGTTTCTTAATGCACTCAAACTCTTCCTCACAGCCCTTGGACCAAACAAGTGTGCCTCCCTTCTTGAGAAGAGACCTCAAACAAGAGGTTTTCCCTGCAAAGTTCGGAACAAACTTGTGATAAAATTCAGCCATGCTGAGAAACTTTACAAACTCTTCTTTGTTCAAAGGGTTGTGCAAATTACAAATGGTGCTTAGGTTTGATGCCTGCAGCGGACACAAAATGCCCAAGGTACTCTAATTCTTTGACATCAAATTTGCACTGGTCAGCAATAAGGGTGAGGTGAGCATCAATTAACTTCTTCAATACTGACCTCAGCCTCCCATTATGATCCTCAAGATCCACACCAAAGATGAGCACATCATCTGGGTACACCTTGAAACCCTGAAGGCTTCCAAGAATGCCCTCCATCGCCCTCTGAAAAACTGAGGCCGCAGAAATCAGTCGGTAGGCATTCTTAGAAACCTAAGGGTACCAAAGGGTGTTACCCAGGAGGTAAGGTCCTGGGAAGAGGAGTAAATGCTCTGAATGTTCTGAAGAGGAGTGAAGGCCGGCCTGGTGATAGGCGGAGGTCAAGTCCAAGAAAAAAAATGCCTTGCCCACTCAAGAGAACACAGCATTTTAGTTATGTGGGTGAAAGCATAATGATCAACAATAACTGCTTTGTTGAGCTCCCTCAAGCTCACACAGAGCCTAGCCTCCCCATTGGCTTTGCGGGCCATAACAACAGGAGAGACCCACAACGTTGCTTCAACTTCTTGAATGATAAACTTGGCTAAGAGATTGCCTAATTCAACTTTTATGCTCTCCCTTACTTACAGAGGTGCATTTCTGACCTTAGCTGTTTTTGGAACAGCGTTAGATTTGACCTTTATCCCATGTACATAGTTTTTGAAACAAACACAGTTCACCAGCAAAGACCTCAAGGAATTCCTTGATCCAGTCTCGATTAGCATTACTAACAACCCTAACTGGTGGTAATTTTTTTAGGCAGACAGATCTCATTGGGATAAAGGCAGATATGTAGATCACGTTGATGGAAGCAACTTATGAGCGAGTCCCGCTTCATCGAGACATAGATTTTACCAGGGATGACTCTCCCTTTGAAGTCAATCGTGCCCCAGAAATAACCCAGCAACTCAATAGTCACCATACCTTAACCTTTTGGTCTAATGTCTGGCTTCAACAGGGTGAGTTTGCCCAGCAGATTACACTCATAAAATGTTTTGGGGACTAGCGGTATCTTGGCCCCAAAGTCGAAGAGCATGCTCACTAGAGCATCACTGATCAAAACTAGCTCCTGAGGGCCATCTCTAGCATTCCCTGTGACAGGGAGAACATTGATTCCTTCTAAATCTTCTTCATAAAGATAAACTTCCCTGACTTTTTTATGCTCGTGGCCCGTTCTGCAGCTCTTTGAGACGTGACCTTTTCTCTCACAAGTTTTGCACATGGCCTTCCAACCTGGGCAGTCTTTAACCCGTTGCCTGTGGCGCGAATTTCACCGCTGTGCGGGCATATTAATGAGTGGGTGCAGTTCGTACAGCCCCTCCACACATGCCCACTGTGACGTTAGGGGGCCGTCCGACGCACGCAACGGATTAAAGCTGGCCATATGGCCAGAGTTGCCACACCTGAAGCACTTCCTCTGAAAATTCTTTGTGTTAAAGGACTTTGAAGTGGTGCTCAATATGGGTTTCACAAATCTATCCACCACCACCTTGACATTAATGTTCTCCTTTTTATCACCTGTACTGTCTTTGCGTATAATATCAACACACACTTTTGAATGCCCATGACTTTTGGCTATGGTCAGCACTTCTTGAAGAGATGGTGTGTCTTTTTACCACAGGGCATGTCTTGTTTTGTCGAGGGTGCATCCTAACATGAACTAATCTCTTAAGCGATCCTCTAAAGCGGCACCAAAATTGCACGTGGAAGCCAATTTGCGCAAGGTAGTTATGTACTGTTCGACCGACTCATCCTGCCTTTGCATCCTTCTCCCGAAGTGATATTGTTCAAGGACTGTACTCACTTTGGGGAGGTGGTGCAAGTCCAACTTTTTGAAGCAGATCTCGTATTCATTAAGAGTGTCGGAATCACTATCAGAGAGTTCAGGAAGGTGTTCAAAGAATTCTTATCCCTCAGAGCCCAAACAATGCATTAGCAATGAGGCTTTCCTCCCTGCGCTTAAGTGGCACAGACACGAGCATAATGTGTGGAAACCTTCTTCCACGAGAGAGGAGGAACTTCTGGAGATGTCAACACGAAGGGAGGGGCAGTGACATCTTGCATGATGTACGAGCTATGTTTTCACCTAGTTACTACTTAAGGGTGATCTTCAGTGATCTGCGTACAGTGCACAATATCCACAAACCTTATAAGCTGTGCGCATCAGCGGAACTGCGTGAAACTTCACCAATTAAAATTTAGGCCAATGTGCACAATGCCAGAAACTATATTTGCTGTCAACATCAGTAGAACGATCAGCCTGATTACTGATGGCACATATTTATACAGGGAGGAGTCACTTTAGTTTGGTGCTCAATTCCATGTGTAGATGTGGGTCTGGGGGTGCCTGATAACTGAAAGGCACACATTTGTTTACATACAATTTCATATATGTCTGATTTATTATTCCTATTACAGCGCCTTCTACCTTGAGAAGGCCCATCCTAGACCAGTGTGTGGACAAAACCCATGCCGACAAATCGAGGACAAAGGGATTGGAACATGGTCTAGGAACACTTGCAACAAATCCTACATCAAACCTCACATTTAACTGATGGAGAGCTATGAGCGACCTGAAGCGTAATACTGAGAAAAAGTAACCTGGAGAATTGCTGCAAATTAAAGTAAATTAAAAAAAAACGAATAAAGAACTACATAACCACAGCTGTGGGACCTGGAAGCCGATTGTTTCTCAATAAAGCCCTAGTTTGTGATTACCTTACAGTGCTCACATTATCATCCGCGCTAGAAGAGATGGGAGCCTGGGGTGTCTGGTCACAGAAGCTCATTTACATACAAAGGGGGTGACAGCTTGTTCACAACGCACAGCACAACTTGCTTACGTAAAGTGCTAGTACACCGAACAGGGTAAAGTCTTGTGTCGCTTTTTTTCATTTTCTTTAATATATCCTGCACCACGCTCTCTTCTTCTCTTTCTCTCATTTCAATTCATCATAAATTACTCAATTTCACTATTGCTTTATCAGCACGGCACAAGTCGGGGGGGTAGCCACAGTTTAAGGGGTCCCCCCACTATTATCTAGAAACGGGACTCAGTTCCACCTAGATCCTTAGTCTGCAACTGGTAATTGTTACTTTGTGCCCCTGCACTGCAGACACAGGCCTCTGAGTGTTTGTTTGTGTGAGTGGCGCAAGAGAGAGACAGAGAACTTGACAAAATTAGCCCTTCTATTGCTTAATACATTGTAAATGTGAAACACTTTGGGGCTTAGGGGCTGGATAAGGAATAACGTCAGGAAACAAGCGCAAATTAAAAGCAAATTTTATTTATTCACTGAAAACTGTTTAAAAATTTAATTTCCAAGTTCCACATATCTGTTTAAAAATATTTACACTTTCAGTCATTTCCGAGTTTAGTTACAAACTAAAAGTGGGAAAAACACATGATGTATAAAAACTGAAACCAAAAACTTACTTTTACATTATTTTATGTTTCTTATCTTTTGTTTTTAAAACAGGCCGTCAACCTTTCACGTGAACATTATTATAAGGGCCTGATATCACTTCTTGTGATGTCACTACATGTGACGTCTCTGTGATTTGCATATGATAATGGGCTCCTTCACTATTTTCCTTACTTGTGCCCTGTTTATTGGCATGACATGGGTCTATAGGTGTTAAAAATAAACATAAATTCACAGGTGTTCAGCCCGTTTCTCTGGTGATGTCCCACTTTGGCATGTATTCGGCTGCTTCTTCTATTTTTAGGTGAGTACAAATAACGTGCTGTTCCCCCTCCTTCCATTTCTCTCTTTTTCTCCCCCTTTCTTTGTCTCTCTCGCTCTCTTTATCTCTCCCCCTCTCTATCTCCCACACCCTCCTGTTAGCTTTAGCTTCATGAATGTCACTGCCACTTCTGGCATTCATATGACAAATCCTTCAGAACATTTGAGAACAAGGAACAATCAGTGTGGAAGACGAGTTGCTGGGTGTGCAACTGATTGTCCTGAGACATATATGCTTTTGATGTGGGATTTCGCTATTTCACCACATCGCCAAGTCGGAGAGGCACTTAGTAATAAGGCGCGAGGCACGACCGATAACAGTGTGTAAAAGATGCACCAAACGTTACTTAAAAACAAGGTATGTGCTCTTTTATATCTCAAAATAGGTTATTTCTTGAACACCTGTGCTTCGCTTTAGTTCATTACATATACTGCAGTAGCATTTGTTAATAGTAATACATGCATTTTACCAATGAAGCTTCCATCTCCAGAGCCCTGACAACATGTCCACTCTGGGTGTGTTGGGTTTATAGGTTTTATCACTAATCCGACAAGTTAGCTGAAAATACCGCTGTTAGTCCCAGTATTGTTCAGTGTTGCTTTTACAGGTAGTGTGGTCAGGTGCGATTGAATTTTTTTCTTTGTATCTCTTCTTCACCAAATAAAAATCAACAATGTTTCTTTTAATCCACATTGTGCTTGTCTCCCACTGTGTATCCTGGTACATCATGTCACTTTGCTATGTGTACGGAAGTGAACAATCACTGGAAACAAACACTTTTATAATTCTGCAAATACTGTTATCTGGTTTTCTTCTTTACTGCTATTCAGGTCTTCTATCATTGGTATTTCAATGTCATACATAATTTGAATTTGATCTTTTTCCGTAATTCATTCCTCTCACAATAACTGCACTGTTCTGCTCTTGTCTATGTCCTTAGATGGGTCAATATTATTTTTGATGTTCTTAAATTCTTTCCAGAATCTCTGCATCTCTAGGATTATTTCCATGTGAGTTAAATGAAGGAGTGTATTCACTGAGGGCAGTGTGGGATCGAAAATTGACAAAAGCCCTTCTCACTGTCAGTGCCCTTCTATGTTTTCCCCCTGTGTGTTCGCTGATGACTTTGTAGCTCTGATCGTCGACTAAAGCTCTTCCCACAGTCATTGCACTCGAGTGGCTTTCCCTCTGTGTGCGTTTGTTGATGTTTTCGTAGGGTTGATAACTGACTAAAGCTCTTCAAACATTCACAGCAATCATATAGTTTTTCCCCTGTGTGTGTTCGCTGATGTCTTTGTAGGTGTGATAACTGACTAAAGCACTTTGCACAATCACTGCACTTGAATGGTTTTTCCCCTGTGTGTGTTCGCTGATGGCTTTGAAGGTATGATAACCAACTAAAGCACTTTGCACATTCACTGCACTTGAATGGTTTTTTCCCTGTGTGTGTTCGCTGATGGCTTTGAAGGTGTGATAACCAACTAAAGCACTTTGCACATTCACTGCACTTGAATGGTTTTTCCCCTGTGTGTGTTCGCTGATTCCTTTGAAGATGTGATAACCGATTAAAGCACTTTGGACATTCACTGCACTTGAATGGTTTTCCCCCTGTGTGTGTTCGATTATGACGTTGAAGGCTTGATAACTGACTAAAGCACTTTGCACATTCACTGCACTTGAATGGTTTTTCCCCTGTGTGTGTTCGATTATGACGTTGAAGGTGTGATAACTGACTAAAGCACTTTGCACATTCACTGCACTTGAATGGTTTTTCTCCTGTGTGAGTTCGCTGATGATCCTTTAATGCTGTAGAGAAGCGAAAACTACTGTCACATTCAGTACAATTATAGGGTTTTTCCCCTGTGTGTATTCGCTGATGTCTTTGTAGTCCTGATAATTGACTAAAGCTCTCCCCACATTCACTGCACTTGAATGGTTTTTCTCCTGTGTGAGTTCGCTGATGATCCTTTAATGCTGTAGAGAATCGAAAACTACTGTCACATTCACTACAATGATAGGGTTTTTCCCCTGTGTGTGTTCGCTGATGTCTTTGAAGGTTTGATAACCAACTAAAGCTCTTCCCACATTCACTGCACTTGAATGGTTTTTCCCCTGTGTGTGTTTGCTGATGACTTTGGAGGTTTGATAACTTACTAAAGCACTTTGCACATTTACTGCACTTGAATGGTTTTTCCCCTCGGTGTATTCGCTGATGTGTTTGAAGGCTTGGTAACTGATTAAAGCACTTAGCACATTCACTGCACTTGAATGGCTTTTCCCCTGTGTGTGTTCACTGGTGTCTTTGTAGTTCTGATAACCTACTAAAGCTCTTGACACATTCACTGCACTTGAATGGTTTTTGTCCTGTGTGTGTTCGCTGATGATCCTTTAATGCTGTAGAGCAGCGAAAACTACTGTCACATTCACTACAATGATAGGGTTTTTCCCCTGTGTGTGTTCGCTGATGTCTTTGAAGGTTTGATAACCAACTAAAGCTCTTCCCACATTCACTGCACTTGAATGGTTTTTCCCCTGTGTGTGTTCGCTGATGTCTTTGAAGGTGTGATAACTGACTAAAGCACTTCCCACATTCACTGCACTTGAATGGGTTTTCCCCTGTGTGTGTTCGCTGGTGTCTTTGTAGTTCTGATAACCTACTAAAGCACTTCCCACATTCACTGCACTTGAATGGTTTTTCCCCTGTGTGTGTTCGCTGATGACTTTGAAGGTTTGATAACCAATTAAAGCTCTTCCCACATTCACTGCACTTGAATGGTTTTTCCCCTGTGTGTGTTCGCTGATGACTTTGTAGCACTGATAATCAACTAAAGGTCTTCCCACATTCATTGCACTTGAATGGCTTTTCCCCTGTGTGTGTTCGCTGATGACTTTGGAGGTTTGATAACCTACTAAACCTGTTGACACATTCACTGCACTTGAATGGTTTTTGTCCCGTGTACGTGTGCTGATGAAGCTTGCGTAGTGATGTCAAACTAAAGCTCTCGCTGCATGTGTATGATTCTTCCTTCTTGGTTAGTGTCTGTGGGTCGGGTATATATTTGTCTACATCCCATGATTGCATTTCCTGATGGGCCGACATGGCTTATAAAGCACTTGTGTTTTTCTCACACACTTTAAATGTGTGCTGTATTTTCCATGTTTGTTCTGTTTTAACAATAAAATGCGATAGCCACCAAATATTTGCCACACTCCTAATACGTAGAAGGTGTCTTTGTAGGTAATTGTGCCTTTAGATTGGATTATGGCTATGCACGCTTGAGGGTAAAGATGTATCTTCCTTCTGACCGGTGCAAATAGGGACAGTCTGTTGTATTGTAGATAGAAGAACTCCTCTTTCCTTTACCCGACAGTTGTCTGGCTCCGCTCTGTTGTGCTCTTCTCTGGTTACTGTGGTTTGTCCAGAAAGAGTTTACAATTCTCCTAGAGCACGGAATGTTGGCTTGTCATCACTTTATTAAATAGAGCACTGCGGTAATCACATCATACCGATCCCAGGATCAAAGCTGATATTGGACACTTGTTTATACAGGAGGCGGTTTGTTATTGTTGTTGCCTTTATTTTCCTACGGTCATTTCTCCGTCTTGTGGCGTGAAGGTGCACAGCTTAGACTCTTACAATCACTGAACTGCCCTTGATGCTTCATCCGGGATCTGTCAGTTTGTGTGCAGGTTCCCCTGTCGCCGACTGCGCTGATGACTTCCTGAATACCGTAGCTCATTTATTCTGCTATTATTGAAGATTTACAGCATTCGCTTCATTATTGATGGTCATTTCACACATTCAAGGCTTGTTTTCTGTTGGATGTAAAGATATTTAAAATTACTAAATTGAAACATAATGGAATGAGAATTCACACTGTTTAACTGTTTGTAAACGACACTCCACACAATGCAGCGCAGCCCTCCCCCTGCGAGGCTACGCTGCGTGGCGCGACAGGAAGGGAACAGGCAGGGGCGTAGCTAGAGCTTGTGGCGCCCGGGGCCCGGGGGGGGGAAGGACGGTGAGCACTTGAAAGATGTCCGAGAGACACGTAGTATTGCTGCTAATAGTTACCTCGATCATGCAAGTTACATGCACATACATGTATGGCAAACATAGCAAACGAAGTTGGATCTACAAGCATTTCATGAATTCTCTGGTCTCTCATCAGCAGGCTCCGTTTTTGAGTTTGAAAAAATATTGGCAGCCAAAGCTGGAATCTGGTCAGTTTTGCTTTTACCAAAAATCTCACACTACTCTGTTGCACCCCAATTTTAACATGTGTCTTTTCAAATATTGTCAGTGTGTTGCAACTATTACGCTTCTGATTACTTTAATTAAACATGTCTAAGTGTTTAATCCCTATTGCACAGCGCAACTGAAATTCTTACATTGTTAATTTTATTTAATCGACAACTCCCAATTTTAGTTTGTATAGATTGTTAATGTATTAAGAGGAAAGTATACAGGAAACGTCATATTTTGGAGTAAACTATTAAATGCGACAAAACAATCTGCTTTTCTAGTTTGTCTATATCCGTGTTTGGAACAAGTTCAAGCACGTAATAGTTCTTCAGATGACCCAAATTACCTGATGGCACTTGAACATATCCTTTAAGAAAGTGCACGCTTTTGTCTTGCTGGATAAACTTGGCGTGTCAGACAATGAAGGTTGATAATGTAAGTGCCGTTCAGTGCTGCTTACGTCACGTATTGTGACTCGGCAGGGTTCTTATTGCTGATCTTTTGCTCTGTTTAACCCCTTAACCTGCCGACCATCCAAATCCCTGTGGGGAACCCCCTTCTGTTTCTCTGCTTACGTCATCGTCCTGAAAAGAATGAAATTACTGCATAAGCGCTACCTCATTACCACAGGGTTATTTTCCACATACATTTAATGCCACTTTTTATCTTGCTACCAATATTTTTTTGCATGCATGATGTCAGTTGCACCACCTGTTACTGTCACCGACTTAGTCGACTAAATCACTCACTTACTTTTACAGTTCTTGGAGGACTCTCTCTCTGCTGCAGCCCAGTTCTTCCAGGCTGCGCCTGCTGATGTGGGCCCCTCGTCCTGGGCGGCCCTCAGGCGCCACGCTGGCCTGGCTGGCCTGGCTGGCCACCCTGTTGACTTAGCCCGCCAGCTGCCTGCAGTATCTGTTTTGCGCCATGATAATCGCCGGATGATTGCATCGTGTCGGGAGGCTGTGCCATTGAGAGAGAGACTCACTTGAGTCTCGTGCAGCACATAGCCTCAGATTCCCCCGCTGCCGCTTGCCTACTTCCTCTCTCTCCCTCCAGACGTCACGTGACCTCAGACGCACTCTACCCCAGCACGGCCGTGGCACTGGAGGCCCGTTGCAGCCGCCTTAATAATTTATGGGACACTGTGTTCCTTCTTTAGTTCCAGTGAATCGTTCCCAAGAATCCCAAATACATTTTAAAGGCCGCCTCAGCGCAACGGGCCTCCAGTGCCGCGGGACGGCTGCCGCCTCAAAAATGGTGTCGCCTGGGGCGGAGCGCCCCCCTCACCCCCCCTAGCTACGCGAGTGGGAACAGGAGAGCACCATATTTTCAGAGATATGGCTCTCTCCTTCCCTTTCCCTTGCGTCTGCACTGATTACAGAGGGCCTGCGCCATGCACACACCTTAGCACCAGAGCACTAGCGTGTGTGTGTCTGTGAGTGCAGCATGGGTTTTGTACAGGAAGGACACCCTTCCTGTACAAAATACTACACGACACGAGGGAAAGCTTTTACCATTTTGTATACGTGTTGCACAGTGCAGCACACATGCAAAGTCAGAAAAGGAAGAAGAAATGAAAGCATTTCTCCTTCCTTGCACCTAGTTTTCTGGTTGCACGGGAACGCCCATGCACCAACCTTGGCAGACCCCCATGGCACAAAGTAATGCCAAACAATGCTATGTCACATTACTTTAACGTTATTTCCAGCGCTAAACAAGTTTAGCGCTGGAAAGTAAATTAGGAAAAAAGATTTTGCGCCATTTTGTGCCTCTTTTGTGACGTAAACACAGTGCAAAATCTTAGTAAATCTCCCCCTTCTTCTTTATCACTTTTGAAACTTAGCAAGGAATATTTCATCATACACAGATATTTAACTAAAAGTTCATTTGATCACGTGACATCTTATTAATGTCTGAAAAGGAGGTGATTTACCAATGTTTACAGAGTAACTGAGCAAAGTAACTCACGGGGCACCCAAGTGCTAGAGGCATAGCTTAAGATAGACGCATATGGTCAAGATTTCATTTAAACAACAGTAGATTTTAGAAAAAGAGATGGATCAGGCTGGGCTGTAAAATTTCCAGTAACTCTTTTTACGAAGTATACAACAAAAGTAACTCCATTTACACACTTTTTCTCATTCTTTCCTATTCACTTAAGATCATCTCAAATACCAACTCCTGTCTTTACTCGCTGTTCATAAGTCACCTTTGACACTTTCAACAGCTCCTTGGTTCAAGCATTTCTGGTTTCTTCTAACCTGGAAGATTGGAACATTATTGTGAGTTGAGGGGGTTTCCTATCGCCATAACATCTGTCCATCTCCCTGAAACTAGTGCCGCTTACAGAGCCTGGTTCTGGCCCTGGAAGACAACTTTAAAAAGCAAGTCTTTAGTTCTTCCTAAAGTAGATAAAGTCTGTAAGATGCAGCTCCTTCCGGGGCTTTTGTGTAAAACAGAGCGAGGGGTTCAATGTAAGGCCCGTCCTTTACATTATAAGTGCAGATAAGGCAAACAAACGTTGATTCATATAATTTAATATTCAACATATCAGTCATTTAGCACTTATAGAGAATCCATCACAACCAATAATTTACCTTACGTATCCCCGCATCAGATGTGTGCATATTACTCTTTTTTCCCCCTTTTCCAACATTACATGGCATCTGGCATGATGTTGTCCGTTTGGGGCCCTGGATGCCACTTTGTGAATGGATGGGCCTTTGGAAGATCGGAAGGAGGTGTCAGTTATCCACCGGTGATGCAGCATTTCTACCTTTCCATATTTGCCATCTTCTAGTTTATCTCATTTCCTGTCCTTCGGGCCCCCTTCTGCCCTCTGGCTGCGCACTCACTCTGTGGGGTTCATCAGAAGTCTGATAATGACCTGATAGTCACAAGGCCATGGATCTCACTTCTTCTACAACACTTATTGCAGACATAGGGCCTAGTTAGGAGTTTGTCCAACAGATTATTGCCTGGAAACTAGGGGTGGTAGAAGAATTCCGCTCTGCCGGGGGAGCTTGCGAAGTTTTGCCGACAGGTGCCGAGTTCCAAAAAACTCCACAAAGTGATGCAGAACTGAGTTTTTTTCACAAGCGGTTCACCAACGGTAAGGTGGCGAGCGCTTGTGAGAATATATTATGCGCAAGACCTCCTCCTGGTGAGACTTCTAATTTAGGGAGGTCGCGACCACTTGAGTGTAGAAATCTGCCATTCTCGTTGATGAAGCTGCCACTCAATTAGAATGTCAATTCGAGCGGCAGAAAGCAGCAGCGCCCTCTGGTGTGACGCGTAGTGCCGTTCATGCTGATTTTACAATGCAGGACAAACTCCTGGCACGAAAGATCAGTGAGAACAGCGCAATTTAACAAACTCTGCCACTTGTGGAAGTCCGCAGAGTGTGAAGTTTCGTGGAGTTCTGCAGAGTAAAACTCTGTGAACTATTCCAAGGCCTAATCAAAACGTGACATATATCCTGTCTGCTTTATTATGATTGCCACAGGATGTAATGCATTTTTAATGGGACGGGCAGGATACCTGTCACATTTGTGATGGAATAAACCATCCCCTGAAATCTAAATCAGGCCTTTGATGTACATTGTGTCCAGTGTGGCTAGCTGGGCTTGAAGGGTCTAGTGGTTTGTGGATCTCTCACTGCTTTGAGGTCACCGCCAGGAAGAACTTCTGTCAGCTGCGCCTTGTGCAGATCTTCCTTCCAGGCAGAACTTCTGTCAGCTGCGCCTTATGCAGATCTTCCTTCCAGGCAGGACTTCTGTCAGCTGTGCCTTATGCAGATCTTCCTTCCAGACAGGACTTCTGTCAGCTGTGCCTTGTGTGGATCTTCCTTCCAGGGTGGACTTATGTCAGCTGTGCCTTGTACAGATCTTTCTTCCAGGGTGGACTTCTGTCAGCTGTGCCTTGTACAGATCTTCCTTCCAGGGTGGGCTTCTGCCAGCTGTGCCTTGTGCATATCTTCCTTCCAGAGTGGACTTCTGCCAGCTGTGCCTTGTGCAGATCTTCCTTCCAGGCAGGACTTCTGTCAGCTGTGCCTTGTACAGATCTTCCTTCCAGGGTGGACTTCTGTCAGCTGTGCCTTGTACAGATCTTCCTTCCAGGGTGGACTTCTGTCAGCTGTGCCTTGTACAGATCTTCCTTCCAGGGTGGACTTCTGCCAGCTGTGCCTTGTGTAGATCTTCCTGCCAGGCTGGACTTCTGTCAGCTGTGCCTTGTGCAGATCTTCCTTCCAGGCAGGGGCTTTCTGTCAGCTGTGCCTTGCGTAGATCTGCTTTCCAGACAAGGGCTTCTTTCCTCAATGATCAGTTCAAAGGTTGGGAGAGGTAGAACTGTTCTAGGTCATCTTCTTTATTGCAGTTCTACTGGTCATGCCACAGAGCTCGAGCTCTGAGATGAATGAGAGTCTGGATTTTATGAGCTCCGTAGAGCATTGAGACAGTCCTACTGCATACAGCACACACTACAAGACTCCAGAAGTCAACACTACAAGTGCTGCTCCAAGGTTTAATTCAACCACTGTATCTGAACATCCCATGCAGGAAGCTTTTCAAAACTAGAGATACCTGGGATTTCTCTCAGTGGCGGCTGGTGACATTTGAAAGTGGTGAGGCATAAAACAATTGTTGTACTTCACTGTGGCGAGCAAGCGAGACTGAACCACCTACGGAGGGTGCAAATGGTGCATTTTCAAGCAAATTTGAGAGTGTAATCCCACTATTCGGACTCCTACCTCATATTCGTCATTCCTACTGACGCCCTGCACCAAAACACGGACAGACCACACCTACCCTAAATTAAGATAAGGCCTTCCACTACTACCACACGCTACACAGAGACAGATCCCACATACTACATCACAACAAGTGATACCCGTAGAGTCCATGCTCAATGGCTTCCAGCGTGCATAGACAAGCATGGGGGCAAATTCAAAGACAGAGCCATATCGAACAGAAGAAAATATTTTAAAAACATGATTTTAAAAAAACGAGGCCTGCTAGTTCCCGTTCACTCAGCTTTTAGATGAGCCTCGGTGTGAGAAAACAAAATCCTAGCCAATGAATGAAAAGTTTTTCTGATGAATTGGTGTTATTCCCGACGTCATTGCGAGGCAGTTGAATACATCTACCACTCGAAAGAAGTTAATAATTAATGAACTAAGAACTGCTTAAACAATTGCAGACAAAGGTTGTTTCTGGTATGGTAACGCCTGTCACAATGCAGCCCCGATTTAAAAAAATTAACTCTTCACAGTTTGTACACCACAATAGCAGATGAAAATGATTTAATAAAACAAACACTTATGATTATTATGTACGTACGCAGCCTGTGGTGTGATTCTTTAAGACGCAGCCAGCTCCGATAGTAGTCTGTTGAAAGAAGGGCAAATGCCAAGAGTAATGAGGTAGCTAGGTTAAAAAAAACAACTAAGGGCCAGATGTAGGTAGCCTAATACCGGTCGGTAATTGCCGAAATTACAGAATTTCGGCGGTTACCGACCGGTATTAGGCTTTTCAGATGTAGGGGCCTAATTTAAGAATTCGATAATTTACCGAATCGGTAATTTAAGGAATCTGTAATTTACCGAATTCTTAAATACCGATTCGGTAAATTACCGAGACCTTAATGTAGGGAGCACTCAAATGAGTACTTTTCCCATTTTAGGATTTGTTATTTACCACCAACTACAAGTTGGTGGTAAATATCAAAAACCCCAAAAGAAGCAATTTTTTTCAAATTATTACAGTGCCATGTGGCAGACATACATGCCCTTAGGGCATGTAGGTGTGCCACATATGCACCCATACACTATTTAGGGGTGCAACAGGGTGTCAAAGTGACACCCTGCCACCCTTCAATGTGTTCCCCCTTTTACCGAATCGGTATTATATTTACCAAATCTTACCGATCCGGTAATACTTACCGAATGAATACCTACATCCCATTTACCGATTCTAAAATACCGAATCTGTAAAATTCGGTATTTTAGAATCGGTAAATCTGGATTACCTACATCTGGCCCTAAGTCTTGCACTGACCCACCCACTGGCACTTTACACGAGTTGGGGAGTGAAAAACTGCTTTCGTACATTCCCTGCTGCGACTACACCTAAAAACAGCCAAGATAAAAGTGGCCTGACCCCATGGTTATGTGTCCCTCTTCGGGAAGCCCCGCAGAGGACTTCTGGTGCCTCTGCAGCCTCTGTGAATGAGAGTTTAGCCACACAGCTTGTTAGCAGGAAAAGAATAATAAAGTTCACTATCGTAAAGATTAAGGACGGAGCCACACATAACAGGCAGTGAGAGTGTGACATGCCTCCTGCTTGTCTGGCATCTGGTTGACGACACTGCAGGGAAGACAATCCGTGGTTCACAGATACGGCCCTGGCAGGGTGGACTGGAGGACGGGTCATTTAGATCGTTTTCCCAAGCAGGGGAGGCTATTAAGATATTATCAACATAAAACACGGCAGCATCTTTGAAACGGCAGATAATATATTGTGTCGGGAGAGATGCCGATTTCCAAGCAGGAACACAAGCAGCTCGGCGGGAAGCAGAAAACAGGCAGAGAGTTCTTGCAGGCCAGGCCAGGCACTTCAGCGCTCAACCCTCCAATGACTACGGAAAAGCCTGTCATCAGATTGGAATAGTGTTCACAGGACACAACAGATCAGTAAATATGCACATGCTATGTATATTGTCTTCAAGTTTGATTTGTTTTGCTCTGTTTTTCAGTGCAGAGACTGCGGGATTTAGGATGCTAACGGTAATCCACAGTTGAGAGCTTAGTAAAGAACGTTGTTGATGCAGATAACTGCACTAGACGTTGATACAACCGTATTGTCTACCCTGGGTGGGCGGCTTTATGTGCACCGTGTTTGAGTCTCACAGACTATCTTTATTAACCAATAGTCCACTTGGGAAAACGCCATCTTCTTTTTATTCCAGTGTCTTTTTCAGCTCAACTGTTACGTGGCTATGCGGTTATGAAAGTTCCTGAATAGTTAGCAAAGACACAAGCCCAGGGATGTAACAAAGGCACCCACATCACCCGCAGCCCCCTCAGTACTGTACTCACGCCGGAGAGCTCCGGATTAAACCTAAAGGGGTGCCCCTCTGTGAACCTTGCCCCTTCAACTTTCGTTACGCCACTGCACAAGCCTTCTCTACAAAATGCTTCGGAGGATAAGGTACGCTGGAAAACCGTGATAGCATCTTGCTTGTTAACAGAGAACGCTTTTGGTTTTGTCAGCCTGAGAAACGATGGTGACACTATACGTAAGAACCTTGGCATATTAATACGCAAATTCATGCAAACAGTGCTACCATGCACTGTCAATCAAAGAAGACCCCTGCTGTTGATATATAGCCAATTGTTTTCAATGATAGGGTTCCATAATTTTAGGAAGATGAAGCATTTATGGTGGGAACGTTTAATCGGGTCCCATGTGGTCATGTAAACCAAAGCGGCCGGCAAAGCGGGTGAGTTCACGCCGGGGGGGGGTAATCTATCAGTATCTTATCTATATAAAATAAAAAAACGTACCTGCTTCCTCCAGGACCACATCACGCGCCTCCGCCTCAGCCCCTGCTTGCTCCGGAGTCCTGGCGCCCTTTTAGGCAGCCTCCTTCTTCCTTCTCCCCTAATCCAATCACAACGCTTTGTGATTGGTTAGGCGCAGAGGAGAGCTCCCCGGCAGGGCCATTTTCTCTATGTAGGCTGCATGCAACCTAAAAAAAAGGTCAACACTAGCTACAGTATGATTGCAGATACTAAAAAGGTAACATCTGATAGCACAGTAAGCCTTTACACGTTCTACCTTTTTGCAAATAAAGCGCGACTGATCTTATACTCTCTGCAGCCCATCCAATAATTTGTGTAGCGTATTTTATATTTTGTTTAATTCTTTCTTTAAACTATTGGCTTTCCTATTCAAAGTGCTGTCTTTCACAGGCAGGGATGTCCTAGAACTGTAAATATACAAGTCACTATTCCCTAGTGTACCAACCAGGATTCAAATTAGCGACCCTCCAGTTTGAGACGAAGACATCAGAAATTATAACACTAAGCAATTGACCACTTCATACAGAATAGTTTAACTTGCATTTACTCTTCATTTTAGATGTGTATATTATATTACAATTCCTCCCACTCCGCCCTGATTGGTAGGACCCTCGTCCAGCTCAAAGTTCTGCTGCAGTATATTGTGGCTTTAGAAATGAAGGCTAACATAAATAAATGTAAATATCAGAGGCCAATTGTTTTAGGGGAAGACAACAATATAGACTGGCTGAGCCCTGCTTGGTCACCCTTTCCCCCACCTCGGCCAAAGCCCGTGCACCATTGCTTTGAGAAATGGAGCTGCAAGTGACTCTGGTATCCTGATTTAATTTTGGCCTCAGCAGGCAGAAGATACTTTGTGCGCACTGCATGACTAGGCCCAAAATTGACCCGAAGACCCTTAGCCTGGCTCTGGGGATGTTGACAGACACTACAACCACTCTGTTGATGGGGCAAAGACTATGGTCTGTGTCCCTGGCTATGTACAGTGAGTAGTGGTAGCAGTGTACCATGTTCTTAGAGGTCACCAGCTAAACTGGTCAGTTTACTTGTCAGAGGGCAGCTGCGATGCTTACAGGGCATTGGGTAAAGTTCCATTCACGTGTCATGACCAGACCATGCATTGGCATCCCCGTTTGAATTTCGAGACATGTCTTTATAATATAAGGTAGCAGGGCTCTATATTGTTTCAAATGTGTAAGTATATTGTTACCAGTTACATCCATGTTCGATTGACCATCATCTAACATGGCACAAGATGGGCAACATTGTCAGCAATCCAGACGAGAAGGGTGTAACTTTGGACACAAGGGTGGAGGGATTGAGTCAGGACCGCCTTTTAGAAGATTCACACTCACTGTGCTCATGTTGTAAGTATTCCTGCATGGAGGCAGCATCGTCACTACCTGCTGTGAGCAGCAATCTCCCAGCACAAAGTCCTTGTTTGTGCTGCAGAAAAAATTAGACGATGAAATGAAACCAGGGAAACCGGTAAACCCAGACAGGGAATAAGCATTCAGGGTCTGACAATACCACAGAAAAGTGGGTGGCAAGCATATGGGCTTTGTTGTAACTCAAGTTGCTTTACTGACCGACACGAAGAGCCGCTGTTTCAAGAATATCACTGATAGTGACACCCCCCCCGTAGGCGAGGACACATTGCCCGGTTTCTGCAAGTCTTCCAGGATGACACTATTGACCCGGGCACTGGCCCTTTGAGCTGCCTGTCTGATGAGAGGGAAGAGGAGAGAGCTTTGTCTGAAAGAAGTCTGCCAACCCTTTGAGGAGGACCAGCAGCAGAGCCCGTTGTGAGAAACGGCCCAGAAGGAACAGAGGAAATGTGGCAGAGTGCCGAGAAGTCCTGTGAAGTGCCCAGAGTCCCCCAGTCTCCCTGACTGAGCAAGTCTGTGTAGAGGTTGTGTCTCACTTGCCAGTGTCAACTGCTAAATAAAAAAAGCTGATTTGGAGACCCCAGAGGGGAAGATGCAGACAACCACTGCTGACTCTACCGTTGTTGCACTTCTGCGATAACACCAGCACCTCAGAGCGAAGAAGGAGATCCTTCCACTGTGACTACTCGACCTTCCGCCATGACTTCTGGAGCAGACATCTCACTGTGTCTTCATGGAGACACTGTCACACCAGCGAGCTGCCCATGGAGAGGAAATCAAAGGGACAGCGATGGTCTGTCCCTTTGCCCCAGAGCTGGCCGTGTTATTCATGGCCAAATTTTAGGAGAAATTTACCTATGATAGCAATCCATTTGTGCATCGTATCCACAAATGTTTTCGGTTTATTGATGAAATGTTTTGCATTTGGGATGGACAAGATGATATCTTAAATGTGTTTATTGAATGGTTGAATCCCAGATCAGTAGATATACAATTCTGTGTGTTCAGTAGCCAATCATCTATCAAATTTTTGGATGTAGCAGGCTTTGGCCACAATGGCCGATTTTGAACTACCATCAACGAGCCTTCTCTGGCGCTGCACCAAAAATTTGGAATTCGCTTTCACTGGAAATTCGTAGAATCTCTTCCAAGGTTGCTTTCAAATTGGAAGCAAAAAGATTCCTCATTAATAAGTTCTTACCTTAACACGATGGACCCTAATCGCTCTGTTTTTTTTGTTTTTTTGTTTATTGTGTTACCTCAGCAAACAGCAAACAGTCATTATAGTAAACTGAATTTCTAAAGTGCTTGGTTACACTAACAGTGTGTCCCCGCGCTAGTGCATAACTCACATACAGCCCTGGGCAGCATCTCGCCACCTACTCTGACTCTAAGGGCATCCTCTTGGGAAAAGGTACGTTTTTAGTTTTTTGCGGAATGTCGTTTCCGAGGCTTCCAGGCGCAGCTACTGGGCAGTCCATTCCACAGTCGCGCCGCCAGGAACCGAAATGACCTCCCCCCCAGTCTGGCTCATTTAATCTTGGGTGCCTGTACCAGCCCTGCCCCGCTTGATCTTAATTGCCGAGTCGGGTTGTGCGGCACTAACAGATTTCGAAGAAAGTAAAAAATCATATGCCTTGAATAGGACACAAATCATTATACATAAAAATCAAAATGCAACATAATTTCATTCTCCAAAATTAGGACATTAATCACTAAATTCAAATCCATTTAAATAAAGGAGCCCATAGATTCGACCTAAATAGCTTTTTTCTTACCCCCTTTGATTTATATGCAGCCATCTCCAAGTGATATGTAGATAATAATCTAGATTGACAATTATTAACCCCTTCCATGACGAGCTCAGCTCGTCATGCAGTACAGTGCTCCTGTGCTCATGACGAGCTGAGCTCGTCATGACCACACCCGTTTTTATTGCTGTCCAGCACAGCAGGGGAATCGCTCTAGCAGCGATGCGGTTAAAAACTGGTGGATCAGAATCTAGCCATTGCGCAGTAATACATGATCGATAGATTGACATACAAATAAATAAAAGCCCTTCCTCTACTTCAGTTCTGAATCCAACTTGATGTGCCTGCATACCCAGAATTACCATTTCTGCTGATAATTGGACACGGATCCCCAAACTATCATTCAGAAAAAAACTGAATATCGGTAATGAATTGCAGCAATTTGGGGCAATGAAAAAACATATGAGTAGAATCGGCGGCAATACACCCACATCGATTACATTTATCACCTTTTTGCGACTTCCATTTTGCCAATTTGGCAGGGGTGTAATAAAGATTAAATATAGACATGAAATGTTGACTTTTCAGCGAACCATTAAACAAAACTTTACTTGATAATTCAATTACCCTAGTCGTGTCTATTTTATCGATTTCTAGCTTTCTTTACAATTTATCTTCAAAAAAGCTTAAATCATCTTGAAATCTATTTAACAACAATTGGTAAACTGGGCCAATTTTCCATTGAGCTCCTATTGCTTCCAATATATCCATTCTATCTGTCATTAACTGATCTTGGGCCTTTTTTTGATCCAAGAACCTTCGAATTTGAAGATACTTAAAAAAAAATCTGTCCTTACCAAATTATATTTATGTTGCAAATAAGTAAAGGAGACAATTTGGTCCCCCTGATACAGATCTCCTAATATACATATCCCAGCGGAATGCCATCTATGCATCACTTGATCCCTAAAAATATCTGGTAGTGCCCTACAATTATTTAAAGGTGTGTAATAATTCAACTCAGATCTCAAGCCAATTTTTTTTTTTATTTGTTTCCAGATTCGAAAAACCGTCATCAAAATTTTAAATTTTGTTTTTTTGTAATAACTGGGCTCAATTATTCTCACTAAGCATTGGCTGGCCTCCTTACCCAATACCATTTCATAGATTGAGGGGCTAACGGATTCTTCAATATTTACATCCTGGAGGTAACATTTCAACATTACCGCCCAATATTGCAACCAAAAATTTGGGATCCTCCAACCTCCCCTAGCTCTAGGGAGTATACACCATGTCATTGCTCTCCTAGACCTATGATAGCTCAAAAGAAACCTAGAGCAAAGTCTATATATTCTAAGAAAAAAAGAAGTTGGAAAAAGCAGAGTGATCTTACGAAATAAATACAAAAATTTCGGAAAAATTAACATTTTTTAAACATTGCTACGACCGTTCTATTTACTGAATCTAGAATAGGATCTACATTCAGCCGCACTATGTCATCTATTTTTGCTGATATTTTAATACCCAAATAGAGAGCATCTGGAGAAAAATGTATATATTTTGGTCAACCCACTGCCGAATGAATCAACTGAGTTTTGGAGACATTCAGTTTATACCCCGAGTATAAATGTGGGTTCAGGGCCACGGAGACTCCCCAGATTCCGTCAGAGCCCCCGATAACCACCAAACTGAACGTATACAGTCTGAACTGTAGGTCTCTGGTAAAACACCACGAAGAGGTATTTGACCTCCTTATGGACCAGTCACCAGATCCACTCTTTCTAACCAAGACCTGGTTAACCAGTGACTCGATGTCCTCTCAGAACAGACCCATAGGTAGGGGAGGTGGGTTAGCTGTGATATTTAAAACAACTTACTCCTGCACTCTCCCCCGTTACTATACAGACTGTGAATGCACCCTTTTTAAGATCAGAATATCAGACAACTTTACTTTTTCGGGGCTTCTCATCTACCGACCTCCCGGGCCGGCGAGCTCTTTTAAAGAATCCCTAACGCTGACCATTCCCACTCTTGCACTTCAAATGTGAATGAAACATGAAAGAGCGAACAAGATCAACATAATGTTCGGAGTAACTAATTTTGGTCCTGTTTTACCCATTATTTTGCAGACCCCTGACGAAGGGTCACTGTTTTCTGACCCGAAATGCATTGGGTGGATTTAAAACCATGAGAAATTGCAATATGGCGACATAAGACGAATATTATGTACGCAAGGAACTAATGTTTGCAAATTTATCTTCTATTATGAATTGAATCTTCCACAAATTTGAAGCAAAATAAACTGAACTTTGAGTAGAAACCTTCATGTTTCATTGTTGAATGAGCGCATAGTCACGAGGGTAGACTGCTCTACCCACAACACTTGGGTAAAAGTAAAGTGTGCCATACTGCGATTGCTACAATAGTTAATTGTAGATGTGTTAACAACTGATGTGTGCACTGATGGCTGGTGGTGTGTGTGCCTGTAGAAATTGTGCACTGATGGCTGGTGGTGTGTGTGCCCGGTGGAAGTGTGCACTGCCGGCTGGTGGTGTGTGTGCCTGGTGGAAGCATGCACTGACGGCTGGTGGCGTGTGTACCTGGTGAAAGCGTGCACTGACGGCTGGTGGTGTGTGTGTGCCTGGTGAAAGCGTGTACTGAAGGCTGGTGGTGTGTGTGCCTGGTGAAAGCGTGCACTGACGGCTGGTGGTGTGTGTGTGCCTGGTGAAAGCGTTCACTAATGGCTGATGGCGTTCACTGATGGCTGATGGCTGGTGGTGTGTGTGCCTGGTGAAAGCGTGCACTGACGACTGGTGGTGTGTGCCTGGTGGAAGCGTGCACTGACAGCTGGTGGTGTTTGTGCCTGGTGAAAGCGTGCACTGAAGGCTGGTGGTGTTTGTGCCCGGTGAAAGTGTGCACTGACGACTGATGGTGTCTGTGTCTGGTGAAAGTGTGCACTGATAGTCTGGTTGTGTGTGTGGTTGTGTGTGTGTGTGGTTGTGTGTGTGTGGTTGCGTGTGTTGTTTATCACTGTGTATGCACTAGGCATGTCGTTTCAAATTGTGCAGGATTTAGAGCATCTAATAATTTCAGTTAAACAATTGGGTACGTAATTTTTTGACTAGATGACGGTGACTAAAAAGTAAATTTTGGGCGGGAAAATGAACTGTGTAGTGCAGTGGCATAGTTGTAATTGTGGCAGCAGAAGCAGTGTTGGCTACGTGTAAGAAGCTCACCACACCCCAATTACGGCTGTCTTTAACTATCCAGCGAGGGGCGGGGCCTCCTTTGACTTACTTCTCTCAGGGCAAATGAAACCTTTGTAAGGCCACGAATGTAGTGTACTTAGATGATGGACGATATTACGCAGCGTTAAAAAGTTCCCCCGGAGTTTCTTGCCACGAGCCCACTTGTCACTTTCACGGGACAAAAGAAAACGTAAAAAAGCTTTATGAGGTTGTTTCATTTTTCCTCTCCCAGGTGCCGGAGTTTTTTGTTTTTAACTTATTATTATTATTATTTGGAATCTTGTATAGCGCACGGTTACCCTTTGGCATCCCAGCGCTCGTTCATGACTCAAGGGAATGGAGCTAAGAAAACAACATTGAAAACAGCATTAAGCGAGGAATAGGTGGGTCTTAAGAAGCTTTCGGAACCGAATAGTAACAGTCTCTATTCGTAAATTCAAAGGCAGCGCATTCCATAACTTGGCTGCGTTCACCGAGAATCTTCTACCGCCCGTCCGAGCTCTTTTCACTCTGGGCACTTTAACAAAGAGTTATGGTCAGAGCGTAGAGCTCTGATAGCCTTGTAAGGGAGCACCATATTACCCAAAATGGGAGGACCCTTCCCCCGCAGGATTTTATGAGCCGTACAGAGAGATTTAAATTTTATCCTCTCCCGTACCGGAAGCCAATGCAATGCTCTTAATGCCGGTTTTGCTGACTGTCTCCTTGGAATATTCATCAGCAACTTAACAGAACCCACCTTCCTTAACTAATGATTTGTGGCACTAAAGGAACGATTCGAGCCTAACAATCCTCCCCTCTCAGCACCCCTACGAGGAGAGAGCATGCATGTTACGCCCGCTGTGTTTCGACTGTCACTTCTGCGGGTAACAGCAGAGCCGGACCCAGGTGCGGGGTCACTTTATTAACGGCCTCCGCTCGGGGGTCCCCGACAAAATTCTGCCTGTCTGGGAGGGGCTGTGTCTCCCTGCCCCGCTCCCACCCCAGAGGGACAGAACAGTGAGGTCCTCAAAGGGGGAGCGGCAGGGGGCATTTACCAGGAGGCTGTGTGTCTTTTGCAGGGATGCGTGTGTGTGCGTGTCTGTCAGTGTGATGTCTGTGTGTCTGTCCATGAGTCAACGTGATTGCATATGCATGCCTGTGGCTCTGCGTCGTTGTCTATTTATGTACGTGTGTTTGCCTCATAAAAATTATAGGGATGCATGCGTCTGCACTTAATATAAGGAAGTGACTATATGGTTATAGGTGCCAGTGTGTACTTCACTGTATAACTAAACACAACTTATATTTTATTATTAGTGACCGTGTTTGTAAGACCCAGCACATGGGTGCGTGCACATTGGATGCATGTTTAGACACGGATCTGCGCCAAGGTACTTGTGTGTTTTCATTCAGTGTGCAGTGTGTGATATGTGTGTTTGTATGATGTGTCTGCAGGTGTACGAAGACCGTCTGGTGAGTCTACGTGGATATGTAAGAAGTGCGTGAGCGCGCTCTGGTGCATGCCTTTGTCACACCTGGCTATGTGTGTCTGTACCTGGTGTGTGTGCGTGTTTAGATCCGGCGAGGTGTGCGCCAAATGTTGTTGTGCGTGTTGTTCATTTGTCTTTGTGATATATATGTGCACCTGTTGTAGCTCTGTGTATTTAGGCAGTTGTTAATGTTTGCGGTGTGTTTCTATGAGGGATGTCTGCATGCGTAGGTGATTCGGCATGGTTTGTGACGGTATGTATTCGTCCGTGTGTATGTGTTTGTGTCTTTGTGGTGTAACAGCGTGCACCTGTGTTGTGCGTGGCACTTTAATTTGTTGTCAATGGATGGGGTGTATTTGTGTGCGGTGTGTGTCCGTGTCTGTGCTTGGGTGTTTTATGTGGGGTGTGCCTGTGTGTGGTCGTGCATGTCTGACTTTGTTGCATGTCTGTGCTCATTCGTATCCTTGTGTCTGTCAATGTTTGGTGCGTGTGTGTTTCTCAGTGGTATGGGGTGTGTCTGTATGCCTGGTACCCGGCAGGTTCTGAACTGAAACTACCGTCTCTAAAACGTGTATGAATCGCCCACCCAGTCAGTGCCGCCGACACCGAGTGATGTACACCCTCATGAGGACAGCTCGGGGGCCACCAAACCCCACTTAACCCAACTGCCTGCTTGCAGATTCCCACAGCCCAAGGAGAGGGGGTGGGGGGCGCTATGGGTGAAAATAAATCCCCAGGTCGTTGACCCTGTCCTCCCATCAAAATAGGCCCGCTCCAGGAAAGAGTGAGAGCGTTCTGTCCAGCACTTTGAAGAAAGTGCTGCTAACTATTTTCAGAGGCGTTCCCGAAATAGATTGTTCCGCCCAAGCACACAAATTGCCGGGATGGGGTGGTTTCCCGTGGAGGTTACACTGGCAGTACCCGGTGCATTGACCCACCGAGCATCTACCAAGAGCTGTTGTGCCTGGCAAGGAGTGAAGGCGTTAAATGGGGTTTTTGGCAGGGCGTCGGTGAAACGGAGATTGGCTGAGACCGGGTCTGGCAGGAGAAAGCGCCGCTCCGAGACAGCCTCCAGCTCCGAGACAGCCTCCCGATCAGATGGTCTTGAATATTTAATGCCTGGCCTTGGAGGGGGCAGGTTTACTGCAAGTTCACCTTTTAACCCTGCGGATTCAGATTCCGGTGCCGCCGGGGTCAGGTCTGCCGAACAGGATACTTCTGAGGCGCTCCTGTCCTCCCGTTCCCTGACGACCGGCCAGCACCACGAAGCCGCTCACTCTAGGCGCTGTCTACGACGGTTCCGGCTAAAAGCAGCACTTAGAACCGCTGTTGTGTCCACCTGTGAGAACAGTGACACCTGTGCCATCAGAGGCTTGTTTTTCCCAGAAGGCGGATTTGCCCGCGCGCCCCCTTCCAGACGCAAATCCGGAGACCGTTACGCTTTGATGCTGTGAGAGCACATTCTGTTAAATTAAAGCGGAAGAAGATGGCGGAGTGAGCGGACGTGCATCGCCACTGCTCCTGCCAACGGCCCTGTTTCAGCACCGGTTCCGGCGCCTCCGTGCCCGCAGTGAGGGGCCTCGGACTGTCGGAACCGTCTTTTAAGCAGAGCGGACCCGGAGGTACCGGCGGAGGAGCAACGCGTGACGAACCCGGTCACCTGCAGCCCCGAGAGCGTGAAACGCCCCATCCCCCCCGCAGCTCTGAAAACGAGACCGACATCGGAAGAGGAGCGCAACCGAGAGGAGGCCCCTTTCTCGGCGATTATAGTGCGGCCTGAGGCGGGCGACAGCAGCGCTTGCCAGAGGGCGGAGCTGAGGCCTACGGCGTCTGCGGAGGCGAACTGGAAGCCGGCGGAGCTGAGGTGAGGGTCCGGTGGACGGCGGAGCTACTGAAAGACGCCGCGGAGCCCAGAGGCCGGTGGAAGCGCCATGCAGGAAAGAAGGCCGGAGGTGTACCCAGGACCAGAGGGCACGAGCGGGATAGCTGTGAGTCCCGAGACACAGCAGCGGGGAGTTACTGGAGGGCAGGGAGCTCACTCGGGGGGCATATCGGCCCGGAAGTGGTTGGGGCACCCAAATTGATGCGTCCCTGATCGGGGCCCAGCCGTCCCTGTAGGGCCCTCGGCGAGCGGCATCGAATGGTGGCACAAGGCTGGAACCATCAGGGGCACAGTACCGCACCCCCCGAAAGGGAGTTTTCCCTCACGGCCTGGGAGACAGGAAGCGTCTCGGGCACTGAAGGGAAGGAGAGGCACACCAAGACTGAGCAGGGGTGACTGCCCACAGCGGAGCCGGGCTGAGCACGCAACGGCGAACGACCGCGCTCAGGAACGGACTGAGGAGGGAGACTCGCGCTGGGCTGTCCGGAGGGTGCACACCGGTCCCGTGGAGACCCAGCGCCACCCCACTGGAGAAATTGGATCAGACCTCTGACAACGGTGCGGAACCCATTACGAAGGCCTTTTTGGAGTCCCTCTTTGCGTCCCTGCGGGATGATATCCAGACCTTCAAGACGGAGTTCACCAGCGAAATCCGGGAGGTGCGGCGTGAGATGGATGGCATAAGGGAAAGGGTGGCAGACCTGGAAACCAAAAGCGACGAAAGGGAGACGGAACTCGCTGCCCAGCAACAGGAGATCATTCGACTGCACGACCAGCAGGTGGATCTGCAACTCCACCTGGAAGATTTAGAAAATCGCTCCAGACGCCATAACATCCGCATTCGCTACGTGGCTACGTCCGAAGCCACCCAAGATGCGTTCCGCTACGCTAGAGAACTCTTTAACCACGTGCTGGGGTGGCCATTAGACTCTCCTCTACAGCTAGATAGGGCTCACAGGGCTGGCCCACCCCGCGTGGCGATGGCACCCCCCCCGGACATTTTGGTGTGTGTTCAGGACTTCCGTACCAAAGAGGAGATACTACAGAAGGCACGCCAGAAACACCCAATAGCATTCCAAGGCACATCGCCACTGCTATTCCAGGACCTGGCGGCGCTCACATTGCACAAACGCCGGCTTTTTAAGCCAGTCACAGCCTACCTGCAGCAGAACAATATTCCATACAGCTGGGGCCACCCCTTTCGCCTCATTTTCAGACTGGAGAATAAACAATACCAGCTTCGGTCGGTCTCCGAGGCCTGCACGCTGTTAGGAATAGAAGTAGCCGAGGACCACGCGGGGGCCCAAGGAACCGCGCCAGAGTCGGAAGGGAGGAGGCCGCAATGGAGCCAACAGCGAAGGCGGAAACGAGTCAAGAAGCCTCCGGCGACGGAGATTGCAGTAGGACAACGTGCCGCAGTGGATGCAGTAGCCACGGATAATGGCACCGGTCCCACGGGATGAGAGACTTACAGACGCCTACTGATCTGGTTGTCCATTCTGGCCGCATGGCCGTTGGCGGGAGAGTGCTCCCGAACAGACTAGTAAGACTACCTTACACTAATCTTTTTTCCTTTTCATCCCTGGATGAGAGACAATGACAATTTACAGTTGATGGGGGGGAGGGGGGAGTTGGAGTTGGGGAGGGAATTTGGTCCATGGTTCGATTGCTGGTAGAGACGGCTCTGAGGCAGAATGGTTGGAGCCACGGCGCGGTTGGGGGTTAACGGGCCCGGCTACTCTAGGGCTACACAAGGGGCAGGAAGCGGGTTGGAACCTCTAGATGAAGAATGATGAGCTAACTATCCTCACATTGAATGTGCGTGGCCTGAATAATCCTGTTAAGCGCAAAGCGATCCTGTTGCAGCTAGAACAGTCAAAGGCGGACATATGCCTCCTGCAGGAAACACACCTTCTGAATAAAGATTGTTACAGGCTGAGGTCTTGTAAATTTCCCCATCAATTAACCTCCTCATGCCCGGATAAGAAGGCGGGAGTTGCGATCCCAGTGGCACAAAAGTTCAGGTGCAAGGTGCTGGGGAAGCTGGCTGAGATCAAGGGGCGCTTACTGGTATACAGGTTCGCTGTAGGCGACAGGACTCTTACGATTGGCTCGATATATGGGCCCAATGATGGACAGGAACACTTTCTCCACAGAGCACTCACTGATGTCACCGATACAACGGACCGTCACATAGTTTTGGGCTGAGACCTCAATCTGGTCTTCGACAACACTCTTGACAGGTCCTGTCAATGCACTACACAGGTGGGAGTGCTCACAACGGCAGGCAAAGCCAGAATGCAGGACTTAGGTTTATTAGATCTTTGGCGCGAGCTGCATCCTGGGGAGAGAGACTATACACATTTCTCAGCTGCCCATCAAACATATGCACGTCTTGACTACCTGCTAGTTTCCACTGCCACCAAAACGCTTGCCACCAGCGCCGACATAGGAACGGCTTCACTTTCCGACCATGCACCAGTGAAAGTCATCCTCTCCATGCCACCTACACAGCGCTCAAGTAGGGTTTGGCGCCTCCGAGACTCACTACTACAGAGGAAAGCGGTGGTCACCAAAATCCAAAGCGCGATCACTGACTATCTCGCACATAACAGCAACAATGACACCACGCTATCCACGCAATGGGCTGCGCTGAAAGCGGTTCTTAGGGGTGAATTTATATCACTCGCGACTGCAGAAAATGCAGAACGTCAATTTAAGAGGGAAGAACTCACACAGCAGACCAGGGAGTTGGAACAGATGCACTAGAGAACGGGGGCTCCGAGAATATGGAGGCTACTAAAAGCAGTCCGCCAGCAACTCGCACCACCCTTCCTTCCCCCCTTACACCCACTGTCGGGAATCCGGAATTCCACCCGGGGATGGACGAGAAGTCTCCATCACGTCTATGACGCAGAAGGAGTGATTCCCTTCCAAAAATTTAGGCAGGAATACGACCTGTCAGAGACGGAAAGGCTCCGTTACTTACAGGTTAGGCACTGGGCGCTCAATCCCACAGTAAGGTCGACAGCTGACAGACACCTGACTAAATTCGAGTACTGGCTGATCTCCCACACCAATGACAAACAACTGATCTCAGACCTTTACAAGACACTCATGCAGAAACACAAATACACCTATAATGCGAGCACGGTGCGTTGGGAACGGGAACTGGGGAGAAACCTAACACATAAGGAGTGGGAGGGAGTCTACTATAGAGCGCGCCACTCATCCTATCACATGGGACTTACAGATACCCTCACGAAAGTCGCGTTCTACTGGTATTACACCCCCGAACGCCAGTACGAAATGGATAGCAAACAGGACCCGCGGTGCTGGAGTGGCTGCGGTCAGATTGGCACATTAGTGCATGTGCTCTGGGAATGCCCACTTTTACAGGAATACTGGAGCCAGATATTGGGAGAGGTAGACACACACTTTGAAACAGAAATCCCCGCTTCCCCGCTTACGTGCTCCTGGGGCTGCCTAACGCACTGACTTACCCACTGAAATCACGAAGAGGTCGTCTGATAGCGATAGCACTGGGGTCAGCAGTGCAGAACATAGTGGCACAATGGCGATCCGAACACATCCCCACGTATCAGGGGTGGCTACATCGTCTATGGATGGTTCTGGGCATGGAGAAACTGTCATTGTCCAGGGCGGGGGAGGAAGTGAACTATGCAGAGTTGTGGAAACCATTCCTGTCCCTGTTAGCGTCTGAGTTCAAGGAGGTGACCTGTCCTAAGTACCTCCGGCTGTTGAGATTAACAGACACCGACACAGATCCCAAAACACATTGACTTGCCAGTGAAGATTGAGGAGGCCCTAGGTGGCGGCAAAAGCGGACCACGGACCAAAGGGAGTTTGGGAGGGGGATGAGGGTTGTTGGGGGGGTTGGGGGATGAGGGCTTGGGATAAGTTGAGACTGTTTAATAGGGGTCCTCCCTTCTTTTTCTTGTTTTGGGTTGGTTACTAAACTCCTTAGGAGGAGGGTCTGGCAGTGGCGGATAAACGGTAGAAGCATAGGAAGGGACTCGAAGAGGGACTGTTGAACATTCAGCGGCCGTAATGCAGAGAACTGGGCTACCGGCCTTTAAGCAGACGGGGAAGTAGTGACGGCCCAGAGATGCTCTCCATTCACATTATGTTTATGACGCGGCCGGCCCTGGTTGGGTTGTAGGCAGCTTGCTGTGTATAAGACTGTTTGCCCATAACGTAATCAGGGGTTTGTGCCTTCCTTACCACTGCTCGGCGGGTCTGTCCTCGGACGGATCGTCCACTCTTTCATGTCGCCACTGTTTTTTCACATGTTGTATCTTCAATAAACATATGTAATACTAAATTAAAGCGGAAAAAGACGTGGGAGCGGGCTCGGCTTTAAAGTAGCGGTGTGGAGTTAGAAACATTAGAAAGTTTATTAAACATTGTGAAAGAAAGTAGTTACTCTACTGTGAATTGGGTCCGAGGACTTCTTACAGCAATCCAGCTTCCTCTGAGACACAGTGGTGCGCATGTCACACACAGCGCAACAACAAGACGTGCGCATGCACTGGCGAAAACAAAACCTGTGGTGGGGCGGGGCTTCCGTCTTCTGCGAGAAGCCCGCGTCCAGGGAGTGCCTGGCCAGAGAAGCAGTGGAGACGCGGGGCTCCCATGCCCGAGGGAGAGCCCCGCAGAGGCTGAAGAAGTCCGGAGTGGCACCGAGAAGGTGAGTGGGGCTTAGTTGTAGGTGGGGGGGGGGGTGTCTCTGTACGCTTGTGTGTGTGCGCGCGCTTGAGTGTTTGTGTGTGCGTGCGGTGGGGGTGTGTGTCTCTATATGTGCGTGCATGTATGTGTGCTCGTGTGTGTGCGTGTGTATGTCGCTGTGTGTGCGCTCGTGTGTTTCTGCTTACATGGAGCTAAAATGGAGACAGGAAATGGTAAACGCGCGCGCGACCTGATCCGGTTCCTGAGGCTGCACGTGCCCATCTCTTGTCTCCCTTTAGCTCCTTGTAAGCAGAGCTGACAACAATAGGTCTCGCTGCGACATCGCTTTGCGATGCGTCGCAAGTGCGAGACCTAAAAACGAAAGCTGCTTTCTATACGAACATGATTAAAATCAGTCCCACCCATCCAAAACTATCTTCTCACTAATTAAAGATATGACTAAAGAAACAGAGGGAACCAATAGTACAATAGTTTCCAACTCCCAATGTGAAGATCTGGCCTGCTTCTTTATTAATAAGGTAGAGGGGATCTATAAACTGCTGAATACTAGTGGACCCTCCCCATTACCCGACCGAGCCCCCGACCCCCCTGACCAGCTGGACTCCCGTTACTCCCTCCCAACTCTCCCGCTCATGACCAATAAAGACCTTGAGCTCCTGGCCATAAAGGTAAAGTCTGGGTCACCCGATGACCCTGTCAAACCTGATACCTTCAGGCAATTCCAGGACTCCATTCTGCTCGTAGGCGGGGAACTGATTAAAAGATCCCTCCAGTCCTCCACAGTCCCCAGATCCTGGAAATATGCCAAAGTCATCCCCTGTTAAAAAACCCCACCCTGGACCCCTCCCTGCCAGAAAACTTCAGACCCATCTCCCTCTTACCGTACCTGGCCAAGGTGATGGAGGCCCATGTGAACTCCACCCTGACCAAATATCTGGAAGCACATGGGATTCTGGACAAGTCACAGAACGGCTTACGGGCAAACCATAGCACAGAGTCTGCGCTCCTGGCAGTCACGGAGCAACTAAGGACCTTGGACACACCTCGGCTTTGATCCTGCTCGACCTAAGTGCGGCGTTCGACACGGTCTCCCACAAGATTTTACTCAAACGTCTTGGAGAGATCGGGGTCTGGGGCAAGGCTTTGGCGTGGTTCGCATGCTTTCTGTCTGATCGTTCCTTCCAGATTCACGCCCCACCTTATTCATCCAGCAAATTCCCTCTCAAATGCTGCGTTCCCCAGTGTTCTGCCCTCAGCCCTACGCTGTTTAACATGTATGTTCGCCCCTTGGCCCTGATAGCAAAAGAACGCGGGATCAAGTTGATCTCGTATGCTGACGACGCGCAGCTTATTTTCACCTTTTCCAATAACACCATATCGGATCAGGTGCAATTTCAGGAAGATGTCACAGCCATCTCACGCTGGATGACGGAGAACTGCCTCCAACTTAACTTCTCGAAAACGGAGGTGCTCCTGATTGGTCGGGACTCACAGAAATGGGGCGACCAGTGGTGGCCCCCGACGATGGACCCTCCCCCGATTCCCAAGAATGAAGTTAAGAATCTGGGAGTCCTAATGGACAACTCTCTCTCCTTTGAGTCACATACAAAAAAGGTGGCTGGTACCTGTTTTGGTTGCCTACGCACTCTTAAGCCCATTTTGGGCTTCTTTGAGCCGCCCACCAGACAAGTAATAGTCCTGTCCTTGGTCCTATCCCACTTGGACTACTGCAATGGCCTATTACCTGGTGCTAACCTTACGACCACGAATAGACTCCAAAGGGCTCAAAATGCAGCAGCTCGTACTCTTTTTGCCCTACCCAAACGCTGCCACACCTCACACATCCTTCGCCATCTTCACTGGCTGCCGGTGAAACAGAGAATTCGATTTAAAACACTCTGTCTAACCCACAAAATCCTACATGGCCAGGCCCCCCCAAATACTACAGGGTCTCTGCTCTTTCTACGTCCCCACACGTGCCCTTCGTTCTGCGGACCTTCACCTTGCCCGCACCTTAGGGTACGCAAGAGCAGAGCAGGCGGACGTTCCTTCAAATCCCTGGCCCCTGCTCTATGGAATTCCATCCCCCTTGAGGCACGCGCCACGCAAGACCACTGGCTCTTCCGGAAAAAAATAAAAACCTGGCTGTTCGCCTCCATTTAGCACAAGCTTCTCTAGCTCAACTTACCTATCCTGTTCACTCCTCTGGTTGACTATTCTGCAAGCGCTGGGACACCCTGTTGCTGGGGCAGCCATGCACTATACAAACATACTTAACATAACATAACGTAACATAACATCCCCCGAACTGTTCCGCCAATTCCACTATCTTCGGTAAAGCACTCTTAATATCCGAAGTTACGATAGTGACATCGTCTGCATAGGCAAACACTTTATATGCAGCCTGGTGTATCCTAACCGGAATGATACCTCTTGTTTTTTCCAGTCTACTTAAAAATGGGTCAATGTACAAGGCAAATAACAAGGGGGAACAAGGACAACCTTGTCCGGTCCCCCTTGTTATTGCCAAATTGTCTGAAAGATCCCCAGAAATACGGATTGCTGCCTTCGGGTGACTGTATAATGCCTGTATTGCGTTTATAAATTCTTTAGGGAATCCCTTCCAAACTAAAGTAGACCAAAGAAACCTCCAGGAAACCCTGTCAAATGCTTTTTCAGCATCTAACAGTGCTACCGAAACAGGAGATCCTGTAGCTTGTGCCCAATCCAGAAGAGAGATAATCCTTTTTCACGTGGTCTGTTGTATCTCGATTTAAGATAAATCCTTGCTGCCTTATTGAAACTAGACTTGGCATTAACAGCCTGATTCATGTAGGCAATAGCGCTTGCAAAAGGGCCAGATTCTGAGAATCTGGCCCTTTGCGAGTGCGATTTTTGCATTTGGTATTCATGATACCAAATGCAAAAATCGCTATTTAAGAAGTCGCAAATATGCGAGGAATAGCATTTAAGGAATCTCTATTAGAGATTCCTCAAATGCTATTCATGACACATCCTGAAATTGCGATTTAGCACTTTTGGGGCCGCTATTTACAGAGAGCTCAGACCTGTCGGTAAATAGCAGAAACTCAGAAAAATGCTTTTAAAAGCATTTTTCTAAGTTGCATGTTGCACACACACATGTCCTTTGGACATGTGTGTGCGCAACACCTGTCCAAATGTGCATTTTAGGGGTGCCGCAGGGCGTCCTTTGGACACCCCTGGCACCCTTTCAATCGCTATCTTATTTGCGAGTAGCAAATTGCTACTCGCAAATAAGGGATACTCCCCATAAATTCCTATGGGCCTCTTGGCCCATAGGAATGAATGGGGAGTTTTTGCGAGTAGCAAATTGCTACTCGCAAATAAAGAACATGTAGGAATCGCTATTTAATTAGCAATTCCTACATGAATGCCGTTTTGCGTGTCCTCAATAGCGAGTCGCTATGATTCGCTATTAGGGACACGCAAAACGGATTGTACATGAATCAGGCTGTAAGTCATTCAATCTGTTAGCCAATATTTTTGAAAAAAGCTTGCTATCCGCATTAATAATTCTGTTTGTTACAATTGTATTCGCCCCGCTTACATCATTATGTATCATCCCTCCCTTGATGTCATTTTATCATTGACTAGCCCACTCTACGTTAACCTTGAATTAGATAGGATCTGTTATGTTTGCACTATATGATTTTATGCATATTAGTTTCACAATTTTAGTCTGATTGTGATCTTTTTCCTTCCTCTCCCTCTAACTGTAAAGCGCTCTGATATCCTTCGGGATCAAGTTCGCGCTATATAAAACTTTATAAATAAATAAATAAATAAATAAATAAATCGAGAATGGATTCCTGCATCACCGTATACGTAGGCATATCTGAATATCGCCTTCATAGATTGCTGCTGCTACAAAGACAGCACTTGGGCTGGTTCTGAGGTTAATAAAATCATGGTCGATCTCCAACAAACTGGTCAAATTGCACCGGCTTGCTGTCCTGAAAAGATGTCAATATAAAGCACTTCATGTCATAAACGCTCTTCAATCAGGGGGTTCATTCTTATTTGTACTCGCTTTTTTGCCTGGTATCAGCTGGCCGAGGGGTGAGATCCCACTGTGCTTTGCTGACAAAAGTCTCTAAGTTTACGAAAATCAGAATAGATGACTACTCTCTGCCTGTGGTGACTGCAGGTACCTGGAATGGAATGCCCTCCCACCTGCCCTGTGCGCCCAAGAAAACATGAGTTCTTTCAGGAAACAAATCAAAACCTTTCTGTTCATGTTCAGGGGCTGTGTGATTTTGATACTTAAGTGCTCATATTAGCGCCAGGACACTTCTTTCTCGATTTAGCTATGCAGGGCTATGTAAATTGGCTCTCACATCCAGTCATAAGCCATCGATGTCTGGGCAACAGATCGTTGCAGCTATAGACGCCCTAGGAGGAGGAAAGGCTCCGGGATCTGAAGGTCTGGTGTAGAGTTTTACACAGCTTAGAAATAAATACTGGACGCATATCTGCTGGAGGTGTATGCCGAGGCATTAAAGGGTGGTGTGGCGCTGCCGTCTATAAGTGACACATTCATATCAGCACTCCCCAAGTTTGGGACAGACCTGGCTAAGTGTACCTCTTATCACCCTCTGTCACTGCTGCCCTGTGATAATAAATTCCTGCCTGAGGTGATGCGACTCGGCTATCCCTCCTACAAGAGAGAATAGTCTCATCTACGGACGGTATTCGCAGTGCTGCATCGGGAAAATACACACATAAAGGCTGGTGATGCCGATAAGGTGTTGGACTCCCTGGAAATACCTTTTATGATTGAGACATTTAGTCTCAGGGAGTTTGAGATCACTCATGAAGCTGCTGGACACACAGCCTATGGCCTGCGTTTACGTAAATGGGCTCATCTCAGATGCCATTTAGATCCCCTGGGGCACTGGGCTGGGACGCCCTCTGTCGCCCGTTCTATATACCAGGAATGAACCCTTAGGCCTGTGAACTTCAGGAGAGGCATACCATAACCATACTGGGCTGACACATTTTAGACACTGAAACCAAGAAGTAAACACATCTTTATAAATTGAAAGGTTTATAGTCACGGTGGCCAGGCCTGGAGGTGCGTTGAGAGTTGAGAAGGTCAAACGATGGAACTTCAGAGTACAATTGTTCGAAATCCTTGAAGTTAGAGGTTTTCTGGACAGGCCGCTGTCCTCTGGAGATCTGGTCTTTATTGAAGAGTAGAAAATAAAATATTCTCTTGGCATCAAAAGTATCACCAAATAGGTATAGCCACCATTCAATCTACTCTACTCAATCACATCTACACAAGATCATTTAATGATACATATATACCACCAAGAAAGGAATTCCACATAATAACTTTAATATAATAAAATACAACTTATGTTATTTCCTTTGTATGTAAAAAGGAGATTATATCTGTGACTCCCTATAAACAGTTCTAATTTTAATCCCCCAGTACAAAATATAATTTGGCGCACTAAAACACTTCAGATAAAAATACATGAGGTACTGGCATCAGTGTGGGTTTAATGTGCTGAGAAGTTTGATACCAAACTTCCCAGGTTTCAGTGTAGTCATTGTGGTGTTGTGGAATTCGTAATGACAAAATCCCCGCACCATATACTCATAATGACAGCACTGTACTTACAATGCCCAAGAATGGACTTGGGCACTGTAGGGGTACAGGGTTCATTCACCTGTACCCTCACCACTGGTATACTACACCCAGCTGGAGGGGTGGCTGATCTAGGCCAGGGAAGTGATTTGTAGGCATGGCACACAGGGATAATATTAGCATTAGATCCTTCTAGTACCTGGCCTGTGTTATTGCATTGTTTGCATCACATTCTCCTAATGCCTCGCCTGTGTTATTTCATTGTTTGTGTCAGATTCTCCTCGTGCCTGGCCTGTGTTAATACATTGTTTGCATCAGATTCTCCTAATGCCTCGCCTGTGTTATTTCATTGTTTGTGTCAGATTCTCCTAATGCCTCGCCTGTGTTATTGCCTTGTTTGCGTCCGATTCTCCTACCACCTGGCCCTTGTTATTGTATTGTTTGCATTAGATCCTTCTAGTGCCTGGTCCTTGTTATTGCATTGTTTGTGTCTGATTCTCCTAGTGCCTGGCCTGTGTCATTGCATTGTTTGTGTCAGATTATCCTAGTCCCTGGCCTGTGTTATTGCCTTGTTTGCGTCAGATTCTCCTACCACCTGGCCTGTGTTATTGTATTGTTTGCATTAGATCCTTCTAGTGCCTGGTCCTTGTTATTGCATTGTTTGTGTCTGATTCTCCTAGTGCCTGGCCCGTGTTATTGCATTGTTTGTGTCAGATTCTCCTAGTGCCTGGCCTGTGTCACTGCATTGTTTGTGTCAGATTATCCTAGTCCCTGGCCTGTGTTATTGCCTCGTTTGTGTCCGATTCTCCTAGTGCCTGGCCTGTGTCATTGCATTGTTTGTGTCAGATTATCCGAGTCCCTGGCCTGTGTTATTGCCTTGTTTGCGTCAGATTCTCCTACCACCTGGCCCGTGTTATTGTATTGTTTGCATTAGATCCTTCTAGTGCCTGGTCCTTGTTATTGCATTGTTTGTGTCAGATTCTCCTAGTGCCTGGCCCGTGTTATTGCATTGTTTGTGTCAGATTCTCCTAGTGCCTGGCCTGTGTCATTGCATTGTTTGTGTCAGATTCTCCTAGTGCCTGGCCTGTGTCATTGCATTGTTTATGTCAGATTCTCCTAGTCCCTGGCCTGTGTCATTGCATTGTTTATGTCAGATTCTCCTATTGCCTGGCCTATATTATTGCATTGTTTGCGTCAGATTCTCCTACCGCCTGGCCCGTGTTATTGCATTGTTTGCATTAGATCCTTCTAGTGCCTTGTCTGTGTTAACAATTACGCCCTTGCCCACTCTCCATCACGGGCTACTCCTCCGTGAATGCTTTGTGCACGCCTACTGTTGACCATACCTACTGCTGCTCCCCCAGGCGACCACCATGCATAGTCTGATCTACTCTCCGGTCCCTGCCTGCTTTCCTTTAGCCCCAATCGCTCCAGCGCTTTTCTCCTTCTGCGCAGTCCTTCCCACCTGAACTGACCACCCACGCCAGGCGCTACCTTAACACTTTACCAGTTTTGAGCGTGCCATTCCACCTATTCTGCCCTAACCCCCACCCCCTTTCTCTATCCCCTTGTACAGCACTGTTCTTCTTCCAACCCAGTCCTGAAGATGATCCCAATTAACGCGGATCGAAACGCAGTTGACCATTCAGCCTAATAATAGGCGCTACCCACAATGTGGCACATGTTACCAACAGCTAGCTACATCCAAAACAAGCTTTTTTGAATTCATCTGTAGCCACAATGTTTTGCATAAATCACTGTATATATTCAACACTAATCACTATTGCGCCGTTTACGCTGATCAATTTGTCACTCGCGTCGCCACCTTGCTCACCATATGCACCTTTCACGCACCAAGTACAATTGGGGTTGTATTACTTGTGTATCTACAGTGCTGCTACTACTGTAAATTACTTTGTTCTTCCTAGATAAACACGATCCCTCGGGCCCATTCTACGTATGCATTGAGTCTCTTTATTTCTTTGCTGACAATGTTTTCTACATATCCTCTCTAATTGTTCTAATACTTATACCAGTTGGAATACTATATGTGTTTTGCTATGGCCTGTGTTAATACATTATTTGCATTAGATCATTCTAGTGCCTGGCCTGTGTTATTGCATTGTGTCCATCAGATTCTCCTAATGCCTGGCCTGTGTTATTGCATTTTTTGCTTCAAATGCTCCTCGTACATGGCTTGTGTTATTGCATTGTTTGCATCAGATTCTCCTCGTACATGGCTTGTGTTATTGCATTGTTTGCATCAACTCTAGTGCCTGACCTGTGTTATTGCATTGTTTGCATAAGCTTCTCCTCTTGCCTGGCCCGTGTTATTGCATTGTTTTCTTCAAGTTCTCCTAGTGCCTGGCCTGTGTTATTGCATTGTTTGCATCAGATTCTCCTACTGCCTGTCCCGTGTTATTGCATTGTTTACATCAGATTCTCCTAGTGTCTGGCCCGTGTTATTGCATTGTTTGCATCAGATTCTCCTACTGCCTGTCCCGTGTTATTGCATTGTTAGCATCAGATTCTCCTAGTGACTGGCCTGTGTTAATGCATTGTTTGCATCAGAGTCTCCTAGTGCCTTGCCTATGTTATTGCATTGTTTGCCTCAGATTCACCTAGTACCTGGCCTGTGTTATTGCATTGTTTGCGTCAGATTCTCCCAGTGCCTGGCCTGTGTTATTGTAATGTTTGCATCACATTCTTCTAGTGCCTGACCTGTGTTATTGCATTGTTTGCATCAACCCTAGTGTCTGACCTGTGTTATTGCCTTGTTTGCATCAGATTCTCCTAGTGCATGGCCCGTGTTATTGCATTGTTTGCATAAGGTTCTCCTAGTGCCTAGCCTGTGTTATTGCATTGTTTGCAAAAGATTCTCCTAGTGCCTGGCCCGTGTTATTTCATTGTTTGCATCAGATTTTCCTAGTGCCTCGCCTGTGTTATTGCATTGTTTGCATCAGATTCGTCTAGTACCTGGCCTGTGTCATTGCATTGTTTACATCAAATTCTCCTAGAGCCTGGCCTGTGTTATTGCAGTGTTTGCATTACATCATTCTAGTGGCTGACTTGTGTTATTGCATTGTTTGCATCAGATTCTCCTAGTGCCTGGCCTGTGCCATTGCCTTGTTTGCGTCACAATCTCCTAGCGCCTGGCCCATGTTATTACATTGTTTGCATCAGATTCTACTCATGCCTGGCCTGTGTTATTGCCTTGTTTGCATCAACCCTAGTGCCTGACCTGTGTTATTATGTTGTTTGCTTCAGATTTTGTTACTACTTTGCCTGTGTTATTGCATTGTTTGCGTCAGATTCTCCGAGTGCCTGGCGTGTGTTATTACATTGTTTGCATCAGATTCTACTCATGCCTGGCCTGTGTTATTGCCTTGTTTGCATCAACCCTAGTGCCTGACCTGTGTTATTATGTTGTTTGCTTCAGATTTTGTTACTACTTTGCCTGTGTTATTGCATTGTTTGCGTCAGATTCTCCGAGTGCCTGGCCTGTGTTATTGCATTGTGTGCGTCAGATTCTTCTGGTGCCTTGCCTATGTTATTGTAATATTTGCTTCAATCCAAGTGCTGGTCTGTGTTATTGTATTGTTTACATCAGATTCTCCTCTTGCCTAGCCTGTGTTATTGCATTGTTTGCGTCACATTTTCCTATTGCCCGGCCTGCTTTATTGCATTGATTGCATCACGTTTTTCTAGCACCTGGTCTGTGTTATTGCATTGTATGCGCTACTCTTGGTATGTTATTCTTTGAATAGTCGTACCTTTTTTTCCAATCAAGTGCATCTGACTGCAAGGACACTGCACTCATCTTGCAGTAGCAATCTACTTCCTATTTATGTAGCAACAGACAGCACAGCATGTCTGCCAGAGATGTCGTAAGGTCAGAAACAGTTCATAGGTAAGTAAGTATGATGCAAAACAAACTGTTGATTTAAACGAAGAAGCTGCTGTGATAGACGGCAAAACATCCATGTTGAAACAACAGCAGTAGGACAGTGGTACATGGAATGATATTGGTAGATTTATTTACACTTCTGTGCAGTGCGTGTCACTTATTGTTCTTTTCTTCCACTCTCATGAGATGGTTTTACAAGGCAACTCTGAGCTCACTGAGTGTGGAGCGAAGATTGAAAGATCTGATTCTTCATGCTGGCAGATGGACTGGTGATCCCTGAGGGGGTGTAGTTAGTCTGTGTGTTGTCACGGCTGTCCAGGGGGTGTAAGAAAATGTCAGCAATTTGTGGAGGGCCCTCTTTTGGGTGAGAACCACACAGCTTCATGCAATACAGACTTAAGGGTTTGTGTCTGGTCTGGATGAGTTACATTCTGATAGCAAAATGGAGGACTTTTTTTTTCATTCATCAAGCTTTATTCGAATTGTATAAACAAGTTCATAAAAGCGTACAATGTAAAAGACAGAACAATAAAAACCATTTCATATGTTAAAAACAATTCGATTAAAAGCAAAATAAAAACAATACAGTACTCGGGAGACTAGTTGATAAAAAAGACAGAAATAACCAATACGAGGCAGGAAATGGCATTTTACCGCTCCATGTTAATTACCAGTTTTTCTAAGGTTGCATCAAGGCCCTAACCCTAACAACTGCTTTAAGGTAGGTGGATACAACTTTGACGGTATACAGATTTTCTAAAATGTTCAATCTGTGATAGGCAGCTCTACAGTTACATATGCCCCATGATCTCAATAGTGGTTTCAAAAGGCTTTCCCTCGGGTTCCCATAAAACCTACAGAATAAAATACAATGGATAGTAGATTGGGCTAATATGTCGTCAGAGGGGCAGTTCTCTAAGTTTCTAGACCAGTTGTTGGGATACGGGAAAGTTACTAGTCTATAAAAAATGTCAGTTCAGAAACAGGTCAAGAGCATGCGAATGTAGGGAGAAGGCTCTAATATTAAATATCTTTGTATCCCTTCACACTTAGTGATCAGTTGGTGTTCTACAACTGTACTCTTGCCCGTTTCAAAGGGGATTGATGTTACCAAGGTTTAACATCTTCAGTCACGACAGACAGAGAAAGCCCATCTACCTCGAGGTTCTTGAAAAGCTTTCTCCACTCCTCTGGTGCAGGCAGGATGTTTATTCTCTATTTGGCATTTACCAGGGGATGTTCAGATACAGTGGTTGAATTAAACCTTGGAGCAGCACTTGTAGCGATGACTCTTGGAGTCTTGTAGTGGGTGGTGGATGTGGTAGGACTGTCTCAATGCTCTACGGAGCTCAGAAAATCCAGACTCGCCTTCATCTCAGAGCTAGAGCTCTTTGGCTTGACCAGTTAAACTCCAATAAAGAAGATGACCTAGACCAGTTCTACCTCTCCCGACATTTGAACTCATCATTGAGGAAAGAAGCCCTTGTCTGGAAAGCAGATCTATACAAGGTGCACCTGACAGAAGTCCTGCCTGGAAGGAAGATCTCCGCAAGGTGCAGCTGACAGAAGTCCTGCCTGGAAGGAAGATCTGCACAAGGCACGGCTGACAGAAGTTCTGCCTGGTGGTGACCTCAAAGCAGTGAGAGACCCACAAACCACAAGATCCTTCAAGCTCAGCTAGCCACACTGGACACAATGTACACCAACTGATTTAGTTTTTATCAAATGGTTTATTCCATCACAAATGTGATAGTTATCTTGCCCAACCCATTAAAAATGCATTACATACTGTGCAAATTATAATAAGGCAGACAGGATATGTGTCACGTTTTGATTAGGCCTTGGTGTAGTTTGCAGAGTTTTACTCCTGGGAGCTCCACGAAGTGCCAGAAAAACTCTGCAGAACTCTGCGGACTCCCGCAAGTGGCAGAGTTTGTTAAGTTGCTCGCACTGATTTTTAGTTCCAGGAGTTTGTCCGGCACTGTAAAATGAGCACGAATGGTACTATGCGTCACGCTAGAGGGCGCTGATGCTTCCTGCCACTCAAATTGACATTCTACTCGAGTAGTAGCTGCATCAACGAGAATGGCAGATTTCTACACTCGAGTGGTCGTGACGTGCCGTGACCTCCCGCACTGAGAAATCTCGCCAGGAGGAGGTCTGGCATGTGATTTTTTCTCACAAGCGCTTGCCACCTTACAGTTGGCGAACCGCTTGAGAAACAAAACTCAGTTGTGCATCACTTCGTGATGTTTTTTGAAATGAGCTCCCCCGGCAGAGCGGAATTCTTCACCCACCCCTGGTTTTAAGGCAATAATCTCTTGGACAAACTCTAAACTAGGCCCTATGTCTGCAATCAGTGTTGTAGAAAAAGTGAGATCCATGGCCTTGTGACTATCAGGCCGTTATCTGACTTCTGATGAACCCCACAGAGTGAGTGCGCAGCCAGGGGGCAGTAAAGAGACCGAAGGACAGGAAATGAGGTAAACTTGAATATGAGAAATATGGAAAGGTACAACTGCCGCATCACCTGTGGATAACTGACACCTCCTCCCATTCTGCCAAATGCCTATTCAGTCACTAAGTGGGATCCTGGGCCCCAAACGAACAACATCATGTCAGATACCATGTAATGGTGGAAAAGAGGGGAAAAAGAGTAATATACACACATCTGTTGTGGGGATATGTCAGGTAAATTATTGCTTTCTCAACGCAAACTGGTAGTTTCGCATCGCGAGAGGTCACGAGCATATGCGCCCACTCGCAATGAGAAACCTGACCTCCCCGCATTGAGAATCAGACCTGGAGGTTTATTTTCCACGCTCGCGATCGGCAACTTGATGTTGCTGATTGCGCACGAGGAAAAAGTCTCGCCGGGATGTAATTTTTGCTCGCTCGCGGTTGCCAACTTGAGCATGCGGACTGCGAGCAAGCACAAAATGACGCTATGCTATGCGTGTTTGCACTGTGCTACATGCAATTCGCGTAGGTCGGAGTACCGCAAACTTCGCAAACTACACAAGCGTAGCGTAATACTTCACTCAGGGTTAGTTGTGAAGGATTCTCTATAAGTACTAAATGACTGATTTCGTTGAATATTAAATTATATGAATCAACGTTTGTTTGCCTTATCTGCGAACACATTATAAAGGACGGCCCCTACAGTGAACCCCTCGTTCTGTTTTACAAAAAGCCCCCGAAGGAGCTGCATCTTACAGAACTTTATCTAACTTAGGAAGAACTAAAGACTTGCTTTTTAAAGTTGTCTTTCAGGGCCAGAACCAGGTGCTGTAAGCTGCACTAGTTTCAGGGAGATGGACAGATGTTATGGCGATAGGAAACCCCCCTCAACCCACAATAATGTTCCAGTCTTCCAGGTTAGAAGAAACCAGAAATGCTTGAACCAAGGGAGCTATTGACAGTGTCAAAGGTGACTTATGAAAAGTGAGTAAAGACAGGAGTTGGTATTTGAGATGATCTTAAGTGAATAGGAAAGAAACGAGACGAAGTGAGTGAATGGAGTTACTTTTGTTATGTACTTCGCAAAGAGTTACTGGAAATTTCGCAGCCCCGCCTGATCCATCTCTTTTTCTAAAATCTATTGTTATTTAAATGAAGTCTTAACCATATGCGTCTATCTTGAACCTCCTTTTCAGATATTAATAAGATGTCACCAGATCAACAGAACTTTTAGTTAAATATCTGTGTATGATGAAATATTCCTTGCTAAGTTTCAAAGGTGGTAAAGAAGAAGGGGTAGATTTACTAAGATTTTGCGCCGTGTTTGTGTCACAAAAGTGGCACAAAAAAGTGCAAAATATTTTTTTCCTAATTTTCTTTCCAGCAAATAATGTAAAAGTAATGTGAAGCATCGCATAGCACTGTATCACATTACTTTGCGCCATGGGGGGCCTGCCAAGGGTGGTGCATGGGCGTTCCACTGCAATGACCCAAGGTTTCTCAAGCTAAACCCAATTTACCAAATACAGTAGATTGGGTTTAGTGTGAGAAAACTGCACCCTTTTAAACTAGGCGCAAGGAAGGAGAAATGCTTTCATTTCTCCTTCCTTTTCTGACTTTGCATGCGTGCAACACGCATACAAAGTGGTAAAAGCTTTCCCTCATGTCTAGGGTGTCTTTCCTGTACAAAACCTATGCTGGGCTCACACACACACACCCTAGCGCTCTTGTGCTAAGGTGTGTGCATGGCGCAAGGCTGCTGTAACCAGTGCAGGTGCAAGGGAAAGGGAAGGAGAGAGCCATATCTTTGAAAATATGGTGCTCTCCTGCTCCCTCCTTGTCACGCAGCGCAGCCTCCCTGGGGGGAGGGTGGGTTGCGCTGCATTGCATGGAGATTTGGTAAAACTCCACCGAAATGTCTTTTACAACCAGTTAAACGTTGTGAATTCTCATTCCATTATGTTTCAATTTAGTAATTTTAAATATCTTTACATCCAACAGAAAACAAGCCTTGAATGTATGAAATGACCATCAATAACGAAGCTAATTCTGTAAATCTTCAATAATAGCAGAAATAATGAGCTACAGTATTCCGGAAAACATCAGCGCATTCGGCGACAGAGGAACCTGCACACAAATGGACAGATCCTGGATGAAGCATCAAGGAAGTTCAGTGATTGTAAGAGTCTGAGCTGTGCACCTCCACGCCACAAAACGAAGAAATGACCTTAGGAAACTTAAGGCAACAACGATAAGAAACCGCCTCCTGTATAAACAAGTGTCCAACATCAGCTTTGATCATCGGATCGGTATGATGTGATTACCACAGTGCTCTGTTTTATAAAATGATGACAAGCCATCATTCCGTGCTCTAGGAGAATTGTAAACTCTTTCTGGACAAACCACAGTAACCAGAGAAGAGCACAACAGAGCGGAGCCAGACAACTGACGGGTAAAGGAAAGAGGAGTTCTTCTAGCTACAATACAACAGACTGTTCCAATTTGCACCGGCCGGAAGGAAGATACATCTTTACCCGCAATCGTGCACAGCCATAATCCAATCTAAAGGCACAATCGCCTACTAAGACACCTTCTACGTATTAGGAGTATGGTAAATATTTGGTGGCTATTGCATTTTATTATTAAAACAGAAATCAAACATGTAAAATACCGCACACATATTAAATGTGTGAGAAAAACACAAGTGCTTTATCAGACATGTCGGCCCATCAGGAAATGCAGTCATGGGATGAAGACAAATATATACCCGACCCACAAACACTAACCAAGAAAGAAGAATCATACACATGCAGCAAGAGCTTTAGTTTGTCATCACTACTCAAGCTTCATCAGCACACGTACACAGGACAAAAACCCTTCAAGTGCAGTGAATGTGGGAAGAGCTTTAGTCAGTTATCAAACCTCCAAAGTCATCAGCGAACACACAAAGGGGAAAAGCCATTCAAGTGCAGTGAATGTGGGAAGTGCTTTAGTCAGTTATCAAACCTTCAAAGACATAATCAAACACACACAGGGGAAAAACTATTCAAGTGCAGTGAATGTGTGCAGAGCTTTAGTAGGTTATCAGACCTAAAATGTCATCAGCGAACACACGCAGGGGAAAAACCCTATCAATGTAGTGAATGTGACAGAAGTTTTCGAGACTCTTCAGCATTAAGGAATCATCAGCGAACTCACACAGGAGAAAAACCATTCAAGTGCAGTGAATGTGCAAAGTGCTATAGTCATTTATCAAGCCTTCAAACACATCAGCAAATACACACAGGGGAAAAACCATTCAACTGCAGTGAATGTGGGAAGAGCTTTAGTCGATTATCCGTCCGACAAATTCATCAGCGAACACACACGGGGGAAAAACTCTATCATTGTAGTGAATGTGACAGTAGTTTTAGTAACTCTACAGAATTAAGGGTTCATCAGCGAACTCACACAGGAGAAAAACCATTCAAGTGCAATGAATGTGGGAAGAGCTTTAGTCAATTATCAAAACTAAAAATTCATCAGCGAACACACACAGGGGAAAAACCCTATCATTGTAGTGAATGTGACAGTAGTTTTTGCTTCTCTACAGCATTAAAGAATCATCAGCGAACACACACAGGGGAAAAACCATTCAAGTGCAGTGAATGTGCAAAGAGCTTTAGTCAATTATCAAACCTACAAAAACATCAGCGAACACACACAGGGGAAAAACCATTCAAGTGCAGCGAATGTGCAAAGTGCTTTAGTCAGTTATCACACCTTCAAAGACATAAGCGAACACATACGGGGGAAAAACTCTATCACTGTAGTGAATGTGACAGTAGTTTTAGTAACTCTACAGAATTAAGGGTTCATCAGCGAACTCACACAGGAGAAAAACCATTCAAGTGCAATGAATGTGAGAAGAGCTTTAGTCAATTATCAAAACTAAAAATTCATCAGCGAACACACACAGGGGAAAAACCCTATCATTGTAGTGAATGTGACAGTAGTTTTTGCTTCTCTACAGCATTAAAGAATCATCAGCGAACACACACAGGGGAAAAACCATTCAAGTGCAGTGAATGTGCAAAGAGCTTTAGTCAATTATCAAACCTACAAAAACATCAGCGAACACACACAGGGGAAAAACCATTCAAGTGCAGCGAATGTGCAAAGTGCTTTAGTCAGTCATCACACCTTCAAAGACATAAGCGAACGCATACAGGGGGAAAGCCACTCAAGCGCAATGAATGTGGGAAGAGCTTTAGTCGACGATCAGAGCTACAAAGTCATCAGCGAACACACAGGGAGAAAACATAGAAGGGCACTGAAAGTGAAAAGGGCTTTTGTCAATTTTCGATCCCACACAGCCCTCAGTGAATACACTCCTTCATTTAACTCACATGGAAATAATCCTAGAGATGCAGAGATTCCGGAAAGAATTTAAGAACATAAAAAATAATATTGACCCGTCTAAGGACATAGACAAGAGCAGAACAGTGCAGTTATTGTGAGAGGAATAAATTACGGAAAAAGATAAAATTCAAATTATGTATGACATTGAAATACCAATGATAGAAGACCTGAATAGCAGTAAAGAGGAAAAACAGATAACAGTATTTGCAGAATTATAATAGTGTTTGGTTCCAGTGATTGTTCACTTCCGTACACATAACAAAGTGACATGATGTACCAGGATACACAGTGGGAGACAAGCACAATGTGGATTTAAAGAAAAGAAACATTGTTGATTTTTATTTGGTGAAGAAGAGATACAAAGAAAAACATTCAATCGCACCTGACCACACTACCTGTAAAGCAACACTGAACAATACTGGGACTAACAACGGTATTTTCAGCTAACTTGTCGGATTAGTGATAACACCTATAAACCCAACACACGTGGACATGTAGTCAGGGCTCTGGAGATGGAAGCTTCATTGGTAAAATGCATGTGTTACTATTAACAAATGCCACTGCAGTATACGTAATGAAATAAAGCGAAGCACAAGTGTTCAAGAAATAACCTATTTTTAGATATAAAAGAACATATACCTTGTTTTTAAGTAATGTTTGCTGCACCTTTTACACACTGTTATCGGTTGATGGATCAGCTTGTGCCTCGGGTCCTATAGCTAAGTGTGACCCATGGCTCCTCTCCGACTTGTCTCTCTCTATTAATTCAGCGTCTTGTCAAACTCTACTTTTTACCAGAATTGAGCGACTGTAAGCAGCAGACTCTGGTTTAATAATGTGGTGAAATAGTGAAATCCCACATCAAAAGCATATATGTACCAGGACAATCCGTTGCACTCCCAGCAACTCGTCTTCCACACTGATAGTCCTTTGTTCTCAAATGTTCTGAATGATTTGTTGTATGAATGCCAGAAGTGGCAGTGACATTCATGAAGCTAAAGCTAACAGGAGTGTGTGGGAGACAGAGAGGGTGAGAGATAAAGAGAGCGAGAGAGACAAAGAAATGGTCGTGAAAAAGAGAGAAATGGAAAGAGGGGGAACGGCACGTTATTTGTACTCACCTAAAAATAGAAGAAGCAGCCGAATACATACCAAAGTGAGACATCACCAGAGAAACGGGCTGAACACCTGTGAATTTATCTATTTATATTTATTACCTATAGACTCATGTCATGCAAATAAACAGGGAACAAGTAAGGAGAATAGTGATGGAGCCCATTATCATATGCAAATCACAATGATGTCACATGTAGTGATGTCACAAGAAGTGATGTCAGGCCCTCATAATAATTTTCACGGAAAAGGTTGACGGCCTGTTTTAAAAACAAAAAACAAGAAACTTAAAATAATGTAAAAAGAAGTTTTTGGTTTCAGTTTTTATACATCATGTGTTTATCCCACTTTCAGTTTGTAACTAAACTCGGAATTGACTGAAAAATTTAAATATTTTTAAACAGATATGTTGAACTTGGAAATTACATTTTTAAACAGTTTTTAGCAATTAAATAACATGTGCTTTAATTTGTGTTTGTTTCCTGATGTTCTGTATCCAGCCCCTAAGCCCCAAAGTGTTTCACATTTACAGTGAATTAAGCAATAGAAGGGCTAATTTTGTCTGGTTCTCTGTTCCTCTCTTGCGCCACTCATACAAATAAATAAAGGGGACGCTGCTAGTGGGACAGATAATTGCAAACACTCTGAGGCCGGTGTTTGCATATGCAAGACGCAAAGTAACATTTCCCAGTCGCAGGCTAAGGAGCTGGGTGGAACTGAGTCCCTTTTCTAGATAATAGTGGGGGGACCCCATCAAACTGTGTCAACCTCCGACAAGTGCCGTGCTGATAAAGCAAAAGTGAATTTGAGTACTTTACGATGAATTAAAATGAGAGGAAGAGAAGAAGAGAGCGAGGTGCAGGATGTATTAAAGAAAATGAAAACAAGGGAAGCAAGACTTTACCCTGTTTGTGTACAAACATTTTACGTAAACAAGTTGTGCTGTGCGTTTTAAACAGGCTGTCACCCCCCTTTGTATGTAAATGAGCTTCTGTAATCAGACACCCCAGTCTCCCATCTCTTCTCACGCGGATGATAAATGTGAGCACTATAAGGTAATCACAAACAAGGGCTATAGAGAAATAATCGGCTTCCAGGTCACACAGCTGTTGTTATGGAGTTCTTTATTAGTTTTTTTTATTTACTTTAATTTGCAGCAATTCTCCAGGTTACGTTTTCTCAGTATATTGCTTTATATCGTTCTTTGCGCTCCATCAGTTAAACGTGAGGTTTGATGTAGGATTTGTTGTAAGTGTTCCTAGACCATGTCCCAATCCCTTTGTCCTCGATTTGTCGGCATGTGTTGTGTCCACACACTGGTCTAGGATTGGCCTTCTCAAGGTAGACGGCGCTGTAATAGGAATAATAACTCAGACATATATGAAATTGTATGTAAACAAATGTGTGCCTTTCAGTTATCAGGCACCACCAGACTCACATCTACACATGGAATTGAGCACCAGACTAAAGTGACTCCTCTCTATATAAATATTTGCCATCAGTAATCGGGCTTATGGTTCTACTGATGCTCACAGCAAATGAAGTTTCTGGGACTGTACGCATTGGCCTAAATTTTAATTGCTGAAGTTTCACGCAGTTTCGCTGATGCGCACAGCTTATAAGGTTTGTGAATATTGCGCACTGTAAGCAGATCACTGAAGTTCACCCTTAAGTTGTAACTAGGTCAAAACATAGTACGTACATCATACAAAATGTGAATGACCCTCCCTTCTTGTTCACATCTCCAGGAATCTCCTCCGTCATGGCTGAAGTGAAAGAAGGTTTTCACACATTATGCTCATGTCTGTGGCACTTCCTTAAGTGCAGAGAGGAAAGCCTCATTGTTAATGCATTGTTTGGGCTCCGAGGGACAAGAATTCTTTAAACACCTTCCTGAACTCTCTGATAGTGACTCTGCCACTGTTAATGAATACGAGATCTGCATCAAAAAGTTGGACTTGCACCACCTTCCCAAAGTGATTACTGTCGCCAGTTGCAGGCTAAGGAGCTAGGTGCAACTGTGTCCCATTTCTAGATGATAGTGGGGGGACCCCATCAAACTGTGTCAACCCCCGACAAGTGCCGTGCTCATAAAGCAATAGTGAATTTGAGTAATTTATGATGAATTGAAATGAGATAAAGAGTGGTAAGTGTTGACAACTAGTGTTTCAGGGTGTTGCCTGATGAAATTCTGTTTAAAGCGTTTTTTCACTTTCAAGGAGAGACTGTGGGGGTAGGTTATAGCGAAGGTGTTCTGACCGTGGGGTGTCAGGGCGTTGGGAGAAGGGCCTGCAAGAGAGTCCAATTGTGCGGCCGGGTGCATCTTTGGTGGTTGGGGGGTGAGGGTCTTCGGGTGAGGGGGCCGAGGGGTGATGTGGTGGGTGAAGGTTAGGCTGTTCGATTAGGGGGGGTGGGGGTTATAGCGCACTGAGGTTCCCCTTCTTGGGAGGACTGTGGCGGTAGGGGGGGAGGAAAGCTGATTGTCGGGAAGGAAGGAGGGGGAGTGGACCGCTCTGGGGGCGGGGCGGTGTGTTAGGCTGGGAATGCAGAGGCCCTCGGCTCTCCTGGTTAAGGGAGTGGGTAGGGTCAGGGACCTTACTAACCTGGCGATGTTGAGGCGTCGCGGTAATACCTTCCCAATGCTCCCTTGGGGAATTCATCCAGGGAGGTCCTCTAGTTGGGTTGCCCTGGGGCACACCGGCCGCCTAGACAATGCAAGGGGGGGTGTTGCTCCTGGGATCAAAATGAGTTGCAGTGAGGTAGGGATGCTTTATTGATGCCTTATAGTATTAGGCGACCCCTTAGAGTTAATGTGCGCCGAGGCGCCAAGTCCTCGGGGTAGATTAAAAAAAACATATAGTTGCTGAAAATGGTAATGGAGATGTCTCCGGTCAGGGACTGATGTTTCAGGGGGGAGATGGTTAATCTACGGTTGTGATCTGTGATAGTGGTTTTGGAGAAGGGCAGGTGGGAGTTGAAGATAATGACCCAGAGATCTGGTCTGTTGGTATGGAAAATGAAGTCCATTTTCTTCAGCCCTCTAGTAGCTCAGTGGTAAGTGTCAACAACTAGTGTTTTGGGGTGTTGCCTGATTAAATTCTGTTTAAAGCGTTTTTTCGCTTTCAATGAGAGACTGTGGGGGTAGGTTATAGCGAAGGTGTTCTAACCGTGGGGTGTCAGGGCGTTGGGAGAAGGGCCTGCAAGAGAGTCCAATTGCGCGGCCAGGTGCATCTTTGGTGGTTGGGGGGTGAGGGTCTTCGGGTGAGGGAGCGGGGGTTGATGTGGCGGGTGGAGGTTAGGCTTTTTGAGTAGGGGGGTGGGGGTTATAGCGCACTGAGGTTCCCCTTCCGGGGAGGACTGTGGTGGTAGGGGGGATGAAAGCTGATTGTCAGGAAGGAGGGAGGGGGAGTGGACTGCTCTGGGGGCGGTCGGTGTTGGGCTGGGAGTGCAGAGGCCCTCGGCTTTCCTGGTTAAGGGAGTGGGTAGGGTCAGGGACCTTACTAACCTGGCGATGTTGAGGCATTGCGGTAATACCTTACCAATGCTCCCTTGGGGAATTCATCCAGGGAGGTCCTCTAGTTGGGTTGCCCTGGGGCACCCCGGCCGCCTAGAGGATGCAAGGGGGGTGTTGCTCCTGGGTTCAAAATGAGTTGCAGTGAGGTAGGGATGCTTTATTAATGCCTTATAGGATTAGGCGACCCCTCAGAGTTAATGCACGCTGAGGCGCCAAGTCCTCGGGGTCGATAAAAAAAAATGACATTAGAGGCAGACATTGGTGGGCTTCCCGTTCCCAGTTTGAGCTTTTGGTGTTGAAAACAAGACGGCCATTTTAATGTCAGGCAGCCACTTAGCCTAGAGGGGAGCTGTAGCTTTCTATCCTCCGGTGGTGCCGGGAATTTGTTATCCTTTTTTGGTCGTGGCGTGGGTCTGCTTTCCTCAATCCGGGGGCAAGCGTCCAGAAAGGTTCAATCCGGTCGATGTGCCATCAATTTTGGCTGTTTAGGGAAAGTGGGCGGGCATTTTGAGGGCAGGCAGCCCGGAGGGGAGTGGTCCCAAGTTAGAGCAGTGTTGGGTCCAGTGTTTAAATGTAGAGGGGACTCTGCAGCTGGGGCCGGGTGTTTACTGGGGTCGATCTTCAGCTACAACCTCCGCTGGGCCATCGTTGAGTGGTTGGAGATCGTGTCCTTTGCTCCTTCCATGATCAGTGGAAGTCTGAGGTGGTGGCCATTTTATAGTCAGGTGTCCTAGGAAGGGGGATCCAGCTGGGTCTCCAGGATCTTCTGCAGAAACATGTGTTTGGTACTCCTTAGGGACGGCACGAGGGCTTCTCACAGTGCTCCAGGGCTGGCAGCTTAATGGGGCCGTTTCCGCTTGTATGGCCTCGTTTATATCTTGCGTGGATTGGATTGCCGGTGGCCATTTTGGGGGCAGGCAGCTCCGGCGGCGAAGACGAGCGTGTGCTCACCCGCGCTGCCCACGCCATTTCATTGCGGATCTCCTCTTCGGCTCCGCTCCCTTGGAGGACAGTGCTCCGCTGGGGCCTCTGCGGTGCCCTTGTTATCTGATGGGCAAGGGGGTCCTGTGACTCTGCTGCTCGTGGCCTCCAGGCGCTGCGAGCTTCGATGCGCGTGCCACGAGTCTGGGAGTCACTCCGGTGAGTGTTAGAGTGGTCTTCAGTTTTTTTTGTTTGTTGGGAGGCACTCCGGTGGCCCCGTCACGGGACGGGGTTCCAATGGGATTGGATTTCAGGCCTCTTGGCTGGGCCACCCCTGGACCCCGGTGTTGACTCCCTTGTGGGAGTCCGTTGTCTAGGGTATCTTGTATTTCATCGTTGTCTTGAAATACATCTGGAAAAAAGGCCGCGACCGCACAGGTTCCCAACGGAGCTACTTCTGGCCTTTGCAGGACTTGCGTTGAAAAGAAACTACTTCACATTTGAGGACGATTTCTTTCTACAGGTGAAAGGATCAGCAGTGGGCTGTCCTTTTGCCCCCAAAATGGCGATTCTGTACATGGGGCAATATGAGGAGAAGTTTGTTTACAACAATAACCCGTATAAATCACATATCCAGCAGTGGCTGCGATATATAGATGACGTCTGGTTCGTTTGGAATGGATCAATTGAAGCATTGGAGGCATTTCATATCTGGCTGAACAACCACAGTCCTGATATCAAGTTCAGCCTCACCTATAACTCCAAATCACTACCGTTTCTAGACGTGGAAGTTAAGGCCACGGCTGACGGACTCGCCTGCTCCCTGTATCAAAAAAAGACGGACAAAAACAACGCCCTGCACTTCAAAAGTTACCCTCCTAGGAACCTCAAGAACAACCTGCCCTATGGACTTAGGGTAAGAAGGAACTGCTCTAGAATCCAAGACTTCGATATCAATGGCCAAGCCCTGGTTAAAAATTTACAGGACAGAGGTTATCCGAGAAAGCTTCTCAAGCACTCGATGAAGAGGGCTAGATGGACACCCAGGGAGCATCTGCTCGAAAAAAAGACGCAGACCGCCAACTCAACGCATGGTGTGTGTGTCTACATTCGGACCCTACACACACCCCTTACAGAAAATCATTCGGAATGCGTGGCATCTAGTTGAAGAAGTGCTCCCGGATGTGGGATCACCCCTCTTTGCATTAAAAAAGAATCGTAGTATAGGACAACTGATCACTACAACAAGACCACAAAAGAAGCGTGATACCCAGAGTACAATATTTGACGTGAATCCAGTCAAGGGCCACAGAAAATGTGGCACCTGTTCGGTGTGTAACCTCACAGTGGAAGGCTCGCTATTCACAGATGGTAAGAAATTCTGGCGGCATGATGAACACACAAATTGTAAAACCTTTTTTTTTATTTTTTTTTTTATTTTAAACCAGGACAGTACACAGGATACACAGTCATTTATAATAAGGACAAAAACCATATTATCATATTATCATAATCTCCACAACAAAGCAAAAAAATAACTAAATAAACAAATAAAAATAAATAAATAAATAAACAAGTGAGTAACAGAATACAAATGGCCAGTAACTGTTAACCTATAAACTAAATGCTGTTACTCATATTTGGATTAATTCCATCCTTCCAATGTGATACCGGAGACCAGATTGCATCTCCCAACCTCCTGGCTTTCAGTCCTCTTGTAGCATAAATTGAAGTCTCATAACTATATACCGCTAAGAAGCGGGCTAGCCACATCTGGAAGCTGGGAGGATCTGAATCTTTCCAACGTGCAGAGAGAATGATTCTTAGTTCTGCTGTGCCGATAAATAAAAGTCTTTTCTCCCCTCTTGACAACTTTAGAGAACTATCATATCCCATTAGATATAGACAGTCAGACTCGGGAAGTCTATGACCAAATAGTAACTCCCAATAGCCTGCAATCATACTTTTAATTGAATCGAGCTTGCAACAGCCACTGAACATGTGAACGCTGTCAGCAGGACCCGTTGTACATCTGGGGGATAGATAATTTTCTCTTTTTCCCCAAGCATGTAGCTTAGCCGGGGTATAATATAGACTAAACATAGCTTGGTACAACTGGGCTTTCAGGTTACTAGACATAAGGAGACAATTTGACAACTCAATACATTTATACACATCAACATTCGGATTCTCGAGCTTCACTGCCCCACATCCTGAATTTCAGTCATTAATATATCATATAGTTTACCAATTCTGATCTTAGATCTTCCCATTAAATCAAGCAGTTCGATACTTGACATATCGACTGATGGTTCGTTAGCTTTAAGTTTAGCAAACAATTGAACAAATTTAAGATAGTCTCCATTAAGCAAATTATATTTCGTTTTCAGATCCTGAAAGGTAGTTTCAAAACCTTTAAACAAAAAATCATTAACCGTTTGTATACCGAGGAGTTCCCATTTTTTTGCTATGACGTCAAAAATTAAGCCAGATGTGAGAGTCGAATGCCACAAGGGTGTATACCTGTTAATTTTACTAATATGCATATGCTTATTAATCTTATTCCAGACTTTACGGGCACTGGTTATGGTTGCAATTTTATAATTATTTCTGTAATAGGAAGAATCTGTATATCGCAGAAACAAACCTTCCGCATTACTCCCGAGCAAAAGCTCATATATCAAAGGTATTGGTTTGATTCCCCTATTGTCAAACTTTGAATTAATCAGGATAGCAAATATTTGTAAAAAGGCAGCCCAGTGATACAAAATAGTATTGGGGATGGCAAGCCCTCCTCTCTCGAGTGGTAGGGACAGCAATTTATGTGACCTCCTAATTTTACCGTGCTGCCAAATAAATTTGGACATAAGAGAGTTTAACAATTTTAGGATCTTATCATCAATGGCTAGAGGAATGGTCCGGAATAAGTATAGAAACCTAGGAAGCACGTTCATTTTAAAAAAAATAGCTCTACCAATAATTGAGAGATACAGGCTATTCACACGATCTAGATCAGATTTAATTCTGTCCAGGAGAGGATCAAAATTTAATTTTATTATACTTTTGATATCTGGACTGATCACAACTCCCAGATATGTGGCTTTATTAGCTACTCTGGCATCGATGTAATCAACATTTTCAGTACATATTATTACTGTTTTCCCTTTATTGAGACAATAGCCCGAGTAATTACCATACTCAGAAGTCACACTCTCAATTATGATCATAGCCTCAGAAGGATCAGGTGTGACAACCGCTATGTCGTCGGCATATGCTAGTACTTTGGTATTATATTGACCACAAACAACCGGCTTAATTAGATGACTCTCTAATAGTTTTAAAATTAAAGGATTGATATATAATGCAAATAAAAGGGGGGAACAAGGGCAGCCCTGTCTAGTGCCCCTAGAGATATTTATATGGCCAGAGTCATACCCGAACACCTGAATCTTTGCTTTGGGAGATAGATACATAGATTTAATGGATTTCAAAAATTTGGGGCCGAAATTAAGACGTGACATGACCACCCATAAAAATGACCAAGAGACATGGTCAAAAGCTTTTTCCGCGTCCAAAAGGATCATTGACATCTGCCCCCCCAAGACAGACATGGCATCGAATAGAGTAATAGCCCTGCTGACATGGTCAGTAGTCCCCTTCCCAGGGACGAAGCCATGTTGCCATGGGGAGACCAAGTGTTCAATTACCCCGCTCAGTCTGGTAGCCATCACTTTGGCATATAATTTGGAGTCCGAATTAATTAATGAAATTGGACGATAAGAAGTAACAAGTTCCGGGGGTTTGCCTTTTTTAGGAAATACAACTATATTGGCTTCGTTCCAGGTTTCAGGGGGGGGGGTCCCATTGTATTGGATGCCTAAGAATAGGTCGTGGAGAAGAGGCCCGAGCTGGTGGCTCAACATTTTATATAAATCAATTGGAATTTTATCAGGACCAGCAGCCTTGCCAGGAGTAAGTGCCGACAGGGCCGCCAGTACCTCCTCTTTTGTAATTTCTTTTTCCAAATCGTTACGGGAGAGCTCATCAAGACACATTTCTTCCTCTGGGGAGTTAAGTAAGTTGTCTAAATAAGCAAAAGAATCTCTTTCAGTATATGCTACGTCTTCAGTATATAATTTCTGATAATATTGTTGAAATCGCATAGCGATATCAGCTGTTTGGGTATATATCCGGCCATTATCGTGAATAGAAATGATATTTTTAGTCGCACTCTTCTGCCGTGTACGTAATGCTAGCTGTCTGCCAACCTTTTCTCCGCTCTCATATACATCCTTTCTATATGTTCTATAAGTTTGGGCTGCTCTTTGACTAAGACTATGATTGAGATCTGATTTCAGTACTGCCACCTGATACATCTCATGCTTGGCATCACAACCCCATGCAATTTGTGCAATATGTTCTTCTTCTGCTTTCACTAGGGCTTGTATCTTTAGATTATATTCGTTGACTTGCTGTTTCCTAGCCCTGTTTTGAAAACTGATAGTTTCGCCTCTAAGAGAAGCTTTGAAACTATCCCAGACTGTATTCCTCGATGCACTAAACCGGTTGGCCTCAAAAAATTGATTCATCCACTGTTTGATATGAGAGATGTATTCAGTATTCACCAACAATTTACGGTCAAATGTCCAAGGCCTGACCTGACTAGAGGAGTCGGGTATTTTTTTGTCAAAATAAGCGGATTGTGGTCCGATATAACCTTGGGGTATTTGCTAATTGAAGATTGTGTAGCAAAATCATGTGTAACAAAGAAATAATCAATCCTGACATGTTTCTGATGAGGATTCGAGAAGTATGTGTACCCTGGATCATCATTGCTTACATGATTCCACAAATCAACTAAACCCAAACTATTAGCCAGTCTGGCCAGTGCTTTAAACACCTTGGGTTTACGACCTATATATTTCTGTTGAAAGGGATTTATAGTTAGTTGTGTTTTGAGGGAGATATTAAAATCCCCGCAGACTATGATTGGTCCCTGCCAAGTTGGAAGCTCTGTTTCTAAAAATTCAAAAATAGCTGGCTCATCTTGATTTGAACCATAAATGGTGCAGATTATGATTCCCAGGGCCAATTTAATCACCGTCCACCTACCATAGGGGTCAGACAATTGGCGGGTAGCTGCTCCGAGATAAGTTTTTGCCATAATCGCCACACCCCTTATATTTGAAGTTTGAGTTGAGCTTGCTAATAAGTTATAACCCCTCAGTTTAAGCAAGGATCTTTTCTCCCAGGGTATGTGTGTCTCCTGGAGACACAAAATATCAACTGGATTTAGGCGAATCGATTCAGCCAGGAGGTGCCGTTTGTTAGCAGTCAGTAGCCCCCCTACGTTCAATGTTTGTATAGTTAACCTACCCATTATCATAACAGTGGATTGACCTGCTTGTAATGCCGAAAATGGTAAGACCAAAAAATAACTGAGTTTGCTTAATTTGCAACAATAACTTATTTTGTTTATTTTGTTTGATACTTATTTTATTGTACTTCATACATACTGTGTTTCCTTTTAACTGGCCTGTTTTTTTTTAGTTTAACTGCTCCCCCTCCCTCCATCCCCCACCCTTCCCTACCACCCCTGAACAACCCTCCCCCCGTCCACAGGCATTCAGACTCTGCCAGAGTCTGGGTGATGGAAAGCAGAGCTACACCTGAGCTATCTCCTTAAATTATTAGTATACAATCACCATAGGATCACCAACCACACGACCGATAGTGGAAATACATTCAGAAGAAAAACAAATCATTGAGTTTACCAAAACTACTTCAAGAACGAGAAAAAAATAAATAAAAACAACAACAAAGTTATGACCAAAGATCTGCTTAGTAGGTCTTGTTTTTAAATCTCATCTAGGTAAGCTTTGGCTTTAATCTCTGAAGTGAATACTTTAGTATGTCCTCCACGAACAACCTTCAGTTTAGCTGGATTATTCAAAAAGGCTTGAGCACCTTTAGCCTGAAAAGGCTTGATCAGTGAGCGTAATCGCCATCGTCGCTCCACCGTTGCGTGACAATAGTCAGGTCTTGTAAAAAAAGAACAGTCATTAAACTTAAGCTTACGATCGGGCCTGGCTTTCTCTGCAACTATCTGCCTCAGCAAAAAATTTCCAAAATAAACTAAAATGGCTCGTGGATATATACCAGGTTTAGTAGGTAAATTAAATGGAACCCGATGTGCTCGTTGTATTTCCGCATCCCAGTTCCAATCGGTTAATTCGGGCATTGATTATCTGAGCATTTTCACTACGAAGGTACGGATGTTCTCGCCCTCAATCTTCTCAGGAATTCCTAAAACGCGTAGATTACTGCGGCGTTGGCGATTCTCAAAGTCTTCGAGTTTCCATTTCATGTCCATCAATTCAGCTTCTTGCAGCTTAATTTTTTCTGTGTTAGCCATAACCTCGTTCTCATTAAGGAGCACTCTTGACTCAATCTCAGTTACCCTCTCCCCAAATGTAGTGCAACATTTAGTGAGCTTTCTAACTACCCCTTGGACTTTCCGAAGTGCAGCTCTAGATCTTTTACTATCAAGAGTCGTCTCCTCCCTATGAGCTGCAATAGCTTGCAGGATAGTCTCCACCGCTGTTGGTGGAAAATCACTGGGTTTAGGGGGCTCAGATTCTTGTGTGGGGGAGAGAGACAGCTTTGAAGGGGGATCCTCCTCAGTGCGGCTTTGCAGCGGTCTACACCCAGAGACCGGCTTGGCACGTACTGTATTAACTTTTAGATTTTCCTCAGGGTTACCTTCGGAGGAGCTACAGATATATTCAGATCCAGGCTCCTCCTCCTCCTCATCAGAACCACATGGAGACTCCGAATCAGAGTTGATCTCTGATTCTATAGAACCATCTGTGTCTATCTCTACCCCGGCTTCATCAGAAAAAGAATAGAATTCCGTAAGTTCTTTATCCCCTTCTACAGTAGAGCGCATTTCCTGCACAACGTTTGATAGCAATACAGGTTCTGGGATAACAGGGGGTAGGATGGGTTTTGAAGCAATTATTGATGGGCTAGTAGTGCAAAGTTCTGAAGTGGGATTGGGCGCCGTCAGAATCGAAATTTGTTCCAGGATAGGGGTATTCAAATTCCCAACTTGGCCCTCTAATTCTTCTTGCACTTCACCTCCGAGTACATTTGCGCTCTCGCCAGAAAAGGACATGCAGAGCCCTGCTGAGCCATGCTCATTCAGTTCGCCATTGGAAGCTACCCCTGCGCTCTTACAGATCTCACTGGGCTCGCTAGACTCTGCAACTGCCCCACTATTCAATGTACTTACAGTTTGCAGAGTCGTCAAAGATGGGGCAGCGGGCTCATCATTCGGTGAGAACTGCAGGGGATGAATATCACTCACAGGCTCATTCAGATCTATAGGGCTCACACCAGGCTGATTTCTGTCTTTAACACCTTGCTTCCGCATTAAAAGATCCATAACTGATCCACCAGAGGAAGGCTGTAACTGAAACTGATTGTTCATTTTCCTTCTCACCACAAGTGCCTCGTGCCTGGGGGAGCATTCGGTTATCGGTAGCTTCTTTGTCTTCCCTCTGCACCTCTCAGCAGGAGTGGATATGTTATCAGGTCCGCCTTTGTTTTTCTGGATCCGGTCCGTTTCTTCCCGAAGCTTTCGTGCTGCTTTCGCCAGTTTTGCACGAGCTGCAGCGGATGACACCGCTGATATCGTTTTCGGGGGCATAACACTGGATTCTGTCGTGCAGTCGAGGCAGGAGCTGACGAGACACAGTGATCGAAGAGCTCTGTGGTGAACCTTCGAGTCCGTATGAATCACCGGGCTTGACTCAGAAAAACATCCATGTGTCTGCGGCTGTGTCTGCGGCTGTAGCGTTCGGCTCGAGTCCACCGTGCAGGGAGCACACTGAGAGCACCTGAGCGGGGCGGCGCACAAAGTTTTCAGTATTGCACGGCTAAGCTGGACGAGGAACCACTGCTGCTGCTGCTTACAAACTGCACACATCTCCCATGAAGGTAAGTCGTTAATATTTGGCATCGTTGAAAGCATCGGAGTATTAGGTTTCTTTCCCTTTTCAAAAAGCCCTTCGATACCTTTTGCGTTTATGGGCGTTAACCCTCGAACTTCATGTAGTTCAGTCCATAATGATGCTAACACGTAGTTAATTCATTGTTGCCTCACTCGGTCGGGGAGTGATCCTTCATTTTCCTCCGGTCACCGGAGCTCAGGTGAGCTGCTGCTACACGGTCCTATGTCAGACCGCATTTTATGCCCGTGCCAAAAGGTGTACATCGGCAAAACTACACAAGAAGTCAGACAAAGAATAATTCAACACAGGTCCGGAATCAACAACAAAATACTTTACTGCTCCACCAGTGGCCCACTACCTACAGAAGAATCACAAGGCGGATGAATTAAAATGGACTGTGCTCTCCGTCATCAAAGCAGGTGGAGGTGGTGATCCAGACCTACGCCTCTCTCAGAGGGAAGCGTATCTAATATTGAAATTCTATACTGCAAACTCAGGTCTGAATGACCTTTCAGAATCAAGCAACCTCTGATCAGCATGAGATCCATGTCCTTCTACTGTACACTCAGAATCTTCCTTCTCAGCCCTTGCACTTCGGCAATAATGTCCGTTGCGTGTTTGGTTCTGGCGTGCTCCAACAAGTCTGAAAGTCTTTAGCAAACGCTGTTATCCCTGGGCCTCTCTCAGTCAGTTGAGACGGAATTGTCCACTTGTAGTCATTACTCAGTTGCACTACATGTCCCAGTTACCCTGTTGGTACACGTGACCTGTAGGGTTCCCTTTAAGTCAGCTTCAAACGCGCGCGGCTTGCGCAAGCTGAACGCCGCCCGTGAATGCAGGATACTGATCACCCCAATCTATCGAACTACGAGTAAGTCTTAATATAACTTCCAGCACTGCTGCGCGGCGCTCTAAGAGCCAGAACGTGCTGGGTCATTGACACCTGGTTTCTTCACCATTTCAGATTAATCAACATTGCTGACGAACATCTACACGAGAGCGGCTATCGAGCCTCAGCTCTGGGTGCCTTCTAAAACAGTGAGTTTCGATAACACTGAGCTTACAATGGGTTTGGCCAACCACGAACTGTGCTACATGTGTAGAGTTAATAGCCCGTAGCAAGCGTTATACGTGGACACAAACGTTATACCTCAACTTTTTTCTAGGTTAGTGCCAGCTCAGACTCGCCCCAAAAAAAACGTCAGCTGCGCGGCGCTCTAAGAGCCAGAACGTGCTGGGTCATTGACACCTGGTTTCTTCACCATTTCAGATTAATCGACATTGCTGACGAACATCTACACGAGAGCGGCTATTGAGCCTCAGCTCTGGGTGCCTTCTAAAACAGTGAGTTTCGATAACACTGAGCTTACAATGGGTTTGGCCAACCACGAACTGTGCTACATGTGTAGAGTTAATAGCCCGTAGCAAGCGTTATACGTGGACACAAACGTTATACCTCAACTTTTTTCTAGGTTAGTGCCAGCTCAGACTCGCCCCAAAAAAAACGTCAGCTCTGCCAAGCACAACTGCAACTCTGCTAATCTGTGCGAAAAACGCCTTCCCAAACAGGTAGGCTTTTATCCAAATAAGCGCAAACCGATTAAATTGTGTGAAATTCGATGGTCTTGATTTCCCCCCTCATCTGGTTACACAATTACGATATTGGAGAGGTGTTTCAGTATACTGCAACCTCCGCCTGACTGAGATCCAGGCTTGATCATATTGCAACCATTCACAAGTGACAATTAACCGTCATTCCCAGGTACTATTCATTTTCCTTTTGAGATATGAGTCACGAGTCTGATTTTTTAATTCTATTCAAGTTCACTATAGTGCACAACACTTACACCATTGTCCCTCACCATTATCATTTGCAGTTTTGGCTCCATCCAGTCCGTGTCCTGAGGAGAACCCTTACTAGCGTTGAGGTTCGAAACGCGTTGACTCTGAGCCTCGGAAAAAGAATTTGGGTGCCGCTAGGACCATTGAGACTTATACAGTGTTATCCCTTGTTGTGGAACCCTGTAAATTTGTTTTCCATACCCTTGGCTCAGTCAGACAGGCAGGCAGCTCTCTGTGATTAGAGGTCCGTTTGTCTTTTTGTACCCAATATAAAGGACTGGTTCCTAATGTTTAAGTCTTGTTAGGTAATTGATTCAACATTGTTTGGTGTTGCGTGTGTCAATGTATAGCATTTATTCTTGATCACTTGTATAGCACTTGTACATATTTTTGCACATTTGTATTGTCTGTATGTACCTTTCACTGTCTGATGACTGTTTATTTGATGACATATTTTAAATATCTAAATGTTTTTCTAAAAATACAAAAAACTAAAATAAAATAGATGACCCTCCAGAATTGTTCTGCTGTTTGGGATCATAAATTGTAAAATAAATCTGTCTGGCCCCTTTGGAAGGAAGATCAGCACAGGGTACAGCTGACAGAAGTCCTGCCTGGAAGGAAGATATGCACAAGGCTCAGCTGACAGAAGTCCTGCCTGAAAGGAAGATCTGCACAAGGCGCAGCTGACAGAAGTCCCTGCCTAGAAAGGAAGATATGCACAAGGCGCGGCTGACAGAAGTCCCTGCCGAGAAAGGAACATCTGTACAAGGTGCAGCGGACAGAGGTCCTGCCTTGAAAGGAAGATATGCACAAGGCCCAGCTGACAGATGTTTTGCCTAGAAAGGAAGATCTGTACAAGGCACAGCTGACGGAGGTCCTGCCTGGAAGAAAGGTCTGCACAAGGCGCTGCTGAGAGAAGTTCTGCCTGGCAATGACCTCAAAGCAGTGAGAGACCCACAAACCACAAGATCCTTCAAGCCCAGCTAGCCACACTGGGCACAATGTACATCAAAGGCCTGATTTAGAGATCAGCGGATGGTTTATTCCATCACAAATATGACCAGTATCCTGCCCGCCCCACTAAAAATGCATTGCATCCTGTGTCAATTAAAATAAGGCAGACAGGATATCTGTGACATTTTGATCAGGCCTTGGTGTAGTTCGCCGAGTTTTACTCTCCCGGAACTCCACAAAACTCCACACTCTACAAGACTTCCCTAAGTGGCAGAGTTTGTTAAATTGCGCTGCTCTCATTGATCTTTAGTGTCAGGAGTTTGTCCCGCATTGTAAAATCAGCATGAACGGCACTATGCGGTGAAGACGAGCGTGGGCTCACCCACGCTGCCCGCGCCCTTTATTGCGGATCTCCTCTTCGGCTCCGCTCCCTTGGAGGACAGTGCTCCGCTTGGGCCTCTGCGGCGCCCTTATTATCTGATGGGCAAGGGGGTCCTGTGACTCTGCTGCTTGTGGCCTCCAGGCGCTGCGAGCTTCGATGCGCGTGCCACGGGTCCGGGAGTCACTCCGGTGAGTGTTAGAGTGGTCTTCCGTTTTTTTTGTTTGTTGGGAGGCACTCCGGTGCCCCGTCACGGGAACGGGGTTCCAATGGGATTGGATTCCAGGCCTCTTGGCTGGGCCACCCCTGGACCCCTGTGTTGACTCCCTTGTGGGAGTCCGTTGTCTAGGGTATCTTGTATTTCATCATTGTCTTGAAATATATCTGGAAAAAAGGCCGCGACCGCACAGGGTCCCAACGGAGCTACGTCTGGCCTTTGCGGGACTTGCTTTGAAAAGAAACTACTTCACATTTGAGGACGATTTCTTTCTACAGGTGAAAGGATCAGAAATGGGCTGTCCTTTTGCCCCAGAAATGGAGATTCTGTACATGGGGCAATACGAGGAGAAGTTTGTTTACAACAATAACCCGTATAAATCACATATCCAGCAGTGGCTGCGATATATAGATGACGTCTGGTGCGTTTGGAATGGATCAATTGAAGCATTGGAGGCGTTTCATATCTGGCTGAACAACCGCAGTCCTGATATCAAGTTCAGCCTCACCTATAACTCCAAATCACTACCGTTTCTAGACGTGGAAGTTAAGGCCACGGCTGACGGACTCGCCTGCTCCCTGTATCAAAAAAAGACGGACAAAAACAACGCCCTGCACTTCAAAAGTTACCATCCTAGGAGCCTCAAGAACAACCTGCCCTATGGACAATTTCTTAGGGTAAGAAGGAACTGCTCTAGAATCCAAGACTTCGATATCCATGGCCAAGCCCTGGTTAAAAAATTACAGGACAGAGGTTATCCGAGAAAGCTTCTCAAGCACTCGATGAAGAGGGCTAGATGGACACCCAGGGAGCATCTGCTCGAAAAAAGACGCAGACCACCAACTCAACGCATGGTGTGTGTGTCTACATTCGGACCCCACACACACCCCTTACAGAAAATCATTCGGAATGCGTGGCATCTAGTTGAAGAAGTGCTCCCGGATGTGGGATCACTCCTCTTTGCATTAAAAAAGAATCGTAGTATAGGACAACTGATCACTACAACAAGACCACAAAAGAAGCGTGATACCCAGAGTACAATATTTGGCGCGAATCCAGTCAAGGGCCACAGAAAATGTGGCACCTGTTCGGTGTGTAACCTCACAGTGGAAGGCTCGCTATTCACAGATGGTAAGAAATTCTGGCGGCATGATGAACACACAAATTGTAAAACCAAGTACGTGGTGTATGCCATTTTATGCCTGTGCCAAAAGGTGTACATCGGCAAAACTACACAAGAAGTCAGACAAAGAATAATTCAACACAGGTCCAGAATCAACAACAAAATACTTACTGCTCCACTAGTGGCCCACTACCTACAGAAGAATCACAAGGCGGATGAATTAAAATGGACTGTGCTCTCAGTCATCAAAGCAGGTGGAGGTGGTGAACCAGACCTACGCCTCTCTCAGAGGGAAGCGTATCTAATATTGAAATTCGATACTGCAAACTTAGGTATGAATGACCTTTCAGAATCAAGCAACCTCTGATCAGCATGAGATCCATGTCCTTCTACTGTACACTCAGAATCTTCCTTCTCAGCCCTTGCACTTCGGCAATAATATCCGTTGCGTGTTGGTTCTGGCGTGCTCCAACAAGTCTGAAAGTCTTTAGCAAACTCTGTTATCCCTGGGCCTCTCTCAGTCAGTTGCAACGGAATTGTCCACTTGTAGTCATTACTCAGTTGCACTACATGTCCCAGTTACCCTGTTGGTACACGTGACCTGTAGGGTTCCCTTTAAGTCAGCTTCAAACGCGCCCGGCTTGCGCAAGCTGAACGCCGCCCGTGAATGCAGGATACTGATCACCCCAATCTATCGAACTACGAGTAAGTCTTAATATAACTTCCAGCGCTGCTGCGCGGCGCTCTAAGAGCCAGAACGTGCTGGGTCATTGACACCTGGTTTCTTCACCATTTCAGATTAATCGACATTGCTGACGAACATCTACACGAGAGCGGCTATCGAGCCTCGGCTCTGGGCGCCTTCTAAAACAGTGAGTTTCGATAACACTGAGCTTACAATGGGTTTGGCCAACCACGAACTGTGCTACATGTGTAGAGTTAATAGCCCGCAGCAAGCGTTATACGTGGACACAAACGTTATACCTCAACTTTTTTCTAGGTTAGTGCCAGCTCAGACTCGCCCCAAAAAAAACGTCAGCTCTGCCAAGCACAACTGCAACTCTGCTAATCTGTGCAAAAAACGCCTTCCCAAACAGGTAGGCTTTTATCCAAATAAGTGCAAACCGATGAAATTGTGTGAAATTCGATGGTCTTGATTTCCCCCCTCATCTGGTTACAGAATTACGATATTGGAGAGGTGTTTCAGTATACTGCAACCTCCGCTGGCCTGACTGAGATCCAGGCTTGATCATATTGCAACCATTCACAAGTGACAATTAACCGTCATTCCCAGGTACTATTCATTTTCCTTTTGAGATATGAGTCACGAGTCTGATTTTTTAATTCTATTCAAGTTCACTATAGTGCACAACACTTACATCATTGTCCCTCACCATTATCATTTGCAGTTTCGGCTCCATCCAGTCCGTGTCCTGAGGAGAACCCTTACTAGCGTTGAGGTTCGAAACGCGTTGACTCTGAGCCTCGGAAAAAGAATTTGGGTGCCGCTAGGACCATTGAGACTTATACAGTGTTATCCCTTGTTGTGCAACCCTGTAAATTTGTTTTCCATACCCTTGGCTCAGTCAGACAGGCAGGCAGCTCTCTGTGATTAGAGGTCCGTTTGTCTTTTTGTACCCAATATAAAGGACTGGTTCCTAATGTTTAAGTCTTGTTAGGTAATTGATTCAACATTGTTTGGTGTTGCGTGTGTCAATGTATAGCATTTATTCTTGATCACTTGTATAGCACTTGTACATATTTTTGCACATTTTTATTGTCTGTATGTATCTTTCACTGTCTGATGACTGTTTATTTGATGACATATTTTAAATATCAAAATGTTTTTCGAAAAATACAAAAAACTAAAATAAAATAGATGACCCTCCAGAATGAATCTGCTGTTTGAGATCATAAATTGTAAAATAAATCTGTCTGGCCCCTTTGGAAGGAAGATCAGCACAGGGTACAGCTGACAGAAGCCCCTTTGGAAGGAAGATCAGCACAGGGTACAGCTGACAGAAGTCCTGCCTGGAAGGAAGATATGCACAAGGCGCAGCTGACAGAAGTCCTGCCTGAAAGGAAGATCTGCACAAGGCGCAGCTGACAGAAGTCCCTGCCTAGAAAGGAACATCTGTACAAGGTGCAGCGGACAGAGGTCCTGCCTTGAAAGGAAGATATGCACAAGGCCCAGCTGACAGATGTTTTGCCTAGAAAGGAAGATCTGTACAAGGCACAGCTGACGGAGGTCCTGCCTGGAAGAAAGGTCTGCACAAGGCGCTGCTGAGAGAAGTTCTGCCTGGCAATGACCTCAAAGCAGTGAGAGACCCACAAACCACAAGATCCTTCAAGCCCAGCTAGCCACACTGGACACAATGTACATCAAAGGCCTGATTTAGAGATCAGCGGATGGTTTATTCCATCACAAATATGACCGGTATCCTGCCCGGCCCACTAAAAATGCATTGTATCCTGTGGCAATTGAAATAAGGCAGACAGGATGTCTGTCACATTTTGATCAGGCCTTGGTGTAGTTCGCCGAGTTTTACTCTCCCGGAACTCCACAAAACTCCACACTCTACAAGACTTCCGTAAGTGGCAGAGTTTGTTAAATTGCGCTGCTCTCATTGATATTTAGTGCCAGGAGTTTGTCCCGCATTGTAAAATCAGCATGAACGGCACTACGGGGTGAAGACGAGCGTGGGCTCACCCACGCTGCCCGCGCCCTTTATTACGGATCTCCTCTTCGGCTCCGCTCCCTTGGAGGACAGTGCTCCGCTGGGGCCTCTGCGGCGCCCTTATTATCTGATGGGCAAGGGGGTCCTGTGACTCTGCTGCTTGTGGCCTCCAGGCGCTGCGAGCTTCGATGCGCGATGCCACGGGTGCGGGAGTCACTCCGGTGAGTGTTAGAGTGGTCTTCCGTTTTTTTTGTTTGTTGGGAGGCACTCCGGTGGCCCCGTCACGGGGACGGGGTTCCAATGGGATTGGATTCCAGGCCTCTTGGCTGGGACTCCCCTGGACCCCTGTGTTGACTCCCTTGTGGGAGTCCGTTGTCTAGGGTACCGGTTCTTTCGCGGGTCCCGCTGCTGGATGTGAGAGCTGTCCGTGCCGTCGGTAGGGGGGGTTGAGTGGGGCCGTTCCGGACGATGTCAGCTGCACAAGGTGCAGCTGACAAAAGTCCTGCCTGGAAGGAAGATCTGCACAGGGTACAGCTGACAGAAGTCCTGCCTGGAAGGAAGATATGCACAAGGCGCAGCTGACAAAAGTCCTGCCTGGAAGGAAGATCTGCACAGAGCACAGCTGACAGAAGTCCTGCCTGATGGAAGATCCGCACAAGGCGCAGCTGAGAGACGTCCTGCCTGGAAGGAAGATCGGCACTAGGCGCAGCTGACAGAAGTCCTGACTGGAAGGAAGATATGCACAAGGCACAGCTGACAGAAGTCCAGCCTAGAAAGGAAGATCTGCACGAGGCGCAGCTGACAGAATTCCTGCCTGGAAGGAAGATCTGCACGAGGCACAGCTGACAGAAGTCCTGACTTGAAGGAAGATCTGCACAAAAGCAGCTGACAGAGGGGAACATCCTTTACAACGCAACTTTTGCAATGCACTACCATTACGACGCAACTTTTACAACGCAAGTTATTACAACACATTGCGCTGGGGGGCGCTCTAGGATAGGGAATAGTTTAATTACTATCCAACACCTTCCCTACTTTCCACGGGGACTGGAGTTGGAATAGTAAATTAAACTATTCACTATCCCGCACCCCCCAACGCAAGTCATTGTAACGACTTGCGTTGTAAAACCTGCGTTGTAATGGCATGCGTTGTAAAAGCATGCGTTGAAACGTCATACATCCCTGACAAAAGTCCTGCCTGAAAGGAAGATCTGCACAAGGCGCAGCTGACAGAAGTCATGCCTGGAAGGAAGGTCTGCACAGGTCGCAGCTGACAGAGGTCCTGCCTAGAAAGGAAGATCTATATATTTACAACAAGGGGTGGTGAGGGACAGAGTCTCTGAATTAAGCAGAATACTCTCACCCTGTCAAGAGATCAGGGCTAGATCCAACACCGTTTTTTAGCTCACTGCACCATCCCAGTTTCAGAACCTGGCTGTATGCAAATTAGTCTGTTCCTGTCCCAGTGCATGATGGGAACAGGGCAAACCAAACTACAAAAGCCAATTCTTACACTGGGAAGGAAACAGGCTTCCGGGGACCGGTTTCTGGCATTACAGCCGTCTTCGGCCCGGCTTGCTTGAATCCTGATGGTGCAATGAGCAAGGGACTCATGTCTGAGTATACCCTTCCACGCTTAGGGTGGACAAAAATATTTAAAACAAGGGGTGGTGAGGGACAGAGTCTCTGAATTAAGCAGAATACTCTCACCCTGTCAAGAGATCAGGGCTAGATCCAACACCGTTTTTTAGCTCACTGCACCATCCCAGTTTCAGAACCTGGCTGTATGCAAATTAGTCTGTTCCTGTCCCAGTGCATGATGGGAACAGGGCAAACCAAACTACAAAAGCCAATTCTTACACTGGGAAGGAAACAAGCTTCCGGGGACCGGTTTATGGCATTACAGCCATCTTCGGCCCGGCTTGCTTGAATCCTGATGGTGCAATGAGAAAGGGACTCATGTATGAGTATACCCTTCCACGCTTAGGGTGGACAAAAATATTTACAACAAGGGGTGGTGAGGGACAGAGTCTCTGAATTAAGCAGAATACTCTCACCCTGTCAAGAGATCAGGGCTAGATCCAACACCGTTTTTTAGCTCACTGCACCATCCCAGTTTCATAACCTGGCTGTATGCAAATTAGTCTGTTCCTGTCCCAGTGCATGATGGGAACAGGGCAAACCAAACTACAAAAGCCAATTCTTACACTGGGAAGGAAACAAGCTTCCGGGGACCGGTTTCTGGCATTACAGCCGTCTTCGGCCCGGCTTGCTTGAATCCTGATGGTGCAATGAGCAAGGGACTCATGTCTGAGTATACCCTTCCACGCTTAGGGTGGACAAAAATATTTACAACAAGGGGTGGTGAGGGACAGAGTCTCTGAATTAAGCAGAATACTCTCACCCTGTCAAGAGATCAGGGCTAGATCCAACACCGTTTTTTAGCTCACTGCTCCATCCCAGTTTCAGAACCTGGCTGTATGCAAATTAGTCTGTTCCTGTCCCAGTGCATGATGGGAACAGGGCAAACCAAACTACAAAAGCCAATTCTTACACTGGGAAGGAAACAAGCTTCCGGGGACCGGTTTCTGGCATTACAGCCGTCTTCGGCCCGGCTTGCTTGAATCCTGATGGTGCAATGAGCAAGGGACTCATGTCTGAGTATACCCTTCCACGCTTAGGGTGGACAAAAATATTTACAACAAGGGGTGGTGAGGGACAGAGTCTCTGAATTAAGCAGAATACTCTCACCCTGTCAAGAGATCAGGGCTAGATCCAACACCGTTTTTTAGCTCACTGCACCATCCCAGTTTCAGAACCTGGCTGTATGCAAATTAGTCTGTTCCTGTCCCAGTGCATGATGGGAACAGGGCAAACCAAACTACAAAAGCCAATTCTTACACTGGGAAGGAAACAAGCTTCCGGGGACCGGTTTCTGGCATTACAGCCGTCTTCGGCCCGGCTTGCTTGAATCCTGATGGTGCAATGAGCAAGGGACTCATGTCTGAGTATACCCTTCCACGCTTAGGGTGGACAAAAATATTTACAACAAGGGGTGGTGAGGGACAGAGTCTCTGAATTAAGCAGAATACTCTCACCCTGTCAAGAGATCAGGGCTAGATCCAACACCGTTTTTTAGCTCACTGCACCATCCCAGTTTCAGAACCTGGCTGTATGCAAATTAGTCTGTTCCTGTCCCAGTGCATGATGGGAACAGGGCAAACCAAACTACAAAAGCCAATTCTTACACTGGGAAGGAAACAAGCTTCCGGGGACCGGTTTCTGGCATTACAGCCGTCTTCGGCCCGGCTTGCTTGAATCCTGATGGTGCAATGAGCAAGGGACTCATGTCTGAGTATACCCTTCCACGCTTAGGGTGGACAAAAATATTTACAACAAGGGGTGGTGAGGGACAGAGTCTCGGAATTAAGCAGAATACTCTCACCCTGTCAAGAGATCAGGGCTAGATCCAACACCGTTTTTTAGCTCACTGCACCATCCCAGTTTCAGAACCTGGCTGTATGCAAATTAGTCTGTTCCTGTCCCAGTGCATGATGGGAACAGGGCAAACCAAACTACAAAAGCCAATTCTTACACTGGGAAGGAAACAAGCTTCCGGGGACCGGTTTCTGGCATTACATCCGTCTTCGGCCCGGCTTGCTTGAATCCTGATGGTGCAATGAGCAAGGGACTCATGTCTGAGTATACCCTTCCACGCTTAGGGTGGACAAAAATATTTACAACAAGGGGTGGTGAGGGACAGAGTCTCTGAATTAAGCAGAATACTCTCACCCTGTCAAGAGATCAGGGCTAGATCCAACACCGTTTTTTAGCTCACTGCACCATCCCAGTTTCAGAACCTGGCTGTATGCAAATTAGTCTGTTCCTGTCCCAGTGCATGATGGGAACAGGGCAAACCAAACTACAAAAGCCAATTCTTACACTGGGAAGGAAACAAGCTTCCGGGGACCGGTTTCTGGCATTACAGCCGTCTTCGGCCCGGCTTGCTTGAATCCTGATGGTGCAATGAGCAAGGGACTCATGTCTGAGTATACCCTTCCACGCTTAGGGTGGACAAAAATATTTACAACAAGGGGTGGTGAGGGACAAAGTCTCTGAATTAAGCAGAATACTCTCACCCTGTCAAGAGATCAGGGCTAGATCCAACACCGTTTTTTAGCTCACTGCACCATCCCAGTTTCAGAACCTGGCTGTATGCAAATTAGTCTGTTCCTGTCCCAGTGCATGATGGGAACAGGGCAAACCAAACTACAAAAGCCAATTCTTACACTGGGAAGGAAACAAGCTTCCGGGGACCGGTTTCTGGCATTACAGCCGTCTTCGGCCCGGCTTGCTTGAATCCTGATGGTGCAATGAGCAAGGGACTCATGTCTGAGTATACCCTTCCACGCTTAGGGTGGACAAAAATATTTACAACAAGGGGTGGTGAGGGACAGAGTCTCTGAATTAAGCAGAATACTCTCACCCTGTCAAGAGATCAGGGCTAGATCCAACACTGTTTTTTAGCTCACTGCACCATCCCAGTTTCAGAACCTGGCTGTATGCAAATTAGTCTGTTCCTGTCCCAGTGCATGATGGGAACAGGGCAAACCAAACTACAAAAGCCAATTCTTACACTGGGAAGGAAACAAGCTTCCGGGGACCGGTTTCTGGCATTACAGCCGTCTTCGGCCCGGCTTGCTTGAATCCTGATGGTGCAATGAGCAAGGGACTCATGTCTGAGTATACCCTTCCACGCTTAGGGTGGACAAAAATATTTACAACAAGGGGTGGTGAGGGACAGAGTCTCTGAATTAAGCAGAATACTCTCACCCTGTCAAGAGATCAGGGCTAGATCCAACACCGTTTTTTAGCTCACTGCACCATCCCAGTTTCAGAACCTGGCTGTATGCAAATTAGTCTGTTCCTGTCCCAGTGCATGATGGGAACAGGGCAAACCAAACTACAAAAGCCAATTCTTACACTGGGAAGGAAACAAGCTTCCGGGGACCGGTTTCTGGCATTACAGCCGTCTTCGGCCCGGCTTGCTTGAATCCTGATGGTGCAATGAGCAAGGGACTCATGTCTGAGTATACCCTTCCACGCTTAGGGTGGACAAAAATATTTACAACAAGGGGTGGTGAGGGACAGAGTCTCGGAATTAAGCAGAATACTCTCACCCTGTCAAGAGATCAGGGCTAGATCCAACACCGTTTTTTAGCTCACTGCACCATCCCAGTTTCAGAACCTGGCTGTATGCAAATTAGTCTGTTCCTGTCCCAGTGCATGATGGGAACAGGGCAAACCAAACTACAAAAGCCAATTCTTACACTGGGAAGGAAACAAGCTTCCGGGGACCGGTTTCTGGCATTACAGCCGTCTTCGGCCCGGCTTGCTTGAATCCTGATGGTGCAATGAGCAAGGGACTCATGTCTGAGTATACCCTTCCACGCTTAGGGTGGACAAAAATATTTACAACAAGGGGTGGTGAGGGACAGAGTCTCTGAATTAAGCAGAATACTCTCACCCTGTCAAGAGATCAGGGCTAGATCCAACACCGTTTTTTAGCTCACTGCACCATCCCAGTTTCAGAACCTGGCTGTATGCAAATTAGTCTGTTCCTGTCCCAGTGCATGATGGGAACAGGGCAAACCAAACTACAAAAGCCAATTCTTACACTGGGAAGGAAACAAGCTTCCGGGGACCGGTTTCTGGCATTACAGCCGTCTTCGGCCCGGCTTGCTTGAATCCTGATGGTGCAATGAGCAAGGGACTCATGTCTGAGTATACCCTTCCACGCTTAGGGTGGACAAAAATATTTACAACAAGGGGTGGTGAGGGACAAAGTCTCTGAATTAAGCAGAATACTCTCACCCTGTCAAGAGATCAGGGCTAGATCCAACACCGTTTTTTAGCTCACTGCACCATCCCAGTTTCAGAACCTGGCTGTATGCAAATTAGTCTGTTCCTGTCCCAGTGCATGATGGGAACAGGGCAAACCAAACTACAAAAGCCAATTCTTACACTGGGAAGGAAACAAGCTTCCGGGGACCGGTTTCTGGCATTACAGCCGTCTTCGGCCCGGCTTGCTTGAATCCTGATGGTGCAATGAGCAAGGGACTCATGTCTGAGTATACCCTTCCACGCTTAGGGTGGACAAAAATATTTACAACAAGGGGTGGTGAGGGACAGAGTCTCTGAATTAAGCAGAATACTCTCACCCTGTCAAGAGATCAGGGCTAGATCCAACACTGTTTTTTAGCTCACTGCACCATCCCAGTTTCAGAACCTGGCTGTATGCAAATTAGTCTGTTCCTGTCCCAGTGCATGATGGGAACAGGGCAAACCAAACTACAAAAGCCAATTCTTACACTGGGAAGGAAACAAGCTTCCGGGGACCGGTTTCTGGCATTACAGCCGTCTTCGGCCCGGCTTGCTTGAATCCTGATGGTGCAATGAGCAAGGGACTCATGTCTGAGTATACCCTTCCACGCTTAGGGTGGACAAAAATATTTACAACAAGGGGTGGTGAGGGACAGAGTCTCTGAATTAAGCAGAATACTCTCACCCTGTCAAGAGATCAGGGCTAGATCCAACACCGTTTTTTAGCTCACTGCACCATCCCAGTTTCAGAACCTGGCTGTATGCAAATTAGTCTGTTCCTGTCCCAGTGCATGATGGGAACAGGGCAAACCAAACTACAAAAGCCAATTCTTACACTGGGAAGGAAACAAGCTTCCGGGGACCGGTTTCTGGCATTACAGCCGTCTTCGGCCCGGCTTGCTTGAATCCTGATGGTGCAATGAGCAAGGGACTCATGTCTGAGTATACCCTTCCACGCTTAGGGTGGACAAAAATATTTACAACAAGGGGTGGTGAGGGACAGAGTCTCTGAATTAAGCAGAATACTCTCACCCTGTCAAGAGATCAGGGCTAGATCCAACACCGTTTTTTAGCTCACTGCACCATCCCAGTTTCAGAACCTGGCTGTATGCAAATTAGTCTGTTCCTGTCCCAGTGCATGATGGGAACAGGGCAAACCAAACTACAAAAGCCAATTCTTACACTGGGAAGGAAACAAGCTTCCGGGGACCGGTTTCTGGCATTACAGCCGTCTTCGGCCCGGCTTGCTTGAATCCTGATGGTGCAATGAGCAAGGGACTCATGTCTGAGTATACCCTTCCACGCTTAGGGTGGACAAAAATATTTACAACAAGGGGTGGTGAGGGACAGAGTCTCGGAATTAAGCAGAATACTCTCACCCTGTCAAGAGATCAGGGCTAGATCCAACACCGTTTTTTAGCTCACTGCACCATCCCAGTTTCAGAACCTGGCTGTATGCAAATTAGTCTGTTCCTGTCCCAGTGCATGATGGGAACAGGGCAAACCAAACTACAAAAGCCAATTCTTACACTGGGAAGGAAACAAGCTTCCGGGGACCGGTTTCTGGCATTACAGCCGTCTTCGGCCCGGCTTGCTTGAATCCTGATGGTGCAATGAGCAAGGGACTCATGTCTGAGTATACCCTTCCACGCTTAGGGTGGACAAAAATATTTACAACAAGGGGTGGTGAGGGACAGAGTCTCTGAATAAAGCAGAATACTCTCACCCTGTCAAGAGATCAGGGCTAGATCCAACACCGTTTTTTAGCTCACTGCACCATCCCAGTTTCAGAACCTGGCTGTATGCAAATTAGTCTGTTCCTGTCCCAGTGCATGATGGGAACAGGGCAAACCAAACTACAAAAGCCAATTCTTACACTGGGAAGGAAACAAGCTTCCGGGGACCGGTTTCTGGCATTACAGCCGTCTTCGGCCCGGCTTGCTTGAATCCTGATGGTGCAATGAGCAAGGGACTCATGTCTGAGTATACCCTTCCACGCTTAGGGTGGACAAAAATATTTACAACAAGGGGTGGTGAGGGACAGAGTCTCTGAATTAAGCAGAATACTCTCACCCTGTCAAGAGATCAGGGCTAGATCCAACACCGTTTTTTAGCTCACTGCACCATCCCAGTTTCAGAACCTGGCTGTATGCAAATTAGTCTGTTCCTGTCCCAGTGCATGATGGGAAAAGGGCAAACCAAACTACAAAAGCCAATTCTTACACTGGGAAGGAAACAAGCTTCCGGGGACCGGTTTCTGGCTTACAGCCGTCTTCGGCCCGGCTTGCTTGAATCCTGATGGTGCAATGAGCAAGGGACTCATGTCTGAGTATACCCTTCCACGCTTAGGGTGGACAAAAACATTTACAACAAGGGGTGGTGAGGGACAGAGTCTCTGAATTAAGCAGAATACTCTCACCCTGTCAAGAGATCAGGGCTAGATCCAACACCGTTTTTTAGCTCACTGCACCATCCCAGTTTCAGAACCTGGCTGTATGCAAATTAGTCTGTTCCTGTCCCAGTGCATGATGGGAACAGGGCAAACCAAACTACAAAAGCCAATTCTTACACTGGGAAGGAAACAAGCTTCCGGGGACCGGTTTCTGGCATTACAGCCGTCTTCGGCCCGGCTTGCTTGAATCCTGATGGTGCAATGAGCAAGGGACTCATGTCTGAGTATACCCTTCCACGCTTAGGGTGGACAAAAATATTTACAACAAGGGGTGGTGAGGGACAGAGTCTCTGAATTAAGCAGAATACTCTCACCCTGTCAAGAGATCAGGGCTAGATCCAACACCGTTTTTTAGCTCACTGCACCATCCCAGTTTCAGAACCTGGCTGTATGCAAATTAGTCTGTTCCTGTCCCAGTGCATGATGGGAACAGGGCAAACCAAACTACAAAAGCCAATTCTTACACTGGGAAGGAAACAAGCTTCCGGGGACCGGTTTCTGGCATTACAGCCGTCTTCGGCCCGGCTTGCTTGAATCCTGATGGTGCAATGAGCAAGGGACTCATGTCTGAGTATACCCTTCCACGCTTAGGGTGGACAAAAATATTTACAACAAGGGGTGGTGAGGGACAGAGTCTCGGAATTAAACAGAATACTCTCACCCTGTCAAGAGATCAGGGCTAGATCCAACACCGTTTTTTAGCTCACTGCACCATCCCAGTTTCAGAACCTGGCTGTATGCAAATTAGTCTGTTCCTGTCCCAGTGCATGATGGGAACAGGGCAAACCAAACTACAAAAGCCAATTCTTACACTGGGAAGGAAACAAGCTTCCGGGGACCGGTTTCTGGCATTACAGCCGTCTTCGGCCCGGCTTGCTTGAATCCTGATGGTGCAATGAGCAAGGGACTCATGTCTGAGTATACCCTTCCACGCTTAGGGTGGACAAAAATATTTACAACAAGGGGTGGTGAGGGACAGAGTCTCTGAATTAAGCAGAATACTCTCACCCTGTCAAGAGATCAGGGCTAGATCCAACACCGTTTTTTAGCTCACTGCACCATCCCAGTTTCAGAACCTGGCTGTATGCAAATTAGTCTGTTCCTGTCCCAGTGCATGATAGGAACAGGGCAAACCAAACTACAAAAGCCAATTCTTACACTGGGAAGGAAACAAGCTTCCGGGGACCGGTTTCTGGCATTACAGCCGTCTTCGGCCCGGCTTGCTTGAATCCTGATGGTGCAATGAGCAAGGGACTCATGTCTGAGTATACCCTTCCACGCTTAGGGTGGACAAAAATATTTACAACAAGGGGTGGTGAGGGACAAAGTCTCTGAATTAAGCAGAATACTCTCACCCTGTCAAGAGATCAGGGCTAGATCCAACACCGTTTTTTAGCTCACTGCACCATCCCAGTTTCAGAACCTGGCTGTATGCAAATTAGTCTGTTCCTGTCCCAGTGCATGATGGGAACAGGGCAAACCAAACTACAAAAGCCAATTCTTACACTGGGAAGGAAACAAGCTTCCGGGGACCGGTTTCTGGCATTACAGCCGTCTTCGGCCCGGCTTGCTTGAATCCTGATGGTGCAATGAGCAAGGGACTCATGTCTGAGTATACCCTTCCACGCTTAGGGTGGACAAAAATATTTACAACAAGGGGTGGTGAGGGACAGAGTCTCTGAATTAAGCAGAATACTCTCACCCTGTCAAGAGATCAGGGCTAGATCCAACACTGTTTTTTAGCTCACTGCACCATCCCAGTTTCAGAACCTGGCTGTATGCAAATTAGTCTGTTCCTGTCCCAGTGCATGATGGGAACAGGGCAAACCAAACTACAAAAGCCAATTCTTACACTGGGAAGGAAACAAGCTTCCGGGGACCGGTTTCTGGCATTACAGCCGTCTTCGGCCCGGCTTGCTTGAATCCTGATGGTGCAATGAGCAAGGGACTCATGTCTGAGTATACCCTTCCACGCTTAGGGTGGACAAAAATATTTACAACAAGGGGTGGTGAGGGACAGAGTCTCTGAATTAAGCAGAATACTCTCACCCTGTCAAGAGATCAGGGCTAGATCCAACACCGTTTTTTAGCTCACTGCACCATCCCAGTTTCAGAACCTGGCTGTATGCAAATTAGTCTGTTCCTGTCCCAGTGCATGATGGGAACAGGGCAAACCAAACTACAAAAGCCAATTCTTACACTGGGAAGGAAACAAGCTTCCGGGGACCGGTTTCTGGCATTACAGCCGTCTTCGGCCCGGCTTGCTTGAATCCTGATGGTGCAATGAGCAAGGGACTCATGTCTGAGTATACCCTTCCACGCTTAGGGTGGACAAAAATATTTACAACAAGGGGTGGTGAGGGACAGAGTCTCTGAATTAAGCAGAATACTCTCACCCTGTCAAGAGATCAGGGCTAGATCCAACACCGTTTTTTAGCTCACTGCACCATCCCAGTTTCAGAACCTGGCTGTATGCAAATTAGTCTGTTCCTGTCCCAGTGCATGATGGGAACAGGGCAAACCAAACTACAAAAGCCAATTCTTACACTGGGAAGGAAACAAGCTTCCGGGGACCGGTTTCTGGCATTACAGCCGTCTTCGGCCCGGCTTGCTTGAATCCTGATGGTGCAATGAGCAAGGGACTCATGTCTGAGTATACCCTTCCACGCTTAGGGTGGACAAAAATATTTACAACAAGGGGTGGTGAGGGACAGAGTCTCGGAATTAAGCAGAATACTCTCACCCTGTCAAGAGATCAGGGCTATATCCAACACCGTTTTTTAGCTCACTGCACCATCCCAGTTTCAGAACCTGGCTGTATGCAAATTAGTCTGTTCCTGTCCCAGTGCATGATGGGAACAGGGCAAACCAAACTACAAAAGCCAATTCTTACACTGGGAAGGAAACAAGCTTCCGGGGACCGGTTTCTGGCATTACAGCCGTCTTCGGCCGGCTTGCTTGAATCCTGATGGTGCAATGAGCAAGGGACTCATGTCTGAGTATACCCTTCCACGCTTAGGGTGGACAAAAATATTTACAACAAGGGGTGGTGAGGGACAGTGTCTCTGAATAAAGCAGAATACTCTCACCCTGTCAAGAGATCAGGGCTAGATCCAACACCGTTTTTTAGCTCACTGCACCATCCCAGTTTCAGAACCTGGCTGTATGCAAATTAGTCTGTTCCTGTCCCAGTGCATGATGGGAACAGGGCAAACCAAACTACAAAAGCCAATTCTTACACTGGGAAGGAAACAAGCTTCCGGGGACCGGTTTCTGGCATTACAGCCGTCTTCGGCCCGGCTTGCTTGAATCCTGATGGTGCAATGAGCAAGGGACTCATGTCTGAGTATACCCTTCCACGCTTAGGGTGGACAAAAATATTTACAACAAGGGGTGGTGAGGGACAGAGTCTCTGAATTAAGCAGAATACTCTCACCCTGTCAAGAGATCAGGGCTAGATCCAACACCGTTTTTTAGCTCACTGCACCATCCCAGTTTCAGAACCTGGCTGTATGCAAATTAGTCTGTTCCTGTCCCAGTGCATGATGGGAACAGGGCAAACCAAACTACAAAAGCCAATTCTTACACTGGGAAGGAAACAAGCTTCCGGGGACCGGTTTCTGGCTTACAGCCGTCTTCGGCCCGGCTTGCTTGAATCCTGATGGTGCAATGAGCAAGGGACTCATGTCTGAGTATACCCTTCCACGCTTAGGGTGGACAAAAATATTTACAACAAGGGGTGGTGAGGGACAGAGTCTCTGAATTAAGCAGAATACTCTCACCCTGTCAAGAGATCAGGGCTAGATCCAACACCGTTTTTTAGCTCACTGCACCATCCCAGTTTCAGAACCTGGCTGTATGCAAATTAGTCTGTTCCTGTCCCAGTGCATGATGGGAACAGGGCAAACCAAACTACAAAAGCCAATTCTTACACTGGGAAGGAAACAAGCTTCCGGGGACCGGTTTCTAGCATTACAGCCGTCTTCGGCCCGGCTTGCTTGAATCCTGATGGTGCAATGAGCAAGGGACTCATGTCTGAGTATACCCTTCCACGCTTAGGGTGGACAAAAATATTTACAACAAGGGGTGGTGAGGGACAGAGTCTCTGAATTAAGCAGAATACTCTCACCCTGTCAAGAGATCAGGGCTAGATCCAACACCGTTTTTTAGCTCACTGCACCATCCCAGTTTCAGAACCTGGCTGTATGCAAATTAGTCTGTTCCTTTCCCAGTGCATGATGGGAACAGGGCAAACCAAACTACAAAAGCCAATTCTTACACTGGGAAGGAAACAAGCTTCCGGGGACCGGTTTCTGGCATTACAGCCGTCTTCGGCCCTTACTAGCGTTGAGGTTCGAAACGCGTTGACTCTGAGCCTCGGAAAAAGAATTTGGGTGCCGCTAGGACCATTGAGACTTATACAGTGTTATCCCTTGTTGTGCAACCCTGTAAATTTGTTTTCCATACCCTTGGCTCAGTCAGACAGGCAGGCAGCTCTCTGTGATTAGAGGTCCGTTTGTCTTTTTGTACCCAATATAAAGGACTGGTTCCTAATGTTTAAGTCTTGTTAGGTAATTGATTCAACATTGTTTGGTGTTGCGTGTGTCAATGTATAGCATTTATTCTTGATCACTTGTATAGCACTTGTACATATTTTTGCACATTTTTATTGTCTGTATGTATCTTTCACTGTCTGATGACTGTTTATTTGATGACATATTTTAAATATCAAAATGTTTTTCGAAAAATACAAAAAACTAAAATAAAATAGATGACCCTCCAGAATGAATCTGCTGTTTGAGATCATAAATTGTAAAATAAATCTGTCTGGCCCCTTTGGAAGGAAGATCAGCACAGGGTACAGCTGACAGAAGCCCCTTTGGAAGGAAGATCAGCACAGGGTACAGCTGACAGAAGTCCTGCCTGGAAGGAAGATATGCACAAGGCGCAGCTGACAGAAGTCCTGCCTGAAAGGAAGATCTGCACAAGGCGCAGCTGACAGAAGTCCCTGCCTAGAAAGGAACATCTGTACAAGGTGCAGCGGACAGAGGTCCTGCCTTGAAAGGAAGATATGCACAAGGCCCAGCTGACAGATGTTTTGCCTAGAAAGGAAGATCTGTACAAGGCACAGCTGACGGAGGTCCTGCCTGGAAGAAAGGTCTGCACAAGGCGCTGCTGAGAGAAGTTCTGCCTGGCAATGACCTCAAAGCAGTGAGAGACCCACAAACCACAAGATCCTTCAAGCCCAGCTAGCCACACTGGACACAATGTACATCAAAGGCCTGATTTAGAGATCAGCGGATGGTTTATTCCATCACAAATATGACCGGTATCCTGCCCGCCCCACTAAAAATGCATTGCATCCTGTGGCAATTGAAATAAGGCAGACAGGATGTCTGTCACATTTTGATCAGGCCTTGGTGTAGTTCGCCGAGTTTTACTCTCCCGGAACTCCACAAAACTCCACACTCTACAAGACTTCCGTAAGTGGCAGAGTTTGTTAAATTGCGCTGCTCTCATTGATATTTAGTGCCAGGAGTTTGTCCCGCATTGTAAAATCAGCATGAACGGCACTACGGGGTGAAGACGAGCGTGGGCTCACCCACGCTGCCCGCGCCCTTTATTGCGGATCTCCTCTTCGGCTCCGCTCCCTTGGAGGACAGTGCTCCGCTGGGGCCTCTGCGGCGCCCTTATTATCTGATGGGCAAGGGGGTCCTGTGACTCTGCTGCTTGTGGCCTCCAGGCGCTGCGAGCTTCGATGCGCGATGCCACGGGTGCGGGAGTCACTCCGGTGAGTGTTAGAGTGGTCTTCCGTTTTTTTTGTTTGTTGGGAGGCACTCCGGTGGCCCCGTCACGGGGACGGGGTTCCAATGGGATTGGATTCCAGGCCTCTTGGCTGGGTCTCCCCTGGACCCCTGTGTTGACTCCCTTGTGGGAGTCCGTTGTCTAGGGTACCGGTTCTTTCGCGGGTCCCGCTGCTGGATGTGAGAGCTGTCCGTGCCGTCGGTAGGGGGGGTTGAGTGGGGCCGTTCCGGACGATGTCAGCTGCACAAGGTGCAGCTGACAAAAGTCCTGCCTGGAAGGAAGATCTGCACAGGGTACAGCTGACAGAAGTCCTGCCTGGAAGGAAGATATGCACAAGGCGCAGCTGACAAAAGTCCTGCCTGGAAGGAAGATCTGCACAGAGCACAGCTGACAGAAGTCCTGCCCGATGGAAGATCCGCACAAGGCGCAGCTGAGAGACGTCCTGCCTGGAAGGAAGATCGGCACTAGGCGCAGCTGACAGTAGTCCTGACTGGAAGGAAGATATGCACAAGGCACAGCTGACAGAAGTCCAGCCTAGAAAGGAAGATCTGCACGAGGCGCAGCTGACAGAATTCCTGCCTGGAAGGAAGATCTGCACGAGGCACAGCTGACAGAAGTCCTGACATGAAGGAAGATCTGCACAAAAGCAGCTGACAGAGGGCAACATCCTTTACAACGCAACTTTTGCAATGCACTACCATTACGACGCAACTTTTACAACGCAAGTTATTACAACACATTGCGCTGGGGGGCGCTCTAGGATAGGGAATAGTTTAATTACTATCCAACACCTTCCCTACTTTCCACGGGGACTGGAGTTGGAATAGTAAATTAAACTATTCACTATCCCGCACCCCCCAACGCAAGTCATTGTAACGACTTGCGTTGTAAAACCTGCGTTGTAATGGCATGCGTTGTAAAAGCATGCGTTGAAACGTCATACATCCCTGACAAAATTCCTGCCTGAAAGGAAGATCTGCACAAGGCGCAGCTGACAGAAGTCCTGCCTGGAAGGAAGGTCTGCACAGGTCGCAGCTGACAGAGGTCCTGCCTAGAAAGGAAGATCTGCACAAGGCGCAGCTGACAGAGGGGAACATCCTTTACAACGCAACTTTTGCAATGCACTACCATTACGACGCAACTTTTACATCGCAAGTTATTACAACGCATTGCGCTGGGGGGCGCTCTAGGATAGGGAATAGTTTAATTACTATCCAACACCTTCCCTACTTTCCACGGGGACTGGAGTTGGAATAGTAAATTAAACTATTCACTATCCAGCACCCCCCCAACGCAAGTCGTTGTAACGACTTGCGTTGTAAAACCTGCGTTGTAATGGAATGCGTTGTAAAAGCATGCGTTGAAACGTCAAACATCCCTGACAGAAGTCCTGCCTGAAAGGAAGATCTGCACAAGGCGCAGCTGACAGAAGTTCTGCCTGGAAGGAAGATCTGCACAAGGCGCAGCTGACAGAAGTCCAGCCTGGAAGGAAGATCTGCACAAGGCACAGCTGACAGAGTCCTGCCTGGAAGGAAGATCTGCACAGAGCACAGCTGACAGAAGTCCCTGCCTAGAAAGGAAGATCTGTACAAGGTGAAGCGGACAGAGGTCCTGCCTTGAAAGGAAGATATGCACAAGGCCCAGCTGACAGATGTTTTGCCTAGAAAGGAAGATCTGTACAAGGCACAGCTGACGGAGGTCCTGCCTGGAAGAAAGATCTGCACAAGGCGCTGCTGAGAGAAGTTCTGCCTGGCAATGACCTCAAAACAGTGAGAGACCCACAAACCACAAGATCCTTCAAGCCCAGCTAGCCACACTGGACACAATGTACACCAAAGGCCTAATTTAGATTTCAGCGGATGGTTTATTCCATCACAAATATGACAGGTATCCTGCCCGCCCCACTAAAAATGCATTACATCCTGTGGCAATTAAAATAAGGCAGACCGGATATCTGTCACGTTTTGATTATGCCTTGGTGTAGTTCGCCGAGTTTTACTCTCCCGGAACCCACAAAACTCCACACTCTACAATACTTCCGTAAGTGGCAGAGTTTGTTAAATTGCGCTGCTCTCACTGATCTTCAGTGCCAGGAGTTTGTCCCGCATTGTAAAATCAGCATGAACGGCACTACGCGTCACGCCAGAGGGCGCTGCTGCTTTCTGCCGCTCTAATTGACTTTCTAATTGAGTGGCAGCTTCATCAACGAGAATGGCAGATTTCTACACTCAAGTGGTCGCAACCTCCCTAAATGAGAAATCTCGCCAGGAGGTCTAGCGCATTATATTTTCTCACAAGCGCTCGCCACCTTACCGTTGGCGAACCGCTTGAGAAAAAAACCTCAGTTCTGCATCACTTTGTGGAGTTTTTTAGAACTCCGCACCTGTGGGCAAAACTTTGCAAGCTCCCCTGGCAGATCAGAATTCTTCCACCACCCCTAGTTTTGAGGCAATAATCTGTTGGACAAACTCCTAACTAGGCCCTATGTCTGCAATAAGTGTTGTAGAAGAAGTGAGATCCATGGCCTTGTGACTATCAGGCCATTATCTGACTTCTGATGAACCCCACAGAGTGAGTGGGTAGCCACAGGGCAGTAGGGAGACCGAAGGACAGGAAATTAGTAAGCTTGAATATGAGGAATATGGAAAGGTATAAATGCTGCATCACCTGTGGATAACTGGCAACTCCTTCCGATCTTCCAAGTGCCCATCCAGTCACAAAGTGGCATCCAGGGCCCCAAACGGACAACATCATGCCAGATGCCATGTATTGGTGGGACAGGGGGAAAAAGAGTAATATGCACACACCTGCTGCAGGGATATGTCAGGTAAATTATTGGTTGTGATGGATTCTCTATAAGTACAAAAAAACGGATATTGTTGATTATTAAATTATATGAACCAACGTTTGTTTGCCTTATATACGCTTATAATGTATAGGACAGGCCTTACAGTGAACACCTCGTTCTGTTTTACACAAAAGCCCCGTAAAGAGTTACTGGAAATTTTGCAGCCCCGCCTGATCTATCTCTTTTTCTAAAATCTATTGTTGTTTAAATGAAATCTTGACCCTATGCGTCTATCTCAAGCTATACCTCTAGCACTTGGGTGCCCCGGGAGCGCCCTTACTCTGTAAACCCTGGCAAATCGCCTCCTTTTCAGACATTATTAAAATGGCACCTGATCAAAATGACTTTTGTTAAATATCTGTGAATGAAGAAATATTCCTTGCTAAGTTTCAAAGGCGGTAAAGAAGAGGGGGGAGATTAACTAATAATTTTGCACTGTGCTTCACAAAAGTGGCATAAAATGGCGCAAAATCTTTTTTCCTAATTTACTTTCCAGAGCTAAACTTTTTTTGCGCTGGAAATAACGTAAAAATAATGTGACACTGCGAATAGCATTGTTTCGCATTACTTTGTGCCATGGTGGCCTGCCAAGGGTGGTGGATTGGCATTCCCGTGCAACCACCCAAGGTTTCTCTCGCTAAACCCAATTTACCAAAAACCGTAGATTGGGTTTAGCGTGAGAAAACTGCACCTTTTTAAACTAGGCGCAAGGAAGGAGAAATGCTTTCATTTCTCCTTCCTTTTCTAACTTTGCATGCGTGCTGCACTCTGCAACACGTATACAAAGTGGGAAAAGGTTTCCCTCATGTCTAGGCATAGTATTGTGTACAGGAAGGGTGTCCTTCCTGTACAAAACCTATGCTGGACTCACACACACATGCTAGGGCTCTGGTGCTAAAGTGTGTGCATGGAGCAGGGCTGCTGTAATCAGTGCCAGCGCAAGGGAAAGGGAAGGAGAGAGCCATATCTTTGAAAATATGCTCTCCTGCTCCCTCCCTGTCACACAGCGCAGCCTCGTGCGGGGGGAAGGGCTGCGCTGCATTGCGTGGAGATTTAGTAAATCTCCCCTGAAATGTCTTTTACAACCAGTTAAACATTTTGAATTCTCATTCCATTATGTTTCAATTTAGTAATGTTAAATATGTTTACATCCAGCAGAAAACAAGCCTTGAACGTATGAAATGACCATCAATAATGAAGCGAATGCTGTAAATCTTCAATAATAGCAGAAATAATGAGCTGCAGTATTCAGGAAAACATCAGCCCAGTCGGCGACACAGGAACCTGCACACAAACTGACAGATCCCGGATGAAGCATCAAGGGCAGTTCATTGATTGTAAGAACTGAGCTGTGCACCTCCACGCCACAAGACGAAGAAATGACCTTAGGAAAATTAAGGCAACAACAATAACAAACCGCCTCCTGTATAAACAAGTGTCCAACACCAGCTTTGATCATGGGATTGGTATGATGTGATTACCGCAGTGCTCAGTTTTCTAAAATGATGCCATCATTCAGTCCTCTATGTGAATTGTAAACTCTTTGTGGCCAAACAGTAACCAGAGAAAAGCACTACAGAGTGGAGCCGGACAACTGACGGGTAAAGGAAAGAGGAGTTCTTCTATCTACAATACAACAGACTGTCCCAATTTGCACCGGCAGAAGGAAGATACATCTTTACCCGCAAGCGTGCATAGCCATAATCCAATCTAAAGGCACAATCACCTACAAAGACACCTAATACGTATTAGGAGTGTGGCAAATATTTGGTGGCTATTGCATTTTATTGTTAAAACAGAAATCAAACGTGCTAAATGCTGCACACATATAAAGTGTGTGAGAAAAACACAAGTGCTTTATCAGCCATGTTGGTCCATCAGGAAATACTATCATGGGATATAGACAAATATATACCCAACCCACAGACACTAACCAAGAAAAAAGAATCATACGCATGCAGCAAAAGCTTTAGTTTGTCATCAGTACTCAAGCTTCATAAGCAAACTTACACAGGACAAAAACCATTCAAGTGCAGTAAATGTGTCAAGACATTTAGTAGGTAATCAAACCTACAAAATCATCAGCGAACACATACAGGGGAAAAGCCATTTAAATGCAGTGAATGTGTGAAAAGCTTTAGTCGATTAGATCTCCTACAAAGACATCAGCGAACACACTCTGAGGAAAAACCATACCAGTGCAGTGAATGTGCAAAGTGCTTTATTCGCTTATCAAACCTCCAAACACATCACCGAGTACACACAGGGGAAAAACCTTTCAAGTGCTGTGAATGTGCAAAGTGCTTTAGTCAGTCATCACACCTTCAAACACATAATCGAACACACACAGGGAAAAAAACATTTAAGTGCACTGAATGTGCAAAGTGCTTTAATCATTTATCAAACCTACAAAGCCATCAGGGAACACACACGGGGGAAAAACCCTATCATTGTAGTGAATGTGACAGTAGTTTTCACGGCTCTTCAGCATTAAGGTATCATCAGCGAACTCACACAGGAGAAAAAACATTCAAGTGCAATGAATGTGTGAAGACCTTTATTCGGTTATCAGACCTACAAAGTCATCAGCGTACACACTCGGGGGAAAAACCATACCAGTGCAGTGAATGTGACAGGAGTTATCGCTTCTCTTCAGCATTAAGGAATCATCAGTGAACTCACACAGGAGAAAAACCATTCAAGTGCAATGAATGTGGGAAGAGCTTTAGTCAGTTATCAGACCTACAAAGACATCAGCGAACACACACAAGGGAAAAGCCATTCAAGTGCAGTGAATGTATGAAGAGCTTTAGTCAGGTTTCAAGTCTTTATTTCGATTTTTGGCAAATCATAAAAGACACATTATAATACATTAAAAAACAGTAAGTTAAAAAACTCTTAGCAAAAAAAAAAAAAAAAAAAAAAAAGAAGAAGTACAAAACATTAGTGAGCAAAGGCTATATACATGTGAAGCAAACCATATAAACCACACAATAATAACCTAAGATAAATTGATTTTAAAGGAGTTAAGAAGTTAAGAAAAAGTATTAAACATCTAAGGTGAGAAACTTGACTAAGGACATAAAGGATTAATAATACATATCAAGTCATATCACTCAATGGGAAACCAATGCATGATATAAAATGCGACAATGCAAATAGTAGAAAATGAGTGTTTAGGCAGTAAACAGTATATCACTTTATGAAACACTATTTGCGGGCTCTGGCAACTTTGTCATAAGTTTTAACCTTATGAGCCAGGCCCACCCCAGATATTTAGCTAGGCTCACTACAAAGACCTCAGAGGTGTTAATCTTTAGCGCCCAGATGGCATCGGCAGATTTTCTAAATGGTAAACGCTGAAACAGTGGTTTTAACCATTTCTTTCGTGGCACCAAATAACGGGGGCAGGCAAAAAGAAAATGGCCCTCTGATTCTTTCTGGCCCGGGCAGCCTTCACAGAAATTTGACACCCCCGTAGACCATTTGTTTACAAAAGTATTCAAGGGAAGAGCACCCACTCTGAACTGATGGTACAGTTTCTTGTCCAGTGGTTTGGTTATTATATCCCAATAGGGCTCACGGGACAGGTCTAGCTTGAATGTAAGAAACCTGCCCGTGAGGCTAGTATTGCTGGAGAGTGAAACTCGATTTAGACGAACAGAGGCCCAATACAAGGCTTTAAACTCCTGTTTAGAAGGAAAAGCATTGGATGAGGGAGATATCCAAAGCTGTACTAACCCCATGTCAATGAGGATGTTTTTTACAGCTTGAAGCCATGGGATTTTTCCAGATCCACTGATTGACCTGACTTCTGCAAGTTCTTTCGCGAATAGAGACAGGTCAGGGGAGGTCCATATTCGCCTCCAAAGGGCCACCAGCCTAAATCTAGCCATCTCGTTAATCGGTAGGCACCCCAGGTCCAAACAGAGCGGGATTGATGGAGTCGACTGTGGTAAGCCTACCAGGTTCCCTAAGAACTTACATTGGGTTTTAAAGAGATTAAGGAGATCCATATGGCCCCAGAGATCCGCGCCATATAGGATAGCAGTGGTGATTTTGGCGTCATAGATCTTGAGAGCTGGGAGAACCCGCTTAGTGATGGATCTCTTTTGCTCTTTTATAAGACAGCCCGTTAACCGTGCAAGCTTGAGATGTTGAGTATTAATTTGATCTTTCCATCTCAAGCGGCTGTCAAGAGTAACCCCCAGGTAGGTCATAGTCTCGACTTGCTCGAGATTAACGCCATTCAAGCTCACAGAGCTCCGGACAGAATGATTTCTAGAAAAAACCATGAACTTTGTTTTACCCACGTTCACCGCAAGATTGTTAATGGCACAAAACTCCTCAAAGCGGTCCAAGGCCCGCTGCAGTCCGCTGCGTGTTCTAGAGAGGAGTAGGGTGTCATCGGCGAAGATGAGCAGTGGGAATCTCTTCCCAGCCAGCATTGGTGCATCAGTGGGGGTGTCCATAAAAAATTTCACCACTTGATCGATGAATAAGAGGAAGAGTGTTGGTGCCAGGACGCACCCCTGACGGACACCTCTAGTTACGGGAAATGTTTCCGTCACTTGGCCCTGGCCTCCCCACCTCACCCTCGCATAATTATCCCCATGGAATTTAATTATGAGGTCAAGTAGTTCTGGAGGACAACCTAGATTTTCCATCACTCCCCACAGTTTGTCCCTTGGCACTAGATCGAAGGCGGACTTGAGGTCAATGAATGCAGCAAAGATGGTACCGCCGCCAAGCAAGACCACTTTCCAATAGATCAGGCATAATCTAAACACCTGATCTATGGTGCTTATGCCTGATCTAAAGCCCGCCTGCATAGGAGATAATATGTCCTCAGATTCGATCCAGCCCTGCACCCGTCCCAAGACCATACGTGCGATGATTTTTTGTATGGAATCAATGAGACTGATAGGGCGGTAATTCCCTGGGTTGGACCTGTCACCTTTTTTGAATATTGGAATTATCTCAGCTCCCTTCCATGATTTTGGGATTGTAGCTCCTTTGACTAAAGAGTTAGCGATCATGGTCATGTAAGGGAGCCACAAGGCTGGGTTTGATTTAAACAGGTCCGCTGGGATAAGATCCATGCCCGGAGCTTTCCCTCGCAGGGTCAAGCCTAATGCCAGCTCGGTCTCTGATACTGAAAAAATGAGTTTCTCCCCGTGGGTGTTTAGCGGGAGTGTCGTACTCGTAGTTTTTAAGGGTTTGGAATTATCGGCTCTGAATTGGGCAGAGTAGAATGTTACCCACTCATCTAAGGGTACATGGTTGGCCGGGGTGCTCGAGTCTGGATCCTTCCCCCACTTGACTAGGTCCCAGAACTTTTTCTGATTATTCGAGGTGGAGGCGTCCAAGAGATCTAACCAAAACCTGTCCTCCCACTCCCGTTTAGATTCCCACTGGGTTTTTCTATAATGAAGCCTAGCCGCTTTGACTGCAACCATATCACGAGATTTGATAGTTTTAATAAGATCAGAATGGGCCTCCCTAAATTTTTTGTTATACCATTTTTGGCGAAGGGAATTGGCTTTGATGGGAACACTTCGACAAGGGAGGGAAAGTAGGGACTTTAGATGGTCAAAGCAACTAGTGTGGAGATTAATAACATTGTTTGCCAAGTCCGGACTTCCCCCCAACAAATCAATTTTTAACATGTCATTGTACACATTTTTGCCCATTGTGTTAACATTGTCCCATAAGGATTCATCCTCCATTATCCTGGACCATTTCAACCTCCTCCTGTCATTGGTTAACAAAACGTCCCCTGTTTGTGAAAAAGTAGGCTCCTCTAGTATCTTTATATCTGGCAGTTTCAATGATAATAACAGCGGATTATGGTCGCTTTCCGGACGTTGTATTACTACCATGTCTACTAGTGAAGGCCAATATTCCAATTTTAACAAAACGTAGTCAATGCGGCTCCGCCTTAGTCCATTATCAAAGGTACAATTAGCTTCTTTATCCGAACTTGTGCGGCCATTACAAGCTCGGAATCCCCTATTTAGGCATAGGGCCATCCAATTCACTGCTGCCTCAGTTGCTTTAGCCATTTTATCAACCATCAGATCAGGTATGTCCCAAACAGCATCCTCAGCCGAGCTCCAACTGTCCCCCATATCTAGCAATGGCTCTATGGTGCAATTTAAGTCTCCAGCTAAGATGATGACATTCCCACTGCCTATTTCAGCAAGTTTGTGGTCGATAACGTTCAGCAACGGCGGGCTACGCCACCAGGCATACCTCTGGCATATATGTTGAAAAGGTACAGATCATGTTGATTAGCCTTACTCAGTTTAATTAAAAGGAGATCCGGATGCTGGACATGTAACTCTGTTGGATAAAGGCCCAATGACTGCTTCACCCAAATCAATAAACCACCTGAGGCACGCCCTTTACCCCCTTTAATGGCAGGTTTAAAGAAATTTGCATAACCCAACTTAAAGACTGGTTCGATTGCCCAGGTTTCTTGGAGCAAAATAATGTCATATTTGTCCACAAATTCCAGCCAGTCTGCAGAGGACATGCGGGCCTTAATTCCTGCGATATTCCAAGATAAGATTTTTAGATTGTCAATGATTGGGACCGCAGGGGGAGGTTGCAAAGATGAAACTAGGATAGGTGCCTGCTTGCGCCCCCTATCCTTCTTGTTCTCCGTGAACTTGAAATTGTCCATGGAATCAGCATTTAACATAGCATCTAGATCATCTTTGGATGCAGGTGGATTAATCGCCCTTGTCTCAAGACCTCCCTTAACTGCATCTAAATTATCAATTGGATGCAAGGTCTCCATACTACACCTTATTGGCTCATGACCAACTACTTTAACAAGGGAGGACTCACAAAGCGTTGTGTGAAGTCAATCTATGGCCTCAAGGTCAGAAAGGGGGCCAAAATGATTGAAGAGGAATGGGCGTTGGCGGTCAAGAGGGGTTAATGCCAGGGGGTATCTTATAGCTGGGGGCCGACGGAAGGTGGGATATGGTTGGATGGGTCTTTGCCTATGTGGGTAAAAGTACGATAGGGCCAAAGTTTGGACATCCCCCTGTCTAGCAAATCTAGCTTCTCTGCAAATAGAATCAACCACCCATGGGTCTTTGAACGAGATCAAAATACAATCTACCTCCAGATCCTTGGTCCCATGGCCCACCCAGTCCACTCTTCTTACAAATAAGATTTCAGTAGGAGAGGAGGGGGGTAAGGGTCTATTTTTATTTAGCCAGAAAATTACTTTATTACGGAGATCCCCATACGACTCCTTACTGCCAGGTTTTAGTGGGGCAACACCTGTCAAAACTATTGTGTGTTGAGTTGCTTCAACAGGTAGATCAGCGCGAGGGGTGGTAAATCTTCTGTATCTCCCTTCCTTATGGTTATTGTTACTGCGTTGGCCAACTATATCTGTATGTGGCTGGAGGCCGGGGGGGGGGGGCAGGGTTTATTTTAACTTGTGGCGGTGGCCCAGTACTTTGATGCCCGCGGGGATTATGTCTCTCAGTAACCGTTGTCTTGGGTACCTGTGTTAAAGTGCTCGTAGATGGTTTAGAGGATGTGGCTTTTTGCTTCTCCCCCCCTGTGGGCATATTGATATTTGGCCTTGGTGTTTTATTATGGGCTGTGTTGCTTGTTGCCATATTATTACTAACTAAGTTTTTTGGGGCTATTTGTATTTTGCTAACTCCTATGTGACTAGTGCCAGATAATTTTTGTAGCATGGCATGGTTTGAACAGTAATCATATTATGCTCTGGTAAGGGAGAGGGAGTAGGAACCTGTTTGTGGACAGGGTATGCTTCATCAAGAAAGAACAGTATTCCGAGTATTATCAAGAATATTATAATGAACACCACAATAACCACAATTTAGCTTTTTCGTGGTAGGGCATGCCACGGTGAATCTGGTTCTGGTCTGCGAGGAGCAGCAAAAGGCTGTTCCTCCTCTGGGATAGGACGGCCAAAGGGATACATTTCACCTAATGAACGGAGCAAGGGATATCCTAAAAGTTCCAGGCACTAGGGGCACTACTAAAAAGTTCCAGACACTCCAAAACCGGCCAGAGGGGTGCTTCACCCTTCAAAAAGGGCTCTTCTCTCTATGTCCGTTAAAGCCTCATAGGTAGGCTTCCAATCTCGCAACCCTAATCCCTCGATGTAGTCGCACAACTGCAGCAACTTCAGGAGCACTGAACTTGGGCCCACACACAACTCTAGCGTCCCGTTCAGCAATGTCTCAAAAGTGCACCAGGGCTCTTTCAGCAGTCCATCCCTATTACTAGGCTAGTCTGTTTAATATAATCCACTTCTAATCCCTACCTCAGCCCTTCTTCCAGTGCTCAGTTCTTTCGCCTCTCCTTCCTGGGCCGCAAGTTATAACGAGTGCTCCCTCGCACGTCAGGATCTGTAAACAGAATTGGAGAATCACTTTCAAAAGAGGTGGTTGTCGTTGTTTGTGCACTGTGACCAAAAGAAGCCTCGCTACTTGTAATCAGGGCTGGCCTCCGCGCGGTCTCGTTGTGCTCCCCCTCGGTCAGTGAAGCATCAGAGAAGGGGATGTATTTAGGAATGCTTTCGGTCTCGTGATCTGCAACGCCACCTTGTACCCACGCATCATAGGGTAGAGGAAGGGGGACCTTCTTCACAATGGAGGTATGCGTCCACAACCTTCCGACCCTCCACTCGAAGTGCGGTGCGGTGCACCAACTTTGGTTCGGACCACCTAGGCTCCAGACAGGACTTCCGCTGGTATTTCTTCACCACGACCCAGTCCCCTGGGTTGATGTTGTGGCCAGGCCCCTCAGGCAGCGGCTTCAGTGTGTCTGCTACCTGCTGATGAATAGAACGAAGATCTTTAGTCAAAGCATACAGGTAATCTATCAACAAAGGGTATTCTATCTCTGAGAAACATTTAGGTCTAGGAACACACACATTGGCGGGCCTGCCAAATACAACTTCATGGGGAGAGACACCTGTCGTAGAATTCACTGTAACTCTTGTGGAAAGTAAGGCAAGGGGGAGAGCATCTGGCCAGCGCAGCCCTGTACTCTCCTGTATGTTGGCCATTTTGAGTTTCAATGTACCATTAAATCTTTCAACCAAACCTGCAGCCAGTGGATGTTGGGCTGCATGGAATTTTTGAGACATTTGTAATCCCTTACAGATCTGTTTCATCAGTTCAGCATTGAAGGACGTGCCGTTATCGCTCCAGATCACTCTAGGTAAACCATACCTACTAAAATACTCCTTGATCAGCATCTTAGCTGTCGATATGGCTGTACAGTCTTTTGTTGGAAAAGCCTCCACCCACCTACTGAAAGAGCACACCACCACAAGGACGTATTTAAGGTTATTCACCCTTTGCATTTCAATGTAATCCATTTGTATCACTTCAAAGGGGTAGGAGGGGGGTGCGAAATTTCCCACAGGGACAGGTGTTCCCTTCCCAGGATTATGTCTTATGCAAACCATGCACTGCTGTACCAAATGTGTCGCCACCCTGGAAATATTTTTATTACTCCACAACGGATCTAATAACTTGCATATTCCTTTGGCGCTTATATGAGCTGGTCCATGAGCCATTGTCACTACTGGGAGGACATATGCATTCGGGAGCAACCATCGTCTTTTGTCTGACACATGCGTCCAACATTCATCCGAGTCCAACCGCCCCCCTCCATCCTTCCATTGTTTCAACTCCTCCTCAGTCGCTTTCTCTTGTATATTCCGCACACTCTGCACAGTGTCTGCAAACATGTTAACATCTGGTACCCACCTAGCTGGTCCTGCCACAAACATTCGTGGAAGTTTTGTCCTAGCAGTTTCTTTAGCTGTTTGGTCTGCAAATGCATTTCCTCGTCATACATCATCCACCACTGCTTTATGCGCACTACACTTAATCACAGCTAATCGTTTGGGAAGTGTCAGGGCAGTCAACAGTCGTAATATCAATGGGCCATTCTGAATTTTCTGTCCATGCGATGTCAAAAATCCCCTCTCTGCCCACAGTCTCCCATAACTATGAGCCACGCCAAAGGCGTATTGGCTGTCAGTGTAAATGTTCACGTCCAATCCTTCACTCAATTCACACGCACGCATCAATGCTAATATCTCTGCAGCTTGAGCTGAGTTGTACGGGACTCTAGAAGTCTCCACCACTGTTTGTAAGGTCGTCACTGCATATGCTGCCGTTGTGGTACCATCTGCTAATTTAAAACAGGACCCATCAACATACAGCTCCCCATCAGGATCATCAAGGGGCTTATCTGTCAAATCTACTCTTCCTTTTGTTTCCTCCTCTGTCCGAAAAAAGAAATCATGAACCTCATCGTCTTTTTCATCTGAAGGAAGAGGTAATAGCGTGGCTGGGTTCAGGGTGGCACATCTTTTTATCGTGACATGTGGGGCAAATAATGTCATCTCGTAACCAGTTAGACGAGCACTAGTTAAATGCTGCGTCTGTGTCCTGTTTAACAGAATGTCCACGGCATGTGGTACCATTACTGTAAGAGCTGAACCCAGTACGAGCCCTGCCGATTGCCTTATTGAGACCGCAGCAGCCGCTGTAGCCCTTAGACAGCTCGGCAATGCTCTTGCCACGCTGTCAAGCATAGCAGAGAAGTAAGCACAAGGTCTCTGTTTCTCACCAAAACTCTGAGTAGACAACGCGCAACCTTCCGCCTCGTGCACGTAAAGTACAAAAGGCTTCTGGTAATCGGGTGTTCCCAAAACAGGGGCAGAACATAAAGCAGTTTTTAGCGACTCAAATGCTTCTTGACATGCTGGGTCCAAGGTAGGGGTTCGCGCACTACTTTGGTAGTCAGATACAGAAGGGGTTTTGTTAGTAAAGCGTAATTAGGTATCCACTGGCGACAGTACGATGTTATGCCCAAAAATGCGCGCACCTCTCGCTGCGTGTTAGGTACAGCCATGTTAGTTATCGCTTTGATACGCTCTGGCGTCAGCCTTCTCCCATCTTTCGATAGGAGATGACCGAGATAGGTAACCTCCTGTCGACAGTATTGGAATTTAGGAAGGGACACCTTGTGTCCTTTACGAGCCAAATGGTGTAACAATTTAACAGTAGACTCTCGGCATCCTTCCTCAGTGTCTGAGGCAATGAGAATATCATCCACATACTGCAACAAGACATTCCCCTGTGGGAGCTCCAAATCATCCAATTGTGCTTTCAAAGCTTGACTATAAATACTGGGACTTTCCGTATAACCTTGGGGAATTCTACAAAATCTAAAACTTCGGCCAACCAATGAGAATCCGAAAAGATAACGGCTATCTGGATGCACAGGGATACTAAAGAAAGCATTCTTAAGGTCCAGTACAGAATACTTAGCAGAGGGAGGTATCATAGTCAAAATAGTAGTGATATCAGAGACCACCGGATACTGAGGCTCAACCACTTTGTTAATGTGTCGTTAATCAATCACAAAACAATAGACGTCAGGTGTACTCTCATCCGCATCACATGAGGGCCTCTTAAGGATCAGAAGGATGGGGCTATTACAACTGTTAGAATCTGTTTCCTCGACTACTCCAGACCGAATCAAATCCTGTATTATTTGCAACAGAGCCCTTTCCCCATCCCTAGATATTTTATACTGGGGTATTTGAGGTAGCTTCGCTCCCACCTTAACTTTCATGGACACTGGGGCAATGTCCATTTTTCCCACATCAGTATCGCTGTTGGCCCACAAACTCACAGGAACACCCTCCAGCTCAACCGGGAGGGGCTCATCTTTCGAGAAACACTGCTGCGCACGCGCGACAGAAGGCCCCAACGTGAGGTACACACCATCTGGAGAACAGTAAATTGTAGCATTCAGTCTTTTCAACAAATCCAAACCCAGTAAATTCTCACCACAATTTGAAGTTAAAAGGAAAGGAGAGTCAACAGTGAAAGGGCCAATCGTAAGTGCCAGGGGCTTAGAGATGGGGCTAACCACTGGGGTACCGGAGAACCCTACGGAAATATTAGTCTTGCCAGACAGAGCCGCCCCTGGGACCTGGGAACGTGCCACAGAACATTTCGTAGCACCTGTATCCACTAAAAATTTCTGAGGGGATCCCGACAAGTCTGCCGTTACATTAGGCCCACGTTGATCAACATCCACAGAAACAGGTCCCGCGCTCTGCCCTACGCTGTCCTAGTTATAAGAGAATCCTGTCAAGTCATCCATAGCCTATGCATCGCTATAGAACTGTCGATCTCTGCAATCGTCACCCTCCTTTTGAAAGTGTTGCCTATCTCTTCCTCTGTCAAAGTAATTCGCTCCAGGTCTCCTGCCTTCCTCAGACTGTCTAACATCCTTATTCGCGTCTCCCCGACCCCGTCCTCTGCCAGGTCCAGCAGCGGACCAGAGCAGTGGACAGTCTTTCCACCAGTGCCCCTCCTGGGTCGGTCCCAAACGCTCTCTCTTCTCTCCCCTTCCGTAACTGCTTCCTCCTCGACCAGCCGTCACGGGCGGGGCTCCACGTCCCCGACCCTTCGCCACTTGCTGCAACAATACCCTCGTCTTCAAATCCTTTGCCTTCTTTTCTTGCCTGTCCTTATTCTCATTTTCTCTATGCTCGTAATACTGAGCCATACTCAAAATCCCAGAGGGAGTGGATGTCGTCCATGTGCTCTCTGACACCTGCAATCGGGCTGATATTTCCGGTAACAGATTTGTTACAAATCTGTTAACAAAAAGACGCAACCCTCCATCTTGAGATATATCCTGCCCGCTAAAATCCATGAACGTTTCCTCAAAACGGGTGAAGAAATCTGAAACTGCCTCATCCTTCTTCTGTCTGCAGGCCGTCAACTTGTCCCTGTCTACCTTCTTAGGTGGGATGAGTGAGTGCATGTATTTTATTATACGCCCTGGCAGTGCTAGTATCTCAGCCTTCGGCTTCTCACCTGGCTTTCGCTCCTTATCCCAATCCTTGAATTCTTCCCAAGTACCACCCAGCTCCTCTGTATGATCTGAACCCTTCACCTGTCTCCACACATCCACGGGAACCAATAATCCGAAAAATAATTCAATATCTGCTAGGGTCGTCGAGGAAGCTGCCTCTGTTAATTCTTTATAATAAGCCGTTGGATTTTTCCTCGAGTCAGGCAACTGAGCCTTCAAAGCTAATACCTCGCTCCTTTTCCAGGGCGTATACACCCACTGTTCCTGGAAATGAGCGTCGATACGAGCTCGGGTCACAACCTGTGTTGTCGGGTCTATTTTTTCAGGTACCTCAGGGTGAAATATAGGGTGCACTTCACACATCGGATGTATCCCAGGGAAATGGGGTTCTCCCGCTGCTGGTAACTCATTTCTGTATTCTAACAAGTACCTCAGACTACGGAACACCTCTTTTATTCCAGTGTTAGCCCTATAAGCATTATTCTTAATATCACGAAGAATCGCCGGCGCCTCCCCACCATTTCCCTGCTCCCACAACGCTATCAATGTCGCCCGCATGTGCCACAAAGCATGTTGCTGCATCAAAGGCTCATAGTCTTTCATGGTAGACCAAATGTCCTCTAATGAATAAATGTTATTCCTGGCCCATTGACAAGCTTGATTAGCTACCATTGTCTTCTCATCCAATCCAACATTAGAGCGTGTGAGTAACTTCCGTACCTGAGTAAATAGTCCGCCTCCCGCTCCTCTAGTGGGAGTTAGCAGCGCGCTCTGAGTGGGAGTACTGGCAGAAACAGTGGGGATAGCGGGACCAGCGGAGAGCACCAGGGAGAGCACAGCAGACGCAATTGGGCTCGTCGCAGAGGAGGAGAGCAGGGGTGCAGTGGCAGAGGAGGAAGTTCGTCCAACCACGGTGGAAGCAGGTGTACCGGACAAGGGAGGGGCACTGACTTGGGGAACTGAAACCACCGCCTGAGAGGCGGAATCCACCAGCACGGGGTACAAGGACTGCGGGGCATATGGGGGAGGGGGTCGAGTGTTCAAAATGTCCTCCATCTCATCTTGGTCATCTTCTCTCACTACATAGCTCTTATTATCCAGTAGCCTAAAACGTCTATCTGCGCGCTCAATTCGCAGCTCATTCTCTTTCTTAGTGTGTTCCCTGGCCTTCTGCGCCATGGTCTGCGCCGCTCTCTTCTGAGCCACCTTCTCCTCCCTTATTTGCCGTTCTCCTACCTCCTTCTGCCACATCCGCAAAGAATCGAACATGCTCTGGTGGCTGCGCCTAGCAAACAATCTGTCTTGTAAGTAATCTAATTTTGCTCCATCAAAAGAGCCAAGCAAAGGCCACTGCAAATCCACATTATCTTTTGTATACTTATGCCACAAAGTAGAAAACAAAATCGGAGGTAAGCCGTGCTTAACGTACATGTCGAAATTTGGAGAGCCCTCCGCCGGAGCGGGTTGGCTCTCAGCCAATCTAACATCTGAAACCTCACCACAGCACCCTAAACATCGTAATTTACTGAAACACGGCATCCTGTTCTCACACAATCACACACTAGCACAAAGACTCACACTCGCACACTTACTCACTTATCGGTAGATCACACTCATAGCTTCAATATACGCTACATGAAATCCGTACCAAAACACGTGCTACCAAAATGGGACAAGGCCCGTCGACCAAGTCCTGGGGAACCTGGACCCTACCGCAGACTGAACAGCGCACAACCGCTATTCCGAGACTGGGGAACAAATCCGTCACCTGGGCAACACTACAGATCGGCATGCGCTACACCACATGGGACTCGGCGCCCTTCCCGCGAACCACCACCCTAGGGGTTTGGGTGAGCCCCGAGATCCTTCCGAAGCAAGCCGCTCGCCGACTGCAGTATTATCCAGTCGGATTATTACAAACCAACGTTCACCCAATCTCCGTCAAGTCTGTCAGAGCGCCACTTGCGCTTTGAGTTCACTAGCCCCAGGAGCACACCGGCTCCTCCAATCACCAGAGACGCACCGGTCTCACGGAGCACTCCGGCTCCTCCAAGCAACAGTCGGACCACTCACCTTCTATGCGCGGTACCGACCTCTACCATTCTCCACCTCCGGCTGCCAGGACCAACACGGTCAGCTCCAAAGTTCCGCCTTCCGGACTCCTGCGTAGGATCATGGACCAGGACCTCTTCCGATCAGCAGGGCGGAGCAGCGCTGCGAGAACCAAGCTCGGCATCAAGTGGGTACCCGGGCCCACCGTGCCGACCAGAGGGTCTCCGGCCTTCTGCTACCCACTTACGGGTGAGAAAGGTCCTAATCGCGGAGTCCCTGTTCGGGCGCCATCTGATAAGCGTGGCTCAATTCCACCCGAGTGACTTACCGCACTCATCTATAATTACCCAATAATAAGTCAGCCGGACAGTGGAGAAGAATAACAAAAACAATTTATTAGGCCACAAACTCCCATATGAGAGGGCCCTGTTCGACCTCACCCCTAAGAGTGCGCCGAGAAGGACTGACTCATATCATTACAGTAACACATTATAATACGAAAAGCAGAGTAAGACACGCCCATTGTGGAAAAGTACTGGGCCCCTGAAATGGTGAACAATGGTCTCATACAAGAGGCATCTGCACCTGGAATTGCAACATTCCCCTATCTGACTCCAAGGACACGGAGCCAGGCCTTAGCATCTCCAGCACATGAGAACGAAGTGATGAGGGGTTTTGCTAGTAGTTTCAGTCACAGTGGGCCGAGAGGAGAAACTGCTGACATGTGGAATATTCTTATTCCTACGGGAGGGGGAATGAGCAAGTGCAACTCACACAGAAAGGGAGATGCTTCAAAATGGTGGCACACAGGCTAAGCTAAGAATAACTGTAAAAATGTCACACGAATAAATGAATAACTATCGTTAGAATAGAAACGAAAATGCATAAATGAATATATCATTTGTTAGACACACTCTGCTAACTTATAAGCATAATATGGAAGTGGGCGGGGCAGGGAAAACCGAAACCTATCACCTTCCCTGTCTTCGTTCTTGTCGATCACATTTTTTCTCTGTGCCTAGTTCTCAGGCGCTGTCTTCCCTTGCACCCAAGGCAGGACCCCCCTCCCCCTCCTTCCACCACACAAACAAAACTGCTGCATTTTTCCGTCTTTTCCGAGTTGTTTTGCGTGAAAGGCACGCACACACGCACGCGCCCCAAGGGCATGAGTTCAGCCCAGGCTTTGGCCCTTCAGACATGTTTAGGAATGTGTCATGTGGTAATAATGAAGAGGCCATTGATCGAAGCGCTTGATTCTGACTCCTGTCGGCCAAGAGTTCCAATCAGGGCCACCTCAGCCTTTCATCTTTCCAGATCGGCACACCGAGCGCCATTACCGCGTGTCACCCTGACACCTGCACTGTCCAGGGCTTAGAATCAATATAGCTCCTTCTTTAAACGATTTATTGGCCAAAGAATGGAGTTATTCATGGCCACCCATGTTTAGGAAATCAAGTGGAGTGTTTTTGAAAATAATAAATACAAACATGACTTGTCCAGGCAATCCCCTAATTGGGTGTTACACGCGTGAACATAGGCAAATACGGTGAAATGTTGTTAACTGACAACTGACCGAAAGAAAATCAATGAGTGTTTTTGTGATCTGCTTTTTTTGCACCCCCTTTTAACCTAACGTGACTTTACAAACAGACTTTTCTCTTTTCTACACAAAAGCAGATTTTGGGTGCATCTGAATTGAAGACTGCAAGTGTCTGTCCCACGTTAGTGTCACACAGGCCAGTGCCGTGAGTGTTGTACTGGTGTCAATCGAGCGGAACATCTACCAGTGCTTTAAATGGGCAGGTGCTGTCCGGTACTGAGCACCAGCACTTCTTTAATTGTAAGGGGAGAGTACTGGCACTTCTCAGTGCTACTCAGGGCACAAGTCACGGGTACACTCGGGTACACGGCGTCCACCCACTAGTTCTGCTGAGAAGTTGGGCCCCACCGAAACATGTTGAACTTGTGCCAGTGTCACTTTGAGACACCGGGGCACGTTAAGCAGTTCCTGCACCTGTCTGCTTTCCATTCCCAGCAGCAATGTGGAGGCATTGAGGGGGCTTTTTATTCACTTCCAGTGGGGCCAAAGATAAAGGCAGAAGTTAAGGGGGCCGTGGCCCTCCTTTTGATTGAGTATTGGACTGGAGGCGTTCTGGAACCTCACAAATGCAAATGGAAACAAAAGCACACAGCTTCTTATCTGTTCACAGGTACTTAAGAGATGCAAGCTTTTTAGGTCGAGGCTGCCGCTGTGCATGCAGTAGTGGAGTATGTATTTGAAGCTCCGCCCATTCTTTTAATTGGCTTGTGTCATTGTCTCTAGTAAACACTTGCTTCCGAGTCGTTAGTAGGCTTGTTAGTGCCTCATTGCTACCGCCTTGTCTCCATTTGTTTCCTCCCATATTGATTGGACCTCTTACCTGGCTTGTTACACGGTCTGCATTATAAGTGGGTGAGCATTATTTTGTTTATTGACTACACAGGACAATCGCGGCTGCTTGGCAGGAGTAATGGACCGGGCTCAAATTGTTTCCCCAGGGCCGGCATTGATCTTGTCAGCTCGTGCCTAATGGCGGAACTTTCAGTCAGCTGCGACCTTGATGACGTAGTATCCGTGAACCCCCACCCCTCCTCGTTCAACTCCCCGCACCCTGCGCCGTCCGCACAGATCTGCTGACAGAGGAACCCGTTTCCGAGGACGTACAGGGGGGCAGATTTACAAGCCCCTTGCGCCATTTTTGTGTCACTTTTCCCATGTTAAAAATGACGCTAAGTGGCGCAAGGGCCCTTTAAATCTGCCCCAGGGTGTTTACATGAACAGCCTTGATCTCAGGTGTTGAACCCCCACTTTCTAACATTGTTTCTGGGAAATGTGTAGTGTGGTAAATTGTGGTCTGCGGAAGTTGAGCTAGGAGATCCGAGTTCTAATCCCGCCCGGGTTGCCACCATACAAAGCATTGAATTGTGGACAATTCATTGTTTTGTTCCCTCCCTTTTTAGGTCTCGCTTACGCAACGCACATGTGTTGCATAGGAGAGAGACTTAAAGCCATTGATGTGCCTTTTCAGGTCAAACTGTGCACGCGTTCCATTGCCTTCAATGGCAATGCGTGCACGTCTGGGTATTCCCTGGCGGGAGCGAGCAAGGGCAACATATGTTTGTAATTACCTTGCAAACATATGGTGCCCCTGCTCGTTCCCACAAGGGAAACATGCGCAGGCCCCTTCCTGTCTCCCCTCTCCCTGCTGCCTCCTTCTTTAGCGTGACTTGCGCGCAGCATGCATGTTTGAAGTGTTTTGTTTTTTACTGTTTTCCTTTTCCAACTATTGCAGTTTTTCGTTCTGTGCATTTGTTTAAACTGACCATAATGAAGACTACCACTACGCAATTTTTACATGAATACCTTTAATAATTGTTTTTGCTCGCATGCGCGTGTTTTTTTTTCTTTCATGGCGGTGAAATAAAGCCAAAGTATCTTAAGCTTTTTCACTTCTTTCCGAGCGTGTTTGTTTTATTTGTACCGGTGGCACACGTTGAAAAATATAACAATGAAACAACGTTAACATAATTTTGACATGAATACCTCCAATAAATGTATTTGTCCGTGCGCACGTTTCTTTATTTTCTTTCATGGTGGTGAAATAAAGCCTGAGTGCGTGAAGCTTTTCTACTTTTTCACGCCTTACATCAGTCGGTATAGTTTCAAGACCACCTCCTGTGACGCTTCTGTTTTAAAACATCCATCTATGCGGTTTCACTGTTGAGGACGGTTCTGTTGCTTCTCTTTATCGTCCGCGATGTTTAGCTATTTATTTTATTTAATGTTGAAGATGGTTGAGCTTATACCCTTATTATAAGAGGACCCCTGTGGGGTGTCCGTGGGAGGCAGAGGAGAGGACTGGTGGCACTGCCAGGAGAAACGTGTGGTACCGTCTTGAGCTGTCTTTTCAGCCCCCGCCTGCCTGCTGGGTATGCAGATCATTGAAGTACCAAAACATCCCTTGCCATCCATCCTGATCACGTGCGAGCCAAGCCTCCCCTGTCTGTGTTTTTAAATGCAGATGGCAGCTTCGGCCGAGTCCCCTTGAATTCTGAGGAGTCAATTGCCTTAGAACTGGCTTTTAAATGAAGTAATTAAAACAAATAGTCAGAGAAAAGCGGCTGCAATTTGAGAAAAATACAGACATTCCCGCCCTTGGAAAGTGAAGATCTGCGGTTGGAAAGGAGAAGGGATTATTTCATTCGAGGGGAAGGGAGAAATTAAAGGTAATTAATCAACGAATCAATCAATAAAACTTTATTTCGATCTTTTAGACGGATCTATGACATATCGACAGACAGAATATCTGCATACAAAAATATCGACACAAAAATATTGACATAAAAATTTCGGAGTTATATCTTCATAAAGGTAAGTACAAAAATATCGAAAAAATAATATCGTACTACAAAAATATCGAAATTAAAAATATCTTTTTTTAAATGTATTAATAATAATGTAAAAAAAATAAAAAAAATATCTAATTTTACAAATATTAAATAAAAACATTAAAACATATTATAAAAATTATAACTAATACATATACATTTAAAATAAATTAAAAACTCTACATATAAATGTATATATATATACTTACTCCACATATTGCAACATTAGGGAAAGCGTTGGATAGCATAGGGGTTTAAATTACTATTCCCACTCCAGAGGGTGCAACAGTAGGGAAAGCGTTGGATAGCGTACGGGTAAAAATTACTATTCCAACTCCAGAGGGTGCAACAGTAGGGAAAGCATTGGATAGTGTAGGGGTAAAAATTTGTATTCCCACTCCAGAGAGTGCAACAGTATGGAAAGCGTTGGATAGGGTAGGAGTTTAAATTACTATTCCCACTCCAAAGGGTGCAACAGTAGGGAAAGCGTTGGATAGCGTAGGGGTAAAAATTACTATTCCCACTCCAGAGGGTACAACAGTAGGGAAAGCGTTGGATAGCATAGGGGTAAAAATTACTATTCCCACTCCAGAGGGTGCAACAGTAGGGAAAACGTGGGATAGCGTAGGGGTAAAAATTACTATTCCCACTCCCGAGAGTGCAACAGTAGGAAAAGCGTTGGATAGCGTAGGGGTAAAAATTACTATTCCAACTCCAGAGGGTGCAACAGTAGGGAAAGCGTTGGATAGCGTAGGGGTAAAAATTACTATTCCCACTCCAGAATGTGCAACAGTAGGGAAAGCATTGGATAGCATGGGGGTAAAAATTACTTCCCACACTACTCCCCCTTTAACACGCAACACACTACACATACAAAAAACACAATTAATATAAATTTCAATTAATCAATTAATAACAATTTATATTATTAAATTGATGTAATTATAAATGAACTAATTAACACATATCAATTACCAATTAATTAACAATAAATACCAATAAATAAATACAATCTCTTTAATTATTTACATTTAATTATATCACACCCTATTCCCCTATAAACACACAACCCACTTCACATAAATAAATCACATCATTTAATCACTTAATAATTATTAATTACCAATTAATTATTAATTAACAATAACTATAAATTAAATATATTAGTACATTAACTCTAATTAATTTATTTAAATAATTAATATTATTTATTTACCAATTAATTATTAATTAACAATGACAACAAATTAAATATATTATCACATTAACTCTAATTAATTTAATTTACTATTCAATATTATTTAATTACCAATTAATTAATTAACAATAACATAAAATTAAATATATTAGCACATTAACTCTAATTATTGTAATGAACTAATTAATATTATTCAATTACCAATTAATTATTAATTAACAATAACACTAAATTAAATATATTAGCACATCAACTCTAATTAATTTAATTTACTATTTAATATTATTTAATTACCAATTAATCAATTAACAATAACAAAATGTATTATATATTAGCACATTAACTCTAATTAATTTAATTATCTAATTAATATTATTTAATTCCCCATTAATTATTAATCGACCATATCAATAAATTAAATATATTAGCACATTAACTCTAATTAATGTAATTAACTAATTCATATTAATTAATTACCAATTAATTATTAATTAAAAATATTTACAAAAATATATTAATTACTTAATTATTATTAAATTACTTCCCACCGTATTCCCCTATAAACCCACAACCTGCTCTGATACTAAAACGCAAAATGTAAACAAAATGACTATTTTTCAAACATACATTACAAAACATATTTAACAAACATATAAACAACATAATAAAATACATAACACTAAACAAAATTTAAATATTAGTAACTTTCAATATTAGTAACATACATACCTTGAAAAACGATATTTTTTACCAAATACCAAAAATTTTACCAAATACCAACCAAACTGTTCTGCTTAATTCAGATGCTCTGTCCATCAACACCCCCTTTTATGAATCGTTTTGGCCACTATAGGAGTGGAAGATATGCTCAGACATGAGTCCCTTGCTCACTGCACCATCAGGATTCAAGCAAGCCGGTCTGAAGACGGCTGTAATGCCAGAAACCGGTCCCCGGAAGCTTGTTTCCTTTCCAGTAAAGAATTCGCTTGGTAGTTTGGTCTGCCCTGTTCCCATGATGCACTGGGCCAGGGACAGACTAATTTGCATGTAGCCAGGTTCTGAACTGGGATGGTGCAGTGAGCTAAAAAACAGTGATGGATCAAGCCCTGATTTCTTGACTGGGTAGGAGTGTTCTGCTTAATTCAGATGCTCTGTCCATCACCACCCCCTTTTATGAATCGTTTTGGCCACTATAGGAGTGGAAGGGTATGCTCAGACATGAGTCCCTTGCTCACTGCACCATCAGGATTCAAGCAAGCCGGGCCGAAGACGGCTGTAATGCCAGAAACCGGTCCCCGGAAGCTTGTTTCCTTTCCAGTAAAGAATTGGCTTGGTAGTTTGGTCTGCCCTGTTCCCATGATGCACTGGGCCAGGGACAGACTAATTTGCATGTAGCCAGGTTCTGAACTGGGATGGTGCAGTGAGCTAAAAAACGGTGTGTGATCAAGCCCTGATCTCTTGACTGGGTAGGAGTGTTCTGCTTAATTCAGATGCTCTGTCCATCACCAACCCCTTTTATGAATCGTTTTGGCCACTAGAGGAGTGGAAGGGTATGCTCAGACATGAGTCCCTTGCTCACTGCACCATCAGGATTCAAGCAAGCCGGGCCGAAGACGGCTGTAATGCCAGAAACCGGTCCCCGGAAGCTTGTTTCCTTTCCAGTAAAGAATTGGCTTGGTAGTTTGGTCTGCCCTGTTCCCATGATGCACTGGGCCAGGGACAGACTAATTTGCATGTAGCCAGGTTCTGAACTGGGATGGTGCAGTGAGCTAAAAAACGGTGATGGATCAAGCCCAGATCTCTTGACTGGGTACGAGTGTTCTGCTTAATTCAGATGCTCTGTCCATCACCACCCCCTTTTATGAATCGTTTTGGCCACTATAGGAGTGGAAGGGTATGCTCAGACATGAGTCCCTTGCTCACTGCACCATCAGGATTCAAGCAAGCCGGGTCGAAGACGGCTGTAATGCCAGAAACTGGTCCCCGGAAGCTTGTTTCCTTTCCAGTAAAGAATTGGCTTGGTAGTTTGGTCTGCCCTGTTCCCAAGATGCACTGGGCCAGGGACAGACTAATTTGCATGTAGCCAGGTTCTGAACTGGGATGGTGCAGTGAGCTAAAAAACGGTGATGGATCAAGCCCTGATCTCTTGACTGGGTAGGAGTGTCCTGCTTAATTCAGATGCTCTGTCCATCACCACCCCCTTTTATGAATCATTTGTAGAGTGGCGGTTGGCCATGGGTTTTTCCACTACTCTTTCTTGTTAACGTGAATTAGTAAGGCTGCAAAGCGACACAACTGTTGAGGTAAAAATGATGTTCTAGTTAGCAAGTTAAAAACAGTCTGTATTTAAATGTTCTTCGCGTTCAAGCAATGTCTTTGAAACAGTCAGTAATGCAGCGAGTTCAAAGAAGGGGAGAGTGCGGACAGGCTGAGTGCCACCGTTGTTTTTAAATATACACTGGTCGTGTGTACTTTAGCTGTGATCTTTGCATCCGCGTGCTTCCTCCAAGTTCAAAGTTAGCTGTCCTTCTTCACTAGCTGAAATGTAATTTATGATCCAGTGTGCCTTCCCCTGAACCTATTTCGAAAAGGTTCAATTAGTGGACATTCTTTAAGATGCAAGGATTTTTAGCTGCGTTGTTTCCTACCTAAAACTTTCCCAGCCTGCCAGCACACATGATGCCAACGTGTGTAATAGGCCTGGACGGTAAATTCCGTTTCACTCGTGGAATTTGAGGAATTTGGGTAATTTCGCGTTCCGTGGAGAACACAAAATTGCCCAAAATTCTGCGTTCCGCGACTTTGCGAATTTTTTTGCTTCTTCGCGTTCTCAAAATGCGTGTTTGCAAGACATTTCTCCCAGAGCATGCAAACAGGAAAAAAGCATCGCGAAAAAGCAATTCGGCGTGTTCGCGGGATTTCTGCATGTTCGCGAATATTTTTTTACCGTTTTGCAGAGATTTGCGTAGCGCGAATATGCAAATTCTGCCCACCCCTAGTAACGTCATCGCCTCACAGGGTCTCCTGGCGAAGAGCCGACATCAAACAAGGAGGGGATGAGCTGGAAGCCATGCACGGGGGGGGTTTCCAGCTCCAGTGGAGGCTCTGCATAGCTGATGCACACTAAGGCGTTGGCACCTTCAAACGGGCATGGCTGTTACTTTAGAATCTTTTCTTAGTGTTTTTGGGTGACGTCAGAAGGAACTGCTCCAATCAGTGAGTGCATGGCTCTAAGTCGCGCCCCTCCTTATTGCACCACCAGCTAGTAGCCCCCCATGACTAGTAAGACAGTGAATGACTCAATGCCCCGCCCGCTCCAAAGCCCCTCCTCCTCCCCACACCTCGGAAATATTTTAAAGGTTGGCAGGTCTGGTTGACCTTTAACAAGATTCTGCCTTCTTAGTGCTGGTAGAAGAACCAATCTGTGGTGGGATAGTGAAGGACAGGAAGTAGTCGTTGCTGCTTGTGCTTGACTCTGCAATGCCTAGTGAGCCCCCCACCGCCCAACCTTGTGTCCTTGGCAGCCCTTGGCCTGCCCCCTGAGCTCTGTCTGCAGAGCTCTGCTGCATTGATTCCAGTGCAGACAGCAGCCATATATAGCCCCCACAAAGGGTCACAATAGGGCAACACAGCATCAAAAACACTTTCTTGGAGCTGGATGCCCCAGGGCTAAGATGTTTTGTGCTGAGAAATCCCAAACCGACTGGCAGCAATGCCTTGTTCCAGAAGTTTTGGAAAATAGTACAAAAGCTAGCTAGGGGCAAACAGTGTGAGCAATGTTACTAACCATGCACTGACCCTTTTAACACTCTAATATTGGAGGACGAGGCCCCTAACCTGCGTAGTGTTCCTAGGAGCCGTAATGTGCCCCTTCACCCAACTAAGGTGGGCATTGAAGGCAAAAAACTATGGATTTAGGCCCAGATCTCTGTACTGGGGTGAATGTATGACATTGTTCTGCATTCTGTCCATCAACTGTGGTTTTTGCATTTGTCACCCCGAGTGGGATGGGTATGCTCAGACGTGAGTCCCGTGCTCTCCACACCACTGGAGTCAAGCTATCCAGGCTGAATGAAGGCTGATAGCCAGAAACCGGTCCTAGGATGCTTGATTCCGGTCCAGGAAAGACATGGCTTGGCAGTTCGGGCTGGACTGTTCCCATGAGGCACAGGGTCAAGGCTGATTTGCATATGGCCATGTCTGAACTGGGGTGGTGTGGAGTGCAAAAAAACGATGGATTTAGGCCCAGATCACTGTACGAGGGTGAATGTATGACATTGTTCTGCATTCTGTCCATCAACTGTGTTTTTGCCATTGAAGGCAAGCCTCGAGTGAATTATGATGTCCCTTCTCTCCTCAACATGGTAAATAAAAATGTATACACTGTGCATGTGCATACATACTTTGTCGTACTGTTCCTTCATGTGAAATCATTTCAACAGTCGGTATTTAACTGGACCATGACTCACGAAAGGCAAGCCTCGAGTGAATCATGATGCCCCTGCTCTCCTCAGCATCTCCTCTGCTGTACCAGGGCACAGGTTTACACCTCACATCCTCTACTCTCTTCCCATTAGCTTCATTTCCCACAAAAATGGATTAACTTCAAGTAAATAAAAGGCATAGTCATTTACAATGCCAATACCTGAAACTGTAATAATGCGAGACCTATTGCATTGCAAATGCTTGTTCTATATCTTCTGAAAACATTAGAGGCGCTTAGAAACAGGCAAACCACAGAAACGAAGCACTATACAGAAAATGGCGATTTAATGCAAAGAGGGCAACGCGTCCCAGCCAGAAGTTTTCAAGAATGTTATTAGAAAGCAGCCGCCACCAGTCTAGAAGAAACATGACCAGGCCAACAGCAAACAGCGAGAACATGTTTGTCTACTGGCAGGAAAGGTGAGGCACGAGTCGGCCTTGTGCCAGGCAGCAGTCACGGCTGTGCGGCTTGGACTGGTGCCAAGGCACGGTGCCAGGAGATGTGTACAGACAAGCCAATTAATGGCAAAGCAAACACGCTTCCAACTCTGGTGGTGGATGTGTATTGCATAGTGCTGTAGTTCCCTCAAGAAGCGCTTCAGCCCCCCCCACCCAAGAAGATGCCGAAGCGCAGGCGTTTTTCAAGCACTTGGTGAACAGCAGTATATACACATGATTACATGGGTTTCGCATATGGGAATAATCATGTTATAGCACATACCATAAGCTGAATTTTCTACTGGTGCTTAAATACAATGTGTTACCAATCAGTTCAAAATACTCTATCTGCCTCGGGAAGATGAGAGGCTGAGTTGGCCAGACAGCGATTCAAAGTGCAACCTGCTAGTTATACAAAGATCTCTATAGCAGGCTTGCAACTCCACAAGCTGCCATGCTGTGTCATACTGGCATCTGGCCCTCACAAAACAAAATAATAAAATAAATGCACAGCAAAACCTACATGATCAATCTCAATAGGACTGGATGCTGACTAGGGTGACCAACTGGCATGGGTGCAAATTCAGGACGGTAAGTGTAAAAAAAAATTTGGGACAAAAGGTAAGTTTTACAGACATATAAGAGGAAGTTGCGCAATAGTATAAAAGTAAGTAAATAGACATCCTCTTAAGCACAAGTCAAAATAAGTTTTATATTAGGTTGAGACAATCGTGCACTTCACGGTTACTCGGAATGCGCGCAGCTTTGAGCAATTGTGCAGGACTTTTTGTGGTATGCATATGATAATAATCTATTTATATGGTTACCGCACTGGATTGTCCAGTCTGATATTTTGTTTACAACCCACGGTCCTGAGCAGGGATGTTTGGTGAGAGAAGTGGTCAGAAAGATCTGCTGGGATAGGCTTTGTTACTAGCATCTCATATCTGAGTGCCATTGTGAGATGTAACGCGGCACGCATAGGTGAACTAAAGGGTGAATTGCTGTGATCTGACTGTGCTTACGGGGGTTTGCACAGAATTGCACTAGCTGACGGACGTCACAAAGGTGCTTTTCCCTGCAGCTTTCTTAAAGAAGGCACTGTTGATACACTATTACATAGTTTATTTGTGATGCCTTGCCTATTGCTACAAATATAATGTACATCACAAGCACAGCTCATGGCACTTTGAGGCGAAAACCTCACCCCTGAGACAAAACATTTAAATATTTACAGTTACTAGTGTAACATTCAAGAAGCAGTTGGGTATCACTCAAAATATCATCTATTAATCCTTTCATCCATCATTCATTCTTTCAAGATTCATTCTGTCCTTCCATCTGTCTGTGCTTCCATATCCAAACCTTTTCTACCATTTGCAAACCTATCCATCATCTATCCTTCCATCCATCATTTCACTCATCCATCCATCCACCCTTTCATTCATCCATGCATCCATCCATCCATCCATCCCCCCATCCATCCATCCATCCATCCATCCATCCATCCATCCATTCATCCATCATCCATCCATCCATCCACCCTTTCCCCCAATCCTTCCTTTCACTCATCCATCCACTCTTCCACCTATCCATCCATTCACTCATTCATTCAACCATTTACCCTTTCACCCAGCCATCCTTTCTCTCATCCCCATACACCCGCACCCCATTGCTTATCAAACAAGGCCTCTTCGCTTTGAGCGTATTTGATGCATCTTTGGTCCTTTGCATGTCCCGGCCTCAGACCGCTGTGCAGACATTGGTATATCCAACCCATGAACACTGCACGCGGGACTGGTCACTTTTAGGTTAACTGCGCTCCATGATGGCATTATATATTTTTGATAGTTTTTATAGCAGGAAGCAGTATTCAAGGAGAGTCAGAGTGCTTTACAGAGATCAGTTGCACAAGGATAAGATCCAGTGAAAAGTAGACAGAGAAATGTATTTACACAAATGTCAATTATTAAGAGTGTATAAATGAAAAGAAAATGTTACCTTTCAACAGAGAATAATGAGACAGACTACCCTATTGTTTAACACAGGATAAAAGTCAGGCATTAAGAGGGAATCGGAAATAGCTGTCTATCAAGCAAGAGACATTTCAGGTCTTTTTATGTCGAGCCTAGAGGCAGCGCACAGACGCAGCTCGCTCTGCGAGGCAAGCTGTATTGGAGCATGCACTGGAAGCGCCGCCCACTCTCCGCCCATGTTTGTCATTGGCCTGTGTCATTGTCCTTTGTAAATTCTGGGTTCTGATTCGTAGATAGGCTTGTTAGTCTCTCCTTGGTACTGCCTTGTCTGCATTTGTTACCTCCCATAACAACTGGACCTTGTACTTGACTTGTTACACGGTCTGCGTTTTAAGTGGGTGAGCACTATTTTGTTTATTGACTAATCGGGACAATGGCAGCTGCTTTTTAGGTCTCGTCTAGCATTTCAGTGCGAAGGCGCTGCATTCACTTTGCGAGGCATGCAACATACACTATAGTGTGGCAGCTTTGTGGAAGCTCCGCCCACACCCCGGCCCAGCTTTTTAATTGGCTTAGGTCCTAAATGCTGCCTTCCGATTGGTTTTAGGGCTGTTAGATCCTCCCCATGACGGCCATGTCGTCACTTGTATTCTTCCATGGCTACTGGCCCCTTTCCTCCAGCACTATTTTCTTCCCGTCTCGCGCCTCCTCCCGCTGTCCATGACTTCTTGCCTCCCCCGCTGTCCACCTCCCGTGCACTCCCATTCGCGCCTTCTATAACTGCTGCTCATGTAAAGCGCTGCAATGCCCGCTTGGGTTTGGGTACGCGCTACATAAAACTAGGAAGGTGGCAAATGGAGGGAGTGGGAGAGTGCGCCTTGATAGCTAGTACCGGCAGCAGGTTGGGGAGCCACCGCAGGTACGTACCCTATGTCATCTAGCTTCCCTCGCTAATATTACAACAGACTGCAGGGAGTTCCTGCATCATGTCTAGGCCCTTGCTGCCTGACTCCATGATGGCAGCCCCCATGGGGACGGACAAAGGGCTGGCAGGCAGCAGTCTGTCTTCCCTGTTCGCACCTTAGGGTCAGTTGATCGTGGGAATGGCTCGTGCTCCTACGCACAGTCTGGACAAGCTGAAGATGGCAGCGTAAGCGAGAGGTGGGTGCGATGGAAGTCCCGAGTGGGGAAAAGGGGGTGAGGGTCACCGAGGGCTATGAGAGCGGGAGGGGTGACAGAACCAGGTGGGATTTACCAAGTGAGTGAAGGGTCGCGGTGATAGTCACAGAGTGGGACTTGGGCTCACAGTGAGGGGTACATGGGGTGCCAGGTCACCTGTCTATCTTAGTGAGGGGACAGTGGGGATGTGAGGGGTACAGAGGGCATCACATTTCACAAATGAGCTTGGGGGCACTGGGTGAGGGTGTCAGGGTCACCTGTCACCAGTGCATGGGGTCATTGTCACGTGCACAGAGGAGTGTGTGGGGTACTATGGTGTGTCATTAATGAGGCCTAGGGTCTCCAGGTGAGTGTATTACAGACCCCACTAAGAGGCACACATGGGGTGTCAATGGGTCACCTGTCACCAGTGCATGCAGTCTTTGTCACAGAGTGGTGGCAAGGGGTAACCTGTCACAGGCGGGTGGATTGGGGTTTTTGAGTGAAGGGTGATCGTATTGAGAGGATGCGATAGGGGTGGAACCATTGATCACTTACTGGGCTCCCGTGAGGTAGGCGTTGGGTCACCGGGTCAGACACTGAGTGGAGAGGTAGACTTTGGCTTCTGTACAGACTCTGCTAGTAGGAGTCTCCTCCTCCAGCTAAGTGAGTAACTGCACTAGTCACACAGTTCCTTTTATTATATGCCCTTCATTAGTTACATTCCTAATGTAGAGCATTGGTATATATTGTCATCAAAGAGTTGCATGCAAGGTACAAGGTTCAGGGCTGATGGCACAGCAAGTGTGCAAGTTTTGCCATCTATTTCTGGGTGACTTATGTTAGATATAAGATTCTGATCCTGAAAGTTCAGGGTTTAAGTAATTTCTATCTCCATAGCTTTATGTCTGCTTGGTGGTCTGTTTTGTTATAATTTATTCTAGTACTCATCAGGATATGTAAAAGATGAATACATTTTTTGGAAAGCATAAGTGGTCTTGAGGGTTCTATCAGCTCTTTCATGATACATTTTTGTTTTGTGGAAAGTGCTAACTCTTTTCTTAGGACCAGGATGACCTGGAGAATCACTCTACACTTTACAGATACAGCTATTATGTTAAATTATGCTCACACTTGTTAATGTTTGTGAGCTATTTTCTCGAGAGGTTCTGGGTATATTGAGGAGAAAAGAATTCCAGGTCGTTGAGAAACTGAATCTTCAATTTATGGAGAAATACTTGTTTATTCCTTACTTATGGTCCCCTGCTAGATGTAAGGTGATCATTTATTTTCTCTAAATAAGTCATCTTGCTCTCCCTTTTCTCAGGAGGATACTATTAGAGGTTAAACAAGGGTACTATGGTGAAATCTTAGTTGTTCACTAAGTAGGTCTGACATTGGAAGGTGAGTATGCTCATCTAAGGCCTTTAGTTCATTTTTTAGGTTGTGCCTAGACAGCACAGCTGTGAGGTGATCTGTTGTATGTACTTTGTGGGGTCTGACACATCCCACCGGATTGGATTGGCTTATGTCTGTGTCCTTCGAAAACCGTAGCATGCAATTGGCTTATGGTTGGTGCATACCCCACTTTTTTCTGCAGGTTAACTCCCATGAAGTATTGCCTCTGGAATGAGCAGGCTGCAAATGTTGCTTGAGTGCCTTTACCTTCTTGTTTAATTATGTTTTTCTTTAGTGGACTACGCTACTGTAGTATGTGGCAAGCAGAGCCGTGCTCCCGAACACAGGGCTGCTCAGGATATTTCAAGTGTCCCACTCGTGATCCATGATGGTTTCTGCAGCAGACTGTCAGACCGCGACCTTGGTGCTTGTGAAGTACTGACCATGGGGGGGCTGCCTGGGCCACACTTCTGTTTCTTGGGGTTGGGCTGCTTGTACCCGCCTGAGCAGTGTTGTCACTTCTGCTGCTTGCAGGCATCACTTGGTGCCTACACACTGGGCTGCCGGGGCTAATTTTGCTGCAGGACCCCCGTCAAGAGCCTGTGTGCAAACAGCGGTGAAATGGAAATAAAAAGAAAAGGCATTCACTATTCCAGAGTACCTATTTGCTACTGAAGCATTCAGGTAGTCTTCCCATTAAAGGTATTGAACCCACACTGCGAAGTGCTGGCATTCTCCTTCTGAAGTTAAAGAAGTGTATGTACTCAGTACATGCTGATTTAAGCACTGGTTGGTGGAACAAATGGATGTTAAGTTAGGTGTGATGCGAAGCTTTTGCGGCTGTTACGGTGTAAGATCAAAGAGTTCATGAGTGTTAATTGAGAGCAGGGCCACCTAGTTGCATTTGGGATTTTGTGTGGTGTATGGAGTTGAAATGTGTTGCATTTCCTCCTATGTCACATAAACTGTTTGTTCAACATTTGTCAGACCACTAACTATACTAATTCTCTAAAGAATCAGAGGCACAGATTCGTTCTGACCACACAAGGAAACAGAACTTTGACCTGAATTTAATTACACATGTCCAAAGATTGGCTGAGACATCAGCTCTGTGTAGAAAATGTCACCCTCTGCTGTGGATGTAATGGGTGTATTGTAATGGGTGCATGCTTGTTGCTTGATTCTTGATAGGTGTCACAGAATGACGGTGCAGGCGAAAGCTCTGATGCAGAACTGACGGAACTGCAAGTGGGTAGCACCTACATTCAGGGCTATGGCACTGCAAGGGGGTAGCACCTGTATTCAGGGCTGATGGCACAGCACAGAGGTAGCACCTGCATTCAGGACTGATGGCACAGCATGGAGGGAAACACCTACATTCAGGACTGATCGCAAAACACCGGGTAACAACTGCATTCAGGGCTGATGGCAAAACAAGGGGGTAGCACCGACATTCAGGACTGATGGCACAGCAAGGGGTAGCACCTGCATTCAGGGCTGATGGCACAGCAAGGGTCTAGCACCTGCATTCAGGTCTGATGGCATAACAATGGGGTAGCACCTACATTCAGGGCTGATGGCACAGCAAGGGGGTAGCAACTGCATTCAGGGCTGATGGCACAGCATTGCGGTAGCAACTACATTCAGGACTGATGGCACAGCACGGGGGTAGCACCTGCATTTATGGCTGAATGCACAGAAAGGGGGTAGCACCTACATTCAGGGCTGATGGCACAGCAAGAGGGTAGCACCTGCATTTAGGGCTGATGGCACAGCAAGGGGGTAGCACCTACATTCAGGGCTGATGGTACAGCAAGGGGGTAGCACCTGCATTCAGGGTCAACGGCATTGCAAGGGGGTAGCACCTGCATTCAGGACTGATGGCCCTGAAAGGGGGTAGTACCTACATTCAGGACTGATGGCACAACAAAGGGGTAGCACCTGCATTCAGGACTGATGGCACAGCATGGGGTACCACCTGAATTCAGGACTGATGGCACTGCAAGGGGGTAGCACCTGAATTCAGGACTGATGACACAACAAGGGGGTAGCACCAACATTCAAGACTGATGGCACAGCATGGGGTAGCACCTGCACTCAGGGCTGATGGCGCAGCACTGGGTAGAACCTGCATTCAGGACTGATGGCACATCAAGGAGGTAGCACCTGCATTCATGGCTGATGGCACAGCAAGGGGGTAGCACTTACATTCAGGGCTGATGGCACAGTGTAATGAATACAGTTAAATAATCCAGGAAATTCAAGTATAGTTGGTACTGGTTTAATGGAAACAGCACAGTACTCTCTTCATCAAGTCCCAGCAGAGATCTGCCAGTACAATTACATTCACAGGTAAAGAATTCTAAAAAGAATCTACAGACAGGTGCATGTGCACAGAACTAAGAAACAGTGGATTAAAAGGGAAACACCTCATTATAACTTTAAAAGAGAAATAACATGTGAGAATAAGAATATAAAATGTAACACATTTCCCTTCTTAAGAAAATCAATGGTATAAAGGAATACATTTAGAAACACGTCTGACATTCCAAACTTTTCCATCCTGCGTGACAACACTGTTACGATTTACTTTCACAATTTTGATTGGCTTACCAAATTTTACTTCACCTTTGGAAACAAAACCAGGTTTGCGAATCCTTACCCAATCGCCACACTTAAACACAGGTGTCTTAACTTTGATTCAAACATCATAATCATATTTGATCTTGTCTTGCTTAATTTCAACTTTATGACTCACATCAGAAATATCAGGTACAGCATTATGAGAAACAGTACTCTTTTTGAACCACCAAGGACACAATTTGGAAATGGGATCTCTACCCCTCAACAACCGGAAAGGAGAAATCTCAGTAGTAGTATGAGGTGTAATCCTATAAAACCAAAGTCTCTCCCTCAACCTTTCTCTCCATAAGTTACCAAAAGTCCGGGCCCAAAGAATATCTTGTTTGAGTACCCTGTTGTACCTCTCAACTTGTCTGTTCCCTTGTGTTTCATACAATGCTGTTGTGATATGCTTCATACCACAATCTTTAAAGAATTCTTGAATTTCTGAAGATTTAAATTGCACTCCATTATCAGAAATCATCATTTCAGGATAACCTCCTCGAGCAAACAGTTCTTTTAAAAACAAAATCACATTTCCTGAATTAGGATGAGAAATTAGTTTGACCTCTGGCCACTTGGAATGATAGTCAACTACTACGATTGCAAACCTGCATTCAGTGGGTAAAAAATTAAATGGACCAGAAATGTCAATACCCAGCTTTTGCCATGGATACTCTGGCCATTTAACTGGAATCAAAGGAGCTGGACTACATTTGCAAGTCTTGTCACTTTCTATGCACTCCGGGCATTCTCTCACAAACCTATCTACTCCAGGCCACCAAAAATTAGATCTAATCAGCCTCTTCATGAAGGACATGCCTATGTGACATTCATGACTAAGTTTCAAAATAAACTCACGGATCTCAAAGGGAGGAATGCACTTCCCAGATCTAAAAAACAAATCTCCTTCAGTAATTAACCCTTCTTTAATATTTAGAAAAGGTATGAGATCACCAGACACCTCACCCTTAGCAGGCCAACCCTTATTGATAAGATCTCTCACTCGACAAAGTAAAACGTCCTTTTTCATACTCCTTTTCCACATCTCTTCGGATATCAATTTAAAATTATCGGACACAGACTCAGTAATACTAACTACAACCTCTTCATTACCGGGCTCATCAACACTGTCACATGGTAGTCTGGACAAACAGGCTGCAGTTAAATTAAATTTTCCTGGAACATATTCAATATCGAAATTATACTCCTGGAGACGTGACATAAGTCTGGCTATGCGAGCAGTAGCTCTAAACCCTCCACCAGGTAATAAAATATTCACCAAAGGTTTATGGTCTGTTCTAAACATGAACCTTGCACCCCAAATGTAATTTTGAAAATGTTCTGCAGCCCAAACACAAACCAAAAGTTCTTTCTCAATAACAGCATATCCTCTCTCAGTGGTGGTGAGTGTACGAGACGCAAATGCCACATTCTACTCCTCCTTTCCTGAACGCTGTGACAAAACACAACCTAAACCGTAAAGACTAGCATCTACCGTTAACAAACACAACTTATTCAAACAGAAAGGTCTGAGAGTAGGAGCAGCCACCATGTCAGCTTTTATGGAATCAAAGGCACTTTGTTGTCTACTGCCCCATATGAATTCCACATTCTTTCTAGCAAGTTCTTTAATAGGCTCCATCTTAGAAGCAAAGTCTTTGATAAACTTGCTGTAGTACTCACAAAGACCTGAAAATGATAGCAATTTATCTTTACAATCCGGTGCAGGTGCTTTTAAAATAGCGTCAACTAATGACTTTTTTGGAAAAACACCATCTTTAGATATTGTGTGTCCTAGGTATTCTATAGTTTTCTGAAACAATTTGCACTTTTTACTCTTGATTGTCAAACCAGAATCACTTAAAACTTTACATAAATTTTTTAAATGTTCACTATGGACTTAATTGTTTTTAGAGAAAATGAGAATGTCATCTTGGAAGCATTTAACGTAACTTCTCATTTCCCTGAATAGGTGAAACATTGACCTTTGGAAAACGGAAGCCGCAGATGCTAACCCAAACGGCATACGCTTAAATTGGTACAATCCTTGAGGAGTGATAAAAGCCGTTAGATGCCTAGACTCTTCCGTCAATTCGATTTGATGATATGCCGATCTAAGATCGAGAGTTGAAAAAACTGTGGCACCTCCAAGCATGCTCACCACCTCAATAATATTGGGCAGGGGATGGCAATCAACCACAATATTAGCATTCAACGCTCTCAAATCAATGCAAAGCCTCAAACTTTTATCAGGCTTACGAGCAAGAACAACTGGAGAAACCCACTCAGATGATTCAATCTCCTCTATCACTCCACTGTCCAACATTTCCTTAAGGGCATTATCCAATTCCTCTCTGACATTAAGTGGTACATTCCTAAGCATTTGTACTAGGGGTATAGCTCCTTGTTTGAGCTTGATGGCATGAGTAAAACCCTTCAACCTGCCTAAATTTTCTGAAAAAACTATAGGAAATTCTTTAGCTAAATTTTCCCACCTGCAGTCATCCTCTACGGTTACTATAGAACCCGTTTCTGAAAACATATCATTGCATAATGTGACTGGATCTTTACATCGTGGATTTAACATTATTCCCAACTTCCATTGATCCCTCCATCCAAGTACATCAATACCTTTTTTTGCAACATACAATTTAATAACTGCAGATCTCTCTTTAAAATAAATTGTAGATTGTAAATAACCAACAAAATCAATGTTAGATCCATTGAAGCATAGAGCATTAATATCTGGGGAAGATAGCTCTCTTTATGAAACCCTTGAACCATACTTCTCAGAAAAATAATCTCTTGTAATGATGGTCCATGGAGAACCAGAATCTGCCATTAATTCAAGATTTACTCCCATAAAACTCACCTAACATTTAGGTGAATTGAGTACTTCTCCATCAACAACTCCGATGTTCATTAATGAAACAACCATCCCACTTTCTCTCATCCTTTCTTCATTTTTTGAATGTTCACATTGAACACAAGAAATTTCAGAAGAAGGATAAGACCTCACACATGAAACTTCATTCTTCTTGAAGTGACTGACATTGCGATCAACACTCCCTTTTTTCAAATCCCTACATGCTTTAGAGAAATGACCAATTCTTCCACACTTGCTACACTCCTTACCAATAGCAGGACAGAATTTGAAAGATGCGACATGATTATTACTGCCACGTCTGTAACAAACAATTCTTCCCAACATTCTTATTGGATTGAAAATTGTTCTTTGCATTGCTTAAAGCACAAACTTCATCTCCCGTCTTGTCATTCTTCACACCCTTAGAATTCTCCTCAATAGTTTTCATCCATTTATTGGATTGCTCAAATGCCTTAGCCGAAGATATGCTTTCTTTTAACGTTGGATTCCCCAAAATCCATAACTGCTCTTGTGTTTTCTTACACTTCACATTCACTATAATCTGGTCTCTTATCATCTCGTCTGTGATTTCCCCAAAATTACAAGAAACAACTAAAGACCTTAAGGCAGTTAAGAAATCATCAACATTTTCAGAATCTTTTTGCGCCCTGGTGTAGAATTTATAACGGTTAAGAGCAATACTGGTAGTGGGTTTAAATCTTGTCTCAACTCGTAACATGGCCTCATCAAAATTTCCCAAATCACCAGGTACAGGAGGTAAAGTCCTAAAAATAGCTTGCCCTTCAGACCCCAGACAATGAAGAACATTTTTTTTCTTCCTTTCATTGCCCATCCTTTCTCCATCTATGGCTTTCAGATAAGTTAAAAATTCCTCCTTCCATCTATTCCAAGGTATGGGAGGGTCCCCTTTACTCTGAAGAAATTTAGTTGGAGGCTCGAATTGCATAGCTTCAATTATATATGAACAGTGAAATATGTAATTAATAAGAGTATACACACACACTCAAATATGTGTAGAATAAAAATATATGCAACCTGAAATAAAAGAGTTTGTTATATCATGTTAAAACAATTCACCAACACCTTCTTTTTTGTTTTTATCTAGTGAAAATCATTTTAAAACTGAGTATTTTAGAAAAGTTATTCAAACAGTCTTCCATCCTTCGGTTTAGTAACCTTAAAAATGTCGCTTGTAAACTGGAAACAACCTTCATGCCATATCTAGTGAAAACCGCTTTAAAATAGAGTATTTTAGAAAAGTTATACAAACAATCTTCAATTCTTCAGTTGTTCGTGAAATGTTTCCCGCGTTGCTATGGCAAAGCAAAATGGCGCTGCACGTCGCGTGCTGACGTCAGTACGTTTCTGTCACGTTCTCGCCTATGAATGTCCTTTCCTCGTAGCAGCCTCGCGTAGAACATTCAAGTTTGAGTTCAAGAGGCGAATACGTCAGGAGTTTGGGACGCGCGTGGCTAAAGAGCGGGCATAGCTGCGTGAATAGAAGCTCGTGAGGAGAGCGATTAAAAAAATGCAGATTTCGAGGTCGTGTGAATTGGCAGGTTGGTCAAACTCTGCAAATGTCTTTAAAGTTGTTCTAGTTGAAATAAAAAGTCCGATCTTCGACGCAGTGGGTCCTTTAAAAATTTACACGATGTAGAGCAACCGTTTCAAGAAGACACACGAAGTAGAGCAGGTAGAGCAGCATGAGCTCAAATAAGATGAAATCTCCTTACAAAAATATCCACCAAGGTTTAAAATTACGTTTTCAGAAAGCAGGCTCCAAAGAATGAAAATAAATAAAGATCATTGGAAAGTTTTCTCAATGATTAGAGAAATCCAAAAGCAGAAAAAATCGAAAATGTTCCAATGTACCACTCCTGTGCTGCAAGTTGTAGAGTAGGAAGGTACAGGTGACCCTCGTCGCCAATTTTGTAATGAATAAAGTTAAATAATCCAGGAAATCCAGGTATAGTGGGTACTGGTTTAATGGAAACAGCACAGTACTCTCTTCATCAAGTCCCAGCAGAGATCTGCCAGTACAATTACATTTACAGGTAAACAATTCTAAAAAGAATCTACAGACAGGTGCATGTGCACAGAACTAAGAAACAGTGGATTAAAAGGGAAACACCTCATTATAACTTTAAAAGAGAAATAACATGTGAGAATAAGAATATAAAATGTAACACACAGCAAGAGGGTAGCACCTGAATTCAGGACTGATGGCACAGTACGGGGGTAGTACCTGCATTCAGGGCTGATGGCACAGCACAGGGTGGCACCTGCATTCAGGGCTGATGACACAGTAAGGGGGTAGCACTGAATGCATAATGGCTATGGATGGGAGAATATTATCACCACGATCACCTAAGCTGCATCCTTTCTTGTACCAGTTTGGGAAGAAGAGAAATATATCACCCCCCTCCACTTGTAGGGGCAGATATACAATCTCCATGCGCAGCTTTTGCATCACGTTGCGTGACGCACCAGTGGCGCAGCCTGTTGAGGGATATTAACAAGCACAGGTAAAGTCCCCCTGCATGACTTAACTTGTGCTTTTAAATATCGCCCCTGTTCACTCAACACTTTGCGTGTTAGGGCCGGGACATGGGTGTTGCTTTGGGTGTTCCCACGCAACACCCATGTCCACTGATGCATTTCCAGGTTTTTGAGAAATCGTAAACCTGGAAATGCGTCAGTTTTCTGCGACACCCACGGGGTGGCGTAGGCAATCGAAACAAGGAGAAATGTTTTCATTTCTCCTAGTTTTTTTCTCAGTCAATGCGTGCTGCATACTACAGAACACATTGAATAAGGAAAATGCCTGCAGTTGTTGCTTTTGTGCAGGAAGGGGCCCCTTCCTGTACAAAACCAATCTCCCCATGGCGCAGGCCTCCTTGCACCATGGTGCAAGGGTGACTGCACCAGCGCATGGCGGCTGTTTCTGCACCAGTGCAGGGGAGAGCACAGAGATGTGACAAATCATTGTAGATATGTTGCATTCCTGTTCTCTGAAAGCGCCGCAGCGTGGCGCAGCCAAAGGGCTTGCGGTGCCGCGCTGCAGCACTTTCTTGTAGATCTGCCCTGCAGTCTCTTTGACACTGATTGCAAATTTGCCACCAGTGCTGTTGTAACATACCTCTCCATATAGTGCTGACATGTAACACACTTAAAAAAAAAAAACAAAGCGCTGGAAGCAGCACACACCCTGCCTTTGGCCAGAGAATGCAGGTACCTGATTGAATAACATGCTTGTACACCACAGAAGCCCAGAGGATTGCAGATCTCCCTGCACAAAGAATTCAAGTTTTCACTCGCGCCATATACGCGTCCATTCCAAAATACTCACATTGACCATTTATTCAGAATTTTTGCTTCGTAGAAACACTGACCGTCATAAAGACGGACACTGCACAATGACTTGCAATGAAATGCATGGTCAGGTGTAAAAAAAACAAAATGTAGCAATTTTAATAGACGATAGACTACGCAAAAAACGAGAAATGTACCCTTATATTGATTTTAATGATTGGAAAACACAAGATGAATGACTAAATGGTATAGGCGAAAATTACTATCAACCAACACAGAGGCCTGTAAAATGCACAGATAAACAGTGCAAATAATTTGGCAAGTACAGGATATCGCAGAAGTTCAAGGATGTGCGGAGTACGGGGAGTGATCAGTTGCTGGTGCTGTGCAATAAAGAAGCAGACAACGGGCACTTGCCTGCCTCTTGTTGCACTCTGCCATTTGTAAAGTGAAAGGGACGGATTTACGTTTCCTGCTGCATCCCTGCAAATCAGCAGGGATGCGCCAGGAAAGATTCATAAGACAAGTTTACCCTTGAGCCACCACAGATGTGCTGCATTTATAATCCGGTGCACCATGGCGCAAGGATAAACAGATGTGTGTTGCATCTGCTGGCGTAAGATTGCTGCAGTGCTGGTGTTGTGTCACCGACACAACTCCAGCACTGTTCCAACCCTGCCTATGTCAAACATGGTGCTTCAAGCGTTAAGCTTGCTTTAAGCAGGTGCAGGTTTTGACGCAGTGGCGTCGGAAAAGTGACTGAGTGAAGTCTTGTGGAATTCACTGCGTCACTTTTCCGAGGCCTTCCTGCGACAGAACACCCCTCCCTGTGCCGGAACGCACACCCTGCGACAGAATGTCCCCATGAAACCTGACTCAGGTTTCATGTGGCGCAGGGCTTTACAACGTGACGCATCTCCCTAAATGCGTCATGTTGTAAGTAGGGCGAATCATGGCGCATCGTGTACGCCACAGCTGCATCACAGAAGTGACACAACAGCGGCTCAAATCTGGCGCATGGGGCTCATAAATCTGCCCCAAATTACGTATACCGAGTGGGGGGGGGCTCTTAGGGCGAAGCAGGCTGGGGGAGAAACAGAGGGGCAGATTTACGATGAACTAATGCAACATGGTGCAGCAAGCCACTTTGTTGCGCCGTGCTGCGTTAGTTTGGAAAGCACAGAGATGTGCAAGAACTTCAAGGAGCATGATACGGCATGCAAAAGAAATACTGAGGTGGGGAATCTTAATGTGAAGCCCAAGGATGGAAGAAACGTGCAAAAGAAATACAGAGGTGGAGGTTCTTAATGTGATGCCTGAGGGAGGAAGAAAAAGAACTTCAAGAAAGAACTTCAGGGAGCACGCTGCGGCACGCAAATGAAATACCAAGGTGGAGGCTCATAATACAAAGCAGGAGGGATAAAGAAAAAGAACTTCAAGGGGCATGCCGTGGCATGCAAAAGGAATACATAGGTGGGGGCTCTTAATGTGAAGCCCGAGGGTGGGAAAAAAAGTACTTCAAGGGGCATGCTGCGGCGTGCAAAAGAAATACAGAGGTGGGGTTCTTAATGTGAAGCTGGAGGGTGGAAGAAAAAGAACTTCAAGCAGCATGCCGTGGCATGCAAAAGAAATACCAAGCTGGGGGCTCTTAATGTGAAGCCCGAGGGGTGAAGAAAAAGAACTTAATTGAGCATGCCCCAGCTTGAAAAAGAAATGCTGAGGTGGAGTAGCTCAATGTGAAGCCCGAGGGTGGAAGAAAAAGAACTTCAAGGAGCACGCCGCAGCGTGCAAAAGAAATACCAGGCTGGGGGCTCTTAATACGAAGCAGGAGGGGTAGAAGAAAAAGAACTTCAAGGGTCATGCTGCGGCGTGCAAAAGAAATACCAAGGTGGGGGCTCTTAATGTGAAGCGGGAGGGGGGAAGAAAAAGAACTTCAAGGAGCATGCCGTGGCATGCAAAAGAATTACCAGGCTGGAGGCTCTTAATGTGAAGCGGGAAGGGGGAAGAAAAAGAACTTCAAGGAGCATGCCGCAGCGTGCAAAAGAAATACCAAGGTGGGTGCTCTTAGTGTGAAGCGGGAGGGGTGAAGAAAAAGAACTTCAAGGAGCACGCCGTGGCATGCAAAAGAAATACAAAGGAGGGGGCTCTTAATGTGAAGAGGGAGGGGGGAAGAAAATGAACTTCAAGGAGCATGCCGCGGCGTGCAAAAGAAATACCAAGGAGGGGGCTCTTAGTGTGAAGAGGGAGGGGGGAAGAAAAAGAACTTCAAGGAGCATGCCGTGGCATGCAAAAGAAATACCAAGGTGGGGGTTCTTAATGTGAAGCCGGAGGGTGGAAGAAAAAGAAATGAATTGAGCATGCCCCAGCTTGAAAAAGAAATGCTGAGGTGGGGTCTCTCAATGTGAAGGTCGAGGGTGGAAGAAAAAGAACTTCAAGGAGCACGCTGTGGCATGCAAAAGAAATTCCAGGCTGGGGGCTCTTAATACGAAGCAGGAGGGGTGGAAGAAAAAGAACTTCAAGGGTCATGCTGCGGCGTGCAAAAGAAATACCAAGGTGGGGGCTCTTAATGTGAAGCGGGAGGGGGGAAGAAAAAGAACTTCAAGGAGCATGCCGTGGCATGCAAAAGAATTACCAGGCTGGAGGCTCTTATTGTGAAGCGGGAGGGGGGAAGAAAAAGAACTTCAAGGAGCATGCCGTGGCATGCAAAAGAAATACCAGGCTGGGGGCTCTTAATACGAAGCAGGAGGGGTGGAAGAAAAAGAACTTCAAGGGTCATGCTGCGGCGTGCAAAAGAAATACCAAGGTGGGGGCTCTTAATGTGAAGCGGGAGGGGGGAAGAAAAAGAACTTCAAGGAGCATGCCGTGGCATGCAAAAGAATTACCAGGCTGGAGGCTCTTAATGTGAAGCGGGAGGGGGGAAGAAAAAGAACTTCAAGGAGCATGCTGCGGCGTGCAAAAGAAATACCAAGGTGGGTGCTCTTAGTGTGAAGCGGGAGGGGTGAAGAAAAAGAACTTCAAGGAGCACGCCGTGGCATGCAAAAGAAATACAAAGGAGGGGGCTCTTAATGTGAAGAGGGAGGGGGGAAGAAAATGAACTTCAAGGAGCATGCTGCGGCGTGCAAAAGAAATACCAAGGAGGGGGCTCTTAGTGTGAAGAGGGAGGGGGGAAGCAAATGAACTTCAAGGAGCATGCTGCGGCGTGCAAAAGAAATACCAAGGAGGGGGCTCTTAGTGTGAAGAGGGAGGGGGGAAGAAAATGAACTTCAAGGAGCATGCCGTGGCATGCAAAAGAAATACCAAGGTGGGGGTTCTTAATGTGAAGCCGGAGGGTGGAAGAAAAAGAAATGAATTGAGCATGCCCCAGCCTGAAAAAGAAATGCTGAGGTGGGGTCTCTCAATGTGAAGGCCGAGGGTGGAAGAAAAAGAACTTCAAGGAGCACGCTGTGGCATGCAAAAGAAATTCCAGGCTGGGGGCTCTTAATACGAAGCAGGAGGGGTGGAAGAAAAAGAACTTCAAGGGTCATGCTGCGGCGTGCAAAAGAAATACCAAGGTGGGGGCTCTTAATGTGAAGCGGGAGGGGGGAAGAAAAAGAACTTCAAGGAGCATGCCGTGGCATGCAAAAGAATTACCAGGCTGGAGGCTCTTAATGTGAAGCGGGAGGGGGGAAGAAAAAGAACTTCAAGGAGCATGCCGCAGCGTGCAAAAGAAATACCAAGGTGGGTGCTCTTAGTGTGATGGGTGCTGCTTGAAGCACTGCCTGCCGCAATGTAAAATATGTGGGATGCACCTGCCAGTGTGGCAGTCGCATCATAATCGGCACAACAAGACCGGTGGGCAAGTATACAGTTACGGTGGCAGGCGGACTTCGTCCGTCTGCCATCGTAATGGTGCCCAAAGTGTCTTTTAATATGGGTGCATTTTTAAAGGCTGCCACGCAGGCGCAAACTTCAAAGCACTGAAGAGATATGCTGTTGCAGTTTGGCACTGTATGAGAAATATCATCCTTCTATCTGAGGCATTTTATATATTGGCCAAATCTAAATTGAAAATGTTATGATGTAAAATGTTTTTATCATTTTCTGTTTGTGAATATAGCCTTATAGCCCGCCGTAGAGGGCTATACCGGCTATTAAAGGCCCTCTCCAGCGTTAAAGGCCCCGAGCCGAAGGCGAGGGTCTTTAACAAGGGAGAGGGATTTTAATAGCGGTATAGCCCATCTACGAAGGGCTATAAGGCTAATAGAACATTCTGTCACTAGAGGTCAGAATGTTCTAAAAAAAAAACAAAGCCTTTTGGAAGGGTGAGGGGATTGGAATCCCCTCAGGCTCCCTGAGGTTTTTGTTGACAGCCAGAGCTGTGAACAAAGAAACATTGGAATGTTGGAGCTCCGGGCTTATACCAGCCATTATAAGCCCAGAGCACTCAGTTGTTTTCAATGGAGCTCCCAACATTCCAATGTTCTAATAACTTTTATGGCTGCCACAATGCTGCTGAATTAAGTTTTGAACTGATTGCATTGATTGATTCCAAATGACAAACCCACCGCCTCAAACAAACAAGACGAAAAGATTAAAAAGGCCTTATTACCAATGGAAATGCCAACCATAGCCGCAATTATAGATACGTTATGCAATAGAATACCCACTCATCCAATACAATTGCCTTTAGAACCTGCTGAGAAAGAGAACATTATTTGCAAAATGTTCACTCCACCCGGAACCTGGACCAGTAACAGCTGTTTTGATATCACCCAATAGAAATTCAATTGAATAATGAAGTTGCAGCGAAAAGAGAACAAGAGAAAAAAAAAAGCATTTTACAGAGATACATTGAAAAAAGGATCGGTTAGATCTGGTATATACTTAGTAATTCAAATGGTTAGCTGAAGACTTTGTCAATTGATACATTTTCTGAAAAAGATACATTATTATTTCAAATTTGACAGTTAAATGAAATTACACACACAGGTGTCCTCCTGTTTTCTTGCTAAAGGTGTTTTATGACAGTAAAATTAAGCGATGTATGTTGAACACCCCCAGCCTTCTCCTCCTCCTGTTCAATGTGTAAATGTGCCCCCTTGTCCTCTGGTTCCTATAATTTATGCACCCAGCCAGTCTCTTGCTTTGTGGGAGGGATAGGGGGTGCACCGGAGTTTGCAAACAATGCCTCCAGAAACCTCTCCAAAGGTTCAGTCTGAAGCACAATGCTCAGAGTTTATATTCTGAGCCTCAACTTTGGATTGGCTAATAAAGAGGGTGTGTTCTGAGCTTCAATTAGGGATTGGCATACAGGAAGGGGTGTGTTCTGAGCCTCAAATAGGTATTGGCTTACAGAGAGGGGTGTGTTCTGAGCCTCAAATAGGTATTGGCTTACAGAGAGGGGTATGTTCTGAACCTCAGTTAGGGACTGGCTTACAAGAGGTGTGTGTTCTGAACCTCAGCTAGGTATTGACTTACAGAGAGGGGTGTGTTCTGCAAGGAGAGCACAACAGTGGTAGTGGGGAAAGTCTAGATGTAAATAGAATCCAAGTTAGAAGCAGCACATGTGTTATTGCACTCATGGCCCTTCTCAGTAATGCCGCCATCCGGAGGCCAGGCCAATTATTGCAAGGTGTCTCCTGGTGAACATGCAGAGCTTTCTTCATCATTGATACCAGGCCAATTAGTTTGCTATTGTTATTGTCTATAGTTCTAATAATGAAACACAGGCTTTACATCAAGGTCTGCGCATACTTACAATAGTAGTCCTTCACTTTCATGCAGTAGGATCCCAGGTCGGAGGAGCAGTTGGTGTAGATCTTGCATGTGGGATCATTTGGCCGATCTGAACATGAGTAGCAACTCAAACCGTGGGCTGGGAAGGAAACAAACAGTTTGTTAGAGATGCTCCAAGGGGCGACAGGACCTCTCACCTACAGACCATCATGCTGAAGAGCATTTGAGGTCCATAAAGGTATTGTGTACATTTAACACAGAAGTGATATTTCCTCTGAAGTCCATACGACTCCCACCCTATCGTACGGCTTGTGGATACACAGTGTGTGCTAAGCAACACTAACAAAGACCAGATACCACCAGGTGGATACAGGTGCATACAGTTCAGTTTTAACGTACAAGACCATCACTGCATACTGTGGCTTAAGAGTGTCCCACACACCATCACCTTCAGGCTTTCCTGGGCACGAAGGGTAAGCCATGGTGCTGTGGGATATTAGAGGCCCTTAACATCATTGCACAAAATTAAAACATAAGGGAAATATCTTCCAGGGGGCATGAGGTTCCCACCCCTGCATCTCAAATAGAAAGAGGAAATAACAAGGAGAAATAAAGATATTTCTATTCATTATGCCTCGCTTTAGAAGGCGTAGCATTTTGACTCATTCCCAGTTTTTTGAGCATCAGTAAATCTGGGAATGCACCATAATCCATGGATGGATGCATGCTTCACACATGGAGCGCCTCCCACAGGCAGTGCAATGCCATGCAATGCAAGGGCTGCATTACTTAGCTTAGTAAATACCACCCATCATTTTGTGTTCTGCTGCTTCAAAATGAAGTAGCGCAACCATGGCATCAAATATTACTAAATCTGGGCACTAGTCCCCCAATCTTCCCATAGTCTTGAAGTTCCGTTTAAACATGGCGGACCACGGGGCGTGGTTTGGAGGTCAAGAATGATGGCAGCTTGAGCCTGCAGAGCCTCTCATGAAGACAAGGTTTTCGCGATAAATCTATGCTTTTAGGCCAATTGTAAGGCTATAATAATGCTGAAGGCTGCAACTTGATGTAGGGTGCCATTCCTTGAAAAGCCAACAACACCTGCTCAGCGCCTAGTACAGAGATACTAGAAAAAAGCACAATGGCAATGTGGGCACCAAATGGCACACTAGTGTGTAATTAATACCAATTCTGTTTCCTCCAACGCTCTACTTTTGTGACCCCATTGACAAGAGGCCATCCTAACACAAGGTCAAGAAATAACAAATGAAAAGGAGTGTTCAATTCTATACAGGATTATCTGTTGCAAAATTAATAGATGGTTAAACTGTTCTCCATCAATAGATCAAGTAACCATGCTGTGATGAATACATCACATCACTGCTGGGCCGAATGGATTGCTTCTGTCAGATTGGTATTTTTTAAATAAAATTGGAATCAGAGCAACTCGCAAGACACCTGAATAATTTTTAGTATCAACATCATGACTACTTGATCTATTGCTGGAGAACCGTGTAACCATGTGTTGGCCTAGTACGGAGACTTTGGAAGCAGACGGTTCTCTCCCGTCTCACCGCTTCATCGAGCAAGCTAAGCTACATCGACTGCAGAGGTCCCGACGGCCCAAGACTTGAACTGCCGATCATAGACTACAGACGGCAGCATCGCCATACAAGCAAGGTTGCCAGCGAGACCTTAGAATTGTTTTTAGACGATTTTACTAACTATGGCCAGCATATACCTGCCGGACTGCCTGCCTGACCCAAACATGGAGGCCTCTTGCGAATTCTAGAAGGGCGGCCGTTCACAGAAAACCTAGCACTGATCTGTTAAGCTGTTAAATACTGTGTACACTGAATTCAGCAGGAACTCTAACAGGGACTCTAACATAGTGGCCATTTGCGTATCATAAAATGGTGCCCATTAACAAATGCCAAAATGCTAGCAAAAATGTACAAAATATTCAGAAAAAAACACAGCGTCCTCTGTGCTCTCGGTATTTGATACCTGCTGCAACTAAAGAGATATGTCCATTAACGAGCACTGTGTAACACATCAACATGTACAAGCTTCCCGGCATAAGGTTTTTTATAAATACACCAGCTCTCAACTGGCTCTACAAACCTGGCTTTATCATCTGTCACGTGGCAGGTGGGGACATTGTTGACATCACTAACTTAGAATGAGCCTTTCAGCCATGATTCAGCTTTGCTCACGTTACTAGCTGTTTTATTTTGCAACAACTCAGTCCATGCCTTTCACATGGGAACTGTTCACTGTGTTCGTTCCCTGACTGTTCCTGAAGTTTAGTCTGAACATAGTGTGCAAGCAGGGAAGACCGCTTTATGTATGCAGCTGCTCTTGGAGTTCGGGCTGGCTTGAGTAACTGTGCTCCTGCGTAGCACCTCTTACAGCAGAGTACCATCATAGTTCCCACAGGTTACCCACCAATACTCCTCGAACCAGAGGATTATGAGGAGCACTGTTCATTGCTTGATTGGATGGCAAACATCTTTGAAGGACAGGATGCGGATGCTAATCACCTTCTACTGTACCCATGAACTTTTCGCTTTTGTTGGACAATCCGTGTCTAACTTGGGGATCTACCCACAAGACAGTCATTTTGACATTTTATGCCGCAACTTCTACATGTTTTTCCATTCAGTCCCAATCAGCCTAAAATGGATAAGAGCAATAAAAACACACAGGCACGCAAAAGACTTTCTAATGTCCGCTGTGCAACTGCTTTTGATGGGATTAAATAGTGTGTGTGCTGGGAGCACTAGACCGCTCCACCAGCACAGCAAACTCTGTGGCCAGAAGTGAGGTGGCCGGAAGTGATGCCAGAGACCCCAAGGTACGTCCCAGTGACCTCCGCTCAAACAGCACCAACCGCGACGGACCAGGGTGAGAGTAACTCTTGGGCAGAAGAAGCACCAAACAACCAAGCCCACAGTAAGTGTCCCCCCCCTGATTGGCAGTACCTTTCCTGGGATATGACATGAATAATGAAGGTCGGGGTTAGCCCCCCACTTTCTGGAGAAATGTGCAGAATTGCAACCTCCATCTACATTGAATTACATACATTCCTGATTATGCCTAGAGTATCAAATCGCTGTACGTGTTGATACAACCCACTTTCTCGTTAACAAGCTGGCAACCGGAACATACTGAAATTCTTTGGTCTTTGCATTCGGAGTTGCTTGCGACCAACTTGGCCATCAGAATAGTACCTGTAACAGTAGGGTTCACGTACTCAACTTCAATGAAGGCGACACAGTACCAATAGCATACAATTCGCAATTGTACACATCAGCTGAAATGCGCTTTTCCACAGTTGACATTTTTTTGACAGCTGGGCAGGTGGCGATTCTGAAGGAACGCTCAGTGGTGCAGGGAAACACATTCTTATGGCGTCGCCTGCTTTACTTCCCCTTTGGATTCAATGGGCTAGTTCTTTGGCATCGGTGGATGTCACTTTTATCTTTGATCCCTCTTTGCAGACACAGGAGTTTTTACAGCGTGAACATGTTCATCCTTCTCCATTGTCTTTTCTTCCTCTTGATCAGTACAAATGTATTATCCACACCAACAGGTCTGCTCAGTCAGCCGTTGGGTCTAAGCATTCTTATTCGGCAGCCTGTGCAATTGTGGGTGGTTCAAATGTTAATTGTGAGTTTAAGTTTTCCAGAGTCCATTCTCAGTCACTTGGTGACTGTAGAGCTCAATTTGCAGACTTGCGTGCTTTGATTTTTTCTCTAGAATTCGCTGATCCTGTTGTACACACTTTTGTAGTGTGCAATTCCTTTTACTGTGTGCAAGCTTTCAATGATAATTTATTTTTCTGGTCTCAGAATGATTATCGAGACTCTAAAGGTAGCATAATTAACCAGAAAATGCTTTGGGTTCGAGTGGGCGAACTTAAAGAACGGGTCCCACTCACACATGTTATCCATACTCTTGGCCATCAGCATGTGGGAGCACAGGTTGTTGGTAATTCTTTGACTGATGAGGCAGCCAGATCTGCAGTTGCCACATGTACAGTAGCATAATTTACTAGGTCAATTACTAACATTGATAATGATATTCTTGCCGCTATTGCTGCAACGAATTAAGCGAAGGAGTTCCCACAGGGTTTTCCTTCACATTATTCATATCCTTTATCTCCTGATCAAGTCCCATTTGCAACTATTCCTCCCTTGGGGATCGACTGATTCCCAACGAGGACCGCAGACTACCTTTTCAGTTTCTATTTTACAGCAACGTTATTGGTGGTTCACTTTCTTAGTGATCTCCACCAGGATTTAGCTGCAGTCATTAGGTTCACGCAGGATGGCAGATGTACTAGTAAATTTAGCTCCAGGCGGGGGGTTAGACAAGGTTGCATCTTGGCCCCTTTACTTTTCACGATCTACATCAACGGCCTGGAAAAATCACTGGCTGGGGTCGGTGCGGACATCCCGCATGCAGGGGGATCGGGTATCCCGGTCCTCCTGTATGCGGATGATGCCGTACTGATCGCCCGTACAGGCCTGGGCCTACAGAGGCTATTGGATAATTTCGGCACATTTATGGAGTCCCTAGATCTAAAAGTAAATAGCAACAAATCCCATGTCATGATGGTTGGGGCCCATAGGAGGGCCAGTAAGGTTAAAACTTTTAGATGCCTGGGTGCGGAAGTCTCTAGGGTTCCAGTGTTCACTTATTTGGGAGTACTGTTCGACGAAAAGGGGAACTGGGGCCCTCAGCAGAAACTGAAAAGCAACGCTGTTGTAAGATCTACAGTAGCCCTTCTTAGTTTTGCCAAGAGGCTAGGCTCTAGGCCCATGGAGGCCATGCTTCAAATTTTTGTTATGTTATGTTATGTTAATGGCATTTGTAATGCGCGCAGCTGCTCCAGCGAAGGAGCGTCCCGGCGCCCGACAAGGTAGCCACACAGCATAACTAAAGACCAGACTTTTACAAAAATTTAAGTTTAACAGAGCTATGGAAACAAAAAATTCTTAACGGCCCTGCGAAAGGAGAGCAGGTCGGCAAGGGTCCGGATTTCAAAAGGAAGTGCATTCCACAGAGCGGCTGCCCGCACCCTAAAGGAACGTCCCCCAGCTCGACTACGTTTGAAACGTGGAGCTGCTGCTAATTCGAGATCCGAAGAACGGAGGGAGCGGCCAGGGATATAGGGGCACAAAAGGTTATGCAGTATTGGAGCAGAGGGGCCTTTTAGGATCTTAAAGGACATACAAAGCACCTTAAAGTGAATCCGCTGCCTGACCGGCAGCCAATGGAGAGCACGCAAGGTGTGAGAGACCGAACAGAACCTAGGAAGGCCTACGACTGCTCTGGCTGCTGCATTTTGCACTCGCTGGAGACGAGTAAGCTCGGCCTGATTTAACCCTATAAAAAGGGAGCTGGCACAATCTAGCCGAGCCAGAACCGTCGCCTGAACCACAAGTTGACGGGTTGCGGCATCAAAATATTTGAGTCCAGGTCTCAAATTACGCAGAATGCCAAAGCAGCAGGCCGCCATCCTTTTAGTGTGGCCAACAAAACTAAGTGAGGGGTCCAGCCATACCCCCAGATTTTTAATCTCCGAAATCGGAGTGGGGGTGGGACCCAACTCAGAAGGCCACCAAGTATCTCCCCAGAGTTCCGTCTGTCTGCCAAAGACCATAACCTCTGTTTTTTTGGCATTCAGTTGGAGACAGTTGGCCGTCATCCAACTGGCCACCGCCCGCAGTCCGTCCCTGAATCTTGGGGCCGCCACCGCGGAATCCCCGCTGATCGTGACCGCTAGCTGAATATCATCTGCGTATGACACCATAGTTATACCGCAGAGCTTCACGACCTCAGCCAGTGGCCTCACGTAAAGATTGAACAACGTGGGACTCAGCGAGGAACCTTGCGGGACCCCAAGCGACAGAGGATGGAATTTGGACTGGTAGGGCGGGGCAGCCACGCAGAAGGAACGGTCCGCTAGAAACGATCGGAACCACTGGAGTGCGATACCAGTCACACCTGCCTCCTCGAGGCGCTGCAGGAGGATCTCATGCGAGACAGTGTCAAAGGCGGCGCTCAGGTCTAACAGAACAAGCGCCGCCGATTGACCTGCATCAAGCACTGTCCGCAGATGCTCAACCATAAATAGAAGTGCTGTCTCCGTACTGTGGCCAGCTCGAAAACCGTTCTGTGTATCATCCAGAACGTTAGTACGCGACAGATGGTCAGTGAGGGCGATGTTAACATGCACCTCCGCGAGTTTAGCTGGCCACGGGAGAAGCGAAATCGGTCGATAGTTCTCCGATTTACTGGGGTCGAGAGATGGCTTCTTCAAAATGGGCATTACTACTGCCTGCTTCCACTTCGAAGGCACCCGGCCAGATGTAAGCGAGATGTTAATCAGATCACGGACTGGGTGAGAGAGTGTCAAGTCTCTAAACATTACTGGCTTGAGCGGATCTGCCGGAGACCCAGATTTGACTTGAAGAGCCAAAGTCTTGAAAATCTCCGGGGTGAGACAGGGGAAAGAATCTAACACCACCTGTCCAGGCAAAATGTGCGGCCCGGCGCCGGTCTGCGCAACAGTAGGAAAGGCTCTATAGATGGTTTGAACCTTCTCCACGAAAAAGGCCGCCAGCGTTTCACAATTGTGTTAGAGCTGATGGTGTCAGTAGCGGGCTTTTTTGCCACAAGGTCCTTGAGAGCCTTGAAGGTAGTTTTAACAGGATTCGAACTGTTGCGAAATTCCAAGGCATAGAATGCGGCCCGGGCTCTGCAGACCGCTTGGTGATAAGACTTGACAGTAGCCATATAAAAGGCTTTTTTGCTTTTATCATACGTTCTCCGCCAGTCTCTCTCTGCACGTCTGCAAGAGCTTTTCAGTGCACGCAATGTACCATTATACCAGGGGCTGGGGTCACGAGGTCCACACGTACTCGATATCATCGGAATAAGGGAGTCAAGGGCTCTGGTTACCCATTCGCAGAAATGGTCATAACCAGATTCCACATTCTCCACTAAGCCCAATGGATCTTCAGTAAGAAGGCGGTGAAGGTCTTCCAGCTTTAATTTGCTCCAACGCCGCCTGGGCAAAGCTCGCAACGAGGACTTAAAAGGAGCCTCTATCAATGGACAGTGAATAGTCACCAATGAGTGATCTGTCCATGACATGGGAAAGGGAGGGGCCACCTTTACCCCCGCTAGATTAGAAAAGAAGGGGTCCAGAATATGTCCACCGACATGGGTGGAATCCGAGACCAGTTGAAGCAATTGAAGGGCCTCAAGATCAGACACCATCCCACCCACTGAGGGTAGGGCCAAGGTGTCAAAATGGAGGTTCAAGTCTCCTACGATGGAAAAGTTGGCACACCCTACTACCAGTGAACTGACTGCCTCAGGGAGAGCCTCCCGAAATGCCACATCGCTGCCCGGCGGGCGGTAGATTAGCAATCCTGAGAAAGTAAAATGAGATGTAACAGAAACCTTAAACAGGGCGCTTTCACAGCCCGCGATGTTTTGAACTCTCCAGGTACAAGGGTAACAAGATTTAACAGCAAGCGCAACTCCTCCGCCCCTGGAAGAGCGGTTGAGCGTATAGATGGAATACTCAGAGGGAAACGCCAAATTAAGAACAGCTGTGTCAGAGTCCTGGAGCCAAGTCTCTGTCAGGCAGAATATATCAGGAAGTTCCTTACCCATAAGGTCGGCTACGTCCAGATGGTGTTTTACTAACGACCTTACATTCAGGTTCCAGATGGTAATATGATGTAAGGAAGAGTTACTACAAATAGCGGACTTCGCTCCAATGGCCCCCGATAGGGAGGGTGTCTCAAGCAGCCACCTACCGCATGCGCACCGATAAGGGCCACACAAGGGGTAAACGCGGGCTCCGTCGCAGAATGGCAGACGGTAATTGATAGACATAAGGGCTTCCCTAGTAAAGCTGAGCATCGTGCAAAAGTTGACCAGAAACAGAGTCACCACCGGACCAGCGTGACCAAGCGCGGACGGGCGCAGACGGGTAGGACTCTGGCACGACTCAGGCTACGTGAAGGCGTCACCGCGGCGCGTTACCGCTGCGCGAGGCGGGGAACTTTAAGTAGCTGCCCCCGAGTGTCTCCTGCGCACTAGAGCGCTCGCCAATCGTGTCGCCTAACACCCCACCACTCCGCTCCAAGGAGGCGGCCAGAGTCTAAACAAACCCCTCCCAGGACCCGGACCCGCTCAAGCGGCGGTGCCAGACAATTAGAGTGCCAGTAGGTGGGCACCTAAAATCAGGGAATACTAACTCAAAGTAACACAAATAATAAACAGGAATTAGTTAAAAAAGCGCCACAGCAATAGAAAGCGCGACGCGCTTGAGCAGCGAACCGCTACCTTGTTAGGCCGAGCGCTGGAGCGACTCGCCTTAAGTAGCTGCCCCGAGTGTCTCCTGCGCACTAGAGCGCTCGCCAATCGTGTCGCCTAACACCCCACCACTCCGCTCCAAGATGGTGGCCAGAGTCTAAACAAACCCCTCCCAGGACCCGGACCCGCTCAAGCGGCGGTGCCAGACAATTAGAGTGCCAGTAGGTGGGCGCCTAAAATCAGGGAATACTAACTCAAAGTAACACAAATAATAAACAGGAATTAGTTAAAAAATCGCCTCAGCAATAGAAAGCGCGACGCGCTTGAGCAGCGAACCGCTACCTTGTCAGGCCGAGCGCTGGAGCGACTCGCCTTAAGTAGCTGCCCCCGAGTGTCTCCTGCGCACTAGAGCGCTCGCCAATCGTGTCGCCTAACACCCCACCACTCCGCTCCAAGATGGCGGCCAGAGTCTAAACAAACCCCTCCCAGGACCCGGACCCACTCAAACGGCGGTGCCAGACAATTAGAGTGCCAGTAGGTGGGCGCCTAAAGTCAGGGAATACTAACTCAAAGTAACACAAATAATAAACAGGAATTAGTTAAAAAATCGCCTCAGCAATAGAAAGCGCGACGCGCTTGAGCAGCGAACCGCTACCTTGTCATAAATCTAAGTGTTGTGCAATCGCATCTTACGGGGCATCGGTATGGGGCTATGCGCCTGTGGATAAAATACAGGTAGCAGAGAATAGGTTCCTTAGATCCCTACTGTCGGTCCCCCAGTCGTCACCGACTTTGTCTGTTCACTCAGAATTAGGCCTGGGCTACATAACAGATTATTTAAAAGCTGCCCCATTGCTGACCAGCAATTCTGTACTTTCTTGTGACTATGTCAACAAATTAAACCCTCTACTGTTGCACTTCCACCTCATACACAGCTTTTCATTTCAATCAACCATTTGGTTGTATTTATCTTGATCACTGCAGTCCTTTGATGTACGACATTCCAGATAAACATATCTTGGTTGCAGTGGATTTGTGCACTAGTTTCATTAGGGTTTGGCCACAACGCAGTGCTGATTCTCGAAATGTAATTTAAGATTTGCGTGTCTATGTCTGGACTTTTGCCTGTGGCACCTTCTGTTCTGATTAAGGTCAGGCCTTTGCCTCTAAGGCTTACAAGGATGCAAAGAAGTCTCTTGGGGTGCTGGGACAGTTTTTGCCTCCATACAGGCCTGGGGGCAATGCAGTAGTGGAGAGAATAAACTGTGGTTTAAATAAATCTTTGACAGCTAGAGTCTTAGGTACTGGCAGGGGGTGTCTAACTAAGACCTGTGATTCATTGGCTAAAGATCATTAACCCTCATCCACTGAAGCAGCAGTATGGCTTCCTGTTATTGGTTGGCTTCCTAAAGTTGATGATCTGGTACGATAAAAGTTGGAGAATAAAAAAGAATTTGGTCCCTCCTATCGTGCACCAATCCCAGTTCTTGGTATGAAGGGTACTCGTACAGTGATTTTGCCACCATTCCTGGTTGCAAGGAAAACTGGTATATTTCTATTGAACATGTCAAGCTACACCATATGGGCGATTCTGAAGAATGGGGCTACAACCATTCTTCATCAGGATTTTTCTATGAGTCTGATGACTTTGCCTGCTTCACCATTAACTACATAGCTTGAAAGTGATGTGGAGACTCGGATAAATTTTTTGTCAGGTCTTCCATCAGCATCATTTGCACATGAATATGCCTCTCCACCTGTCGAGCTTACACTTGAACTGCCTGGTACTGAAATTCGTTCCTCTTCTAATACAGAACAGCCCCCGTTGTTTCACCTGGGTGCAAGTGGTTATTATATGGACAGAAATAGTTTTTCCTCTACTTCTTCTTCATCTTTGGCTTCCCCAGAACAAGATCTCCCAACTCGGATTTGCATTTTCATCTCCGGGTTTCGTAGAACATATCTGGTTCCTTCTTGGACATACATCTGTATGGTACTAACAGTGGTGTTTATCTTCATGTGGATTGGTTTTGTGACAGTCTTTGTATTTGTTGCTAAAATGTATCACTAGGCAGTCCCCAGCAAATGTTTTCATTGAGTTACCCACCCACCTCACCCTCCTGGCCTAATGATTTTATTGGCTAGCTGATGTCTCACCAATCCCCCATCCATAGGCTGATTTGATAGCCAATGCAGGCATTTGTCCATAAGCTATTCCTGCTGATTGTCGCACAAAGGAGGGACGTTGGCCGAAACAATCACTAGAGGAGAAACTGGTGGTGGAAGGTGGAGCCACTGTTGTGGGTTATTATCTCCCATTACTGCAGAGAAGTGATCTGTTCCTAATAGATGAGGTGCCGTTCTTAATTCCCCCGGCCCTTGGGGCGCCTGATGCACCTGGTATGTCATCCCTCATTTATCCCTGAGTGATGGAGCTTGGGCCATTGGTTGTGTATGGGATTCATCATAAACTAGAGAAGCCAAACCAACCATTGCGGATGTACTTGGAGGGATGCTCGAAGATGGTAAAGTGGTCTCATCCCAGCCATCATGGGCATTTGTTTGTGGCTTGTCCATGACTGGATGAATAAAGTTTGCATTCTGGGCTGATGATCATGATGGTGCGGGTACATTTTGAGACTCCCAGCCAGCTAGTCTCTATTCAATCTTAGTCAGTTTAAGGAGAATGGGGTCAAGTGGAGCAGTCAGTAATTTAGTAAATTCTGCTCAAAAAGCGTTGTCCAGTGCTAGCTCTCGGGCAAGGTACTTGCAGTTTGTGGCGTTGGTGCTATCACAATGTCCACTCTGGCTGACTTGGCGTGGGCTGCCCTGGGTTTTGTCACTCTTACAGGTTTAAGTTGTTTAGGTTTAACGGTCCCACAGCCCCTACGTTGCTTTGGAGAAGAGTCATTTGCTATGCTAGTTGTGGGTGGGGATTCAGTATCCCCCGGGTTGGAAATGGGTAGCAATTGGGTAGTTTGTGGGGGCTCCCGCTGACCAGGGGGGAGATCATCGAGTAGTGACAATTGTGTCCTGGAGGTGAGAGGGGCATTCTCAACGATGCTTCCTGAGGATGACCTTTTGGCGAGGAGAAGTGGTTCCATAGACAGTTGTCTCTCTGTCAGGTTTATTACACGAGAGAGAACGCTCTCTGCTCTAACCAAGAATGCATCAAGAGCAGCCACACTCGAGGAGGAGCTTCGCGCGCACCCAAGATGGTCGCGTGAGCTTAGGGCTCCCGGACCTTCGCCACCTCCACCGACTATCCTGTACCCTATCCTGACTTAGAGGACGGGTTATTACTGGCATGGCCCTGCTGACCGTTTATCCGTTTTCAGACTTCGATTTGGACCCCGGGAGCCGAAGATATGGACTTTTGAACTTTTCTGGCCTGCTCCATGGTACTGCCCCGGGCTTGGTTTCTCTGCCAGCCGGACAGTAATTGAACAACAACGGATCATGCGAGTCTCCCCTGCCCGGTCGTCTACTTTCAGTTTCGTTTCTCGCGCTTAGACCTCTTTGACTTTGTCTCGATCGCCCTGGTGTGTTGCTTTCTACCTAACCACGATTCAACAATTGGCGACTCGGCCTCCTGCCACTCATTGCCTAGTGATAGGTCCTCATCTTATTCTCCAAATTGCTGCGGGCGCATCGAGTGTAGCCATTTTTATCAGGTCTCAGACTACCCTTCGGGGCGCACAACCTAAGAAGGCTGCCAAGCCTGAGGGAGAAAAACGCAAGACCAGACCGGCAATACGTGGGGGTTCCGTGCAATCAAATGTCATGGACAGATACACCCTCGCCAAGGGCTCTCCGGGTGGATCGACTAAATCCCCGGCCAATGTTGGAGAAGAATCCCCGATGGGTGAAGATCTGTCGTTGAGGGACGTCATGGGCGCCATTGCCGGGATGAAGGCCACACTGGGTCAACAGTATGAAGCCCTGGCCCACAAGTTGGACACGGTCGCTATCGATGTTACCCTGATCAGGGCTGACCTTGCGAAAACTAATGAAAAGGTCAAATCCCTCGATCTAAAGACATCTAGTCTTGTTACTGACGTCTCCGATTTACAGGCAGAAGTCGGTAACTTGCGATCCGCCCGTGACTACCTCTCTCGACGCCTGGACGATTTTGAGGGCCGTGCACGACGGAACAACGTCCGTCTAGTTGGTGTCCCGGAAACATCGGAAGCATCCTTGGTGGACCTGCTGGTGGAAGATCTAGTCCTGAATCATCTAGCACCCAAGGGCCTCAGCAAGTTTTTTGCTGTCGAACGTGCACACAGGATCCCGGGTGGCCCACCTAAGCAGGGAGCCACTCCGCGTCCCATCATTGCTCGGATCTTTAACTTTCAGGACAGAGATGCGATCCCGCGTCATGCCTATCTGGTCCTACGGCTTATGAGAACACTACAGTCAGCTTCCACCCGGACTTCACCCAGCAGGTTCAGAAACAGCGACTTGGATTCCAGGGGGTGAAAAAGAGACTGAGGAACAGAGACATGAAATATGCTATGCTTTTTCCGGCCCGGCTACGTGTGGTGTACAATGAACGAACATTTTTCTTTGATCATCCTGGGGCAGCAAGTGACTGGCTGGACACGCTGCCTCCGGGACAAGATCATTCTGAACACTCTGGACACTCCGGTGGAGCGGAGGGCGGCCCGGTGGAGCAGGAGTAGGGGCGGAATCGGCTCCCGGTCCATCGTATTGACTTTAGGCTGTGGTTTGATGCTATACCACTATTGCTTGCTAACATGCTGTCTTATTGGGGTGTGGGCGGGGGGATGGGTGAGTCTTCCTCCTCTGGGGTTCTTTTCGTAGAGTAGTTCTATGTTAGGGTGACAGGCACACTGCAAGTTGGGGTGGCTTTTGAGTCTCACGCAGGGGTGCGGGGTGGGGGGTGTGATGTATGGGGTCTCTTGGGGGGTTGGGGGTTGCAGTTCACGTTTCATTGTTTTCTTCAAGGCATAGTATCGATGATCTCCTGCTGTACAGTGTCGCATCTGGTGTGGGGTGGGGATGGGGTTGATCTCTGGGATGGGGGGTAGGGGACTTAAGTTACTGTGTTGGAACGTTAATGGGTTGGGGGATAGGATCAAGCAGGGCGTGGTGTTGCAGCTGTTGCGACGTTTGTCCCCTGATGTGGTTTTGCTTCAGGAGACGCACTTGCTTGGCAATACGTGCCATGCAATGAATAGGCGTGCCTATCGTCTCATTGCGCACTCAGGTTTCACTTCTGGCTCCAGGGGGGTGGGCATTCTGGTTCGAAACTCCCTCCCTCTTGCTGTTGACGATATCATCCTAGATGATAGGGGACGATACGCCGCCATTGTGGGGCGCTGGGAGGGGAGGGTTATTACCCTGCTCTCCGTCTACGTACCGCCGGGTCTCCAGACTACTACTTATGCTGATCTGGGAAGAGTGATCTTGGGAGTCCCCGAGGGTCTGCTTGTAGTGGGCGGGGATTTCAACTCTGTAGTGTCTGGGATGTGTGATCGCTACCCTCCACGGGAAATCGCGAAGTCTCAATCCTGGTTGGGGGACTTCCTGGAGGCTCTGGGGCTCACCGACTGCTGGCGCCTGCTTCATCCTGGGCAATTGTAATATACCTTCCACTCTGGGGCCCACGGCAGTCTTTCGAGACTAGACTATATGCTGATGCCCTCCTCCCAGGCCTCCTCCATAAGGGAGGTGAAACATCTTGCTAGGGGGATCTCGGATCATTCCCCACTATGGTTGGTTGTGGACGCGCACCTGGGGTCGGAGGGTAGAGTGGCCCCGATAAACCCCTGGTATCTCCGCGACTCCAAGGTCAGAACGGAACTAATTAAAATGATTGACCAGTACTTTGCTGAAAATGTGGGTTCAGTGTCTTCTTCTGTCTCGTTGTGGGAAGCATACAAAACTGTTATTCGGGGCCAGGCCCTCTCCTTGATTGCCAATGTTAAGAGACGTAGGCGGGAGGAGGTTGTCCGTCTTGAAAATGAAATCACCGTTCTTGAGGGGGAGTTGGAGTCCGAGGTCACCCCGGAGAGGCTGCACCTTTTGGGTCTAAAACAACTCGAGTATAGGGCGCTGGTGACTGACGCGGTAAAAGAGATGAGCAGGGAACAGCAGGGACGTCTGTATGATGTGGGGGATAAGGCAGGGAAATTGCTTGCTTGGCTGGATAAGAGGGAATGTGCGAGTCGGGTGGTCCCTGTCATTGTTGATGTGAATGACGTGAGTATCACCGACCCTGCTGACATTGTTGAATGTTTCGCTGACTATTTCCGGGAAGTGTACTCCCCTGTGTCTGATAGACCTGAGCACGACTCCCACTTGCTTCTGCGCGATATCTCGCTGCCACGTTTGTCCGACCCTGAAAGGGATCTCCTGGAGGCTCCGCCTACAGTTGAGGAGGTCGCGACTGCCATCCGCTCTGTTCGCTCGGGGAAGGCCTCGGGCCCTAATGGGCTCCCTATAGAGCTTTACAAGCTCTGTCCGGATGTGATAGCACCGTATCTACGGTCGATGTTCTTAGAATCACTGGAGACAGGCTCCCTCCCTCCTGACCAAAGATTGGCTTCCATAGTGGTGATTCATAAGGATGGTAAGCCACGTGACCGCTGCTCCTCCTTTAGGCCCATATCTCTGATTAACCCTGAACCGAAGATCCTGGCCAAAGTGCTTGCCAACCGCTTGGTCACTGTCATACGCGATCTGGTTCACCCGGATCAATCCGGATTCATACCACATCGCAACACGGCACTGAACCTCCGGCGCCTGCATGGAGTCCTTGCGCGGGCGGAGACTCTGCGTGAACCGGCCATCTTGGCGTCTCTGGACGCCACCATGGCGTTTGACACGCTGGAGTGGCCATATCTTTGGGCGGTTCTCTCTAAATTCGGCTTCGGCCCCACCTTCATTAACTGGGTGAAACTGCTCTACACCGACCCCTTAGCCCAAGTGGTGCTAAACGGTCGTGTTTCGACCTCCTTTGCTCTCGGTAGGGGAACGCGCCAGGGCTGCCCTTTGTCCCCTCTCTTGTTTGCCCTTGCTCTGGAGCCACTGGCGGCCTGGCTGAGATGGGAGCCGTCCTTGAAGGGCATTAGATGGACTCCGGGGTTTGAAGATCGTATATCCTTATACGCAGGCGATATACTCTTGTATCTTACGTCGCCTCGGAAGTCGTTGATCGTCCTTTTTGACGTTTTGACTTCTTTCCATAAAAACTCCGGTCTTGTCATCAACTGGTCGAAGTCTTGCGTCTATGTTCTCTCCGGTGGGGCTTCTCTCCTGCCTCGTGGCTGTCCTATCTCTGTGGTGCGGGAGGGATTCAAGTACCTGGGGATCTTTATCACCTTGGACCCTGTGCTTCGTTATGAACGCAATTTGTTGCCCCCTCTCCAGCGCCTCCGTGCTGATGTGACTGCGTGGGGTAGGCTCCCTCTCTCTCCTCTGGGACGGGCGGCGTTGTTTAAGATGATGTCGCTCCCCCGGTTCCTTTATGCGCTGCAAAACACACTTGACATTGTACCTGCCCGCTACTTCCGGGAGATTGAAAGTCTACAGAGACAATTGATATGGGGGCCGTTCTCGTATTGCTCTTGCGAAGCTGACGCTCCCGTGGTACGACGGGGGCATCGCGCTCCCGGACATCCGCTGCTACTATTGGGCCTCTCAGCTGGGGGCCATCAACCACGGCACTTACGGTCCTTTGCCGAGCCCGGCGTTTGAGATGGACAAATGGCTGCTGCCCGGTGGAGACTATAACAGGGCTCTGTATGCGAAATCTGCCAGCAAATCTGTCACGGGCCCCACTAGGACAGCAGTGCAGGTGTGGTATCGTGCTCCAGCGGCTCTGGGCTGGGCTGATAAGCCGACCCGTGCTACTCCACTTTATGCATCGGAAAAACTTGGATCCCTCTGGAAGTCGAAGGGTTTCGATAAGTGGGATGTGATCGGTATCAGCAGGGTGAATGATGTATGGATCAAGGGTAGAGTCAAGACGTTTGAGGAGCTGTAAGTTGAGTATGACCTGAATGATAGAGAATCCTTTCGATATGCGCAAATCCGACATGCGGTTTTGTCTGTCTTTCCCCTGGGCTCGGATATTCCGGAGGCGTCCCCGCTCGAAGATCGGATACTAGATGGGCACGTCCCTGACAGCACGATCTCGCTCACATACAAAAAGTTGATTAATACCAGAATTGACCTACTGAGTAACCTTCGAGAGGTATGGACTAGTGATGGTCTGGAACTCGATGACGAGGACTGGCAGGCTGCGATCTCTTCCCCGAAGGAAGTGGCTATCCCGGCGCGCCTCCGGTTTGTCCAGCTCAAAATTCTTCATAGGGTATACGTGACTGGTCCTCGTCTGGTACGCATGGGATTCTCTGCGGATGGACTGTGCAGGCGTGGTTGTGGTTTGGTGGGCACGTTTCTCCATATTATTTGGGAATGTCCTGCTGTGATGCGCTATTGGACTCGCGTGCATGAAGTTATGAGTGAGTCATGGGTCATGGGTGTGCAATCAATGCCTGAGGCAAGGAGGTGTCTGTTGAATGTCTGGGAGCCGAATGATTATGACCTGGCGCAGCTTCGATGGTTGACCTTGGATAATATGATTGCCAAGAGAGACATTGCCCAGTTATGGGGTGCCCAGAGGCCACCGACAGTTCTGGTGTGGCAACAAAACATGGACTGGTGCATGTTTAGGGAAAAGACAGTGTATGTTTCCCGTGGCACGCCCCGCAAATGGGGGAAAATCTGGAATCAATGGAACGCATACCGTGGTGATATATGTACTACCCCCATACAGAATTGGACACTGACCTGTCATCCTCCCAACCTAATGTTTCCTCCACGGGAATTTAGACATCTTGCTTGCTCCTGGTCTCCTCCCCCCCAATCTCATCGCATACTTCTGACATCTGATTTGCATATGTACCCCCCCAGCGCCGACATGACACATTTGTAATGTACTGCCTTGTTTTCTGTTTCTTTTCTATGTTTTTTGTTATTTGAATTCAATGAAAAGATTAAAAAAAAAATTAAAAAAAAGAGTAGCCACACTCCCTCCCTCTGCTTTCTCCAAAGCAACCTTTTGCCTCACCATAGTTATTAGAGGGCCCTACGAAGATGTAAAAGAAATAAAGGGACTGACAGTACCTTAGATCTGGGAACAAGATGTTAAGACGGTGGCCCAGCCTTCTCTGGGCTCAGACGGGAGTGGACGGGCCAGCCTTGGCCCGGGCTTAGCCCAGGAGCAGTGCGGTTGTGTTCCGGACACATCCCGCACCATGGGGCTCCGAAGGCGCTTTGATGCACGATGACGTGGGCGTTGGCGTTTGGCAGCCCAGGTACTGCTGGGATTCCGAGTCCCCTTCAAAAAGAGGTGCTCCCAGCGGGAGTTAGACAATTAGGGCAAGTTGTGCAGTCGGCTACCCGCCGTTGGGCTCCTGTGGCACTTTTTTGCGCAACAACGTGGTCTTTTGCTAGCCCAGGTGATGCTGGGACTCCGAGTCCTCTTCAAAAAGTGGTGCTCTAAGCGATGCTCCCATTGGTGCTCCCATCAGTGCTCCCAGCAGTGCTCCCAGCGGGAGTTCGACAATTAGGGCAAGTTGGGCAGGCTGCTGTATATCTGCTATGTGAGAGGAAGCGATACAAAAGGGGATGATGGATGGAGCATTTGAGAAAATCAAACACTCACCCCCAGTCAACTGATCTGGGTTAAATCCATCACCATTCTTTAGCTCACTCAGCCACCCCAGTTCAGACATGGCCATATGCAAATCAGTCTGACCCTGTGCCTCATGGGAACAGTCCAGCCCAAACTGCCAAGCCATGTCTTACCTGGACCGGAAACAAGCATCCTGGAACCGGTTTCGGATTCATAATCCTCATCAGCCAGGCTATCTTGAATCCAGTGGCCAAGTGAGCAAGGGGCTCACGTCTGAGCATACCCTGCCACACTTAGGGCGAACAAAGCGATACAAAAGCGGATGATGGACGGCGCATTTGAGCAAATCAAACACTCACCCCCAGTCAACTGATTTGGGTTTAATCCATCACCATTCTTTAGCTCACTCAGCCACCCCAGTTCAGACATGGCCATATGCAAATCAGTCTGACCCTGTGCCTCATGGGAACAGTCCAAAAGGGGGTGGTGATGGACGGAGCATCTGAACCAATCAAACACTCACACCCAGTCAAAAGATCTGGGTTTAATCCATCACCGTTCTTTAGCCCACTCTGCCACCCAAGTTCAGACATGGCTATATGCAAATCAGTCTGACCCTGTGCCTAATGGGAACAGTCCAGCCCGAACTGCCAAGCCATGCCTTCCCTTGACCAGAAACAAGCTTCCGAGGACCGGTTTCTGGCATTACAGCCGTCTTCAGCCCGGCTTGCTTGAATCCAGTGGCAAAGTGAGCAAGAGACTCACGTCTGAGCATACCCTGCCACACTTATTGTGGCCAGAAGCGGTACAAAAGGGGGTGGTGATGGACGGAGCATCTGAACCAATCAAACACTCACACCCAGTCAAAAGATCTGGGTTTAATCCATCACCGTTCTTTAGCCCACTCTGCCACCCCAGTTCAGACATGGCTATATGCAAATCAGCCTGACCCTGTGCATCATGGGAACAGTCCAGCCGAACTGCCAAGCCATGCCTTCCCTGGACCGGAAACAAGCTTCCGAGGACCGGTTTCTGGCATTACAGCCGTCTTCAGCCCGGCTTGCTTGAATCCAGTGGCAAAGTGAGCAAGGGACTCACGTCTGAGCATACCCTGCCACACTTATGGCGGCCAAAAGCGGTACAAAAGGGGGTGGTGATGGACGGAGCATCTGAACCAATCAAACACTCACACCCAGTCAAAAGATATGGGTTTAATCCATCACCGTTCTTTAGCCCACTCTGCCACCCCAGTTCAGATATGGCTATATGCAAATCAGTCTGACCCTGTTCCTCATGGGTACCGTCCAGCCCGAACTGCCAAGCCATGCCTTCCCTGGACAGGAAACAAGCTTCCGAGGTTCGGTTTCTGGCATTACAGCCGTCTTCAGCCCGGCTTGCTTGAATCCAGTGGCAAAGTGAGCAAGGGACTCACGTCTGAGCATACCCAGGCACACTTATGGTGGCCAAAAGTGGTACAAAAGGGGGTGGTGATGGACGGAGCATCTGAACCAATCAAACACTCACACCCAGTCAAAAGATCTGGGTTTAATCCATCACCGTTCTTTAGCCCACTCTGCCATCTCAGTTCAGACATGGCTATATGCACATCAGTCTGACCCTGTGCCTCATGGAAACAGTCCAGCCCGAACTGCCAAGCCATGCCTTCCCTGGACCGGAAACAAGCTTCCGAGGACCGGTTTCTGGCATTACAGCCGTCTTCAGCCCGGCTTGCTTGAATTCAGTGGCAAAGTGAGCGAGAGACTCACGTCTGAGCATACCCAGGCACACTTATGGCGGCCAAAAGCGGTACAAAAGGGGGTGGTGATGGACGGAGCATCTGAACCAATCAAACACTCACACCCAGTCAAAAGATCTGGGTTTAATCCATCACCGTTCTTAAGCCCACTCTGCCACCCCAGTTAAGACATGGCTATTTGCAAATCAGTCTGGCCCTGTGCCTCATGGGAACAGTCCAGCCCGAACTGCCAAGCCATGCCTTCCCTGGACCGGAAACAAGCTTCGGAGGACCGGTTTCTGGCATTACAGCCGTCTTCAGCCCGGCTTGCTTGAATCCAGTGGCAAAGTGAGCAAGGGACTCATGTCTGAGCATACCCTGCCACACTTATGGCGGCCAAAAGCGGTACAAAAGAGGGTGGTGATGGACGGAGCATCTGAACCAATCAAACACTCACACCCAGTCAAAAGATCTGGGTTTAATCCATCACCGTTCTTTAGCCCACTCTGCCACCCCAGTTCAGACATGGCTATATGCAAATCAGTCTGACCCTGTGCCTCATGGGAACAGTTCAGCCCGAACTGCCAAGCCATGCCTCCCTGGACCGGAAACAAGCTTCCGAGGACCGGTTTCTGGCATTACAGCCGTCTTCAGCCCGGTGAGCAAGGGACTCACGTCTGAGCATACCCTGCCACACTTAGGGCGAACAAAGCGATACAAAATACTTGTGAGAGGAAGGCTACTGCGCCTGCTATTTGCAAGGAAGGCTGCTGTATGCGTGCTATGTGAGAGGAAGGGTACTGGGCATGCTATCTGAAAGGAAGGGTGATGCGCATGCTATGTGCAAGGAAGGCTGTTGTATGCATGCTATGCGATAGGAAGGTTGCTGTACGCGTGCCATGTGAGAGGCAGGCTACTGGGCATGCTATTTGAGAGAAAGGCTGCTGGGCATGCTATGTGGGACCAAAGTCACAAAAAGAGGGGGGCCCCTTTGGATTGATACACACTTCTCACATCATTCATTCGCAATTCATACACAAACCTCCTCTTCACCAGTAGGATGTCACTAGACACAGGGGTTGCAATTGATGGAGCGAGGTGGTAAAAACAAAATTTTGTGTACCCCTCTCAAAATCAATGTTCCATAATGATAACATTTACTAATGGTATGTTATTGTGAATTAATCAACCATAGTATAAGATGCATACACTTTCTACTCACGGGAGTACAAATTTTGCCGGCATGTTGTTTATTTATTTATTTATTTATTTTTTGACATTTCTAAAGCGCAACAAATACCCGTAGGCGTCTCGGCGCTAAAACTGCCCTTATTTTCATTGGGGGAACTGGAAAACATGGTGGAAAATTATTGCTCAAAGAGCCAAGTTTTTAGTTGTTTACGAAACTGGAAGAGGGAGGGGCTTTGCCTGATATGTTGGGGGAGAGTGTTCCACAGTTTCGGTGCAGCCACCAAAAATAAAATAGCAATAAAATTAACCAATAAGTATTGTTATCGTGTTGTGAATAAATGCACAGCTTAAATATAAACAAACGCAGCTTAAATGTGCTTATTGTGCACTTTTCGTGCTAGAAAAGTCGTCAGATATGTAAGTATAAAACGCATTTATGTGGCTTATTTGCTAGGTAACAACTAATGGGAAACATTAGTATGGTGGGAGGTAAACAGAAGGGCTAAAGTTCCATATTTAACAAGAATTTGTGTTTGTTTCTATGATAGTTCTGAAAAGTGGCCTCCGAGGCCTACTAGAAAAATGGCTGCCTGGGTAAACTGTGAGCAAGTGCTGGACAGTGCATGCGCGCCTAAAGCCTGCAAGAGAGAGTGAACTGCCTGTGCTCGGAGAGGTTCAAGGCTGCCTTGCCCCGGAATTTAGGATGGGTGCCAAACATGGACGCTTGTATGTTATGATCCTGGGAAAAAGTCGTCAAGTTGCAAAGTTGGGGATGTGACTAGGCCACGGACTGTCTTAAACAAAGCCCATTTATTTTCCTGCTGATTCATTGTGAATACGATGCTGTAATGATGAGGAGACGCTCATCTACCCCAAATTTGTCCAATCAGATCCCGAGTTGGTATTGTTAGTAACATTTTAGATAGATTAAGTTAGAAAATTAGCGTATAAAAACCCCTGATTTTACTTAGAAGCACCGCTGTTTCTGATTTCTACACAAAGTGCTGCTGGACTTTCGATCGAATCCTGGATGTAAGGATAATTTATCTTTTACTTGTTTTCCTTTGCAGGACTGAAAGGATAAGATGAGGGCATTAGTTAGGGTTGTTAGGAGAGACTGAGTTGGAACTATCTGTTCTTTGCTAAATTTTGCACTGAATTTACTAAATAAATGTCTATATTTCCGAGCTTTAAATAAAATTATCATTTTGTTAAATAAACATTAAGATTTTACTGAATAAAGAATTAATAAATGCCAAAGTGTCAGACATACAAAATTTTGCCTTGCATACAAATTAGATAAATGGAGAATTAAAAGCTGGTCTTGTATTTTTCCTACGCCTGATTTTCATTCCAGCAGATCCATTGCACTATGGTGGTGTGTCTGAATAAAAGGGTGTTTAATGAAAACCATGGTAAATCGTTTTAAACTATAGATGTAAATATTAAATAGTTAAATAGTCTTAGACACTCCGCCAATGTTACAGCAATACTCTTTTGTGTTTCACCAAACCCTGAAGTTGAATTAAATGAACAGAGATTGTGTGCAGTGTTATGGGCCCCACTGGTGAATGTAGGTGAGTTTGGATACTTTAGGGAAATGGTGATACTGAGTTTTTAGAAAACATTTTTGGAGTTGCGCTGTAGCACAATCAAAAAGATCAATCTAGAAGAATACAAATTTAGAAAAGTACAAACGTATTCATTAAAAAAGCACTATAGATAATCATGATACATTAAAATTACTCACGTGGACTAAATCATAAGAATCATAAAAAGCAGACCATGTAGTCTGTAACACAATATAATCTTTGTTTTAAAAAAAACATTTGTGTACAAAACTCATTTATACACATAAATACTAGGGAACATCAGAAGGAAAAACTAATTCCTACTGCTAAAAGAAAGCCGGCAAATCATACGTGCATCAATTGTAACAGCTATAAATGATTTATAGAAAATGCTGAAATTTGAAACAATTGTCACCCCAGATTTTACACAGTTTTCTTCAAAGAGCATTGCCGCGTTTCGGCATGCGCTTATTTATGGCCAACACCTTCTTCAGGAAAGGTTTTTACACATAAAAGTCCCAATCCCAGTAAATATCTGATAAACATAAACATTACAGTACATATTTAAGACCCAAACAAATTTTATTTACAAATATTAGGACACAGTCTTCTTTTTTAATGCAACAGCCCACCGTCCACATCACAACCCACTAGTGACAAGAGTGAGGTCAACACATTCATTGATCATCTTTTTGTTATTGCTACAAAATCTCATACCCATATTTTAAATGAAAATAACATCTTTATTTTAAAGGGATGTAGGAATAAAGACAAGTTAACCATAGATAGAGATATCAATGTCATCATTATTCTAGTCTTTGTATCCATAAATTAGCAGTGTATCAGAAAATACATGCAATGAAAAATCTCAGAACAATCTAGCCATATAGTAAATAGTGCAGTCAATTCTGAATAATTATATTAATGGACAACAACTCATAATGATGGTGCTCCACGCAAAGGTATAGTATCTTCGCAGATATATAGGATCAACAGAATACAGCAAAGCTAGTTTAGTATGTTGTCCCTAGTAAACGCTCCCACTCCTCCCTGGAGTTCAGCCCCTTGCGTATGGTATTGAGATGGGAAATATACCACTGTTCCTGGCCCTTATGTTTGGATTGGATGTTTCCACCTCTTTTGCCCACTTTCACCTTTTCCAAAATGTACCACCTAAAATCATTCTCTCCGTGGCCATATTCCAAGAAATGGGGCACCAGGGGTGAGGTGATTTTTTTGGTTTTAATGGCAGATCTGTGTTCCTGTAATCTGATGTGAACCTCTCTACGAGTCTCCCCCACATAGCCCAATCCACATGGGCACAGTAGGAGATACATTTAATTTTTGCTTCTGCAGTTGTTTAAGGTTCTTGATTTCATGACACAACCCTTGTAGGTGATTTCTTTTGTTTCTAGACATTTTTGGCATATATTACATGTCCCACATCTGACAGTTCCTATTGCAGGGGTATTCAAGATTGTTCTCTGTGTTTCATGGTTATCCTCACGATACATATGCACTAACAAGTCTCTCAGGTTTTGGTTCTTTTTAAACGCATACAAGGGTTTCTCTAATTTAACTTCCTCATCATGGTTTAAAATGTGCCAATTTCTATTCACTATGTTTTTAATCTGATTGCTAATGTTTGAGAATTTACTTACGAAAACCACTTTGTTAGGTGGTTCTTTCTTGCATACTACTTTATTCACCAAAGCCTCGCGTTCATAAAACCTAGCTCGCTTGAGTGAATGGAGCAGAATTTTCTTCGGATAGCGTCTGTCTCTAATTTTGCGCTACATGTCTTCTGCGTGTTTATAAGAATCTTTCATATCTGAGCTGTTCCTCCTCAACCAGAGGAACTGGCTAAAAGGGATACTATCCCTTTGAGATTTTGGGTGAAAACTTGAGAAGTGGAGAAGTGTATTTTTCGCCATCGGTTTTGTATATAACTCCACTTCCAAAGCTCCATTCGTAGCCTTGATAGAAATGTCAAGGAAGTCTACCTTATTTTTACTGTAGTGGAATGTAAACTTCAAATTAGGGTCCCCTAAATTCAACCAACTTAAAAAATGTTCTAGTTCCTCAGTGGTTCCATCCCGAATAAGCAGAATGACGTCAATGTAGCGGTACCAGCCCGCTACATTTTTAAAAAAGGGAGCTACTCATTGTAGATATGTTTAGCTTCAAATTGACCTACACACAAACAGGCCAGACCGGGGCACAGGTGCCCCCTATGCTGTTCCCCTTCAACTGTTTGTAGTAGTCATCCTTGAATAAAAAGATGTTATTTTTAAGTATCAATTCGACACACCGTACAATAAATTCACTGTTAACATTTCTTACATCCTGACCCTCAAGCACATCACGAATCACTGTCACAGTGTCGTCCTGCGGGATGTTCGTGTAGAGAGACTCAATCTCCAGGGTAACCAGACACTGATTCTCTCCACAGAACACTTTTCCTTCAATTAGGGAAATAATATGGGCAGAGTCTCTCACATAGGATCTAAGACCACATACTATGGGACGTAAAAAGTATCTACATAATTACTGACAGGTTCCAGAAGGGAGTTGATGCTACTGACTACTGGTCTCGTTGGTGGGTCAGTGTGATTTGTATGTATCTTGGGAAGACCATATATAGCAGGGGTCCTAGGTTCAGTTTTATTAAGAAATGTAAACTTCTCTTCAAAGATCCAATGATTCTCTTTTGCCTCTGTAAGGAGAATAGACATTCCCTAGACACCATGTTCAGACTGCTAACATTAGTGCGTACATAATGTTCCTTTACATTGAGCATATTGAGCATCCTATTTTCATAGTCTGGAGACCACCACCCCACCCCCTTTATCAGCAGGCTTGATTGTTAAATTACTGTCTGCTTTAAGGGAGTTTAAAGCCAACCGTTCTTCTCTACTTACGTTGTGAGTTGTAGGTCTGCAGGTCTTGCTCAAGGCATTAGGGATATCACTTTCAACCGCTCTTTCAAATACTTCTATATTTCTCCCATTTCCATGTCACTAAGGAGTCTATCCAACAGATTAACTACTGGTGGTCTGTCGGTCGCCAATAGCGTTGACTCCTTGTCCGCATGTATTCTTGTTGTTGTGGCGGGGGTCCTCTGTTCAATTGACCCCTCCCCATATTCCTTTTGTACCGTTGGGGTCCCTTTGGGCGCACATCTAAAAAAGGCCCAAGGTCCCTCAAGATACCCCTGTTTGTTGGTTCCTCCCTTATGTTCTCATCCTCGCTACTTGACCCAGATGTCTCTGAAAAGGTAATCTGTTTTCTCCCTCCTCTATTATAAATGTGTCTGTTAGGAGGTCTTTCCAAATTGTCTCATTCCTTTGTTGATAACAACTCTCTTTAAGGAATGGGTAGGTCTTCTCTTGAGAGAACCTCTCTATATCCTTTCTGAGCTTGTTGGTTTTCTTATTTATGAGGTAATCTCTATACCCTTCCACATCTCTATTTATATCCTCAAGCGTTTTCTTTGCTTCATCAAGAGATGGACAATTTTTGAGTTCAAGCTCTAATTTATCAATGGCTTCCTTCTTATTCACAATCAAATCTTGGGCAGTCTCAATGATCAGGAGCATCCAGTCACGGCTGCATCTATTACTGATCAGTGTCCATGTCTCCAAGAATTTCCTATTTTCTGTGATAAGACCTGGCTCATTGCAGACTTGTAGTACAATCGGGATAGTCCCTGATTTCACATACTCAATTAGAAAGGCCTCATGAGCCTCAGTACGGGCAAGTTTCTTTTTGAGATTTAACAATTCCCCCCAATTTTTACCTTTCCCTGAAACCATTGTGATCTTGTTTCCATTTTTAGTATTGATGATTCTGTTTAGCTGATCTTCACTAAATCCTAAATCCAAATGTTCTAAATTGATCCATGGGCGGCCCCAGCTCAACCCAATATATTTAGACAAGAAAAAGCTCTCCAGTCACAAGGACTGTGCCAATATCTCAAAATAAGAGAGAGGGACCCAACATCCAAAGGAAGGGGTACCACGAAAGACCAAAGTCACAAAAAGAGGGAGGGCCCCTTTGGATTAATACACACTTCTCACACCATTCATACGCAATTCATACACAGACCTCCTCTTCAACATTAGGATATCACTAGACAAAGGGGATGCAATCAAAAAGATCAATCTAGAAGAATACAAATCTAGAAAAGTACAAAATTCATTAAAAAAAGGCACTATACATATCATGATACATTTAAATTACTGACGTGGACTAAATCATAAAAATCATACAAATCAGACCATGTAGTCTGTAACACAATATAATCATTGTTTTAAAAAAAATATTTGTGTACAAAACTTATTTATACACATAAATACTCGGGAACATCAGAAGGAAAAACAAATTCCTATTTCCAAAAGAAAGCCGGCAAATCATACGTGCATCAATTGTAACAGCTATAAATGACTTGTATAAAAAGTCTGACATTTGAAACAATTGTCACCCCAGATGTTCTACAGTTTTCTTCAAAGAGCATCGGCGCGTTTCGGCAGGTGCTTATTTATGGCCAACGCCTTCTTCAGGAAACAATTTTACACATAAAAGTCCCAATCCCAGTAAACATCTGAAAAACATAACCATTACAGTAAATGTTTGAGACCCAAACAAATTTTATTTACAAATATTAGGAGACAGTCTTCTTTTTTAATGCAACAACTCACCGTTCGCATCACAACCCACTGGCGACAAAAGTGAGGCCAACACATTCATCAACATATACTCAGATATCACATACTAAGGTCTATTTGTGGGCTCGAAACTCCTTAATCCTACATTAACATATTGCTGTACATATGTTGGATTTTGGGATACACCTGTTTTCACGCCCATATGTTCCTGGGGGTGTATTCCAGAGACTTTTCTCTGACTTAGATTTTAATAAAAACTAGCCCACACCAATAGCATATAATTGGAATAAGTATGTTAAAACGGCAAAGTTCATTGTTCTACCTGTAATTTCTGGGAACACAAAAAGTCTCCAGAAAAGCACTGCCACATGAGTGGGAGCATTTACTAGGAACAACATACTAAACTAGCTGTGCAGTATTCTGTTGATCCTATTTCTCTGTGAAGATACTATACATTTGCGTGGAGCACCATCAATATGAGTTGTTGTCCGTTTATATAATTCATTGGAATTGTCTGCACTATTTACTATATGGTTAGATAATTTTGAGATGTTTTATTGCGTGTATTTTCTGATACACTGCTACTTCATGGATACAAAGACTAGAATAATGATGACATAGTGTAATGAAGTAGGCAGCAGACAGGAATACTTCAAGACATGTGTTAGAACTGGCTATTTCTGGTAGGCTAAGGCTGATGCCAAAGCCAGGCAGAAACCACCATTCTAGTCAGGGCAAGGGAGTCACACGCCAAGATAACCCCTGCTCACCCCCTTGGTAGCTTGGCACGAGCAGTAAGGCTAAACTCGGAGGCAATGTGTAAAGCATTTGCGCCAGCACACAACAGCAACAACATCCTAGGCACACCACAAAAGGAACTCCACACAAGGTTATATTAAAATAACTTCTGTATTGTAAAAACACATCAGATAGAAATCACACATGTACATTGTGCCAACTGGCACGGGCAATATTCACAAGGGATTATGTACAGGACAGGGCCAAATGGGCCACTGTCAGAATCAGCACTTAGTAGAAATAGCACTTCTAGAACTTAGAATAGGTATAGCACAAAATAACAGTTATAAATCCAAACCAGTAACTACTAGTAACAGGTAAGTACCACCTACGCAACCCTAACTACCTTAGGAGTATGTCACGCAGGGAACCAGGACCTCACTAGGACCACCTGTACTGGAAAGAACAACCACCTAGGAATACAATACAATTAGGGGTATAAGCAAGAACACATTACACATGATGCATCACAACATTCATAGGTGTAGGGAAGGAAAAACACATGATGCATAAAACATACATTCAGCGGTGTAAGAACAAGGCACATGATGCATCAAAACATATTCAGAGGTGCAGGGAAGGAAAAACACATGATGCATAAACCAACACATTCAGAGGTGTAAAATCAAGGAAGACACATGATGCATAAAAACATTCAGAGGTGCCAGAACATAACTCAATAGCGCAAAAACACATGATGCCCAAAAACATTCAGAGGTGTAAGATCAAGGTGTGTAATCATATTAAATGCATTACATTTCCTAGCACCACATCACATTGCGCAAAACTCACATTAGGCAATTACCATCACATAGATAATCACATTGTGCCTAAATAAAATCACATACCAGCCCCCATCTAATAAAGGCTAAAGAGCCCTGTGTCCAGAATGTCAGGGCGCACTGCCAATGCAGCGCCAGTCAGGGGTGCGCCACCGGCGCAAAACCTAAACGTTGCAGGTGGCCACTACTTGCTGGGCACCTGGGAACATCACAAGACCTAAACGGTGCAGCTGCCAACTAATTGCTGGGCCGCTGGGAATTAAAACTTCAACAGGGTCCTCACTGACCCTAGAACAGAACTGCGCCCAATCGTTGGAGCCACACAGGCTCTGACACAACACTGCGCAGAACGTTGGAGCCACACAGGCTCTGACACCACCCATGCCCCAAACGTTGGAGCCTCGCAGGGCTCTAGAACAATGGTGGGGAGAAACACAGCGTGGGAGCCTCGGGGCTCCGACCACCTGACTGTGTCCCTCAAGATCCTCTCAGGGCTCGCAAAACAATGGCACCTCGAGGCTCTCTGGGCTCGTAAATCAACTGCCGGCGTGGAGCCTCTCGGGGCTCGAAGAACAGAAAATGCCCTCAGAGCCCTCGTGGCTCTAAATCGTCAAAGAATACCCCTTTTCAACATAGGAGCCCTGCTCGGGGGTTTGAAAACAAAGATATGCCCCCTGAACCTTGACCGGCTCTTAAACGAATATGCCTCTACGAGCCTCTCGGGGCTCGACAAACAACTGTGGGGTCGTTGGAGTCCTTCTTGGACTCTTGGAACAGTAATGCCCCCGGAGCCTCAACAGGCTCTGCACACTGGAGGGGAGGGGAGGGCACCGGCCATGACGCCCTCCTCCCCGATACTGCTCACCAGGGCCCCACTCACCGGTTTGGAGGACTCCTCGGGCTGCTCCTCTGCTGGCGGTGGGGGTGGCTCTCTCTGCTGGGCGGCGGGGCTCTCCTCCCTACGACGGAGCCCCGCCTGCACCTTCCGCCACCTCGTCTGATACCCGCACTTCTCCTGGGTGAGTGCACCGGGGTGCATAGTAGGCTCCTGCCGGCCCCGGTGCCCAATGCAGCCGCGATTCTTCCGTGGGAGGCGGGGTAGGCTCCCACCCTCCTACTTCCTGCTTCCGGTTGTCCCGTAGGCCCGCCCCTGGCCTGCCTGACTTCCGGTCCGGGCACCGGGCGGCGGCAGGGGCAATCTCGGCAGCAGAAACTCGGGGTAAAGAGATGCCGGGTGGGCACCGGCCAAAGCGCTCCCCAGCGCTAGAATCAAATACAGCGCTTCTGAGCGCTAGGGGCAAAGATAAAGCGCTCCTCAGCGCTAGGGGGAAATAAAGCGCTCTAAAGCGCTAGCAGGGCAATAAATCAGCGCTCCCAAGCACTAATAGCCAGATACAGCGTTCCCCAGTGCTATAATTACAATACAGCGCTTCCAACTATAACAGGTCCTGGGGGGCTGCAAAGAAAGGCGAAAGGGGTCTCAGGACTAAGGCAGAGTCCTCCGGCCATCCATCAGGTATCCAGGGGCTGGGCAGGGCTCAGGGAGGCAAGCCTTCCCCTGAGCCCAAGCAGCAGCACGCCCCTGGCAGATTCAAGTCAGAAACAAGAACATTTTGTAAGGGGACACAGCCCCTTTTTATACAGAGAAATCCTTTGTCTAGCAGGGTGCAGGCAGTGTGAGAACCAGCTAGAATTGGTTATAGGGAATTCCTTTCACTGACCAGGCTAGGGACATCAGACGCACCCCAGGGGGTGGAGCCAGCATTGTGTGGGGAAAACCCAGCCTCATTCAGGACCCTCAAACCAGACGGTCAATCCACAAGCAGGCCCAGGCTCACTCCTCCCCTCACATCAGCATGCTAAACACTCCATTCACCACCGGGGAAGACCCTCCCAGACTCTTGGAGCCAGGCTCACCAGCCAGCCTCAGCCAATCACACGCCAGACACAAATTACACAAATATGCCAACTTCTAAAAGTGGCACTTCTACACTAGACACAATCATGCCGCATATACCATTGCGCAGCATTCAATCTCACGAGTTTGTACATACAAAACTCGACCCTGCACTCCCCACACATCAGGAACTACCATGGTTACACACATTCCCCATTCACTCCTATGGGAGGGCAGGTCACTCACCACACACACTCTGAGAGCTCACGCACTTTACACTGTACCACAGTGAAAAAGTGCGCAGAGGCCTAAAATCACCAACACCAGGTTCCAGAAACAGGCTAGGAAAAAGCAAAACGTTTCGGGGTGAACCTGCCAAAAAGGGCCAGGTCCAACAACATGTATTTATTAGCCGCAACTGCAGCAGTCCAGAGTAACTGTTTAACATGGAATGACTCTCAAGAGCTCCACACATAACATTCTGGATTGCAAGGACACAGGGCTATGACGTAATGAAACCAAGATCACACATAGATATCTCCATCTGTGGTTAACTTGTCTTTATTCCTACATCCCTTTAAAATAAAGATGTTATTTTCATTTAAAATACGGGTATAAGACTGTCGGCTACAATGGTTCTTCAATTTTTGTATGTCCACATTTAGTAACAGATGACCGATGCCCCCAAACGACTTTTAATTATCAATGTGAACTTTAATTGTGGTAATTACTGGAGCATCCGAAAAAAGGACTGCATTTCACACCCCATCCCTCCCAGAGGCTCATTTTCGAAACCACAGTCAAGTAATATTTACAACCCTGATTCACCCTGGAGGGCTGCTTTCTTTGAGTGGATGCATCTAAATACACGTTGTTTTTTAAAATCATGATATTTGTTGTATTTGAGGTCAGATAAAAGCGACATTCCTTAGATCCCAGAACAGTATTTGAGTGACGCCTGCCTGTAACGTCGAGGACAGGGCGATGAACGAGCTCAGAGTAAAGGTTCAAGCAGGCAAAGAGCAGGGGTCACAGTCTGTAACCCCCACATTACCTGGGACATGTTTGGGTGTCAGGGGGAGTTATGCACAGAACAGCTCTCCATGGGGGGCTGCGGCCCCATGAACGCCATCACAGCTGAAGCAAGGTGTCATTGAGAGCAGGGGTCACAGCTTGTAACCCCCACATTACCTGGGACATGTTTGGGTGTCAGGGGGAGTTATACACAGAGCAGCTCTCCATGGGGGGCTGCGGCCCCCTGAACGCTATCACAGCTGAAGTAAGACTGTATGGGTTAAATGAGCACCATATAGTATCAGTCCTTGTGCACCCGTCAGCTGAGGCTGCCCCTCCCCCCACACACTCGCTGTTTCAGCCCTTTCAGCCTCTCTCGGCTCTCACTTCATTATTCTCCTGTCGCCCCGATCGGAGTTTACCAAATACTTATAAAGTATGTTAGACTAAAGACATGGGGATGTAATGCCAGACAGACAGCACAGGGCTAAACAAGCATTGGCAATGCAAGAGGTCTCTCTTTTATGTGAGTTTGAGCTCTTGGCATTGTATATGAAAAGGACTTTTATTCATGTTTTGGTTTTTAAAATGTAAATAAAAGGCTTGGTCATTTACAATGCCAAGAGCTCAAACGCGTGTACATGCGAGACCCTTTGCATTGTCAATGCTTGTTGAGTTCACTCCCCTCTCCTGCAGGTTCCTGTCGGATGAATGCTTTGTTTTCTGTGGTTCGATGTATCTTCCTTCCATGGCCGCTCTGGACAAGGAGTCGCCATCCTTTGAAGCTGCCGGGTTTGTATCGGTCTGGAAGGACACATGGACAACAAGCTTTGGCAATGCAATAGGTCTGGCGTTTGCGAGAGTTTAAGCTATTAGCATTGTAAATGTCAATGCCTTTTATTTATTTTATTTAAAACCAACACAGAAATGAAAGGCCTTGTCATTTGCAATGCCAATAGCTCAAACACTGTAAACGCGAGACCTATTGCATGGCAACTGCTTGTTCACTGAGACCTGCCACCTAGCGCCTGGATACCCTCACAGGGGATTAGCAGCGCTACAAAACACTGGTCGGTTGATTCAGCACCCCGCAAGGGAGGGTTTTAGAATCAAAACCCGTCACCAGCCCTACACATAGTTCCATATGTGACTAACAATGCACGGCTCCAGAGAGAGGCCCGTATGTAAATACCGGTACCCAGCCCACACCTATAGGATATCACACCTGTAGGACATCAGCCAATCACAGCTCCCCCAGGGGTGATGAACCCCGTGAAGCTCCGCACATGCTGACCGAAGGCGCCCAGCCTCGTGCATACAAGAGGTGAGTCCACAGGCGCTGGGTCCTGTGAGGCAGCGCTGAAGCACACAGGTCAGGCCTACAGGCTCAGCACTGTTGTACAGGTGAATCCACAGGTGCTGGGTCCTGTTAGGCAACGCTGAAGCACACAGTTCAGGCCTACAGGCTCATCACTGTTGTACAGGTGAATCCACAGGCGCTGGGTCCTGTGAGGCACACAGGACAGGCCTACAGGCTCATCACTGTTGTACAGGTGAATCCACAGGTGCTGGGTCCTGTGAGGCAGCGCTGAAGCACACAGGTCAGGCCTACAGGCTCAGCACTGTTGTACAGGTGAATCCACAGGTGCTGTGTCCTGTTAGGCAACGCTGAAGCACACAGTTCAGGCCTACAGGCTCATCACTGTTGTACAGGTGAATCCACAGGCGCTGGGTCCTGTGAGGCACACAGGACAGGCCTACAGGCTCAGCACTGTTGTACAGGTGAATCCACAGGTGCTGGGTCCTGTTAGGCAACGCTGAAGCACACAGTTCAGGCCTACAGGCTCATCACTGTTGTACAGGTGAATCCACAGGCGCTGGGTCCTGTGAGGCACACAGGACAGGCCTACAGGCTCATCACTGTTGTACAGGTGAATCCACAGGCGCTGGGTCCTGTGAAGGACACAGGTCAGACCTACAGGCTCAGCACTGTTGTACAGGTGAATCCACAGGTGCTGGGTCCTGTTAGGCAACGCTGAAGCACACAGTTCAGGCCTACAGGCTAATCACTGTTGTACAGGTGAATCCACAGGCGCTGGGTCCTGTGAGGCACACAGGACATGCCTACAGGCTCATCACTGTTGTACAGGTGAATCCACAGGTGCTGGGTCCTGTTAGGCAACGCTGAAGCACACAGTTCAGGCCTACAGGCTCATCACTGTTGTACAGGTGAATCCACAGGCGCTGGGTCCTGTGAGGCACACAGGACAGGCCTACAGGCTCATCACTGTTGTACAGGTGAATCCACAGGCGCTGGGTCCTGTGAAGGACACAGGTCAGACCTACAGGCTCAGCACTGTTGTACAGGTGAATCCACAGGTGCTGGGTCCTGTTAGGCAACGCTGAAGCACACAGTTCAGGCCTACAGGCTCATCACTGTTGTACAGGTGAATCCACAGGCGCTGGGTCCTGTGAGGCACACAGGACAGGCCTACAGGCTCATCACTGTTGTACAGGTGAATCCACAGGCGCTGGGTCCTGTGAGGCACACAGGACAGGCCTACAGGCTCATCACTGTTGTACAGGTGAATCCACAGGTGCTGGGTCCTGTGAAGGACACAGGACAGGCCTACAGGCTCATCACTGTTGTACAGGTGAATCCACAGGTGCTGGGTCCTGTGAAGGACACAGGTCAGACCTACAGGCTCATCACTGTTGTACAGGTGAATCCACAGGCGCTGGGTCCTGTGAAGGACACAGGTCAGACCTACAGGCTCATCACTGTTGTACAGGTGAATCCACAGGTGCTGGGTCCTGTGAAGGACACAGGTCAGACCTACAGGCTCATCACTGTTGTACAGGTGAATCCACAGGCGCTGGGTCCTGTGAAGGACACAGGTCAGACCTACAGGCTCATCACTGTTGTACAGGTGAATCCACAGGTGCTGGGTCCTGTGAAGGACACAGGTCAGACCTACAGGCTCATCACTGTTGTACAGGTGAATCCACAGGCGCTGGGTCCTGTGAAGGACACAGTTCAGACCTACAGGCTCATCACTGTTGTACAGGTGAATCCACAGGCGCTGGGTCCTGTGAGGCACACAGGACAGGCCTACAGGCTCATCACTGTTGTACAGGGGAATCCACAGGCGCTGGGTCCTGTGAAGGACACAGGTCAGACCTACAGGCTCATCACTGTTGTACAGGTGAATCCACGGGCGCTGGGTCCTGTGAAGGACACAGGTCAGACCTACAGGCTCATCACTGTTGTACAGGTGAATCCACAGGCGCTGGGTCCTGTGAAGGACACAGGTCAGACCTACAGGCTCATCACTGTTGTACAGGTGAATCCACAGGCGCTGGGTCCTGTGAAGGACACAGGACAGGCCTACAGGCTCATCACTGTTGTACAGGTGAATCCACAGGCGCTGGGTCCTGTGAAGGACACAGGACAGGCCTACAGGCTCATCACTGTTGTACAGGTGAATCCACAGGCGCTGGGTCCTGTGAGGCACACAGGACAGGCCTACAGGCTCATCACTGTTGTACAGGTGAATCCACAGGCGCTGGGTCCTGTGAGGCACACAGAACAGGCCTACAGGCTCATCACTGTTGTACAGGTGAATCCACAGGCGCTGGGTCCTGTGAGGCACACAGAACAGGCCTACAGGCTCATCACTGTTGTACAGGTGAATCCACAGGTGCTGGGTCCTGTGAAGGACACAGGACAGGCCTACAGGCTCATCACTGTTGTACAGGTGAATCCACAGGTGCTGGGTCCTGTGAAGGACACAGGTCAGACCTACAGGCTCATCACTGTTGTACAGGTGAATCCACAGGCGCTGGGTCCTGTGAAGGACACAGGTCAGACCTACAGGCTCATCACTGTTGTACAGGTGAATCCACAGGTGCTGGGTCTTGTGAAGGACACAGGTCAGACCTACAGGCTCATCACTGTTGTACAGGTGAATCCACAGGCGCTGGGTCCTGTGAAGGACACAGTTCAGACCTACAGGCTCATCACTGTTGTACAGGTGAATCCACAGGCGCTGGGTCCTGTGAGGCACACAGGACAGGCCTACAGGCTCATCACTGTTGTACAGGGGAATCCACAGGCGCTGGGTCCTGTGAAGGACACAGGTCAGACCTACAGGCTCATCACTGTTGTACAGGTGAATCCACGGGCGCTGGGTCCTGTGAAGGACACAGGTCAGACCTACAGGCTCATCACTGTTGTACAGGTGAATCCACAGGCGCTGGGTCCTGTGAAGGACACAGGTCAGACCTACAGGCTCATCACTGTTGTACAGGTGAATCCACAGGCTCTGGGTCCTGTGAAGGACACAGGACAGGCCTACAGGCTCATCACTGTTGTACAGGTGAATCCACAGGCGCTGGGTCCTGTGAAGGACACAGGACAGGCCTACAGGCTCATCACTGTTGTACAGGTGAATCCACAGGCGCTGGGTCCTGTGAGGCACACAGGACAGGCCTACAGGCTCATCACTGTTGTACATGTGAATCCACAGGTGCTGGGTCCTGTGAAGGACACAGGACAGGCCTATAGGCTCATCACTGTTGTACAGGTGAATCCACATGTGCTGGGTCCTGTGAAGGACACAGGTCAGACCTACAGGCTCATCACTGTTGTACAGGTGAATCCACAGGTGCTGGGTCCTGTGAAGGACACAGGTCAGACCTACAGGCTCATCACTGTTGTACAGGTGAATCCACAGGCGCTGGGTCCTGTGAGGCACACAGGACAGGCCTACAGGCTCATCACTGTTGTACAGGGGAATCCACAGGCGCTGGGTCCTGTGAAGGACACAGGTCAGACCTACAGGCTCATCACTGTTGTACAGGTGAATCCACAGGCGCTGGGTCCTGTGAAGGACACAGGTCAGACCTACAGGCTCATCACTGTTGTACAGGTGAATCCACAGGCGCTGGGTCCTGTGAAGGACACAGGACAGGCCTACAGGCTCATCACTGTTGTACAGGTGAATCCACAGGCGCTGGGTCCTGTGAAGGACACAGGTCAGACCTACAGGCTCATCACTGTCGTACAGGTGAATCCAGAGGCGCTGGGTCCTGTGAGGCACACAGGACAGGCCTACAGGCTCATCACTGTCGTACAGGTGAATCCACAGGCGCTGGGTCCTGTGAGGCAGCGCTGAAGCACGCAGGACAGGCTTACAGGCTCAGCACTGTTGTACAGGTGAATCCACAGGTGCTGGGTCCTGTTAGGCAACGCTGAAGCACACAGTTCAGGCCTACAGGCTCATCACTGTTGTACAGGTGAATCCACAGGCGCTGGGTCCTGTGAGGCACACAGGACAGGCCTACAGGCTCATCACTGTTGTACAGGTGAATCCACAGGTGCTGGGTCCTGTGAGGCACACAGGACAGGCCTACAGGCTCATCACTGTTGTACAGGTGAATCCACAGGTGCTGGGTCCTGTGAAGGACACAGGACAGGCCTACAGGCTCATCACTGTTGTACAGGTGAATCCACAGGTGCTGGGTCCTGTGAAGGACACAGGTCAGACCTACAGGCTCATCACTGTTGTACAGGTGAATCCACAGGCGCTGGGTCCTGTGAAGGACACAGGTCAGACCTACAGGCTCATCACTGTTGTACAGGTGAATCCACAGGCGCTGGGTCCTGTGAAGGACACAGGTCAGACCTACAGGCTCATCACTGTTGTACAGGTGAATCCACAGGCGCTGGGTCCTGTGAAGGACACAGGTCAGACCTACAGGCTCATCACTGTTGTACAGGTGAATCCACAGGTGCTGGGTCCTGTGAAGGACACAGGTCAGACCTACAGGCTCATCACTGTTGTACAGGTGAATCCACAGGCGCTGGGTCCTGTGAGGCACACAGTTCAGACCTACAGGCTCATCACTGTTGTACAGGTGAATCCACAGGCGCTGGGTCCTGTGAGGCACACAGGACAGGCCTACAGGCTCATCACTGTTGTACAGGGGAATCCACAGGCGCTGGGTCCTGTGAAGGACACAGGTCAGACCTACAGGCTCATCACTGTTGTACAGGTGAATGCACAGGCGCTGGGTCCTGTGAAGGACACAGGTCAGACCTACAGGCTCATCACTGTTGTACAGGTGAATCCACAGGCGCTGGGTCCTGTGAAGGACACAGGACAGGCCTACAGGCTCATCACTGTTGTACAGGTGAATCCACAGGCGCTGGGTCCTGTGAAGGACACAGGACAGGCCTACAGGCTCATCACTGTTGTACAGGTGAATCCACAGGCGCTGGGTCCTGTGAGGCACACAGGACAGGCCTACAGGCTCATCACTGTTGTACAGGTGAATCCACAGGCGCTGGGTCCTGTGAGGCACACAGGACAGGCCTACAGGCTCATCACTGTTGTACAGGTGAATCCACGGGCGCTGGGTCCTGTGAAGGACACAGGTCAGACCTACAGGCTCATCACTGTTGTACAGGTGAATCTTACCTGTGGCAGCGAGGAAAGCAGCGGCCAGCACGGCGTCCGTGACCCCCCTCATCTCTGCAGACGGACGGAGGCCCCCGGAGGAGGGATGTCGGTGAGTGAGGTCTGGGAGCGATGTGTGTTTTATCTTGACACGTGAGGTGCGTGCATGTATGTTGTCAGCGTCACGCAGACTGTGTGTGGGGTGTGTTGTGAGTCCCTCGGCTTCGAGTGACCCAGCCCAGCCCGCACAGCGACGACGGACAGGAGGCTTTACGACCAGAAATACAGGTTTTACTCCTGTGACGCGCCACCCGAGAACTGTAATTTCAAGGGGACGTTTGTTCAAACAGCCCCCCACCCCCCTAAAAAATGTGATTACAGACTCCAGAACTGAGGGTGTGGCGTAGCGACACGAACATATCTGAAATGACTTCATTCCAATCATTCAATGTTCAGAAAAATGTGACTCATTTTACTGTTTACATTTATAGCTTCTTGTTGCAGCGGGGGGAGGGGGGATGGGGGGTGCACGAGGTGTCTTCACCCCAGGGTCTGGAGTGCTCAGGGGGGGCACGGGGTGTCTTCACCCCAGGGTCTGGAGCGCTCAGGGGGGGCACGGGGTGTCTTCACCCCAGGGTCTGGAGCCCTGAGGTGGGCACGGGGTGTCTTCACCCCAGGGTCTGGAGCGCTCAGGGGGGGCACGGGGTGTCTTCACCCCAGGGTCTGGAGCGCTCAGGGGGGGCACGGGGTGTCTTCACTCCAGGGTCTGGAGCGCTCAGGGGGGGGCACGGGGTGTCTTCACCCCAGGGTCTGGAGCGCTCTGGGGGGGGCACGGGGTGTCTTCACCTCAGGGTCTGGAGCGCTCAGGGGGGGGCACGGGGTGTCTTCACCTCAGGGTCTGGAGCGCTCAGGGGGGGCACGGGGTGTCTTCACCCCAGGGTCTGGAGCGCTCACGGGGGGCACGGGGTGTCTTCACCCCAGGGTCTGGAGCGCTCAGGGGGGGCACGGGGTGTCTTCACTCCAGGGTCTGGAGCGCTCAGGGGGGGCACGGGGTGTCTTCACCTCAGGGTCTGGAGCGCTCAGGGGGGGGCACGGGGTGTCTTCACCCCAGGGTCTGGAGCGCTCAGGGGGGGCACGGGGTGTCTTCACCCCAGGGTCTGGAGCATGAGGGGGGCACGGGGTGTCTTCACCCCAGGGTCTGGAGCGCTCAGGGGGGGCACGGGGTGTCTTCACTCCAGGGTCTGGAGCGCTCAGGGGGGGGCACGGGGTGTCTTCACCTCAGGGTCTGGAGCGCTCAGGGGGGGGCACGGGGTGTCTTCACCCCAGGGTCTGGAGCGCTCAGGGGGGGCACGGGGTGTCTTCACCTCAGGGTCTGGAGCGCTCAGGGGGGGGCACGGGGTGTCTTCACCTCAGGGTCTGGAGCGCTCTGGGGGGGCACGGGGTGTCTTCACCCCAGGGTCTGGAGCATGAGGGGGGTACGAGGTGTCTTCACCCCAGGGTCTGGAGCCCTGAGGGGGGCACGGGGTGTCTTAACCCCAGGGTCTGGAGCCCCCAGGCGGGGGGCACGGGGTGTCTTCACCTCAGGGTCTGGAGCATGAGGGGGGCACGGGGTGTCTTCACCTCAGGATCTGGAGCGCTCAGGGGGGGCACGGGGTGTCTTCACCCCAGGGTCTGGAGCGCTCAGGGGGGGCACGGGGTGTCTTCACCCCAGGGTCTGGAGCGCTCAGGGGGGGCACGGGGTGTCTTCACCCCAGGGTCTGGAGCGCTCAGGGGGGGCACGGGGTGTCTTCACCTCAGGGTCTGGAGCATGAGGGGGGCACGGGGTGTCTTCACCCCAGGGTCCGGAGCATGAGGGGGGCACGGGGTGTCTTCACCCCAGGGTCTGGAGCGCTCAGGGGGGGCACGAGGTGTCTTCACCCCAGGGTCTGGAGCGCTCAGGGGGGGCACGGGGTGTCTTCACCCCAGGGTCTGGAGCGCTCAGGGGGGGCACGGGGTGTCTTCACCCCAGGGTCTGGAGCGCTCTGGGGGGGCACGGGGTGTCTTCACCCCAGGGTCTGGAGCGCTCTGGGGGGGCACGGGGTGTCTTCACCTCAGGGTCTGGAGCGCTCTGGGGGGGCACGGGGTGTCTTCACCCCAGGGTCTGGAGCCCTCAGGGGGGGCACGGGGTGTCTTCACCCCAGGGTCAGGAGCATGAGGGGGGCACAGGGTGTCTTCACCCCAGGGTCTGGAGCGCTCACGGGGGGCACGGGGTGTCTTCACCCCAGGGGCTGGAGCATGAGGGGGGCACAGGGTGTCTTCACCCCAGGGTCTGGAGCGCTCAGGGGGGGCACGGGGTGTCTTCACCCCAGGGTCTGGAGCGCTCTGGGGGGGCACGGGGTGTCTTCACCTCAGGGTCTGGAGCGCTCAGGGGGGGCACGGGGTGTCTTCACCCCAAGGTCTGGAGCGCTCTGGGGGGGCACGGGGTGTCTTCACCCCAAGGTCTGGAGCCCTCTGGGGGGGCACGGGGTGTCTTCACCCCAGGGTCTGGAGCATGAGGGGGGCACGGGGTGTCTTCACCCCAAGGTCTGGAGCGCTCACGGGGGGCACGGGGTGTCTTCACCCCAGGGTCTGGAGCGCTCAGGGGGGGCTCGGGGTGTCTTCACCCCAGGGTCTGGAGCATGAGGGGGGTACGAGGTGTCTTCACCCCAGGGTCTGGAGCCCTGAGGGGGGCACGGGGTGTCTTAACCCCAGGGTCTGGAGCCCCCAGGGGGGGGGCACGGGGTGTCTTCACCTCAGGGTCTGGAGCATGAGGGGGGCACGGGGTGTCTTCACCTCAGGATCTGGAGCGCTCAGGGGGGCACGGGGTGTCTTCACCCCAGGGTCTGGAGCGCTCAGGGGGGGCTCGGGGTGTCTTCACCCCAGGATCTGGAGCGCTCAGGGGGGGCACGGGGTGTCTTCACCCCAGGGTCTGGAGCGCTCAGGGGGGGCTCAGGGTGTCTTCACCCCAGGGTCTGGAGCGCTCAGGGGGGGCTCGGGGTGTCTTCACCCCAGGGTCTGGAGCGCTCAGGGGGGGCACGGGGTGTCTTCACTCCAGAGTCTGGAGCGCTCAGGGGGGGGCACGGGGTGTCTTCACCCCAGGGTCTGGAGCATGAGGGGGGCACAGGGTGTCTTCACCCCAGGGTCTAGAGCGCTCAGGGGGGGCCACGGGGTGTCTTCACCCCAGGGTCTGGAGCCCTCAGGGGGGCACGGGGTGTCTTCACCCCAGGGTCTGGAGCATGAGGGGGGAACGGGGTGTCCTCACCCCAGGGTCTGGAGCGCTCACGGGGGGCACGGGGTGTCTTCACCCCAGGGTCTGGAGCGCTCAGGGGGGGCACGGGGTGTCTTCACTCCAGGGTCTGGAGCGCTCAGGGGGGGGCACGGGGTGTCTTCACCCCAGGGTCTGGAGCGCTCAGGGGGGGCACGGGGTGTCTTCACCCCAGGGTCTGGAGCGCTCAGGGGGGGCACGAGGTGTCTTCACCCCAGGGTCCGGAGCATGAGGGGGGCACGGGGTGTCTTCACCCCAGGGTCCGGAGCATGAGGGGGGCACGGGGTGTCTTCACCCCAGGGTCTGGAGCGCTCAGGGGGGGCACGGGGTGTCTTCACCCCAGGGTCTGGAGCGCTCAGGGGGGGCACGGGGTGTCTTCACCCCAGGGTCTGGAGCGCTCAGGGGGGGGCACGAGGTGTCTTCACCCCAGGGTCCGGAGCATGAGGGGGGCACGAGGTGTCTTCACCCCAGGGTCCGGAGCATGAGGGGGGCACGGGGTGTCTTCACCCCAGGGTCTGGAGCGCTCAGGGGGGGCACGGGGTGTCTTCACCCCAGGGTCTGGAGCGCTCAGGGGGGGCACGGGGTGTCTTCACTCCAGGGTCTGGAGCGCTCAGGAGGGCACGGGGTGTCTTCACCCCATGGTCTGGAGCGCTCAGGGGGGCACGGGGTGTCTTCACCTCAGGGTCTGGAGCGCTCAGGGGGGCACGGGGTGTCTTCACCCCAGGGTCTGGAGCGCTCGGGGGGCACGGGGTGTCTTCACCTCAGGGTCTGGAGCGCTCAGGGGGGGCACGGGGTGTCTTCACCCCAGGGTCTGGAGCGCTCTGGGGGGGCACGGGGTGTCTTCACCTCAGGGTCTGGAGCGCTCTGGGGGGGCACGGGGTGTCTTCACCCCAGGGTCTGGAGCCCTCAGGGGGGGCACGGGGTGTCTTCACCCCAGGGTCTGGAGCATGAGGGGGGCACAGGGTGTCTTCACCCCAGGGTCTGGAGCGCTCACGGGGGGCACGGGGTGTCTTCACCACAGGGTCTGGAGCATGAGGGGGGCACGGGGTGTCTTCACCCCAGGGTCTGGAGCGCTCTGGGGGGGCACGGGGTGTCTTCACCCCAGGGTCTGGAGCCCTCAGGGGGGGCACGGGGTGTCTTCACCCCAGGGTCTGGAGCATGAGGGGGGCACAGGGTGTCTTCACCCCAGGGTCTGGAGCGCTCACGGGGGGCACGGGGTGTCTTCACCCCAGGGTCTGGAGCATGAGGGGGGCACGGGGTGTCTTCACCCCAGGGTCTGGAGCGCTCAGGGGGGGCTCGGGGTGTCTTCACCCCAGGGTCTGGAGCATGAGGGGGGTACGAGGTGTCTTCACCCCAGGGTCTGGAGCCCTGAGGGGGGCACGGGGTGTCTTAACCCCAGGGTCTGGAGCCCCCAGGGGGGGGGGCACGGGGTGTCTTCACCTCAGGGTCTGGAGCATGAGGGGGGCACGGGGTGTCTTCACCTCAGGATCTGGAGCGCTCAGGGGGGCACGGGGTGTCTTCACCCCAGGGTCTGGAGCGCTCAGGGGGGGCTCGGGGTGTCTTCACCCCAGGGTCTGGAGCGCTCAGGGGGGGCACGGGGTGTCTTCACCCCAGGGTCTGGAGCGCTCAGGGGGGGCTCAGGGTGTCTTCACCCCAGGGTCTGGAGCGCTCAGGGGGGGCTCGGGGTGTCTTCACCCCAGGGTCTGGAGCGCTCAGGGGGGGCACGGGGTGTCTTCACTCCAGAGTCTGGAGCGCTCAGGGGGGGGCACGGGGTGTCTTCACCCCAGGGTCTGGAGCATGAGGGGGGCACAGGGTGTCTTCACCCCAGGGTCTGGAGCGCTCAGGGGGGGGCACGGGGTGTCTTCACCCCAGGGTCTGGAGCCCTCAGGGGGGCACGGGGTGTCTTCACCCCAGGGTCTGGAGCATGAGGGGGGAACGGGGTGTCCTCACCCCAGGGTCTGGAGCGCTCACGGGGGGCACGGGGTGTCTTCACCCCAGGGTCTGGAGCGCTCAGGGGGGGCACGGGGTGTCTTCACTCCAGGGTCTGGAGCGCTCAGGGGGGGGCACGGGGTGTCTTCACCCCAGGGTCTGGAGCGCTCAGGGGGGGCACGGGGTGTCTTCACCCCAGGGTCTGGAGCGCTCAGGGGGGGGCACGAGGTGTCTTCACCCCAGGGTCCGGAGCATGAGGGGGGCACGGGGTGTCTTCACCCCAGGGTCCGGAGCATGAGGGGGGCACGGGGTGTCTTCACCCCAGGGTCTGGAGCGCTCAGGGGGGGCACGGGGTGTCTTCACCCCAGGGTCTGGAGCGCTCAGGGGGGGCACGGAGTGTCTTCACCCCAGGGTCTGGAGCGCTCAGGGGGGGGCACGAGGTGTCTTCACCCCAGGGTCCGGAGCATGAGGGGGGCACGAGGTGTCTTCACCCCAGGGTCCGGAGCATGAGGGGGGCACGGGGTGTCTTCACCCCAGGGTCTGGAGCGCTCAGGGGGGGCACGGGGTGTCTTCACCCCAGGGTCTGGAGCGCTCAGGGGGGGCACGGGGTGTCTTCACTCCAGGGTCTGGAGCGCTCAGGAGGGCACGGGGTGTCTTCACCCCAGGGTCTGGAGCGCTCAGGGGGGCACGGGGTGTCTTCACCTCAGGGTCTGGAGCGCTCAGGGGGGCACGGGGTGTCTTCACCCCAGGGTCTGGAACGCTCGGGGGGCACGGGGTGTCTTCACCTCAGGGTCTGGAGCGCTCAGGGGGGGCACGGGGTGTCTTCACCCCAGGGTCTGGAGCGCTCTGGGGGGGCACGGGGTGTCTTCACCTCAGGGTCTGGAGCGCTCTGGGGGGGCACGGGGTGTCTTCACCCCAGGGTCTGGAGCCCTCAGGGGGGGCACGGGGTGTCTTCACCCCAGGGTCTGGAGCATGAGGGGGGCACAGGGTGTCTTCACCCCAGGGTCTGGAGCGCTCACGGGGGGCACGGGGTGTCTTCACCACAGGGTCTGGAGCATGAGGGGGGCACGGGGTGTCTTCACCCCAGGGTCTGGAGCGCTCTGGGGGGGCACGGGGTGTCTTCACCCCAGGGTCTGGAGCCCTCAGGGGGGGCAGGGGGTGTCTTCACCCCAGGGTCTGGAGCATGAGGGGGGCACAGGGTGTCTTCACCCCAGGGTCTGGAGCGCTCACGGGGGGGCACGGGGTGTCTTCACCCCAGGGTCTGGAGCATGAGGGGGGCACGGGGTGTCTTCACCCCAGGGTCTGGAGCGCTCACGGGGGGCACGGGGTGTCTTCACCCCAGGGTCTGGAGCATGAGGGGGGTACGGGGTGTCTTCACCCCAAGGTCTGGAGCGCTCTGGGGGGGCACGGGGTGTCTTCACCCCAAGGTCTGGAGCCCTCTGGGGGGGCACGGGGTGTCTTCACCCCAGGGTCTGGAGCGCTCAGGGGGGCACGGGGTGTCTTCACCCCAAGGTCTGGAGCGCTCACGGGGGGCACGGGGTGTCCTCACCCCAGGGTCTGGAGCATGAGGGGGGCACAGGGTGTCTTCACACAGGGTCTGGAGCGCTCAGGGGGGGCTCGGGGTGTCTTCACCCCAGGGTCTGGAGCGCTCAGGGGGGGGCACGGGGTGTCTTCACCCCAGGGTCTGGAGCATGAGGGGGGTACGAGGTGTCTTCACCCCAGGGTCTGGAGCCCTGAGGGGGGCACGGGGTGTCTTAACCCCAGGGTCTGGAGCCCCCAGGGGGGGGGCACGGGGTGTCTTCACCTCAGGGTCTGGAGCATGAGGGGGGCACGGGGTGTCTTCACCTCAGGATCTGGAGCGCTCAGGGGGGCACGGGGTGTCTTCACCCCAGGGTCTGGAGCGCTCAGGGGGGGCTCAGGGTGTCTTCACCCCAGGGTCTGGAGCGCTCAGGGGGGCACGGGGTGTCTTCACCCCAGGGTCTGGAGCGCTCAGGGGGGGCTCAGGGTGTCTTCACCCAAGGGTCTGGAGCGCTCAGGGGGGGCTCGGGGTGTCTTCACCCCAGGGTCTGGAGCGCTCAGGGGGGGCACGGGGTGTCTTCACTCCAGAGTCTGGAGCGCTCAGGGGGGGGCACGGGGTGTCTTCACCCCAGGGTCTGGAGCATGAGGGGGGCACAGGGTGTCTTCACCCCAGGGTCTGGAGCGCTCAGGGGGGGGCACGGGGTGTCTTCACCCCAGGGTCTGGAGCCCTCAGGGGGGCACGGGGTGTCTTCACCCCAGGGTCTGGAGCATGAGGGGGGCATGGGGTGTCCTCACCCCAGGGTCTGGAGCGCTCACGGGGGGCACGGGGTGTCTTCACCCCAGGGTCTGGAGCGCTCAGGGGGGGCACGGGGTGTCTTCACTCCAGGGTCTGGAGCGCTCAGGGGGGGGCACGGGGTGTCTTCACCCCAGGGTCTGGAGCGCTCAGGGGGGGCACGGGGTGTCTTCACCCCAGGGTCTGGAGCGCTCAGGGGGGGCACGGGGTGTCTTCACTCCAGGGTCTGGAGCGCTCAGGGGGGGGCACGGGGTGTCTTCACCTCAGGGTCTGGAGCGCTCAGGGGGGGCACGGGGTGTCTTCACCTCAGGGTCTGGAGCGCTCAGGGGGGGGCACGGGGTGTCTTCACCTCAGGGTCTGGAGCGCTCTGGGGGGGCACGGGGTGTCTTCACCCCAGGGTCTGGAGCATGAGGGGGGTACGAGGTGTCTTCACCCCAGGGTCTGGAGCCCTGAGGGGGGCACGGGGTGTCTTAACCCCAGGGTCTGGAGCCCCCAGGGGGGGGGCACGGGGTGTCTTCACCTCAGGGTCTGGAGCATGAGGGGGGCACGGGGTGTCTTCACCTCAGGATCTGGAGCGCTCAGGGGGGGCACGGGGTGTCTTCACCCCAGGGTCTGGAGCGCTCAGGGGGGGCACGGGGTGTCTTCACCCCAGGGTCTGGAGCGCTCAGGGGGGGCACGGGGTGTCTTCACCTTAGTATCTGGAGCTCTCAGGGGGGGCACGGGGTGTCTTCACCCCAGGGTCTGGAGCGCTCAGGGGGGGCACGGGGTGTCTTCACCCCAGGGTCTGGAGCGCTCAGGGGGGGCACGGGGTGTCTTCACCTCAGGGTCTGGAGCATGAGGGGGGCACGGGGTGTCTTCACCCCAGGGTCCGGAGCATGAGGGGGGCACGGGGTGTCTTCACCCCAGGGTCTGGAGCGCTCAGGGGGGGCACGAGGTGTCTTCACCCCAGGGTCTGGAGCGCTCAGGAGGGGCACGGGGTGTCTTCACCCCAGGGTCTGGAGCGCTCAGGGGGGGCACGGGGTGTCTTCACCCCAGGGTCTGGAGCGCTCTGGGGGGGCACGGGGTGTCTTCACCCCAGGGTCTGGAGCGCTCTGGGGGGGCACGGGGTGTCTTCACCTCAGGGTCTGGAGCGCTCTGGGGGGGCACGGGGTGTCTTCACCCCAGGGTCTGGAGCCCTCAGGGGGGGCACGGGGTGTCTTCACCCCAGGGTCTGGAGCATGAGGGGGGCACAGGGTGTCTTCACCCCAGGGTCTGGAGCGCTCACGGGGGGCACGGGGTGTCTTCACCCCAGGGGCTGGAGCATGAGGGGGGCACAGGGTGTCTTCACCCCAGGGTCTGGAGCGCTCAGGGGGGCACGGGGTGTCTTCACCCCAGGGTCTGGAGCGCTCTGGGGGGGCACGGGGTGTCTTCACCTCAGGGTCTGGAGCGCTCAAGGGGGGCACGGGGTGTCTTCACCCCAAGGTCTGGAGCGCTCTGGGGGGGCACGGGGTGTCTTCACCCCAAGGTCTGGAGCCCTCTGGGGGGGCACGGGGTGTCTTCACCCCAGGGTCTGGAGCATGAGGGGGGCACGGGGTGTCTTCACCCCAAGGTCTGGAGCGCTCACGGGGGGCACGGGGTGTCTTCACCCCAGGGTCTGGAGCGCTCAGGGGGGGCTCGGGGTGTCTTCACCCCAGGGTCTGGAGCATGAGGGGGGTACGAGGTGTCTTCACCCCAGGGTCTGGAGCCCTGAGGGGGGCACGGGGTGTCTTAACCCCAGGGTCTGGAGCCCCCAGGGGGGGGCACGGGGTATCTTCACCTCAGGGTCTGGAGCATGAGGGGGGCACGGGGTGTCTTCACCTCAGGATCTGGAGCGCTCAGGGGGGCACGGGGTGTCTTCACCCCAGGGTCTGGAGCGCTCAGGGGGGGCTCGGGGTGTCTTCACCCCAGGGTCTGGAGCGCTCAGGGGGGGCTCAGGGTGTCTTCACCCCAGGGTCTGGAGCGCTCAGGGGGGGCTCGGGGTGTCTTCACCCCAGGGTCTGGAGCGCTCAGGGGGGCACGGGGTGTCTTCACCCCAGGGTCTGGAGCATGAGGGGGGCACAGGGTGTCTTCACCCCAGGGTCTGGAGCGCTCAGGGGGGGGCACGGGGTGTCTTCACCCCAGGGTCTGGAGCCCTCAGGGGGGCACGGGGTGTCTTCACCCCAGGGTCTGGAGCATGAGGGGGGAACGGGGTGTCCTCACCCCAGGGTCTGGAGCGCTCACGGGGGGCACGGGGTGTCTTCACCCCAGGGTCTGGAGCGCTCAGGGGGGGCACGGGGTGTCTTCACTCCAGGGTCTGGAGCGCTCAGGGGGGGGCACGGGGTGTCTTCACCCCAGGGTCTGGAGCGCTCAGGGGGGGCACGGGGTGTCTTCACCCCAGGGTCTGGAGCGCTCAGGGGGGGCACGGGGTGTCTTCACTCCAGGGTCTGGAGCGCTCAGGGGGGGGCACGGGGTGTCTTCACCTCAGGGTCTGGAGCGCTCAGGGGGGGCACGGGGTGTCTTCACCTCAGGGTCTGGAGCGCTCAGGGGGGGGCACGGGGTGTCTTCACCTCAGGGTCTGGAGCGCTCAGGGGGGCACGGGGTGTCTTCACCCCAGGGTCTGGAGCGCTCACGGGGGGCACGGGATGTCTTCACTCCAGGGTCTGGAGCGCTCAGGGGGGGGCACGGAGTGTCTTCACCTCAGGGTCTGGAGCGCTCAGGGGGGGCACGGGGTGTCTTCACCTCAGGGTCTGGAGCGCTCAGGGGGGGCACGGGGTGTCTTCACCTCAGGGTCTGGAGCGCTCTGGGGGGGCACGGGGTGTCTTCACCCCAGGGTCTTGGGCGCTCTGGGGGTGCACGGGATGTCTTCACCCCAGGGTCTGGAGCCCTCAGGGGGGCACGGGGTGTCTTCACCCCAGGGTCTGGAGCATGAGGGGGGCACGGGGTGTCTTCACCCCAGGGTCTGGAGCGCTCAGGGGGGGCACGGGGTGTCTGCACCCCAGGGTCTGGAGCGCTCAAGGGGGTACGGGGTGTCTTCACCCCAGGGTCTGGAGCGCTCAGGGGGGGGCACGGGGTGTCTTCACCCCAGGGTCTGGAGCGCTCTGGGGGGGCACGGGGTGTCTTCACCCCAAGGTCTGGAGCGCTCAGGGGGGGCACGGGGTGTCTTCACCCCAGGGGCTGGAGCATGAGGGGGGCACAGGGTGTCTTCACCCCAGGGTCTGGAGCGCTCAGGGGGCACGGGGTGTCTTCACCCCAGGGTCTGGAGCGCTCAGGGGGGGCTCGGGGTGTCTTCACCCCAGGGTCTGGAGCGCTCAGGGGGGGCTCGGGGTGTCTTCACCCCGGGTCTGGAGCGCTCAGGGGGGGCACGGGGTGTCTTCACCCCAGGGTCTGGAGCGCTCAGGGGGGGCTCGGGGTGTCTTCACCCCAGGGTCTGGAGCGCTCAGGGGGGGCTCGGGGTGTCTTCACCCCAGGGTCTAGAGCGCTCAGGGGGGGCACGGGGTGTCTTCACTCCAGGGTCTGGAGCGCTCAGGAGGGCACGGGGTGTCTTCACCCCAGGGTCTGGAGCGCTCAGGGGGGCACGGGGTGTCTTCACCTCAGGGTCTGGAGCGCTCAGGGGGGCACGGGGTGTCTTCACCCCAGGGTCTGGAACGCTCGGGGGGCACGGGGTGTCTTCACCTCAGGGTCTGGAGCGCTCAGGGGGGGCACGGGGTGTCTTCACCCCAGGGTCTGGAGCGCTCTGGGGGGCACGGGGTGTCTTCACCTCAGGGTCTGGAGCGCTCTGGGGGGGCACGGGGTGTCTTCACCCCAGGGTCTGGAGCCCTCAGGGGGGGCACGGGGTGTCTTCACCCCAGGGTCTGGAGCATGAGGGGGGCACAGGGTGTCTTCACCCCAGGGTCTGGAGCGCTCACGGGGGGCACGGGGTGTCTTCACCACAGGGTCTGGAGCATGAGGGGGGCACGGGGTGTCTTCACCCCAGGGTCTGGAGCGCTCTGGGGGGGCACGGGGTGTCTTCACCCCAGGGGTCTGGAGCCCTCAGGGGGGGCACGGGGTGTCTTCACCCCAGGGTCTGGAGCATGAGGGGGGCACAGGGTGTCTTCACCCCAGGGTCTGGAGCGCTCACGGGGGGGCACGGGGTGTCTTCACCCCAGGGTCTGGAGCATGAGGGGGGCACGGGGTGTCTTCACCCCAGGGTCTGGAGCGCTCACGGGGGGGGGCACGGGGTGTCTTCACCCCAGGGTCTGGAGCATGAGGGGGGTACGGGGTGTCTTCACCCCAAGGTCTGGAGCGCTCTGGGGGGGCACGGGGTGTCTTCACCCCAAGGTCTGGAGCCCTCTGGGGGGGCACGGGGTGTCTTCACCCCAGGGTCTGGAGCGCTCAGGGGGGCACGGGGTGTCTTCACCCCAAGGTCTGGAGCGCTCACGGGGGGCACGGGGTGTCCTCACCCCAGGGTCTGGAGCATGAGGGGGGCACAGGGTGTCTTCACACAGGGTCTGGAGCGCTCAGGGGGGGCTCGGGGTGTCTTCACCCCAGGGTCTGGAGCGCTCAGGGGGGGCACGGGGTGTCTTCACCCCAGGGTCTGGAGCATGAGGGGGGTACGAGGTGTCTTCACCCCAGGGTCTGGAGCCCTGAGGGGGGCACGGGGTGTCTTAACCCCAGGGTCTGGAGCCCCCGGGGGGGGGCACGGGGTGTCTTCACCTCAGGGTCTGGAGCATGAGGGGGGCACGGGGTGTCTTCACCTCAGGATCTGGAGCGCTCAGGGGGGCACGGGGTGTCTTCACCCCAGGGTCTGGAGCGCTCAGGGGGGGCTCGGGGTGTCTTCACCCCAGGGTCTGGAGCGCTCAGGGGGGCACGGGGTGTCTTCACCCCAGGGTCTGGAGCGCTCAGGGGGGGCTCAGGGTGTCTTCACCCAAGGGTCTGGAGCGCTCAGGGGGGGCTCGGGGTGTCTTCACCCCAGGGTCTGGAGCGCTCAGGGGGGGCACGGGGTGTCTTCACTCCAGAGTCTGGAGCGCTCAGGGGGGGGCACGGGGTGTCTTCACCCCAGGGTCTGGAGCATGAGGGGGGCACAGGGTGTCTTCACCCCAGGGTCTGGAGCGCTCAGGGGGGGGCACGGGGTGTCTTCACCCCAGGGTCTGGAGCCCTCAGGGGGGCACGGGGTGTCTTCACCCCAGGGTCTGGAGCATGAGGGGGGCATGGGGTGTCCTCACCCCAGGGTCTGGAGCGCTCACGGGGGGGCACGGGGTGTCTTCACCCCAGGGTCTGGAGCGCTCAGGGGGGGCACGGGGTGTCTTCACTCCAGGGTCTGGAGCGCTCAGGGGGGGGCACGGGGTGTCCTCACCCCAGGGTCTGGAGCATGAGGGGGGCACAGGGTGTCTTCACACAGGGTCTGGAGCGCTCAGGGGGGGCTCGGGGTGTCCTCACCCCAGGGTCTGGAGCATGAGGGGGGCACAGGGTGTCTTCACACAGGGTCTGGAGCGCTCAGGGGGGGCTCGGGGTGTCTTCACCCCAGGGTCTGGAGCGCTCAGGGGGGGGCACGGGGTGTCTTCACCCCAGGGTCTGGAGCATGAGGGGGGTACGAGGTGTCTTCACCCCAGGGTCTGGAGCCCTGAGGGGGGCACGGGGTGTCTTAACCCCAGGGTCTGGAGCCCCCAGGGGGGGGGCACGGGGTGTCTTCACCTCAGGGTCTGGAGCATGAGGGGGGCACGGGGTGTCTTCACCTCAGGATCTGGAGCGCTCAGGGGGGCACGGGGTGTCTTCACCCCAGGGTCTGGAGCGCTCAGGGGGGGCTCGGGGTGTCTTCACCCCAGGGTCTGGAGCGCTCAGGGGGGCACGGGGTGTCTTCACCCCAGGGTCTGGAGCGCTCAGGGGGGGCTCAGGGTGTCTTCACCCAAGGGTCTGGAGCGCTCAGGGGGGGCTCGGGGTGTCTTCACCCCAGGGTCTGGAGCGCTCAGGGGGGGCACGGGGTGTCTTCACTCCAGAGTCTGGAGCGCTCAGGGGGGGGCACGGGGTGTCTTCACCCCAGGGTCTGGAGCATGAGGGGGGCACAGGGTGTCTTCACCCCAGGGTCTGGAGCGCTCAGGGGGGGGCACGGGGTGTCTTCACCCCAGGGTCTGGAGCCCTCAGGGGGGCACGGGGTGTCTTCACCCCAGGGTCTGGAGCATGAGGGGGGCATGGGGTGTCCTCACCCCAGGGTCTGGAGCGCTCACGGGGGGCACGGGGTGTCTTCACCCCAGGGTCCGGAGCATGAGGGGGGCACGGGGTGTCTTCACCCCAGGGTCCGGAGCATGAGGGGGGCACGGGGTGTCTTCACCCCAGGGTCTGGAGCGCTCAGGGGGGGCACGGGGTGTCTTCACCCCAGGGTCTGGAGCGCTCAGGGGGGGCACGGGGTGTCTTCACCCCAGGGTCTGGAGCGCTCAGGGGGGGGCACGAGGTGTCTTCACCCCAGGGTCCGGAGCATGAGGGGGGCACGAGGTGTCTTCACCCCAGGGTCCGGAGCATGAGGGGGGCACGGGGTGTCTTCACCCCAGGGTCTGGAGCGCTCAGGGGGGGCACGGGGTGTCTTCACCCCAGGGTCTGGAGCGCTCAGGGGGGGCACGGGGTGTCTTCACTCCAGGGTCTGGAGCGCTCAGGAGGGCACGGGGTGTCTTCACCCCAGGGTCTGGAGCGCTCAGGGGGGCACGGGGTGTCTTCACCTCAGGGTCTGGAGCGCTCAGGGGGGCACGGGGTGTCTTCACCCCAGGGTCTGGAACGCTCGGGGGGCACGGGGTGTCTTCACCTCAGGGTCTGGAGCGCTCAGGGGGGGCACGGGGTGTCTTCACCCCAGGGTCTGGAGCGCTCTGGGGGGGCACGGGGTGTCTTCACCTCAGGGTCTGGAGCGCTCTGGGGGGCACGGGGTGTCTTCACCCCAGGGTCTGGAGCCCTCAGGGGGGGCACGGGGTGTCTTCACCCCAGGGTCTGGAGCATGAGGGGGGCACAGGGTGTCTTCACCCCAGGGTCTGGAGCGCTCACGGGGGGCACGGGGTGTCTTCACCACAGGGTCTGGAGCATGAGGGGGGCACGGGGTGTCTTCACCCCAGGGTCTGGAGCGCTCTGGGGGGGCACGGGGTGTCTTCACCCCAGGGTCTGGAGCCCTCAGGGGGGGCACGGGGTGTCTTCACCCCAGGGTCTGGAGCATGAGGGGGGCACAGGGTGTCTTCACCCCAGGGTCTGGAGCGCTCACGGGGGGGCACGGGGTGTCTTCACCCCAGGGTCTGGAGCATGAGGGGGGCACGGGGTGTCTTCACCCCAGGGTCTGGAGCGCTCACGGGGGGCACGGGGTGTCTTCACCCCAGGGTCTGGAGCATGAGGGGGGTACGGGGTGTCTTCACCCCAAGGTCTGGAGCGCTCTGGGGGGGCACGGGGTGTCTTCACCCCAAGGTCTGGAGCCCTCTGGGGGGGCACGGGGTGTCTTCACCCCAGGGTCTGGAGCGCTCAGGGGGGCACGGGGTGTCTTCACCCCAGGGTCTGGAGCGCTCACGGGGGGCACGGGGTGTCTTCACCCCAGGGTCTGGAGCATGAGGGGGGTACGGGGTGTCTTCACCCCAAGGTCTGGAGCGCTCTGGGGGGGCACGGGGTGTCTTCACCCCAAGGTCTGGAGCCCTCTGGGGGGCACGGGGTGTCTTCACCCCAGGGTCTGGAGCGCTCAGGGGGGCACGGGGTGTCTTCACCCCAAGGTCTGGAGCGCTCACGGGGGGCACGGGGTGTCTTCACCCCAGGGTCTGGAGCGCTCAGGGGGGGGCACGGGGTGTCTTCACCCCAGGGTCTGGAGCGCTCAGGGGGGGGCACGGGGTGTCTTCACCCCAGGGTCTGGAGCATGAGGGGGGCACAGGGTGTCTTCACCCCAGGGTCTGGAGCGCTCAGGGGGGGGCACGGGGTGTCTTCACCCCAGGGTCTGGAGCCCTCAGGGGGGCACGGGGTGTCTTCACCCCAGGGTCTGGAGCATGAGGGGGGCATGGGGTGTCCTCACCCCAGGGTCTGGAGCGCTCACGGGGGGCACGGGGTGTCTTCACCCCAGGGTCTGGAGCGCTCAGGGGGGGCACGGGGTGTCTTCACTCCAGGGTCTGGAGCGCTCAGGGGGGGCACGGGGTGTCTTCACCCCAGGGTCTGGAGCGCTCAGGGGGGGCACGGGGTGTCTTCACCCCAGGGTCTGGAGCGCTCAGGGGGGGCACGGGGTGTCTTCACTCCAGGGTCTGGAGCGCTCAGGGGGGGGCACGGGGTGTCTTCACCTCAGGGTCTGGAGCGCTCAGGGGGGGCACGGGGTGTCTTCACCTCAGGGTCTGGAGCGCTCAGGGGGGGCACGGGGTGTCTTCACCTCAGGGTCTGGAGCGCTCAGGGGGGGCACGGGGTGTCTTCACCCCAGGGTCTGGAGCGCTCACGGGGGGCACGGGGTGTCTTCACCCCAGGGTCTGGAGCGCTCAGGGGGGGCACGGGGTGTCTTCACTCCAGGGTCTGGAGCGCTCAGGGGGGGGCACGGGGTGTCTTCACCTCAGGGTCTGGAGCGCTCAGGGGGGGCACGGGGTGTCTTCACCTCAGGGTCTGGAGCGCTCAGGGGGGGGCACGGGGTGTCTTCACCTCAGGGTCTGGAGCGCTCTGGGGGGGCACGGGGTGTCTTCACCCCAGGGTCTGGAGCATGAGGGGGGTACGAGGTGTCTTCACCCCAGGGTCTGGAGCCCTGAGGGGGGCACGGGGTGTCTTAACCCCAGGGTCTGGAGCCCCCAGGGGGGGGGCACGGGGTGTCTTCACCTCAGGGTCTGGAGCATGAGGGGGGCACGGGGTGTCTTCACCTCAGGATCTGGAGCGCTCAGGGGGGGCACGGGGTGTCTTCACCCCAGGGTCTGGAGCGCTCAGGGGGGGCACGGGGTGTCTTCACCCCAGGGTCTGGAGCGCTCAGGGGGGGCACGGGGTGTCTTCACCTTAGTATCTGGAGCTCTCAGGGGGGGCACGGGGTGTCTTCACCCCAGGGTCTGGAGCGCTCAGGGGGGGCACGGGGTGTCTTCACCTCAGGGTCTGGAGCATGAGGGGGGCACGGGGTGTCTTCACCCCAGGGTCCGGAGCATGAGGGGGGCACGGGTTGTCTTCACCCCAGGGTCTGGAGCGCTCAGGGGGGGCACGAGGTGTCTTCACCCCAGGGTCTGGAGCGCTCAGGAGGGGCACGGGGTGTCTTCACCCCAGGGTCTGGAGCGCTCAGGGGGGGCACGGGGTGTCTTCACCCCAGGGTCTGGAGCGCTCTGGGGGGGCACGGGGTGTCTTCACCCCAGGGTCTGGAGCGCTCTGGGGGGGCACGGGGTGTCTTCACCTCAGGGTCTGGAGCGCTCTGGGGGGGCACGGGGTGTCTTCACCCCAGGGTCTGGAGCCCTCAGGGGGGGCACGGGGTGTCTTCACCCCAGGGTCTGGAGCATGAGGGGGGCACAGGGTGTCTTCACCCCAGGGTCTGGAGCGCTCACGGGGGGCACGGGGTGTCTTCACCCCAGGGGCTGGAGCATGAGGGGGGCACAGGGTGTCTTCACCCCAGGGTCTGGAGCGCTCAGGGGGGCACGGGGTGTCTTCACCCCAGGGTCTGGAGCGCTCTGGGGGGGCACGGGGTGTCTTCACCTCAGGGTCTGGAGCGCTCAGGGGGGGCACGGGGTGTCTTCACCCCAAGGTCTGGAGCGCTCTGGGGGGGCACGGGGTGTCTTCACCCCAAGGTCTGGAGCCCTCTGGGGGGGCACGGGGTGTCTTCACCCCAGGGTCTGGAGCATGAGGGGGGCACGGGGTGTCTTCACCCCAAGGTCTGGAGCGCTCACGGGGGGCACGGGGTGTCTTCACCCCAGGGTCTGGAGCGCTCAGGGGGGGCTCGGGGTGTCTTCACCCCAGGGTCTGGAGCATGAGGGGGGTACGAGGTGTCTTCACCCCAGGGTCTGGAGCCCTGAGGGGGGCACGGGGTGTCTTAACCCCAGGGTCTGGAGCCCCCAGGGGGGGGCACGGGGTATCTTCACCTCAGGGTCTGGAGCATGAGGGGGGCACGGGGTGTCTTCACCTCAGGATCTGGAGCGCTCAGGGGGGCACGGGGTGTCTTCACCCCAGGGTCTGGAGCGCTCAGGGGGGGCTCGGGGTGTCTTCACCCCAGGGTCTGGAGCGCTCAGGGGGGGCTCAGGGTGTCTTCACCCCAGGGTCTGGAGCGCTCAGGGGGGGCTCGGGGTGTCTTCACCCCAGGGTCTGGAGCGCTCAGGGGGGGCACGGGGTGTCTTCACCCCAGGGTCTGGAGCATGAGGGGGGCACAGGGTGTCTTCACCCCAGGGTCTGGAGCGCTCAGGGGGGGGCACGGGGTGTCTTCACCCCAGGGTCTGGAGCCCTCAGGGGGGCACGGGGTGTCTTCACCCCAGGGTCTGGAGCATGAGGGGGGAACGGGGTGTCCTCACCCCAGGGTCTGGAGCGCTCACGGGGGGCACGGGGTGTCTTCACCCCAGGGTCTGGAGCGCTCAGGGGGGGCACGGGGTGTCTTCACTCCAGGGTCTGGAGCGCTCAGGGGGGGGCACGGGGTGTCTTCACCCCAGGGTCTGGAGCGCTCAGGGGGGGCACGGGGTGTCTTCACCCCAGGGTCTGGAGCGCTCAGGGGGGGCACGGGGTGTCTTCACTCCAGGGTCTGGAGCGCTCAGGGGGGGCACGGGGTGTCTTCACCTCAGGGTCTGGAGCGCTCAGGGGGGGCACGGGGTGTCTTCACCTCAGGGTCTGGAGCGCTCAGGGGGGGGCACGGGGTGTCTTCACCTCAGGGTCTGGAGCGCTCAGGGGGGGCACGGGGTGTCTTCACCCCAGGGTCTGGAGCGCTCACGGGGGGCACGGGATGTCTTCACTCCAGGGTCTGGAGCGCTCAGGGGGGGGCACGGAGTGTCTTCACCTCAGGGTCTGGAGCGCTCAGGGGGGGCACGGGGTGTCTTCACCTCAGGGTCTGGAGCGCTCAGGGGGGGCACGGGGTGTCTTCACCTCAGGGTCTGGAGCGCTCTGGGGGGGCACGGGGTGTCTTCACCCCAGGGTCTTGGGCGCTCTGGGGGTGCACGGGATGTCTTCACCCCAGGGTCTGGAGCCCTCAGGGGGGCACGGGGTGTCTTCACCCCAGGGTCTGGAGCATGAGGGGGGCACGGGGTGTCTTCACCCCAGGGTCTGGAGCGCTCAGGGGGGGCACGGGGTGTCTGCACCCCAGGGTCTGGAGCGCTCAAGGGGGTACGGGGTGTCTTCACCCCAGGGTCTGGAGCGCTCAGGGGGGGGCACGGGGTGTCTTCACCCCAGGGTCTGGAGCGCTCTGGGGGGGCACGGGGTGTCTTCACCCCAAGGTCTGGAGCGCTCAGGGGGGGCACGGGGTGTCTTCACCCCAGGGGCTGGAGCATGAGGGGGGCACAGGGTGTCTTCACCCCAGGGTCTGGAGCGCTCAGGGGGGCACGGGGTGTCTTCACCCCAGGGTCTGGAGCGCTCAGGGGGGGCTCGGGGTGTCTTCACCCCAGGGTCTGGAGCGCTCAGGGGGGGCTCGGGGTGTCTTCACCCCGGGTCTGGAGCGCTCAGGGGGGGCACGGGGTGTCTTCACCCCAGGGTCTGGAGCGCTCAGGGGGGGCTCGGGGTGTCTTCACCCCAGGGTCTGGAGCGCTCAGGGGGGGCTCGGGGTGTCTTCACCCCAGGGTCTAGAGCGCTCAGGGGGGGCACGGGGTGTCTTCACTCCAGGGTCTGGAGCGCTCAGGAGGGCACGGGGTGTCTTCACCCCAGGGTCTGGAGCGCTCAGGGGGGCACGGGGTGTCTTCACCTCAGGGTCTGGAGCGCTCAGGGGGGCACGGGGTGTCTTCACCCCAGGGTCTGGAACGCTCGGGGGTCACGGGGTGTCTTCACCTCAGGGTCTGGAGCGCTCAGGGGGGGCACGGGGTGTCTTCACCCCAGGGTCTGGAGCGCTCTGGGGGGGCACGGGGTGTCTTCACCTCAGGGTCTGGAGCGCTCTGGGGGGGCACGGGGTGTCTTCACCCCAGGGTCTGGAGCCCTCAGGGGGGGCACGGGGTGTCTTCACCCCAGGGTCTGGAGCATGAGGGGGGCACAGGGTGTCTTCACCCCAGGGTCTGGAGCGCTCACGGGGGGCACGGGGTGTCTTCACCACAGGGTCTGGAGCATGAGGGGGGCACGGGGTGTCTTCACCCCAGGGTCTGGAGCGCTCTGGGGGGGCACGGGGTGTCTTCACCCCAGGGTCTGGAGCCCTCAGGGGGGCACGGGGTGTCTTCACCCCAGGGTCTGGAGCATGAGGGGGGCACAGGGTGTCTTCACCCCAGGGTCTGGAGCGCTCACGGGGGGGCACGGGGTGTCTTCACCCCAGGGTCTGGAGCATGAGGGGGGCACGGGGTGTCTTCACCCCAGGGTCTGGAGCGCTCACGGGGGGCACGGGGTGTCTTCACCCCAGGGTCTGGAGCATGAGGGGGGTACGGGGTGTCTTCACCCCAAGGTCTGGAGCGCTCTGGGGGGGCACGGGGTGTCTTCACCCCAAGGTCTGGAGCCCTCTGGGGGGGCACGGGGTGTCTTCACCCCAGGGTCTGGAGCGCTCAGGGGGGCACGGGGTGTCTTCACCCCAAGGTCTGGAGCGCTCACGGGGGGCACGGGGTGTCCTCACCCCAGGGTCTGGAGCATGAGGGGGGCACAGGGTGTCTTCACACAGGGTCTGGAGCGCTCAGGGGGGGCTCGGGGTGTCTTCACCCCAGGGTCTGGAGCGCTCAGGGGGGGGCACGGGGTGTCTTCACCCCAGGGTCTGGAGCATGAGGGGGGTACGAGGTGTCTTCACCCCAGGGTCTGGAGCCCTGAGGGGGGCACGGGGTGTCTTAACCCCAGGGTCTGGAGCCCCCAGGGGGGGGGCACGGGGTGTCTTCACCTCAGGGTCTGGAGCATGAGGGGGGCACGGGGTGTCTTCACCTCAGGATCTGGAGCGCTCAGGGGGGCACGGGGTGTCTTCACCCCAGGGTCTGGAGCGCTCAGGGGGGGCTCGGGGTGTCTTCACCCCAGGGTCTGGAGCGCTCAGGGGGGCACGGGGTGTCTTCACCCCAGGGTCTGGAGCGCTCAGGGGGGGCTCAGGGTGTCTTCACCCAAGGGTCTGGAGCGCTCAGGGGGGGCTCGGGGTGTCTTCACCCCAGGGTCTGGAGCGCTCAGGGGGGGCACGGGGTGTCTTCACTCCAGAGTCTGGAGCGCTCAGGGGGGGGCACGGGGTGTCTTCACCCCAGGGTCTGGAGCATGAGGGGGGCACAGGGTGTCTTCACCCCAGGGTCTGGAGCGCTCAGGGGGGGGCACGGGGTGTCTTCACCCCAGGGTCTGGAGCCCTCAGGGGGGCACGGGGTGTCTTCACCCCAGGGTCTGGAGCATGAGGGGGGCATGGGGTGTCCTCACCCCAGGGTCTGGAGCGCTCACGGGGGGCACGGGGTGTCTTCACCCCAGGGTCTGGAGCGCTCAGGGGGGGCACGGGGTGTCTTCACTCCAGGGTCTGGAGCGCTCAGGGGGGGGCACGGGGTGTCTTCACCCCAGGGTCTGGAGCGCTCAGGGGGGGCACGGGGTGTCTTCACCCCAGGGTCTGGAGCGCTCAGGGGGGGCACGGGGTGTCTTCACTCCAGGGTCTGGAGCGCTCAGGGGGGGCACGGGGTGTCTTCACCTCAGGGTCTGGAGCGCTCGGGGGGGCACGGGGTGTCTTCACCTCAGGGTCTGGAGCGCTCAGGGGGGGCACGGGGTGTCTTCACCTCAGGGTCTGGAGCGCTCAGGGGGGGCACGGGGTGTCTTCACCCCAGGGTCTGGAGCGCTCACGGGGGGCACGGGGTGTCTTCACCCCAGGGTCTGGAGCGCTCAGGGGGGGCACGGGGTGTCTTCACTCCAGGGTCTGGAGCGCTCAGGGGGGGCACGGGGTGTCTTCACCTCAGGGTCTGGAGCGCTCAGGGGGGGCACGGGGTGTCTTCACCCCAGGGTCTGGAGCGCTCAGGGGGGGGCACGGGGTGTCTTCACCCCAGGGTCTGGAGCATGAGGGGGGTACGAGGTGTCTTCACCCCAGGGTCTGGAGCCCTGAGGGGGGCACGGGGTGTCTTAACCCCAGGGTCTGGAGCCCCCAGGGGGGGGGCACGGGGTGTCTTCACCTCAGGGTCTGGAGCATGAGGGGGGCACGGGGTGTCTTCACCTCAGGATCTGGAGCGCTCAGGGGGGCACGGGGTGTCTTCACCCCAGGGTCTGGAGCATGAGGGGGGCATGGGGTGTCCTCACCCCAGGGTCTGGAGCGCTCACGGGGGGCACGGGGTGTCTTCACCCCAGGGTCTGGAGCGCTCAGGGGGGCACGGGGTGTCTTCACTCCAGGGTCTGGAGCGCTCAGGGGGGGGCACGGGGTGTCTTCACCCCAGGGTCTGGAGCGCTCAGGGGGGCACGGGGTGTCTTCACCCCAGGGTCTGGAGCGCTCAGGGGGGGCACGGGGTGTCTTCACTCCAGGGTCTGGAGCGCTCAGGGGGGGCACGGGGTGTCTTCACCTCAGGGTCTGGAGCGCTCAGGGGGGGCACGGGGTGTCTTCACCTCAGGGTCTGGAGCGCTCAGGGGGGGCACGGGGTGTCTTCACTCCAGAGTCTGGAGCGCTCAGGGGGGGGCACGGGGTGTCTTCACCCCAGGGTCTGGAGCATGAGGGGGGCACAGGGTGTCATCACCCCAGGGTCTGGAGCGCTCAGGGGGGGGCACGGGGTGTCTTCACCCCAGGGTCTGGAGCCCTCAGGGGGGCACGGGGTGTCTTCACCCCAGGGTCTGGAGCATGAGGGGGGCATGGGGTGTCCTCACCCCAGGGTCTGGAGCGCTCACGGGGGGCACGGGGTGTCTTCACCCCAGGGTCTGGAGCGCTCAGGGGGGGCACGGGGTGTCTTCACTCCAGGTCTGGAGCGCTCAGGGGGGGGCACGGGGTGTCTTCACCCCAGGGTCTGGAGCGCTCAGGGGGGGCACGGGGTGTCTTCACCCCAGGGTCTGGAGCGCTCAGGGGGGCACGGGGTGTCTTCACTCCAGGGTCTGGAGCGCTCAGGGGGGGCACGGGGTGTCTTCACCTCAGGGTCTGGAGCGCTCAGGGGGGGCACGGGGTGTCTTCACCTCAGGGTCTGGAGCGCTCAGGGGGGGCACGGGGTGTCTTCACCTCAGGGTCTGGAGCGCTCAGGGGGGGCACGGGGTGTCTTCACCCCAGGGTCTGGAGCGCTCACGGGGGGCACGGGGTGTCTTCACCCCAGGGTCTGGAGCGCTCAGGGGGGGCACGGGGTGTCTTCACTCCAGGGTCTGGAGCGCTCAGGGGGGGCACGGGGTGTCTTCACCTCAGGGTCTGGAGCGCTCAGGGGGGGCACGGGGTGTCTTCACCTCAGGGTCTGGAGCGCTCAGGGGGGGGCACGGGGTGTCTTCACCTCAGGGTCTGGAGCGCTCTGGGGGGGCACGGGGTGTCTTCACCCCAGGGTCTGGAGCATGAGGGGGGTACGAGGTGTCTTCACCCCAGGGTCTGGAGCCCTGAGGGGGGCACGGGGTGTCTTAACCCCAGGGTCTGGAGCCCCCAGGGGGGGGGCACGGGGTGTCTTCACCTCAGGGTCTGGAGCATGAGGGGGGCACGGGGTGTCTTCACCTCAGGATCTGGAGCGCTCAGGGGGGGCACGGGGTGTCTTCACCCCAGGGTCTGGAGCGCTCAGGGGGGGCACGGGGTGTCTTCACCCCAGGGTCTGGAGCGCTCAGGGGGGGCACGGGGTGTCTTCACCCCAGGGTCTGGAGCGCTCAGGGGGGGCACGGGGTGTCTTCACCTCAGTATCTGGAGCTCTCAGGGGGGGCACGGGGTGTCTTCACCCCAGGGTCTGGAGCGCTCAGGGGGGGCACGGGGTGTCTTCACCCCAGGGTCTTGAGCGCTCAGGGGGGGCACGGGGTGTCTTCACCTCAGGGTCTGGAGCATGAGGGGGGCACGGGGTGTCTTCACCCCAGGGTCCGGAGCATGAGGGGGGCACGGGGTGTCTTCACCCCAGGGTCTGGAGCGCTCAGGGGGGGCACGAGGTGTCTTCACCCCAGGGTCTGGAGCGCTCAGGAGGGGCACGGGGTTGTCTTCACCCCAGGGTCTGGAGCGCTCAGGGGGGGCACGGGGTGTCTTCACCCCAGGGTCTGGAGCGCTCTGGGGGGGCACGGGGTGTCTTCACCCCAGGGTCTGGAGCGCTCTGGGGGGGCACGGGGTGTCTTCACCTCAGGGTCTGGAGCGCTCTGGGGGGGCACGGGGTGTCTTCACCCCAGGGTCTGGAGCCCTCAGGGGGGGCACGGGGTGTCTTCACCCCAGGGTCTGGAGCATGAGGGGGGCACAGGGTGTCTTCACCCCAGGGTCTGGAGCGCTCACGGGGGGCACGGGGTGTCTTCACCCCAGGGGCTGGAGCATGAGGGGGGCACAGGGTGTCTTCACCCCAGGGTCTGGAGCGCTCAGGGGGGCACGGGGTGTCTTCACCCCAGGGTCTGGAGCGCTCTGGGGGGGCACGGGGTGTCTTCACCTCAGGGTCTGGAGCGCTCAGGGGGGGCACGGGGTGTCTTCACCCCAAGGTCTGGAGCGCTCTGGGGGGGCACGGGGTGTCTTCACCCCAAGGTCTGGAGCCCTCTGGGGGGGCACGGGGTGTCTTCACCCCAGGGTCTGGAGCATGAGGGGGGCACGGGGTGTCTTCACCCCAAGGTCTGGAGCGCTCACGGGGGGCACGGGGTGTCTTCACCCCAGGGTCTGGAGCGCTCAGGGGGGGCTCGGGGTGTCTTCACCCCAGGGTCTGGAGCATGAGGGGGGTACGAGGTGTCTTCACCCCAGGGTCTGGAGCCCTGAGGGGGGCACGGGGTGTCTTAACCCCAGGGTCTGGAGCCCCCAGGGGGGGCACGGGGTGTCTTCACCTCAGGGTCTGGAGCATGAGGGGGGCACGGGGTGTCTTCACCTCAGGATCTGGAGCGCTCAGGGGGGCACGGGGTGTCTTCACCCCAGGGTCTGGAGCGCTCAGGGGGGGCTCGGGGTGTCTTCACCCCAGGGTCTGGAGCGCTCAGGGGGGGCTCAGGGTGTCTTCACCCCAGGGTCTGGAGCGCTCAGGGGGGGCTCGGGGTGTCTTCACCCCAGGGTCTGGAGCGCTCAGGGGGGGCATGGGGTGTCTTCACTCCAGAGTCTGGAGCGCTCAGGGGGGGGCACGGGGTGTCTTCACCCCAGGGTCTGGAGCATGAGGGGGGCACAGGGTGTCTTCACCCCAGGGTCTGGAGCGCTCAGGGGGGGGCACGGGGTGTCTTCACCCCAGGGTCTGGAGCCCTCAGGGGGGCACGGGGTGTCTTCACCCCAGGGTCTGGAGCATGAGGGGGGAACGGGGTGTCCTCACCCCAGGGTCTGGAGCGCTCACGGGGGGCACGGGGTGTCTTCACCTCAGGGTCTGGAGCGCTCAGGGGGGGGCACGGGGTGTCTTCACCTCAGGGTCTGGAGCGCTCAGGGGGGGCACGGGGTGTCTTCACCCCAGGGTCTGGAGCGCTCACGGGGGGCACGGGATGTCTTCACTCCAGGGTCTGGAGCGCTCAGGGGGGGGCACGGAGTGTCTTCACCTCAGGGTCTGGAGCGCTCAGGGGGGGCACGGGGTGTCTTCACCTCAGGGTCTGGAGCGCTCAGGGGGGGTGTTGGACTTTGGCCCTTAGGGCAGGTTCACCCCTAGACTTTTTGCTTGAAATGGTGACCTGGAGATGGTGATTTTTGGATTGTGCGCACTTTCACTGTGTCCCAGTGGAAAGTGCGTGCGCACTCTGAGTGCATGTGCTGAGCTAGGCCTGCCCGCCCATAGGAATGCATGGGGAATGTATGTGTCCCTGGTAGTTCCTGATGCGTGGGGTGTACAGGCTTGAGTCTGGTATGTGTGAACTCGTGAGAGTGAATGCTGCGAGATGGTGTATGCAGCATGTATGTGTCTAGTAGCGAAGCGCCATTTCTAGACATGGCTGTACGTGTGCTGTGAGGGTGCTGGCGTGTGATTGGCTGGAGCTGGCTGGCATGCCAGGCTCCAGGAAGTCTGGATGGGTCTGCCCGGTGGTGAGTGGGAGATCTGCATGAGTAATGTGTGGGAGGAGTGTACCTGTGTCCTGGATGGGCTGGGTTTTCCCCACACAATGCTGGCTCCGCCCCCCTGTGGTGTGTCTAATGACCCAAGCCCTGCCAGTGAATAGAGAGGGTGGTTGAGGTAAACAGAGTACTCAAGAACCAGCTGCGACTGGTTCCGCCCCCACTCTACACCCTTGAACAAAGGAATGCACTGTATAAAAATGGGGCTGTGTCCCCACTGAAGTTGTTCTCTTCCAGGATCCTGAGGGGGCTGTTGCTGCTGCTGCTGGGCCAGAGGACCGCCACTTGGGCTGTCTCCCTGCCTGGAGACCCAGTGAGCTGGCTCTGGGCCCAGCCTTGCCCCCTGCCTGCCCTGAAGGACTTTGCTGGACTCTGTTGTCCCTAGCGCTGGTGAGCGCTTCCTGATTTTCCTAGCGCCTGGGAGCGCTTCGTTTTGCTTGTAGCGCTGAGCGCGCTTTATTGCGACCCCTGGGAGCGCTGTGGTCACCCCTCTAGCGCTGAGGGGCGCTTTGCTTTTGGAAGCCGGAGCCCACCCGGCGTTGACCCCGCTCCGTGACGAGTCTTGAGCCCCCTGGCAGGTGCCCACCCTGCCCGGGACATTGCCGCCTTTCGAGCGCGTGCCCACCGCGCTTTATGGTAATTAAGGCCGGTGCCCACCCGGCATTGCCCCTCGAGATTCACCGCCGCAGCCCGGAGTGTTTTTAAAACGTTGCCGGGCCGCTGCCAAGTGCGACCCGGAAGTGGTTGGCCGGCCGGCCAATCAGTGAGCAGGCCGACCGGAAGTCCCGCCCCGCAGCCGCGACCTGGAAGTCAGGCAGGCCGGGGGCAGGACAGAGAAACAACCGGACGCAGACGGGAGGCCACCCCGTGCTCCAGGAAGAGAGAGAAGCCGGCGTCTTCTCTTGTCCCCCCCGGGCTCCCAAAGCGAGGGAGAGCCCAGGAGAGTGAGGGCAGAAGCCTGGCCGAGAGGAGCTGACGCCTCGAGGAGCCGCCGCCTCCCCTGACAGCCGGTGAGTGCGGGCGCCCCCGGGGTCACTTTTCCACCCCAGCGAGGCTCCCGTGTGAAGAGGAGAGCCCCGCCCGTCCGGAGGAAGCCGGTGAGTGGGGCCCCGGGGGCATTTCCTTTGCAAGTCCCAGAGAAGGACTCTACTGTTGGGCTGCATTTCTTTTGAGCCGGTCGAGGCTCCAACCGGCACCTTTGTTCATAGAGCCACGAGGGCTCTAGTGCCTCCCTGTTCCGCCGGGTCCCCTGAGAGGGACCCCACGACCCGCATTGGTTTCTGAGCCCTGAGAGAGGCTCTAGGCACCCCCATTTTGCTACGAGTCCGCAGGAGGGGGATTCCAAGGGGGCACAGTGGTTTTACGAGCCCTGAGAGGCTCGGGAGGGCCAGTCATTGGTGTAGCGCCCTGAGAAGGGCTCCTGAGTGCCTTTCCATTTGTGAAGAGCCCAGTGAGGCTCTGGAGGGCCACCTTTATTTCTTAGGGCCCGGAGAGAGGCTCCAGGCGCCAAAGTCGTTGTGAAGGGCCCAGAGAGGCTCAGGGGGCCATTTTGTTGCTGCAGAGCCTGTGAGGCTCCAGCGTTGGCCCCATCATTGTGCTACCCAGTTGCCCAGCACTTTGTGGGCAACTGCCACGTTTAGGCCCTGACTTTGGACACAGGGCGTCCTAGCCCCAACAAGGCCAGAGGGCCTAGGGACAGTCACAGGTGGTGACTTACGTGAGTTTGGCGCAATTGTTATTGTTTATGCACCTCTGAATGTATTGTGATGCATCATGTGTTTTCCTCCCTTACACCTCTGAATGAATGTTATGCATTGCATCATGTGTTTTCCTCTTACACCCCTACAGGTATTGTAATACATAGGTGGTTGTTTTCTCCCTAGTACAGGTGGTGCTAGTGAGGTCCTGGTTACCAGTGATTACTGGTTGTGTGCTATTTTGTGCTACATTCTATGTACTAAGTGCTATTTCTGAAAGTGCTACTTCTGATTCCTGACAGTGGTCCAGGTGGCCCTGTCTTGTAAATAATCCCTTGTAAATTCTGCCCGTGCCTCTGGCACATTGTAAAGTGTGTGTTTTATCTAATGTGTTTTGGTGTAATACAAAGGCTATTTTTATATAACCTTGTGTGGAGTTTCCTTTGTGGTGGGCCTTTGGTTGTTGTTGCTGGGGTGCGTGCGCAAATACTTAACCTACATCGCCTCCAAGTTTAGCCTTGCTGCTCGCGCCACGTTACCTAGAGGGTGAGTAGGGGTTATCTTGGCGTGTAACTCCCTTGCCCTGACTTGGGTGTGGTGGTCTCTGACTGACTTTGGCGAAAGCCCTGGCCAGCCGGGGATCCCATTTCCAACATTGGCGGCAAGCGGTGGGATAAGGATTTGTGTTTGCGTTGTACCTTAGTAGTAACTGGCCATACCACAAAACTCTGCATTTTAGATGACCACATTTTAGGGGATTGTATTGTTTTTGAAATTCCATTGTTTCTTCTCCTGAAGAGTGTCATTTGATTGTGTTCAGTACATTTGTCCCCCGCCCTGCTTCCAGAGTTTGGTACCTGTGTCGCTTTTGGTCAGGTTGAGAAGTCAGGGGTGGTAGAAACTGCCTTACCGATCAGGGGAGGGTGTGTGTGGATGAATGGTGTGTTTTCCTGGACGCATGAGTATGAGTTCTCTTTGATAAGGAGATTGTTGAAGTTTTGGAATTGTGTCCTCTTACTTCAGATTGTTAAGTCCCCTGTGTTGCACGTGTCTGTGATCATCTTGCCAAGATGGAGTCTGCTTTTAATGTCTGGGGTCTGTTTTTGCATGAACTGAGAGAGTTTTGCGAAGAGAGAGACATTGCAGTGAATGAGTCAGACACCCAGTCCCAACTTAGGGGTAACCTGATCCAATGGCAGAAGGATGACTGGGAGCGTGAGCACAGTGCGGAGAGGGCCCGGGTCTCACACCATGAGGGTGGTGGGTCAGAGGGGAGCCCTGAAGAGTCTGAGGAGGAAGAAGATGATAGCACAGGGACGCCAGCAGAGAGTGAGGACCCCATAGATAGGGAGTCCCTTGCTGGGTCCAGTTTAGGAGGCAGCGCCTCATCCCTTTCCCTGTCCCCAGAGGAGCTGGAAGATAGGAGGAGAGAAAGGGAGCACCAGCTGGCTTTAGAGAAGCTCAGGTTGGAGCATGCCCAGGCTATGGCACAGCTGGGCATTAGAAAGCAACAGCTGGAGGTTAAGAAGCAACAGCTGGAGACCGAGAGGGTCTTAGCGCAGGACAGGATAGAGGAGGCTGAGAGGGCCGCCACCAGAGGCAAAGTAGCTCTGGAGGGTAGACTATCCCCTGCGCGCAGTGTTGAGTGTCTGGATCCCCCAGGGTGGGTTGGGTCCAGTGGTGGCAGCTATTTAAATCTCAGTCTAGAAAGTCCCAGTTCCCAGAGTATGGTTCCTGTTTCCCCAGAGGAGGAGAATAGGTTGAGGTTTAGGAACCTTAGGAAACCGTCTCATCAGTCTTGGGAAGACTTTGAGGATGACTGTTGTGAAGCCCTGTGTGATTGGGTACGGGAGCCCACGAAATGTGATTGGGACCTATTGCTCGATATGTTTCTCAGAGAGCAGTTGCTCAGTTGTTGTTCACCAGGGTTGCGCCAACACCTGTTAGGGTGTGGATTGTCTGAACCATGTGAGCTGGCAGAGGAAGCAGACCGCTGGGAAGGGACCAGAGGTTCTGTAGAGTCATTGGTGAGTGACTCCAAAAGTAGTGGGTCAGGGATCTTCCAGCCCAGCGTGGTGGAAGAGGCTCAGTGTAGCCCAGCTAGGTCCCTGGTTAGTGAGAAGGGTGTAGGGGCTGACTGCCTGGCTCAGTGGAGCAGGAGTCAGTGGGTGGCTGAGAGCCCCCAGAGGCCCGAAGCCCTGTCTCAGAACCTGGGTGGTTTCTTGAGGGAACACCAGGTTGGGGACCTAGGCTGTCCTGTTAACCCATTTGAGGAGGATCTCCTAGTGAGTAGAGGACCTGGAGCGTCTGTAACCAGAGCTCCTATGGTTCTAGAGTCTGGCAGTACCGCTCCGGTAGGGAGGGTACAGGAGTCCAGAGTGAGGAGTGATTGGGGGAGTTCCCCAGTGGAAGGACCAGTGGGTCAGGGACTACCCAGTTGGGCTAGGTTCCCGTGTAGTGACCATGGTGACACCACTTCTGGTCTGGGGGATCTTCACGCACTGTCAGGTGGACAGAGGGCGGGAGATCTGCGCCAGACAGACAGTCACGCAACAGATGTGACATTTGTTAGCCTCAGGGGGATTGCGTGTGAATCCCCAGAAGTCCGGGAGTGCCAGGCAATTGTTCCACCGAAGGTTTTAGACCAGAGGTTGGAAGGCCAGGTTCAGGATCAGCCTGACCTGAAGGGTAGGACGACTGTAACCAGTGTCCTGACCGGTTCTTCTTCCAGAGGAACTTCTCCAGGTGGGAGAGGGCAGACCTCTGGAAGGGGGTGCAGAGGGTGGGAGAGCCCACCTCTGACCCCGGTGCAACCGGAGTGGATAAGTCCTGGGTTGGAATGGCGTTCTAGGGGTACCCCTCGCAGAGGGAGGAGGAACCCTAGGAGAAGAGGTAGGGGGAGGAGAGCCTTCCCCGAGACTCCTGGTCCGCCTGAGGTTGTAGGCCCTAGGCTGAAGTACCAGTGGCAGTCTAGTCCTGTCTTGCAGACAGGAAGAGTGGAAAATGGCTCCTATGTGCCAGGGGTTACTACCCCCCGCTCTGCGAATTGGCATGGACCAGTGGCACCTGGGTGGCCCAGGGCCTGGTCCTGGCCGCGGACAACTTGGGAGTACCAGTGGGGTAGCCCAGTTGGTCCAGACAGTGTGTTTAGAAGGAATCCCATGGGTTCACCGTGGCGTAGAACAGGAGGGTGTCCCTGCAGTTGTGGGCCCGCGTCCGTGTTCTATCGCCCCAAGCAGGGAAGTCCATCACGGTGGTGATTGGTCTCCCCTGCGTTTTGGCTGGAAGGGGGTTATGTTGGACTTTGGCCCTTAGGGCAGGTTCACCCCTAGACTTTTTGCTTGAAATGGTGACCTGGAGATGGTGATTTTTGGATTGTGCGCACTTTCACTGTGTCCCAGTGGAAAGTGCGTGCGCACTCTGAGTGCATGTGCTGAGCTAGGCCTGCCCGCCCATAGGAATGCATGGGGAATGTATGTGTCCCTGGTAGTTCCTGATGCGTGGGGTGTACAGGCTTGAGTCTGGTATGTGTGAACTCGTGAGAGTGAATGCTGCGAGATGGTGTATGCAGCATGTATGTGTCTAGTAGCGAAGCGCCATTTCTAGACATGGCTGTACGTGTGCTGTGAGGGTGCTGGCGTGTGATTGGCTGGAGCTGGCTGGCATGCCAGGCTCCAGGAAGTCTGGATGGGTCTGCCCGGTGGTGAGTGGGAGATCTGCATGAGTAATGTGTGGGAGGAGTGTACCTGTGTCCTGGATGGGCTGGGTTTTCCCCACACAATGCTGGCTCCGCCCCCCTGTGGTGTGTCTAATGACCCAAGCCCTGCCAGTGAATAGAGAGGGTGGTTGAGGTAAACAGAGTACTCAAGAACCAGCTGCGACTGGTTCCGCCCCCACTCTACACCCTTGAACAAAGGAATGCACTGTATAAAAATGGGGCTGTGTCCCCACTGAAGTTGTTCTCTTCCAGGATCCTGAGGGGGCTGTTGCTGCTGCTGCTGGGCCAGAGGACCGCCACTTGGGCTGTCTCCCTGCCTGGAGACCCAGTGAGCTGGCTCTGGGCCCAGCCTTGCCCCCTGCCTGCCCTGAAGGACTTTGCTGGACTCTGTTGTCCCTAGCGCTGGTGAGCGCTTCCTGATTTTCCTAGCGCCTGGGAGCGCTTCGTTTTGCTTGTAGCGCTGAGCGCGCTTTATTGCGACCCCTGGGAGCGCTGTGGTCACCCCTCTAGCGCTGAGGGGCGCTTTGCTTTTGGAAGCCGGAGCCCACCCGGCGTTGACCCCGCTCCGTGACGAGTCTTGAGCCCCCTGGCAGGTGCCCACCCTGCCCGGGACATTGCCGCCTTTCGAGCGCGTGCCCACCGCGCTTTATGGTAATTAAGGCCGGTGCCCACCCGGCATTGCCCCTCGAGATTCACCGCCGCAGCCCGGAGTGTTTTTAAAACGTTGCCGGGCCGCTGCCAAGTGCGACCCGGAAGTGGTTGGCCGGCCGGCCAATCAGTGAGCAGGCCGACCGGAAGTCCCGCCCCGCAGCCGCGACCTGGAAGTCAGGCAGGCCGGGGGCAGGACAGAGAAACAACCGGACGCAGACGGGAGGCCACCCCGTGCTCCAGGAAGAGAGAGAAGCCGGCGTCTTCTCTTGTCCCCCCCGGGCTCCCAAAGCGAGGGAGAGCCCAGGAGAGTGAGGGCAGAAGCCTGGCCGAGAGGAGCTGACGCCTCGAGGAGCCGCCGCCTCCCCTGACAGCCGGTGAGTGCGGGCGCCCCCGGGGTCACTTTTCCACCCCAGCGAGGCTCCCGTGTGAAGAGGAGAGCCCCGCCCGTCCGGAGGAAGCCGGTGAGTGGGGCCCCGGGGGCATTTCCTTTGCAAGTCCCAGAGAAGGACTCTACTGTTGGGCTGCATTTCTTTTGAGCCGGTCGAGGCTCCAACCGGCACCTTTGTTCATAGAGCCACGAGGGCTCTAGTGCCTCCCTGTTCCGCCGGGTCCCCTGAGAGGGACCCCACGACCCGCATTGGTTTCTGAGCCCTGAGAGAGGCTCTAGGCACCCCCATTTTGCTACGAGTCCGCAGGAGGGGGATTCCAAGGGGGCACAGTGGTTTTACGAGCCCTGAGAGGCTCGGGAGGGCCAGTCATTGGTGTAGCGCCCTGAGAAGGGCTCCTGAGTGCCTTTCCATTTGTGAAGAGCCCAGTGAGGCTCTGGAGGGCCACCTTTATTTCTTAGGGCCCGGAGAGAGGCTCCAGGCGCCAAAGTCGTTGTGAAGGGCCCAGAGAGGCTCAGGGGGCCATTTTGTTGCTGCAGAGCCTGTGAGGCTCCAGCGTTGGCCCCATCATTGTGCTACCCAGTTGCCCAGCACTTTGTGGGCAACTGCCACGTTTAGGCCCTGACTTTGGACACAGGGCGTCCTAGCCCCAACAAGGCCAGAGGGCCTAGGGACAGTCACAGGTGGTGACTTACGTGAGTTTGGCGCAATTGTTATTGTTTATGCACCTCTGAATGTATTGTGATGCATCATGTGTTTTCCTCCCTTACACCTCTGAATGAATGTTATGCATTGCATCATGTGTTTTCCTCTTACACCCCTACAGGTATTGTAATACATAGGTGGTTGTTTTCTCCCTAGTACAGGTGGTGCTAGTGAGGTCCTGGTTACCAGTGATTACTGGTTGTGTGCTATTTTGTGCTACATTCTATGTACTAAGTGCTATTTCTGAAAGTGCTACTTCTGATTCCTGACAGTGGTCCAGGTGGCCCTGTCTTGTAAATAATCCCTTGTAAATTCTGCCCGTGCCTCTGGCACATTGTAAAGTGTGTGTTTTATCTAATGTGTTTTGGTGTAATACAAAGGCTATTTTTATATAACCTTGTGTGGAGTTTCCTTTGTGGTGGGCCTTTGGTTGTTGTTGCTGGGGTGCGTGCGCAAATACTTAACCTACATCGCCTCCAAGTTTAGCCTTGCTGCTCGCGCCACGTTACCTAGAGGGTGAGTAGGGGTTATCTTGGCGTGTAACTCCCTTGCCCTGACTTGGGTGTGGTGGTCTCTGACTGACTTTGGCGAAAGCCCTGGCCAGCCGGGGATCCCATTTCCAACAGGGGGGCACGGGGTGTCTTCACCTCAGGGTCTGGAGCGCTCTGGGGGGGCACGGGGTGTCTTCACCCCAGGGTCTGGAGCGCTCTGGGGGTGCACGGGGTGTCTTCACCCCAGGGTCTGGAGCCCTCAGGGGGGCACGGGGTGTCTTCACCCCAGGGTCTGGAGCATGAGGGGGGCACGGGGTGTCTTCACCCCAGGGTCTGGAGCGCTCAGGGGGGGCACGGGGTGTCTTCACCCCAGGGTCTGGAGCGCTCAAGGGGGTACGGGGTGTCTTCACCCCAGGGTCTGGAGCGCTCAGGGGGGGGCACGGGGTGTCTTCACCCCAGGGTCTGGAGCGCTCTGGGGGGGCACGGGGTGTCTTCACCCCAAGGTCTGGAGCGCTCAGGGGGGGCACGGGGTGTCTTCACCCCAGGGGCTGGAGCATGAGGGGGGCACAGGGTGTCTTCACCCCAGGGTCTGGAGCGCTCAGGGGGGCACGGGGTGTCTTCACCCCAGGGTCTGGAGCGCTCAGGGGGGGCTCAGGGTGTCTTCACCCCAGGGTCTGGAGCGCTCAGGGGGGGCTCGGGGTGTCTTCACCCCGGGTCTGGAGCGCTCAGGGGGGGCACGGGGTGTCTTCACCCCAGGGTCTGGAGCGCTCAGGGGGGGCTCGGGGTGTCTTCACCCCAGGGTCTGGAGCGCTCTGGGGGGCACGAGGTGTCTTCACCCCAGGGTCTGGAGCGCTCAGGGGGGGCACGGGGTGTCTTCACCCCAGGGTCTGGAGCGCTTAGGGGGGGCACGGGGTGTCTTCACCTCAGGGTCTGGAGCATGAGGGGGGCACGGGGTATCTTCACCCCAGGGTCTGGAGCGCTCAGGGGGGGCACGGGGTGTCTTCACCCCAGGGTCTGGAGCATGAGGGGGGCACGGGGTGTCTTCACCCCAGGGTCTGGAGCATGAGGGGGGCACGGGGTGTCTTCACCTCAGGGTCTGGAGCATGAGGGGGGCACGGGGTGTCTTCACCTCAGGATCTGGAGCATGAGGGGGGCACGGGGTGTCTTCACCCCAGGGTCTGGAGCGCTCTGGGGGTGCACGGGGTGTCTTCACCCCAGGGTCTGGAGCCCTCAGGGGGGCACGGGGTGTCTTCACCCCAGGGTCTGGAGCGCTCAGGGGGGGCACGGGGTGTCTTCACCCCAGGGTCTGGAGCGCTCAGGGGGGGCACGGGGTGTCTTCACTCCAGGGTCTGGAGCGCTCAGGGGGGGCACGGGGTGTCTTCACCTCAGGGTCTGGAGCGCTCAGGGGGGGCACGGGGTGTCTTCACTCCAGGGTCTGGAGCGCTCAGGGGGGGGCACGGGGTGTCTTCACCCCAGGGTCTGGAGCGCTCAGGGGGGGGCACGGGGTGTCTTCACCTCAGGGTCTGGAGCGCTCAGGGGGGGGCACGGGGTGTCTTCACCTCAGGGTCTGGAGCGCTCAGGGGGGGCACGGGGTGTCTTCACCCCAGGGTCTGGAGCGCTCACGGGGGGCACGGGATGTCTTCACTCCAGGGTCTGGAGCGCTCAGGGGGGGGCACGGAGTGTCTTCACCCCAGGGTCTGGAGCATGAGGGGGGCACAGGGTGTCTTCACCCCAGGGTCTGGAGCGCTCAGGGGGGGGCACGGGGTGTCTTCACCCCAGGGTCTGGAGCCCTCAGGGGGGCACGGGGTGTCTTCACCCCAGGGTCTGGAGCATGAGGGGGGAACGGGGTGTCCTCACCCCAGGGTCTGGAGCGCTCACGGGGGGCACGGGGTGTCTTCACCCCAGGGTCTGGAGCGCTCAGGGGGGGCACGGGGTGTCTTCACTCCAGGGTCTGGAGCGCTCAGGGGGGGGCACGGGGTGTCTTCACCCCAGGGTCTGGAGCGCTCAGGGGGGGCACGGGGTGTCTTCACCCCAGGGTCTGGAGCGCTCAGGGGGGGCACGGGGTGTCTTCACTCCAGGGTCTGGAGCGCTCAGGGGGGGGCACGGGGTGTCTTCACCTCAGGGTCTGGAGCGCTCAGGGGGGGCACGGGGTGTCTTCACCTCAGGGTCTGGAGCGCTCAGGGGGGGGCACGGGGTGTCTTCACCTCAGGGTCTGGAGCGCTCAGGGGGGGCACGGGGTGTCTTCACCCCAGGGTCTGGAGCGCTCACGGGGGGCACGGGATGTCTTCACTCCAGGGTCTGGAGCGCTCAGGGGGGGGCACGGAGTGTCTTCACCTCAGGGTCTGGAGCGCTCAGGGGGGGCACGGGGTGTCTTCACCTCAGGGTCTGGAGCGCTCAGGGGGGGGCACGGGGTGTCTTCACCTCAGGGTCTGGAGCGCTCTGGGGGGGCACGGGGTGTCTTCACCCCAGGGTCTGGAGCGCTCTGGGGGTGCACGGGGTGTCTTCACCCCAGGGTCTGGAGCCCTCAGGGGGGCACGGGGTGTCTTCACCCCAGGGTCTGGAGCATGAGGGGGGCACGGGGTGTCTTCACCCCAGGGTCTGGAGCGCTCAGGGGGGGCACGGGGTGTCTTCACCCCAGGGTCTGGAGCGCTCAAGGGGGTACGGGGTGTCTTCACCCCAGGGTCTGGAGCGCTCAGGGGGGGGCACGGGGTGTCTTCACCCCAGGGTCTGGAGCGCTCTGGGGGGGCACGGGGTGTCTTCACCCCAAGGTCTGGAGCGCTCAGGGGGGGCACGGGGTGTCTTCACCCCAGGGGCTGGAGCATGAGGGGGGCACAGGGTGTCTTCACCCCAGGGTCTGGAGCGCTCAGGGGGGCACGGGGTGTCTTCACCCCAGGGTCTGGAGCGCTCAGGGGGGGCTCGGGGTGTCTTCACCCCAGGGTCTGGAGCGCTCTGGGGGGCACGAGGTGTCTTCACCCCAGGGTCTGGAGCGCTCAGGGGGGGCACGGGGTGTCTTCACCCCAGGGTCTGGAGCGCTTAGGGGGGGCACGGGGTGTCTTCACCTCAGGGTCTGGAGCATGAGGGGGGCACGGGGTATCTTCACCCCAGGGTCTGGAGCGCTCAGGGGGGGCACGGGGTGTCTTCACCCCAGGGTCTGGAGCATGAGGGGGGCACGGGGTGTCTTCACCCCAGGGTCTGGAGCATGAGGGGGGCACGGGGTGTCTTCACCTCAGGGTCTGGAGCATGAGGGGGGCACGGGGTGTCTTCACCTCAGGATCTGGAGCGCTCAGGGGGGCACGGGGTGTCTTCACCCCAGGGTCTGGAGCGCTCAGGGGGGGCTCGGGGTGTCTTCACCCCAGGGTCTGGAGCGCTCAGGGGGGGCTCAGGGTGTCTTCACCCCAGGGTCTGGAGCGCTCAGGGGGGGCTCGGGGTGTCTTCACCCCAGGGTCTGGAGCGCTCAGGGGGGGCATGGGGTGTCTTCACTCCAGAGTCTGGAGCGCTCAGGGGGGGGCACGGGGTGTCTTCACCCCAGGGTCTGGAGCATGAGGGGGGCACAGGGTGTCTTCACCCCAGGGTCTGGAGCGCTCAGGGGGGGGCACGGGGTGTCTTCACCCCAGGGTCTGGAGCCCTCAGGGGGGCACGGGGTGTCTTCACCCCAGGGTCTGGAGCATGAGGGGGGAACGGGGTGTCCTCACCCCAGGGTCTGGAGCGCTCACGGGGGGCACGGGGTGTCTTCACCCCAGGGTCTGGAGCGCTCAGGGGGGGCACGGGGTGTCTTCACTCCAGGGTCTGGAGCGCTCGGGGGGGGCACGGGGTGTCTTCACCCCAGGGTCTGGAGCGCTCAGGGGGGGCACGGGGTGTCTTCACCCCAGGGTCTGGAGCGCTCAGGGGGGGCACGGGGTGTCTTCACTCCAGGGTCTGGAGCGCTCAGGGGGGGGCACGGGGTGTCTTCACCTCAGGGTCTGGAGCGCTCAGGGGGGGCACGGGGTGTCTTCACCTCAGGGTCTGGAGCGCTCAGGGGGGGGCACGGGGTGTCTTCACCTCAGGGTCTGGAGCGCTCAGGGGGGGCACGGGGTGTCTTCACCCCAGGGTCTGGAGCGCTCACGGGGGGCACGGGATGTCTTCACTCCAGGGTCTGGAGCGCTCAGGGGGGGGCACGGAGTGTCTTCACCTCAGGGTCTGGAGCGCTCAGGGGGGGCACGGGGTGTCTTCACCTCAGGGTCTGGAGCGCTCAGGGGGGGGCACGGGGTGTCTTCACCTCAGGGTCTGGAGCGCTCTGGGGGGGCACGGGGTGTCTTCACCCCAGGGTCTGGAGCGCTCTGGGGGTGCACGGGGTGTCTTCACCCCAGGGTCTGGAGCCCTCAGGGGGGCACGGGGTGTCTTCACCCCAGGGTCTGGAGCATGAGGGGGGCACGGGGTGTCTTCACCCCAGGGTCTGGAGCGCTCAGGGGGGGCACGGGGTGTCTTCACCCCAGGGTCTGGAGCGCTCAAGGGGGTACGGGGTGTCTTCACCCCAGGGTCTGGAGCGCTCAGGGGGGGGCACGGGGTGTCTTCACCCCAGGGTCTGGAGCGCTCTGGGGGGGCACGGGGTGTCTTCACCCCAAGGTCTGGAGCGCTCAGGGGGGGCACGGGGTGTCTTCACCCCAGGGGCTGGAGCATGAGGGGGGCACAGGGTGTCTTCACCCCAGGGTCTGGAGCGCTCAGGGGGGCACGGGGTGTCTTCACCCCAGGGTCTGGAGCGCTCAGGGGGGGCTCGGGGTGTCTTCACCCCAGGGTCTGGAGCGCTCAGGGGGGGCTCGGGGTGTCTTCACCCCGGGTCTGGAGCGCTCAGGGGGGGCACGGGGTGTCTTCACCCCAGGGTCTGGAGCGCTCAGGGGGGGCTCGGGGTGTCTTCACCCCAGGGTCTGGAGCGCTCTGGGGGGCACGAGGTGTCTTCACCCCAGGGTCTGGAGCGCTCAGGGGGGGCACGGGGTGTCTTCACCCCAGGGTCTGGAGCGCTTAGGGGGGCACGGGGTGTCTTCACCTCAGGGTCTGGAGCATGAGGGGGGCACGGGGTATCTTCACCCCAGGGTCTGGAGCGCTCAGGGGGGGCACGGGGTGTCTTCACCCCAGGGTCTGGAGCATGAGGGGGGCACGGGGTGTCTTCACCCCAGGGTCTGGAGCATGAGGGGGGCACGGGGTGTCTTCACCTCAGGGTCTGGAGCATGAGGGGGGCACGGGGTGTCTTCACCCCAGGGTCTGGAGCGCTCTGGGGGTGCACGGGGTGTCTTCCACCCCAGGGTCTGGAGCCCTCAGGGGGGCACGGGGTGTCTTCACCCCAGGGTCTGGAGCGCTCAGGGGGGGCACGGGGTGTCTTCACCCCAGGGTCTGGAGCGCTCAGGGGGGGCACGGGGTGTCTTCACTCCAGGGTCTGGAGCGCTCAGGGGGGGGCACGAGGTGTCTTCACCTCAGGGTCTGGAGCGCTCAGGGGGGGCACGGGGTGTCTTCACTCCAGGGTCTGGAGCGCTCAGGGGGGGGCACGGGGTGTCTTCACCCCAGGGTCTGGAGCGCTCAGGGGGGGGCACGGGGTGTCTTCACCTCAGGGTCTGGAGCGCTCAGGGGGGGCACGGGGTGTCTTCACCTCAGGGTCTGGAGCGCTCTGGGGGGCACGGGGTGTCTTCACCTCAGGGTCTGGAGCGCTCTGGGGGGGCACGGGGTGTCTTCACCCCAGGGTCTGGAGCGCTCAGGGGGGGGCACGGGATGTCTTCACCCCAGGGTCTGGAGCCCTCAGGGGGGCACGGGGTGTCTTCACCCCAGGGTCTGGAGCGCTCAGGGGGGGCACGGGGTGTCTTCACTCCAGGGTCTGGAGCGCTCAGGGGGGGGCACGGGGTGTCTTCACCCCAGGGTCTGGAGCGCTCAGGGGGGGGCACGAGGTGTCTTCACCCCAGGGTCTGGAGCGATCGGGGGGCACGGGGTGTCTTCACCTCAGGGTCTGGAGCGCTCAGGGGGGGGCACGGGGTGTCTTCACCTCAGGGTCTGGAGCGCTCTGGGGGGGCACGGGGTGTCTTCACCCCAGGGTCTGGAGCTCTCTGGGGGTGCACGGGGTGTCTTCACCCCAGGGTCTGGAGCCCTCAGGGGGGCACGGGGTGTCTTCACCCCAGGGTCTGGAGCATGAGGGGGGCACAGGGTGTCTTCACCCCAGGGTCTGGAGCGCTCACGGGGGGCACGGGGTGTCTTCACCCAGGGTCTGGAGCGCTCAGGGGGGGCACGGGGTGTCTTCACTCCAGGGTCTGGAGTGCTCTGGGGGGCACGGGGTGTCTTCACCCCAAGGTCTGGAGCGCTCAGGGGGGGCACGGGGTGTCTTCACCCCAGGGTCTGGAGCGCTCGGGGGGGGCACGGGGTGTCTTCACCCCAGGGGCTGGAGCATGAGGGGGCACAGGGTGTCTTCACCCCAGGGTCTGGAGCGCTCACGGGGGGCACGGGGTGTCTTCACCCCAGGGTCTGGAGCGCTCAGGGGGGGCACGGGGTGTCTTCACTCCAGGGTCTGGAGCGCTCTGGGGGGGCACGGGGTGTCTTCACCTCAGGGTCTGGAGCATGAGGGGGGCACGGGGTGTCTTCACCCAGGGTCTGGAGCGCTCTGGGGGTGCACGGGGTGTCTTCACCCCAGGGTCTGGAGCCCTCAGGGGGGCACGGGGTGTCTTCACCCCAGGGTCTGGAGCGCTCAGGGGGGCACGGGGTGTCTTCACCCCAGGGTCTGGAGCGCTCAGGGGGGGCACGGGGTGTCTTCACCCCAGGGTCTGGAGCGCTCTGGGGGGGCACGGGGTGTCTTCACCCCAGGGTCTGGAGCGCTCAGGGGGGGCACAGGGTGTCTTCACTCCAGGGTCTGGAGCGCTCTGGGGGGGCACGGGGTGTCTTCACCCCCAGGGTCTGGAGCGCTCTGGGGGTGCACGGGGTGTCTTCACCCCAGGGTCTGGAGCCCCCAGGGGGGGGCACAGGCTGTCTTCACCCCGGGTCTGGAGCATGAGGGGGGCACGGGGTGTCTTCACCCCAGGGTCTGGAGCCCTGAGGGGGGCACGGGGTGTCTTAACCCCAGGGTCTGGAGCCCCAGGGGGGGGGCACGGGGTGTCTTCACCCCAGGGTCTGGAGTGCTCAGGGGGGGCACGGGGTGTCTTCACTCCAGGGTCTGGAGCGCTCTGGGGGGGCACGGGGTGTCTTCACCCCAGGGTCTGGAGCCCTGAGGGGGGCACGGGGTGTCTTCACCTCAGGGTCTGGAGCGCTCTGGGGGTGCACGGGGTGTCTTCACCCCAGGGTCTGGAGCCCCCAGGGGGGGCACGGGTGTCTTCACCTCAGGGTCTGGAGCGCTGAGGGGGGCACGGAGTGTCTTCACCCCAGGGTCTGGAGCCCCCAGGGGGGGGCACGGGGTGTCTTCACCCCAGGGTCTGGAGCCCCCCAGGGGGGGGCACGGGGTGTCTTCACACAGGGTCTGGAGCGCTCAGGGGGGGGCACGGGGTGTCTTCACCCCAGGGTCTGGAGCGCTCAGGGGGGGCACGGGGTGTCTTCACCCCAGGGTCTGGAGCGCTCCGGGGGGGCACGGGGTGTCTTCACCAGGGTCTGGAGCATGAGGGGGGCACGGGGTGTCTTCACCCCAGGGTCTGGAGCCCTGAGGGGGGCACGGGGTGTCCTCACCCCAGGGTCTGGAGCGCTCACGGGGGGCACGGGGTGTCTTCACCCCAGGGTCTGGAGCGCTCAGGGGGGGCACGGGGTGTCTTCACTCCAGGGTCTGGAGCGCTCAGGGGGGGGCACGGGGTGTCTTAACCCCAGGGTCTGGAGCGCTCAGGGGGGGGGCACGGGGTGTCTTGACCCCAGGGTCTGGAGCCCCCAGGGGGGGGGGCACGGGGTGTCTTCACCCCAGGGTCTGGAGCGCTCAGGGGGGGCACGGGGTGTCTTCACCCCAGGGTCTGGAGCGCTCAGGGGGGGCACGGGGTGTCTTCACCCCAGGGTCTGGAGCGCTCAGGGGGGGGCACGGGGTGTCTTCACCCCAGGGTCTGGAGCATGAGGGGGGCACGGGGTGTCTTCACCCCAGGGTCTGGAGCCCTGAGGGGGGCACGGAGTGTCTTCACCCCAGGGTCTGGAGCCCTCAGGGGGGCACGGGGTGTCTTCACCCCAGTGTCTGGAGTGCTCAGGGGGGCACGGGGTGTCTTCACCCCAGGGTCTGGAGCGCTCAGGGGGGGCACGGGGTGTCTTCACCTCAGGGTCTGGAGCGCTCAGGGGGGGCACAGGGTGTCTTCACCTCAGGGTCTGAAGCGCTCTGGGGGGGCACGGGGTGTCTTCACTTCAGGGTCTGGAGCGCCCAGGGGGAACACAGGGTGTCTTCACCCCAGGGTCTGGAGCGCTCAGGGGGGGCTCGGGGTGTCTTCACCCCAGGGTCTGGAGCGCTCTGGGGGGGCACGAGGTGTCTTCACCCCAGGGTCTGGAGCGCTCAGGGGGGCACGGGGTGTCTTCACCTCAGGGTCTGGAGCGCTCAGGGGGGGCACGGGGTGTCTTCACCCCAGGTTCTGGAGCATGAGGGGGGCACGGGGTGTCTTCACCCCAGGGTTTGGAGCGCTCAGGGGGGGCACGGGGTGTCTTCACCCCAGGGTCTGGAGCATGAGGGGGGCACGGGGTGTCTTCACCTCAGGGTCTGGAGCGCTCAGGGGGGGCACGAGGTGTCTTCACCTCAGGGTCTGGAGCGCTCAGGGGGGGCACGGGGTGTCTTCTCCCCAGGTTCTGGAGCATGAGGGGGGCACGGGGTGTCTTCACCCCAGGGTCTGGAGCGCTCAGGGGGGGGCACGGGGTGTCTTCACCCCAGGGTCTGGAGCATGAGGGGGGCACGGGGTGTCTTCACCCCAGGGTCTGGAGCCCCCAGGGGGGGGGCACGGGGTGTCTTCACCCCAGGGTGTGGAGCGCTCAGGGGGGGCACGGGGTGTCTTCACCCCAGGGTCTGGAGCGCTCAGGGGGGGGCACGGGGTGTCTTCACCCCAGGGTCTGGAGCCCCCAGGGGGGGCACGGGGTGTCTTCACCCCAGGGTCTGGAGCGCTCATGGGGGGGCACGGGGTGTCTTCACCTCAGGGTCTGGAGCGCTCAGGGGGGCACGAGGTGTCTTCACCTCAGGGTCTGGAGCGCTCAGGGGGGGCACGGGGTGTCTTCACCCCAGGTTCTGGAGCATGAGGGGGGCACGGGGTGTCTTCACCCCAGGGTCTGGAGCGCTAAGGGGGGGCACGAGGTGTCTTCACCCCAGGGTCTGGAGCACTCAGGGGGGCACGGGGTGTCTTCACCCCAAGGTCTGGAGCGCTCAGGGGGGGCACAGGGTGTCTTCACCCCAGGGTCTGGAGCGCTCTGGGGGGGCACGGGGTGTCTTCACACAGGGTCTGGAGTGCTCAGGGGGGGGCACAGGGTGTCTTCACCCCAGGGTCTGGAGCGCTCAGGGGGGGCACAGGGTGTCTTCACCCCAGGGTCTGGAGCATGAGGGGGCACAGGGTGTCTTCACCCCAGGGTCGGGAGTGCTTGGGGGGGCACAGGGTGTCTTCACCCCAGGGTCTGGAGCGCTCAGGGGGGGGCACGAGGTGTCTTCACCCCAGGATCTGGAGCATGAGGGTGCACAGGTTGTCTTCACCCCAGGGTCTGGAGCGCTCAGGGGGGGCACGGGGTGTCTTCACCTCAGGGTCTGGAGCGCTCAGGGGAGGGCACGGGGTGTCTTCACCCCAGGGTCTGGAGCCCTGAGGGGGGCACGGGGTGTCCTCACCCCAGGGTCTGGAGCATGAGGGGGGCACAGGGTGTCTTCACACAGGGTCTGGAGCGCTCAGGGGGGGGCACGGGGTGTCTTCACCCCAGGGTCTGGAGCGCTCAGGGGGGGGCCCGGGGTGTCTTCACCCCAGGGTCTGGAGCGCTCGGGGGGTACGGGGTATCTTCACCCCAGGGGCTGGAGCATAAGGGGGGCACGGGGTGTCTTCACCCCAGGGTCTGGAGCACTCTAGGGGGGGCACGGGGTGTCTTCACCTCAGGGTCTGGAGCGCTCTGAGGGGGCACGGGGTGTCTTCACCCCAGGGTCTGGAGCGCTCAGGGGGGGCACGGGGTGTCTTCACACAGGGTCTGGAGCGCTCAGGGGGGGCACGGGGTGTCTTCACCCCAGGGTCTGGAGCCCTCAGGGGGGCACGATGTGTCTTCACCCCAGGGTCTGGAGCGCTCAGGGGGGGCACGGGGTGTCTTCACCCCAGGGTCTGGAGCCCTGAGGGGGGCACGGGGTGTCTTCACCCCAGGGTCTGGAGCCCTGAGGGGGGCACGTGGTATCTTCACCCCAGGGTCTGGAGCGCTCAGGGGGGCACGGGGTGTCTTCACCCCAGGGTCTGGAGCATGAGGGGGGCACAGGGTGTCTTCACCCCAGGGTCTGGAGCATGAGGGGGGGGCACGAGGTGTCTTCACCCCAGGGTCTGGAGCATGAGGGGGCACAGGGTTTCTTCACCCCAGGGTCGGGAGTGCTTGGGGGGGCACGGGGTGTCTTCACACAGGGTCTGGAGCGCTCAGGGGGGGCACGGGGTGTCTTCACACAGGGTCTGGAGCGCTCAGGGGGGGCACGGGGTGTCTTCACACAGGGTCTGGAGCGCTCAGGGGGGGCACGGGGTGTCTTCACCCCAGGGTCTGGAGCCCTCAGGGGGGCACGGGGTATCTTCACCCCAGGGTCTGGAGCGCTCAGGGGGGCACGGGGTGTCTTCACCCCAGGGTCTGGAGCCCTCAGGGGGGCATGGGGTATCTTCACCCCAGGGTCTGGAGCGCTCAGGGGGGGGCATGGGGTGTCTTCACCCCAGGGTCTGGAGCACTTAGGGGGGCACGGGGTATCTTCACCCCAGGGTCTGGAGCGCTCAGGGGGGCACGGGGTGTCTTCACCCCAGGGTCTGGAGCATGAGGGGGGAACGAGGTGTCTTCACCCCAGGGTCTGGAGCATGACCGGGGCACGGGGTGTCTTCACCCCAGGGTCGGGAGAGCTCAGGGGGGCACGGGGTGTCTTCACCTCAGGGTCTGGAGATCTCTGGGGGGGCACGAGGTGTCTTCACCCCAAGGTCTGGAGCGCTCAGGGAGGGGCACGGGGTGTCTTCACCTCAGGGTCTGGAGCATGAGGGGGGCACGGGGTGTCTTCACCCCAAGGTCTGGGGCGCTCAGGGGGGCACGGGGTGTCTTCACCCCAGGGTCTGGAGCGCTCAGGGGGGGCACGGGGTGTCTTCACCCCAGGGTCTGGAGCCCTGAGGGGGGCACGGGGTGTCTTCACCCCAGGGTCTGGAGCCCTCAGGGGGGCACCGGGTGTCTTCACCCCAGCGTCTGGAGCGCTCAGGGGGGCACGGGGTGTCTTCACCCCAGGGTCTGGAGCCCTCAGGGGGGCACAGGGTGTCTTCACCCCAGGGTCTGGAGCGCTCAGGGGGGGGCACGAGGTGTCTTCACCCCAGGATCTGGAGCATGAGGGTGCACAGGGTGTCTTCACCCCAGGGTCTGGAGCGCTCAGGGGGGGCACGGGGTGTCTTCACCTCAGGGTCTGGAGCGCTCAGGGGAGGGCACGGGGTGTCTTCACCCCAGGGTCTGGAGCCCTGAGGGGGGCACGGGGTGTCCTCACCCCAGGGTCTGGAGCATGAGGGGGGCACAGGGTGTCTTCACACAGGGTCTGGAGCGCTCAGGGGGGGGCACGGGGTGTCTTCACCCCAGGGTCTGGAGCGCTCAGGGGGGGGCCCGGGGTGTCTTCACCCCAGGGTCTGGAGCGCTCGGGGGGTACGGGGTATCTTCACCCCAGGGGCTGGAGCATAAGGGGGGCACGGGGTGTCTTCACCCCAGGGTCTGGAGCGCTCTAGGGGGGGCACGGGGTGTCTTCACCTCAGGGTCTGGAGCGCTCTGAGGGGGCACGGGGTGTCTTCACCCCAGGGTCTGGAGCGCTCAGGGGGGGCACGGGGTGTCTTCACTCCAGGGTCTGGAGCGCTCAGGGGGGGGCACGGGGTGTCTTCACCTCAGGGTCTGGAGCGCTCAGGGGGGGCACGGGGTGTCTTCACCTCAGGGTCTGGAGCGCTCAGGGGGGGCACGGGGTGTCTTCACCCCAGGGTCTGGAGCGCTCAAGGGGGGCACGGGGTGTCTTCACCCCAGGGTCTGGAGCGCTCAGGGGGGGCACGGGGTGTCCACTCCAGGGTCTGGAGCGCTCAGGGGGGGCACGGGGTGTCTTCACCTCAGGGTCTGGAGCGCTCAGGGGGGGCACGGGGTGTCTTCACCTCAGGGTCTGGAGCGCTCAGGGGGGGGCACGGGGTGTCTTCACCTCAGGGTCTGGAGCGCTCTGGGGGGGCACGGGGTGTCTTCACCCCAGGGTCTGGAGCATGAGGGGGGTACGAGGTGTCTTCACCCCAGGGTCTGGAGCCCTGAGGGGGGCACGGGGTGTCTTAACCCCAGGGTCTGGAGCCCCCAGGGGGGGGGCACGGGGTGTCTTCACCTCAGGGTTTGGAGCATGAGGGGGGCACGGGGTGTCTTCACCTCAGGATCTGGAGCGCTCAGGGGGGGCACGGGGTGTCTTCACCCCAGGGTCTGGAGCGCTCAGGGGGGGCACGGGGTGTCTTCACCCCAGGGTCTGGAGCGCTCAGGGGGGGCACGGGGTGTCTTCACCCCAGGGTCTGGAGCGCTCAGGGGGGGCACGGGGTGTCTTCACCTCAGTATCTGGAGCTCTCAGGGGGGGCACGGGGTGTCTTCACCCCAGGGTCTGGAGCGCTCAGGGGGGGCACGGGGTGTCTTCACCCCAGGGTCTGGAGCGCTCGGGGGGGCACGGGGTGTCTTCACCTCAGGGTCTGGAGCATGAGGGGGGCACGGGGTGTCTTCACCCCAGGGTCCGGAGCGCTCTGGGGGGGCACGGGGTGTCTTCACCTCAGGGTCTGGAGCGCTCTGGGGGGGCACGGGGTGTCTTCACCCCAGGGTCTGGAGCCCTCAGGGGGGGCACGGGGTGTCTTCACCCCAGGGTCTGGAGCATGAGGGGGGCACAGGGTGTCTTCACCCCAGGGTCTGGAGCGCTCACGGGGGGCACGGGGTGTCTTCACCCCAGGGGCTGGAGCATGAGGGGGGCACAGGGTGTCTTCACCCCAGGGTCTGGAGCGCTCAGGGGGGCACGGGGTGTCTTCACCCCAGGGTCTGGAGCGCTCTGGGGGGGCACGGGGTGTCTTCACCTCAGGGTCTGGAGCGCTCAGGGGGGGCACGGGGTGTCTTCACCCCAAGGTCTGGAGCGCTCTGGGGGGGCACGGGGTGTCTTCACCCCAAGGTCTGGAGCCCTCTGGGGGGGCACGGGGTGTCTTCACCCCAGGGTTTGGAGCATGAGGGGGGCACGGGGTGTCTTCACCCCAAGGTCTGGAGCGCTCACGGGGGGCACGGGGTGTCTTCACCCCAGGGTCTGGAGCGCTCAGGGGGTCCTCGGGGTGTCTTCACCCCAGGGTCTGGAGCATGAGGGGGGTACGAGGTGTCTTCACCCCAGGGTCTGGAGCCCTGAGGGGGGCACGGGGTGTCTTAACCCCAGGGTCTGGAGCCCCCAGGGGGGGGCACGGGGTGTCTTCACCTCAGGGTCTGGAGCATGAGGGGGGCACGGGGTGTCTTCACCTCAGGATCTGGAGCGCTCAGGGGGGCACGGGGTGTCTTCACCCCAGGGTCTGGAGCGCTCAGGGGGGGCTCGGGGTGTCTTCACCCCAGGGTCTGGAGCGCTCAGGGGGGGCTCAGGGTGTCTTCACCCCAGGGTCTGGAGCGCTCAGGGGGGGCTCGGGGTGTCTTCACCCCAGGGTCTGGAGCGCTCAGGGGGGGCACGGGGTGTCTTCACTCCAGAGTCTGGAGCGCTCAGGGGGGGGCACGGGGTGTCTTCACCCCAGGGTCTGGAGCATGAGGGGGGCACAGGGTGTCTTCACCCCAGGGTCTGGAGCGCTCAGGGGGGGGCACGGGGTGTCTTCACCCCAGGGTCTGGAGCCCTCAGGGGGGCACGGGGTGTCTTCACTCAGGGTCTGGAGCATGAGGGGGGAACGGGGTGTCCTCACCCCAGGGTCTGGAGCGCTCACGGGGGGCACGGGGTGTCTTCACCCCAGGGTCTGGAGCGCTCAGGGGGGGCACGGGGTGTCTTCACTCCAGGGTCTGGAGCGCTCAGGGGGGGGGCACGGGGTGTCTTCACCCCAGGGTCTGGAGCGCTCAGGGGGGGCACGGGGTGTCTTCACCCCAGGGTCTGGAGCGCTCAGGGGGGGCACGGGGTGTCTTCACTCCAGGGTCTGGAGCGCTCAGGGGGGGGCACGGGGTGTCTTCACCTCAGGGTCTGGAGCGCTCAGGGGGGGCACGGGGTGTCTTCACCTCAGGGTCTGGAGCGCTCAGGGGGGGGCACGGGGTGTCTTCACCTCAGGGTCTGGAGCGCTCAGGGGGGGCACGGGGTGTCTTCACCCCAGGGTCTGGAGCGCTCACGGGGGGCACGGGGTGTCTTCACCCCAGGGTCTGGAGCGCTCAGGGGGGGCACGGGGTGTCTTCACTCCAGGGTCTGGAGCGCTCAGGGGGGGCACGGAGTGTCTTCACCTCAGGGTCTGGAGCGCTCAGAGGGGGCACGGGGTGTCTTCACCTCAGGGTCTGGAGCGCTCGGGGGGGGCACGGGGTGTCTTCACCTCAGGGTCTGGAGCGCTCTGGGGGGGCACGGGGTGTCTTCACCCCAGGGTCTGGAGCGCTCTGGGGGTGCACGGGGTGTCTTCACCCCAGGGTCTGGAGCCCTCAGGGGGGCACGGGGTGTCTTCACCCCAGGGTCTGGAGCATGAGGGGGGCACGGGGTGTCTTCACCCCAGGGTCTGGTGTGCTCAGGGGGGGCACGGGGTGTCTTCACCCCAGGGTCTGGAGCGCTCAAGGGGGTACGGGGTGTCTTCACCCCAGGGTCTGGAGCGCTCAGGGGGGGGCACGGGGTGTCTTCACCCCAGGGTCTGGAGCGCTCTGGGGGGGCACGGGGTGTCTTCACCCCAAGGTCTGGAGCGCTCAGGGGGGGCACGGGGTGTCTTCACCCCAGGGGCTGGAGCATGAGGGGGGCACAGGGTGTCTGTTGGACTTTGGCCCTTAGGGCAGGTTCACCCCTAGACTTTTTGCGTGAAATGGTGACCTGGCAATGGTGATTTTAGGGATTCTGCGCACTTTCACTGTGTCCCAGTGGAAAGTGCGTGCGCACTCTGAGTGCATGTGCTGAGCTAGGCCTGCCCGCCCATAGGAATGCATGGGGAATGTATGTGTCCCTGGTAGTTCCTGATGCGTGGGGTGTACAGGCTTGAGTCTGGTATGTGCGAACTCGTGTGAGTGAATGCTGCGCAACGGTGTATGCAGCATGTATGTGTCTAGTAGCGAAGCGCCATTTCTAGACATGGCTGTACGTGTGCTGTGAGGGTGCTGGCTTGTGATTGGCTGGAGCTGGCTGGCATGCCAGGCTCCAGGAAGTCTGGATGGGTCTGCCCGGTGGTGAGTGGGAGATCTGCATGAGTAATGTGTGGGAGGAGTGTACCTGTGTCCTGGATGGGCTGGGTTTTCCCCACACAATGCTGGCTCCGCCCCCCTGTGGTGTGTCTAATGACCCAAGCCCTGCCAGTGAATAGAGAGGGTGGTTGAGGTAAACAGAGTACTCAGGAACCAGCTGCGACTGGTTCCGCCCCCACTCTGCACCCTCAGACAAAGGAATGCACTGTATAAAAATGGGGCTGTGTCCCCACTGAAGTTGTTCTCTTCCAGGATCCTGAGGGGGCTGTTGCTGCTGCTGCTGGGCCAGAGGACCGCCACTTGGGCTGTCTCCCTGCCTGGAGACCCAGTGAGCTGGCTCTGGGCCCAGCCTTGCCCCCTGCCTGCCCTGAAGGACTTTGCTGGACTCTGTTGTCCCTAGCGCTGGTGAGCGCTTCCTGATTTTCCTAGCGCCTGGGAGCGCTTCGTTTTGCTTGTAGCGCTGAGCGCGCTTTATTGCGACCCCTGGGAGCGCTGTGGTCACCCCTCTAGCGCTGAGGGGCGCTTTGCTTTTGGAAGCCGGAGCCCACCCGGCGTTGACCCCGCTCCGTGACGAGTCTTGAGCCCCCTGGCAGGTGCCCACCCTGCCCGGGACATTGCCGCCTTTCGAGCGCGTGCCCACCGCGCTTTATGGTAATTAAGGCCGGTGCCCACCCGGCATTGCCCCTCGAGATTCACCGCCGCAGCCCGGAGTGTTTTTAAAACGTTGCCGGGCCGCTGCCAAGTGCGACCCGGAAGTGGTTGGCCGGCCGGCCAATCAGTGAGCAGGCCGACCGGAAGTCCCGCCCCGCAGCCGCGACCTGGAAGTCAGGCAGGCCGGGGGCAGGACAGAGAAACAACCGGACGCAGACGGGAGGCCACCCCGTGCTCCAGGAAGAGAGAGAAGCCGGCGTCTTCTCTTGTCCCCCCCGGGCTCCCAAAGCGAGGGAGAGCCCAGGAGAGTGAGGGCAGAAGCCTGGCCGAGAGGAGCTGACGCCTCGAGGAGCCGCCGCCTCCCCTGACAGCCGGTGAGTGCGGGCGCCCCCGGGGTCACTTCTCCACCCCAGCGAGGCTCCCGTGTGAAGAGGAGAGCCCCGCCCGTCCGGAGGAAGCCGGTGAGTGGGGCCCCGGGGGCATTTCCTTTGCAAGTCCCAGAGAAGGACTCTACTGTTGGGCTGCATTTCTTTTGAGCCGGTCGAGGCTCCAACCGGCACCTTTGTTCATAGAGCCACGAGGGCTCTAGTGCCTCCCTGTTCCGCCGGGTCCCCTGAGAGGGACCCCACGACCCGCATTGGTTTCTGAGCCCTGAGAGAGGCTCTAGGCACCCCCATTTTGCTACGAGTCCGCAGGAGGGGGATTCCAAGGGGGCACAGTGGTTTTACGAGCCCTGAGAGGCTCGGGAGGGCCAGTCATTGGTGTAGCGCCCTGAGAAGGGCTCCTGAGTGCCTTTCCATTTGTGAAGAGCCCAGTGAGGCTCTGGAGGGCCACCTTTATTTCTTAGGGCCCGGAGAGAGGCTCCAGGCGCCAAAGTCGTTGTGAAGGGCCCAGAGAGGCTCAGGGGGCCATTTTGTTGCTGCAGAGCCTGTGAGGCTCCAGCGTTGGCCCCATCATTGTGCTACCCAGTTGCCCAGCACTTTGTGGGCAACTGCCACGTTTAGGCCCTGACTTTGGACACAGGGCGTCCTAGCCCCAGAGAGGCCAGTTGGCCTAGGGACAGTCACAGGTGGTGACTTGTGAGTTTGGCGCAATTGTTATTGTTCTATGCACCTCTGAATGTATTGTTTATGCGTCATGTGCCCTTACACCTCTGAATGAATGTCATGCATTGCATCATGTGTTTTCCCCTTACACCCCTACAGGTATTGTGATACATAGGTGGTTGTTTTCTCCCTAGTACAGGTGGTGCTAGTGAGGTCCTGGTTACCAGTGATCACTGGTTGTGTGCTATTTTGTGCTACATTCTATGTACTAAGTGCTATTTCTGAAAGTGCTACTTCTGATTCCTGACAGTGGTCCAGGCGGCCCTGTCTTGTACATATCCCCTGTAAATTCTGCCCGTGCCTGTGACACATTGTAATGTGTGTGTTTTATCTAATGTGTTTTGGTGTAATACAAAGGCTATTTTTTATATAACCTTGTGTGGAGTTTCCTTTGTGGTGGGCCTTTGGTTGTTGTTGCTGGGGTGCGTGCGCAAATACTTAGCCTACATCGCCTCCAAGTTTAGCCTTGCTGCTCGCGCCACGTTACCTAGAGGGTGAGTAGGGGTTATCTTGGCGTGTAACTCCCTTGCCCTGACTTGGTAGTGGTGGTCTCTGACTGACTTTGGCGAAAGCCCTGGCCAGCCGGGGATCCCATTTCCAACAGTGTCTTCACCCCAGGGTCTGGAGCGCTCAGGGGGGCACGGGGTGTCTTCACCCCAGGGTCTGGAGCGCTCAGGGGGGGCTCGGGGTGTCTTCACCCCAGGGTCTGGAGCGCTCAGGGGGGGCTCGGGGTGTCTTCACCCCGGGTCTGGAGCGCTCAGGGGGGGCACGGGGTGTCTTCACCCCAGGGTCTGGAGCGCTCAGGGGGGGCTCGGGGTGTCTTCACCCCAGGGTCTGGAGCGCTCAGGGGGGGCTCGGGGTGTCTTCACCCCAGGGTCTGGAGCGCTCTGGGGGGCACGAGGTGTCTTCACCCCAGGGTCTGGAGCGCTCAGGGGGGGCACGGGGTGTCTTCACCCCAGGGTCTGGAGCGCTTAGGGGGGGCACGGGGTGTCTTCACCTCAGGGTCTGGAGCATGAGGGGGGCACGGGGTGTCTTCACCCCAGGGTCTGGAGCGCTCAGGGGGGGCACGGGGTGTCTTCACCCCAGGGTCTGGAGCATGAGTGGGGCACGGGGTGTCTTCACCCCAGGGTCTGGAGCATGAGGGGGGCACGGGGTGTCTTCACCTCAGGGTCTGGAGCATGAGGGGGGCACGGGGTGTCTTCACCTCAGGATCTGGAGCATGAGGGGGGCACGGGGTGTCTTCACCCCAGGGTCTGGAGCGCTCTGGGGGTGCACGGGGTGTCTTCACCCCAGGGTCTGGAGCCCTCAGGGGGGCACGGGGTGTCTTCACCCCAGGGTCTGGAGCGCTCAGGGGGGGCACGGGGTGTCTTCACCCCAGGGTCTGGAGCGCTCAGGGGGGGCACGGGGTGTCTTCACTCCAGGGTCTGGAGCGCTCAGGGGGGGGCACGGGGTGTCTTCACCTCAGGGTCTGGAGCGCTCAGGGGGGGCACGGGGTGTCTTCACTCCAGGGTCTGGAGCGCTCAGGGGGGGGCACGGGGTGTCTTCACCCCAGGGTCTGGAGCGCTCAGGGGGGGGGCACGGGGTGTCTTCACCTCAGGGTCTGGAGCGCTCAGGGGGGGCACGGGGTGTCTTCACCTCAGGGTCTGGAGCGCTCTGGGGGGCACGGGGTGTCTTCACCTCAGGGTCTGGAGCGCTCTGGGGGGGCACGGGGTGTCTTCACCCCAGGGTCTGGAGCGCTCAGGGGGGGGCACGGGATGTCTTCACCCCAGGGTCTGGAGCCCTCAGGGGGGCACGGGGTGTCTTCACCCCAGGGTCTGGAGCGCTCAGGGGGGGCACGGGGTGTCTTCACTCCAGGGTCTGGAGCGCTCAGGGGGGGGCACGGGGTGTCTTCACCCCAGGGTCTGGAGCGCTCAGGGGGGGGCACGAGGTGTCTTCACCCCAGGGTCTGGAGCGATCGGGGGGCACGGGGTGTCTTCACCTCAGGGTCTGGAGCGCTCAGGGGGGGGCACGGGGTGTCTTCACCTCAGGGTCTGGAGCGCTCTGGGGGGGCATGGGGTGTCTTCACCCCAGGGTCTGGAGCTCTCTGGGGGTGCACGGGGTGTCTTCACCCCAGGGTCTGGAGCCCTCAGGGGGGCACGGGGTGTCTTCACCCCAGGGTCTGGAGCATGAGGGGGGCACAGGGTGTCTTCACCCCAGGGTCTGGAGCGCTCACGGGGGGCACGGGGTGTCTTCACCCCAGGGTCTGGAGCGCTCAGGGGGGGCACGGGGTGTCTTCACCTCAGGGTCTGGAGCGCTCTGGGGGGCACGGGGTGTCTTCACCTCAGGGTCTGGAGCGCTCTGGGGGGGCACGGGGTGTCTTCACCCCAGGGTCTGGAGCGCTCAGGGGGGGCACGGGATGTCTTCACCCCAGGGTCTGGAGCCCTCAGGGGGGCACGGGGTGTCTTCACCCCAGGGTCTGGAGCGCTCAGGGGGGCACGGGGTGTCTTCACTCCAGGGTCTGGAGCGCTCAGGGGGGGGCACGGGGTGTCTTCACCCCAGGGTCTGGAGCGCTCAGGGGGGGGCACGGGGTGTCTTCACCCCAGGGTCTGGAGCGATCGGGGGGCACGGGGTGTCTTCACCTCAGGGTCTGGAGCGCTCAGGGGGGGGCACGGGGTGTCTTCACCTCAGGGTCTGGAGCGCTCTGGGGGGGCACGGGGTGTCTTCACCCCAGGGTCTGGAGCTCTCTGGGGGTGCACGGGGTGTCTTCACCCCAGGGTCTGGAGCCCTCAGGGGGGCACGGGGTGTCTTCACCCCAGGGTCTGGAGCATGAGGGGGGCACAGGGTGTCTTCACCCCAGGGTCTGGAGCGCTCACGGGGGGCACGGGGTGTCTTCACCCCAGGGTCTGGAGCGCTCAGGGGGGGCACGGGGTGTCTTCACTCCAGGGTCTGGAGCGCTCTGGGGGGCACGGGGTGTCTTCACCCCAAGGTCTGGAGCGCTCAGGGGGGGCACGGGGTGTCTTCACCCCAGGGTCTGGAGCGCTCAGGGGGGGGCACGGGGTGTCTTCACCCCAGGGGCTGGAGCATGAGGGGGGCACAGGGTGTCTTCACCCCAGGGTCTGGAGCGCTCACGGGAGGCACGGGGTGTCTTCACCCCAGGGTCTGGAGCGCTCAGGGGGGGCACGGGGTGTCTTCACTCCAGGGTCTGGAGCGCTCTGGGGGGGCACGGGGTGTCTTCACCTCAGGGTCTGGAGCATGAGGGGGGCACGGGGTGTCTTCACCCCAGGGTCTGGAGCGCTCTGGGGGTGCACGGGGTGTCTTCACCCCAGGGTCTGGAGCCCTCAGGGGGGCACGGGGTGTCTTCACCCCAGGGTCTGGAGCGCTCAGGGGGGGCACGGGGTGTCTTCACCCCAGGGTCTGGAGCGTTCAGGGGGGCACGGGGTGTCTTCACCCCAGGGTCTGGAGCGCTCAGGGGGGGCACGGGGTGTCTTCACCCCAGGGTGTGGAGCGCTCAGGGGGGGGCACGGGGTGTCTTCACCCCAGGGTCTGGAGCGCTCAGGGGGGGCACAGGGTGTCTTCACTCCAGGGTCTGGAGCGCTCTGGGGGGGCACGGGGTGTCTTCACCCCAGGGTCTGGAGCGCTCTGGGGGTGCACGGGGTGTCTTCACCCCAGGGTCTGGAGCCCCCAGGGGGGGGCACAGGCTGTCTTCACCCCGGGTCTGGAGCATGAGGGGGGCACGGGGTGTCTTCACCCCAGGGTCTGGAGCCCTGAGGGGGGCACGGGGTGTCTTAACCCCAGGGTCTGGAGCCCCCAGGGGGGGGGCACGGGGTGTCTTCACCCCAGGGTCTGGAGCGCTCAGGGGGGGCACGGGGTGTCTTCACTCCAGGGTCTGGAGCGCTCTGGGGGGGCACGGGGTGTCTTCACCCCAGGGTCTGGAGCCCTGAGGGGGGCACGGGGTGTCTTCACCTCAGGGTCTGGAGCGCTCTGGGGGTGCACGGGGTGTCTTCACCCCAGGGTCTGGAGCCCCCAGGGGGGGGGCACGGGGTGTCTTCACCTCAGGGTCTGGAGCGCTGAGGGGGGCACGGAGTGTCTTCACCCCAGGGTCTGGAGCCCCCAGGGGGGGGCACGGGGTGTCTTCACCCCAGGGTCTGGAGCCCCCCAGGGGGGGGCACGGGGTGTCTTCACACAGGGTCTGGAGCGCTCAGGGGGGGGCACGGGGTGTCTTCACCCCAGGGCCTGGAGCGCTCAGGGGGGGCACGGGGTGTCTTCACCCCAGGGTCTGGAGCGCTCAGGGGGGGCACGGGGTGTCTTCACCAGGGTCTGGAGCATGAGGGGGGCACGGGGTGTCTTCACCCCAGGGTCTGGAGCCCTGAGGGGGGCATGGGGTGTCTTCACCCCAGGGTCTGGAGCGCTCAGGGGGGGCACGGGGTGTCTTCACCCCAGGGTCTGGAGCGCTCAGGGGGGGGCATGGGGTGTCTTCACCAGGGTCTGGAGCATGAGGGGGGCACGGGGTGTCTTCACCCCAGGGTCTGGAGCCCTGAGGGGGGCACGGGGTGTCCTCACCCCAGGGTCTGGAGCGCTCACGGGGGGCACGGGGTGTCTTCACCCCAGGGTCTGGAGCGCTCAGGGGGGGCACGGGGTGTCTTCACTCCAGGGTCTGGAGCGCTCAGGGGGGGGCACGGGGTGTCTTAACCCCAGGGTCTGGAGCGCTCAGGGGGGGGCACGGGGTGTCTTGACCCCAGGGTCTGGAGCCCCCAGGGGGGGGGGGCACGGGGTGTCTTCACCCCAGGGTCTGGAGCGCTCAGGGGGGGGCACGGGGTGTCTTCACCCCAGGGTCTGGAGCATGAGGGGGGCACGGGGTGTCTTCACCCCAGGGTCTGGAGCCCTGAGGGGGGCACGGAGTGTCTTCACCCCAGGGTCTGGAGCCCTCAGGGGGGCACGGGGTGTCTTCACCCCAGTGTCTGGAGTGCTCAGGGGGGCACGGGGTGTCTTCACCCCAGGGTCTGGAGCGCTCAGGGGGGGCACGGGGTGTCTTCACTCCAGGGTCTGGAGCGCTCTGGGGGTGCACGGGGTGTCTTCACCTCAGGGTCTGGAGCGCTCTGGGGGGGCACGGGGTGTCTTCACCTCAGGGTCTGGAGCGCTCTGGGGGGGCACGGGGTGTCTTCACCCCAGGGTCTGGAGCGCTCAGGGGGGGCACAGGGTGTCTTCACCCCAAGGTCTGGAGCGCTCAGGGGGGGCACAGGGTGTCTTCACCTCAGGGTCTGAAGCGCTCTGGGGGGGCACGGGGTGTCTTCACTTCAGGGTCTGGAGCGCCCAGGGGGAACACAGGGTGTCTTCACCCCAGGGTCTGGAGCGCTCAGGGGGGGCTCGGGGTGTCTTCACCCCAGGGTCTGGAGCGCTCTGGGGGGGCACGAGGTGTCTTCACCCCAGGGTCTGGAGCGCTCAGGGGGGGCACGGGGTGTCTTCACCTCAGGGTCTGGAGCGCTCAGGGGGGGCACGGGGTGTCTTCACCCCAGGTTCTGGAGCATGAGGGGGGCACGGGGTGTCTTCACCCCAGGGTCTGGAGCGCTCAGGGGGGGGCACGGGGTGTCTTCACCCCAGGGTCTGGAGCATGAGGGGGGCACGGGGTGTCTTCACCTCAGGGTCTGGAGCGCTCAGGGGGGGCACGAGGTGTCTTCACCTCAGGGTCTGGAGCGCTCAGGGGGGGCACGGGGCGTCTTCACCCCAGGTTCTGGAGCATGAGGGGGGCACGGGGTGTCTTCACCCCAGGGTCTGGAGCGCTCAGGGGGGGCACGGGGTGTCTTCACCCCAGGGTCTGGAGCATGAGGGGGGCACGGGGTGTCTTCACCCCAGGGTCTGGAGCGCTCAGGGGAGGGGCACGGGGTGTCTTCACCCCAGGGTCTGGAGCTCTCAGGGGGGGGCACGGGGTGTCTTCACCCCAAGGTCTGGAGCCCCCAGGGGGGGGCACGGGGTGTCTTCACCCCAGGGTCTGGAGCGCTCAGGGGGGGGCACGGGGTGTCTTCACCCCAGGGTCTGGAGCATGAGGGGGGCACGGGGTGTCTTCACCCCAGGGTCTGGAGCGCTCAGGGGAGGGGCACGGGGTGTCTTCACCCCAGGGTCTGGAGCGCTCAGGGGGGGGCACGGGGTGTCTTCACCCCAAGGTCTGGAGCCCCCGGGGGGGGCACGGGGTGTCTTCACCCCAGGGTCTGGAGCGCTCTGGGGGGGGCATGGGGTGTCTTCACCCCAGGGTCTGGAGCGCTCAGGGGGGGCACGGGGTGTCTTCACTCCAGGGTCTGGAGCGCTCTGGGGGGGCACGGGGTGTCTTCACCCCAGGGTCTGGAGCGCTCAGGGGGGGGCACGGGGTGTCTTCACCCCAGGGTCTGGAGCGCTCGGGGGGGTACGGGGTGTCTTCACCCCAGGGTCTGGAGCCCTGAGGGGGGCACGGGGTGTCTTCACCCCAGGGTCTGGAGCCCCCAGGGGGGGGGCACGGGGTGTCTTCACCCCAGGGTGTGGAGCGCTCAGGGGGGGCACGGGGTGTCTTCACCCCAGGGTCTGGAGCGCTCAGGGGGGGGCACGGGGTGTCTTCACCCCAGGGTCTGGAGCCCCCAGGGGGGGCACGGGGTGTCTTCACCCCAGGGTCTGGAGCGCTCATGGGGGGGCACGGGGTGTCTTCACCTCAGGGTCTGGAGCGCTCAGGGGGGGCACGAGGTGTCTTCACCTCAGGGTCTGGAGCGCTCAGGGGGGGCACGGGGTGTCTTCACCCCAGGTTCTGGAGCATGAGGGGGGCACGGGGTGTCTTCACCCCAGGGTCTGGAGCGCTCAGGGGGGGCACGAGGTGTCTTCACCCCAGGGTCTGGAGCACTCAGGGGGGCACGGGGTGTCTTCACCCCAAGGTCTGGAGCGCTCAGGGGGGGCACAGGGTGTGTTCACCCCAGGGTCTGGAGCGCTCTGGGGGGGCACGGGGTGTCTTCACACAGGGTCTGGAGTGCTCAGGGGGGGGCACAGGGTGTCTTCACCCCAGGGTCTGGAGCGCTCAGGGGGGGCACAGGGTGTCTTCACCCCAGGGTCTGGAGCATGAGGGGGCACAGGGTGTCTTCACCCCAGGGTCGGGAGTGCTTGGGGGGGCACAGGGTGTCTTCACCCCAGGGTCTGGAGCGCTCAGGGGGGGGGGCACGAGGTGTCTTCACCCCAGGATCTGGAGCATGAGGGTGCACAGGGTGTCTTCACCCCAGGGTCTGGAGCGCTCAGGGGGGGCACGGGGTGTCTTCACCTCAGGGTCTGGAGCACTCAGGGGAGGGCACGGGGTGTCTTCACCCCAGGGTCTGTAGCCCTGAGGGGGGCACGGGGTGTCCTCACCCCAGGGTCTGGAGCATGAGGGGGGCACAGGGTGTCTTCACACAGGGTCTGGAGCGCTCAGGGGGGGGCACGGGGTGTCTTCACCCCAGGGTCTGGAGCGCTCAGGGGGGGGCCCGGGGTGTCTTCACCCCAGGGTCTGGAGCGCTCGGGGGGTACGGGGTATCTTCACCCCAGGGGCTGGAGCATAAGGGGGGCACGGGGTGTCTTCACCCCAGGGTCTGGAGCCCTCAGGGGGGCACGATGTGTCTTCACCCCAGGGTCTGGAGCGCTCAGGGGGGGCACGGGGTGTCTTCACCCCAGGGTCTGGAGCCCTGAGGGGGGCACGGGGTGTCTTCACCCCAGGGTCTGGAGCCCTGAGGGGGGCACGGGGTATCTTCACCCCAGGGTCTGGAGCGCTCAGGGGGGCACGGGGTGTCTTCACCCCAGGGTCTGGAGCATGAGGGGGGCACAGGGTGTCTTCACCCCAGGGTCTGGAGCATGAGGGGGGGGCACGAGGTGTCTTCACCCCAGGGTCTGGAGCATGAGGGGGCACAGGGTTTCTTCACCCCAGGGTCGGGAGTGCTTGGGGGGGGCACGGGGTGTCTTCACACAGGGTCTGGAGCGCTCAGGGGGGGCACGGGGTGTCTTCACACAGGGTCTGGAGCGCTCAGGGGGGGCACGGGGTGTCTTCACACAGGGTCTGGAGCGCTCAGGGGGGGCACGGGGTGTCTTCACCCCAGGGTCTGGAGCCCTCAGGGGGGCACGGGGTATCTTCACCCCAGGGTCTGGAGCGCTCAGGGGGGCACGGGGTGTCTTCACCCCAGGGTCTGGAGCCCTCAGGGGGGCACGGGGTATCTTCACCCCAGGGTCTGGAGCGCTCAGGGGGGGCATGGGGTGTCTTCACCCCAGGGTCTGGAGCCCTTAGGGGGGCACGGGGTATCTTCACCCCAGGGTCTGGAGCGCTCAGGGGGGCACGGGGTGTCTTCACCCCAGGGTCTGGAGCATGAGGGGGGAACGAGGTGTCTTCACCCCAGGGTCTGGAGCATGACGGGGGCACGGGGTGTCTTCACCCCAGGGTCGGGAGAGCTCAGGGGGGCACGGGGTGTCTTCACCTCAGGGTCTGGAGATCTCTGGGGGGGCACGAGGTGTCTTCACCCCAAGGTCTGGAGCGCTCAGGGAGGGGCACGGGGTGTCTTCACCTCAGGGTCTGGAGCATGAGGGGGGCACGGGGTGTCTTCACCCCAGGGTCTGGGGCGCTCAGGGGGGCACGGGGTGTCTTCACCCCAGGGTCTGGAGCGCTCAGGGGGGGCACGGGGTGTCTTCACCCCAGGGTCTGGAGCCCTGAGGGGGGCACGGGGTGTCTTCACCCCAGGGTCTGGAGCCCTCAGGGGGGCACCGGGTGTCTTCACCCCAGCGTCTGGAGCGCTCAGGGGGGCACGGGGTGTCTTCACCCCAGGGTCTGGAGCCCTCAGGGTGGCACGGGGTGTCTTCACCCCAGGGTCTGGAGCGCTCAGGGGGGGGCACGGGGTGTCTTCACCTCAGGGTCTGGAGCGCTCTGGGGGGGCACGGGGTGTCTTCACCTCAGGGTCTGGAGCGCTCTGGGGGGCACGGGGTGTCTTCACCCCAGGGTTTGGAGCGCTCTGGGGGGCACGGGGTTTCTTCACCCCAAGGTCTGGAGCGCTCAGGGGGGGCACGGGGTGTCTTCTCCCCAAGGTCTGGAGCATGAGGGGGGTACGGGGTGTCTTCACCCTAGGGTCTGGAGCCCTGAGGGGGGCACGGGGTGTCTTCACCCCAGGGTCTGGAGTGCTCAGGGGGGGCACGGGGTGTCTTCACCTCAGGATCTGGAGCATGAGGGGGGCACGGGGTGTCTTCACCTCAGGGTCTGGAGCGCTCTGGGGGTGCATGGGGTGTCTTCACCCCAGGGTTTGGAGAGCTCAGGGGGGGCACGGGGTGTCTTCACCCCAGGATCTGGAGCATGAGGGGGGCACGGGGTGTCTTCACCCCAGGGTCTGGAGCATGAGGGGGGCACGGGGTGTCTTCACCTCAGGGTCTGGAGCATGAGGGGGGCACGGGGTGTCTTCACCTCAGGATCTGGAGCACTCAGGGGGGGCACGTGGTGTCTTCACCCCAAGGTCTGGAGCATGAGGGGGGTACGGGGTGTCTTCACCCTAGGGTCTGGAGCCCTGAGGGGGGCACGGGGTGTCTTCACCCCAGGGTCTGGAGCGCTCAGGGGGGGCACGGGGTGTCTTCACCTCAGGATCTGGAGCGCTCAGGGGGGGGCAAGGGGTGTCTTCACCCCAGGGTCTGGAGCGCTCAGGGGAGGGGCACGGGGTGTCTTCACCCCAGGGTCTGGAGTGCTCAGGGGGGGCACGGGGTGTCTTCACCCCAGGGTCTGGAGCGCTCAGGGGGGCACGGGGTGTCTTCACCCCAGGGTCTGGAGCGCTCAGGGGGGGCACGGGGTGTCTTCACCTCAGGATCTGGAGCATGAGGGGGGCACGGGGTGTCTTCACCTCAGGGTCTGGAGCGCTCTGGGGGTGCATGGGGTGTCTTCACCCCAGGGTCTGGAGCGCTCAGGGGGGGGCACAGGGTGTCTTCACCCCAGGGTCTGGAGCGCTCAGGGGGGGCATGGGGTGTCTTCACCCCAGGGTCTGGAGTGCTCAGGGGGGGGCACAGGGTGTCTTCACCCCAGGATCTGGAGCCCTGAGGGGGGCACGGGCACATCAAGAAATTGCAAACCGCCGTATCACAGCAACCCATTCCACAGTTGAGGTCATTCTTGTGAGGCGCGGACCCCGTAGATTTTACGCAAGCACATTAGCAACACTTATGATGTCACATCAGTATGTCCCATGCTTGGTTGGCACACCTTCAAGAGTACTTAAACACGCGTGTGTGGTAGACATATGAATTAGGGGTCTGTGCCAAAACGGCACCCATTGCAGGTACACGTATGCATTAGAAGCGATAGCATCCCCTTTTCTCAATTTCTGCGAGTCAGACATAATTGTACCAATCTAGCTGACTTTGACCGACAAGCACTAACTATGAGAAGTAAATTCTGGTGAGACATTCCTACAAACGTGCCCGTTATTACGACCGGGATTGTCTGCTTAAATCAAAACCCCCGAAACATACAGATCAAGTTGTTTGCATAACCAAGCATTCAACAATAGATGTAAAGATTAAACAAGTAATAAATTCTAACTGGCACATCTTGAACAGCAACTGTTCCGCTGAACAGAAACTAACTAAACCTATCTTTGCCTATAAAAGAAATAAAAACATAAAAGAATATATTGTCCACTTGCGTTTTAATAACGCAGCAGTTGGAAGAAATTTGACGCAAAGATCGATTATAACAAACAACCCAATTAAAGGAACTTTCCCTTGTTCCTCCTGCTCCTCCTGTACTAATATCCTAAGAGGAGAAGAATTTGTTCACAATGGACATAGAACAAGCGCCAAAGAAATGTGGAACTGTAGATCCTCTAATGTGGTTTACTTTATTCAATGTCCCTGCCTCTTGGGGTACATAGGAGAAACTTCTCGTATGATCCAGACGCGCCTTAATGAACATCGCTCTGCGATTAGAACCAAAAAACTTGCAGCCCCAATGGTAAAACACTTTCTGGACAAGGGACACAGTGCTGAAGACTTCAAATGGCGAATTCTGGAAAAAATCCACATCTCTGACACTAATGGTGGATTAGCCATTAGAAAGAAAAGGGAAGTTTTTTGGATTTTTGTTTTTAATACATTCCGCCAGGGGATGAATAGCGAAATTCCATGGGAACATGCTATATGTTAGGTTGCCTTAAAATACATAAATCAGCCTCACTGAATTATTCTTTTTATATTTATTTTTATTTATTTATTTTTTCATTTTTTGCTCCATATTTTAATTATCAAGTGCAATTTGAATAACTGAATTCAAAGACTAATATTCAGGTAGAAAAATAATTGCAAACATTATTTGTACAAAGGGACCAGAAAAATCCCTCTTTCTTATCCCACACGTAACAAGTCTTTCTTTCATTTAATTTCTCATGTGCTGCCAATTTGCAGCAATCCCCGCCTCCTAACAGCACCGGTTCTGCCCCTACAGGAAGTATCTGCTCCAGGTTTCCTGTTTGCAACACAGTCCTGTTTCTATTTCCTTGCAGGAGAGAGTCCTCTCTCTCTCTCTACAGGGCCACACCTGATCCTCTTTATTCCATTAACCGCACTCTATAAACGCTACTCGCAGCACATTCAAACATCTTTCATCGCTACACGGCTGCAGAAACGCTGTGTCCCGCCGCCGGAAATCGAGAGCCCTGTTAATCCATATTGGGTAAGAGTATCTTACTATTTAGTAAGACTTTTCAACTTCAGGTGCACCTACCGCTTATTTCACTTGCCTCTTTTTGTGTTTTTCTCTCTTTTCTTACCCTCCAGACAGGGAGTTATTTTAACTTTGCGCCATCAACCACTCTGGAAGTAACTTAACCTTGTACCACCAATCTTTTTGAAAATATCCAAAAAAAAGGTAAAAAATAAAAAATCATAATGTATAAGTTTATATAGTCTTGCTTATCTAACTAATATTGCTTAGAAATGCCAAAACATAGCGCTCTTACTATAAAAGTTTAAAATATTCTATCCTAATATACAGGAGGCTACTGCCAATAAGATCCCCACATCAGGAGGATTACGCAGGCTGCACGCCCTTCTCTCTTCCCTTCTTCCCCTCGCATCTTTATTGAATTTCTAAGCCCATCTTTGGCTTAAGCGACTTAAAGGTTCCGGACGGTGGGACGAATCCATATCTTTCTAACTAATCAGGTAATCCACCAATGATTAAAAAACAACACGATATTACTATAAAATCGACTACAAAAACAGTTCTGTAGCATATCTATATTCATGACCTTGGTGTAATGAACGTAGAAATGCTCTTGTATCTGATAAGAAAGAGAACATTATACCAATTGTAGAAAAAGATGGCAATTATTTTTAACTGCACTTTTCAAAAGGGATTCTTATAATCTCCAAAAATCTGTAGTTGTCACTCCTACTGTCTGAGAATAGAAATCCTACAACTTGAGACTGACCAGCTCTAATCAGTGGAGAGATGACCGAAGAGCCTATTTAGGATACCTTAGGTAGTAACTAAAAGTATAGGTACTCTGAGATCTTAGTCCAAAACCCAAGATCTGTATATAAAGTGTCTCTATCTCTTGTATTTTCCAGCCACCTGTTGAAGAAAAATTACTAACGTTTGAATAATACTAGATATCGTCACCGAAACCATACATATTGCAAATCTTCTTATCATGTAAGTGCTCAGAAAAAGAACCTAAATTCTGATTAATATCTTAGGAAATGTTCTGAAACCATATAAGTAAATTTTAACCATAAATCCTTTTTCAAGCTCCAGTAGTCTGACGGTTTAAATCGCTTACTACAGAAATCAAGAAAAGCAAAGTATATCCTAAACATCAATATAACCAACCTCTCTTGTAAGTATGAGACTTTATTAAGAGTCACTACAAAAGGAGAAACTAGGCCACTGATAAATTCTAAAAAGGGTCCTCCAAGATTTACATGGCCGTATGGATTTATTGGCTGTTCCCTTTCTATTAAAAGGTCCTTATATCTCCGTTCCAATTCTTTTATATGCCCTTCCATCTCCTGGAAAGCTAGTATCGCAAGGAAATGACATTTAAAGTGTTGATGTATTGCTACACGTATACTATTTGCAAAAAAGGTTTAATTCTAGGCTACAAGAAAATCTGTAAATCGTTGCTTAAAAGTGTAGAAATAGTAATTTTATGAATGTAATTTTCCTCTTTGTAAATTTACTCTCCTTCTTTTAGATATTTTCGTGGCTGCTCCAGAAGAAGGCGCTGGTCGCCGAAACGCGCGTAGAGAATTATTTTGCCACTTTCTTTTAATTTCATAGGCATTCGAATATGTAATATGTAATTTGTGTATTATGTTTATCTTTTCTTGTGGAAACTATATTTTTTATTGTGCATTTTAATTTTAAAATATTGTACTGTGTCAATTTTTTAATTGTCAATAAATTGTCGAAACCAAGAAGTATTGTTGTAGCCTAGTTTCCTTATAAATATAAACATTGATTTATTTCGTTCTGGTTGCCTAGATTGATACATATCAATTGCTTACTCTTTCCCTGGTCTAGGAACCTTATTCTTTTGTACCCAGGGGGTCCTTGTTAAATACACGCGAATTAGAAGCGCGTTCTGTCATAGGGGGGGAACAGCAATATATGCCGGTGGTTTGTCACACGGTACTGGTGCACCCATGGGCTCTACACGTATTCATACTACTAATGTTTTGTGTCACACAGTACTTCGCACCCAGGTGCCTGAGCACTGGTGCATTGGATTTCGGTGTTATGTCACACGGTACCGGTGCACCCCATGTGCTTGAACAAGAGTTATATGCTGTTGCTTTGTCATGCGGTATCTCTGCACTCTATTCCTGTGTTGTTACACTGTACCGATTTCCTGTGGGCTTGTGCACATTTAGGGTTTTGGATGCCTTTCTTGTCATACATCCGGGTTGTGTCACACAGTGCCTATGCATCTTTGGTTGGGGGTGTGGGTGACAAAGCGGGGGTACAGTCACATGATTTAGTCAATTGGGCTGGCATGTAAAGTGTATCTTTTATCCAAAGACAAAAAGCACTAATCATCTGTGTTTCATTTTCATTTATGTATGGCTGGATCCATGACTGTGATGCATGGGAGGTGCTCCACACCACAATGACTGCAAGATGTGGACAGGCAAGGGGACCGGAGATCCGGCAGTCTACGGCATCAAGTACGATGGGCGATCAATGGAAAAGCTCAAGAGGTTCTAGCATGCATGGGGGAGATGGTGCGGCCCATGCTCAATATTGGTTGATCATAGGTGGCGTCAACTATTTGTTGTAGCCAGCCGGGGGTACTTTAGTAGTACACTGCTTTACAGGTGTATGCCTCACCTGCTTAACCAAATCCAGGAGTAACGGGTGGATGCAACCCCTTGTCATGAAATGTAAATGTAAATGTAAATGTAAATGTAGGCGTATTTATAAAGCGCACTGATACTCAGGAGTGTCCTGGCGCTGTACTCATACCGCTAGGGAACCCGTCCTGGCTTTTCCCCGTGAAATGTCCACTCCTGGGCATCCTCGGGGTGCAACCAGGCATCCCCAGCGCTGTAGGGGGCCGTTGTGGAGACTAAGCAAGCTATTGCCCAGAGTTGCAGCGTGGGACTCGTGCTCAGAGTAGGCACCGATGCGAGAAATCAGGTCCGAGGAATTATGAGCCCAAGAACCGCCGTGATCACCGAGATCAGCCAAGGCGGGATTTGAACCCTGGTCCCGGGCCAGGCCTCTACACCAGGGACTGCCGCTCTAAGCAGTGAGCCACACTTCTCCATGAAATGGTATTCGCCAATAAAGTGCCTGTGCTCGCAGTTGCCATCATAGTGGACACTGTGCGGTGTTGGGATGCTCCGTAGTAGGGTGTAAGCTTTCACAGAGCCTATCCCAGACCATAGTGGTCAGGTGGAGGTTGTTCATGGATTCCATGATATGCTTAAGGGAGACCTTGGGGCCTGGTTGGCACTCCGTGGGTAACCTTCCAATGCTGCAGTTAGCCGGCAATGAGTATCATTGTCTGGGGGAAGGTGTTTATCGCCGCATCATGATGTTATCAATCGAGGCCATTTAGTGGCTACAAGACAGTGTGTCAATTTTCTCTGAGTCAGCCAGCCCTAGCATTAGTATCCTGCCTTTAGGGGGATAGCCTGGGTGCAAGAGGGGCTGTTTGTAACACTACTCACTGAAGTGGGTGGGTCGACATGTCTATGCACGGGGGTACACCTCGGCACAGCGACTGCAGAGATTTCAATGGAGGGTAAGTGACCCTGAGAGGCAAGGCTATCTTGGGTTTTACACCTGCAGACTGTAGCCCATGGGTGCATCTGGGGGGAGACGTGCTTCTTAAAAAGGCGGCATCCATTTGTCCAAACTAAAGAACGAGATCTTCAGGGAGAATCTTCTGGCCGAGTTAGTTGTGTATAGGGACAGAACTTGACCTTTCAGTGGGTTTTTGGGGGGTCCTGCTAGTCGGGCAACTATGCAGGTCTGTGGCGGTAAGGTCATGATCGGTGAGCAGTAAATTGAAGGTCCTTAGAGGGAGGTGCCATTCTTGAATGGGGTCGCCCAAGGGGCGAGGAACAAGTGCTCTCTCCTCGAACTCCAGGGGCAGTTACAGCTGGTTGGCTGGAAGGGTACGGGGGAGGAGGAGTTACGCTTTCCGGTAGGCTGCTTTGCCACCCCGCAAGTGCACAATGGTGCAAATAAACGGCGCATAACTGCAAGGGCCCCATTATGGAGATAATCTACAGGGCATATGGGGGTGACCTGGGAGACTGTACCCTCACGGGGAATGGACCCTCTGCGTATGCGCACTCCGGTTGGAGGGTGGACATAAGGGCGTACGAGGGTGACCTGGGGAGGAAGTATCCCTCACGATGAATGGGCCCCCTGCGCATGCATACTCCAGTTGGAGTGCAGGCACAATTTTATAAGGATCCAGCACCAGTTATTGACCTTGCCTAGGTTCACAATAGGGATACGCAGAATAATAAAATGTTGTTAATTTGATTATTGATTATGATATCTTAGATTCGGATGGGAATATTTTGTATTAGAGATATGTTAAGGTTCGCCATCTGACATCTGCACCTATCAATGTAATCAATGTAATGTAATGGTTTTCTGCATTTTGTGTAAATATTGTATATTATTTTTTTTTTTAAATGGTAAGTAAATAAATACGGCTGGGGGTTTACGATCCCTTAATCCAAAAATCTTCTCATGTTAGCTTGATATTGACAGGGGAAGAGGGGGTCTAGGTAGTACCTGGCCATACAATCTGCCCCACTCCGGGGCCAGGGGCGGGAAGTTCGGGACCCGCAGCAAGCAACATCATCTCTTTGCTGCCATCCTTAGCCAACGAAGCAGGAAATCCATTCATATTTCAACTTGATTCAGCCCCATGGGTATCTGCATACTGAGCTGATCACAGAACTCAGTCGCATATGAAAGAGGTGACTGGGATGCCAGTCTGTGCAACGGTTCTGCAGCGTAGCACCCTTCTCTTGCTGCAGCTCTGTTTTCCAGAAGATTGCTTACAATTCAATTTGGAGCAATGTCACTGCATCTACCGAAACACTGGTGTCCATAAATGTCAAGTGAGAACCAGGAAGCAGAGGGTCAGCTAGCCCTAGACACTGAAGAGGGGCCAACAGTTTAAAGTGCTGTTTGTGGCAGAAGTTAGTAGACAAAGACTGAAGGGTTCAACCGCTTTACGGATGAACCTGACAGTATACTTTTATTCAGTTGCCTTTACAAAAGACAATATTTATCTCTATAAATGTTCCAGTTAAAGTAGGAAAAAATGCTTCATTGCTACATGTTGTCATATTTTTTACGGCTTGTGTAAAGGTATACCAATTGTATGCCTTTCTGCAATATAGTTTTAGATCTCTTTGGGATTGCGCTGTCCATGGTTCAAGATTTACCACTGCATGATGGCCGTTAAAGGTAAGATTAAAAACCGGGCAATGTCAGTTTGTAGTTTTGAGCATGCTGAGACCAGCCATGTTAGAAAGGAGATGAGTGAGCAACTCTCCATCTGTCAAACCTACAGTAAAAACAAGCATTTGCAATACAATAGGACTCGCATTTACTCGAGATCTATTGCATTGGAAACGGGAGTGCAGGTGGAGATGAAGGCACAAATGGAAGTGCGGTGGTACGGGGGGCGGGAAGCGAAAGTCTGCGGGAGGGGGGCACGAGAAGAAAATAGTGCTTGAAGTAAAGGGGTCCGTAGCCGTGGAAGGATACAAATGAGGACATGGCCTTCATGAGGAGGGACTAACAAGCCTAAAACCAATCGGAAGGCAGCATTTAGGACCTAAGCCAATGAAAAAGATGGGTGGAGAGTTGGCAGAGCTTCCGCAAAGCTTCCACGCTATTCTGAATATTGCATGCCTCGCTGTAAGAGTGAAACAGTGGCTGCATATCCTGCATGCACAGAAGCTATACCCTCATGAGCGGCCGCTATTTGAAAAGAGTGTCTGCGGTCAAGGTTGGGTATCAGATGATCACCTACTCCTGAAATTGTCACAAAAAGGAACTCTCAGCAGTTAATTGATTTTGAAGTTTTTAAAACATTTTGAAGGAAATCCCTGAGGAAAGGATGTACCATCCTGAGAAGCGGTGATGGCAGCTAGAATATCATCATGAATCCTAGACATAGAATGTGTTACTGTGCCATCGTAGGTTAGACTCCTTCATTAGCCAGTGAATTACCAACAGCCTGAGCTCCCACACGTTGATGGCCCAGTGCATGTACAACACGTGTAAGCGGTAGTCAATCTTTAAGACCAGCCACCTTAGCTGAAAGCATTTTATGCTTGATTGTGCTACCTTTAGAATCCTGAAAGTAATTTTGTTTCCAAAAAAGCAAATTGTCATTAAAGGATTGTACACAATAAAAATAATCCCACACTACGAGTGTAGGTGACTCAGGATCAGAATGCTCGAGAGCAGAAGTAAAGTTCTCAACTTGGCCAACTGGGCCGTACAGTCACCAATTGACTGTGTAGGAATCAAACTGGATTGGAAAAGTCCATCAATCGTAGTGCTTACAACAATAGCGCAAGCTGCAGAATAAGTCTGCTCGGAACCATTGCCTGGTTGTGCCAAACCATCAGTGTTAATGATATATTTATACTGATCAAGAGGAAGAAACGAGGAAGGGAGAGGGTGAACATTTTCATATTACAGAAACTCTTGTGGTTGTAATATAGAGTCAAAAATAAAGGAAACATCAACAGATGTTAAAGATGTAGCCCATTGAATCCAACGTGGGTGAAGGGCTTTAGAATTAGAACCACTAGCCTTGGTGATCGATTCTAAGGCAGGCTCAGGTGAAACATCAAAGATGCGTTTACCTTGAGCGAGAGACCGATCGTTGAGGACGGCCACCAGCACAGCTGTTAAAAAAAAATCATTAGAGGGAAAATGCAGCTCAGCAGGAGTATGCGATTTATAAGCATTGAGAATAGTGTCACCTTCATTGAATGTGACATAAGCAAAACCAATTGCACCTAGTACTATTCGAATGACCAAATTTGTGGTATTAAGCATGGTCCGTAAGAACTGTGTAGCAAGTAGATCAGACTGTACATCGAGTAAGACAGAAGTATGTTCTGGAAGCCAGGAGGAAGCAGAAAAAATCAGATGTATCAAGGTAAAAAGTAAAAAAAAAAAGAAACTGCAATGTCTTAAGTGTTGAAGGGGGTTGCATTTGTGCACACTACTCCAAGAAATGGAGAATCAAACCCTTAACCTCATTGGTCAACTCATAACCAAGAAAAAGCATAGCAAGAAACGCAATGTGCAACTTTGCAAAATTTTACTCGTAACCAAGTTCATTGAATAGCATAATAATGCAATACACTCTCGCCAAATGAGGATTCAGTTCATCATTGGTAAGGTATGTGTCCTCAACATAGGAAAAAGATTCAGGATTAATGTCATGTAAAAGGGACACAATAAGTGCCACAAAGACACCAGGGCTGTTCCTATACTCCATGGAAAAATGGGCATATCGCTTCGAGGGTGATAAATGCAGACCAATCATGGCTCCCAGGAGCCAAGTTGTGACTGAAAAATGTTATCAAAGACATTATTAATCAGGGCTGTACTGTGTGTGTTCTGCACTGCAAATGTGTGTGTGCGACTATTCAAATGTCTGTAATCTAAGACAATGTGAAAATAGCTCTCAGGTTTCAAAACTGGAAGAAGAAGAGTATTCATAGCAGAGACACAGGGTTCAATTACACCATGATACTCCAGCTGAGCAAGGATGTATTTAGAGGATGCTCTAGTGACACATTTAATTGTGGATTGAGGCTGCAGGTTGAGGAGTGGAACTTATTGAAACATCATGTAATGGGAAATTCCTATCCCAACCAGCTTGGTTCTGGGATAAGGCAGAAGTCAAAGATAGGGCCCTCTCAGAAGCATAAGCATACTTGGTCTCATCAGGGACGAGATGTGAAAAAGAAGGGAGGACTACATCTTCCCCACAAGGACCAATGATAACAAAGACGGGAGGTCAATCGACCTCTGCCAATAAAATATCAAACAAAGAAGTCAAATTAGCCCTAAAAATAGGATTAATGGTGTGTTTAATATCACCTTCAATCTGAATGTATAAATGATATAGACAATCAGGGGTGCAACAAGAGTGTCCACAGTCTCAAACGTAACAAAGGTGTCAGTTGTTCTTGCCTCTAGAAACTGGCGAGGAGTCTGGCACACTACGGTGACTTCTGCCACTCTGTCGAGGTGAGTCAATGTCCAACTCCCTATTAAAGCAGCAACGTTCTTCTTTTTGAAGGCTGCTCTATATGGAGGAAGTTCCTCCCTCTTGACTGTTGTGCCAAAAGACATTTGTGTGTCATGCTTGGGCTGTACAGACTTGCCTTGTCTGAGATCTTGAAACCTGCCGCTGTCGTACTGTTGATCAGAGGATTCCTGAAAGGAACAAGTAGAATTAGGATCAGGAACCTGAAAACGCTCCGGAGTCTTATTTTTAGTGCGATCATGCAAATCATATCATCGCTCAGAAGCGTCCTGTGGTGGGGACACGCCTCGAGACCAGGACTTCTGTTGTTGTTGCCTAGTTTTATCCCAAGACATATTAGAAAAAAGACAGATGGCTATCCTTTTCAGGAGGAGGTTTGTCCAGAGATTGTGCAGATGGTCTGGACCCAAATTATTATGACCCACATATGTATAAACATCAGAAATAATACCAGCCAACTCACGCACGCAGTCAACAGTGGCCCCTGCTGAAAGCCGGCTGCCATATAATCAAGGATGCTGCCTCACCTTTAACATTAGAAAGAATCATTTCAGAGACTACTGGAAAGTAACTAATAGCTTCATCCACAATTCTAGGGCAGGACCTGCCCCATGTTCATTCTGAACATGTTTGAGAACATTTGGAAGAACACTCATTGAAGGGGGTGCCATAACAAAGTGTGCACACTGTACCAAACACTGTTCCCGATTTGTTGCAGTCAGCCAAAGGAGGGACCAGACCACTAGGGAAACACAAGGTAAGGACCCTATGTTTTCCAAGAGGACCTGTAAGAGGAAAAACAGCATAAAGCTGATCCATTTTTGAGCAATCCAAAATGGAAAATCTTCATGGTTAACGGGAAGTTTGCCCATAGCAGAGTTCATAATAACAGGGCTAATGACAAGCCCTGGAACTTGCACATGAGGCACAGCTCCAAGTGGAGCTGTCAGAATGGCACAGGCAACAAACTGAATCAAGTGTCTATATTAATTACTACGGAGTTCCTGAGGCGGAAAGCCGGCAACTTAGGTTAGCGCTTGTGTGATTACTTGTTTTAAAACTTTTAAACCTCTTTCTTTGCTCATTTTGCACAACTGCTGATTTTCACATTCTTACCTTCTCGCCCCGCATACTTCCCTTCAGACGACTTGGGTACTGTTGAGGGAAGCTGCGGAGCGGACATCTAGTGGGAATTCGAGGGGTGGCGGTCCAGTGGCTGGCCTCTCCTGACCCAATAGAATAAAAGACATGCCTAAGCCCACGCGCGCAGATTGATTACTACGGAGTTCCTGAGGCGGAAAGCCGGGAACTTAGGTTAGCGCTTGTGTGATTACTTGTTTAAAAACTTTTAAACCTCTTTCTTTGCTCATTTTGCACAACTGCTGATTTGCACATTCTTACCTTCTCGCCCGCATACTTCCCTTCAGACGACTTGAGTACTGTTGAGGGAAGCTGCGGAGCGGACATCTTGGGGGAATTCAAGGGGTGGCGGTCTAGTGGCTGGCCTCTCCTGACCCAATAGAATAAAATGGCCACACCTGCTTGGCCGCGTCTGCGCCCGTCTGCGACCACACCGCGACCAGGGCCGGTTACCATGCCCGAAACACCACTGACCGTAGGACCACCTTTAGCCAGATGGATATATCGGCACTTAGACCTTCAAGCTGTTCTCACCCTATTATGGTTCCATCTGACTTAGTGAGGCTCGATCTCTCATGTAAGTGGTATGGCTTTATTTCACATGAACATATTGTGCAGGATAAACAACCTATCCTGCTGTCCCCATTGTTACCCCGTGAGACCAAAACGACGATACTTCTTAAATCTGCACTAATAAATTGCAGATCTTTGGTTAAGCACTCCTTAGACATACTGCAGTCCATTAAAGATAACGACTGGGATCTCCTCTTCCTGACCAAGACCTGGTTAAACGAGGAAACCAATCCCGCTCTCACGCTCACCATCCCCGAAGGCTACAGTATAATTTGTGCTAATCGGAAGAATGGCAAACAGGGGGGTGGAGTTGCAATTATTTTCAAATCCACCTGGATAATGTCCTCACCTCATTACGATCAAGTCGACTGCATCGAGGGTCTTCCGTTCTGTTTCAAGTTATCGGCTTCAATTTCATGTGCCGGCATCTTGATTTATCGCCCCCCAAATTCTAGTCCTAGTCACTTACCCGCCCTGATTGACTATATTACCCAGTCGTGTACTCGGTATGCTAATTTTACGGTCCTCGGGGATTTTAATCTCCATGTTGAAAACTCAGCCTTTGCCATTTGCTCTAATTTTATTTCTACTCTTGCAGCCTGTGACTCAGCCCAACTGGTCTCTCTCGCCACTCATAAAGCGGGCCATACACTTGACTTAATATGTTCTAATCTTCCTGACATCTCAGTTCAAGACCCGCTACCGGTCATATGGTCTGACCATTTTCTTATTCCTTTTGCTATTCAAATGACCCATACTGATAAATCCTCTCAAGCTCCTAAGAAATTTGGGAGGAACTGGAGTAAAATCTCTCAGACTTCTCTTTTAAAGCACCTAAAGGACTCTAGTCCGCTGCTCGCCTCCGATCTGGATTCAAGTATCTCTAACTTTAACAATTGGATGAGTGAGGCTATTGATTCACTGGCCCCGTTAAGACCGATTAAAACCTTTAGGTCTTCCCCCGCAGCCCCATGGTTTACAAAGCTTCTTGTAAAGTACTGGAACGACGCTGGAGGCAGGGGTACACAAAAGAAGGCAAACTTGAGTACCGCACTGCTCTGAAAGAATATCGGAAATTGATGATACTTCAAAAACGAAGCTTCTTAGCGGATAAAATCGATAAAGCCAGTAATGCCCCAAGAGCGATCTTTTTGATTGTTCGTTCTTTCACTGATCCGTTAGCCAACAATAGACATCAGCCAATCTCACAAACTCTATGTACTCAATTATCTGAGTTCTTTGAGGAGAAAATTGCTCATGTTTATGCTTCATTTGCCATCAATGAAGTTCCTGATATTCAGGAGATACTAATGGACCCTAATCCCTTATCACCAGTTTTTACTGAATTTTCAGAAATATCAATGGAAACGTGTCTCCAAGAATTGTCTAAATGCAAATCCGGATCGCCCAGTGACCCATGGCCAGCAAAAAAATATAAAGCCTTGGCAGCCTTGCTTAATCCCCATCTTAATCAGATATGGAATACCTCCTTTACCACTGGTATCTTTCCCAAAGCTTGGAAACATGCTTATTTAGTCCCCATTTTAAAAAAAGCTAATGCTGATCCGGAAACCCCTGCTAATTACAGACCTATTTCTCTCCTCCCAGCCCCTGCTAAGATATTGGAAAAATTAGCTCACCAGCAAATTGCTAGTTTTATTGATAATCATGGCCTACTTCATGATTCCCAACATGGCTTTCGCTCAGGCTACAGTACTGAGTCAGCCTTGATCGAAATGGCGGACTCAGTGCGGTGGACACTCGATCAGGGCTCAAGAGCGGTGTTAGTGCTGCTGGATTTATCAGCGGCATTTGATACCGTCTCTCACCCCATTCTGCTAAGAAGGTTAAGCTCCATTGGAATCCAGGGAACGGTGCTTAACTGGATAGGCTCCTTCCTGACAGACAGGAAACAACACCCCTCCTTATACTTCTTCAGTAAGACCACCTAAATGTGGTGTCCCACAGGGCTCTTCGTTAATCCCCCTTTTGTTTAATGTTTATTTTACCCCTCAAGCTGAAATGATATCACACTCGGGCATTAAAACAACATCATATGCCGACGACATTCAGCTGCTTTTTACCTTTGATGAGCCAACTACTACTACTTTCGACCCCCTTAAAAAGTGTCTCAGGGACATAGCCAAATGGATGGACTTGCATTTCCTTAAACTCAATGTGAGTAAAACGGAGATTCTTTTCTTTAACCAACCATCCCCATTAGATTCTAACATATGGTGGCCGGAAGACCTGAGCCAGGCCCCTACCCCGAAGGATTCTGTTAGAAACCTAGGGGTTCAATGGGACCAATCCCTATCCTTTGGGAACCAAGTCCAAACTGTATCAGCGGCATGTTTCTCTAAAATTAAAATCATAAAAAAGCTTATATATTACCTTCCTAGCTCCCACCGTAAAACCATAGTCCACGCTCTTATAATAACTCATCTGGACTATGCTAATGGTCTTTACCTAGGCCTGCAGCGGGTCTGCGCCACAGACTGCAAACAGTATAAAATGCCGCTGCTCTGCTGATTTGCGGCATTTCTCGTAGACAATCCATCTCCCCCCTACATTTGGAAATTGCATTGGCTCCTGATTTCCAAACGAATAGACTTCAAGGCCATGACTCTGACTTATCGCACTACAAAAGGCAAAGGTCCAGCCCATTTGAGATCTACACTCCGTCCTTACAGTAACTCGAGAGTTCTTCGCTCCAACACTAAATTGTTACTTACGATTCCTAGATTTAAAAAAGCACGATCGGGTGGCAACACCTTTGAGGTTCGCGCGACCCAATGCTGGAACAAACTTCCGCTTCATCTTAGGATGAGCAATTCCGAACTAGAATTTCGTAGATCATTAAAAACGCACTTTTTCTGCTTATAACCCTCTGCCCGCCTGGGATCATCTGTTTTGATCATTCAGCGCCGGGACACCCCGTTGGGGTAGCTGCGCGCTTTAGAAAATACACTAATAATATATTGACGGACCACTTGAGGGTACAACAAAAGTATATCGGCCACAGTAGCAGTGGGATAATGTGCATACGGAGTAAAACCGGCCATGACAGGACAGGTGGCCCCTTCAATTCTAAAGGGGCCCATTTGAACAGAAGCAAAATGATGGGGAAGCTTGCCAATATACCAAATGTGGTTTTCCCAGGCCATAATCGGAAGCTCAATGACCACATAAGGGCAAAAAGCTACAGGAACATTGGCAACAGTATAGGAATGAAAAGTATTACTCATTTCGGTATTCACAGAAGTCAGGAGTCCTAACTTTAGGACTCCTAAATGCCTTCTGTGAATGCCGAAAGTCTTAAAGTTAGGATTTTTCTCAGTTTAGGACTAGTAAAGTTAGGACTCCTAACTTTAGGACTCCTAAACTGAGAAAAATCCTAACTTTAAGACTTTCGGTATTCACAGAAGGCATTTAGGAGTCCTAAAGTTAGGACTCCTGACTTCTGTGAATACCGAAATGAGTAACTGCCTTCTGTAAATACCAAAATTAGTAAGTCCCTTCTGTGAATACCAAAATGGTTATAAGTTTAGCATTTTGTCTTAAGTTAGTTCTGTGAATCGGGCCCATAGTGTGCACCCAAACTGACCCATACCATCTATTCATAGAAATTCTTTCACAAAGACTGTGAAGGGAGTGGAGGCGGCACTTGTCATGAGCCACATTCTTTGGATGTGAAATCACTGTTGCATTCTAGGCTTGTTTGCTTCTAGCACAAGGGGATTTCACTAAACACACCACGTCATTAGCCTGTAGGACTTGTCTTACACAATAGACATAGATTTACACCATTTCCCATTACCAGTGTGCTGATTACATCCTGCCTGGGAAATTACGTAGGTGTTGACCAAGCACTGCTAATTGTTTGACCTTTTCTGAGAGTCATATGCAGGAAGCGACTAGTAGGCAGTGTCTGTAGAGGGAACTGTAGTTCATGACTGGTGTTTGCCTTTGACTTTCTGGATAACTAATTTGCCCCCTTTGCACACTTGGCTTTCTAAGGGTAGAGCAGGGAGTCCTGAGTACTTCCCTTTTGGATAACCAAATCCCTCTGATCCACACTTTACTCCCTAAGGGTAGAGTGAGCAGTCTGAGTTTGACCCTTTTGATTAACCAAGTTACTCTCATTACACAGACTTTACCCTCTAAGGACAGAGAGAGTTCTGATTACATACATTTGGGATAACTAAGTTGCTTTTGTTCCACTGTTGATTCTCTAAGGGTGTAGTGGGAGTTCTGATTCCATCCAATTTGAATGACCGATTTTCTCTCTTTGGACAGAGAGGATGGACAGTCCAGGCTCAGTACAGTATCTGGGAATACACAAAAAGTTTGGTATGGAAAGGGTTTGGCACTCAGACGGTTTTGAGACAATTTATTCAATAAAATATCCAGATATGAGTTGCTCCTGATAAATCTGTATGTATTTTGGCATTCTCAGTCTGAGATAAACCCCCAAACTCTGTTCTAGGACTTGCCCTCTCTGCAGGGTCATCCCCAAACAAACATGTTGCCTTCATCCTCGTGATTGCTGAGCCCACTTATTTTTGCATATAGTTCTCTGCATGTTACCATTGCTAACCAGCACTAAAGTACCTGTACTCTGTCCTTTAAATATGGTGAAATTTGCTAACACCCCATTGGCATCTTTAATTTACTTGTAAGACCCCAGTATAATGGTACTACATGTGTCCAGGGCTTATAAATTAAATACTACCCGTAGGCTTGTATCACTGATTTTGTCACCCACTTCTGCCATTCAACCCTGTGTGTGCAGTCTTAAACTGTCATTTTGACCTCGCAAAAAAAACCTTTTGGCAGGCTTACTTCTTCCTTTTTAATACATATAAACCACCCCTACAGTTGGCTCTAAGTAGCCCGCCCCTACGATATGGTGTATTGTATTTAAAAAGTAGGAAATGTACTTTTAAGTTTTGTATGGTCTGGTAGTTTGTATGGACTGCAATGCCTATGTCTCCCATAGGATAACCTTGCCAATATACCAAATGTGGTTTTCCCAGGCCATAATCGGAAGCTCAATGACCACATAAGGGCAAAAAGCTACAGGAACATTGGCAACAGTATAGGAATGAAAAGTATTACTCATTTCGGTATTCACAGAAGTCAGGAGTCCTAACTTTAGGACTCCTAAATGCCTTCTGTGAATGCCGAAAGTCTTAAAGTTAGGATTTTTCTCAGTTTAGGACTAGTAAAGTTAGGACTCCTAACTTTAGGACTCCTAAACTGAGAAAAATCCTAACTTTAAGACTTTCGGTATTCACAGAAGGCATTTAGGAGTCCTAAAGTTAGGACTCCTGACTTCTGTGAATACCGAAATGAGTAACTGCCTTCTGTAAATACCAAAATTAGTAAGTCCCTTCTGTGAATACCAAAATGGTTATAAGTTTAGCATTTTGTCTTAAGTTAGTTCTGTGAATCGGGCCCATAGTGTGCACCCAAACTGACCCATACCATCTATTCATAGAAATTCTTTCACAAAGACTGTGAAGGGAGTGGAGGCGGCACTTGTCATGAGCCACATTCTTTGGATGTGAAATCACTGTTGCATTCTAGGCTTGTTTGCTTCTAGCACAAGGGGATTTCACTAAACACACCACGTCATTAGCCTGTAGGACTTGTCTTACACAATAGACATAGATTTACACCATTTCCCATTACCAGTGTGCTGATTACATCCTGCCTGGGAAATTACGTAGGTGTTGACCAAGCACTGCTAATTGTTTGACCTTTTCTGAGAGTCATATGCAGGAAGCGACTAGTAGGCAGTGTCTGTAGAGGGAACTGTAGTTCATGACTGGTGTTTGCCTTTGACTTTCTGGATAACTAATTTGCCCCCTTTGCACACTTGGCTTTCTAAGGGTAGAGCAGGGAGTCCTGAGTACTTCCCTTTTGGATAACCAAATCCCTCTGATCCACACTTTACTCCCTAAGGGTAGAGTGAGCAGTCTGAGTTTGACCCTTTTGATTAACCAAGTTACTCTCATTACACAGACTTTACCCTCTAAGGACAGAGAGAGTTCTGATTACATACATTTGGGATAACTAAGTTGCTTTTGTTCCACTGTTGATTCTCTAAGGGTGTAGTGGGAGTTCTGATTCCATCCAATTTGAATGACCGATTTTCTCTCTTTGGACAGAGAGGATGGACAGTCCAGGCTCAGTACAGTATCTGGGAATACACAAAAAGTTTGGTATGGAAAGGGTTTGGCACTCAGACGGTTTTGAGACAATTTATTCAATAAAATATCCAGATATGAGTTGCTCCTGATAAATCTGTATGTATTTTGGCATTCTCAGTCTGAGATAAACCCCCAAACTCTGTTCTAGGACTTGCCCTCTCTGCAGGGTCATCCCCAAACAAACATGTTGCCTTCATCCTCGTGATTGCTGAGCCCACTTATTTTTGCATATAGTTCTCTGCATGTTACCATTGCTAACCAGCACTAAAGTACCTGTACTCTGTCCTTTAAATATGGTGAAATTTGCTAACACCCCATTGGCATCTTTAATTTACTTGTAAGACCCCAGTATAATGGTACTACATGTGTCCAGGGCTTATAAATTAAATACTACCCGTAGGCTTGTATCACTGATTTTGTCACCCACTTCTGCCATTCAACCCTGTGTGTGCAGTCTTAAACTGTCATTTTGACCTCGCAAAAAAAACCTTTTGGCAGGCTTACTTCTTCCTTTTTAATACATATAAACCACCCCTACAGTTGGCTCTAAGTAGCCCGCCCCTACGATATGGTGTATTGTATTTAAAAAGTAGGAAATGTACTTTTAAGTTTTGTATGGTCTGGTAGTTTGTATGGACTGCAATGCCTATGTCTCCCATAGGATAACCTTGGTTTACCTTATTGTATTTAATAAGTGATGACTTTTGACTGGTTGCAGATGTGAAAATTATGTTTGCTTTGTGCGTGGTTGTGATATAAAGCCCTGTTTAAAAGCAAAGTTGGATTTCTGGAATTCTGAAAACTGCATTCTCTTTTCCTACCTAAGGTTAGTTGGAAAATGTCATTCTGCTCACAGAATTGACAGAATGTTGTCACTCCGCAGTACTCTTGTAATGCAGCGTTCTGGCCAAATTCTGCCAATTGCTGCACAGTAGATCTTTGCACCCATTTGAGCAATGCAATCAAAATCTGTATAGTCGGACACTGCACAGGGGAGCTGGTGATTGTTATGTAGATTTAGTGTCCCCTAGCGGGATTCCCTGTAGCTAGAAGGCCTTCTGACACCATTTTCTAACACAGGCATTAAGGAGCAGTTATGCCCAAAGAGCTGTTCTCAAGTGTCTGCAAAATGAATTCAAAATTGGATTTTCAATTATCTATTTTACCCGATCTGATGGTTCAGTAAAAACACGTTTTGTTTTATTTGACTTTTTTTGGGCAAGAAAGAAATGCCATATAAACTTCAACTTCCTCTTTCTGCCCAAAGGCTTCTCCAAATGCTTTGTCCATCCCTTAGTCACTTTCCATTGGAACTATGCATGAAAATGATGTGCCATCCCTACTGCATATACCAAAGGATTTTTAAGGATATCAGCCCGGGACCGAATAGCTATAGTGTATCACTTGCTCTCCTATTCACTCACAGAGAAAAAAGTGATTAGACACCCAAGAACACAACACATGTGGAGAGGGATTTTACACAGGAGAAATTGCGACTATACCTGAGATGTAGTACATTCATCTATGCATGCTAAGATACGGAGTCCGCTGCAAACATGTAGATATCATCTGAAATATCCCTTTCTTCTGTAGAAGGGGGGGTTAGTTTGCCCTCTCCAATAGCAATATCATGACAGCTCCTTTTATCATTTATGGATTACTCTCTGTGCTATCACCGAGAGTGACGTCCCTTCAGTGCCCTCTTGAAAATATCTTCATGAAATTATATTAAATACGAAGTTCCATTGATTTGATTCAAGATTTATTTGATGCTGTTTTCATTTTTAACAGTTCTTTAGTCCACACATTATTACGTCATAATGTTATTTTTTCATATTATGTATTTCCGCCCAATGCATTTCGGGCGTTAGCCCTTCGTCAGGGGGCTTGATCCTGTGAACAAATCCAGTATAACACATTTTTACATAATTAAGCTTTCTTCCCACCGGGTCACATGACTCTTGCTCACCCATTAACATTACCGGCTCTAACCACTGTGAGTCTTGGACCGTCGTTGACTGAAGCACCTCCCGTGAACTAATCTCCACGCCGACCACTCGGTAAGATTGTATAACTTTGTCCACCGGCATTCTGTAAGTCGCGCGTCGCGTGCAAACTCTACCAGAAACTTATTACGATTCTGGTTTCTTTTATTCCTTTTCAAGGTCATGTATACCCGTCAACCTCGTTGAACTGTAAACTACCACGCCATTTAAGGTTGGTTTACACAGACAACTTTCATGTATATTACCTTTTTCTCTAATTTAACACGTTTGTCACACGGTTTATTTTTCTTGATCGAATCTTCATACAGTGTCATTTCCGTTTCACCGTGCATGAGAAACGTTTTGTACACAACCTTGGGTTGCCGTGGTTCTCACTCATCTACTTTTTTCATGCGTGCACCGTTATCGTCTGAAGCACTATTTACTTTGATTCTCCACTGCAAACACAGCTTCACTTACTAACTGTTTGCCTGCTGACTCCCACCACGTCGTTTTCTTACATAAAACACCTAACATGAGCACAAGTACAATGAGATTTTGTGTAGTCATACACATATATTAAAAATGTGTTATACTGGATTTGTTCACAGGATCAAGACCCCTGACGAAGGGCTAACGCCCGAAATGCATTGGGCGGAAATACATAATATGAATAAATAACATTATGACGTAATAATGTGTGAACTGTTAAAAATGAAAACAGCATCAAATAAATCTTGAATCAAATCAATTGATTTTCGTATTTAATATAATTTCATGAAGATATTTTCAAGAGTGCACTGAAGGGACGTCACTCTCGGTGATAGTGACGCTAGACGCATTCTTCACCCCGGGCCCAGGGGGTACACTTCAGTTGCACCACCCACATCGTGAACTTTTTAAAACTCCTTTCACACCAGTGTGCGATTCCCACACACCTTGTATCGGATTTATTACTCTCTGTGCTGACAATATTTGTGTTAGGAATCTTCTAACTTATTGTGGGACGTATAGTGTATACTAGAGAACAATAGCTAAAAAGAATATTTCAACTTTTGTCCTGTCTGTCTGATCTTATTGCGGACAAGTACGAGTGAGAGAGCAAAAGGGCATTTTCTGTCACCACGATTCCTGAGATAGTCAGGAGTATTCTGTGGTGTCTGCAACAGTAGGTTAGTTGCTTATCATCCTTCGTCTGGCGGAGGCTTTGTAAGGAAATGTCTATTGTTGCACGATCACCCCAAAGGTTTGTACAGATTCAGCTTGTTTTTTTACTGAATTGCTAGCTAAACCTCAGTGTCAGGGATCAGACCCTTAATAGTGTGATGTGTGATTGGCTTAAACCCAATAAACCTACATCAACTTCCTTGTATGTCCATAATATATGGCAGCTGGAGTACACCGGGCATTTAAGTAAAGTAGGACAGGGTAATAAACCCAGCTTCACTCACAGAGTTTGTGGCATTCAGGCACTCCGAGCACTGCTGAGGAGTTAAGAGTTCCTGGAATCAGACTTGTCAGGGAACAAGCAGATTTGTTTTCCAATCATGGCTTGCCAAAGCCATGATAATCTCAGGCCACTAGTGAGCTAGTGCGACAAATCAATCAATCAATCAAGTTTCTTGTAAAGCACGACTACTCACCAGTTAGGGTCTCAAGGCACTGGGTGGGGGAGTGACACTGTGTTTCAGTCTAAGAGACAGGTCTTGAGGTCCTTTCTGAATTCAGACAATGATTGTCTGAGATGTAGAGGCAGAGAGTAACAGGTCTTCGCAGTGAGGAGGGAAAATAAACCTTCTCCAGCCGTGGTCTTGTGGATCTGTGGGATTGTGGCCAGGGGCAGTTGGGCGGAGCAGATATGTCTTGATGATGTGTGGAAGGAGTAGCGGTGGTTGAGGTATGCATGTTTGGCATTGTGGAGGGCTTTGCAGGCCTGTTTGCAGTTGTTCACCACATTTCACAGAGGTCCTGTAGAAGTGCCAACCGATTCCTTTGGAACAACCAGGCACAACACATGTCTACCCCACTTTAGAAACTGCCCGCTAGGAACATCATATTCCCATAGGGCGTCCACTCTATTTTCAAATCAGGCAGGAGCTTCCTTAACCATTAAAGCGATTGAGTATAGGACTGATCCTGACCTATTTTAAATCACCACTCACGTGCACACAAACTCCCACTGCCGCTACACCCGCACTCACCCAACGGCTTCTTAAAAAGATCTCCGACAAAGAGCCCTGGAAATGGTGAGCTCGTCAAGCCATGTAGCACCGGCCCAACGAGGAGCAAGGCCCGATGATGAAGCATGACACCTTTCGGGGTGTGTGAGGACAACATGACAAAAGTTTTGTCTTTTCCCCTTCCCCTCTCTCCCCCTCATTAGGAACTGCACTCCCCTTGCTTAACACATTCTCTTCGGAGCCACGTGTGCAGGACCTGTTTAAAGATTGGCTCCCGGTCCCACCCCTATCTCTCTCAATCATTTAGCACGGGGGCTCAGCCGAGGGACCATTTTATTACCAACTCTCAGTGCTACGATTCTGCAGCACACTCTTCATACTCATATCGACTGCCCCCCAACCCTAACTCTCTTTCTTGTCCCTCCCCAACCCCTACAATGGAGCTCAGCCATGCACTCGCCTTCGACGAGGATGCAGTGTCAGAAATACTACGGGCCCCATCGCTACTTGACCAGGACTGTGGTAGTTCCAGCGGTAGTATCAATAGCGACTGGACCACCATTACCAACATGAAGCTCCAGCTCATGAAAATCATTATGCATGGTGCCATACTGACTGAATACTTGAGGGCTAACATAGCCCCCAATGGCCTGATAGCCGATAATTCGCCCAGGATCTTCCTTGAAGATAAACAATTCAAGGAGGAATGGCCAACGGTCTCCTGGAAATATACCCGTGACCTTCTGGTTTTAATTATTAGGACAGCCAAATGTCTAGAAGAAGAACTGATCACGAAGATCACTATAGCAGAAGGAGCACTTAAAGCAACCATTGCCAATGCTGCATTCAAAGCCAGACTTGCAGAGATCACAAAGGAGATCAATGACAATAAGGATTATTTGATGCAAAAGAAAGTCAACAAACTACAAAAGGTCATTGTTCAGTTAAGCAAAGAGAAGGTGCATCCCTGTCTCAAGGATGACTATACACCTTCCAGAGATGACTACTCATCATCACGTATTCGTCAGGCAGCAACTCCAGCACTGATTCACATGGCAACAACCAGCAACGATGCAACCCAACATTCGGCTATGGACCACCAGCCTACCAACCAGGGCCAGCGTATCAAGGACCCCCACCCTTCCAGGGCCAACAGATGTGTCAGTACCCACAATACCCACACAGCCCCCAACCACTCTTTGCCCCCTTCCAACCCCAACCTTTTTAGGTCTCGCCTAGACGAAAGCAAAAGCGAAAGCTTTTGCGGTCTAGGGAGACAACTTATGTTGCCGCTTTGTGGGGAATGAAGGGGAATGTGGACAGCAGACTGTTACGAATTTCTTCTGCTGGAGATTTGACCTCGTGAGCGCGCCTTGACTGCATCTAATGCGTGTGTGTTTTTTTTTTTAACGTGGGCCGGGCGCTTGCTTTAGTCAGTTTCACTTTGAAGTGCAGGCGTGAATGGGTCTGGTAGTTGTTCATGTGGAGTGCCTTTTGACCTCGTGAGCGCGCCTTGACTGCATCTAATGCGTGTGTGTTTTTTTTTTAACGTGGGCCGGGCGCTTGCACGACATTCAAAGCCGAAAACACCAGCAAGGGGAATATTACATGAAAACTGCCAGCATGCTGATCGGCAAGCATTAACCTCCGCCTGCAGGATATGTTCGCACTGTAGAGTTATGTCTCCCTTGCGGTTGAAACGGCGGCGGAAGAAATGCAAATTTTACAGTTGGAAACGGAACAACAAGTCTTGGCGTCAACATACATAAGTTCCCGCGCGCACGTCTCAAATGTAACTGCCCATCATGTCAAGCGGTTTAATATATTAGGGTCCAATTCGCGCAATTTACCATTGCAATTAACAAGAAGCACTTTGTCTACAAGTTGGAAACAGACATATTTCCTTTATTTTTTCTCTTCTCTTTCTCATGTCTCCAGTTCTCTTCTTCCGTCTTCCGTTTCGGCTTTTCTCCCTTCACCTAACTAGCATAATCCATTCCTTGATCATTCCTCACATTCTCAAATGTTTCCTCTTTCCATACGCGCTTGTTTTCGATGCTACTAAGTGTTTTCTTGTCCGTATAAACGCTATTCCTCCCATAAGAAAGCGGAATGTGGCGTAACGAAGACAAATGCCAATTTTACAGTGGGAAACGCAGGAACAAGTTTCGGCGGCAACATACATATGTTCTCGTGCGCATATATTTCATGTAACTAGCCATCATATGAAGTGGTGCAATAGATTAAGGGTTAGTTCGCGCTATTTAAAAATGCACTTAAGAAGAAGCACTTTAGCTGCACGTGGATCATAGCATATAAACATTGTTACACGCCGCAATTTATTAGGATACACACGCAAAGCATAGTGCCCTATTAGCGGCTAATACAGCCAGTTTCTAACATATACACACTAAATAAACCCCGCGCACGTGGCACCTCCATTCCAGGTGTCCTGCCACAGGCACATTCTACAGGGGGGAAGGGGGGAGGGGAGGCAGTTCCAACATTTACAGAGTAAATAAACAACATGCACGCGGTACCCTCATTCAAAGTCTCTGGCTACACGCACATTCTGGAGGTGGGAGAGGTGAGGGGGGTAGCCGCAACCCGCCAAGTACAAATTGTTTCTGTTTTTCAGCCTTTAACAAATTACATATATTTTATTGTGTGCGCATTTTAATATAGCACACTCTCCACAAAAGCGTACAAAAAGCAACAAGCCGTTTACAACATTTCATTATTTGTATAGCGCAATTAAAGGAGTTATTCTTTTGTAGGCTTTCAAAGTTTCGCTCAGAGCGGGAATTTAACTTAAACGCACCATTCAAAGTCTTTCCTTCCTTGGTTATTTAGCGCGGCATCTTATATAGCGCAAACATTGTTTACAAGTGCGAAACATGTGACAAAGCCGAAAACAACAGTAAGGGGAACATTAAATACAAATTGCCAGCATAAGTAAGAAAGCACAGCTTATCCATTCGCCTGTACCTTTCACAATGTTTCAGTTACAAAAACACAATGATAATAACAATCTGCTGCATTACTAACAGCGTGTGCTAGACATTTATTTGGCTGGAAGCCCTTCTCTCCACAGCTCAGCTCAAAGGTGCCCTAGTGAGCGAAAGGAAAGGGCCCAGCCTCACCCTGCAGTATTTGTTACAGCTGCAAAGTCACGTTTCCCATGCGGTGAAAGCAGCGGCAGCGCTCACATTTCAGTAAAACAACCCGTGACTGGTTTACTAAACAGTCTATTCCCAAGATTTATTCCCAAGCCACTTGCATCACTTTCCTCACATTAAAAGTGACGGAAAAGTGGCGCGAGAGGCCTGTAATTCTAACCAGAACTGTAATTTGGGGCAATTCACTTCATGTTGCTGTGCGTACATGTGTAATGTAACTAGTCATTACATAAAGCGGTCCAATACATTAGGGTCCAGTTCCCGCTATTTAAAAAATAAATAAATAAGAAGCACTTTGTCCGCAAGTTAAAAACAGGCATGTAGAGTTTCTTACACGCCAATATTTATTAGCATACACACGCAAAGCATAATGCCATATTATCTGCTAACAGAGGCAAAGTTACAACATTTACACACTAAATAAACACCGTGCACGCGGCATCCCCATTCCAGGTGTCTGGCTAAAACCACATTCTACAAGGAGGAGGTGGGAAGGCTGAGGGGAGACCGTTTTAACATTTACACAATAAAGAAATATTACTCCCGGGGCACCCCCATTCCAAGTCTCCGAGCATAGGCACATTTTGCAGGGGGGAAGTGGGAGAGTAGATGACATAGTTCAAACATTTACACAGTAAATAAACAGCGCGCACGCAGCACCCCCATTCCAAGTCTCTGGCCAAAGGCACATTTTAAAAGGGGGAGGTAGAAGGGGTGAGGGGGTGGCCTCCACCTACCAAACACAAATTGTTGTTGTTTTTCAAGCTTTAATACACTACATATATTTAATTGTGTAACCATTTATTTTAGCATATTTCCAACAAATGCCTAAACACCGTATCGGGCATTTCACAACATTAACACAATTAATACATGCTAAAATGGACTGCTACTCTATTGTACATTTGCATTTTGTAAATCTCTTTGCCTCGCAGCAGTTTGCTACAGCCTTCTTTTCGCCTGCAGCAATTCATTTGCATGTTGTTGTTTAACACATTCTTTGCAACACCCTACACTTATCAACAACTGTCGGAAATCACAATAGCACTTTCACAGATGCTTAGCAGGCGCCAACATGTCTGCTTTTACTTTAATGACTGTTGCCAAATGTTTAGCTTTTCCTTTTTATTCGCATTCAAACATCACTAAAATTTAAAATGCTTCATTGTGCATTTATTTAGACTAACGTCATACATTATCAAATAAGAACAGACAAACAGATTACAAAATTAAACTACTTACGACGGCATTTTTATATAGCGCTAACTTTACTTCAAAGCGCCAAAGTAAGGGTTTTGTTTCTCAGTTTTACAGCACAAATGCAGGCGTCCTTCGTGTAAAAGGCATTTTTATAGTGCGCAAACTTTACTTCTATGTGGCATTCAAAATGGAAATAGTCCAACATTTACATACACTTTTTCTTTTTACCCTACAAGTGCTCCCCATCTTCTTTATAAAACATGCAATGCTCTCATCCTCAAATTATTTCAAAAGCATATAAGGCCAGTAGCCCTCTCCCTTTCAATCAACTTGCGTCAGTACACCTACATCATGTTATCTGTTTTACCCTTTTCCTTCATATTTAATATTTATTTTTTTATAAATACGAACAAACAACATATACTATGTATACATGTATCGGTGTTTATTTATATCATCAATGGTAAATGTGAACATTTGTTCTTTACATATAAGGTACCCTAGTAAGCAACAGGGTCCAATCTCGGCCTGCAGGATCGTTTCAGCTAGAGAGTTACGTCTCCCATGCGGTAAAAGCGGCGCCTGCATCCATATTTCATTACAACAGTTTGTTACTGCTTTACTAAACAGTGTACACACTGTAGCTTTTAAAATGGCTTCCCTCGCTGCTAATTTGTCGATCCTGGCTGTGCATACAAAGCATATCTCCCTTGCAATTAATATCATTCACACTCATTGCCCTGGCTTGTCCAGCAATGGAGAGAGGAGAAGGGCGTGTTCCATTACGAAACAACAGCAGCGCACTAAGGACTTCACTCTATCAAGTCTTTTGCCGTTTTTGTTATCACTTACCTTACTTCCCGATCTCTTCCTTGAGGACGGCAAAATGCAGTATGCCCCTCACCTACATATTTTAAATCAAAGCTCTCTCGTCTGACACAGCCATTACCAAAAAAAGTTGAGGGAAAAGCTCCGAGCGTTTTAGTAATTCCTGGAGCACAGTCAGTCAGTCATGACTGTCTCAGTAAAGCGTGCATCTGAAAGCAGCGCGGCGCCATGAGGCTGGCGCCCGGGCACATTTGTTACATTAGCACCTCAGCCACTCTAAAGCTGATCGCAAGCATTTATCTATTCACTTACTGAGGCCTGCTGCTATTGCTGTCTGGGCTTCACTCGCCCTCCCCCTTTCCCCGTCTGGAAATGTTCTAATCGCAAGCATTTATCTATTCACTTACTGAGGCCCGCTGCTATTGCTGTCTGGGCTTCACTCGCCCTCCCCCTTTCCCCGTCTGGAAATGTTCTAATCGCAAGCATTTAACTATTCACTTGCTGAGGCCCGTTGCTATTGCTGCCTGAGCTTCACTCGCCCTCCCCCTTTTCCCGTCTGGAAATGTTCTAATCGCAAGCATTTATCTATTCACTTCCTGAGGCCCGCTGCTATTGCTGCCTGGCCTTAACTCGCCCTCCCCCTTTCCTCGTCTGGAGGTGTTCACCAAACATGCAAATAGAAAAATAAAATAATTCCAAAAACGGAGGCTGCAGAACATACAGTTAAATCAAATTGAAACTGGACAAAAAAGAAGAGCCATAAAAGCCGCTTATGCCTCTAATACACAGCGCCAGTTTCTTTATTTGTAATTAACAAATGACTTCTTCTCTAATATTAACACTGGTCACACTTGCTAGTTTCATAATGCACATTTTGGGGAGGGTATGGAGATGAGGAGGAGCAGGAAATCTGCTTAAAATGCATAACGCCATGCATTTTGTTTTACTTAAACACTACATGCAGTGACTATATACGGATACAGTAACATACATAAAGGCTGCTTCGATTGCAAATCTATGCTAGTTGGACATTGAACGCCTATGTATTGCAGGGCCTTAAGGTATCCTCCAAGCTAGTTCCTGCAGGAAGATATGCATTAGTAATGTAAACACCTGCAGCATTTCCCTACAGTAAACTGCAACATACATTTAGCAAGAATTGCCTGTATTATCATCAGGACAAGTGCCTTGCATGCAGATACAAATTTGCATCCAATCTCTAACAGCCAAATAAGTCGAAGAAGCTGCCACAAATATATCTGGCTCAAAATGTTGCCTACCGCCTCTAGGTCATGCATCCTATTACTAATCTTTACACAATGGGTGCATGTGGTGCTATGCTGTAAGCAATTAGTGCTAATCTGTCCTAGAAGTTATCCCAAGCGCTATCGTTCTTTAGGGACAGCCTTGGAATTGAATACCTTATTATGATGCATATGTCTCGTCTGTCCATTCTTAAGTCTGCAACCCTAGATACCTTAATAATTAATTTATTAATGAATGCTATCTAATGGAATACATGCAACTTGTGGATAACAACATTCTCCACATACAAACAAAACATAACATTCTGCACTACACACTACCATTCTTCACTACACACTACCACTCTGCACTACACACTACCACTCTGTACTCTGCACTGCGCACTACCAATCTACACTACGCTGTACCAATCTCACCTATGCACTACCACTCTGCACTACACACTACCACTCTGCACTATCACTCTGCACTACACACTACCATATTTTATTGTGCATTACACACTACCACTCTGCACTCTACACTACGCACTACACTCAGCATTACACATTACGACTCTGCACTACACTCTACCACTGTGCACTACAACTCTGCACTACACACAACCACTTAGCAGTCTGCACTACACACTACGACTCTGCACTCTGCACTACCAGTCTGCATTATGCACTACCACTATGCACTACGCGCTACCACTCTGCACTACACAGTACCACTCTGCACTCTGCACTGTGCACTACCACTGTACATTACATAATACCACTCTGCACTACACACTACCCCTTGGCACTACACATTACCACTCTGCACTCTGCACTACGCACTAATACTCTGCACTATGCACTACCACTCTGCACTACACACCACCACTCTGCACTCTCCACTACAGACTACCACTCTGCACTACCACTCTGCACTACGCACTACCACTATGTACTACGTACTACCATTCGGCACTCTGCACTTATCTCTGCACTACACCCTACCACTCTGCATTACACACTACCATTCTATACTACTCACTACAACTCTACACTCTGCACTACGCACTACCACTCTGCACTACGCACTACCACTCTGCATTACGCATTACCACTCTGCATTACGCATTACCACTCTGCATTACACACTACCACTCTGCATTCCGCACTGCCACTCTGCACTACACACTACCACTCTGCACTGTGCACTACGCACTACCACTCTGCACTACGCACTACCACTCTGCACTACACACTATCACTCTGAACTCTACACTACACACTACCACTCTGCACTCTGCAATGCGCACAACCATTTTACACTACGCACTACCAGTCTGCACTACACACTACCACTCTGCACTCTGCAGTGCGCACTACCACTTTACACTACGCACTACCGCTCTGCATTATGCATTACCACTGTGAACTACACACTACTACTCTGTACTCTGCAATATGCAATACCACTCTGCACTACGCACTACCATACTGTACTATGCATTACACACTACCACTCTGCACTCTACACTATGCACTACCACTCTGCATTACATACTACCACTCTGCACTACACACTACCACTGTGCACTACGAACTACCACTCTGCACTACACACTACCACTCAGCACTCTGCACTACACACTACCACTCTGCACTCTGCACTACCACTCTGCACTACGCACTACTATTTTGTACTACGTACTACCACTCTGCATTCTGCACTACCACTCTGCACTACATACTACCATTCTGCATTATGCACTACCACTCTGCACAAAGAACTACACCTCTGCACTCTGCACTACGCACTACCACTCTGCACTCTTCACTACCGCTCTGCATTACGCATTACCACTCTGCATTACGCTCTACTACTCTGCAGTACACACTACCACTCTTTATTCTTAATATGTCAAATTTTATTAACACTGATACTATGCAATTAATATGTCTTTACTATGCATAACTGTTTTTTTATATTGTACTTTTTATTTAGAGTGTTGTACTTTTCAAATAATTTTCTTACAAGTCATGTTCTGAAAAAAAAATCTTACAAAAACTAAAACACTATTACAAAGTTTACACAATATGCTTGCAATGTTTTACAATTACCTCGTTTGAGAATCGCATGTACATATCACATTTATTTGTACCTATCATAACTGTTTTTTTATATTGTACTTCTAATTTAGAGTGTTGTACTTTTCCAAATTTTTTTTAACAAGTCATGCTCTCAAAAAAAAAAAAAACTAAAACACTATTGCAAAGTTTGCACAATATATTTGTGATGTTTACAATTACCTTGTTTGAAAATTGCATGTACATATCACATTTACTTCTATCATTAAAATTTGATACTTTTGTACAAGCCATATTTTATATGTCCCTTATTAAAAAAACAAAATGTAACTACTACAAAAAAAAAATAGCCAAGGACATTTACAATACTAAAAGCTCAAACTTTTCCTAATGCGAGACCTATTGCATTGCAAATGCTTGTTTAGACAGAGGCTGGGGCAGAGGACACGGCAGAAGAAGAAGAGGGAACCAACAACCATAACACGTACAATGGCAAGACCAGACCCCCCTCATCAACCCAGGAGCTGCACAGCCACCAGGAGAAGAAAAACTAATTGTGAACCTCTCTACCAATATGATCTCAGACATCCAAACCACAGTACTCAAACAGGGATTGGGGTTTGTCCCCACACCCACCAGTGACAACTTTCATACCAACTGCGAGCTTCAAAACTTCTTCCGCAAAATCCGGTTGAAGGCTTTCTTCAAAGATGAACCATCTAGGTCCAACAATGACACGGGTCCTCGCAACCCATTGACCTTCACTCCCCACGCAGGCATTGTACCACCAGAAATTCTAACTATTGAAAAAGCTGTTCTGAAGGATCTCACATCGACACGCTCTAGACCCGGCTACCAGAACACATTGAGGAAAGAAATGGAAGCAAAAGGAAACCTGGCAAATGACCCCTAATCACCTTAAAGGAGGCAGACAAAGGGGGAGCAATCGTCATCATATCTACCATCGACTATAGAAATGAATGCCTCCGACAATTAAACAATGGACAATACTACACTAAATCCTTACTTTAAGACTTTCGGTATTGACAGAAGGCATTTAGGAGTCCTAAAGTTAGGACTCCTAACTTCTGTGAATACCGAAATGAATAAGTGCCTTCTGTGAATACCAAAATGAGTAAGCGCCTTCTGTGAATACTAAAATGGTAGTAAGTTTAGGATTTTGTCTTAAGTTAGTTCTGTGAATTGGACCTGTAGTGCGCACCCACACTGAGCCATACCATCTGCTCACAGAATTGGCAGAATTTTGTCACTCCGCAGTACTCTTGTAATGCAGCGTTCTGGACAAATTCTGCCAATTGCTCCATGGTGGATATTTGCACCCATTTGAGCAATGCAATCAAAATCTGTATAGACGGAGACTGTACAGGGGAGCTGGTGATTGCAATGTAGATTTAGTGTCCCCTAGTGGGATTCCCTGTAGCCAGAAGGCCTTCTGGCAGAATTTTCTTACACAGGCATTAAGGAGCAGTTATGCCCAAAGAGCTGTTCCTCAAGTGTCTGCAAAATCAATTCAAAATTGGATTTTCAATTAACTATTTTACCCGAACTGATGGTTCAGTAAAAACACGTTTTGTTTTATTTTACTTTTTTTGGGCAAGAAAGAAATGCCACATAAACTTCAACTTCCTCTTTCTGTCCAAAGGCTTCTCCAAATGCTTTGTCCATCCCTTAGTCACTTTCCATTGGAACTATGCATGAAAACAATCCCTCCCTTCCTTGTCTGCTATGCCTGCTGCATATACCAATGGATTTTTAAGGACATTTAAAAAAAAATCTTTATAGGTAACAACTTAAGAATAAGACTGTTGTTTAATGAACGCCATGAACCAGTGTGTGTTTACCTCTTGTATTTTTTCTTTCATTCTTAAATTAGATTGTGAGAGGCCTGAAGGTGCAGTAGAAGTCAATCTTGCATTAACCTTTTTTGTTTTGTCTATGGGAAAATATTTGCAAATGTTTGGAAGAGCTTGGTCCTGGTTTTAAAACATTTAAAGCCCTTGTTTGTGAATTTTGAACTAATACTTTTCTCATTTTACTGTGGGCATAGGCTGCCCATGGGCCACAGACAGCCAGCCATTACTAGGCACTGGGTATTTATTAAACAATTGTTTATGTGGTATATGTTTTTCTAAAACATCTATTGACTTAGAGATTAAATGCAAAATGTGATTTTTAATTTTTACTTTTTTTTGCAATGTGTTAAAGTATTTTGGTGGGTAATTGTTTAGCCCTTGGGATGTTTGTGGATGGTGAATTTTTAAAGTTTGCATCATTTTCTTGGCACTGCTTAACTAATGGCAGTTTTTTTCTTTGATTATCATGTCTCCTTTCGTTGTGGCCAGTGCATGTGTGTGTCTGAAATAGGCCATCATTTTTTCCTTGTTCTCAATGCCATGCGGCAGGGTCGCCATTTTATTTGGTGTAGCCAGTGTGCTTTTGGCCATAAGGCTGCATGTGTTCTTTGTTGTCCATACCTTTGCATTTGGTGGCCATTTTGTAGTCCCTATGTTCTTTTTCTTTCACTTTTCATAGTCATTTTCTAGGGCATTGATTGAGGATGCATATGCCTTTTCGTTTTTTGCTTATTTGTCCTTTTTTCCCCCGATGTGAGCTTAATGTGCTTGAGGATGATTGTAGTATGTATGTAAAGTGTTTTTATGCATTTTTCTCAATTTTCCCCTGCACCCCCTTGCCTCCACAGAATGTATCATAGTTTTTAGAGAGACACGGGCAATCACTCTTTTTTCAATTAATTGTCTTTACCCTGCACCCACTGACTGATGTAGACACACCAGCAACAACTTCAAGGATTAATACATTTCCCCCTGCACCTCTACTTGCCATAGGTTTCTCATACACACACAGGAGCAAATATCTTCTGCAGATTACTTCATTTTCACTGGCACTCCCTGCCAGCCACAGGCATCTCATAGGCCATAGAAGCACATAAAGAAATGCTATCTATCTGTATGTTATTCAAATATGCAACAGTGTGTCTGAACTTGATTTGTCTCAGCCTCAAAGTATTCAATTGTTACAGGTAAGTGGACAACAGGAGCTGCATCCTACTTCCTGTTGAGCAAGATGTTGCTCCTTAGTCATTGGCTTCAAGATCTCCAGTAAGGAATAGACCGGGTAATCCATCATCTTCTCCAATCCCCCTTCTGATGATATGGACATGGTTTGGACGCCAGCAGAGTCCAAGATCTGCCTCGAGAAACATTGGAAAAGGAAAGTTCCTGAAAGCCTTGGAAATATAGTAAGTGACATTGATGATGAGATGACAAGCAATAGATTGTTGGTATGGAGAGTAGCTCAGAGGACGCTGAGACTGCCCCTCATATTCAACCTGCGCACAGGGATGCGATTCCACCACCACCAACAACTGCTTCCATATTTGTGAGACTCACAACACCTGCATCCAGGACTATCACAGCTGCCCTAGAGAGAGGCAAACAACATATCTGTTTACCATCAGTTATTCAGGCATTGGCACACTAAGAGACTTCTCCTCTTCGATTTGGAACTAATTTACAATTATCAAGCAAGAGGATAACTTTGCAATATGCTCCATGTGCAATGTGAAGGTTCATTGAGGTAAGCTCGTTTTACACTACTGTACTAGAGGCCAAGTATCCCATCTAAGAAAACATCACACAATCCGGTGGTAGAAACACCGTAAAAAGCTGGGTGCTGGTGGTGGTGGGAAGAAGCTGAGTGCACAGTGATAGAAGAAGAAGGTGGTCATGAAGAAGAAGAAGAGGATGATGGAATTACATAAAGCAGCCCTGTCTTCTGTATTGTGCCAACATCACCTGCTTCAGCAACCACCACATACATTTATTCTCCCAAGATGCACATTGAGTCTATTACCTACTGAATCACTTTACAAGACACCTGCATCAGTAGGACCATAAAAGCAAACAAAACAAGCTTCTATTAGGGGCAAGTTTAAGCAGGAGATACTCTACAGATACAACCACCAAACAGTGCTTTGCACAACTGGAAGCTGGCTATAATGTGATCCCTGGACCATCACTCTTTATTTTTTGTGGAAGGAGTGAGATTTTTAGAAGTTGTACCAGCCTCTGCCTAAAAGGAAAGGTTCCCAGCTGTACCTATATTGCCATAGTTCCGTTCCAGCATTACATTATGGTGTATTGCAATTGGTTGGCCGAGATATGCAGAAGAGTGTTGTACACACTATCCACCTGACAACAGACAGCTATTTGCAGGTATCAGTGATGAAGAAAGTTTTAAGGTCATTCAGTGTGATGCAACAGTGGTGATGTTTGCCAGGAAGAAATCACATCCACCTGTAAACATCTTCAAAGAGTTGAACAGCAAGATGTTTGAATGACTTCTACCCAGAGGTCTCCGAGATGGCTTTGTTGCCACAAACAATGGCAGTAATGCAGTCAAGGCTATGGAAGATGGTGGCTATTTCAGGGTCCTGTGTTTGGCACATTGCGTCAAACTGATTGTTTAGGATTTTCCCCAAAAATAAGACATACTGGCCACCTGCTGCAGACTCTGCACTTAATACAGTCATTCTTTTAATCCCCTGAAATAGTTGAAGATCATTCAGCATACCAGTTAAATCCCACATACAGAAGGTTCAAACACATTGGAAGTAGGTTTTCTACATGTTGTAATGTCTGTTTGAGCAGTCCAGACTGATCACTAACTATGTTCTTTAAAGAGGAGGAGATGCAACTGGGAAAAGCATGACAATAACATGGATAATCGGATGATTGACAAGTGCCTGACACAAATGCTACTTTCTTTTGAGTGTTTTACATGAAACCTCTCGCAGCCATCGCACGCCAGCACAACCTCAACACATCATCTCTTATGCCGATGACACCCAGCTGATCCTCTCCCTCACCAGAGACCCCGACACCGCCAGAACCTGCCTACACGAAGGGATGAAAGACGTCCCCGAGTGGATGAAGGACAGCCGCCTGAAACTGAACTCGGACAAGACGGAAGTCTTCATCCTGGGATCTTCGCCCTCCGCCTGGGACGACTCCTGGTGGCCCCCAGCCCTGGGCACCGCACCCAAGCCAACCGATCACGCACGCAACCTGGGCTTCATCCTGGACCCCTCCCTCTCGATGACCAGACAAGTCAACGCCGTCTCCTCATCGTGCTTTAACACCCTCGTATGCTTCGCAAGATCCTCCGCTGGATCCCGACCGAGACCAGGAAGACGGTCACCCAGGCACTCGTCACCAGCCGACTGGACTACGGAAACACCCTCTACGCCGGAACCACAGCCAAGCTACAGAAAAGACTCCAGCGCATCCAGAACGCCTCCGCCCGACTCATCCTGGATGTCCCCCGACGCAGCCACATCTCCAGCCACCTGAGGAACCTGCACTGGCTCCCCGTCGACAAGAGGATCACGTTCCGGCTCCTCACCCACGCACACAAGTCTCTCCACGACCTGGGACCCAAGTACCTCAACGACCGCCTGACCTTCTACACGCCCACCCGCCAGCTACGGTCCACCAGCCTCGCCCTCGCAGCCGTACCACGCATCCGAAGAGCCACCGCCGGAGGAAGATCCTTCTCTTACCTGGCTGCCAAGACTTGGAACTCCCTCCCCATCCACCTTCGGCTGACCCAGGACCATCTCGAATTCAGGAAACAACTCAAGACCTGGCTGTTCGAGCAGTAGCATACCCCTCCCCCCAAGCGCCTTGAGACCCTCCCGGGTGAGTAGTGCGCTATACAAATGGCATGATTGATTGATTGAAGTCAGCAAGGAGAACAGTCAGATGAGACAAGCAATCCTGTTGGTACATATCCTATCAGAATAGTTAAAAAAGGTAATGTAAAGGTACAAAGAAGCATATACGTTCCAGGCAGACCACTGCGTTCCTCTACGGCCAAATTGATATCTGTGCCCTCTGTAGAGAGGTCCAACTGGGCAGAAGCTTTGGACTGGGAGCATCTAAGGCATGGAATGATCTTCCGTTGCAGCTAAGGTGTCTGACAAACCATCTGGACTTCAGGAAATCCCTTAAAACTTGGCTTTTTGTAAGTAAATAATGTTCCCTATGACCCCGGTTAGTAATTTCTTTAGGACATCATATGCAGCGCCAGGACACCTTCGGGTATTAGTTTGCACTATTGAAATATCGATAACATTAACATTAACATTTAAGTTAGTTGAGACTGTAATCATTCGCATGGCTGTTAATCCACGGATGGAAAGAGACTTGTTACATGGTAAAAAAAAAAATTGCTACTTTCAATTCTCTTTTATAAAGGGGCGTTTCACTTTATAAGACTTGGATTGTTGATCAAACGAGACACCTGAAAGAAGAATGGCTAGAACTTAGATTCCCAGTCAGAAGTTCAACTTCCATAGAGGACATTGCTGATATCTCTTAGCTAGTACCGTCATCATCACAAACACCAGCAACACAAGAATCGGGTCCAACATCTACAAAGACTTGGTTTCAAGCAGCAGGTCTTAGGTGACGTGCAGAGGCAAAAACAACCAAGGTCTACCAGGATCAAAACCCATTGGTCGATTGGTACGGGAAGATGTGACAATACAAAAAGGCCACCCTGGGTCAAAATTGCAGGGGAGTCCCTTTTTAAAGGACTAATTCCCTCAACCACCCGTGGGTGGCATGCTTCATCATCAGGAACCTCTTTGCACTGCAAACCTAGTCGCAGTGCAGACTACAACCTCCTCACTGTGAGGGAGGAGTGCAGGGATGTTATAATTAGATAGTTTAGAGGTATACCAAAACCTTCAGATGATCAGGTGTGGTGGGAGTGGATGAGATAGGTGTGAGTGAAGTTAAAACTAACTACCTGGTATTCTGAAGATACATTTTTGTGAAACATCCAGGGGTCAATGTTAAAAAGAGTATGTAGGCCATGGCAGGAAAATTCAACCTGTCATGGTCTCTGATTCTTCAACTGGTCCACATGTTTCAACCTTGGTGTCCTCTGCAGGGGTGACGTGGCTTTCTTCAGGAGCAGATATAATGTGAAAGATTGTGAAGTGATGTGTGTTACCACAATACCAAGTCTGGTAGGCGGAGACAAAGGATACAGCCAGCTAGTAGGTCAATAAACCCATTGCAGAAATTTAGGTTAGCTATCTATTCAATATCTTCTATTGAAAGTATCACTTTGGGTCGGTTTGTTTCTTGGTTTACATTTTAAAGGTCAGGTAGTCATTGAGTCAACCATTTTTTTTATCCTTATAGAGGTTTAAGGCTACGAAAGAATAAGAGCGAAACACTGTGAAGGGGTGGAGGGGAATGCGAAGGATATATGGTATTCATTGGTAATTGAATCTCATTCGTGCCATGCTGCACTGTCATGGAAACTGTTATTATATGATAAACATGATGTACTGGGGCCTGCAGAACAATCTGCTGCGATGCTAGTAGTGGAGGCTGAATCATCTGCTGTGGCGCTAATGCTGGGAGCAGCTGCTTGCCCAGGTGCCCTCTTGCTATTGAGTGCTTATGATGGGTCAAGTCAGTCTAACTTTTCTTACTGAACATCAGAGAGATTGGGACCATAGTGGATAACATAAAGCCACAGACAAGAACACTAGGTGTGGGTGAATTGAGCACCTGGCAAGTTCACACTGGAACAAAGTCCTGGCAGTATCATTTACTTGCAGTCAACTCCACTTCCACATCCCTACACTCTCCCTGTCACTCTGGCACCATTACTCTTCTCAAGGGTTTGTGTTATCTGCAATATCGCTATGCAGCACTTGCTGCACCAACATAGGAAGAGACGAGGAATGTGAAACATCTTGATAAATAAATATGTTATATTCCTGCCCTCTCCCGTTTATTCAGCACAGCATGTTGTCCTAATGACTCGTGCAGTGAAATGTTGATAACTCTGCCTTGATGCACTCCGCAAAGTGTATAGATAAACCCTGGTGTACTATGTCACATGCCAACTCCTTTTGGATCAAAGACAAAGTATGCAACTGCAAGCACTCTCTGTTGAAAAAAATACATTTATTTGTGTGGATGACACATGCTAACATTAAAATAATCACTTTTATGGTCGCCTCTTTTCACCTCTTGAAGTACCTTCCCACAATCATGACTAACCCAAGTGCTCTGTTCGGGGTTCAAGATTGCCTGCAAAATGGCTTATAGCTTTGAATAATTCCTTATGCGATTCCTGACATAGGAGGTCTAATGATTGGACTCACCCTTTGATGCCCTACTTTTTTAATCTAGTTTATATAAGAGTTTAACAGAGTTCTACCGCTCACCCTGAGATATAGGAAAACAAAACAATTTGGATTAGGTTGAAGTAGTTCTTTTCACATCTCCATCTTTCCATGGTACACCAAGTAAAACTGTAGTGCAGCTTACCTCCACTGGTACTCCTGAGAGGTCTGAGATAGTCTTACCCATTCTCAACCAAAAATCTTCCACAACTGGGCAGCTAGTAAACATTTGCACATCATCTGCACTTTTACCTCCAAACCTATTGCAGTTAGTGTTCTTACTCCTCCTAGCTTTAACCAGCTTCCATGGTGACCAGAAGGCTTTGTGGAGAGTGAACAAATGGTTTAAAGTCACATAAATAAAGTAAGTTAATCAATACTTGCCATAACTTCTCTTGTGTTTGTGACCGGCAAGCATCCATCCCAGGCATGGTGTGCTGATTATTATGTTCGCCTCTGTTGCATCTAATAGGAGTTGATACCAAAGGGCTACCTCCTTCTTCCTTGTACTAGGATCCTGCAGTTATTCCTCCATAATGTGGGTATCTGAGTCAGTCTACCTCTGGTCTACCAGACAGGTGGTCAACTGGTGATATTTGTACCTTGACAGTCTTCCCTTTGTGATCCTTCCCATGTATCCACTATAAACCCTTCCCTTTCTCGTCTAGCTGTCTCCACTTTGTTATTTCACATTCTTGAAGTGATCTTGTTAAACGGTCTTTCAAGCTCTCAGGTGTTTCTGGAGAATCGCATATTGGTGATAGTTTGGGGAAGCAAGAATCCCGCTCTTGGTAGACCTACTAGCATTACCCCGTACGTATTCCCTGCAGAGGATCTGTCTGGGTGGAAGAAAAGCATCCTCGAGTTTTTTAACTGAAATGTCCAACACCAGAGCTGGATGTCGGTTATTGCCCTGCCCCTTAATCCATACCAACCACAGGGGCAGTCCAACATGCCTAAACCAGGGACAGTCAGTATATACACCTAACAAATGGTTCAAGAGAAATACACGTTACAATAAAGGAACAACATAAACAAAACCAATGTGTCCTTCTATAATTTTGGCCACATAAGCGTCAACGGCATTTCGACCACTGTATAATTACACGGTCATCATCAGGACTCCCATTTCCCTTGAGCGTCACAAACAAATCTATTTAAAAACAATCCAACCAACTTTCATTGAAGGTGATCCACAAGAATTTTAAAGGTTAAGCCAGCGGCACGTGTTTCTTGAACTGGTCTCACTGTTAAATAGACAAGTAGATGCATCTAGCCATTACATCAGGGGATAGAATTCAGAAGTGCGGAGATCAAATCACCAAAATATTTCGCCCAATCAATCGGCGACTCAGTGCGTGGTCCCGCTCTTGCAGTTCGGGAAGTCCCTTAATCCAGCCTCCTCATGAGATTTTTCCTTGAAAGCCTTATGGATTTGCCTGCCCAGATGAATGAGATGATCACCCTTAATTCTGCCACAACTCTTCCTTATTGAAACTCAGAGTGATGTTATCAAATAGGAAGGTCAATCTTGACGAGGAGTACCCTTCCATATAGAGTGGATGACAAATTCCTGCATTTTTTCAGTTGTCAATCTAACTTATTGTTGACTCTTTTCAAGTTAACCCTCGGGATGGCCTCATGATTCTGCACAATTCTGACTTGCAAGTGCCTTATTTTTGTTTTATGCTCCACTCTCTCCCATTCAGAGTTCCAGGTACTTATTTCTGAATTTGTTTTGTTCACCTTATATCCTGAGTCCCCAAATTGTCTCACTTTCCACGTTATTTGGGAAACGCAGTCTCCACTTCTGATATGTACACAATCAGGTTGTTAGCGTATAATACTATTTTTGGGAGAGTTTGCCAGCAACAAAGGGCTTTGTTGGAATCGGAGGCCTCCGGTTGGCACAGGTATGCACTTGTGACATACGGGGACCCTCTCCTCCAGTCAGGGCAAGGGAACTACTCCTTCAAATAACCCCTGCTCACCCTCTAGGTAGTGTTGCGCGAGCAGACAAGGCTAATCCTCGGGGCGATAGTTAGTTAAGCATTTATGATCACGCACATTAAACCCACTGACCCACCACAAATGGACACCAGTCGTAAGGTTGTATCAAAAATACGTAGACTTTATATAAAAGATATTCTCATATGCAGGATTAACACAAGACCATATAACGTTTAGCGATTTGAGGCCACCAGATTTAAATAGGTAATTAGTCTTTAAATGTTCGTTGTTCAGCAAGGTACGATGACAGGGAAAACAGAACGTTGCGGACCCTGGATCCGATGTGAACTCGAGCCGGAGTTCAAGTGTACCTTGCTTGTGGAAGTCGGAGGCATTTCAGTAGTGGCTACTGGTGAGGGCGGACCCAGGACGAGGCCGACGGTTCTCCAGAGTATCTCTCTGGCTCGGGCCCCCTCGAAGTGCGAGGTGGGTGAGCAGGACTGTGGAGGGTTGTGGCGATCCGGGGTCGATGCAGCTCACGGGGCGAGGCACCGTCCAGGCCTGTGGGGTGTACTACTTCTTTGGACGCCAGGTCGTACTCGTGGATCTGTGAGGGGCGTCGCGCTCTCGGGCAGACGGGTGCAACACCAGACCTCCGGTACCAAGGTACGGAAGGCCTTTCTTGAGGTGCGGCACGAGCCTTGGTATGCAGGAGGGCAAAGCGAGACAGTCGGGTACGTAACGATGCACGAACAGTCCTGGGCTATGGAATGCTCTCCCTGCAGATTCCGGCTGGAGAAGATGAGAGAAGCACAACGCGCTCCGTTAGCAGGCGAGGTGACAGGAGAGCGGGCGGCCCGGCACTGAAGCGAAGAGCGACTCAGGGATGAGCGGGGCTCTCTGCGGCGGGGCGACCAGGCTACGAGCTGTCACGACCTTGGGAGGGGCGAAGGCACCCGAGTCACAACTCCGGTGAGGGAATAAGAACTAAGGCCCAACAGCAGACGGGCACAAGCAGAATAGAACCCAATGGTCCTGGAGTTCCATTCAGGGGGCAAGCTCGAAATCAAGCCCTTGGAGATCATCTTAAGCACAAGTCTTCAAAGTCCTATCTGGTCTTTTCCTCTCCTTTCTCAGCAAGGCACCACTGCAGGCCAGTCTTACAGGATACAGACTGGTTTCCGTCCTTCAGCTTCTCTTGGTCCTTCTCATCAGGCAGAGGTTCGTCGTGGACAAAACTGGATCTGATTTGCAAGGAGCGGAGCTCCTCTATGTACACTGGGATTCTTTTGCCTTTACAGGCCATGGGGCCTGAGCCTAGTTCCACCCGGTTTTGGAGTACTCTGTTGACAGGAAGCTGCCGTCTTCTTTCAGGGTGCTGGGCAGGGACATCAGACGCTCCGTAGGAGGTGGAGCCAGCATTGTGGTGTTGGAGCACAACCCTATTCAGAGTCAAGGACTACTCCGCCCACCCATCCTGGTGTAAGCACCCCATTCACCACCTGGAGCCCCCGACTGTCCCCGGGAATTCCCAAGCCCTGTCACTCACACAAACCCAGACAACAGATACACACCCTGGCAGAGGCGGGCGGAAATAGTTAGGCGAGCAAAGGCTAACTTTCTAAAAGTAGCATTTGCAAACACACAATATTGAAATACATCTTACTAAAGGAAGTATTTCATTATTCTGAGTTCAGGCATACTAAACTTGACATGCCACCGTGTTCCCTGAGTCTGCTGGGACTATAGCGTGTAATAATTCCGGCAGCTCACCTGGCCTAAGAGAACAGGTAGCCCTTCAACAGTGAAGAACGAAAGGGCGGTAATTCACTATTAGGACATGCCACACTCTAGGCATGTCCTTCCTTATCCTTACAACGCACCCTGCCCGTAGGCCTACCATAGGGGTGACTGATATGAATTTAAGAGAAGGTTCAGGGACTGGCAAGTGTGGGCACTTGTGCAGTCAGCGTGACAGTACGAGACTGTACGCAGGGTCTGCAATGGGGGACCCGAGACACATGTTACGAGGCCGCTTCTGTGGGTGGCTCAACCAGCGCTGCAAGCCCACTAGCGGCATTTGTATCTACAAGCCCCGGCACTTCTCGTACACGTTACTGGGAACTGACAGTAAACCACATAAGCCAATCGTGGAAATCAATTAGGGATACACTTTACATTGGGAACACTTGCACTGCGGCACGGATCGGCCATGGTGCAGTGCCCTGATCAGCGAACACCAGCAAAACATCTGAGGCACATCAGCAAAAAGTGGAAGGGAGACTCACGCCAAGGTGCCAGGTCTAACAGGCTTAATGTCTTTATTTGCTCCCAGACTTTGGGCCAAGGGTTCTATATAGTTATCGTACAGCATGTAGTGCCTATTACCCATCTCAATTTTAAATTGAGTCGACAGACTATCATTTACAAGCATCCGGGCCCTTGGAGTTCTGTACAATTGTTGAATCACATTCATGAACATGTCACCCTCTCCAACATGCTTCAGTACTGTCATTAAGTAATCACAATTCATTCTGTCAAATGCCTTGGCTGCATCAAGAGTCATAATCAGGAGTGTGGCAATTCCTGTAAATGTCTTCCAGGGGGAAAGTCCTTCTGGTCTTGATGTAAAACTCTTACCTACCCCCCCCCGCACAGTAATGTTGCTAAGATTCTAGCAAAAATGTTATAATCGCAGTACAGCAGGGAGATAGGATGGTATAACTGGCATTCTGTTCAATTTTGACCAGCTTCAGGGTCGAAGATAATGTTGCTACATTCGAGGACTCAGGTATGGTATATATAAAAATGTGCTGTTCCAGCTGTATCTAGAGCCCTTGGAGTTGGTCTCTTCTGCAGAGGTCCACTGTCCGCAGGAGATTGGAGTCTTTTTCAAAGGCAGCAGATCTCTGGCTGTAATACATGCCGCATGTTCACAGAAGGTGGAACAGGACTGTATGGCTGGGGCCAAGATAGTCGTTGTCTTAAGTCTTCTCTACAGGGATGTCTTCTTTCTTCTTAGTCCATCGCAGATCTATTTTCTAGGTCTGGGGAGCCACCTACATACTAAAATTAGGAGCATTTTAGGTGAGTAGCAGGTAGGGCCTATAGGCCCCCTACCTGGGGTGACTACACCCTCAATTATGCCATCTTCCTGTGAGAGGGGCCATAGCCCTAGCCCTGTTTGGAGGGGTGACCCTATCATTAAGATGGCGGGAACTGAATGATGTGCTTCATCTCATCTCCCCTACATTACGGGTGGAGATGGCAGAGGTGGGCACACCTCCTATTTTCCTAAGTTTTCATACTGGTATTCCCACCCCAAGTGAGGGTGTAAACCAAGGGCTCCCATCTGATGCTAGCATCAGATTCTTGGGGTCACAATACAAAGGAGGCAGGCCTTTGAGGCTTTCCCTTTGAGCACTGCTCCAATCTGGGGGAGAGGTGTGACACCTCTGCACAGGATGTGCATTGTTTCTGGTCTGGTCCCAGAGGCCAAGGGCTCTCTACCAAGGGGTCCAGAAACATGACTGGTGGTGTCTGGTGGTGGCTGACTGGCTGACTACAGCTGGTCAGAGACCACGCCAGGGTTGATAGATTTCCAGGGGGCACCTCTGAAGTGCCCTTTGAGTACATGGTAGAATAAATCTCACTCTGGCATGTGTTGATTTATTCATTGGAGTAGTTTTGTACCAAGCATTCCTATGTTGAGAGAAGCTATCATGCTCCTGTAGACCTAGAGTTGTGGAGTTCTCAGCCCATGTACTCTGTATGGCTTCACTGCCACTTACAATAGTAAGGAATGGACCCCAATATTGTCGGGAGATAACAGCTGGTGCAGATAGGCCCTCACCTATGGTACAGTGCACCCTGCTTAGGGAGGGCTATGAGGCCTGCTAGAGGGGTTACTTACTGATACCTTCAGGCAGTGATGATTGGCATGGCACCCAGAAAGGGTGCCATGTCAACTTTGACATTTTCTCCCTCACAGGGGCATGCAAGCTACAAGGGCAGTGGCATTGTCCCAGTGAGGGGGTCACATGGGAGCCTCTTCAGTTCCCAGGCCCTAGGTATCAACACCTCCTCAACCAACAACTCCATTTCCTACAAGATCCTTTGTAGCAATTATTCTGAACACAGCCTGTGGATGATGCCACTCTACGGGAAGTGGCTCAGGAGTCTTTAGGAGAGCATTAAATGCCAGGTAGGAATATTGCATTTTTTCTATGTGTATTGGGGGACAGTACACACACCAGAACATGTACACATACATCAAGTTTTGTGTACTAATTGGTACATTCAAGGAGTGCAGTCATGGTTCATCATTATGAATATTGCATTTATCACATTAGATCTAGAGTGATCCCTCCCCATATGAATTCTTTCTGACATCATATTTAAAAATTCTCGAGAAGGATGTCAGTATTCCAAGAGATGCTTGCTTTGTGCTCCTAGATAAACCCCAAGTCTTTGAGGCAAATGACTCCCCCATAAATCAGGCTCTTATCTACTTGAGACATTTAGGTTTTGCTTCCAGCCTTTAGAGCTTCAAGTACCAATATGTTCGAAGCCCTCTGCAAGAATGGTCTAGCTCTTCTTTCTGGGCAACAGTCTTTGATCAATAATGTTTTCAAGACATCCTCTTAGCTTCTCCTTGTGGAGGACAAGAAAGGCCCTCACCTGCCTTTTTGGAAGTAACCATATGTAGTACAAAAATCTGACCATGGTCAAGATCAGCCCGTACCAGAGCGTTACTCAATGCAGCTCACACACTTTGCTTGTATTGTTTCTTTGGTTCCTAAGCTGCAAGGGGACAAATATGCTCCCACGGAGGGCCTTAGAGTATCTGCATTACAGAGTGAGGCATGGAAAGGCTTCCACTGAGGCCTAAGTAAAGGGGAATTTTCCATTCCAGCACAGCCTGGGCATTGGTTTGACAATGATGGTTTTCATCATGTTATACATTGGGCCAGATTCCAAGTTATCAAAATATTCTTTACATTAGGCTCAACTTTAAGGCATCTTTAGAAAATTGGTCTGTTGCACAAGTTACCAATGGCCATTTACAGATGATGGCCGCAAGACAAGACAACCTCCTTCCCTCCTAGAGAGAAGAGTAAATGACTTCCTGACATGGGAACATTTAGGCCTACCAGTGGACAAGGAGTTACCACTCCCTGGCAGGAAGCCACACAGGGAGTGCGCGGAAAGGCAATCTTCAACGGTTAAGCCGCCTTTGAATGGCAAATGCTGGACACACACTAGAAGTTCCTGGTCTTTGTTCAGGTAGACTGGTTGGAGTCGGGGATAGAAAGGGAAGACTAGTTTTCTGGGAGCCGGTAACTCGCTAGTAGCCACACCTCTAGAGTGGGGTACCAAGCTTCACACACCAAAAGAGGGGTTCAGCCATCCAATAAATGAGCAGAATAGTGCACTCTGGCTCGCCAGATGTGACACATTGCAGGAAGCTTACATCAGGTGGGAAACCACCTGGTAGTCCATTGGCTAGTAGACTCTACATCCCCTGAGGGGAACATCTGGGCATAATTATGGCACCCCTGGCATCCAGACCACAGTTCACATCTGGACCAGAGAAAGGACTGAAGAAGGACTGCCCTGCTGTTCCTGTGGAACTGGCAAGAGAGCCTGTCCCAATCTCCGGAATGAACATGTAGCTCCTTGGGGGGCTTGTCTCAAAATGTTGCTTTTGAGCCCCAGACAGAAGAAAATCCCAACTGTCTAACTTCCTGTTAGAGCATCAGGGCCATAAAGTTGAAGAAGCCTATTCTGGACAGTCAATAGCCACAATCAATTGATCACCTCTGACCACCAATGTGCACCCCGATGACCAACTCCTGATGCTCACTAGTTGCACCTGAATCTTTTAGACATGAGAGAATTGTTGGAGAACAGTCTGGTCACCCAAGAAGGACATTATCAGCATCAAATAGAACCACTGGGTTAGCTGAAATCGGAGACCAGTAGTCCAATGACAAGTTTACTTTTGCTGTACACAAGAGAACTTCCAGTGGCATCAACCCCCCAAGACCTAGGAACAAGGAGTAACCTCAGGAAGCCCGTCATAGATCACACTATCTTCAGCATGCTGCTACTCTTGCACCAGGGTCCATTCCATCAAAGTCAATGGTAGTTCACCCAGAGAGCCTCGACTAAACTTAAGACTGCTTTGGTGACAAAACAACTGTACAAGAAAGTCTTACTGGCCCCCTTGACTTCCTCCCTGCCGGAGCTGTTTGCCAAAAGTGGGCCAGATTATCTGAACACAACTCTTTAAACATTTTACAAACCTTTCAAAGTTTTCTCTAACAGCTAGAGTTATGGATGCTTGTTGGCTTTTTGAGTAGAAAGCTGTGATTTATGTTTTACCAAAAAAACAATATCTCTAAGGGATTTTCTTCATTTGGTGTCTATAAATTAATTAAAAAAATACCTATTTTTTATTAATTGGAGTCACATTTCTTCACTTATGTGTGAGTTACTTTTTTGTTGTTTTGGTCCTTCTAAATGATGTACACATGTTCCTTTGTTTAACCCTGAGTCCTTACAGTCACAGCTACTCAGGGTTAAGCTAAGAGTTAGCAAAGAATCCTGACTGGACCAAAGTCGCTATTGGGAGTTTATTACACTGTCAGGTTGCACAACCACACCATATAATGAACCACATTCCCCACAGTTGACATATTTGTAATGCTGTTATTATATGAGTAGGAAACAGTCCGTGGTACTGATCAGGTGAAAGGGATCTTTTAGGCCCTGGAGGTGCCAGATGTTTTTTGTAGCTTGAAGAAGTGACATCTACCAAAAACATATAAGCAGAGATTATTAACTTCCTTGTGAATGAATTCATAGAGTTAACATGTCCTAAGTATCTCAGAGTCCTTCGGATTACACCAAGACCCCTGGTAAAGGACCCAGATAGAAACAAGAAGCATTTTGAAGCTGAGTAGGGGACTAATAATAGAGCTCTTGTTCCTCTTGTTCCTTTTTTCATGAGCTGGTGAGTTTGAAAACAGCGGTTGATGGAAAACGCCATTTTCAAACTCACCAGATTAACCAATGGTAGAAGGGGATAAAGACCGCGACAAAGATCACGGAAAAAGGGTCACCGTTATGCCCACGGAGAGCACCATAGCGGTACTCATTGGCTGTTGAAATCAAAGCAGAAAGGTGAGAACTGATCCTTGCCCTGAAGAAATTGCCAAAAATAATTAAAGGCAATGAAACATGTTGGCCCTCTTTACAGCTAGAAGGCAACTGAGTGTCTTTTAAAAGAGCAAACCCACGGCACAGAATAAAGGACGATAGCTAGTGTTGGTTTAGCTCGTTTTTAACATAATAAGGTGGTCCTATTAGCAGTAGGTTCCACTTTGCTTGGGGTCAGGATTTGAGCAAAAGAGAGACATGCCATATTGCTTATTTTACCAGTAAATAATAACTCAATGACTGGTGATAGTATTTGCTCACTACACCTGCGCACTTTATTTCCATTAAAAAAATGTTGTCTTCACATTTTTGTGTTTGGTATGGAAGTGCTAATGATGAGAACCAGAGTCCACCAGTGAGAACCTATCAGTGGACTCCCATGGGGTTACTTCCGTGATGCACTCCATACCTTTGTTCACTTTTTCTTGTGTTCTATATGTGTTGATCTTTTCACAATAGTGTAGAATGATTATTGCTACACTGCACATCAGTATGAGTACAGTTGGGGAACACAACATATAAGAGAGCAGAGACCCAAGTTAACAGATTGGGATATTGGCAATTGCCAGTGTAGTACATAAAGGTTTAATGACTACATATACACGTGAGGTCATAAGTAGCTTGTTCAACATAAAAGGGTCAGGTCATTTATATTGTGCAGTACTTCCTGTTGGTCCCAGGATCTGGGAGCTCTTCCACTCCCTGTTAGGAAGGTAAGAAACCTAGCAGTCATAGTTGATGACAATCTCACATTTGGTGATCAAGTCAATACATTCCAGACGAACCACAGAAGATGGCAGTGGTAGTGACGGCTTTAGTTCTATGTAAAATTGATTACTGTAGTGGTCTTCATTCAAACATGCAACAACGATTGAATAATAAGATGCGGACACAGCAGAATGCAACAACGCACATGCTGTCAGGGATTACCAAGTTTCATCCTGCATTCCACGGCCTACGAAATCTACACTGCATACCACTCAGGCAGCGTGCCACCTTTAATTTAAGGCCCTGTGCATCGCCTACAAAGCGCTTTACGACACTGACCCAGATTAGCTGAAAAGTAGCTTTAAATGGTACTTAACTAGCAGGTTGCTTCGCTCTTCTTCTGCCTGAAATGTTATAGATCCCAAATTCAAATGCTCCTTGTGGGGGTGAGAGAATATTGAACAGTCTACCTTTAAATATCTAAGGCTTTAAAAACCTGGTTATTTGTTAATTAGTAAGGGCTTTACCCCTGACCTTTTGAACAGTGCAGCGCCAAGACGCCTCCGGGTATAAGTCCTTAACATTCCATTCAAATGACTAAAAATAACCACCAGTGTCGTCGAAAGATGTACAAAGACTGTGAAAGGAGGAGAGGTGTCACTTGTCAAGTGCCACATTCTTTGCATGTGAAATCACTGCTGCAGTCTAGGCTTGTTAGTTTCTAGTAGAAACGGATTTCACTAAAGACCCGGCATCATTAGCCTGCTTGACTTGTCTATTGACATAGATTTACATATTTTCCCATCAACAGTTTGCTGCATCACACACTACCTGGTAAATTACCCAGTAGAGGTTTCCTGAAAGTAAGGTACATGGCCTGTATTCATAAGTTGTGGGGCAGCTTGTTCAAGAGTTCTTATCCAAATTGGATAGGGAACAATTGCCTACAAGTGAAAGTTTGAACTTTGGCACGTGAGAAAGCTGGGTTGAAGGACTCAGGTAGGTCAGTCTTTAAGAGAAGCTCTGTTATCAAAAGCGCAGAACTTCTTGTGCATTATGCAGAGGGTCTTAAGCAAGTGCAACTTTGTCCTGATAACAGTCTCATGATGGACTTCTGCACCCTTCATTTAGTAGTGCCACTGCCAGACCCCAGAAATGATGGAGGTCTGATTACAGACACTCTCAGCTCACCTGACAATAGTAGATTCCTCTCAATGGATGGTCCATCAGGACGGACTAGGCTCCCTACCTGGTGTTCCCTTAAGGAACATCCAGTACCAGAGAATGAGATTGGGGCACTTCGGGACACATCCCAATCTCTCTCCTTCCCCAGCGAGACAGGATGTGAGGCCCTACAACCTCCTCACTTTAAGGGGACCTAGCTGGGCTACTCTGAACCACTTCCAGCACTCTGGGTTGTAAGATACCTGAATGCCTCCTCAGAACCTCTGGCAACCATCCAGAGGTCTGCTCCCGTGCAAGTTCCCTGGTATCAGAGAACTCACAGTCCAACAGGTGTTGGCGCTTTCCCGGAAAACAATTACTGAACATGTGCTCTCTGACATCCAGATTGAACAGACCTTCAAAATCATTTGCCGTTCTAACCATCACCCAAAAGTCCAGTGCAATGCTACATCCATCAACAAATTCCCCCCAAAAATGGTGAGACAGTTTCTAACTGCCCCTAAATCTCAACCTGTACCCCTTAAACTGGGAACCAGGTACCAAACTCTGGGAACTGAAATGGAACTTCCTGCACTGGACTCCATGTTGCTGCCACCGCTGGACCCCACCCTCACTGGGGAATCCAGACAACTAAAACTGCCCTCAGGGGATAATCTACCCTCCAGAGCTAGTGTCTCCTTGCCAATTAAGTAACCACTGCAGGCCAACCCCAGAAATAGCACAGACAGCACATGGGCAGTTACCTCCTGAAGCTTGCGCTGCAGGGCCACCCCAGAAATAGCAGTCTGCACAAGGGCAGTTAAAAACTCCTTCAGTGTCTCTGATTTCTTTCCTTGGCAAGATACACAACCCATAGTGCAACACGAGAACACATTTCAAAGAAATTATACTTTTAAGAAGAAAACAAAATCAGAAACAATAATCCCCAAAGTTCAGAATTCCACTAACTTTTCAATTCTTGGAGATCTCAACCTGCACCTAAATGATCCCTGTTGCTCCATTAGCAGCAACCTTTTACAGGACCTGGCTGCTTTAAACATCACCTTATATAATTCTGGTCCTACGCATATAGCAGGGCACCTTCTGGACCCCATCCTCTCCAATTTAGAAACCAACGACTGTGAGTCTTCCTTACCTATTATATGGTCTGACCACTTTATGGTAACCTTCACTATTACCATTGGTCGTCAACCCAATATCCCTTCTAAACCTACCGAATCTAGATTATCTAGAAATTGGAACAAACCAGACATGCAGAAATTCAACCTCCATCTGGAGAACACTCGACCTCTTACGGAAGCTACTGGCATTGAAGCCACTGAGGCTATAAATGCCTGGCTAGCAAAGGCGGCAGATGCTTGCCTACCCCAACGCATGCAAAAGCACAATCTTCACCATCCACCCGCACCCTGGTTTACAGCTGCCTTAAAAAAAGAAAAAAACATCTGCAAAAATCTTGAGCGCAAATGGCGCATCAAATATGACCCTTGCTCCAAGCAAATTTACAAAGCTGCTATAACTAAATACCATTCTTTATGCAAAATTGCTAAAGTTGAACATGTCAACACAACTATCCTTTAAGCACAAAACCGCCCTAAAGCACTTATTAAGGTAGTACAGAGGCTGTCGGGCGCACTGTGCCAACTCAAACCTCCATGCCTAGATACTGTACAATGCAATTCACTAGCTGAATTTTTTATCGCCAAAATCGATACCATCTATTCCAATTTTGAGAAACCTGTCCCCCCCACCTCGCTGCCATATCTATCCACTCCTATTCCATCTTCTGACCACCTGGCTCCAGAGGACAAGTCCCTTACTCCTGGTCTATCGGCCGCCCCCACTCCTTCGGAACTCAAGATCCCCTGTGATTCCAGGATGCCACGGGAAATCTGTTCTCCTGCCCCACAGTTGATCGATACCTGGGATCCATTTAACATCACGACTCTCTCTGATATTATCAGCAAAATTAAATCTGGTTCCCCACTGGACCCCCTTCCTCCCCAAATACTAAAAAGGTTGGACAACTCTTCCCTTGCACTCATTATGGATCTTCTCAATGCCTCCCTTAAAGAAGCTACAGTACCCTCTGCATGGAAACATGCAATGATAGTGCCTCTGTTAAAAAAAGCTAACGCGGACCGTAGCATCTCATCTAATTTTCGCCCCATCTCACTTCTTCCGGTTTTTTAAAAAATCATGGAAAAGCACATCAATTCCCAACTGTCAACTCATGTTGAAGTAAGTGGAATTTTACATCCATCCCAATCCGGTTTTAGACGTGGCTTCTCGACAGAATCCACTCTGCTGGGGGTCTCCGAAAACATCCGGTGCCGAGTTGATAGGGGGGAAACCGTGGCACTCATATTGCTTGACTTGAGTGCCGCATTTGATACGGTTTCCCACCCCATTCTTATCAATGCCCTTAGATCATCTGGCATCGTCGGCACAGCTCTCAACTGGTTTGTTAGCTTTCTTTCAGATTGCACCTTTCAGGTTTTCTCCTCTTCTTCCGCCTCCCAAACCTTCACATCAGCGTACGGTGTTCTGCAGGGTTCCATCTTGAGACCCTTGCTCTTCAATTTGTATGTCAGACCTTTGGCTACTATTGCGGAGCAAGCTGGGCTCACTATTTACTCGTACGCTGATGATTCCCAGGTTATCTACTCTCTTTCCTCTGATTCTCACTCCTCTTCCTCTTCCCTTCGTAAAGGACTGAGCAACATCGCAGCCTGGATGTTGGACAACAAACTTCAACTGAACGGTGGAAAAACAGAACTTCTTCCCACCACCCTTTGGGGACCCCAGCATTGGCCTTCTCAAATGGGCCCTTTACCTACCCCGTCTAAAACAGCTCGCAACCTCGGTGTCATCTTTGACGACCAATTATCCATGAAGAACCATGTGGTCAAAACTTCATCCACTTGCATCACTATTATTAAGTGGTTGCGTAAGATCATATGGATGCTTCCCCTGGCCACTCAGAAAACCGTGGTCCAGGCTCTTATCACCTCTAGACTGGACTACGGGAACATCCTTCTCCTGGGAGCCTGTAAAGAGGTGACGCGTAAATTGCAGACAGTCCAGAACATGGCTGCGCGACTACTCTGCAAATTACCCAATACCTCCCCTACCTCCAACTCCCTTCGCACCCTGCACTGGCTTCGTATTGAAAACCGGACAAAATTCAAGGCTCTCTGCATCATGCACAAAATAAACACTGGCCTAGCGCCACCGTATCTTAATACGCTGGTACAACAATACTGTCCTCCTCGTAATTTGCGATCTTCTAACCAACACTTACTTTCAGTTCCTAGAATCAAAAGAGCCAGAATGGGTGGTCGCTCTTTCGCCTGGCTTGCCCCCGCACTCTGGAATTCTCTTCCCCTGCAGTTACGAACAGAACCCGACTATCCTAGGTTTCGCAGACAGGTAAAAACTTGGTTATTTAACATCTAACAGTTCTCTTCTGACTCTCCTTTCTCTCCTTTTGGTCTTAGTGCCGGGAAACCTACGGGTAGCTGAGCGCTTTATAAACTTAATTATAATAATAATAATAATAATTAGGTCAAGTGTTACCAGTAGTGGGCACCTTGCTAGGCGGACATCACAGCACTAGAAGGATAAAGCGGCCAGGAACCAACTACTGGGCAATGCTAAAGTGCAACCGGAATTCTAAGATGGCCGCCAATTCCCAAAACATAGCAGCGATCTAGTATATCTTCCTACAGGTGCTCCGAAGATTGTTGAGACGCGCGTGCTGTGACAAGTGCGCACTTCACCAAAGTTTCCTCAGGGTAAGCACTTTCTGAAGCAGCTTTGTGGTAATTTAGTGTTAAGGTGTATTTCGTTAGGTGTCTCGCCGGTTTCCTCGTTCGCTATTCCCGTCGGGAGTAGTTTGTTCAATAGCCAGAACTCTCTGCACAGCATAACAGAGTCAAGTGGGGATTTTTTCTAAGAACTCATGGTATCGCTTCTTCCCCCTCTGTCAATCTCAAGAACTCAACAGTGACTTGACGCCCGGTCTTTTTCTGGATACAGATCTCAGCCTGAAAAGAAAAACGAGAGTGAGAGTGAGAAAGAAGAAGCAAGCTAAGCTGAATTAAGAATACAAAAGACTGTTGTTAGCAGAATTTAAAGACAAATATAAGACACTGTATATAATAAAAAGTATAGAGTTAATACTTACCAATTAAAGTGAAATGATAATGATAGATGCTGCAAAGAAACACATATTTAAATAATTAGATTACTATAAAGTGCTGTATAGTTAGAAGAAATAGACTGTGACTTGTGTAGTAATAGCACATAGGAAAATGGATTGGAGAACAGAAGCACAGATAAACAAGAAGAAAGCCTTCTGGTGCAGTATTAAACAACTGTTAAGAAGGAAAGAATACCACATAACGATATATAGAGGAGAAGCACAGTTCTTGGGACAATGGGTAGGCAAAAGAGTGTGAAAAATAGATGAGAGAAAAAACTAGAACAGAGAAGGATAGGTAGTGTAAAATAATTCTCTGTGTTTAATTTTAGCCTCTCTCAGAAAGTACTGTCTGCTGGTCAGACGAACGAACAGGAGAACTAGAGAGGATAGTTCCAGGACCAGTCTCTTCTTGCTTTATTATTTTATTCACTCCCCCTTTCCCCTTGAGGGTATTTTGGAGTCTAGGTTATTGACTGGATTTCCGGAGTACCCTAGAGAGGGAGTAGGGAACTAGAGTCTCTGTTCCTGTGCTAGTTCGCGGTAAGAAAATATTCTTGTCCTTTTGACACCGAACATGTGATTATCTAAATGCAGAGCTTGTAGTGCAGCCAGTTGTCGCTGTGGTTCTGCGCAAACGCAAGTCCTATCCTCACCGCTGACAATCAATGTTAGAAATGGGGTTTCTGTTTGGCTAGGGCTTGGGCCTAAGCCAGGCAGAAACCACCACTCTAGTCAGGTCAAGGAAGTTACACGCTGAAGTTAACCTCTGTTCGCCCCCTTGGTAGCTTGGCACAAGCAGTCAGGCTTATCCCAGAGGTAATGTGTAAAGTGTTTGAGCAACACACACACTAGGCACACCACAAAAGAAAACCCACTCAAGGTTATATATAACAATAGCCTTCGTATTATCCAAAACACATTAGAATAGTAATCACACAATATACATGGCACTAGGCAATATTTACAGGGGATAATATACACACGACAGGGCCAATCGGGCCACTGTCAGAACCATCACAAAGCGCACATAGAAAAATTTAGAACACAACCAGTAACTACTGGAAAAACACTGTACTCAGTATTATATCCTGCAACATAAATCATAGTATGCAATCAGCATCACCGTAGGCGTAAAACACATTATGCGCCAACATCATAAGTATAAAACACAGTATGAAATAACCTCATAAGCATAAATCACATTAGTGGCATAAATCACATTTAGCATATCATCACATAAATTACATTAGGGCCTTGTTCCCTACCAACCTCTAACTGACACCCTGGACAACTGACCTTCTCAGAGGGCTCAAATGTCGTATGTCCCAAAATGTCAGAGCTGGCTGCCAGTGCAGCAGAATCCAAGGTGCGCTATTGCTCTGGCCTTAACGCTGGCCTGCTGCTAATTGCGGTGCAGCTGTGAAGATAACTCTAGACACTAGCAATCACTGTGCCCTCTGGGTCCCCACTGGGACTCTCTAAAACAAAATGTGCCTAATCATTGCAGTTGCCCACTACGACGGCGCAACTGAGGAAATAAAGAGGCGCTGGCACTTCGGTGCCCTCTGGACCCCCACTGGGGCCCTAAAAACAAATATGGCCAAATGTTGCAGCTGCCCACTATGGCAGTGCAGCTGTGAGGAAAACAAAGAGGCACTGGCAGCACCTCAGGAGCCCCGTTCACCTGGCTCCTCTCTGTGCCTTTATTTGGCACCAACACTGCACCCAAATGAGCCCCACTGACGGAGCTCTGGGCAGGACTCTGCTCCTCTTGCTGGCGGATGGCGGGCCGGCACACATCCTAGGCAGGCGCCGATCATGGAACCTCTCTCCCACATCCAGTCCCTCTACGGGGACACAGAACTTAGCCATGGAGTCTGCAAGGCTCTGAGCGGCCCTCTTCGATACGTGGGACTTCTTGCTGCCTTGCGTCACGTTCCTTTCTGGCTCCGCCCCATCCAGGCACAGTTGCCTGGCTCCGGGTCGGCCACTCTGCCAACCCCAGGTCACAGCAGTGAAAGGAGGGGTGGGCTCCCGTTTCCATTAAAGAGAATTGTGGAGTTGGCACCCACCTTTAAAAACACAAATGCTGGGCGGGCACCCACGAAAATATATGCCTAAAGCGGTGTAGGCTCCCACGAATGGAATCCAAGGCAATGCGGGGTGGGCACCAGTTTCTACAGCAGCGGAGGCGGGGGATCCCCCACACCAGGATTCCCTTGCTGCTTCATTTTGCAGATGCCAGTTCCTTTCTTCTGCTGGCAAATAAAGTTTAGAGTTCTCACGAGGCACTGGATGTCCAAAGATCCAAGGTCCACAGCTGGGCCAGGGAGGCCAACACATAGGGCCCTCCAGCAGGAAGGCAGGCCCTTGTGGAGGTTCCTCCTGGGCCCCCAGCAGCAGCAACCTCCAGCAAGTACAGGAAAAGCACACATTTCATGGGGTCACAGGCCCTATATGTATATGCCATCTTGGCTTTGTCTGCCCTGGCTCAGGGCCTGGGGGAACCAGCCAAAACTGGTTCGGGGGGAATTGGAGCACTTTGTTTACCAGGCTCCTCCTTCCCTTTGTCAGGTGAAAGCTCGTCATGAGACACTCCACAGTGGGGGAGCCAGCATTGTTTAGGCTAGGCACACACCTATTCATGGACCAGGGACTTCTCCTCCCACTACTCCAAATGCAGATGTCTCATTCAGCCTAGTGCTGACTCACCCTGCCCCTCCTCGAGACACACACACACCACCAGCCCCTGTCACTCAAAAGCCAGACATGCAATTCACATCTGGCAGGCAGACACATAGCACACAGAAATGCCAACTTCTTAAAAGTGGCAATTCTAAAATAGTTATAATAAATCTGTGCACTCAATTTCATAGCATATATTATCACTATTCCAAATATACCAAGCTTGTCCACGCTGCTCCTCTCATATCGGGAATTACCACTGAAACACTTATGAGCTAATCCCCAATGCATTCCTATGGGAGGGAAGCCTCACGGTAGTGAGAAACTAAAATGGCTGTTTGTCACTACCAAGACATGTCACACACTTAAGGTTCATGTCCTACCTTTTACCTACAATGCACCCTGCCCATAGGGCTAGCTAGAGCCTGCCTTAGGGGTGAGTGACATGCAGAAAAAGGGGGGTCACAGGCATGGCACACACTTTAGGTGTCACATCACAGTAGAAGTAACACTGAGCGCAAAGGTCCTGGAATGGCAGAGGCCTGGGATAGGTTTGAAAGGCTACTTCGGTGGGTGGCACAATCAGCGCTGCAAGCCCACCAGTAGCATTTAACTTACCAACCCTGGGTATATGAGATACCACTTTACAAGGGACTGAAAGGTACATTAAATTGGTTAAACAGGTGTAGACCAATCTTGCCAAATGTGGCACAGAGAGCACACACACTTTACACTGGACATCAGTGGTAAAGTGCCCAGAGTCCGAAAACCACCAACACCATGTCAGACAAAAGGCTAGGAGAAAAGCAAAAAGTTTAGGGAGACCCTGCAAAAAGGGGCCAAGTCCAACATGGACTATCACTCGCTCCATCAGGTCCAGGATTTGAATGTGCTCACGACCTTTGAGTGCAAGGTTCAGAAATCCAAGGTAGAGGCCATTGCAGTGGTCAAGACTTGTTATGAGAAGGTAAGCTAAGATGAACTTACAGAAGAGGCTCTGAGACAGAATAGACAAGCCCGTACTCTGGACACAAGAGTGAGAAGCCAGACAGGAGTCACAGTTTATGGGAACATTTAGGGCAAGTTTATGGCCAAATTCTCTGTTTTATTACATTAGAATCTGGTGCCAGTCAAACCCCAAGAGGGTGGGCAGATAAAATAGTATCACCTCGGTCTAAGCCCACTTGTAGCAATCCTGTTTTGTTGCCATTGAGTTTGAGAATGTTTTTCACTCATCTATGATGAAATGTCCTGGCGTTTGGTGAGGTTTTATAGAGAGGTTGAGAGGTGATGATTCAAACTGGCACTGAGTGGGTGCAGTCATCATATCTTAGAGCACTACAACGCTGCTGTTTAATTAGCTGGAGCAGTGGTCTAAGAGGCATTAAACAGCACCATATCTAGCTTTACTTGTAACATCCAACTCATGTTTTGGGGCAGATTACTGTGAATGAAGAAAATCATTTGGCAACTGTGTGAGATATCCCCACATAAATTGTCTTTATAGGAAGAAATGGTCATTCACACTATGAAATGCCACAGACAGGTCAAGCATCATCAATCCTGGTGTGTCTAGCTCATAAATAAATACTATACAAAATTTCCAAAGCAAGGGAAGCAATGTAATGGGTATTAATTCTAGACCTGAGCACATTCTTTTATATATTGTTTTATCAACTAATGGAAGGTGTGCTGGATTTCGAGATAGCGATAGCACAAATGCCATCTGAATAAACAGGTCTAAGGTTGAGTAAATACTTAAAAACCTGCTTTCAGTTTATTGACTTAAATTGTGACCAGTGTTTGGAGGTGCATAAAGGGGTAGTGTAGTCGATACCTGAAGTAATTTGTGATTGCATATTTTTTAACATCCGGCATATGACCTGGAGCTTATAAACAAGTTTGGACCAAACAATGTCACAAACGTTTTGAAAATAACACTTCGATGATGGCACACATTGGATGCATAAAAGTACAAATAACAGATGATCGACAGAATGCTGAACAATGTAACATTCACCCCCAGTCAACAGATCTGGGTTTAATCCATCGTTTTTTTCCCTCGCCACCCCAGTTTGGACCCAGCCATATTCAAATCATCCTGACACCTGTTTCGCGGTATCACCCCGCATCTGCCAGGCTACCTTGAATCCAGTGGTACAGTGAGCAGGGTACCCACATGTGGCCATACCCTTTCCACTTAAGGTGACAAAAGCAAAAATAACAAAAGATGGACAGAATGTTGAACAATGTAAACATTCACCCTCATTCAACAGATCTGGGTTTAATCCTTAGTGTTTCCTCACCACACCACCGGAGTTGGGTCCCAGCCAAATACAAATCAGTCTTCACCCTGCTCCTCATGGGAACAGTTGAGCTCAAAATGCCAGATGAGATCCTCCCTGCGCCTGAAATAAGCATCCTGGACCTGGTTTTGGAGTATTACCCTATATCATCCAGGCTAGCTTGAAGTCAATGGCACAGTGAGCATGAAACCCATGTCAGGGCATACCCTTCCGTCTTAGGGCCACAAAAGCAAAAAGATCGTTTGATGGATGGAATGCTGAATAATTGAAACAATCAACCCCATCAACAGATTTGGGTTTACACCATACTTGTTTTGCTGACCACACCACCCCAGTTTGAACCCAGCCATATGCAAATCAGTCTTGTACCTGTGGGAGCTCCATCCAGCCTCCTAACCCCACTGCTTCCACTCCCAAATTGAATATTGCATCCCAGTGCTCTGCTAATGTGCCTCTACTTCTGATCCCCTCTTGAGGTTCCCCCGACGCACCTCTCCTCAAATCAACTCCTTAATGTAACGCTCAGCCCAATGACTTTAGCATAGTTGAGCAATAGATACCTGTGCCCCCTTTAGTCTAAACTGTGGTATCAAGTTCTTGAACTCTTTTAGTCCACGAGCTGTTTCTGCTATTGAAGATGCAAAAAGAAAATTTGTTTTGGGTTGAAAATGCCCTATCACTAAATGTCTTAGCAAGGATAGCTGCTTTCAGTCTATTGTTGAAAAAGTCCACCAAGAAAGCCCCCTAGCACACCCAACTCAGGTTGGAGCAGAAGTAAGCAAAGAAAAAAAAAACAATCTTGAGACCGGTTAACTTAGGTGGCAAAGAAGACACACCTGCAAATCCTAAAGGAGCTGCTCCCTGGCCTAGCTCCCCGTTCTGCTGCATCGCTCTTGCATCTGCCTTCTCCTTGCTTCTTGCCTGTTTTATATAGGTGCTATTTCCCTACTTTTACCTTATTTTTCACAGCTTTCTCCTTCATTTCCCCCCATTTTTTAAGTCCCTTTTTCCTTGTTTTTCCTCACTTCTCACTGCTTTCTCCTTCCTTTTCCTCCAATGCCTTTTCCTTGCTCTCACTCTTTTCTCCTTGCTTTCCCCCCCCGTTTTTGAGTGCCCTCTCCTTGCTTTAACCTCTTTTTCACCATTTTCTTCTTGTATTTTACCCAGTTGTTTTAGTGCCTTCACCATGATTTACCTTATTTTCCATTGCTTTCTCTTTGCATTTTCCTCATTCCCCTTCTATCTTCCGCCTGTTTTCCTGCCTTACGCCTGATCCAACTCACCGCCTTCCAGCACTCCTCTCTCCTCCAAGCATCTACTTGATGGAGGCCTATGCACGACACCATTGAGCAGGTCCCACGATCAGCTCTCCCCTACTGCACTACTCTTGTTCCTGTTATCTCTTTGCTTCGTATTTGTTTCTTTTTTTGGAGTACTTTCTCCATGCTTTTCCCTCATTTTCACTGCTGTCTCCTTCCATTTCCGAAATGTTTTGAGTTCACTGTTCACTCTTTTCTCCTTGCTTTTCACCCCATTTTCAAGTGCGTTCTCCTTGCTTTCCCCTCATTTTCACTGTTTTCTCCTTGCTTTTCCTCCAGTTTTTGTGTGCCTTCTCCTTGTAGGGAAAGGTCTCACGACCTAGCTGTCCTAATGAACAGATCACCAAGAAGCAGTGCCTTAAGACCCTCACAGACGACTTTGCTGCTCTTTATAAATCCTTGTTTGCTTGATAGTTTGAAAGAGGGGGCAAGGGTCCAACTTGATTTAAAGGCAATGCAGATGCCTCCACACCATAGGCACTGCAAACGCCATACGGCTATGTAGTTTAAGTTTGGTTTGTATGGAAAAAAAGGTTTCCTACTTATAACTGTGCTTGAAATTTTGTTTTTTATTTTGAAGCAAATGTTTAAAAAAAACTTCTATTAAAAGTGTGTTTTAAATTGTAGAGTCAAGTGTCGCTGAGTGGAGTGTCATTATGTGGAGTGTCATACAGTACAGAAGAGATGACTGTCATACAGTGTAGTTGAGGTAGTGTAGAGTGCAATAGAGAGGAGTAAAGTAGAGTGGAGTAGGGGGGTGTGTGTATCGTATTAAGAAGTAGTCGTAAATAAGGAAAGTGTCGGAAGCGCATAATATTCGCTGAAACCTACATTCATTGTATTTTGTGAGACTACAATAGCGAAATCCACTTTTGATACATCTGACCCCAAGAGTCAAGAGACTCCAGCCTTTATAGCGTTCTGATTGCACCAGAGATTTTGAGAAGGTGCTATCTATTCCAAAGCAAATTTACTGATGCTAGCCAGGCTCCCATAAGCATTCCGAGACAAAAATGTCTTACGTATTTTTCTGGCTTATCCCGTACTAGATCTTCTACCACTGACTCTGCAATGGCAGGCCTGAGCCACACTTTACAAGCTGCTTCTGTGGGTGGCACAACCAGTGCTGCAAGCCCACCAGCAGCATTTGATTTACAGGCCCTGGGCACACATGGTGCACTGTACTAGGGTCTGACAAGTAAATCAAATAACCCGATCATGGAGTCACTTATTAGTTCAACAATTTAACATAGGGAGCACTCACACTGTGGCACCGAATAGTAGTGGTACAGTGCCCAAAGCATCTAAAACCAGCAAACAGATCAAAAACAGATGGAGGCAATCGGAAAAAAATGGAAGGGAGACTCACGCTAATGATACCAGGTCTAACAAGCACTATATAAATGTAATTGCAATTACAAAGCACCAAATGTGGTAATCTGAGTGCCCCAGACTGGGACAAAGTGACAAGTTAAGGGCACAGGCCTGATCTAGGGATCAAGTTAGGCCTGGTGAACAAAGGGGCATATTACCAAGCAGGGCGATAGGCAATTATCGCCGCTTTAGTGGCCGTTTTCGTCCACTAAGCGGCGATAATTCTATCACCCTATTAGCAAGCTGTTGCTAACTGATGTTAGTTACAGCTTTTAGGCGATAGCGAGCGGTTTGGGGCCCACTTTGCATGTCAGCGATGTTTATCACTAATGGCATGCAAAGTGGGCGTACCCAACCAGTTAGCGACTGAAAGCAATCACTAACGTCGCTATCACCTATTAGCAAGGCAGGCGTAGCGATGGAAATATTCGCGCTAAGCGCGAATATCTCCAAATACTAACACCTGCCCAGCCATGTTATCCAACGGGAGGTGGATAACATGGCTAGAGCGTTTTGTCGCTAATGCATGAATATCGCTGTATTCTCAGCGATATTCACGCATTTCGCCGCTATCGCTGGATATTTTAGCCCAATGGAGAAAAACGTTGCTAATAGCATGTTTACTCCGCTAACATATCCAGCGATAAAAAAAATGCGCTAAGCTCATTTAGCGATAAATATCGCTATTCCTTGGTAATATGCCCCAAAGTACTTTAAATCCTATTTGTGGACTGCTGCAAGGTTGGAAGTGTTTTGCAGCAGCGATAATGCAAGGTCTTGCATCAGAGATGTATCTCGCATTGGCGTTTCCGATGAGCTCTGGGCTGCAATGTGAGTCCTGTAGTTGGGATGCATCAGTTAGCCACGATTCCATTGCAGGGCTGCAGACTCACCTCCACTAGGAGACCAATACAGTCATTCCATATATCTGAATATATGCAATTGGGTGGTTATTAGCCTGAAAGTCCCAGCTTATATTTCTGTTGAAACGGAAGATAGACAAACTTTAAAAAGACATCAAGAAATTTGACAATGAGAAGATCTAGCCCTATCTCAGGGAGGACTATCCAGTGGGTGTCAATGCTTTTTCAGACGACAGTGGCCCCTCAAGTCGCAGAAACAGCATCTGATGCATTGGATAGGGTGGACAACCCTGTCCTCCCTCGAGGATGAAATAATGTCTCAGACTGCTGCCAGATGGTTTTCTTCATTCTGAGCCAATCTCTCCCAATACATGTGGAGCTATCAGTGGTTCCACTGCTAATTAAACGCTATGGTTGCAGTGGTGGCACCCAACTCTCTATCAGGCTGGATCATCTTTTATCATCCTTTCTTTCCAAACTCATCAAATGCCAGCGCATTTAGTCATCGATGAGGGAACAACTTTCCAAAACTCAATAGCAACAAAACTGAGTTACTATAAGTGGGCAATGGCGGAGATGGCACCCTCTCATCTGACACTAGATTCCAGCATTAACTCACACAGGATTTGACTTGATCATAGCCTCGCCCTAAGTGATCCCTTGAACTGTGACTCCTATGTAGCGCCTCAGTCTTGTGTACTGAGTAAGAGCTTATCTATTCTGTCTTTGAACATCATCTTAAGGGTCATCTCAGCTTACCTTCCCTTACGTCTTGACCAACAAAATAGCCTCTTCCTTGGATTTCTGAACCTTGCACTCAAAGGTCTTGAGCACATTCAAATCCTGTCTGTGACGGCGCGAGTGATAGTCCACGTCATGTGACTTTTGTCAGGACAAAGTTGCACTTGCTGACCATTAAGAAGCGTAAGACTCTGCAACATGCACAAGATTTTCCTTGCTTTTGAAAATAACGGCTCTCTTCAAGACAGACCCACCTGACTCCTTTGATCCATCTCTCACTCATGCTTTGGTACCTAAGTTCGAACTTTCACTGGTAGGACATTGTACCCTGTACAATGTGGGTCGGAACTGAACAATCTGCCCCTCAACTGGATACAATGAACTATGTAGCTTACTTTCAGGACACTGTTACAACTGTAATGCATCATGATACTTTCTAGACAACAAGTGATTCATAATAAAAGTTAATACAACATTGCATGCTACATGTTTCAATCACATGTGCCAGAAGCCCTCATAATAGCATAATGTACATGAGAAGACAGAGTTGGCTACTATTCTGGCCTGGCAGGGATTGCCCGCAAATGACTTGGCTTTGGGGCCATTTCTGTGTCTCCCCTTGCTGACCCTGACCATTCTTTCCATGTGTTTAGACCTGTGGACATGCTTGTTTACCTTATAATTCTTCAGGGATTAAGTATGGCTCGCCCTTGGACCCTTGCCCTGATAGACTGCTGGCAGCAGCAGTAGAGACTATTAGCGCAGAAGTGAACGGCATTATCAACTCATCCCTTCAGGAATCCGGGGTCCCACAGGCCTGGAAGCAGGCTAATATTCTGCCTCTTCTAAAAAAGCGTTCGCTAGATCCACTTAGCCCAGGGAATTATTGGCCCATTTCCCTCTTGCCTGATCTGGCCATGGTGTGTGAGAAGGTGGTAAATAAACAACTCACAGAGTTTGTTGAGAAGGAGGGCCTTTTGCATCCGGCCCAGTCAGGGTTTCGGGCTTCTCATTGTACCGAATCAGCCCTGGTTGAGGTCTTTCAGGCCATCCGGGAATGTTTGGACGCTGGCAGAAGGGCAGCATTAATTCTTCTTGACCTTTCGCCAGAGTTCGATGCGGTCCCCCATTCGCTACACCTCGCGCAACTTGCCAAGATCGGTGTGTCAGGCACTGTGTGGGGCTGGCTCAGTTCCTTTTTAGGAAGGACGGATCCAACAGATTTGGCTCACACTGTCTTTTTCCTCACCCCAGTCAGTGACAACTGGACTCTCCCAGTGGTCCTCCCTTTGCCCCCTTCTCTTTAACATTAATGTTACACCTCTAGTGTACCTGGCCCAGGGCTTGGGGGCTAAGGTTATGGCTTACGCTGATGACACCCAGCTGCTCTTCACCTGGGAAAAAAATGCGGACTCAGTCTCCTCTGTTCAACATTTTCTTTCTTCCATTTTAAAATGGCTGGCGGCCATGCAACTCAAGTGAAATGAAGAAAAGTCCGAGATTCTCCTCTTTCGAAAATTTCTTCCCAATTTCCGGGAATCTCTCTGGCCACCTGAGCTCTCCATGCCTACATCTACAGGAAAGTCCGCCAAGAATCTGGGGGTGTGGTTTGATGAGAGCCTTTCCTTCTCGACTCACATCAAGAAACTGGACGGCAACTGCTTTGGTCTTCTCAAAACTCTAAGGAAGTTCTTTCCTCTCCTACCACATCCGGCGCAGGAAACAGTTACATGTGCACTTATTTTGCCTTGGCTAAAATATGCCAATGCTCTTTACATTCAGAAAAGGGGGTGGTGATGAACAGAGTGTCTGAATTAAGCAGACCACTCTTACCCAGTCCAAAGATCAGGGCTTGATCCATCACCGTTATTTATCTCACTGCCCCATCCCAGCTCAGAACCTGGCTATATGCAAATTAGTCTGTCCCTGGCCCAGTGCATCATGGGAACAGGGCAGACCAAACTACCAAGCCAATTCTTCACCAGAAAGGAGACAAGCTACCGGGGACCGGTTTCTGGCATTTCAGCCTCTTCGGCCCGGCTTGCTTGAATCCTGATGGAGCAGTGAGAAAGGGACTCATGTCTGAGTATACCCTGCCACACCTATAGTGGCCAAAAACGAATTGTAAATAATTTTGTCCACCCTAAGCGTGGAAGGGTATACTCAGATGTGAGTCCCTTGCTCATTGCACCATCAGGATTCAAGCAAGCCGGGCCGAAGACGGCTGAAATGCCAGAAACCGGTCCCCGGAAGCTTGTTTCCTTCCCAGTGTAAGAATTGGCTTTTGTAGTCTGGTCTGCCCTGTTCCCATGATGCACTGGGCCAGGGACAGACTAATTTGCATACAGCCAGGTTCTGAAACTGGGATGGTGCAATGAGCTAAAAAACGGTGTTGGATCTAGCCCTGATCTCTTGACTGGGTGAGAGTACTCTGCTTAATTCAGAGACTCTGTCCATCACCACCCCTTGTTGTAAATAATGCTCTTTACATTGGCATCCCAGGCTACCTGTTGAAAAAGCTCCAGGTGGTCCAAAATGCGGCAGCCTGACTTCTCCTGGGCATTTCCATCAGGAACAGCGAGAGACATCACTTACGTTCACTTCACTGGCTTCCTGTGGATGAACGGGTCAAATTTAAATTATTCATTTTGGCCCACTGTGCTCTTCATGGTCTCGGCCCTTGTTATTCACAAAAAAGTTTCTCCTTCTATGCTCCTTCAAGACAGCTGCAATCTATATCTCTATGCCTAGCCCAGGTCCCTTGCTTCAACCATCAGAGGCTATGGGGCAGCTCCTTTGCTCGGAAGGCTGCTGTTGCTTAGAACACCCTTCCACTTGCCTTATGAAATATTCAGGACCCAGTGGTTTTCAAGAAAAACCTGAAAACACACCTCTTTATTTAAAGACCACCCTTCCACCCCTCAAAGCTCTGTGCCGGGACACTCGTGAGTATCCGAGTGTGCTACAAATATATTTAACATAACATAACATTAATGTCAAGAAACATGTTGACCTACACTTGGTTTTAGAGCCAACATGAACCATTATATGCACCTTTGGTCAACTCCTATTTTTACCAAAACTGAGAGATCCACACATTAAACTAAACCTTTGGATTACCTCAAGTTATTTTTAGATTCACTTCACACCATTCTACTCATTTGGATCCCCTTCACATAGCACCTCACACTCCATGTCGGCAGCCTCAAAAGAACTACGGCAAAGAGCCCTCCTGCGGGACCCGCTGGGCATTGCAGCGATGGCCCAACGAGGAGCTGCCTGATGATAGAGCATGACAACCCTTGGTGTGTGTGAGTGAGGGCTCTTGCTCCTGATGGATCAGATCTCTTGACTTGATACATCGGGTACCTCCAACCTCCCCCAACTCCACTTGTACCTCAGGAACTGCACACCTCTGAATGTACTGTAGGTGATACCTGAAGTAATTTGCAAGTGCACACGTTTAACTCCAGAGATATGACCTGGAGCTTATAAACACGTTTGACCCAACAATCTTACAAAACTGTAGGGATGACTCTTTGATGGTGGCACACAGTGGATTTGTAGAAGTATTCATGGGCTTCAATAACGGATGTGATAAGTAAGAAGCGTCCAGAAGAGTAGTGCCAAGAGAGTCAGACTTAGCTTTCTCATAAGGTCACTGGGTAAGTGGCAAATTTCCTCTCTCTTGGTCGCTGGTTAATAGTGGAAATTCTATACTATTTGGCTGGTGTGCTTAAAAGTAGCAGAGAAATGTCACTAGTTACCTGCCAACTGGCTAAAGACCTGCTTTTGCAAAGCTATCAGAGGGTCAAAGCCATGTTAACATGGGAACTGCTTGTGTTTCACCCTAACAAAATGGTGTTTTTTGACTGAGTAGGGTTTCACTGAATTTCCTACAACTGTCCACACTGAGCTCATGCTGTTCAACCCTTGTTGAAGGCAACGCCTTCAACCACTTTAGAAAAATGCTTTGGGTGCCCTATACACACATGCTCTATGTTCACCCATGACCAATAAATTATTAAAGGATCCTAACACTGAGAAAACGCCATCATTATCCCCACTGATGCACCCAAGGCACCTACCTGAGTGTCCCATCGCCTGCATCACTGAAATCTGGATTGGAGTTATTCTGCAGCGCTAGATCATATGCCACATTGACTGTTGTCGATGTGATTTTGGCACTGGGAGAGTGGTGCCTGAGGCTGAGGAGTCCCTGCCGATGAAGAAGAACACAGGACACCCACTTGAGTGTGCCTCCATTAGACTGAGTGTGTGGCTCGCCCTGGCATTCGTCTAAAAGACGGCACTTGGATTCTGCTGCCTAGAATAGGATACTGTATCGCAGCACTTTGTCCCTTTGTGATGAAGCACTGGAGGTACTGGTAACTCAGAGTGTCTGATTGGATCCAGCTGTTACTACCTAAAGTGCATCAAAGCTGCCAAATGTCTGCCCCAGGACTGCATAATCGCCTCAAAATGAGGAGGCCTCGCTACTTTAACTAAGATGTACTTGTTCAAAAGAGAAGGGAAAACGGTCAAACTCTAGTGCTAGACATTAAATAAAAAAGTCCCCCAAATACTGCATTTTGCAAAGTGCACACCAAAACGAAATGTATCCTTAAAGTGCATAAAGTGCTTCACTGCGAAACATGTTGTCTAAATTGCAAAATGCCATATGCCATATGCAAAGTCCACCCCAATAGTTCTTACTGAATATGCTCACAAACATGTCCATTACAAGATTGTTGAACAAAAATCTTTTCTTTTCCTGCACCTCCTTTTTTTCTTGCACCCCTTCCTCCCAACAAACTCCCCCACAAGCCCACCCTCGAGCCTGAGTGCTCGAGCGTGAACTCTATCTACTCTTCCCACTACACAATGGACTATGGCATCTTGGCACAATGATGATGTGCCTACACTTCTGAGCTCCTCCTACAGTGCACCCTACTGAACTCCCCCAAATCAACTCATTAATGCAACACTAAGTCCATGGACTTCAGACAAGCCAAGCAATAGATGCCTGTGCTCCCTTCACTCAGAATTGTGGTATCAAGTTCTGCGGACGCGGGCAGCGGGCGTGCCAAAGGCAAGCCCGTCTGCGCCCATCCGCGCCTGGACCGCGTCCAGCGCCAGAACCCCTGGACCCCACATCTTCCGCAACGCCAGACTCTGTTACGAAGCCAATGATTCCACGCTCTCAGCACAGGCCGAGACCACCTCTGCTTCCAGGCTGCCCCGAAACGCACTCCCGGACCCTTCTCCTGCCACACCTGCAGCTTCTCCTGTGACAGAACCACCAAGCCTCCAAGGACCGGACCCAACCACCTCCGCTGCATACTCCTCAACACTCGCTCTGCACGGAAACACGCAGTCGAGCTCTTGGACCTACTCAACCCAACTGCTCCAGATGTAGCTTTCCTGACCGAGACCTGGTGGAACAACTCCTCAGCACCGGACATCGCCTTAGCCATCCCAGGCGGATACAAGATATCCCACAGAGACCGCACCCATGGAATCGGAGGAGGAATATCCTTATTCCACAAATCCACACTCCAGGTCCACACCCTCGCAGACAACCCTCTGCACTCCGCCGAACACCTCCACTTCTGGATCCACACCGACCTCAACACCACCCTCAGAGGAACACTCGTCTACAGACCTCCAGGACCCCGGGCCCCGTTCAGCGACTCCATCGCCGACCTCGCTAGTACCCACGTACTCGCCTCCATGGACTACATCCTCCTCGGGGACCTGAACTACCACCTCGAGAACAACAACGACACCAACTCCGCCACACTATTCGACAACCTCTCCAACCTCGGATTCCGACAACTCATCACCGAACCCACCCACGCCACAGGTCACATGCTCGACCCCATCTTCTCCACAAGCACCCACATCACCTTCAACCACACCACCGAACTCCACTAGACCGACCACCGATGCATCCACTTCACATTCAAGAAGGCAACCACGCACCACCGCACCCACCAGCTGCCCCGTCGCTGCAGGGGCAAAGTCACCAAGGACCAGCTGACCTCCACCCTCGCCCTGAACCCACCTAGCGACCCCACTGACCCAGACACCGCCGCCCAGAGCCTCAGACAGTGGATCGAAGACTGCGCCAACATTCTCGCCCCGCTTAAGAAACCCTCCATCAACCACCCCAGCAAGAAGGCCGCCTGGTTCACCGAGGAACTCTGGACCTCCAAACACCTATGTCGGAAGCTAGAAAAGAAATGGCTCGAAGACCGCACGCCGACAACCACACTGCCCTCAAAGACGCCACCCGCAGACATCACCAACTCATCAGAACAACCAAAAGATCCTCCTTCAAAACCTGCCTTGGCAACAACGCACACGATTGCAAAGAACTCATCAGCATCGTGAAGGAACTCTCCCATCCCAGCCCAGCGCCAACACCAACACCAACGGCATCCCTCCCTCGCAAGAACTGTGCGACTCAATGGCCACCTTCTTCCACCTCAAGATCATTGACATCCATGACAGTTTCAACGTCCCGCCCGCCCCGACAGACCCCACTCCGAACAACGCCAACCCACTGACCTCCTGGGCCCACGTAAACTACGCCGAAACATGCAAGATCATGAGCTCCATCCACTCAGGATCGCCAGCAGACATCTGCCCACACCACATGTTCAGCAAAGCAGACACTACCATCGCACTCCAACTACGAAAGGTCATCAACATCTCCTTCAACGCAGCGACATTCCCGGAAAGCTGGAAACATGAGGAAATCAACGCCCTCCTCAAGAAGCCCAAGGCAGACCCCAAAGACATCAAGAACTACCGGCCCATCTCCCTGCTCCCCTTCCCGGCGAAGGTCATCGAGAAGATCGCCAACATACAGATGACCCACCACCTCGAAGACAACAACATCCTAGACCCATCGCAATCCGGATTCAGGCAGAACCACAGCACCGAGACAGCCCTCATCACCGCCACAGATGACATCCGACGCCAACTAGACAATGTCGAAACCTCTGCCCTCATCCTCCTGGACCTGTCAGGCGCCTTCGACACAGTCTGCCACTGCACACTAAGAACGCGCCTCCAAGAACCCGGCTCCAAGAACCCGGAATTCAGGATAAAGCCCTGGACTGGACCTCATCCTTCCTCTCTGGCAGTACCCAGAGAGTCCGCCTCCCACCCTACAGAGCCGAAGCAACCAACCTCATCTGCAGCGTACCCCAGGGCTCATCCCTCAGCCCGACGCTATTCAACATCTACATGGGCCCCTCACACAAGTGGCCCGCCAACACGACCTGAACATCATCTCCTACGCCGACGACACCCAGCTCATCCTCTCCCTCACCTCCCTCTCCATGTCCTAGCAGGTCAACTCCGTCTCCTCCTCCTGCTTCAACACCCTCCGCATGCTTCGCAGGATCTACAGGTGGATCCCGACCGAAACAAGAAGAACAGTGACACAGGCCCTCGTCAGCAGCAGACTGGACTACGGCAACACACTCTACGCTGGTATTCCGACCAAACACCTACAGCGACTACAACGCATCAAGAACGCCTCGGCCCACCTGATCCTCAAACTCCTGTGTTGCAGCCACATCACCTTCCACCTAAGAGCAGGCTTCAGGTCGAGGTTTCCCCATCCTGCTGCATCACTCTGGCTTCTATCTTCCCTTTACTTCTTCCCTCTTTTTTCAATGCTTTCTCCTTCCTTTTCCCAATTTTTTAGTGCCTTCTACCTGCTTTTTCCTCATTTTCACTGCTTTCTCCTTCCTTATCGCCCTTTTTTGGAGTGACATTTCCTTGATTTTTCCTAATTTTTCACAGCTTTATCCTTACTTTCCGCTAGTTTTTCATAGTGGTTTCTCCTTGCTCTTCCCTCATTGTCACTGCTTTCTCCTTGCTTTTTCCCCCATTTATAAGTGCCTTTTCCTTGCTTTTCCCAAGTTATCTCCTTGCTTTTCCCCCAGTTTTTGAATGCCTTCTCCTTAATTTTTCCCTCATTCCTCTCCTGCCTGTCACCCATTCTTCTGCCTCCTAACGGTTAGCCACACCCAGCGCCACACTCTCCTTCCAGTGTCATGTGGCCCATAGGGACATTGACGTTTTCTCTAAGTTCTCTAGAATAGAATAGAATGGGTGAATGTGATCTAAATATTCACCTTTTCTTTGAAAACAATAATTTTATATGTATTATTATTATCACGCCTACAAATTCCTACACAACAATGGACCCAAAAACCTCAACAACAGAAGCAATTTCCACATACCCAAAAGAAACCTTCGATATTTCAACCTTGCACTGGCGAAAACCCCGCGCATCGACAGAGCCAGAGCTGAAGGAAGATCCTTTTCTCACATTTCAGCCAAGACCTGGAAGAAGCTACTGGAAGACATCAGACGCGCCCCCTCACTTCAGGAAAACCCTCAAGACCTGGCTCGTCAGCTCTAAGAACCCCTCTTCCCCCCAGCGCCTTGAGACCCTCATGGGTGAGTAGCGCGCTTCCAATTCCCTGATTGATTGATTGAATATTTTTTATCCCAGAATTTCACAATAAGAATATGCACAACTGTAAATATTGTGCATCCTCAGTTCCAATAAATCAAACAAAGAGCAGGAGGCTGGACACATATCACCACAGTTGCAGTACACGTACAAACTCATCACATCATCATGGACAATCCCTGAGTGAAGAGGGGTAACTTCTGGTAAAGTGGACTCACATTTAGAGAACTGGTCTGTGGCTTTAAAAGTTCATGTTATTTTCCATTCACCCCTCCAAGATGAGCACCCTTTCCGAGCACAGCTCTGTAGGAATGTCCCAGAAGTAAAACCTGTCTGTCTGGTACATATTTAGCTTTACTGGCACAGCTGAGACAACAGAGTATATACAAAGGCCAGTACACACATACCCTGCACATGAGCAGGCAGCAAACATCACAGAGCCTCATACACACACAATATACACCGACATCACTTACCTACAGGACACGCATATCACACATCAACAACCCACGTACATTTCACACACTGACACTAAACACAGATAATACTCATCCTGCATAAGTATAACGCATCCATCCTCCACTGATATTGCAATCAGACTTTACAAAAACGTTGGGCACACAAAATATTTTCTTCCATTTTGTGGCTCGTCATTTGCAGAGATGAGGTGTGTCTTGGGCACTGTCCTGGCTGCTGCTCTCCTCGTTGTCTCAGGTAAGATTTACTCCATAGTATACAAGACCTGTGTGGAGCTGAGCTGTGTTCTATAACAAAGTGTTGACCTGTGGTAGCTCTACAAGACCATGATCTCCAGTGCTGTCCTGGTGGAGTGGTCAAATTGGTATGTGTGGTGCCGAGAATGAGAGTTATACCTAAAATCCTACCCTTGTGGAGCGATGGAAGGCTGGTCAGATATGATTCAGGGTTGGTCACCTTTGGTTATACCATCCTTCTACCAGTGTGGGACTTGGCAGAGCTGCTCAGCCATGCTTCTACCAGTGTGGGACTTGGCAGAGCTGCTCAGCCATGCTTCTACCAGTGTGGGACTTGGCAGAGCTGCTCAGCCATGCTTCTACCAGTGTGGGACTTGGCAGAGCTGCTCAGCCATGCTTCTACCAGTGTGGGACTTGGCAGAGCTGTTCAGCCCTGCTTCTACCTTTGTGGGACTTGGCAGAGCTGCTCAGCCATTTCTACCTGTGTGGGACTTGGCAGAGCTTCTCAGCCATGCTTCTACTGTGTGGGACTTGGCAGAGCTGGGCAGCCATGCTTCTACCTGTGTGGGACTTGGCAGAGCTGGGCAGCCTTGGTTCTACCTGTGTGGGACTTGGCAGAGCTGTTCAGCCATGCTTGTGCCTGTGTGCGACTTGGCAGAGCTGCTCAGCCATGCTTCTACCTGTGTGGGACTTGGCAGAGCTGCTCTGCCATGCTTCTACCTGTGTGGGACTTGGCAGAGCTGGGCAGCCTTGGTTCTACCTGTGTGGGACTTGGCAGAGCTGTTCAGCCATGCTTGTGCCTGTGTGGGACTTGGCAGAGCTGCTCAGCCATGCTTCTACCTGTGTGGGACTTGGCAGAGCTGCTCTGCCATGCTTCTACCTGTGTGGGACTTGGCAGAGCTGGGCAGCCTTGGTTCTACCTGTGTGGGACTTGGCAGAGCTGTTCAGCCATGCTTCTACCTGTGTGGGACTTGGCAGAGCTGGGCAGCCTTGGTTCTACCTGTGTGGGACTTGGCAGAGCTGTTCAGCCATGCTTGTGCCTGTGTGGGACTTGGCAGAGCTGCTCAGCCATGCTTCTACCTGTGTGGGACTTGGCAGAGCTGCTCTGCCATGCTTCTACCTGTGTGGGACTTGGCAGAGCTGGGCAGCCTTGGTTCTACCTGTGTGGGACTTGGCAGAGCTGCTCAGCCATGCTTCTACCTGTGTGGGACTTGGCAGAGCTGCTCTGCCATGCTTCTACCTGTGTGGGACTTGGCAGAGCTGGGCAGCCTTGGTTCTACCTGTGTGGGACTTGGCAGAGCTGTTCAGCCATGCTTGTGCCTGTGTGGGACTTGGCAGAGCTGCTCAGCCATGCTTCTACCTGTGTGGGACTTGGCAGAGCTGGTCAGCCATGCTTCTACCTGTGTGGGACTTTGCAGAGCTGCTCAGCCAAGCCTCTACCTGTGTGGAACTTGGCAGAGCTGTTCAGCCATGCTTCTACCTGTGAGGGACTTGGCAGAGCAGGTCAGCCATGCTTCTATCTGTGAGGGACTTGGCAGAGCAGGTCAGCCATGCTTCTACCTGTGAGGGACTTGGCAGAGCTGATCAGCCATGCTTCTACCTGTGAGGGACTTGGCAGAGCTGGTCAGCCATGCTTCTACCTGTGAGGGACTTGGCAGAGCTGCTCAGCCAAGCTTCTACCTGTGTGGGACTTGGCTGGCTGCTCAGCCAAGCTTCTACGTGTGTGGGACTAGGCTGAGCTGATCAGCCCTGCTTCTACCAGCGTGGAACCTGGCAGGGCTGGTCAGCCATGCTTCTACCTGGGTCGGACTTGGCAGAGCAGGTCAGCCCTGCTTCTACCTGTGAGGGACTTGGCAGGGCTGGTCAGCCATGCTTCTACCAGCGTGGGACTTGGCAGAGCAGGTCAGCCATGCTTCTACCAGTGTGGGACTTGGCAGAGCAGGTCAGCCATGCTTCTACCAGTGTGGGACTTGGCAGAGCTGCTCAGCCATGCTTCAGAGCTGGTCAGCCATGGTTCGACCTGTGTGGGACTTGGCAGAGCTGCTCAGCCATGCTTCAGAGCTGGTCAGCCATGGTGCTACCTGTGTGGGACTTGGCAGAGCTGCTCAGCCATGCTTCAGAGCTGGTCAGCCATGGTTCTACCTGTGTGGGACTTGGCAGAGCTGCTCAGCCATGCTTCAGAGCTGGTCAGCCATGCTTCTACCAGTGTGGGACTTGGCAGAGCAGGTCAGCCATGCTTCTACCAGTGTGGGACTTGGCAGAGCTGCTCAGCCATGCTTCAGAGCTGGTCAGCCATGCGTCTACCTGTGTGGGACTTGGCAGAGCTGCTCAGCCATGCTTCAGAGCTGGTCAGCCATGGTTCTACCTGTGTGGGACTTGGCAGAGCTGCTCAGCCATGCTTCTACCTATGTGGAACATGGCAGTGCTGCTCAGCCATGCTTCTACCTGTGTGGGACTTGGCAGAGCTGGTCAGCCATGCTTCTACCTGTGTGGGACTTGGCAGAGGAGGTCAGCCATGCTTCTACCTGGGTGGGACTTGGCAGAGCTGCTCAGCCATGCTTCCACCTGTGTGGGACTTGGCATGGTTGTTATATATGATTCCACACCCTTGCTACTGTGTCTCCCATGATTATGCACCTGTGTTGCTGTGCATCACTGGTCTCTTGTGATTCTGAACACTGTATTTCCATGCAGAACTGGTCTCCTACGGGTCTGCATCTGTGGTGCTGTGCATAACTCGTCTCCCATGACTGTGCTCCTATATTCCTGTGCACAAGTGGTCCCCTATTTGGGTTTGGAAGAGTTATATGTAAATCCACTAAGTTGTATAACTATGTCCAAGACGAGAATTAAAGAAAACTTTTTATGGAAGTTTGTGTATAAGAGAGAGGCCGCAAATCGACTAACATTCTCATTGAAGATGTTCCCTATTTCACCCCATCCTACAGGTCGATGAATCTTAATTATTGTTTGGGACAAAATCCCACGTCATTTCATTATAGTGATGTTTCCTATGAATTTCATTCCCCTGATGATGGGCTGTCCCATCCCTTTATTTTTATAAAAAAACAGAGCAGCCTTGTTTCTTTGGTCTTCCCTGAATAGGGGAGTTTATATAGAGTGGGAGACCGGAGGGGGGGCAGTGGTGCGTTTATTATTTAATCTTGATGGAACAGATCACTTTTCAAATCTTATGGTGAGCTCCTGTCTTATGTCTTTTTATGTTTTTTTATCCAGGATTTTAAACATGGATTTTTATTCTTGTTTTATATTAAGTATTATATATCACATGTATATGTGTTAATTCTGATATTATCTTGTGTACTTTATATGCTTTGGAAACATTGCCAAATAAAGAATTTTGACTGACTGACTAACTGTCTGACTGACTGACTGACTGACTGAATGAATGAAGGACTGACTGACTGACTGGATGACTAACTGACTGACCGACTGGCTGACTGACTGACTGGCTGACTGACTGAGTAAGTGAATGACTGACTGAACTACTGACTGACTGACTGACTGGCTGACTGGCTGACTAACTGACTGAATGACTGACTCACTAACTCGACTCACTGACTGGCTGACTGACTGACTGACTGAATGACTGACTGACTGACTGACTGACTGACTGGCTGACTGACTGACTGACTGGTTGAATGATTGACTGACTGACTAACTGACTGAATGACTGACTGACTGACTGGCTGGCTAAACGACTGACTGACTGACTGGCTGACTGACTGACTGACTGAATGACCAACTGAATGACTGACTGAATGACTGACTGACTGGCTGACTGACTGACTGACTGGCTAACTGACTGGCTGACTGGCTGACTGACTGGCTGACTGACTGGCTGACTGAGTGACTGACTGAATGACTGACTGACTGACTGACTGGCTGACTGAATGACTGACTGACTGGCTGACTGACTGAATGACTGACTAACTGACTGGCTGACTGACTGACTGAATGACCAACTGAATGACTGACTGAATGACTGACTGGCTGACTGACTGACTGAATGGCTAACTGACTGGCAACTGAATGACTGACTGGCTGACTGCCTGGCTGACTGACTGACTGACTGAATTACTGGCTGGCTGACTGACTGACTAATCTGAAGGTATTTCATCATCTGCTTCTTCTGCATCTGATGCCCAAGCATATTAGGGCAGAGTGATTAAGGGTATGTCTGCTTTTTGAGTAATGAATAAGTCAGCTTTGTGTGCATTTATTGATGTGTAATAAATGCTCAGTTATTAAAAACAGTTGCATGCCAATACATAAAAACAAGTAATTTGTATGAAAACTAATCATAAAAACTTTGAGTATAACAGTAATTCATAAGAGAAAAGTGTTGGATTATTTAACATTCCATGAAGGCGGGGCTTGCATTTCTGAATGATTATGCTTTTGTCTTAAAATATCAGCAGAGTTAGTGACCAATAAAGGGCTATTGATCCATGCGTGGGATGGGCCTTCGGCCGGTGGAGCATAACGTTTCGTCCCAGAGCAGGCCATACATTTTACAGAGGGTGCAGTTAGGCTGTAGTCAGCATGTGTGTAGCCCTTCTGTAATGAAGATGAATTTGTACCAAGGGCTGCATTCTATTTGCAAGGGTGGGCAGGTGCAAGCTATATGTTCAATTGAGTCTCAATGGTAGTTGCATACCCGTAATGCTTTCTGCTATTCAGGATGCAGCAGCTCAGAGCCAGGCTTTAGGTATGTTAGGTTATATTAAATGTATTTGTTGGGGCCACCGAATGCCCGTGGGTGTCTTGGCGCTGGCTACAGGATGCAGGAACAAAAGAGGGTAAAGGTTAAACTGTATTCAATAACCAGGTGTTAAGGGATTTCCTGAAAGTAAGAAGAAGGCTGGGTTGTCAACAAGCCAATACCAGATGAGGTTATGTGTCACTATGGTAGACAAGCCGGGTAGGGTTTATGACTATTGATGATGAGGCAGGTATGAGATCACTTTGTTCTTGTCCATAAAAGAGGAAAGCCACTGTGTGGCTTGGTTGGTTACAGCTTTCAAGGTCGTGAAGGACACTGGTGTAGACCAAAGCTCCCTAGGTGTAGGGTTGCAAAATCCTGGTCCTATTGAAGGATCTTGGTTCAAGACTTCTCCACAGGAGCTAATTTAGGGTGTCAGCCTTTGGCAGGGTGTTGCATATGACCCCTGATGCAGTATATTTTCTCTAATGAGTCTGTATTCCAGCCATATTTGGTCTGAGGATGCACCATGACATCAGCCTCTCCACAGGAGGTGGAGCCAGCATTTTGGTACAAGGGAAAAGGGTCCCAGACAGAAAACAAGTGATTTCAATTACAAGTAGATATTTCAAAGAAACAAATTTTTAAATGCAACAAGATTTATTTCAAAATTGCATTATTACCTTTCATTGGTTATATTTCAACAATAATGTTTCAACAAACTTTTTGTATATGTGCCCACATACACAACAAGGAAGGGGGGTGAAGTGAGGGAAAGTGTCAGAGATAAAGTAGGATTGGGAGAATAGTCAGAGTCATTCGTGACTGATATCAATCATAACTTCACAAACAAGGTTCATGTGGTTCCTTGAACCAAGGGCCACAATATTATGCTCGTATAGAGTCCATAGATCAAATGATGCAAACCACCTAACTCTCCTTCAGCTGCTCCGGTCTAGCTTGGGGGTAAGAGTTGGTGAAATTTATATGGTCTACGTTTCGACCCGAAAGATGCGTAGGATAGTAGTCCTTACAAAAGGGGTCTTCTTCAGGACAGAATGGTTGTGGGTGGGCAACCTACTGGAAAGTAATTAAAAAATTAATTAGTACACACCAACCTTGTCGAGTACATACAAGGCAGGCGGTCCGTTAAAAACGTGTTGTCATGTAACCACAGAACCTAAAGTTCGTGATACGCAAATTTCTTAGAGATAAAGGTACAGAGTCAACTCACCTATCGTACAAGAGGAAAAGGACCGGGATAGATTACTGGTCCTGGATTCACACAAGACTTGTGAAATGGTTCCTATATAGAGATTACAAGAAAAGTCATAATCAAAAAAAGTCCACTAGGTGACCGTAAACTTTAGTTAGTGTCACTGTCCGGTTCCTGTTGGGTGGCCCAAAAGGGGGGGCCATCAGTTAAACAACACGCAACGTAACCAATGACATACTCTTTGCGTTGCTTAGATATATCGACCGCACATAGTTGGGGACCTACCTTACGAGCGCTTGTGTGGTATTAAAACACGGGTTACTCTCGGGCGGCAGGGACCTTGTCGTAATTCAGCTTTAACCTATTGTTAAGTACAATTGGAAATTAGAAACCTCATCTTCCTTACATCACAGAATACTGTCGGCAATGTACTTGTATTCATGGGGCATCCTTAAGATTGGAACTCACATGTGTTTAAACGTGCTTGGGATGCGCGTGTGTTTCGTGGGTTATGTCGGCCTGATCGTCGTTCTTCTATAATAAGCTAGCTCACAGGGTTCGCTGCCTTGCAAAAATGACATAACAATGTTCAAATGTATAAGAATATTGGTCAATGATGTGGAGTAGTGTGGCTCACTGGTTAGAGGCGGCAGGCCTGAGAGCAGAAGTCAGCCCGGGACCAGGGTTCAATTCCCGACGAGGCAGGGTCGTGGACCTTGGGCAGCGGACTCGATAATTCTCGCTTCGGTGCTTACTCTAATCAGGGGTTCCACTCGGCAACTCTGGGCATTAGCTTGCCTAATCTCCACAACGGCCCCACCAATTCCGGGGATGCCTGGCTCCACCTTGGGGACTCCCAGCAAGGGACCATCCCACAGGGAAAGCCAGGACGGGTTCCCCAGAGTTATACAGCGCCCCGTTTCTGGGGCAGCTGTGCGCTTTACAAGTATACTACACACACACATACAAATATTAACGCTCATTGCTCCAGAACATACCTCACCAGGAATGATACACATGAATCAAGGTTGACACTTTCAGCTGTGTCAATAATGGGAGCACGGGGGAGTCTTTATCTGAGCCTCTATGGTATTGCTCAAACATTGAAGAAATTGGAAAAAACGAAGAGAGGAGTCAGGAAAAGTTTTGCTACACACTGCACTGAAAACAATACCGTGTCGAAAAAACAGCCGGTTCACCTCAGAATTTAATCTGTATTGCACCAATGCGTTAATTAAACGAGCCCTCCTGTAAAACAAAACAGGATAGAGCCCGGGTTAAGATCAGTCTGATACTACCAGGTGACACAATGCCTAAGCCACCTCGGTTGGGGGACAGCCATTAGCTTAAAACCATCCAAAACCCTCACCTGAACCAACAGTGCAGGAGTCAATGTATTTTAGGGCCCAGGTCTCACTTGCATTCCTTCGCCATGTGGTTCCACTCTAGAGTTAAAGTTTAAATAAGGGGATATCAGAACAAGCGAACAATTGATATTTACACAATGCTTAACAGCAGAAGCGTGTCTGAAACCTACGACGTCCTGCTCACCTCTCAAGTTGAAACGGGATGCACCCATGCGTTAGTTATTATCAATGGGGTCCGCCTACAGAAACAAACAGCACAGAACCCCCGTTAATAAATGCCTAATGTTGCCAGACATCACATTAACTAAAACGGACCTGAATTTGGGGACATACTACCATTCCAAACCCTCACCTGATTCACTGGTGCAGGAAACAATGTAACTCAGTAGCGCGTCTCGCAAGCTACCCTCGCCATGCATACCAAGTAACTTCCTGGTTGGAAGCAGGGGGCGGGGGCTCAGCCCGGAGCTCGAATAGAACTAGTAAACAGACTACAGTCTACAGGCTCGACAGAAGTGAGAGGAAAAGATGGTTACATATTGAAAACCATATTATTTCACTAGAAATATTTGGGAACCGAATAAATTAATCGCAAGGCTGCCAGTAATATTTGCGCCCAAACAAAAATCCCGAAATGTGAGGCTTAGGGAAACAGACTTCAAAGTCCTGGATTGATAGTGGTGAAGGACGACAGATGTATTTGTTGGATTTACAAATTGCCTCGGCAGATGTAATTATGGGGCATAAATCTTGCCTTATATCAAGTATACCTAGACACATAGTGAGCACATCTTTACTCAGAGTGATAATCGTGGTCCTTAAGGTCCATGATGGCAATGCGCACAAATCTCGCAGGATAGTGAAGGCAAAGCCAGGTGTTCACTGGGAGACCACCTTAAAGTAGGTAAACTAATAAGTACACATAGTGGCATTCAGTACTTCTAGAAGATAGATATGCCATGGTTCACAATATGTATCAACACTTGGTTATTGGCAGGGTGCACCAATCTCACAGGATAGTGTAAACCACGCCTTGATTCAGTGGCAAAGTAAAAAAATACAGAATAAAACATTAAAGGAGCATATTTCGCGTATTCGAAGAAATTAATGCATAATTCACCTTTATATCAAAGTATGTAATACAAACGATCATAGAACACATATATGAACCGGACGTTGTTTACACATGGGTGAACATGGGGTAATACGCACAGAAATCGCAGGTTAGTGAAAGGCATTACCAAAGTCCGGTAAGAGTGTCTACAGTTTATTCATCTCTCTCAAATGGGTTGTTCTGGAACATGTGACACTGGGCCCAAGGGGTGGTGACCTATCCAGTATTCTCAATATCAGAGAATTAAAGTGGATCCATATTTTCAATTCTGTATTAGAGGGTTTAAATGAATCGGAAAGTAGTTTCGTACAGCTGGCCAATCTCTGAACACAGTGTTTCTTACCACTCAGAGAGATGAATAAACTGTAGACACTCTTACCGGACTTTGGTAATGCCTTTCACTAACCTGCGAGTTCTGTGCGTATTACCCCATGTTCACCCATGTGTAAACAACGGCCGGTTCATATATGTGTTCTCTGATCGTTTGTATTACATACTTTGATATAAAGGTGAATTATGCATTAATTTCTTCGAATACGCGAAATATGCTCCTTTAATTATTTATTCTGTATTTTTTTACTTTGCCACTGAATCAAGGCGTGGTTTACACTATCCTATGAGATTGGTGCACCCTGCCAATAACCAAGTGTTGATACATATTGTGAACCATGGCATATCTATCTTCTAGAAGTACTGAATGCCGCTATGTGTACTTATTAGTTTACCTACTTTAAGGTGGTCTCCCAGTGAACACCTGGCTTTGCCTTCACTATCCTGCGAGATTTGTGCGCATTGCCATCATGGACCTTAAGGACCACGATTACCACTCTGAGTAAAGATGTGCTCACTATGTGTCTAGGTATACTTGATATAAGGCAAGATTTATGCCCCATAATTACATCTGCCGAGGCAATTTGTAAATCCAACAAATACATCTGTCGTCCTTCACCACTATCAATCCAGGACTTTGAAGTCTGTTTCCCTAAGCCTCACATTTCGGGATTTTTGTTTGGGCGCAAATATTACTGGCAGCCTTGCGATTAATTTATTCGGTTCCCAAATATTTCTAGTATAATAATATGGTTTTCAATATGTAACCTTCTTTTCCTCTCACTTCTGTCGAGCCTGCAGACTGTAGTCTGTTTACTAGTTCTATTCGAGCTCCGGGCTGAGGCCCCGCCCCCTGCTTCCAACCAGGAAGTTACTTGGTATGCATGGCGAGGGTAGCTTGCGAGACGCGCTACTGAGTTACATTGTTTCCTGCACCAGTGAATCAGGTGAGGGTTTGGAACGGTAGTATGTCCCCAAATTCAGGTCCGTTTTAGTTAATGTGATGTCTGACAACATTAGGCATTTATTAACGGGGGTTCTGTGCTGTTTGTTTCTGTAGGCGGACCCCATTGATAATAACTAACGCATGGGTGCATCCCGTTTCAACTTGAGAGGTGAGCAGGACGTCGTATGTTTCAGACACGCTTCTGCTGTTAAGCATTGTGTAAATATCAATTGTTCGCTTGTTCTGATATCCCCTTATTTAAACTTTAACTCTAGAGTGGAACCACATGGCGAAGGAATGCAAGTGAGACCTGGGCGCTAAAATACATTGACTCCTGCACTGTTGGTTCAGGTGAGGGTTTTGGAGGGTTTTAAGCTAATGGCTGTCCCCCAACCGAGGTGGCTTAGGCATTGTGTCACCTGGTAGTATCAGACTGATCTTAACCCGGGCTCTATCCTGTTTTGTTTTACAGGAGGGCTCGTTTAATTAACGCATTGGTGCAAAACAGATTAAATTCTGAGGTGAGCCGGACGTTTTTTTGACACGGTATTGTTTTCAGTGCAGTGTGTAGCAAAACTTTTCCTGACTCCTCTCTTCTTTTTTTCAATTTCTTCAATGTTAGAGCAATACCATAGAGGCTCAGATAAAGACTCCCCCGTGCTCCCATTATTGACACAGCTGAAAGTGTCAACCTTGATTCATGTGTATCATTCCTGGGTGAGGTATGTTCTGGAGCAATGAGTGTTAATATTTGTATGCACATCATTTGACCAATATTCCTATACATTTGAACATTGTTATGTCATTTTTGCAAGGTAGCGAACCCTGTGAGCTAGCTTATTATAGAAGAACGACGATCAGGCCGACATAACCCACGAAACACACGCGCATCCCAAGCACGTTTAAACACATGTGAGTTCCAATCTTAAGGATGCCCCATGAATACAAGTACATTGCCGACAGTATTCTGTGATGTAAGGAAGATGAGGTTTCTAATTTCCAATTGTACTTAACAATAGGTTAAAGCTGAATTACGACAAGGTCCCTGCCGCCCGAGAGTAACCCGTGTTTTAATACCACACAAGCGCTCGTAAGGTAGGTCCCCAACTATGTGCGGTCGATATATCTAAGCAACGCAAAGAGTCTGTCATTGGTTACGTTGCGTGTTGTTTAACTGATGGCCCCCCCTTTTGGGCCACCCAACAGGAACCGGACAGTGACACTAACTAAAGTTTACGGTCACCTAGTGGACTTTTTTTGATTATGACTTTTCTTGTAATCTCTATATAGGAACCATTTCACAAGTCTTGTGTGAATCCAGGACCAGTAATCTATCCCGGTCCTTTTCCTCTTGTACGATAGGTGAGTTGACTCTGTACCTTTATCTCTAAGAAATTTGCGTATCACGAACTTTAGGTTCTGTGGTTACATGACAACACGTTTTTAACGGACCGCCTGCCTTGTATGTACTCGACAAGGTTGGTGTGTACTAATTAATTTTTTAATTACTTTCCAGTAGGTTGCCCACCCACAACCATTCTGTCCTGAAGAAGACCCCTTTTGTAAGGACTACTATCCTACGCATCTTTCGGGTCGAAACGTAGACCATATAAATTTCTCCAACTCTTACCCCCAAGCTAGACCGGAGCAGCTGAAGGAGAGTTAGGTGGTTTGCATCATTTGATCTATGGACTCTATACGAACATAATATTGTGGCCCTTAGTTCAAGGAACGACATGAACCTTGTTTGTGAAGTTATGATTGATATCAGTCACGAATGACTCTGACTATTCTCCCAATCCTACTTTATCTCTGACACTTTCCCTCACTTCACCCCCCTTCCTTGTTGTGTATGTGGGCACATATACAAAAAGTTTGTTGAAACATTATTGTTTAAATATAACCAATGAAAGGTAATAATGCAATTTTGAAATAAATCTTGTTGCATTTAAAAATGTGTTTCTTTGAAATATCTACTTGTAATTGAAATCACTTGTTTTCTGTCTGGGACCCTTTTCCCTTGTACCGTATAACTACCCAGGTCCCCTGACTTTACTGGGTTTAACCTTTTCTGTGTAGCATTTTAGTGGCAGAGCACAGCCCTATTCAGAGTCAAGGGGCACTCCTCCCACCCAACTTGGATGTAATCTTCCTATTCACCACCTGGCTGCCCCAACCTGTCTCCTGGAATTCCCCAGTCCTGTCACTCACAGAACCCAGACAACAGATACACATCAGATCAGAGGCGGGCTGAAATGGTTAGGCCAGCAAATACCTAAAAAAGAGGGTGAAGGTGAAACTGTATTCAATAACCAGGTCTTAAGGGATTTCCTGAAAGTAAGAAGAAGGCTGGGTTGTCAACAAGCCAATACCAGATGAGGTTATGTGTCACTATGGTAGACAAGCCGGGTAGGGTTTATAGCTATTGATGACGAGGCAGGTATGAGATCACTTTGTTCTTGTCCATGAAAGAGGAAAGCCACTGTGTGGCTTGGTTGGTTACAGCTTTCAAGGTCGTGAAGGACACTGGTGTAGACCAGAGCTCCCTAGGTGTAGGGTTGCAAAATCCTGGTCCTATTGAAGGACCTTGGTTCGAGACCTCTCCATAGGAGCTGGTTTAGGGTGTCAGCCTTTGGCAGGGTGTTGCATATGAGTCCTGATGCAGTATATTTTCTCTAATGAGTCTGTATTCCAGCCATATTTGGGCTGAGGATGCACCATGAGGCAGTCTGAAGGCCTTCTTAAAAGTACTTAAAACCAGGCTATGAAGAAACAGCGCTTCAGCGAGGCTTGGTAAAACAACAGCTCTGATCAGGGGTACTGATGGACAGGCGATGGGGGGTCTCAGCTACTCTCCCCTAGCACTAACCAGAGACCTGTCGGTGATTATGAGCTTTATGAATCCCAATTAATATAACATAACATAACATCCCTGCACGCAGGGCTTCAGACTCATATGAGATGTTTGGGATCAATTTTACCTCGATTGCTGGTGTGAATGGCGTCAATGATTCTGGACAGGCAGCTTGCCATTTTTGCAAAGGGGTTTTGAGGAGCTCCAGCCATATTCCTAATATATTTCTTTTGTGGCAGGAATGAGCGGCGGCCGCCTGTTACAACGCCTACACACATACAGTTTTTGCCTTTGGAGATTCTGCTTCCATTTAAGAACCACTTGCCCTCCTTTTTGATTTTCATCCCTATGATCATTGTTTTGGTCTTCTGTAAGTTCACCACTGGTTGGTTCTTGTCAGTGTGTGCTTGAAGAGTGTTCGGCCAACCCTAGAGGCTAGCATTTGCCTGGCGTATAAGAAGCGCGTCAACTGCAGACAACAGGCACCCCAGATGCTGTACACCTATTTTTAGGGGGATGCGAATTGATGTCATTTAGGGAGATTGCCAATCTCAAAATTGAGGGATGTTTCCGGTGTGTACTGAATGATATTCTATGCCAGTGAAAATGTGCACTTTATACACTGCCAACTCCAAGTAGATTCCTAGTCATAGTACATGCTTGAAATATATTAAGTCGGAACAGGAGGGGAAAGCAAAGAAGGGGACACTGGAAGGGTATTGGAGGCATAACTTTGCATACCCTGATTTTTAAGCTGCCATTGAAGCCTTTGCCTATTAACCAATTTTTGGGAAGTCGGGTTGCGGAATATTCTGTATTCCCCTCACTTGCATACAGAGTTTTCTTCTGTGATGATTGATACAACATATTTAGGGAGCTGAAGTACTGACTTTCGACCCCTAGAATACAGTGTTACTAGAATATTGAGAACATAATAGAGACCGACAAAATACTGAAAGGTAAGTGCACATGGGGACGTATAGGTTTACTAATCTTTATGCAACATCTATGAACCTTGAAAATATATGTACCACATGGGTACTTAATGTGGGGTTCGGTATATAAAATCTAGACATAGCTTTAAAAAAAATATTTTGTAGGCAATACTGTGTCCCATCGATATTCTGGGGTTGATATTAAGGGTGTTGTCTTGTCCGGCAGAACATAAAAAATAACAGAAAATCAGTCACCATTTTTATAACTGCTTGTAAAATCCATTAAGCACGCGGTTTTATCAAATCTTTTTAATTATTGTGCTGTAAAATATAGATGATGCCACTTCGTGGAGGAGGGCGGACTCTTTGCCAGTGAGAATTGAATGAGAACTGTGAACACACATGGGTAACTCTGTCTGTTAATGTTGTACCCCTGTAGTTGATTCCCTCTAAAGTTGGTTAATAAACATGGGGGACCATTAACGGGAAGTGGCGCAACGCTGTGTGAAAGCAGTGATGCACCACTTCTCAGTGCGCCCTCCTTGTGACACCAATGATACGTTATATTCACAATATGACGCATCTTGTGGCAAGGAAGGACAGATACGTCAGTATAACTGACCAATCTGCAGCACAAAAAGTAGCACTTTGCTGGAGTTGTGTCGTATGCCTCCAGCAATGTTCCTATCACACGGGGCAAGCCCTCTGAGAAAGTGCCAGCGTCACCCTTACGCCTGCCAAGGTTTTGACGCATTGGCGACATAGAAGTGTCATAGTGAAATCTCATATATTTCACTGCAACACTTCTACGGGGTGTTGTTATGACGGAACGCCCACCCTGCATACATTATACCTGACACAGGTATAATCTAGTACCGGGCTTAACAAGGTGAAGCACCTTCCTACATGTGTCACCTTCTAAATATGTTGTAAGGTGGCGCATGTTTTACGCCACCGCAGGGTCACAAAAAGCGGCGACGCACAAGAGGTGCAAATGGCTCATAAATAGGCCCCATGGTGTATGGCGAGTAAGGTCTAACCATACCTGGTGATGCCTCTAACATGCTGTTACTTCTTTTTCAGCCCAGTCTTTGAGCTGCTACTCATGCAGCAATGGCCTCCATGATGCTGCCTGTAAGACCGCCATCAACTGCTCCTCTGACCTGGACTCCTACTGTGTGAAAGTGGTGGACAGCAAATGTAAGGAAGAGCTGACATTGATGTATACTCTGGCTTTCACCATTGACATAATGAGTGTTGTTGTTTTAAAGTGAGAGAGGATGAACATGATAAATATAAGAAGCACCAACGCAAAACATACGTATCAGTGCAAAGAAGCCTGCAAGCAAATAGCATACAATAATTGCCCTAACTTTAAGTGCCATTTATTATAACTAAAAGAGCAGCAAGGCTACTTATGTAACATGTCTGACGCATATTAACGTAAGGACCTTACATCGCCTTTGCTGTGTAACCCATCCTCGAAGATGGAACACATTATACCAAAGATAATAGCTTCCTAGATAGCAGACACTCATTCCTGCTCATAATTAGGCCTGGGCGGTAAATTCCGTTCTGCTCGTGGAATTTGCGGAATTTGGGTAATTTTGCATTCCACGGAGAACGCGAAATTGCCCAAAATTCTGCGTTCCGCGACTTTGCGAAATTTTTTCCTTGTTCGCGTTCTCAAAATGCACGTTGGCAAGATATTTCCCCCTGAGCACGCAAACAGCGATTACGAACCGGAGAAAAACATTGCGAACAAGCAATTCCACGTGTTCGCAGAATTTCTGTGTGTTCGCGGAGATTTTTTATCGTTTTGCGGAGATTTGCGTAAAGCAATTACGCAAATTCCGCCCATCCCTACTCATAATTCATATTTTCCACTCTGCAGCCTGCCTGTATTCAAAGGCCAATCTTTACCTTTTTCATCCTCAATGTTTGCCAAGCAACCAGAAAGCAAGTGTGAAAGTACAACCTTGGCACATACTGTTGCTTGATGAAACTTCTGAAGCTCCTTTCTCCCAGAGAGCCTGTGATTTGGACTTTTTATAACATTTCTCAACATTATTGTGAGAAAAAAGTGCCCCATGATCTGGGCTGTATGGTTTGCATATACATGAGGGATATCCCTGAGGCATCCAAACATTCTTGTCCAGGGTCCACTGCTGCACAGAGCTTAATATCCATGGAAACATTTAATATCTGGTTCACAAGGACAGGTCATATTTACAGCCAGCAACAGCTGCAGTCATAATAATGACATCATTACAAACATTCACCTTGCTGGGTCCTTAATCACAAATACACTTCACTTCTGCATCACCTTTCTTATTCTATCCAGGCTATGACCTTACATACCAAACAAACACTCTGAAATGGTGCAGCACTTAGGGGTTTGGGCAGACCCAATGCTGTCCCAGGGCATGTTCAGTTGCAGATCCATCCCCTGGCAATGTGCATTCCATCATGTGCACAGTGTCTGTGATTCTATGACCATAACAGCCATTCCCCAATACAATTTTGGAATGAATATATCAATGTTGATTTACATATCTGGTCTTATTGTATTTTAATATGTAACATTTGCTCTTTATATTTTTATCGTGAGTTGGTAACCTCACACAGTTTTTATGGTGTATCATATGAAATATGTACCTGTATTTTTGTATGTCTTTTAAGATGAAAATCGCAATAAAGACTTCTTTGAAATTGATTTACATATCACAAACCTTGCTGTGAAGGAATATAACATTTTAAAGTAGAATTTGGGAGAGGACAGAATTGCTAGACAAGATGGCTCCTCAGACAGTAGCCTTATCTGTTTATTCTAGCGATTAAACTCTCTAATAACCTATTAATCTTTGCAGCATAAACTAAAGGGAACAAGAGCAGCAGATTGGGTCATAAATTCCTTGTTACAATGGTTTTGTTTTTGTGATCAAAATGGCATCTTGGGACAGAATCTGCCCTCTTTGATGTCTGGGAAGACTGTTTGCGATTCACTGAGACAGGAGCATCTTCTGTCCCTTGTAAGTTTGATTTCTCAGCTGCTTTTAACACCGCTGCTCAGGATCCTTTTCCGGGGCATGTGTCCACAGTTTTTGGGAACCTGGAGCATAGTCTAATAAACTTAACATGTAAAGTTGTGTTCTTTTTCATCAAAACCCATGGCTTTCATCTATAACATTCTACTAGTGCCACTTATGCCCAATATGTGATCTATACTGAGATTGCAAAAGTTGCAAGCTAATTCTGTACAGGTGATACTCAAATGTAAACCTCTACTAAGAAGAAAGATCCTGGATGACCTCATATCTGAAACCAAGAAATGTGCTGGTGGTCAATGAATGAATGAATTAAAATACAGCAACAAACTACAGAAAAACATTGTTATGAAAAAGGGATAAAAAAAAAAAGCATAATTAAAAACTAAAGTTCATTAGGCCGGTTTGTGCTCGCCCATCAAACTTGCCTGGTCTCACTCAGCGCGGCGGGTTAGTCTCGGTGCTGTGAGAATTCACGATCGGCCAGTGGCCTAGCTATGGGAGTCCATCAATTTCCGGCGTGACTGTTGGAAGAAGCCATGACATAGCCATGTCTTTCACTGTTTCCATTGTGAATAAGTGGTATACGGCCTCCTTTATGGATCTAATCCTGTGAGTGAGTAAAATTGGATTTAGGTAAAGGTTACGCTCAGACGACAGCGCCGGGCAACAAAATAAAATGTGTGCAAACCTCTCATGTTTATATTTGCAAAGCCGACACTCCGAGTGACTTATCCAGGGTGAGCTCGAAGGGTAAAGTTCTTTGAGGGGGAGTGGATGTAGTCTAAGCGCTAGAATCCTATTTAGCGCTTCTTTCCCCACCGCCTGGGTGAGGTGGAGTTTGGAGTTCTGTACTGTATGTGGGAGTTTTAAGGACTGGTGAAAGCCTCTTGTTTCCAAAGATTCCAGGTCCGAGATGCGCGAACATAGGCGAACCTGTTTTTTTCATCGCGCTTTTAATGGCGGCGTACTTAATTGGCTCAGGGTCCCAGTTTTCCACAGCGAGGTTCAAGGCTTCTTTTGCTGCACAGAGGCTATTTGACCACGGGTTATCTGGTTCCAGAAAAATACTTTTTATATAAGATTTCAGAGTGTTCTCAGTTGCCGCATTGAGGCCAACTCTTCATATTTTTGTTGGGTCAAATTGAATTTGAGCCGCACTAGATTGTTTCTGGTGCAGGTGGGTAGATGGAATAGCTTTTTGTATGCCAAGCAGTGGATTTTTTCAAGTACACTAGGTAATTTGCCAGGGAAGGCCTGTTGTGCATAGTTCAGGGAAGGTATTAGCTTCGCCCTTAGTACTCTTTGGATTGCTGTTGATGTCGGGCTGTGTAATGTAGCATGCAGCTTGCCAAGGGCGTATGTGATGCTTTTCCCCTTTGCCCGTAATTTGTCAAGGTGTACTCCAGGGCGCCCTGTCTCGCTGAGCCAGACTCCCAAATAATTGTAGTTTTAGGTACAGTCCAAAGACAACTTTCCTATCCTCCATTTGATCAGGTTTTTTTTCGGATAGGGCCCAAAGATTATTATTTTTGATTTGGATGGATTTACAATCAGTTTGTTCTTGGTGTTGTAATTACCCAGGGACGTTAGTGCTTTTTGTAGGCCGACTTTAGTATGGTCTAAGAGCACCAGATCATCGGCATATTGCAGCAGTTGGATCTTGGTGTGTCCGAGCCGGGGTGTTGCTAATGATGCTCCAGTCAGGGCTTTGCCCAGATCTGCGGTGTATAAGTTAAACAGCATCGGTGCTAGGACGCAACCTTGCTTCAATCCGCGGTTGGTGTCAATCTTCTCCGAAGCTGCAGTATTTGAAAGTTTGATTCTGACCCAGGTTCTTGAGTATAGTGATTGAATGGCTTTTAGTAGAGGGGGGTCGATGTTCCAGCTTTCCAGTTTCTGCCAGAGGATGAAGCGGTCAACGCCGTCAAAGGCCGCCGTATAGTCGATGAAGCACGCAAAAATCGGAAGGGTTTTCCACGCCAAGGCCTTCTGTGATAAATATGAGAGTGCTATAATGTTGTCCACTGTTGAGGCTCCTGGTCTAAACCCGGTTTGGTAGAAGGGCAGGAGGTCCTCCTTACTGACCCACTTTGAGAGTTCCACTATTAGGGTGCTAGCATAGGCCTTACCCTCGATGTCGAGCAGGGCGATCATACGATAGTTTTGGAGGTTAGATTTTGGCCCTTTCTTATAAATTGGGTGAAGTAGAGACCCTCTCCAAGAGTCAGGGACGTTCCCCATTAGTCGACATTCAGCATATAGCGTAATCAGATTGTCAGTCCAGAAGTATGTGTCTTGCCGGAAAAGAGAGCCTGGCAGGCCATTGAGTCCTGTCGCCCCATTTGGTCTGATTTTTTTAAAGATTGTATTGATCGTCTTTTTTTTTAGGGAAATCGGCTGCTTCACAGTTTATGTAGGGTTGGTGGAGTTGGTTAGTGGAGTCACGTTGTTCAGGTCTGAGTTTCATGGGGTAATGCTGCCTTCCACATTGTACAGGGTTTTCACATGGGCAGCCCAGGTATCAGAGTCAATTGAGTTCTCCCTCTGGGTGCCTCCTTGATTTAAGGTGTTAAGGTATTGCCAGAACTCTTTTCTCCTCGATGTAACCCCGTTTTGCGGCCCAAACTTTCTTCGAGTTCGATTTTGTGGTTTCTTGAAGTTGTCTTTTGTCCTGGGCTGAACCAGTTTTCAGGTAAGCCCTTCGTTTAGATCTTACTTGTCTCCCACTTTCTTTAATTGCAGGGATGTGGCCGAAGTTGTACAAGGGATGTGCGTGGGTTTTATATGTTAATCCTCCTTGTAGATGTAATGCTAAGTTACAGGCCTACTGATCCCATTCTTCTATTATGCCCCTGTGTGCTTCATTTAATGGCCCGTCAGCTCTTATTTTTTTCCATTACGCTAACTTGTTAATGGGCGCCGAGCCCCATTTAATCCTCCTCACCAGTGCTGGTGGTCAATGCTGCTATCAAAACTAAGAGCTGTACATATGGTGGATGTCACCACCAAATCCAAGTATCTTGGTGGTGTTAGATGTTACCACCCACACCAAGAGCTGTACCTGTGGTGTTTGGCGCCACTAAATTCCAGAGGCTGACATCAGTCTGCTTTGACCACTATCTGTGTGACTGCCCATCTACTATGAATCATTGAGTGACCCAAGAGGGCCCAATGCCTGCAATGGGCTACATCTGACCCCCAGTACCTGCATTCATTGAAGTACTCCAGCCAATGGTTTCTTCTGCACGATCTGCTTCACGCTACTCTTTTCAAGGGCCACTCCTGCAACTGAAAGTCTTGTCCCTGAAGGAGAAGAGATCAGTGATTTGTGTTGGCACTTCTGTGCGGCCACCATAAAGGACATGGACACTGGCCCTGTGGTGAGGATGTTTCACGGAGACTGAGCTGAACTTAGCGCAACCATTATTGAACTGAGTGATCTGATTCTGAGCATTGATTCATACCACACAAAGATCTTTACCCTTAAGGGCACCTGCCTGGTCTCAAGAGAGGAGGGACTCCTGGGAAAGGGCAAGTGTAGGGCATTATCTCTTATAAACCTGCCACTATTATGTGTGTAGTATTCTGTTTTAAGTGTGTGTATTTGAGTTGTTTTCTTAGCTAAGAAAGTCACTAGTTTCAACAATCAGTAATTACACTGCAGAGTGATTGTTGAGATCTGAGTGTTTACAGTCCCCTCCCATTCTCCCCGAGAAACCTCTGACTGCTCACCTTTACTACTACTGTGAGTCAAGTACAGGAGGGGTTGTCCTAGACACGATTTGCAGTGCCATAGTTGTATGGCTCCTGGGACATCAGAGGCAAACAACCACCTACCCCTAACACTTAGGCTAATAGAACTACACTTTATTGGAGGTATTTCAAACCAAAGGAGATTCCCTCTGGTCTCAATGGTGTAGAGTCAGTAGATAGTAAAGAGGACATGGTGTATCTGATTGACCAAATTCACATAGAAATTGGCAGGTTGTCCTTGGCTGGTGTCGGGTCGAGAAAGAATCAAGATGCTGGATGTCTCTTCAGGCATTATAGGATTGCACCCGGTTTAGTATCCAGACCAGCAGTTGAAATGGACCACATCAGCTGTGTTGACCAGAACACTAACTAGATGGTAGTCTCAAAAAGAGCCTGGGACCATTCCAGATTTTCCTTGAGTAGAACAGGGTAGTAAAAGAATTGGAGTACACTCTGAGAAGGTCCTGACCGTTGCAAGCACTGCCGCTGTCCCAGAAGGAGAGGAAGATGAGATAACTGAGCAGACCAAGCGTTGGAGTCTGGTTCTCTGCCACAATGGCAGGGTTTGTTACTGCTGAGGAACCTACTCAGGAAGAATTCTATGAGGCATAACTTGAGTGCCCTGCACTTGTTGAACTGCTGAAGGAAGCCTAGAATGAGGTCAGCATAGGTGTAGTTAAGAGGTATTTTATTGGCTCAGAGGATTATTGGTAGCATGTGAATCTCAGTCAGGTGCTAGCAAGAGACTGGTGGCTCCTCTAGTGAACAGGAACTACCTGTAGCCACTGGCCAATAAGGTGCTCTTAGTAGGACACCTAGGAATAGAAAGAGCCAGGATAGGCTTGACTCCCTGTTCTATTAACCAGGGATACAGTGAGGTTCTGTGATTTTTTAAGTGTTCTGTTTGAATAAACATTGTTGTTCTATTTGGTACCTTATCAGAATCAGGTAACAACTATATTGTGGTTGTTGTGGATCAATGCACTCAGCATCAGGCAACAATTGGATCTCAGTTCTGGTGGATCAGTGCACTAGGTATCCAAAGCCATAACCTCGGAGGAACATACCTGCAAAAGTAGTAGCTGCACTCTACCGGGGATCTTTTCTACCACTGGATTTCCAAAGGCTTTGAATCTCTTCTTACATGAGAAAAATGTGCAAGCACACTGGTGTGACATATTACTTCCCACTGCCTACCATCCTCAAACTAGGGGTGGGAGATAAACTGTGCTCTGCTGGCAGAGTCCATGGTGCTTTTTCACACTCCGCTTGAAATGTGGAATTCTTGAAAAATTCCATATACCACTGTGTGGTGAAGTATTTTCTCAGGTGCAGCTCACCAACGTTAAGTTGGCAAGCACTAGCGAGGAACATCGAGCACTAGAAATCTCCCCAATGAGATTCTCAAAAAAGGCGACCGTGGCAGTTTGCTACCGTTTGTGTTCAGAAAGCTGTCCTGAAAGTAGAAAGCCACTCCTGCAACAGAAATTAGCGGTGCCCTCTGTCAGGCAGTGTGGTGCCATTTCCGCTGATTTAAGAGCGGGTAACAAACTCCTGGCACAGAAATCATCCAGAGCTGCTTGAGGAACTCCGCAGAATTTCTCAGACATTTTATGGATCTCCACAGAATTCCATGGAGTGAAACTCCATGAGTTACGCCCACCCCTACAACCAACCAATGGAGTGGAGAAAGAGAACCTGACCGACAGGAGCAATTAAGAGCACGATGGATGTTAGACCTTACTGTGGTCGTTCCCAAACATTTTGGCTTCACCTCTCTATTTTTACTGAATTTATTCTTGTTGACCTAAGGACTTTACAAATGCTAATCACTGCTAAAGTGATGTATACGCTCCCCCATAAGCATGCTAAAAGTGGCTAACACCAAATCGACACATTTAATATACATGTATGAAAGTCTCTAGGAAAGTGGTGCTACTTGTACCCTCAGCCAGTAAATTTAATGCTGCCAATGAACCTGCAGTATTGATTGTGCCACCCACTTAAGTAGCCTTTCAAACATGTCTCAAACCCGCCATTGCAGCCTCTGTGTGCAGCTTTATATTGCCATTTTGACCTGGCAATTTAAACTTTTTGCCAGTTCTAAACCTTCCTCTTAATGCCTAGAGGACACCCCTAAGGTAGTCTCTAAACAGCCCATAGGGCAGGGCAGGGTGCAGTTTATATAAAAAGGAGGACATGTACCTTTAATATTTCTATGTCCTAGTCGTAAAAACCTCTTAAATATGTTTTTCACTACTGCAAGGTCCACCTCTCCCATAGGATAACATTGGATTATCTAATTGAATTTAATAAGTGATAACTTTCAATTGGGAGAAGGTAGACAGGTTAAGCTTAGTTTTTAAATAATTGTAATCTGCAGCTCACTAAAATGGTAAAGTCAGATTTATGTAACAATTCTGTAAATGCTACTTTTAGAATGTTTCCAGTTTGCTGTGCCAACCATTTGACTGCAGCATATGGCCTGTATCCTGGGTCACATGATTAGGTTTAGCTGGCAGTTGGTCTTTGTGTATTCTTTCCAGACACAGAGACAAAGGGAGGCTAGGTGTTAGTAGGATGGGCCAGTCTGACTTAACGAGGGGGAGGAGCAGTCACCTACTACACTTGCACATCACAAAGGCCCTGCCTCAACACACTCACAAAGGGGTTGTTGCTAGTCTTTCGGTCAGACATACTGGGGCCAGTACAGGAAAGAAGGTGATGCCTGACCTGACAAGCAGTTGGAAGCCTCTTGAAGCATATCCTACTTCAAAGTGGGCACCAGGTAAAATATTGGAGCCTGTGACACAACTCTTTAGTACACCTCTGAACATGCAGAGGAGTCTAAAAAAGGTCTGTTGTGCTGCTCGAAGGACTGCCACTCTTCTAGATTACTGCCCTGCTGCCCTCCTGCCTGAGTGAGAAGGAAAGGACCAGCATTTTGAACCCAAGACTTCCAGAGTGACTCCAGGGGCTAGTTTGCTCTTATGCATCATGGTACAAGCAGTCCACAATTTGCATTGTGCTCCCCTCAGTTTTGACTGTAGTGTTGATACTACAGTCAACACTGAGTGGAGCTCAAATTATGGACTGCATAGACAATGATGCAAAGGAGCTGATTGGGGAGAACATGGCGGCCGCAGGCTAGTGCAGCGCACGTCAGACACCGATCTCCGGAACGCCGCGGAGCCGCTGTTTCTGTCTCTGTCTTCCCGAGGAGTAATGTGAGAGCACAGCACTAAACTTCTGCCGAAACCGGTATCGGGACCTCGAAGCACACGAAGCTGGGCTACGAAGCTGAATCTGCATCACGTTTCCTCACCGCCCGGATCCTGCTTTCTTTCGGAGTTTGTGAAGTGGGCGACTCCCGTGGATGTGCCACTGCGACGCCCTGCTATTCCTCCCCGGCAGCCCACAACCTCCTCGGAGCCCGTGGCAAAGAGCAGCCGTGGAGCTCCGCCGAGGTCGTTCAGCGCGGGGGCAGCTGAGAGGTAGGCTGGGTTGTGCTGGGGGAGTGGGGCTTCAACTGCTGCAGTGACAGGTTTCCTCCGAGGGGGCTCCTGACATTGGAGTGGATGTTGGACTTAATGCGATTAACAAAATCAGACCTGAACAAGGGAGCGCGACTGGAGGGGTTTGTGGCGCCGTCTTAGAGAATGGAAATCAATTAGACGAAGTTCTCGGGGGCATTGAGAGCGAGGAGAATGAGTAAGTCTCAGAGCTAATTAAACCTACAGTTAAAGTTAAAACCATCTCCCTTAGAAATACGAATCCCCAAAACACCAAGAGCGTGTATGAGAAGTTGGGAAAGAAGCAGAGGACGAGTAGGAAAAAACTACAACCCCCCGAACACCCCTCTTCAGAAAAAGTGGCGACAATTGAGCCCTCTACTTCTATCTCCATAGATCCAGCAAAATTAGTTAGGCTTAATCAGAAGACTATAACTAAGGGGGAAATAAACAAAAAAAATAGCAAAGGTGGTCTCCAAGGGGGGTCTAAGACTTTAAACTTGACTAGCAGCTCTGGGAAAATAACCCCCTCTCTGCGCTCATACTTCAAAGCCTTGCCTCAGGTATTAGATTTGATACCAGCTAGCAATCTAGATAAGTGTGACAATATAAGCACACCTCCTGTTCTTATGTCCACAAATATAAACTCGGATACTCACTATAGTAACGGTGCCTCTGAGATTCCTACCCCAGTGGCCGATATGGCGGAGCTTTTGTCTCCCTCACCACTGAATGTGGTAGTGAATATCTTGGAAAGTGAGGGCGGGGCGCAGGCTACGGTTCCCCAAGGAAACATGCACGGCTCAGTGGAGGGAGATGAGGAGGAAGGAGATGGTTGCAAGAGGTCCACTAGTACTGAGAGCCCATTGGAAGCCCTGGCAGCCTCAATAGCTTCAATGAGAGAAGAGATTTGTAATGACTTCTTGATCTCTAAGGCAAATCAAAATGATATCCGGACGTCCTGTGAGGTACTGGAGAGGAAGGTAGATGGGTTGGGGGAAAGAACAGAAGTATTGGAGAGCTCTGTCGGGGTGATGAAAGCTAACCTGGAGTCAAAAATCCAAAGTCTACGGAGGGAAGGGGACACTATGAAAGAAAGAGTGGAATCTTTAGAGAATTATTCACGACGAAACAACCTGCGTCTCCTAAAGATACCTGAGGGAAAGGAAGGTGGAGACCTTAAGACCTACATAATTAAACTATTAAAGGAATCCCTAAATTTCGAGGAGTCAGCAGAGGAGCTCGATAAAGACATACAGAGAATCCATCGTGATCCCTTCCGATTAAATCCCGGTCGAACTAAACCTAGGAAAATTTTGATAAACTTTCTGACGTATTCCCTGAAAGAAAAAATCCTTAATCTTGTGCTTAAACTAAAATCTATAAAAGGCCCGGATTTTCCTTTTGAAATTCGCTCTGATCTCTCTAAACCCATGCTGGATAGGCAGTGGGAACTAGGCCAGAGGATGGACAAATTTAGAGCTGCTGGCGCAACAGTCCAGATGAGGTTCCCTGCATTTTTGCGAATTATGTATAATAATAAAATGCATAACATCAAATCACCCTTTGAGGCTGATGAACTATTGGAATCTATCTGTAATCATTCCCAGGGCAAACTCTAACTGAGTAGAACTATTATGTTCTTGTTCTTATACCATCCCGCTCACCTTTACTAACTGATATATATTGAGAACAAAGTCCGGGAACATCGTATTTTTCTGTAATACCCTACCAAACGCCTTATATTCAACGCCTGGTTTAGGGATCTATAGTTATTTCTAGTATGTTAAGTCAGAAATTGATTCTGAGCTAGCTCAACGACAAGAAAGAGATACATAGAAAAGAAAAAAAAAAGGAAAAAAAGAAAAAAAGGAACTCGCACAAGGATTCATAAGATCTATAGGATGGGGGGAAAAAAAAGGGAAAAAAAAGAAGTAGAAAGTCCCTAAAAGTGTTAAAAAAAAAAAAAAGACAGAGGGAGAAGAATATGTAAAGTTGTTTTGCACTTGTTTATGTTTTTCAGTTGAGGCAGGGGGGGCACTTCGCGGTGTGGGAGGAGAAGGCGTTGTAAGACACGAATCCGGCCCTACAGCTGGTCGGAGTAAGTATGGGAGGGTTCTCCAAGAGTGGGGTGGTGGGGGGGTCCAGGGGTGAAAGCATTAAAATTCAAAAAAATCCTCAGGAGCCAGGCCTTCTAAGACAAGTTTTTAGTCCAAATAGAGCAAACTGCCTTTTTTGGGATAACAACACAATTATGACAGGCAGGGAAGTGCAAATAGGGATGGATATTGGAAGATGACCACTGTTCAGTTCCTATCTTGGAATGCCAATGGTCTGCGCGTGCGAGGGAGAAGAGAACGTATTTTACAATATTTACGAGACTCTCCAGCGCAGATCATAGTCATCCAAGAATCACATCTTTTAAAAAGTGAGGCCAACATAATACTAAAAAAGGAGAGATGGATAGACAAATTTATTAGTACTGATCACAATGCTAATATAAGAGGAATTCTCCTAATTTGCAAAAAATCAGCAAAGGTTCAGATTCTCCATTACAACGAAGACCAAAGTGGAAGATGGCTCTTGGTGAATATGTCTATCAATGGTTGGCTGTGTAACTTAGTTGGATATTACGGTCCTAACATAGATGATTCGTCCTTTTTAGCAATAATAAGGAACCATTTAACGACCTCTTCGGATCCAATAATATGGACAGGGGACTTTAATGTTATATTAAATCCAAAATTAGACAAATCCACCCATCACAGTGGACATAGAGGTCATGCTCCTTCTAAATCTAGACAGTCCCTTAAGGGGATAATGGAACAAATAGGCTTGGCAGACTTATGGAGAGAAAAAGCGGGTAATAAACAAGGTATATCCTATAGAAACTTAAAATATAAACACACCTCAAGAATTGATTTTGCGTTGTTTAGCTATTGCCTCCAAAACTCTATTACTAGTATTAGTTATATCCCCTCTCATCTATTGGATCATTCGGCTCTCTTATTTATTTTAAAACTTCCAGCTCAAACCAAACATCCTTCCTGGTCATTTGATCGCACTTATTAGATCCAGAGGAAGTGACATATTTGAAGAGTGAAACAAGTACGTTCTTGGACATAAATTTGTGCTCAGCTTCTCTTGATACGGTCTGGGGGGCTCTAAAAGCATTCTTGGGAGGATGTATAACAAACAGATCCTCCCACCGGCATAAAATGTATAGATTTAAGATCAAAACTCTTGAAAAAGAACTAGGAATGATTGAGCATAGGCTTGGTGCCTCAATTGGTTCACCTCAAGACCTAAAAAATATGTCTGACCTGAAAAACCAACTAGACAATATTCTACAAGAGAGAGTAACGAGGAGATGGGAGGAGAGCAAAATTTCTAATTTTGAATTTGGAGAAGCAGCAGGCAACATTTTGGCTTGGAAGGTCAAGGCCGATCAAGCCAAAAACCATATAAGAGCAATCAATGTTGAGGGTGAGAGCGCCGCTAGGACATCCAATCAAGAGATAAGTACTGCCTTTAGAGAATTATTCAAGGAAATATACAGGGAAGATACCCCAGACGATCAGCATACAAGGGACCTATGGTTAAATCAGATATCCTTACCGTCCCTCTCATGCGCACAGCGAGAAGGTATTGAGATGGATATTTCTGAGGCAGAAGTGAGGAAGGCCATTAGGTCACTAAAGCATGGTAAGGCCGCAGGACCTGATGGGCTTCCAGGTGAATTATATCGGGCCCTCAGATGTAACCGTTCCTACTCTTTCGGCCCTCTTCAACGGAATCTTGAGGGGGGGGACATGATCCCCCTAGATCTTGGGGTGAGGCCACTATAGTATTGATCCCCAAACCAGGCAAAGACCCAACATTATGTGGGTCATACCGCCCGATATCACTACTGAACAGCGATTACAAGATCTTTGCTTCCATTATGTCATCTAGATTGGGTTCAGTAGAGGGGGAAATCATACATCAGGACCAGAAAGGATTTCCGATTTAACGTATGATCTTGTGGGGGCAAAAGATATCACCTCATCCTTTTCCCTTCCGTTGGCAACACTCACCTTAGATGCGACCAAAGCCTTTGATAGGGTTAATTGGCCCTATCTGGGTGCTGTCTTGAAGAAGTTTAACTTCGGTGAGAAGTTCTGTCGCACTGTAGCACTTATGTACAACTCACCATCTGCACGGCTCTTAATCAATGGTACACTGTCTGACCCATTTAAAATCTTGAGAGGTACTAGACAAGGCTGCCCGCTCTCCCCTCTCCTCTTCAATTTGTACATTGAACCATTTGCAGAAGTTTTAAGGGGTGATGTACTTATTCCATTATTCAATTTTGGGGAATGGGAAAGGCGGGTAGCCCCTTATGCAGACGAAATTTTAATTTTCACCTCAGATCCGGAGACCTCATTCCCAGAGGTTATTAAGAGAGCCGAAGAGTTTGGTCGCATCTCGGGGTATGAGATTAACGCAAGTAAAACCGACATTATGGCATGGAAAATCCCCGATCTACAGCTGGATGTGACCAACTCAATGCGATATTTGGGTATTCGAGTAGTACAAGATGTCGGTACAATTGCCCAAGTTATTCTTGAGAGAGTGTTCAATGAGAGCAGGAAATTGTTAAAATCTTGGTCCAATCTTCCATTGACTATCCGCGGCAGAATAAGTCTGATAAAGATGTCTATTCTCCCTAAATTTACTTTTATTTTTAATACCATCCCCCTCGCATTCGACAATAAAATCTTGTAGAAGTGTCAGATAGAGCTTAACTCCTTTGTCTGGAACTATAAATCGGCGAGAGTGGCATGGAAAAAACTGAGGAGGAGGAGGGAAAAGGGGGGACTGTCCTTGCCTGACTTGCAGTATTATGCCTGGGCCTTTCAGTTGTCCCATTCCAGAATTCTTTTAAAGGTTCCATCTAAAACATCTATTGGTGTAATGCTTAAAGCCATGTTGACTGGTGCTGCTATATCAACCAATGGTTTCATGTTTAAATACGGGGATCAGAAGTACTTTAAAAAAGTGAAGTTAAAAACACTTATGTCATAGGCGAAGGTTTGGTCACAAATAAGGAAAAACCTAGGTTTGCCGTATTTTTCAAATTTTGCACCTATTTGGGAATCTCCCGGGCTACCGCTCTGTCTGAAAGATAGGCTGGCAATTCCGGTGAGAGACGGAGGAATATCAACATGGGGTGATTTGCTTGTAGGCGATTCACTGAGGTCCTGGAAGGAGTTATTGGAACAACTGGGCTCAGAGTTCTCGAGGTTCAAGTTTTCACAACTAGATAGTTGGGTGAAAGCACTGGCCAGGTCAGGGGTAATACTTGGGAAGAGCAGCACTATAGAACAAAACTTGGTAGAACGACTAGGAGGGGGTAAAGAAGTTTTGCTCTGGTACTGGTATCTGCTAGAGGAGATTGACAGAGATTTCACCCTCCCGGAACAACTATGGAGAACAGAGCTTGGGGCCCAAAGTATCGATATCTGGCAGGAATCTTGCACCCTGTTATATAAATGTGCTAAACCTGCATGGCTAAGGCGTAACAATTTTTTTATGATACACCGAGCCTACTCTCCCCCTTAAAACTGTCTAAATTCATTCCAGGAAAGAAATGCAATAAATGTAACTATATTGCGGCCTCGGACATCCATATGTTTAAAGACTGTCCTAGCATAACACAGTTCTGGAATGATGTGAAAGAGACTCTGGACTCCATTCTTAACATCTCGGTGTCCATTACATTACCCCTTATTACATTTGGATGGGACAACAGTATAAAGGGTCATGCAAGGACATTCCTGTTCTACACAATACTACTTGCAAGAAGAGAGATATGCAAGGTTTGGATAGAAAATTTGGCACCAACACATGCAAACTGGTTGTCATCCCTGTATGAAACATCTAAGACAGACATGTTGAGACCATGCAGCTCACGTAACCTGGCCTTTTGGAACTTTTTGGTTCAGTGGAGACAATAGCCTGGGTTTTTTTTTCCCCGGTCCAATGATTATGCCACAATACTCCAAGAACTAGGCCCTTCCTCTCGGTTTTATGGCTGGTTCAACAGGTCTTTCCAAGTTTGGAGTCATCCCCTCTACCTCTTCGGGTCATCTCCTGCCGATCTTCACTAATCGCGTTTTCTGGTGCAGTTACAACTACGCACTCTGATTTAAGACGCGCATGGCAGTTGGAGGCTAATTAAGAGGAGGGCAAGGCAAATGAGGATAATACATTTTTTTTTTAAATGATGCAAAGGAGCAAATGTTTCTGGGATATCCCAGATAAATTTTCCTTTTTCCTGCCCAAACTGATTTTCATGACCTCCTTTACCATTTATCACATGTTCCTAATGTTCCTTTTTATAAAAATTGCCTTCTGGCCCACTGATTACTGTTCATCCAACCCGATTCTGAGAGTATCTCCCGAGCAAGAGAGTACAGCTTAAGCCACGCCTGATCTCAACAACTTCAAAAAAGCTACCGCAGCCCACCACAAGCTCATAAGACTCTCCAGGAAGGAAACACTTTAGGACAGAATCGCCACCAGTGCCCACAACAGCAATGAACTCTTCAGCATCATCACAGAGCTTGCCCAACCCAGCAGTGAGACCACAAACATTCCTCCCTCCCAGGACCTCTGTGACAGACTCAGTGGTTTCTTCAATCACAAAATCAGGACCATCTATGACAACCTCGACGTCAACAACACCCATGAGGAACCCCTTCCCAACCGCACCCAACAGCATGCAACCAACGCTTAACAGCTGGACCGCCCTCAGAATTAAAGACAGTCTGAAGATAATGAACAGCAGCCACTCCAGGGCCCCCACGGACCCTGCTCCCACCACATCTACTGCTAACCAACAAATTGTGCCCCCTCGCTCAATCACTTAAGTATTAATTCGGGACCAAATGAACATAACCGTTAAATTTGGTCCGGTATCTTTATTTATACCTTTTATAACTGATTATTTCAAAAATATTTCATATGGCAACAGGAGAATACAATATACACAATTATTTACAATTGATACTAAACTACATTAACACAATACCACTAACACACACTGTGAAAAGAAAATTTCAAATGTAACATCCCATGAATAATACAATGCTAAACTATAAACATCACCACTAGACAATTTTGTACAGACAAATAAAAAATACAGACAAATAAAAAATACGTGAAAAGAGCCAATTCAATACAAGAGAAAAAGCGTGAGGCAGGTATAATTCTTAATACACATTCAATGTATATCATTAACTCTTGCTGGATTGCCGACGCGTTTCAAGTTTGGGCATGGAGTTTCCAAACTATCATCAGGGCTCTTGTGATTTTTCTGTTGGAATGTAAAAAACAACCCGTTTTAATACAACCAAATGGCCTCCTCTGAAAAAGAAGAACCATTTGAGTGGAATTAAAAGTACCTGGACGTTAGTGATTGGTTGGCCTGTGTGGGTTTCTATTATTGGACCAAATCCTTTATTCAGGACACAACCAGGATAACTTCAGTGGCAGCACCACCCTGAAAAAAGAGGTGTTGCCTTTATTTAACATATGGTCTCTTGGGTGCAGAATATCATCCTGCATTCTCTTTACAACACAGTGATAATATTAAAAAAGATTATTTTCATACCTTTAGTGGTTCGGATTTGTAGCCACAAAAAGGGGGTCTGGGGGGCGGAGGATTATTTCTTCTTAGAATCCTGCATGGGGAATATGTACCCATTTATCATGAAAGGAATACTTCCGTGATTGTTTAAACGTTTCTTTTTTTAGAAACAAAATATCGTGTTGTCATACCTTTCACGCTCTTCTGCTGTAAGGCGGCAGGAATTTCAACCCTGCGTCTGTAAGAGCAATGACCTGTATAAATATGCGCTTTTGGTTTTTAACAAAGCTACACGTAGCGTTATGGCACAATTCATAACTTTTTAGTGCGCCAGAATAGAATGTATCTTTGCTTGTTGTTGTTAACAGCTCCCCGCGCTCCCAGTCAGTCAGCGGCCCCGGCCGGGGCACTCGAGGAACACAGTGACTTGATTCCGCTCTGCCTTTTACAGTCACGTACCGTCGTGATCTGGAAAGACGCGCGGGAGATTAGTATGCAGAATGCACAACCAGTGTGGGTCTCTTGACGGATACACAAGACCCTTGGTTCCGCTTACCTCTACAATCTTTGCACAACTTGGAAACGATGCTTCTCGCCCACTGCTAGCTAGAAGTGGCGGCGGCCATTTTTGCATTCTTAAAGTGACACCGCATAGAAGCATTGGACGAACACTTCTGGGGCCAAAGTGCATTCTGGGATTTGAGGTACACAGCCCATTTTTATGTACTGGGGTCAATCTGAGGTTAATTTTATGGCAAACATTAATAAGTGAATTTAGTTTGTGAAGGGCTACAAGGTACATAATTTCCTCATGTGTTATTCATGAAAGAAGCAAATGAGTGACAACACGGCAGTATGACACGAAGTCTCAAATTCTTGACAGTTCAGACATGTTGTTAAGGCCAGTCGTGATGCAATTAAATTTCAAAATTAGATATGCTTCTTTTGTAAGTAGAATTTTATCAATGTCAGCAGGGCGCTGCACGTGGCTCATGGTGTGTAGAACAGTCCACTTGAAATCATTTTCATTGTGGGACATTTCGATGAAATGTTCTACCACTGGGGCTGTTAGTATTCTTTTTTTGATTCTTGATCTGTGCTGTCCTATTCGGAGATTTACCTGCTGGTTTGTCTTCCCTATATATAACCTAGGGCAGGGGCAGATAAGAGCGTAAACCACATTTTTGGTTTTACAATTTGAAAACCCTAGATGTTTCCATTTTGTTCCTTGATGCTCAAACTCGCTACCCTCGATGGTGCTGCTGCACGAGACACAGTTCCCGCACCTATGGTGTCCCTCTATCGGTTTCATATCCCATAGGGCTCGGAGATCATGTTTGGGTAGGGGCTTGGGGAGATCTGCTCGCACAATGTGTTGACCCAAACTGCGGTTCTTTCTGTATGCGAAAATTGGGCGTTGGAAGGGGCATTCTAGGTCCTCCAGCAGGTGCCAGTTCTTGAGGACTGTCTGCCTCAACTTATGGGTATCTGGCCCAAAGGTGGTCACGCATACCAACCTGTCCAATTCCTTTTTCTCATTGGTTTGTAATAGGGTTTCACGTGGGGTACAGCGTGCCCTCTTCAATGAATTCCTAAGGAGCTTCCTAGGATAGCCTCTATGGATCATTTCGTTGCAAAATGTCTGTGCATGATGATCATAATCGCCAAGCTCTGAGCAATTCCTACGGATGCGTAGCATTTGCCCATAGGGCAAATTGGCCTTCAGACTTCTTGGGTGGTAGCTTTTGTGGTGGAGGATGGTATTCTTATCAGTCGCTTTTTTAAACAGTGATGTTTTAAGTTTACCCTCCTCACAGGTAACCTCGACGTCCAAAAACGTCATTTTTGTGGTGCTCGTTTCGATGGAGAATTTAATATCCGGGTGTCTGTTGTTAATCCATTCATGGAACTCTAAAAGTTCAATCTGGCTCCCCTGCCACAGGAGCCAGATATCATCAATGTATCGCCACCATTGAAGGATATTCGCCTTGTAAGGGTTGTTGTTGTCTACAAACAGCGTCTCATATTGTGCCATGTAGAGCACTGCCATTTCTGGGGCATAAGGACACCCCATGGCAGTGCCCTTGATTTGCATATAAAACTGGCCATTGAATGTAAAGAAATTCTTCTGTAGAGCAATTGCTGCAAGTCTAAGGATAAATGCAGTAGGCACCCTGTGGGGCCTTTCTCTTCTGTCCAAAACTAATTCGATGACCTCCAGCGCCTCTTCCTGAGGGATTTGAGTATACAACGATGTAACGTCCATAGTTGCCATAATCTGTTTAGATGAATCAAACTCGATACCCTCCACCTTAGTTAAAAAATCAGTCGTATCCCTGAGATATGATTTTACCTCCGTCAAAAAGGGCTTTAAAAAGAAATCCACATACTTAGATAGTGGCTCTAAGCAGGAATCAACTCCCGAAACAATCGGGCGCCCAGGTGGCTCGGCTAGGTTTTTGTGGATTTTGGGGAGTAGATATAAAACCGGTGTACGGGGGAATTTTTTATTCAAAAATTCAAACTCTTTGCTACCCAAAAAACCAGCATCTTTTCCTTGCATTAGAACATCGGAGATCAAACCCTGAATCTGTTTTGTGGGGTCCTCATTTAACGGACGATACCACATGGTGTTGTTGACCTGTTTTAATCCTTCAGTGACATATTTTTCACGAGGCCACACGACGACCGCACCACCCTTATCGGCCTGTTTTATAACCAGGGTGGGATCTTCTTTAAGGCTTTGTAGTGCTTGCAATTCGCCCTTGCTGATGTTGGAAGGCACATATCTTTTGGATTTTTCCATTTTATTAATGGAGGAAAGCATTATTTGCTCAAAGGCTATTATTTGCTTAGGGATGTTTTGATGAGGAACAAAAGTGGACTTGTTCCTCAATCCTGTTACTTCCATATTTTGAGCAAATGGTCGATTGAACACATCTACGGCAAAGCTGGAGACATCATCTCCCCCCGAACTCCAACGGATCATCAACCGATCCTACGAAACCACCTCCTTCCCTGACAACTGGAAACACGCTGTGATCAACCCTCTCCTAAAAAAAACTTCAGTGGACCCTACTGACCTCAAGAATTTCAGACCATCTTCCTACTCCCTTATTCAGCTAAAGTCATTGAGAATGCCATTAACAGCCAACTTACTGCCTTCAGAAAAGAGGACAGCATCCTCTACCCCTCCCAGTCAGGCTTCAGGAAGAACCACAGCACAGAAACCACAATCCTCGCAGAAACAACAACATCCGGGCCCTCCTTTACAGATGAAAGACTGTGACCATCATCTTCCTTGACCTCTCCACGGCTTTTAACACTGTTTTGCACCACATCCTAGCCCTCAGACTGCACAACGCGAGAATCTGGAACAAGGGACTTGACTGGATACCCTCTTTCCTCTCTTGCAAAATGTGATGAGCCAGACTCCCTCCATTCCTCTCAGAACCAACTCGAACCACCTGCAGTGTCCCACAGGGATCATCCATTAGCCCGACCCTGTTCAACATCTAAAGAGCCATGCTCACAGCCATTGTCAAAGCACATAGGCTCAACATCACATTTTACGCAGATGACACCCAACTTATCCTCTCCCTAGCCAATGAACCCAACACCGCCAAACTCAATTTTGAAGACGGAATGAATGCCGTTGTCAGTTGGATGAAGAGCAGCTGCCTTCAACTCAACACGGACAAACCAGAGATACTCATCATGGGCCTACACCCTAACACGTGGAATGACACATGGTGGCCCCTTGACCTCAGACACCCCCCAGGCCCCACAGACCATGCTCGCAACCTTTGGATTATCCTGGACTCCAAGCTCAAAATTAACTGCCAGGTCAATGCCATCACTTCCTTCTTCTGCTTACTCCGCAAGACCTTCAAGTGGATCCCCCCGAACATAGGTAAATGGTCACACATACCCTCATCAACATCAGACTGGACTAAGGCAACACACTCTATGCCGAGTTCAACAAGAACCTGACCCATAAACTCCAGAATGTCCAAAACGCCACTGCCAGACTTATCCTCAACCCACCACGACAGTGCCACATCACCCAACACCTGCGGGCCCTACATTGGCTCTCTGTCAAGAAGAGAATCACCTTCAAGCTCTTTACCCACGCACACAAGGCCTTACACAACTCCAGACCCACTAACCTGAATAACCAACTCGAGTTCCACGCACCACAGCGCTCCCTTCCCCGCCCAACTCTCCATCACAACTGCACCTTGGATCAAGAAAATCAGAACAGGGGGGCACTCCTTCTCCCTTCTTACGGCCAAGGCCTGGAAATCCCTCCCTCTCCACCTCTGACAGACTACTTCCAATTTCCTAAAGGACCGCAAGACCTGGCTCTACAATGGCTGGGCCTGCAGAACCACCCCCTGGCCCCCTTCTCCCTCAGCGCCTTGACACCCATTTCGAGTGAGTAGCCAGTGCTTTAAAAAGTGATGAATTGATTGATTTAGTCAGAGAGTACAGCCCGAGTGTGGAGGGTACTGCCCGGGTGCAGAGATTCTGGCCTGACGACAGACGTAAAGATACGACTCACAAATGACCTCTTTGAATACCAAAAGTTGTAAAGTTAAACTTTTGCCTTAGATTGTCTTTGTGAATTGGGCCCTGTGATTTTATTAATCATTACATCTTCTACGAGGGTATTCTGGGTAAAATAAAACATTGGAGGATCCAAGCAAGCCACAACTCCCTGGACTCTCCCAGGTGCCTAATTTTCAGAAATGTCTGCATTTGGTATGCTTCCCTAGATGGCCGCCGAAGTTGGGTCCAATCAAGCAGTTACCCGCTTGCAAAACGAGGTAGTTTTGGGATAGATCATTTTAATATATCCACGCTATCTTTTGAGCCTTTTCCTGTTGCTGGCACTTGGCCCACCCATAGAAGTCAGGCCCCATTTTTCTCTGGAGACTCATTGAAATGCTGTGTGGTAGGAAATGTGTGCCGGACCAGTCATCCCACAACTGTCCCACACAAAAATGTGAGAACAATTTGACTTTTTATCTAAATTTGAGCTTTGAAGGGGATTCTAGGTAAGAAGATGTTAGGGGATCCACGCAAGCCAAACCTCCCTGGACTCCCCCTGGTGTCTATTTTGCAGAAATACCTGAGTTTGGTCGGTTTCCTTAGATAGCCGCTGAATCCGGTACCAAAAATGCAGGGGCCCCCCTTGACAAACCAGGTAGAAACAATTATGTTTTTGTCAGTTCATTTAATTTACCTCTGTTTAAGTAAATCTTATGGGATCCAAACAAAATTAAACATTATATTCACTTAGTGACCAGTTTCTAAAAAAGTGCAGGCAGAAGTTGTTCACTACGGAGAGAGTATGCACTGACAGTTAAAAGCAAAAAACACCCGATCATTATTTCACACCCATCCACTAGTCAATCACATGCATACTGGTTGGATTTGGCATGAGGGTAACTACATGTTTCATAAAAACACTTTACTTACCAGGGACTTTATGAAATAAAATCCAAAATAGTCATTTTAATAATTTAATCAGATTAGAGAACCACTGATTTACAGCTCGAGAGCTGTAAAGCCACATGAAATCGCCAACTGTTTTATAGTCCATTCACACTCCTTTTATGCAGTACACACAGAAAGCCATTGACACAACCAGCTGCTGACCCAACACAATACAACACTTACATTTACAAACATTGTCATTCAAGGGCCCATCTCTCTCATATGCCAACATTACTAACACGCCAATCACACCACCAAGCACTCAAACATCAAACAACTGACAAAGACATCTCAAGCAAGTCCATACACATACTGGCTATCAGCCACCAACACACCGCCAGTCCACGCTGACCCCCAGCCAAGAATCCGTCAATGCACACAGCCAGCAATGCACTAGTCTACACAAACTACCTATGTGCTAGTCCACAGACAGCGCTAGCCACATATGCCAAAAGTCAACGCCCAGACCACGCAACCAGCCAGCCAAGCATCAATCCACACACATTGCAAGCAAGCGAAGTCGCAGTTTACATCACCAAGCGAGCGAAGTGGCAGTTTACATCACCAGCCAAGTGCCAGCCCACACACACCACCAGCCGAATACCAGTACACACACAGCCAACCAAATGCCTGCACAAACATACCATCAGACAAAATCCAGTTGACAAACTTTCCTTGGTGTCTAGTAATTTTCTATCCACTTTGGGGGAAGATGGAACCAAAAATATGGCCGATCTGGGGGGGGGGGGAGGAATGAAAATGACCAACCAATAAAAAAGAGCAACATTTGCCCAAGGGGCTATTCTCCGACATGCACATACATGTATCCCTGGTGTCTGATGGATTTCTGCCCCCATTAAAAAAATATGGCTGTAATGTGTCCTAATAAAAGGGGAGTGACAGTTGCCACAGAGGCCACTCCCTGTATTGCACATCCATGTATCACTGGTGTCTAGTGGCTTCTGTGCCCCCAAAGGGCAGAGCAGCGTAATAACGGCTCATCTGCCCTCTGGAGGGGGTGGACTACAAAATAAAAGCCCCCTAAAGGGAGCAGCTCTTGACCAAAGGGTCAGACACCCAACAATAAACAATCTCCGGTCGTCTAGTGGGATTTCTCCCTCCCCTAAAGGACAGATTGGGCTAAAAACAGCTGATCTGCCCTCTGGGGGAGCATCATTCTAATGGGTTTTAATACCCCTCCCTGAGTGGCACGTAACCCAAAGAAATGATCAAACTAGCCCCTCAGGGGACTGAAACATGGATACTATATGCCCCAGACGAGCAACATATTCTTAAGTTGTTGTTCCCCCCAAAAACAGAATAATAAGTCCCTTGTTTTCTGATGGGTTAGATTCCTGCTCCACAAGTGATCATAGAGCAGGAGTCCACTCCAAATGGGCATGAGGGAAAGGAAAACTCTTGCCTTTCTCCATGTATCTGTTTTATGAAAAAACCCACATGAGAAGAATGTATCATTATCACACAACGCTTTGGAAGCAAATAGCTCTGCGCTCAACGTGGGCACCTTTCGATGACGCTGGCATGCCATATGTGCGCAAACGTTATCGGATCTCCAATGAGGGTTTTTGAGTTGGCAGCTGAAGCCCTGATGGGGCCTTTAGAGTGGCTGCCCATGGGGGAGCAGCAGTGGGTGGATGCGAGGGCAGCTTGGAGCCATCCCCAGTACACACACACCGTGGTCGAGGATGGCCCCAACAGTCCTTGTTACACAAGGGCTCAAACATGTCTGTCAGAGTGGAAGTTGCGGCTATCCCACCCGTTAGCATAATATGCGGGGAGCAGCATCCTGCGTGGAACCTGCTCTAAGATATAGTAGAATTTCTGGTGAGTGTTCTCGTGAGATTTCTGTAAACGTGCTCCATTTTCTGTGCCCCCAGATGGAGGGAGTTATTTGCCCTATCATCTCCTTCCAGTGTTCTTAGGATATCATTAACCCTCTCCAGAAAGAAGTTAGCCAACATATTGCACCGCAACTCTGAGGAGGGCTGGAGTTATTATTAGTAGGTTTCATCAGACTGTTCACCAGGTCCAACAGTTATTTAGATGAATTATATGTCTTCTCACTCTTAGCTGAGAAATAATGAACTCTGGCTTCCATAATGGCGTGATGGTATTTTTTTTAGCACCTTCTTATAGTTGCTCTTGTTGGCCTCATTGTGACTTTTCCTCCATGCCCTTTCGAGTTCTTTGGGGTCTTGTCTTACTTCCAAGAGTTCAGTTGAGAACCATGGTGCTCTTCTTTTGGAGTGTATAGCCTTTTGTTGTTTTAGAGGCACCAGGTGATTCAGGGCATTCTGCATCCCTGTGCAAATCTGCAGTATTTATTCGCTATGTCTCATGTCATCTCTGGGATGGTCCACATAAGAGGCTATATATGATTTACAGTTACATGCTTGTCAATAAAAATTGGTTCACTTGAAATGTATTATGGAAAATATTAATTTAAGTCTAACCTTCCTGAATGTAATGATATATGTATGCATCCTAATCCTTCAACTAACTTCTATAATATAGAATGAAGATCACAATAAGTTCAGAAAGCCAAATCAAATATATAGTTCCATACCTTTAGAAGTAAGGAGAGATTCTTACGTCTAAGCCAAAAATATAACATTAGTTCATGAAGTCTATCATGAACAAAACCATCTTTAAGAAGAAATTCCATGTTCGTATGAAAGCTGATGTGTTTCTCAATCCGCAAAAAACTTTAGCAGGATCGTCAAAGCATGAAATTCGATTCAGTCTCCCAAATGATTGAGACACAAGCAGACTCTGTCCTCCGGAGCTCTCACTGTGGCATTGGATCGTTGTCCGAAAGGTGATGCTGCAGCTTGGTCAGATCTGTCCTCATCAACCATAGGAACAGTTCCTTGGCCATCTTCTGCCTTCTCAGCCGCCATCTGCTGACTTTGGCCTGCCTCCATGCTACCCTGGGATGGAATGTTGGGAGTCCCTGCATTGACTTTTTTGAAGAACGTTATATCCCGTGTGAGTTCTTCTGTACTCCTCCGAGCTGTAATCATCGTGCCTGTCCGGCGAGTCACTGTCCATGGACACTGTTCAAACGGGAGGTGGAATTTATTCCCTGGGTGCCTATATTGGACATAGATCAGGTCTCATTGTTGGATAGTCTATGTTTTCGCTCTACGGTTGACACTGGCATGGTTGTTGGTACTGAAGTAAATACAACAAAATGAACCTACAGCTGACTCTACACTGAGCACATCAATCATAAAGTCCCTTATTTAGTGAAGTCCTGTGCCAGCCGACCACGGGACCTGCTGCAGCTCAGTCCCACTGGAAATCCAGAGACAAAATTCAATGCAAAGGTGAAGGCAGCACGAGGGATGAAGTCACAAAACTGGTCACTTTATTTCAAAATGTTCTTTATTTTTCTTCATAAAAACTCAACAACAGCAACGCGTTTTGTTCCTGTAAAAGGAACTTCCTCAGGGCAAAAAACCAAATCTATGTATAAGTTCGTAGAGTGGACCCAGAGTACTGGCCTTGGACGTTGTAGTCCCAATCCTCTTTTTTTTCCTTTATTCCTTCTTATTTTTCAAAAACCAATATCATTAAAATTCTTTTCTTAAAACTGTAAAAAGGCGTTGTTAAACAGGGAGAATAAATCAGCCTTGGTCAAACCCTTGTACCGTTGGAAAACAATCTGCCCACCGTAATATGACAGAAAATGTAGCTAAGGATCAGTAGTCCCGCAGAGGATAGGTCAACTTCTACTCGGCCCTTAAAGGTCAATTGCAAAGGTTAAGGCGCGATATCGTTTCTCTTAGACAGAAAATTGTGTTACAGTAGGCCACAACACTTACGTAAAGATCCGTACTGTCGGTCCGGACGTCAGAAGCCATAGAAGATCATGTTAAATCTCAGAGACATGCAATCGGTGTGACGCGCAGAGTCATGGCAACAATATTGGACATTTGCAATCCTGGAGATTTGCCCTGAGGAAGTACCTTTTACAGGAACGAAACGCATTGGCTGTAGTTGAGTTTTTATGAAGAAAAATAAAGAACTTTTTGAAATAAAGTGACCAGTTTTGTGACTTCATCCCTGTTGCTGCCTTCACATTTGCATTGGTTGTTGGTACTGGTCCTTTTGGCTAGGACCTTTCTAGCGTCAATCTGGTAAGAGGCCCAGTTTGGGTGTTGAGGAATAGTGTCTCACACCACTCGACCCATGCTTGCTGGTCCCAGTGCCCTCTCAGTCGTGAGATGAGGCATCAATCTGTTTTCCCCCAGGAAACTGTAGATGGCTCTTTCCATAGGGGCTTCCTCAACATGCGCGATACGAATGACCTTGTTGAGAGTGCGCATTGCGCATGAACCTCTCTACTTCCCCATGGGGCCACGTGGTTTTATTTTCCGATGTTGGATGGCCCAAGACTTGAGTTAGTCTACAAACTCTTGTCCCTGAAAAGGTGGGCCGTTATCAGTCTTCATCACCTCAAAGATCCCATGAGTTGCAATGGTTTTCTCTAATTTAGTGATCACTTCAGTGGCTGTCTGACTGCCAACGATTTCTATCTCGGGTGTTTTGTGTAGTTATCAATGATCACGAGGGCATGGCACCGATCTGGAAGATGACGAAAGTCGACACTGACGCACTCCCATTGTCATTGTGGGTTGTCTTCAGCAATGACACGGTGGGGGTGATCTGGTAGGTGCGTCACCTGGCACCATTGGCATGTTCTGGTTGTCTGCTCAATCATCGGGTCCATCCCCGGGAACAAACACATATGCCCTCAGCCAACCTTTTGTTTTCACCTCACCCTGGTGTCCTCGATGTGCAAGGTCCACTGCTTGTTGAGTCAGACATAACGGAATCACTAGTCGCAGACCTCTGAGCAGGCACCCGCTGCCATTGACAGAGACCTCGTCTTTGATTCGCATGATTGATTCGAGTGTGGCCTCCGCTTGTGCTGTTCGTCGGGTCATTGTGGTCTGTATGGGGTGCCAATCGTTTGCCTGAATTGGGACGATGGCTAGTTGCAGACACTTGTCCTTCTGGGTGGCTTCCACTATGGCTTCAAGGCTTATTGGTAGTGGTGGGGATCTTTCCACTATGAAACTAACGTATTCCTCAGTGTCTTTTGACTTCCTCATCCTGTGACGTCAGACGCCACCAGCGGGCGAGGCTCCTAGACGAAATTTTCTATCATAAACTCATATCCTAACGAACCTCGCATTTAAGATTCATTGTTGACCAGATCCGGTGTGGCAGTTAAACAATTGGTGCTTCCGCTGCGCCTTTTTTTATTGTGATTAAAGATTTACTCGTACCGAATTTTAATAGATATCTACAAGGAGAAGCCATCTAGCCGCATCTTATATATTAAACAAGGGTATTTCTACATATAGGATATCCTTGGATTTGACCTTTTAATGAAAACTTCCGATCTTCATATTTGTTTTTATCGATCCCTATATCAATGAAAGTAGGTCTTTTTAAACAATCTACCATAAGCCAACAGAATTAAGAAAATAAGCGACTTCTTAAAGTTTATTCCCAGACTCTACTTAATTATCAGTTGTGTTGTAGTAATTTCCTGAAGAAGGCGTCCACTACGCCGAAATGCGCGTCGAACTATTACTACCTGATTTATTTTTGATTGTATAATTGTATTGCTTTTTCCGATTAGATCATTACTGTCTGATTTATTATTGATTGTATAATTCTATTTTTTACTGACAATATTTTTTACCTGATTTTATGAATTGAGATTTCGAGTTATAATTGGAATGTATTATGATTATTGGTTTTAACTAATGGTGTATTAAAAATATGATACTTACCTTTTATGGACATTGTTATTTGTCATTGGTTTTTGTGATACCCTCCGCCTATATATTTGTATCTACTATGATTGCCTAGGAATTGTTCTTTTCACATATGTATTCCTCAGTGTCCTCAGCGTTCTCTTCTTCTTATTTGGTTGCAGCCCTCGGATGTCTCAAGAGGAAGTCCGCTGTGTTGTATGATCCTGGTTTGACCTCTACCTGGTAGTTGAACCCCTGCAGCTGAAGGATCCATTTTTCTATTCTCGGGGGAGGCTTTGATGCGGAACCCTGAAACAACTGTATGGGAGGCTTTTTGTTGGTAGACACTGTAATTGGGTGTCCATACACGTAGACGTGGAAGTCCCAACGGGCCCAGTGGATGGCAATTGCCTCTCTCTCTATCTGAGAGTAGCGCAGCTCTGTATCCGTTAGGGAATGGCTTGCATAGGCAATTGGAGCCCAGTCCTCTGCTTTGTTGCTGTGAGAGTACCGCCCCAAGCCCGTAGGGACTCGCATCAACAGCGACGTTGGTGGGCCGAACCGAGTCAAAGTACGACAGCGTAGCCACAGTCTTTCCTCCTGTCTTACGGACACTTTCCCAGGCTTTGGCGCTGCTTGGCTCTCACCATGTTCACCTGCTCTGCCACATTTGCCTGCTCAGTCTTGATGAGGCAGTGGAGGGAAGCCTCCATGTGGGATGCTCTAGCTTTTGACAATTCTTTGGATCGTCCCAATGTAAGGATATCAAGCAGCCATTTTCCGGTCTTGGAGGATGTTCTCTCTGAGCTTAGATGAGTAGCACCCTTGTATTATCTGGCCCCTGATCTCCTTTTGTTCATCCAGGAAGCCGCACATGTTGGGGAGCTCCTTCAAACGTCCATGGAAAGTGCCTAACGAGTCTTCCTCTTCCTCCTTGGCCTGGCGAAAGATAAATCTCTCGTAGTCTTTGTTTGCCATCTGCTCAAAGTGCGTATTCAGAGCATTGATCAGCGTCACATACGTCTTGGGGGAAGCTACCAGCAGCGTTTTGTAGATGTGGCGTATATCTTTGTCCCCTAGGTAGAGTAGTAATGCTGTGTGTCTATCCCCGGGCTATCCCTGCCCCTTCGAAGTAGAATTGTAGATGATCTGTCCAGGCCCTCTATTTTGGGGCGAGGGAGGAGGGGGCACTGTCCACTATGAATGGCTCAATAGCCGGAATCGCTGCCATTGTGGGCGTGGACGTGGGCGTACCTTATGGCACGTGCACTGCTTCTGTGACAGGCTTTAGGGCAGCCGCCTAACCGAGGTCACCCTTTGGCCCTTTGCGCAGTGGTGTACCAGGCTGTTACTGGTTATCAGTGCCCTCCAGGGGCTGCCAAAAAATCAGCTCCAAGAGTTGCTCCCAGATCAGGGTTGCCCAGTAAAGTTGGTGTGCGAGTTCTGGTACTGGCTTGGACTACTAGGCCCTCTCTAATGGCTGCAGGCAGACTCTTACCGGGGGTCCCTAGGGTTCCCGAGGTGGCAGCATGCAGGTTTCTCCCTTTTTCCTTGTGCAGGCACTGTGGAGCTGATCAGGACAGCCTTGTGGCGACGGTTCTGGAAATCCCCTCGTCACCAGTGTGATGTTCTGTGCAGTGCACGAGATGCAACACTCACTGCAGCCACTAAAGAATCACACCACAAGTGTGTTTGGCACTGCAGCGTGGTCCGGACTGAAACTCCGGGGACTTTATTATTAACAAATGCGCATGGCGTCATGCGCCAGCCCCAATATGTCAATTCCAGCCACGGGTAGGTTGAAATGCTACACCGCTGGTAAATATGACAGTGCTCTCATATATTTGAGTTTAAAGATGGCTGCCACATGCCAGTTCACATGTGTTCTCATTAATATGAGACCTTTATTGCATGAGCGTTATTATTCTTTAGGCTCTGCATTCAATATTAATTCCATGAAATCATCATTCAAGAAAAATATTCTGAATAACTAAAATGTGAAAACTATGGGTTTACGAAGCTGAAACTTCTAGAAGGAACATGTTAGGAGGAAAAGGTATTTAGAAAATTCTACTTTTAATTGCCTATGATCGATAACCAATCAATCATGCAGATCCATCCTACAGTTGTAGCTCACCTGGGTAAGACTGGAAATGGGCCTCCCCTTTTATTGTTGCACGTATATTCAGATAAGACAACTAGTATGGATGTTTATAACTAAGTGCTACGCTATCTCTTAAGTTACTAGCACATAAACAGGCTGCATAAAACTACTTGAAGGCAGCAGTGCAAAGTTAAAGTAAAATAAGCTAGTTCAGGCATAAATTTAGATTATAAAAAAGAATTTCTCCCTTTATTTATTTATAAAGCAACCCACATTCCCCACCCAAACAACATGCCCACTTCTCTCCCAAACAAAACTGTTCCAAGCCCCTAAACTCAAAATGTTCAAGAAAGTCTCTCCAGCCCAACACCAAACACCCTTCCAAACCATCTCCACCTAACCCCAGCAAAGAATAAATCCCTCCCACCAAAACAAAAAATGTAAAAAAGGACTAAAAGAGGGCATTATGGATGTCGGTCAAGAGCTGGTCAATGCTCTGCTTCATCGAGGTGAGCCGCCCTTGATAGTGTCCAACCTCTACAGGATGTGGCGCAGCAATGGCCTGTTGCCATTCTGTTGGGGGTGGCAGCAGTTGGCTCACAGCAGCGCCTTCGATGGGATGGTTAGGAGGCTGGAGACTGGGAGGGACTGACTGCACTGGGGCCCGGCAGCTATGTGGTTTTTCTTCTTCCTCCTCTTCTAGAACCACCAGCTACCAGTAATCCTGCTGGATACTCTCCAGCGTCTGCCGCCGTGACAGGTCGCTCTCTCCTGCCTGTCAGGTGGTCCAGCTGGACCAGCAGGAGCAGCTATATTAAGAAAAACAAAAAAGACAAATTTTAAATAATGCTCTGTGCAAACTATTGTTTTAAATACCAGCGTGGCACAGTAGCAGTGCCTTACTGGTTCCCTAGTGCCATTGGAATTTATGTGATGTGATGATTATGATTAGAAGAATAACCAGGCCAATTTTATGGTTTCCTTTACCCACACATGTTGCCAAACATAACAAGCATTTACAATGCAGTGGTTTCGCCTTTTGAAAAGTTTGAGCTATTGGCATTGTAAATGACAAAATTTGTATTTATGTGTTGGTTTTGAAAACAGATAAATAAATGGCATTTTACAATGCCAATAGTTTAATCTCTGGCAAATGCCACACAAAAAAAAACCACAAACCCACACACTGCATACACTGCGGGGGCCGCAAGGCGCAGCCACTCAACTCATGCACAACACTGTCTAGGGGCTGCCACGTGCCCATGTACAACACAGCACACTATGCAGGAGCAGTCACTCACCCTACAGGTAACACTATATATTGTGCTGGGGCAACAAGGTGCAGTCAATCACCTCACGCACAACACTGCACACGGTGCAGAGAAAGCCAATCACCCCGTCAGCAACACTGTATACTGTGCTGGGTCAGCACAGTGCAGTTATCCACTCCATCCACAATACTGCCGAATGTGGAGGGACAGGAGGCTTCAACCATTCAGCCCACACATAACACTGTACAATGTGCAAATAGCAAGGGGCAGCCACTCACTCCATGCACAACACTGCACACTGATGGGGCATCAAAGGTGCTGTCACCTCCCCCCGCCCTCCTCCCCCCACACGCACACAATACTGCACCCTGTGCAGGAGTGGCAATTCAAATTAAGCCAAAACTGCACCCACTCTCTGCACGATACTGCAGAATGTGGAGGAACAGGAGTGTTGACCAGCAAGCTGCGGGCAACCACCCCAGGCACAGCATAGCACCGTTTGCAGGGTCGCCATTTGCCTCATGCACAGCACTGCACAATACACATGGGCAGCAAGCTGCAGGCACCCACTCCAGGCACAGCACCGTTTGCAGGGATCCCATACACCTCATGCCCAGCACTGCAGAATACGCAGGGGCAACAAGCTGCAGGCACCCACCGTAGGCATAGCACTGCACGGTTTGTAGGGAAGGCCACTCACCTATGATTTGTATACGCTTAATAATGTATTAAAGCCCAGTTCAAGGGCAACACTTGCAAATTCCCCCTGCAGAGTTCCTCTTTCACTGCTCTCGGTTTTGAGCGAGAGCGTCCACAGCAGGGTGTCAGGTCAGTCCCCAGGAAGCCAAACAAATGTTCTCATTTTAGGAAGTGAGACCTGGTCGCTTGTTTAGCTTTGCGGTTGACTGACCAACTGAATGAAGCTCTCCCTGCTCAGGCAAGGCTTTCCTTAGCTACACGGGATGTATGCGCTTCACATTGTGCAGCTCTTTCTAGCAGTACTTAACAGAAACAATGGTTCCTGTGGAATAGTATAATAATCTATATTAGTAAAGATATGCAAAATCGCAATGACTTACTCATAACAACACCTGGAAGCAGGAAGACATACACGGAACAACACATGAGGCGCAGGGCGACTTACACCCAACATCTGAAGTGCAGGGGGACTTACAAATGACAACACATGAGGCATGGGGTGACTTACACACATACAAACAGACTAGATGTGCAGCGCAAGGCGACTTACACACACAACACAAAGAGGTGGGAAACCACCCACCAAGACCAGAAACACCATCATTTAAGGGATAAACTGTGATGTACACCCACTAGCAGACTAAGACGTACCAACCAATTAACAGCGTAACAATGTGGTATCACAAAATAGTAAACTATTGATAATACTAATACAATTCCACATCCAGTAGAAAACTAGTGGCCTGTGCCCCACCCCGGTGTGCGACCTCTCACCCGAATAGTACTACACTGGGCACACACACACAAATAGAGAACACCCCAAGTAAAATGTTTTAAATAATAATAGGAACAAGTAAAACATTGGAAAAATGAAGTACTCAATGCTGTAACGACTAAAGTTCACCGTTAACCTATGGAATAAAAATCATAAGTACCTCTAGAAACACAATTGACATATGTGTAAATTAAATGTTTAGACCATTAGACATGTAATACAGCGTGAAGCAAGATAATTAATGGAGTTAATTAAAAAAACAGACTGTAATAATGACCACAGTCTTGAATATCTTCTTTTACCTCATCTACAGTTAATGAGGCCATGCCAAAAATAAAGTACTGCCAAACTGTCCACTGACTCGTAGATTACCTCAGGGGACAAAGAATCCAGTGTCCACAGGATGAACTTGCTGGCACTACCACCATATCAACGTGTGCAGAGTGTCTCCAGTGTCATCACAACTTCTGTAAAACCATAGTTTTCCCACGTGCTGATAGATCCAACAGGTAGAAACAGCGAAGAAAAAACATCTTGCAACCTTTCTTGGATTCCACTTGCAATCTCCAAACATACTGCAGAATAAAGGCCAAGGTCCCAATAAAACGTCTTTATATAGAACGTCTACACTGCCTTAAGTGCTACTAGCCATAGCGTGAAAATGGTACGCACGCAAAGATGCAGCGGATGTCATCGAGAGAAGCCAAACAAGTTATGTGCTTCAGCCAAACACAAAATGGCGGCACGCACTTTTGACGCTCGCCGGGAGGTTCAAGGCACGTTAATACAATAAAGCATCCAGTAGCAGCCTGCAGCTCTGAAGGCCCCAGGACGTCACAGAAGATTACACAGCAGCTGCGTGTGATACCAACAGGACGGTAAGGCGTGCGTGGTCTATTTTAAATTTAAAATGTAGCAAAACAGTTACACAGACTTTTGTGTAATTAAGCCATAGTATTTGATGAAAAATGAAATGGAAAAAAATAGAAAGTCCCCTTGTAATGGCAGAGTATCAAAACACGTACAAGTATGCCATACCTGTAAATCCATCATGTAAGTACACGCTGTAACTGTCAAATGTCCAAAAGCTGAGAATAGCCATAATGACTTCAGAGCAAACATCCGTGAAACATGGTAAAAGCTTGAATTAACTTCAACTCATTCCATCAGATTATATCATATATGCAAAGTCAACCCTCTGAGTCAAACCATAAATCACATCTGTGCAGCCACTCCTAGCAGATTGAATAGACTCCATAGATCCAGGGCAGACACAATGTAGTGTGCACAACTGTTGAAAACACTCCAATTTGTGAGCACTGAAAAAAACTCTTCACTGACACTGTCTTGAAAAATGTAGAGCCACAGCTACGCCGACGATACCCAGCTGATCCTCTCCCTCACCAACGACCCCGCCATCGCCAGAGCCAGCCTACATGAAGGGAGGAAAGACTCGCCGAATGGATGAAGAACAGCCGCCTGAAACTGAACTCAGACAAGACGGAAGTCCTCATCCTGGGATCATCGCCCTCCGCCTGGGACGGCTCCTGGTGGCCACCTGCCCTGGGCACCACTCCCAAGCCAACGGACCACGCACGCAACCTGGGATTCATCCAGGACTCCTCGCTCGATGACCAGACAAGTCAACGCGTCTCCTCGTCGTGCTTCAACACCCTGGTCATGCTCCGCAAGATCTTCCGATGGATCCCCACTGAAACCAGGAAGACCGTCACCCAGGCACTCGTCACCAGCCGACTGGACTACGGGAACACCCTCTATGCCGGAACCACAGCCAAACTTCAAAAAAGACTCCAACGCATCCAGAACGCCTCTGCACGACTCATCCTGGACATCCCCCGGCACAGCCATATCTCCGGCCAGCTGAGAGACCTGCACTGGCTCCCCGTCAGCAAGAGAATCACGTTCAGGCTCCTCACCCACACACACTTGGCTCTCCACGACCTGGGCCCCAAGTACCTCAACGACCGCCTGACCTTCTACACGCCCACCCGCCAGCTACGATCGACCAGCCACGCCCTCGCCGCCCTACCACGCATCCACAGAGCCACCGCCGGAGGAAGATCCTTCTCCTATCTGGCAGCCAAGACTTGGAACTCCCTCCCCATCCACCTTCGGCTGACCCAGGACCATCTCTCCTTCAGGAAGCAGCTCAAGATCTGGCTGTTCGAGCAGTGACGTACCCCTCTCCCCCAGCGCCTTGAGACCCTTCCGGGTGAGTAGCGCGCTATACAAATGCATTGATTGATTGATTGATTGATTGATGGTCCCTGTGTGGTACCGGTGAATATCTTCACTGAGTTAATCAATAACTCTCATCTTGACCAGCCACAATTCCTTTATGCTGTAGATACATCCATATGGCAGATACTAAAAGAAGTGGCAGGGTGAATCTTAGGCATACCCTAACACACAGACCATACCTGTGGTCAAATCCATGAAGCAAGTTCAGGCAGAACCAGGTTGGGGCCGTCCGATGACATGGACACTGGTGGGGCTAGTTTGCCTGTCACTCCATAACGCTTCGTGTAGTTGATTCCTTTTCTTGTGGTTTCACTGGTTACTGTGGTTTATTTGTAGTCTCTTGGTTTCTGTACTGTCCTTAAGTACGCTTGGGTCCAGGTCCGCTCGTCGCCAAATAAAATGTTGTACCCTGCACACAGAGACACTGGAAACCATGCTGTATATTTCAACGTCTTCTTTATTGGTTCCAGTACAGGGTAGTATCAATCTCCGTACAGCCAGCTCTAGTCAGGTACAAGTCATATACCAGCTCCTACATCTCCTCCACCAGCCCCACCGGGAGCAGCCTGCCTCGCTGCTCAGCTCATCCTCAACTGTCACCACACATCCACACAGGCACCCCGGCATTCCATTCATCACAGTCACACCAACATTCCGTTACCATCTCTCACTTTGGCTGAGCAGCAAGGAGCACCTAGGCTGATTACAATTAAAAGTAATACCTAGGATATAACAAAGTCATAATGGGTAACCTAGATTTTACTGATCTTCAAAAACAAGGCAGTAAGCAAAAGTCTTAAATATCATATGGTTACTACAATTACTTTTGGAAAAGACCTTAGCGATTTGGGTTCTCACACAATTACAGGTCTGCAGCACAGCAAAACCTCATGGCCTACTATTAATCACTGTGCAAGCCTAGGTGTGGTAACAGTGACTTTGTAGATAACCAGATAATGACGACTGTGCCAGATTCAGAAACCTTCCGCTGTGACTTATGTTTTAGAGCACTTGTGACTTATTGTTGACTAAGCCAGGAGTTCTCCTGACACCCCTGCAGTTAAGAGTACTTCCTACAATAGCAAGTCACACCCACTAAGCAAAATCTTAATGGATCAAATATATTTAGTAGCTGAACGCTCAAAGGAAAAATAGGTCCGGCCATGTGTAAGGGGTTTTTGGTCTGCTATCGTCATTGAGCTATGCCGGTTGGTTCATAGTTGCTGGTCCTCATAGCTTCCATTCCATAGGTGCCAGGATTGTGTATGCTTTATATCAGTGCCTAATTTAGTGAATTAATCTCTCCATCACGTAAAAGCAGTGTCCAGTCTTGAAGTGGAATTTTTCCAACTGATCATTGGGAAGATGAGTAGCCTTTCGAATTCTGTACCGCCCTGCACTATGGCCACGCTCAGTCTTTTTATAGCTGATGCTCCCACTTGGTTAGATGTATGAGACTGCTAACTAAGGCCCTTTTAAAACTTTTCGGATACAGGAACCACAGCTCTTGGAATGTTTCACAATTGCTTATCATTCAAGTTTTTAAAGCAGGAGGTAATGTATCAATAATAAAGATAGTACTGCTAAAACATAATACAGTGAGGGCTTCTAAAACTCCTGATTGCGGTGCACAGGATCAATGCCCAGTACATTTTCAAGTGTGTTCTTGTAAGCCTCAAACTTGATGGTTTCCCTGATCAGGTCATGCTGTTGCATGAAAGCTGATCTGTAAATTTCTGTTGTTGTCTACTGCAGCTGCCACATTGATATCCAAAGCAAATGTTTCAAATCATATCAAAACAGGATTTGTAAAGCGCAGCTAATCACCCACGAGGGTGTCCAGGCGCTGCTTCAGTACGCGGTTCAATCAGCACAATATATACATCCAACCCCTTGACAAAATAACTTCACTTGAGTTTACCTTGCCACCAGCTGCCAGCATAGTTAACAAATGCTTAAGGTGTGTGAGGAGTCCTCATTTGCTGTTCTAAGGGAAATGCATTTTCAGTGGGAGATTGTGTTTACTTACAATTTAAGGGTGACAGTTTTGTTTGCCTTTCTTGCCATCAATCACGTGTCCATGGTTTGAAATTAGATGCGGTCTTGTAGCGCACACTCATTGTTTACATGTATCCTAGTTCTGCATCTGGAGGTATCCCAGAAAGCTGCTTCCATTCCTGCGTCCCACATATTGTCAGGCTGTGGTGGAACCCTTCAGTGCTTTAGTACCACTCAACAATGCTTGTAGCGCCCACCTGTGGTTATTTCTTCATGTAGTGCGAGAAGAACGGTGTAAAGCAGCCTAACTCAACGCTGCTTGTATCACTCTCCTGTGGTTATGTCTCCATGTAGTGAGATGAACAGTGTCACTAAGCCTGACTCAACAATGCTTGTAGCACTCCCCTGTGGTTATTTCTTCATGGTGTGTGAGATGAACAGTGTCAAGCAGCCTCGCTTAACAATGATTGCAGCACTCTCTTGTGGTTATTTCTTCATGTAGTGAGATGTACAGTGTCACGCAGCCTGACTCAACAATGATTGCAGCACTCTCTTGTGGTTATTTCTTCATGTAGTGAGATGTACAGTTTCACGCAGCCTGACTCAACAAGTATTGCAGCACTCTCTCGTGGTTATTTCTTCATGTAGTGAGATGAACAGTGTCACACAGCCTGACTCATCAATGATTGCAGCACTCTCTTGTGGTTTTTTCTTCATGTACTGTGAGATGAACAGTGTCAAGCAGCGTCACTCAACAATGCTTGTAGCAATCTCCTGTGGTTACTTCTTCATGTAGTGTGAGATGAACAGTTTCAAGCAGCCTCACTCAACAATGCGTGTGGTTATTTCTTCATGTAGTGTGAGATGTACAGTGTCACGCAGCCTGACTCAACAATGATTGCAGCACTCTCCTGTGGTTATTTCCTCATGTAGTGAGATGTACAGTGTCACGCAGCCTGACTCAACAATGATTGCAGCACTTTCCTGTGGTTATTTCCTCATGTAGTGAGATGTACAGTGTCACGCAGCCTGACTCAACAATGATTGCAGCACTCTCCTGATGTTATTTCTTCATGTAGTGAGATGTACAGTTTCACGCAGCCTGACTCAACAATGAAGGCAGCACTCTCTCATGGTTATTTCTTCATGTAGTGAGATGAACAGTGTCACGCAGCCTGACTCAACAATGATTGCAGCACTCTCTTATGGTTTTTTCTTCATGTACTGTGAGATGAACAGTGTCACTCAGCCTGACTCAACAATGCTTGCAGCACTCTCCTGTGGTTATTTCTTCATGTAGTGTGAGATGTACAGTTTCTCGCAGCCTGACTCAACAATGATTGCAGCACTCTCTTGTGGTTATTTCTTCATGTAGTGAGATGAACAGTGTTTTATTGACAAAAATATGCCAAAATTTGAATATAAAAAGTAAATAAGAATATATTTTTTCAAAACCGTGTTGTTAGGTTCTTCTCCCAAAGATTCAGTCTTTATTGTACAGTCAGCAGACTTATCAAAGGTGCTACTGCTTTGTGAATATTATCTCAATTTTCTGATCAGATCTGTGTACCTCAATCTATAGGTCTCGGACCATTGTTTGTTTATATCTCTAGTCACCCAGGTCCATACCTTAAGGGTCACCCCATTCTTGTAATGGTTAAACAATGATTGCAGCACTCTCCTGTGGTTATTTCCTCATGCAGTGAGATGTACAGTGTCACGCAGCCTGACTCAACAATGATTGCAGCACTCTCCTGTGGTTATTTCTTCATGTAGTGAGATGTACAGTTTCACGCAGCCTGACTCAACAATGAAGGCAGCACTCTCACATGGTTATTTCTTCATGTAGTGAGATGAACAGTGTCACGCAGCCTGACTCAACAATGATTGCAGCACTCTCTTATGGTTTTTTCTTCATGTACTGTGAGATGAACAGAGTCACTCATTCTGACTCAACAATGCTTGTAGCACTCTCCTGTGGTTATTTCTTCATGTAGTGAGATGTACAGTGTCACGAAGCCTGACTCAACAATGATTGTAGCACTCTCCTGTGGTTATTTCTTCATGTGGTGAGATGTACAGTGTCACGCAGCCTGACTCAACAATGATTGCAGCACTCTCTCGTGGTTATTTCTTCATGTAGTGAGATGAACAGTGTCACGCAGCATAACTCAACAATGATTGCAGCACTCTCTTGTGGTTATTTCTTCATGTAGTGAGATGAACAGTGTCACGTAGCCTGACTCAATGCTGCTTGTAGCACTCCCCTGTGGTTATTTCTTCATGGTGTGTGGGATGGACAGTGTCAAGCAGTCTCACTCAACAATGATTGTAGCACTCTCCTGTGGTTATTTCTTCATGTAGTAAGATGTACAGTTTCACGCAGCCTGACTCAACAATGAAGGCAGCACTCTCTCATGGTTATTTCTTCATGTAGTGAGATGAACAGTGTCACGCAGCCTGACTCAACAATGATTGCAGCACTCTCTTATGGTTTTTTCCTCATGTACTGTGAGATGAACAGTGTCACTCAGCCTGACTCAACAATGCTTGTAGCACTCTCCTGTGGTTATTTCTTCATGTAGTGAGATGTACAGTGTCACGAAGCCTGACTCAACAATGATTGTAGCACTCTCCTGCGGTTATTTCTTCATGTGGTGAGATGTACAGTGTCACGCAGCCTGACTCAACAATGATTGCAGCACTCTCTTGTGGTTATTTCTTCATGTAGTGAGATGTACAGTTTCACGCAGCCTGACTCAACAATGATTGCAGCACTCTCTCGTGGTTATTTCTTCATGTAGTGAGATGAACAGTGTCACACAGCCTGACTCATCAATAATTGCAGCACTCTCTTGTGGTTTTTTCTTCATGTACTGTGAGATGAACAGTGTCACTCAGCCTGACTCAACAATGATTGCAGCACTCTCTTGTGGTTTTTTCTTCATGTACTGTGAGATGAACAGTGTCAAGCAGCGTCACTCAACAATGATTGTAGCAATCTCCTGTGGTTACTTCTTCATGTAGTGTGAGATGTACAGTTTCAAGCAGCCTCACTCAACAATGCGTGTAGCACTCTCCTGTGGTTATTTCTTCATGTAGTGTGAGATGTACAGTTTCACGCAGCCTGACTCAACAATGATTGCAGCACTCTCCTGTGGTTATTTCCTCATGTAGTGAGATGTACAGTGTCATGCAGCCTGACTCAACAATGATTGCAGCACTCTCCTGTGGTTATTTCCTCATGTAGTGAGATGTACAGTGTCACGCAGCCTGACTCAACAATGATTGCAGCACTCTCTCGTGGTTATTTCTTCATGTAGTGAGATGAACAGTGTCACGCAGCATAACTCAACAATGATTGCAGCACTCTCTTGTGGTTATTTCTTCATGTAGTGAGATGAACAGTGTCACGTAGCCTGACTCAATGCTGCTTGTAGCACTCCCCTGTGGTTATTTCTTCATGGTGTGTGGGATGGACAGTGTCAAGCAGTCTCACTCAACAATGATTGTAGCACTCTCCTGTGGTTATTTCTTCATGTAGTGAGATGTACAGTTTCACGCAGCCTGACTCAACAATGAAGGCAGCACTCTCTCATGGTTATTTCTTCATGTAGTGAGATGAACAGTGTCACGCAGCCTGACTCAACAATGATTGCAGCACTCTCTTATGGTTTTTTCTTCATGTACTGTGAGATGAACAGTGTCACTCAGCCTGACTCAACAATGCTTTTAGCACTCTCCTGTGGGTATTTCTTCATGTAGTGAGATGTACAGTGTCACGAAGCCTGACTCAACAATGATTGTAGCACTCTCCTGTGGTTATTTCTTCATGTGGTGAGATGTACAGTGTCACGCAGCCTGACTCCACAATGATTGCAGCACTCTCTTGTGGTTATTTCTTCATGTAGTTAGATGAACAGTGTCACGCAGCATAACTCAACAATGATTGCAGCACTCTCTTGTGGTTATTTCTTCATGTAGTGAGATGTACAGTGTCACGAAGCCTGACTCAACAATGCTTGTAGCACTCTCCTGTGGTTATTTCTTCATGTGGTGAGATGTACAGTGTCACGCAGCCTGACTCAACAATGATTGCAGCACTCTCTTGTGGTTATTTCTTCATGTAGTGAGATGAACAGTGTCACGCAGCATAACTCAACAATGATTGCAGCATTCTCTTGTGGTTATTTCTTCATGTGGTGAGATGTACAGTGTCACGCAGCCTGACTCAACAATGATTGCAGCACTCTCTTGTGGTTATTTCTTCATGTAGTGAGATGAACAGTGTCACGCAGCATAACTCAACAATGATTGCAGCACTCTCTTGTGGTTATTTCTTCATGTAGTGAGATGAACAGTGTCACGCAGCCTGACTCAATGCTGCTTGTAGCACTCTCTAGTGGTTATTTCTTCATGTAGTGTGAGATGAACAGTGTCAAGCAGCCTGTTACGTCCTCCTAACCAAACACACTAGCTGAGAGCAGTAAAGTAGAAGGAAAATACTTTTTAGGCTGAGCCTACTTCACAGCGCATACACTGACTATTGTGAGTCATATTGTGACTTACTAAACATATGGAGGGGCTTGGAGCACGCCCATTGCTTACCATTGGTTGGCTCCGTAGTCACTCATGTGTCTGCTCCTTATGAGTGTCCCAGCGTGTCAGTCTTGTATTTGTCCCTCCTGTGGTGCTGTCCTGCTTTACCTTCTCTTTGGTTGGCTGTAATCTCTGCTTTCACTCTTGTATTTCAACCACTATTTCTTTCTTCCATTGAGTGTTTCATGCATGTTTCCAAGCTGTCTCTCTCATGTACTTCTCTCCCTGTGCACTATGTGCTGCTCTCTGTCGGCATAGTGCTTCTACCCACCCCTCCGTGTTGTTCTCAGCCCACCTGCATCCTTCTACTCCCACTTTAATGTTCAGCACCCACCCACACCCTCGTATTGCTTTACTTCAATACTCATGTGGCTTTTCTACCTCTCCCTCCATTCTTGTGTTGCATTGGTGTTGCCCCCTCCCTCCCTGTGTTGCTTTGGCACCCCTCACTCCATTGTATTGCTTTGGTGTCCTACCCCCACCCCACCCTCCATCATTTAGCTTATGCACCCCCTTGTCTTGCTTCTGTGTTTCCCTTCCTCCTCTGTGGGGCTTCTGCCACCCCCACTAATTCCCTGAACCCCACCAAAGCTTGTTCTCAACTAAGGTCCTCTTTTTGTGTTCTGCTGTATGAATAGTCCAAAGTGTGAGTGTTCCTATTGCCAGCTGTATGTGCTATATATGTCATTGTGAACTCACCGCTTGTTGCCTTATACCTTATTTCCAGTCCTGGACATGTGTGATATTCCTATTGATTTAATACGCTTGCCTGCCACTTCACAGGTTGATCAAGACAAGAAATTAATTAATCAAATTCTTTAGAAAAAGCAAGCATTTCAAAGGAAAACATTAAGAATATATCTGTGATACTAGAATAATAATGTAGGGCATCTGACATTAATGGAAATATATGTTGTGTTGTGTTCTAATTAACATAGCCCACAAGTTGCATGTCTTTTTAGTACACTGTGTATGTAGTGTATTGCTGCTGTTTTTGAGTGTGCCACAAGATCATTACGAGCTCCAGGCATTCTCCGAAAGATAGCTGATGATTATCAGTTAATTATTTTAGGTTTTCAGATGCATTAGGTGTCCATTTTATTAATAAAGTACTCCATGGCAAACTATACGATGAAAAGAACGCCTTTTGGCTCCGTCTAGGCACTGCACACTGTAAACCGTGGCTAATGACGACTAGTAACCACAATGTAAAATTACAGAAAGCATGTTCAAACTATAAAAATAAGGCAACTCCATCCCCACTTACTTGCACATTTCATAAAGAAGCTGCAAAACAATCACGTAACATGCATCATGTCACTCCTGCCAATTATCAATATAGTTTTTTCATTGCATCACCGACTGGTGCAGTTAGTAATGGCATTATCTCAATATCATTATTTTTATTCATTATTTAATTTCTTTTAGGTTGCATTCTTGCCCTATTTGGTCATGAAATGAAATTCTTGTGTTTATTAAATAGCACAAAAGGCCAATCTTGGGTGTGTGCAGCTGTTTTCTAGTGACACACGAAGTAACAGTAGTTGTTGTAGTATCCAGGGTAATGTGCTGCATAGCTAAACACTCCATAGGTACCAAATGCGAGCTCTATTGGCCATGCCATCGCTTGTTTATCATGAATTTGGTTATTTGTAAGATCTGCATCAAATTTGCAGTTAAGCTCATTTACCTGTAGTAATTACATTGCTATAGCACAGTTACGTTTACTTGTTTGTGAATATGCATATTGCATTTTCTTTTAACTAATGGCTTTGTTATTTTTATTGTTAAGGATTAAATGATTGTAATGATTTTAATTAAACAATAACTCTGTGGAATACAATACAATACATTTCCACTATGAACTATATTTAGAACAAAGTAATAATTATACAACAAATAGAAACACATATAATTTATATTTGAACTGAAACACAATAAAGTAATTGAAAAATCATTATATTTTTACAACTATATTATTGAAAATGGTATTTAAAAAAAATCAATATTCTTAACAACAATATTACTTATCTAAAAAAAACTGGGCCTGATTCACAAAGGTAAACTTAAGTTTACAATTGTTTACGATTCACAAAGCTGTCTACGAATAGTATCTTTACTAGAGTGGAGTCTCCGGACATAAAACGACTTATCATTTTATGTGCGGAGACTCTATACTCCTAAAAATACTATTCATAAATCCAGATGAGAACAGCATTTGATCATAAACTACACAAAAGTGTAAGTTTACCTTTGTGAATCCGGCTCTACCTTCTTGACAACAATATTTCTGCATCACTATATTTTGGTATCACTATTTATTTGCCAAATTTCTGTCTCCCTATATTTACACCTCTATATTTTGGCCAGCCACCATCTGTGCTGCTATTTTATGTTTTGGCTGCTCAGAAAGATGGAGACCAATGGGAGTGTTGGTCCATGCATGTGCAATTGAGACTGGTCAAGGGTACAATCTATGATGTAACATGACTATCTTATGAATTTAAAGGCATGGTCTGCTGGGAGATGGATCACATGCATGAGGATACATGGCTATGCTTTGAAATTATTATCACATACATGTTCTGACGTGGCATGAATGGCCCTTGAACCACGTAAAAGTTACACTGTCACATAAATGCCCCATGAATATCTAAACATGGTATGTTTTCATATGAAGGCTCTATGGATTCAGACACAAAATGTGTTGTCACATTAATTGCAAATTACATGTCATAGTAATGTCACATACATTCAATTACAGGGAATGCTGCCACATGCATGTCTACCTTCTACTGACTGCTAACTTTTACCCCAACAGATTATTACGTCCCCATCAGCTTTCGCCGTTCAGTGTCACCAACGCCAACATCATCTGTTGAAAATGAACCTGTTGTCAAAGGTTATGGTACATTTTTGGTATCCCTGAATGGTTACATTTATTTAGACATTGTTCAGAGTTCTTTCGACCGCACAGCCTATCTTTGCTGAGCATTCTAACAGTGCTGTACTCTTCCAGAACTTTATCCACACAGACTGGCTCCATATTACAATGTTTACATCACCATTAAGACATGAACTGATGGTTTGATAAAAACAATTGAATTATATTTCTGTTGTTGTAATTTGTTTTCCCTTTAATGTTGTAAGGTGTTCAGAGGCAATGCCACTCTCTTGGAAGGGATATTTATGTTGATTTATTCTAGAGAATGACATTAAGACGCACAGAGTCTCAACTTATTCTGGAGAATGACATTTATGAGATCAGTGGCTCAACTTATTCTGGAGAAAGACAGTAATGAGATCAGTGACTCAGTTTTGGCTGAGGAATGCTCTTAATGAGATCATTGACTCAACTTATTCTGGAGAAGGTCAGCAATGAGATCAGTGACTCAACTTATTCTGGAGAAAGTCAGCAATGAGATCAGTGACTCAACTTATTCTGGAGAATGACATTTATGAGATCAGTGGCTCAACCTATTCTGGAGAAAGACAGTAAGGAGATCAGTGACTCAGTTTTGGCTGAGGAATGCTCTTAATGAGATCATTGACTCAACTTATTCTGGAGAAAGTCAGCAATGAGATCAGTGACTCAACTTATTCTGGAGAAAGTCAGCAATGAGATCAGTGACTCAACTTATTCTGGAGAATGACATTTATGAGATCAGTGGCTCAACCTATTCTGGAGAAAGACAGTAAGGAGATCAGTGACTCAGTTTTGTATGAGGAATGCTCTTAATGAAATCATTGACTCAACTTATTCTGGAGATCAGTGACTCAACTTATTCTGGAGAAAGTCAGCAATGAGATCAGTGATTCAACTTATTCTGGAGAATGATATTTATGAGATCAGTGACTCAACTTATTCTGGAGAAAGACAGTAATGAGATCAGTGACTCAACTTATTCTGGAGAAAGACAGTAATGAGATCAGTGACTCAACTTATTCTGGAGAAAGACAGTAATGAGATCAGTGACTCAATTTATTCTGGAGAAAGGCAGTAATGAGATCAGTGACTCAACTTATTCTGGAGAAAGGCAGTAATGAGATCAGTGACTCAACTTATTCTGGAGAAAGACAGTAATGAGATCAGTGACTCAACTTATTCTGGAGAAAGGCAGTAATGAGATCAGTGACTCAGGATATTCTGAGGAATGATCTTAATGAGATCAGTGACCAGGGCCAACTATAGCGCTGGTGGCACCCAGTGAGACAATCATTTTTCGCGTCCCCAAGACCGCCTTCTTGGATTCTCTCACTACAACCAGGGAACAATGCCCCTCATCTCTCTGATCATAAGCTATTGCTAAACACAGTGCACCCCATGAGGTCGGCACCCCCTCCACAGGTCAGCGCCTAGTGTGGCTGCACTGGTCCCACTGCCCTAAAGCCGGCCTTGTCACTGACTCAACTTATTCTGGAGAATTAAATTAATGAGATCAGTGACACAGCTTATTCTGGAGCAAGGCAGTAATAAGAAAAATGATTCAACTTATTCTGTAGAAGAGAAGTGATAAATCACATGAAACACTAAGTAATTGCCCTCTTGGATGCGGAAAGTGAGAATATTTGCATATTTCCTTCTGAAATCATGAACAGTGGCGTGACCAGTTATAAACAGTCCCTAGAGAAAGAAAAGAGGTGTGCGCCCTAACTGCTGTTTGAATTGTAAAATACAACAATAATTAGGTTTTGATGGGCCCTACATGCCTCTAAGCCCTGGTGCACTGCACCTACTGCACCAATGGATGCTATTCTCCTGCCCCTGATTGAATGGCCGGAAGAAAATAAGTTACTGCTAAACAAAGGGGACTATTTCAGGAGCCTCCGCAAATGACTTATGTACTGTTGGCTTCGATGGAGCAGGAATGTATATGACTGCTATGGCAGGAGAGTAGAAGTCTTCAGCTTAGCCAATAAAGATGTTTGTCAGCAAGTTAAGGTTTAGATTCTATAAATGAGGTCAAGTTGCAAAGTTTTCTTATGCTTTTATCAGCATACTATTACATTTTTCTTCTAAATTGAACATTAAAGATACTACTTGCCAGAAATATATTGTAAATTTACTGAGGTTCGTGTTACCAGTTTTTTAAAATATGCATAGAGAAGGCTTCCAAACCTGCTTAAAGTCTCAAATCGCTGTGACAAACCTGGGTCCACTACTCCCGTACATGACCTAGCTAAAGGTGAGAGTCCAAATGCCCGAAGAGGCTCCCAGACTGCTGGAGGGTTTTTGGTCTATTTTTTGTCCCACATTCCACATCCAAGTAGGGCTGTGGCAGTCTCTGCTACCCATTCACCTCCACCCATCTTTGCTTGAAATGAGTCTCTGAACACCTGAGGCAGCCATCAGAGAGTGGACAGGGTTCTTGCCTGTTTTTGGCCCTATGTGCCACATCCAAGTAGGGCCACTACAGTCTCTGATGTCTCTCACCTCTCCCCAGTTCGCCTGACCAAGGTACAACAACAATGATCAAAGATGAATTCAAAGATCCCACCTCCTTAAAAGGAAATATTCTGCCCAACCCTGTTCCTGACATCCCCCTGACCCCTACTTCACTAAAGGTTAATTCCTGAACACCCAAAGCAGCTTCCAGACTGCGTGAGGGTATTTTGGCCATTTTTCCCCCTGCAGCCCACATGGGTGGTATTCCAGATGCAATTTTTCAGCTGCTACTGCCTTGCTACACTCTCTCCCATAGCCTGCCTACGACCTGGGGTTGATCGTCAGTAAATGAAGGAATATGCTTGAGAGGGAGAAGAGGTTTCCTATTCTCTGACATATCTTTTTTTTTCGTCCCTGCACCGGTAAAACTACATTTGAAACTTTTTGCATTACAATGCTGCTTTGGTCCTGGTTCCTGACCATACCCGTTACTCAACCACTGTAGCTGTGCCTCTCACTGCGCCCCCTGTCAGACACCCGCCCACCCGTGATTTGTCTTCTGTCGGCTGCGAATTGAAGAGTCCCCCAACTTGGCTGGACAGGCTGCGGGGGTCCGGACGCTAATTTCCTGACCCTGGTCCTATTGTCCACTGCTGAACATCACCTGGTCCCTACAGTGCCACAGATTGCTTGCAATGCTGCAGTTCATTTTGTAACTCCAATACCAAAGTGTGTCCAATGCCCTGTCCTCTGTTAAGAGGTGCTGTACTCTTCCCCAGTCTCCCTCTCTACATTACACTGCATATGTACCTAGGGATCTGACCAAGGTACATGTGGCTTACACACTAGGCCCAGGGGATTTATAGCACTAGCTGGCCTTTTATCTGTGCTGCATTGTTATGTTATGTTATGTTATGTTCTGGTACTTGGAATTTGTAGAGCGGACGGCTACTCAATTGAGTGTCCTGGGGCTTAACAACCTAAGCGTGACTGACTGTGGGCTCTTAACTCGCTAAGTAGTGAGCTATTGCTGGAATAACCAGGTTTTCATGTGACTTCATAAAGGTGAGGAGGTACTGTGTCAGTCTTAGAGCCAAAGGGAGGCTATTCCAAAGTTGCGCTGCTTGCACCTGGAAGGAGCGGCCACAAATTTGTGTGTGGAGAAATTTAGGGGTACGGGCTAGCTGGAGCGCAGCGGATCTCAGAGCACCACGCGGGTGATAGAATTGAACTCTTTTCCTGAAGTACGTGACCCCAGTTCCGTGAAGTGACTTATAGGCTAAAACCATTGTTTGAAAAATGATCCTCTTGCTGAACCGGGAGTCAGTGCATGGCTTTAAGAAGGGGGGACATCTGTGTTCATTGGCCAAGCATAAGTATTGCCATGGCCGCTGCGTTCTGGACGACCTGTAAGCATGTCAGCAGGTATTCTGGTATTCCCAAATAAAGAACGTTAACGTAGTCCACCCTAGATGTAATTAATGTGCCTGGACCGTAGTTTTTTCGTGTGGTACCAACAGAAGGGGTAAGAACTGCTGGAGAATCATGAGCACTCCGAAACAGGAACCTGCTACAGCTTGTATTTGGGAGTTCATTGATAAATTATCTTCCAAACTGACTCCTAGGTTTTTAACTGTCTTGACCGAGGAGGTGGGGAGAGACATTTCCTGGGGCCACCAATTATGCGCCACACATTGTCTGTGGAAGACCAAAAAGAATAACCTCCGATTTGTCGGAGTTACTCTTAAGTTGGTGCAATTGATAAAGTGTTCTCCCTGGGGCAGGAAGGAAGGTAAGCACATTGTACATGAAGGAGCAAAGCTGCACTATAGAAAATCATAAGCCCCCCTGAAAGCAGTGTATTGATATTTTGCATATATAGTGCCCACCTATTCTAATAATGTTGTTCCCCTCTCAACCCCCTCCCTTAATGATGCTTTCCGACCATAGCAAAGTGTGGCAGTCTGAAACATTCCCACTCAAAAAAGCTTTTTACATTTTTGGGGGCCAACGAAAAGGAGAAATGAAGAATTCCTCCACATAAACAGGGAAGACACAAGAAAAGGCACTTAGTCTGCTGGACTTCAAAAACATGGAGTAAAGCACCTTCCCCCACCTTCCCTTGAATCAATAGCCCAAATGGACTCCAGCACAATCAAGGCCGTCCACCTTACACAACGACTCTAGGATTCACATAGGACAGATGCTGTTTCCCCAGCTCAGAATTAAACTCAATATTTCTGACAACGTCTCCACTCACTGAACAATATCTCACCCTCCGCAGGTATCACTGCCTATTATCCCCTGTTCACCTGCATGTTTTATACTGTAGGCAACAACCTTTCCCCACAAAGACCTTACTGCAAAGAACAACCACAATGATTTACCACCTACCCTAAACCCCATGAAGGTGTACTTCAGATTTACAGCCCTAACTCATGGAGCATCAACTATCCTAAAAATCTCTCTAATAATGCAAAAAATAATTTTAACAGCAGCATACCTAAACAACTTCTGGAAAAGGTAATAGCCACTATCTACTACAGAATGACCAACAGCAACAACAAAACCCACTGTCTTCTACTCAAAACCTCCGGCTAAGTACAGAAACATCTCCCTTCTCTACCAACAAAGTACTTAAACAATTAAAATTCCCTATGGAACTAAACTTTTCATACCCCCTCACTATGCTTTAGAGAGGAAATCTCAATTTCTATTTTAAGGACAGGGAAAATACTTATTTAAGTGACAGACCATCACCTCACCATCTTTGACTGACACTTCCCGTCACTTCTTGCTTCATTAACACAACATGGTCATTTTCCCAAAAACACCCCCCTCTCCACTACACCTTTCCATCAATACAGAATCTATTCGCCTCCATGACTCCACTACCTCACTAAGCACTTTTGCTGCACCCCTGACACACTAAGCACCTTTGCTGATCTCCTTGATGCACACCTTTGCCAAGTAATCACTAGAATAACTTCCAACGCGCCCACTCTAACCAATGACCACATGGAAACAAAACCCCCGGATGCACACTCTAGGCTTCACAGCGCCAGCACCAACTCAAGACCTTCCAACACTGTGCCTCCTATGAACACAATCCTTTCTCCTTATATAGACCCTAAACAGCCCCCACTAACCCTCTGCTTTTCTATCCTCCAAAACACTGTCCTCCCCTATAATGAAGCTCACTCGCCTTCTATAAATGCGATATCACTGCTCATCCACCCACTTTCAGAGCAGGTAGCCTTCCTGACATGCCTACCCAGCCCTTGAACTGAATAGAAAATAAACTTGATTCTCTAGCTGAAGAGTTAGACATGTTGCGGGCAAAAAAGGACCTCTCGATTTAGGCCAAGTTAACCTATCTCACTTAGTATAGAGAGATGGTCTCCCCAAAAAGGTTCTCAAACTGCCAGTCATCACGCCCATTAGGCCTCCATTCAATTGAGTTGTTCGTACCACAGACACCACCAAGGTCAAAACCCCATATCCTCTCTGGAAGCAAGTGCACTCAGCGAATACTATATCACAATGACCCCAACAATAAATCCCTCAATCACCTTACCTATACCACCTGCTCAATACATCAGCATTCAGACACTGCATACCACAAACAATAGTTCTAGCTTCCTAAAATGCATGCTCCTCAACTGCACATCAGTAGATAAACACACTACAGAAATCGCTGAAACTATGCTTGCTAACTGAATAGATATTGCATTCTTCACCAAGACCTGGCTTTAGGAACACAAATCCCCTATTCTAGACTTGCTCACATCACCTGGCTACATCATCATTAGACAGGACAGACCAGGCCGAATAGTTGGTGGGCTAGCAATCACCCACAAAGAGGAAACCCAGTGTATCACCCTAAAGGCCTCGAAGTACTCAACCTTAGAATACCTCTCCTATCAAGCCCCACACCATCTACCACCCTCTTGTTGATCGCACCCTCTTCTAAGAAGAACTAACTGATCTACTAACACAGTTCTCCTTAACTAACATTAAGGACATGTGTTTTGGTGACTTCAATGTTTAATGGAACAATCAATCAATCAATCATGCCATTTGTATAGCGCACGACTCACCCGGGAGGGTCTCATGGTGCTTGGGGGGAGGGGTATGCTACTGCTCGAACAGCCAGGTCTTGAGTTGTTTCCTGAAGGCGAGATGGTCCTGGGTCAGCCGAAGGTGGATGGGGAGGGAGTTCCAAGTCTTGGCAGCCAGGTAAGAGAATGATCTTCCTCCGGCGGTGGCTCTTCGGATGCGTGGTACGGCTGCGAGGGCGAGGCTGGTGGACCGTAGCTGGCGGGTGGGTGTGTAGAAGGTCAGGCGGTCATTGAGGTACTTGGGGCCCAGGTCGTGGAGAGACTTGTGTGCGTGGGTGAGGAGCCGGAACGTGATCCTCTTGTCGATGGAGAGCCAGTGCAGGTTCCTCAGGTGGCTGGAGATGTGGCTGCGTCGGGGGACATCCAGGATGAGTCGGGCAGAGGCGTTCTGGATGCACTGGAGTCTTTTCTGTAGCTTGGCTGTGGTTCCGGCGTAGAGGGTGTTTCCGTAGTCCAGTCGGCTGGTGACGAGTGCCTGGGTGACAGTCTTCCTGGTCTCGGTCAGGATCCAGCGGAAGATCTTGCGAAGCATACGCAGGGTGTTGAAGCACGATGAGGAGACGGCGTTGACTTGTCTGGTCATCGAGAGGGAGGGGTCCAGGATGAAGCCCAGGTTGCGTGCGTGGTCGGTTGGCTTGGGTGCGGTGCCCAGGGCTGGGGGCCACCAGGAGTCGTCCCAGGCAGAGGGCGAAGATCCCAGGATGAGGACTTCCGTCTTATCCGAGTTCAGTTTCAGGTGGCTGTCCTTCATCCACTCGGCGACATCTTTCATCCCTTCGTGTAGGCAGGTTCTGGCCGTGTCGGGGTCTCTGGTGAGGGAGAGGATCAGCTGGGTGTCGTCGGCGTAAGAGATGATGTTAAGGTTGTGCTGGCGTGCCATGGCTGCGAGAGGTTTCATGTAGATGTTGAAGAGGGTGGGGCTGAGTGAAGATCCTTGCGGGACGCCGCAGATGACTTCGGTGGCCTCGGAGCAAAACGGGGGAGGCGGACTCTTTGTGTTCTTTCGGCAAGGAACGAGAAGATCCACTCCAGTGCCTTCTCTTGGATACAAATGTAGCTGAGGCGCTGGACTAGGGTGCAGTGGCAGACCGTGTCGAACGCAGCAGAGAGGTCCAGGAGGATGAGGGCCACTGTTTCCCCCTTGTCGAGCAGGGTCCGGATGTCGTCGGTGGCTGCGATGAGGGCGGTCTCGGTGCTGTGGTTGGCTCTGAAGCCGGACTGCGAGGGGTCGAGGGATCCGTTCGTCTCGAGGAAGGCGGTCAGCTGTCTGTTGACGATCTTCTCGATGACTTTAGCAGAAAAAGGGAGGAGCGAGATGGGGCGGAAGTTTTTGAGATCGGTGGGGTCCGCTGTAGGTTTCTTCAGGAGGGCGCTGATCTCGGCGTGCTTCCAGCTCTCCGGGAAGGTGGCGGTGTTGAAGGAGGCGTTGATGATGTTCCGGAGTTGGGGTGCGATGGTGGAGTCGGCCTTGTTGAAGACGTGGTGTGGGCAGGGGTCGGTCGGTGATCCAGAGTGGATGGTGTTCATCGTGCGGGCTGTGTCTTCGGTGGTCATCGTGGTCCAGGTGCGAAGGGTGGCGGTGGGGGGCGTTGGTTCGACGGTTGGGTGCCTGGGTGGGGCGCCGAAGCTGTTGTGGATGTCGGCGATCTTGCGGTGGAAGAACGAGGCGAGGGAGTCGCAGAGGTCTTGTGACAGAGTGATGTCGTTGGTGCCGGTGCTGGGGTTGGAGAACTCCTTGACGATAGTGAAGAGCTCTTTGCTGTCATGGGCGTTGTTGTCCAGTCGTTCCTTCAGGGATTTCTTCTTGGTGGTGCGGATGAGCTGGTGGTGCTTGCAGGTAGCGTGTTTGAGGGCGGTCATGTTGTCGGTGGTCCGGTCGAGGAGCCAGGCTTTCTCGAGGGTGCGGCAGGTCTTCTTGGAGTCCTTGAGGTCGTCGGTGAACCAGGATGCCTTCTTGCTTCTGGGTCTGCTGGGAGGGTTCTTTAGTGGCGCGAGGTCGTCGGCGCAGGCGGTCAGCCAGTGTGTGAAGTTGCGGGCTGCTTCGTTGGGGTCCGTTGTGTTGGCGGGTGGGCTCTGGCTGAGGGAGGTGGTGCGCTGGTCTGCGGAGATCTTGCTCTAATTCCTGTGAGGTACCTGTTGCGAGTCGTGGTGGGTCGTGGATCTTTTGAAGCTGAAGTGGACGCAGCCGTGGTCGGTCCAGTGGAGTCCGGTGGTGTGGCTGAAGGTGATGTACTTGCTGGAAGAGAAGACGGGATCAAGCGTGTGGCCGGCGTAGTGGGTGGGGGTGTTGACCAGTTGCTCAAGTCCGAGGTTGGTGAGGTTTTCCAGCAGGGCGGTGGTGTTGCGGTCCTTGTTGTTCTCCAGGTGGAAGTTGAGGTCCCCGAGGAGGATGTTGTTAGTGTATGGGAGGGCGTGCGGGCTGATGAAGTCTGTGATGTCTTCGCTGAATTATGTGCGTGGTCCCGGGGGTCTGTAGACAAGGGTGCCTCTGAGGGTCGTCTTAGGGTCGGTGTGAATCTGGAAGTGGAGATGTTCGGCTGCGGCGAAGGAGTCATTGCGTCGGTCGTGATGCGGATGGTGTTCCTGTGGACGATGGTGATGCCACCTCCGGTCTGGTTGATGCGGTACCTCCTGATGATCTTGTACCCGTCCGGGATGGCGATGGCGATGTCGGGTGCAGAGGAGGCGTTCATCCAGGTTTCCGTGAGGAAGGCGACGTCCGGTGATGTAGCGTCGAGGAGGTTCCAGAGTTCCACGGCGTGTCTGTAGACGGAGCGGGTGTTGATCAGGATGCACTTGAGGTGGTTGCTGCTGGTGTTTGTCTTGGCGGGTGCGGGGCAGGTTCGGAGGCAGGTGAACTTGCAGGTGCAGCAGGTGAAGGGTCCGTGGGTGCGTCTCGGGGTGGCTCGGCAGCAGGCGTGGGTCCGGCCGGCATTGAGTGCGTTGAGAGTGGCGGCGTTGTAGGTCAGTCGGGTCGTCTTGCCTTGGCGGGGAGGGCCAGGGGTCCTGGCGCTGGGCGCGGGCCAGGCGCGGAAGGGCGCAGACGGGCTTACCTTTGGTGCACCTTCGGTGCTCATTCGGCGCTCCCGCTGCGCGCGTCCGCTGCGCGGTCGCTCTGGGGGCGTCATAAGTAAGGAGCCGGGAGGGAGGAGCAGCTGGGTGGCGGGAGCGGGGCGGCGAATGGAATCACAGGGGGGCGGGGCCGCAGGGAGGCAGCGGCGGGAAATTCCAAGAAGCAGCTGGCAGCGGGAAATTCCCAGGAGCAGCGGGAAATTCCCAGGAGCAGCGGGAAATTCCCAGGAGCAGCGGGCAGCGAGCGAAGGAATCTGCCGGCAGGAGGCGGCAAAGGCAGGCAGCAGCGGCAGCAGTGAGTGGGACGACCAAGCCCTGTGGAGGGCTGAGCGGTCACACCGCTGTGATGGAACATCACAGAAGACAGCACAGTCCCTAATCTAACCAACCTTCTAGAAAAAAATGACTTTAAACAAAGCTGCGACAAACAATCCCATAATAAAGGCCTCATTCTAGATGCGCTAATCGCCCTTCGGTCTGACATAACAATCGACTGGTAAGACCAACATCTCGTACCATACAATTTGAAGACACACCCCATATCCTACTAGCCCAATCTACCAAACCTACGCATTTGGCTAGGAACATCAAACAACTCCCAATAATGGAATTGTAATTTGGTATCAGTGCCCAACTATACTCTCAACCCCTCCCTTACACAGTTGATAACCACTATGTTGACTGGTGTACTTGACCGAGTGGCACCCCTCAAACTTAAACGAACTAGAAAAATCCAATCTAAATACTGGCTCAACTCAGATCTTTGCAATAAGAGTAGACAACTAAGATAATAGGAAAGTATATGGAGACAGAATCCCTTACTGGCACACCTCTCACTCCTTTAAGAAACACATCTTTATAGAAAGAGCCTCTTTATTCTGCAACCAACCTGACCACGCAGAGAACAGAACCAGGGAGCTTTTGAACATAATTAAACAACAAACTACACTTGACTCCCACAAATGAAAAAATAGCCATAAACAAACAGTGTGAAGAAATTTCTAACTTCTCCACTGATTAAGTTGCAGAAATTTAGATACCCTAATCCAAGTTGCAAGTCTGACATCCCTACCCACCTGCTTCAATGACGCACATCCCACTATCTAAGCTCCCTGTCAATATTTAACTAACTACCTAAATGCCAAGGTCAAACATTATATCCTTGAACTGAAAACAAAGCTAACTGGTCTGACTTCAAGCTAATGACAGAAAGAGAAGTCTTCAATATAATTGCAAACTTGAAGCCCACATCCCACACTACTGATGCCTTCCTATTCACACAAGCACATACCTCACTCTCCTCAGCCCATGTACCCGACTCCTTTAACCTAGCCCAAGACACACCCATACTCAAAAAGCCTGGGGTGGACCCCAATGACCTCAGTAACCTCAGGCCTTTTACCAACCTCCCGTTCCTAGCCAAAACGATGGAGAAGTGCATCCTACTAAACTCAACCAAGATATAGACAAATTCAACCTCCTTGACACCATCCTATCAGGATTCAGGAAAGGCTGTAGCACAGAAACCTTCATGCTCAATATTTCTGATGACATTCACAGAATCTTAGATGAAGGTGACGCCTGCCTCCTAATCTTACTGAACTTCTCTATGGCTTTGAAACAGTACATCACCCAAACTCACTTGAGAGACTCAAGAACCGCACTGGTATCAATGGCATATGATTGAGATGGTTCACATCCTACCAGCAATACTGTTCGAAACAAAGAAAATGCAACAACTTTATTTTGAAAGCTACACATGGTCCGCGTGGTGTACTGTAAGTGTCAATACTCTCCCTATCCCTTTTCAGTCTCGTCATGGAACCCCTCACAGTTATTGTCACCTAAACAGGTGTCAAATATCACCTAGATACGGATGACACCCAACTAGTTAATTAACTATTCTCTGTCTGTAAAATCTGTCTCCATGAATTTGTTATTATTGTCTTTAGACCGTTAATGTTTTTATAACTCTGCTATTTTTATCAATGTATTAACCTTTTTTTACTTGCTAAACAAGTACCATGGGATACTTTTTATTTGAGTGTATTTTATGGATTCTATAGTGCACTGTCTTTTGTGATTGACTGTAAATTTAATTGTATTTTAATTTTTTGTGTATGTCTTGCTTTTATGAGTAATTACTCGAATAAAGCACTATTTGAATTGAATTGAATAGACACACAACTATACTACAAAGTTAAATGACCCATTGACATCCTATATCTGAATGACACTCTAATAAAAATATAAACATAGCTAAACATTAGCCACTTAAATCTGAGCCCCAACGAAACGTAACTACTACTCTCCTTCCCCCAAAAAAATCTACCAATAAAATGATGGTTTAAGAATTTGGACCCTCTAAACTGTTCTCTCACACTATGTAACTCCATAAATTCCTTGGGCATCACTGTGGACAAAAACAAATTAATGAAGGAGAACATAAACTCAGCCAAAGAGCACCATGATTGTCAATGCAATTACCACCAGCAAAACCAATACCACCACAGTCACTACAACTACCACAACTATCATGATCCTTACATCACTACTATTACGGCCAACACCACAATATCAATAAACACCAGCATCATCACCACTACCATTACTGTCATCATTACATCATCACTATCATAACCTCAACAACCATTACAATAACCACCACCACTGCCAACAATACCTATATTACCCCCAACATCATGATCACCCCCACCACTACCATCATTTCCACCACCACTACACACAGAGCTGGTAGGAGAGCATTAATAAGCTAATGCACAAATAAGATAAGGAAGCAATTATGTTTTCAAGTGTTAGCTAATTCAACCTAGATCTATTTTCTTTGCCAATGATTTTTATAATCTATTTGTTAGTAGTAAAGATCAAGATAAGACTTTATAAATATCCATTTACTTATGCACATTTTTACAGATTCATAACTATAATTCAGATTAATTCCACTGGCAAAACAATAGTGGTGCCAATGTCTTAACTCCAGAGAAGAGCACACGATTATAGCCATAGGGTCTGGACTTGGCTGGGCCAGGACAGCCCTTACTTTGTTTGCGCTCCTCCCAGAAGATTCTGATACCAGGCAGAGCCAGCTGGTTGTTGTAGTTTTAGGTTGCCGTGGAGGACTTGCTCTGCGTTTCTAGATGAACATTTCAAGAGGAGGTGTTGTTTTCCTTCTTGAAGATCAATACAAGTATTAGTGAAGAAGCACTTTGCAATCACATGTCAGAATAAGGGTGAGGTGGGCACTTGAACATATTATAATGATAATGTTTTAGAGTAATGTTTGCACCTCTGAAATGTATTGGAGCAGCAAGGCTAGAGGCAGATTTAAATGCAGGCCCGGAATGTAGTAAATTACAACTCAAGGTTTGGAGAAAGCAGGTGTTCCATCAAGTTGTACCCTCCTTCAAGATAAAAAAACACACTTCTTTCCAATACTATGAGGTCTGGCATGGTACCAAGGAGCATTTTTTTCTTCTGAGTAGCAAACCATGGAGGAACATATTACACAACTGCATACCGCTCTGCCACAGCTGCTTTTAGGCCTGAATGAGTGAAACTCACATGCTTTAAATGTGATATGTTGTGATATACAAGAGAACACTTGACTCACCCATCCATAGTGTTCAGTCAGTGTTTTCAACTTAAATTACCCACAGGGGGTATCAGAATATACAAATGACCACTCAGTCTTAGCTTATGGTAAATCAAAGACATTTGTGAACACATTTACCCCATGGTGTGCGGTTCTTTTATACATGTTTGCTGTCCCTTATCACCACATGTTTCATGGTAATAAGGGAGAGTACAAACTGTATATTTGACCACCTATTCGAAATCATGTAGGTGTTCAAATGGCCAAGGACCTCTGACTACCCTTAATCCATCAGGCTGTTATAGGGCTATGTCAACAATCGAGACAGAGTAGTCACCATCAATGACATAGTTAAGGTCCTCCTATTAGGCAGGCGGACATTCAATTTGACAGAGAGGGTACTGCCACACTGCTGTGTCAAACTCTAAATCTTGAGTGGTGCTTGCATTGTCCAATAAATGTATTTCAGCCCTGATGAAGTATCGATCCTGTCTAGAACAAATCTCTCTTCTGAGAAATGTGGTACTATTGAATAAGGGGATGTTAACCCTGATTATAAATCTTAGTACTTGCCACAAAAAACATATTCATTCTACTGAGGAAAGTTACTCTCCATTAAAAGCATAGGTGCCTTTAGAGAAGTGTTGCTCTTTCTTAATAAATGCTAAAAGGCCTACCCGCTATGCAGAGAAGCACTGGTACATTCAGGTCCTACTGAAAAGTGATGCATTGCCTAATTAATGTATGGAAGACACGCCGAGATTTGTGGATCCTAGTTTCAAAAATGATAATAGACTTATAGCATTGTCCAGTAACTAAAAAGGCCACATCTATCATCACTGTAAATAGCAATTAGCTAATTGCGATTTTCTGAGAATCTCAATTAGTCACTATTCCTAATATATGAAACTACATGAGTTTCATTTAGCGAATCCTAGTCAGTCACAAATCGGCCTCCCTCATGAGTATTAATAAGGTAGTTCGCAATTCGTGACCCATTAGGAATCTCTAGTATAATGGGGAAGGTGGCCTGCTGGGGTCAGCAGACCACCATGTCCTGCTTGCTTTTAAATAAAACAATATTATTTTTGTTTTAAATGCAGATCGTTTTCTTAAAGAAAAACAGGTTGCATTTAAAAACGTTTACATTTAAAAAAAATTAAGAGCAGGCAGTGGTCCGTAGGACCGCTGCTCCTCTGAAAAAAACGTTTTTGCTACCATTCCCATTTGCGAATGGGTTACCACCTACTTGAAGTAGTTAGTACAATGCAAATGTTTTGCAACCGCATTTGGGTCGCAAAACATTCTTACTTTCCGATGCAATTCGGTATTAGGAAGGGACGCCCTTAACACGGCCCACCCTAATACAAAATCGGAATGTACTCGCAGTTCCAAATAACATGTTACCGAATCGCAAATTGGAATTTATACATACCAAAATGCATTTTACGGGTTAAAAACGACAGGATTCTGCAAATTGGGTAAGTGCATGATACATGCAGCCCTTAGACACTTGACTGAGAAGAGTTTTGGTGTTTTTATCTAGGAACCCGAATAGATATTTCTATTTTAAGCCCTTGTCCGGTTATAATCACGAATATCCATACAACGGCATAGTAATCATATCCATATTCAGTCGTAGCACATGCTGTCACATTAAGCAAGGCTACTTCCCCGGCCCCCTAGAAAGCACAACGAGTTCTCTAAACAAAACCAAACCTCCAGCAACCTGGGAAATCCCCCTTGATTTTGTTTTGATTTCGTCCTAGGACTCCTGTAAAGCACTGTAAGAACAGCCAGTTCTTAGTGACATCTTTATTGACGTCTTATGTCCAACCTTACGTCAAACCCGGCACCTTTCAGGTATAAATATACCAACGTTGCCTTAAGCAAAGACACAGTGGTGGTTTTGGTTTGGTTTTGCCCGAGAGCCCAGCTGATGCGAGAGACCACGGACGCTGCCCCTCCTCTTTGACGCACTGAGAGAGATGCTGTCTTTTCTCCTGCCGAGAAATCCAGCTCCAGTGTTTCCAGATACCTTCGCGGGTTACTGGGATATCGAGTCCTGAGAGAAAGATACCAGACCTCCTGCTTTCTATGTACCCAGGTACGGAGCTGACTAAACCCTTAAAGAGAATTCTTGAGTCAGATTCTTGGCAAACCAAACTTAACTTAAACTGCTACTTACTTACTCCTTCCCACTTATTAGGCTTAGGTCAGGTACACCGGGGTAGGCGTATTTAGAAGCACCAGTTGAGTACGATTAGTCAATGTATATATGTATGTATATATTTTATCTATTTTAAAGTATCATATGGCTAAGAAACCATATCAATGCTTTTTACAGTATTATTATATAATCCTCCTTTTACTGTACGCACTTTACTTTACTATGAGTATTGCAATTGTGGCAATTCATTTCTCTTGTATGAGGAAGTAGACTGCTCAATAAATTACACCTTTTATTGAAAACGCCCGTCTCTCTTTTCTCTGCAATCTGCTGAAACTAAGTACGCATATTTGACTGAGTGAAATAGCTGTCTTTTGTTTTCTCACGACTCTAGAGATACACTCTTATTTCGTGGGAGCAAAGTTGTCATGTTTTATGGTTGTCAGAAGCTAATCCGTTCTTGTCTATTCAGGGAGGTTAAACTCCTCCTCGTTTATTCGAGAAAGTTTCTAGTGACCTCTGAGCTAGCAGGCAAACCTTAAGTCTAATATAGTCAGTAGAGACCTAGATGACCTCAGTCCTACGTCTACACTACTGTTTATATTATTCCAAAGCGCAGAGCCTATTGGGAATATAGGAACTACACTACATGGTGCCCAACGTTTGGTAAGGCGATAAATCTAACGCAAGACGTTAGAATAACTCAGACGTGCTTTTTCACACAGACCCTTTTCCCGTAAATACTCCAAAAGACGTCTGGAGTGGGTAAAAGGTTAAAATCCGCCGGAACTTAGTAGGAAGAGATTTCTATGTATAGTTCTTGGTTTAGTCAACGTTGAAGGATACAGTGTTCCAAAATATTGTGCACCTAATCTTTGTTTCATTGGAAACCTGCTCTGCAAACTTTCATTAAAACAATGTCAACTAATGGCAACAGCAATGAAACCGGTGAAACTGCAGTAGATGCGAATCAACGGGGTTTCGATGTTACAGGGTTTAATGAAAATGAACCGGGTGCAATTATCATCCCGGAACACATAAGAAAAACTATAACTCTTAAACTTATAGAAAATGGACTAACACAGAGAGGTGGTATAGTCGTATTCGTAATTGAGGCACACGAATATCGGCAGACAGAGGTATTCTATTCATGGATAAACTTTCCAGCAGCAAACGCTGTCACACACGAATTCCACTATTACAAAATAGAGGACCCTCCGGATGAGTACACTCCTTTCGAGGAGGTGGAAATCCCATTAAAATACCAAGAGCACCTGCTCTGGTTTAAAGGCGCCCTAAAACATAATAATCACATCACCAGGCTCGGTCCACTAGGTAGACCAGGAGCAACGTGGCCGGTTCTAGCCAGCCACATACCACATCCTGACATTAATAAAATGTCAAAGAAAGAACTCTTAGTTAAAATAAAAGAATTAACACAGGCATATAGAGAGTTAGTTCAATTGGCAACGGAGGATATAACTATCCTCCAGAAATTGAAAGAAACAGATATAGCAGAACAACCATTTGAACTTACCAGAATCATAGAAAAATCCTATGAAGATCTAGGAAGAGATAGTTTGGGTGGGAAACCAGTAAAACCCCAACTAACTGAAAATCCTGAAAAGATATTTATTAAAAATAATCTAACTACTCCAAAAAAGAGCTGGGATGGAAATAAACAATCCACTTCCAAAGAAAAAAGATTCCAGTCCAGAGGGAGGTCTCCTCGACGGAGAGAAAGATCTCCGGACCAAGGACACAAGTCTCCCCAGAGGGAGCCCTCTGAGAAAAAAAACAACCTTAGAAATAGGGATAATTTGAAGAAACCTGATAGATATCAAGATATTGATACACGTCCCTCCCGATCTTTTCAGACTTCCTCGCAGAAATTCGGAAAGAAGAGGACAGTCAGAACACAGGGAAGAGCACGTGAAGTCCAAAGACAAGGAACCTGCTCATCAAAGTAAAAAATTACGATTTCCAAAAAAGAAGGTAGCCAGTATTAAAATAATCAAACATGCCGAGGATACTGAGGACACAACTGAAAAACGGAGAGTGGGCCCAGACAGTGCTAGACAGCGCAGCAGAAATGACCATAGCTCGCAAGATCCTGATGAATCATCTGGAGACAGTGGACAAGAATGAATACATTCAAGTGGAAACTACAGATAGCAGAGTTAGCAAACCTCATAAAATATACGAGATAACATTACGTATAGAGGGAGATAAGACTAGGAGAGTAAGGGGTCTATTTTGGGATAACCTTTCAAAAGGCTATGACATCCTTTTAGCTGAGAAAGACTGGCCACCAGAGTTTGTCAGGGAGTGCCCACATGGCGAAGAAATGATTATGCCTGCCTTCTCAAATCATATTCCAATTCATAGAAAATATACACTTGCAAGAAAGTGGGCGGTAGCCCAAGCTCCTGCATTATATAAAAATCATGTAGGATGGGATGAGGACTCTCCTCCTAACAAAATCTAGTTAAAATGTCAACCGACTGCACAAAGGCAGTACCCAATTAAGCAAGAAGCTAAAAAACAAGTCAGGGAGATCTTAGATCAACTTGAATACCAGGGGGTGATTGAAACATGCACCTCACAAATGAAGAATCCTTTGTTTCCTGTCTCCAAGCCAGACGATTCATATCGTCTAGTTTTGGACTACAGACACCTTAACTCATGTTGCAAGACATTTGCAGTACAAAATTCACATAGTGCAGCACTAATGAATAACATCGTGCGCAAAAAATAAAAAACAACATTAGACATCTCTAATGGATTCTTTTGTCAAAACATTGCACCTGAAAGCAGGTATTTGACCGCTTTCTCAATAATGGGGTCGCAGTAACATTTCTGTCGACTCCCACAGGGGTTCAAGAATAGCCCAGGTTTATTCTCAGCAAGGGTAACAGAGTTACTACAAATGTATGATGATGAGGCATTATCTTATGTCAATGACATCTATCTAACAGACGATGACTTGGATACTCACTTGAAAAGACTGAACTCCATAATACTTGGGTTCGCAGCAGAGGGTTACAAATTCAACTTTAAAGAGGCAAGAATTGCCCATCTAACTGTCCTGTTTTTAGGATATGAATTATCAAGTGAAGGCAAAAACCTAGCAGACAATTTCTTAGAGAAATGCGCTGTACTCCAAGCACCAAAAACGCTGAAGAACTTACAATCAATACTAGGTTTCCTGAATTTCGGAAGAACTTACATTCTAAATTATGCAGAGAGGATTAAACCTCTCTATGAACTAATAAAACCTGATTTTAAACTAATCAATTGGACTCAAAAACACACAGAAATTTTGAGATCATTGCAAACAGACATGTTAGCTAAAACAAAATTGCAAACTCGCGACAATACACGCATCCTTGTAATTCGAGTCATCCCAGGAAGATGCGGATTCACGTACCAGACCTCTAATGAGGGAGAAACGGTACCAATAGCTTACAAATCACATTTGTACACACAAGCTGAAAAATTATTCAGTCTTACGAAAAACATTGTAAATGCGGTTCAAACAGCTGTAGCAAAAGAAAGAGCCCAAGCCCAAGGCAGATAGATAACTGTTTTAACAGCAGAATCAGCCTTCGAGGCATTAACAAGCCCACGCAATTTAACTACCGTGGCATTAGATCCAAAATGGGTACAATGGGAAAATTCTCTTGCTACAAAAAAAGGGAAATACTATTTTGACCCGAACATGAAAAAACTGAAAGATCTAACATATGAAAAAGAATATCCTCTGCCAATCGAAATTCTGCCCATACAACTTTACGCCTGTGTAATATATACAGACGGATCTGCTCAACCCTCAATCTGGGGAAAGCAAGCTTACAATGCTACGTGTGAGGTTGTTAAATGCCGGTGGCACGGAGGTAAATTGAGAACACTGGTAACCATGTCTCAATCTGTAAAAGACAAATCAGATCAACGAACTGAATTATTGGCTTTAAAAATGGCGCTCGATATTGCTCATCGCGAATTCCCGACACTAATAGTGTGCGATTCGCATTACTGCGTCAAATCCTACAATAATGACTTGCAGAAATGGGTTTAAAACGGTTACAAAGATGACACAGGTACCACAATCAAGCATAAAACGCTTTAGGAACAAGTAGTTCTTTTACAGAAAGAACTACAAAAGACTCACGTGATGCATACACTGAGTCATCAGCGTGATGGCGTTCACGTTGCAGGGAATTCATTGGCTGACACAGCCACAGCGGAAGCCACTAAACAGGCTTCCGTAGCTACAAAAAAGCGTTCAGAAAAATACATAGACGGGGAAACCATGCTGGCAGTAAAAACGTCTTCAAAAGGCGACTGTGCTGCACTACCCGTGAATTATCCACTCAATTATACATACATAATCGATGCAAACTCCATTCCTTTTGCTCGAATCCCTGGAGTGGGGGATAGAGTAATTCCAAACACGAACAGGAGTATCTTCTTGATTCAAGAAGCACACATGGGTGAGGGTCTAAGACACCAGACGATCAACGAATCACTGAAAGAATTACAATCAGAATACTGGTGGCCAGGGATGAGCCTGCAAAATTACAAATTTGCAAAGGATTGTCCAAACTGCAATCGAGATCGCAGTAGTGAACCGGCAAGAGTAGTGCCAGGACCCCTATTAGAAAGCATAAGGCGATCTATACGCATAATCAAACAGGAGAAATGCGTCCCAATGTATATTATTTAGGACTAGATTCACTTAAAATCTAGGCCCCAGCGCTCGGCTGACGCCAGAACTGTTATAAAAGATTTGCGAGTCTATATCGGCACATACGCAATTGGCATGCTACATTCTGACCAGGGTCCTGCTTTTAGCTCTCGAGCTTATAAGGAGGCCATGACCAGCATGGGCATTGCATTGCGGTACTCTTGTCCCTTCCATCCTGAGGGAAACGGGATTGTGGAAAGAAAAAACGAGACATAAAGCAATCTATAACGGCGAGGGTATTAGGTTCGGCTGATGGGTGGGTCCAACATTTAACAAGCGTCCAACGTAGTCTTAACAATCTGCCAAGAAATTCTCTAAAAGGTTTCAGTCCGTACGAACTATTGTTCGGTACTAGAATGCATATTCAGGACTTAGATAGTCAGACTTCAGTGGTAGAAGGAAAATGCTTTGATATCAAAGATCGTTTGGCTATTTTACAGGACTTAAATGAAACAAGAAATGACCTGAGCAACATAAAGCAAAAACAGCAGCCAACAGCCACTGAAGATAAACCACCTGTCCCAGCAAGGCCTGTCTGGATTCCAAAGATTGGGGATCTGGTCAGATAGAAAATCCCGGTGAAGAAGGAATTTGGGCCTTCTTACAGAAAAGCAGTACCTGTCTTAGCTGTCAACGGAACAAGATCAGTTGTACTACCGCCCTTTGCTGGTAAAAATGAGAACTGAGTTGTATCCATCGACCTGGTAAATCCACAATCATGTGGCCAATAATAAGTAGTAGGCCAAGTGGACTCCCAAGAAATAGAAGAACACCAAAGTTTGCTACAATACAAGAGGTTCAAACTGAGAGACTAATCACATTTGATAAACCTACAGTGAATCAAAAAGGACTATGCAACAAAGCCATGGAACTTATACCTCTTAAAACCCAAATTGCAACAGTTCGTCAAGAAACACCTGTCTACAACGATGTAGCCACAGACTATGCTAATGAAACAAAGAAAATTCCAAAAGAAAATGAAAATCCGGAAGCGATTCCAACAATTGACAGAACTGCATCTGGCTACTTCATCAATTTCGATGACTTTTCTGAGGATCCAAGCGAGCCTGAAGAAACGCCAACAACAAAAACTTTTAAAAACAAAGTAACTGAACTCTTTCATCAACTCAAAGAAACATGTCTGATTTCTCCATGGATTGAATTTTGGATTGTGTTAGGTGTACTTTTCCTCCTGCTTTGGCTCATCATGGTTATTTGTTTGGGAAAATTCATTGAGGGAAAATACAGTACAATGGACAAAGCAAGTCAGAACATCAACTTGGTCCTAAAGCCACACAAGTCATCGCACATCGAGAAAAGAGAACTATCATCAGTGAATGTCACAGCCAATCCAATACCCGGTGGGGTAGCTTGGGACAAAACAGATTACGAAATTTATGGCCCGGTCAAGCTCTTGAAGTATTCACACCAATTTAAGGTTTCATTAAGTGACTTTGTAAAACCGAACACATTCTCCGATGATTGGGACTTTGAAAGTATTAATGATATGATGTCAGATTCAGTTATGTCAGCAAAATTTACAGAACATGATTACTAACAGGGTTCATCTAATTATGAAGAAATGTACTGCTACAACCCCTTTGCACATCATTATTTGCATAAATCTGCTCAACCTAGAAATGTTTTCATTTATAATCAATGGGAACATTGTGCAACTCCACCAAAAGGCAGTTCAAAAACATTTTACGAGAAATTCCCATACTTCTCAGGGTTTAACACAAGTGATGCAGAAACGTTTTATTTCAAACTGTTAAATAAGACAGGGGTAAAAACAATGCTGACAAACACTAAATTAATCTATTCGGAAACATTTTATGAAAAAATGACTACATTTGGTTTTGATTTTTGGAAAAACAACATTGAAACAAAAACAATCTGGGGTACCAATGATTGGCAGGTCCAAGGTATAGAATCATTATTTAGAGCCTGCATGATCCCAGAATAAATTATATTCTTGAATGGCACAATTCAACAGACAACCTGTCTTGGCCTAGCCAACATAAAAGACTTAAACAAACCGTCTATTCCAAAGCCAACACCTGACAGTAATAGCACTACAGATGTTGAGATAGACGTATCCCATATTTTTAACCAAAACAGAACACATCCTGATTGGAAAAAATGTTTGATCTGGCCCACAGACACAAATAACTGTCAAGATAGATTCCTGAACAAAATACAGGGGTTCAAATTGACCAGGCCAGACCCTAGATACTCCCAGAGACAACATCCAGGGATAGTTACAACATACAGTGTAGGGAAACTCTGCCTTGAATGGCTATAGAAATCCACACTGGCAGAAATTAAGCAACACTTGACTTTACTTAAAGACGGTGCTGACTTGCGTGATTTCATAATGGGACCACGCAAACAGCGTCAAAAACGTTTCATAGCGGCCGGTATATACGCAGCTTACAATGAAGCTTGGAAAGAAACGCAAATTGAAACAGCAGAAAAAATACGGGAAATTGATCGTATTCATTTGGAAAAATCACTTTCTGTTGTAGACAATGGGTTAATGACTCTGTCTTCCAGAATATATTCACTGGACAGTATTGTATCATCTGCTATTGATATAATAGTTTTATAAAAAGGTGAGCAACCCAATATACCCTTGCGGGCTTGGGCAAATAATGTTATTGAAAAGAAGGGCCAGCAAGGGATTTCGTTTCTAATTCACAGTGTCAGCACAGAAGGAATCAAATTAAATAGAGTACCCAACTACCGTTGGTTAGTGGCTGAGAGTAATTACCCAAATACAGATCAACAATGTTACCACACTAACATGATGATATAAAGAAATACACAAACCAGGTGATATATTCAAAGGATTATTATTTTCTTTGAAAAGAGCAAATTCAATCAATAAAAAAGGGGTACAGTAAAATGCATTTGGGATATAGAAGGAGAAACAAAAAATACTCCAAACTAAAATCACAAAACAAGTCTAAACTGCTGATAGTTGATAATACACTGATTTCAAATCAATACAAGGGAATCAATGATAACAGATGAATCGTGAGCAGAATTAGACTTGGTAGTCGACGTTTCGGTCTTTCGGAAAATGAATTGATAACACCATCATCAGGACGAGAACTTTATGCATTGCAGTTGATGACCCTGGGAAAATCTGTAATAAAATAACATCCCATTACAACCTGGTTATATTCAGATACAAAAGTAGGCACATGTCTGTTCCTGGATAATGGGGAAAACATGTTGGAGATTTAATAAGTCGGTGTGGCGACTTAACAAACGAATCAAATCATATTCATATTAATCTAACACTATAAGCTAGAGTTAGTTGTAAATGGAATTCAATAATGATGACACAACTTGAACCAACACACATGATGATATCAGATGAACAGTTCATGTCTAAATGAATAATAAGCTGCTAAATACACTTGGTTGTAAATATAACTCACATTGAAGAAGACAATGAAACTTAGATGTCCACTGACGGACAGTGATGCTTGGTTGAATTGAATCAAAGCAGCAAAGAGACTTTAGCCAATTGATTGGTCAAAGATCAGAGACAACTGTATTGCTGGAAGATAAACATATTGGCATCATTGTATTGTTGTTTACTGACTAGGACTGGAACAATGTTCCGTCTAAGAAAGTGATTACCTTATTTTCAGATGTCTTTAACGTAAATGAAGGTTTTGCTTGATTTATCCGATTTTCAAGTTTCACAACCTGTGTATTTATTGAAAATAAGGTTTTGTTTTAACTTAACGCCTCTGACTACCAAATGTTTTTGAAACAATACATATTAGTTTGACTATTGTTTTTCTAGAACCTCTAACTTCGTTCTTGACTCAACTAATAATAGCGGCTGAATTTGAAGACAATTACGCATCAACAATGCAAATCAGATTGAAACCGTAAATGTGCTCCACTTACACAGTAGGTACACTGAAGGGAAATACAAGGTCTAAAACATGCCCTAGTTAATAGAGATCTTGGCCTAAGTTCAGGCGGTGTAGAAAAAATATATATATAATTGCAAATAATACTGCGTTTACAAGATCTGTTTACACGTTGTTAGAGGATGCTTTTAAAATCTCTAACAAGTTATTAGAGGGTGCTTTTAAAAAACTAGCAATCAAAATGCACTCCATTAAAGTGTTACTTCAAACACGAGTGCAGCAGCGTGCAACCTAGATGGCAAGAACTGAACAGGGCGCACTTACTTTGAATTGACGAGTGAAGCGGCAAAATAGAGTCCTCGGCAGCAGCACTTCTGTTTGGTAACAGCTGATTACTTCAATGAAGTGGTGCCGGTATTTAAACCAATTAACGCAGTCACAGATACAGAAGTCTCGTGTCGAAATCTCGCGGGAATCTAAATAGTTAACCACAAAAAAGGACTGTAAAGTTTGTCCATATGGCAGCCATATTGGAACGTTGAAATACAGCGGAAAAATCGTTGGTATCCACGAATATAGAAACTAAAATAGCAACTATTGTTTGAATGGCTCACATTGTATGCCATATAATTTGGGGGTAGTAAAGATATTCATTTTAGAAAAATCAAGGTAATTCTAATCACGCCAGTCTCGCGTCGAAATCTCGTGGGAATCTGAATAATGAACCACAAAGGTGGACTGTAAAGTTTGTCCATATGGCGGCCATATTGGAACGTTGAAATACGGCGGAAAAATCGTTGGTATCCACGATTATAGTCAACTAAAATAGCAACTATTGTTTGAATGACTCACATTGTATGCCATATAATTTTGTTATGCGTTTACGAAAAATCAAGGTGATTCTAGTCACGCCCTCGGTGTTGAACCAATCATGACATAGCCAAATGACAAGGAATAAGAAATTCGCAACTTCACACAAAACATAAATTAGAATTGAGGATCCTGAACCATAAGTAATTCATAACTGCAATTGTAATGCAGAGTAAACAGTTAGAAATATACAAATACAAAAATACAATTCATAGACAACAGGCAAGAAGCATTCAGGGGTTATAGTTGTAATTATTCAGTTATAGGCCTGTATAGATGGTAACCAAGGAATTAACAGTTGTACCACATAAATGGAGTTCTAATATCGAACTACTGTCGCCGTTGTATTGCGCGCACAATCTTGTCCGAAGATATAGAAATCAGTTTGTCATGCCAGTCTATCTTGTTTAGCCTAAGATGTTTACTTTATTTTGTCTAGGTATATGTACATTGATTCAGGTTGTTCAAGATGGAATCAGTGTAGGCATGCAAGAGTATTCCATTCCGTGGAAGAATTCATTCCAGATTTCACACTATCTGCCATCTCAATCCATCGATTTTCTTTCAGAGTAAGGATTCTATCGACATTGTTCTGTCTGATCGTTGGTTTGACCAGTTCAATGACCCACCAGGTCATTTCTTTTTCAGAATGGTTCAGTTGTCGATAATGATCGACTAACGGGGCATTTTCAACTTTACAGCGAATTCGAGATTGGTGTTGAAGAATTCTCTGTTTTACCATTTGTGTCGTTTTGCCAATGTAAAGTAAACCACATGGGCAACAGATGCAGTAAATGACATTGGAGGTTCTGCAATTTGAAAAATGCTTGATAGAAATCTTTTTACCTTTGATTTCAAAAGATTTGATGTTGTTTGTTGTGTGGCATGCCGTGCAATTATTGCATTTGAAATCGCCTTGTATAGGTGCCAGCTGTCTCATATTGTTAACAACATTAAGGTCTTGGCGATCGTACGCATGTACAAGGCGGTCACGTAGATTGGGGCCACATTTGAAGGCAAAAAGTGGCCTCTCTCTCAATTCAGGTAGCTCATGCAGTAGTGGCCAATGTTTAAGGACAATCTTTTTGATCTTCTGACTGGTAGTTCCAAAAGTTGTGACACATACCAGTGGGGTTTCTGTCTTTTTGGACTTTGTTTCTAGTAACGCGTCACGGTTGTTATACCATGCGCGTTTTAGCACATTTTTTAGAAGCCTGTTGGGATAGCCTCTTGCTAAAAGTTTCTGTTTAAGAATTTTCGCTTCTTTGAAGTAATCTGAACGTTTAGAACAATTTCTTCGGAGCCGAAGGAATTGTCCGAACGGAAGTCCATCACGTAATGCTTTCGGGTTATGACTATTATATTTGAGGAGGGTATTCCTTGCAGTGGGTTTTGTATAGAGGGTCATGTAGATGGTATTGTCCTCGCTGGCTTTAATGGTGACATCCAAAAAGTTCATCTCATTGGTGTTGAAATCAAGAGAAAACTGCAAGTGTGGATTTCTGCTGTTTATCCAGATGTGGAAATCTCTGGGAAGTGCTAAATTGCCTTACCATATTAGGAAGATATCATCTATATACCTAAGCCAACAAGAAATGTTGGCTAGGAATGGATTGAGATGGTGGTAGATGAATTTCTGTTCAAAATTTGACACATAGATATTGGCTATGTTAGGTGCGTAAACCGCCCCCATTGCAACTCCTTTGAGTTGTTGATAGAAGGCTTTCTCAAAGAGGAAAAAGTTTTCACACATTGATAAGCGAATGCATTGGACAATGAAATCTGTCGGTACATTGTGTGGTCTCACGCGACTGTCAAGGATGTCATTGATAATCATTAGAACCTCATCCTGAGGGATGTTGGTGTACAAACTTGAACTATCCATCGTGACTAGATATTCCTCTGCTGGATTAAAAGGATGGTTTTCAAGCCTATTTATCACTGAGGTGGTATCTCGGATGTAGGTTTCTGATTCTACTACAAAAGGTCTGATAAAGTAGTCCGAATATTGGGCAAGGGGTTTAAGTATAGAATTACACCCAGACACTATCGGTCTCCCTGGTGGTTCTGTTGCGTTCTTATGGATTTTAGGGAGGATGTAAATGGCTGGTACTGTCGGAGTTTTGTTGATCAGGAATGCTGCTTCCTTGTCACTCAGCCATCCTGCCTCATTTCCTTGTTTGCTTAAAGCTGTTATTTCTAATTCTAATATTTTAGTAGGATCAGATTTGAGCAATTTATAGTTCTCAGTGATTGATAGTTGTTTCAACATCTCGAGTCTATAGGCTTCACGATCCCACAGGACCAGGCCACCGCCCTTATCAGCTGGTTTGATAAGTGTGTCAGACAGCAATTCCAAATTTTTAAGTGCAAGATATTCTTCTTTATCTGGGTTATTTCTACAATCGCTAGTTTGCTGAAACAGATTTTCAGTTTCAATAAGAACTGCACTTTCGAAAGTCAAGATATTTTTGGCTATCATGTTGTTAAGGGGAAAGAAATTTGATGGTGGATGCAAACCTGTCCAATTTCTTTCTCGCATGTCAGGTTTAGATGAAAAAAAGTTTTTCAAGCGAACTGAGCGGAAAAACTTGTAAAGCTCAAGTTTTGTTTGAAATTTATTGTTTCTGTAAGTAGGCACAAATGAAAGGCCAGATGTTAATACAGAAATTTCTGCTTGAGTGAGAATGTGTTTGGACAAATTAAAAATAGGAATCAATGATTGATCATTCACCATTCGTAATGCTGGTTCCGGGTCTGGCGTTGACCCGGAGTGTATTGATTTCGATACCAGCCATGTCTTGCTCCTCTGGATCTCCGCGGAGGGCCTGATCCCCTCCTCTCTTGGCCTAAAAAAGCCTGGTGTGAGGTAGATGGTTGTTGATCATACAATGGTCTGGATTGACCTGCAGAGGTTTGTTCACTGTCGGTATCCGAACCAGTGTCAGGGAAATGTATCCTCTTTTGTTGTTGTTGATTATGATTAAGCCCCCTTGAGTTGTTCTGAGGAAGATAAAACTCTTTGTGTAGGTAAGGATACGTTCTTTCTTTATTGTAACCACAAATGTCTTTTTGTAGTTTATCAGTTTTCTTCAATGAATTGAACTCTTCAAATTCCTTGATAGTTTGAGCTATTTTGTCAAGGAGAGATTTGGCATTGGTAATATTAGAGTCACTGTTGATCTTATTTTCTAGTGTCTCTATTTCTTTGAGCAATAGTTTAATTTGTTTAAACGCAGTTTCTATGCTCAACACCATCCAGGTGCGGGAGCAATGGTTTGCTGCGTGACTGAAGCCAATCTTGAATTCACCGTCGTCGGTGAATATAATGGGGATGTTGCGAATTTGAAGGCCAGTTGGAATAATGTTGGCACTTAAACAGTCGGTGAGAAATTTGGCGTGAAGCTCAGTTCTCACGAGTTTCTTTTTCAATCTTTCCAGTTGGTTAAGGTCGGAATCAATGGGCAAACTAACCAGTGCACTCCTGTTACCAAGGAGAGATGGGTCAGCTGCTATTTTGAGAATATAATCATCAGAATACGAGAGAGTCTCAATCTCAGACATTCAGGCAAAGCCTTAAATAGAAATTATAAAGAGACAATTGGATGACAAATTGTGCCACTGTAATAATGGCTCACAGCAGAGATTGTCTGCGCGAGTAAAGTTTTATAAAAAGGTGAGCACCCCAATATACCCTTGCGGGCTTGGGCAAATAATGTTATTGAAAAGAAGGGCCAGCAAGGGATTTTGTTTCTAATTCACAGTGTCAGCACAGAAGGACTCAAATTAAATAGAGTACCCAACTACCGTTGGTTAGTGGCTGAGAGTAATTACTCAAATACAGATCAACAATGTTACCACACTAACATGATGATATAAAGAAATACACAAACCAGGTGATATATTCAAAGGATTATTATTTTCTTTGAAAAGAGCAAATTCAATCAATAAAAAAGGGGTACAGTAAAATGCATTTGGGATATAGAAGGAGAAACAGAAAATACTCCAAACTAAAATCACAAAATGAGTCTAAACTGCTGATAGATGATAATACACTGATTTCAAATCAATACAAGGAAATCAATGATAACAGATGAATCGTGAGCAGAATTAGACTTGGTAGTCGACGTTTCGGTCTTTCGGAAAATGAATTGATATAATAGAGCAGGACTTACTAATGTTACAACATGGTCAGTCCCAATTACGTTCTATTGTACAGCTCGGCTGGACGTTGCAAAATCTGCGTTCAGGCTACGTGCCCTGGTGTTTAATCAACACAACGTCATTATTCTCTATCTTTGACCTTACTGATACACAAATCAGCTTGGCACAAAAAGGAGCAGATTATACGATTCTGAGCATTCAAAAACTTGAGAGATTACCATTGACAATGTCAGAAAGACCTGTCATTGAATGGATAATACACGGAATCATAACTATTCCGATTTAAATACTGTCAAGAGTATATACCAGCAGGCCAGTATGAAATGTTGGGTAAAGGGTACATTAAGTCATCATGGAAATTACCTTATACACACACATGTTATAGTGAAAAGGAACACAATGTATTTCTTAGTGGTAAAAATTGTAAACGATCACTACGTGGTATACTTCTGTGTCAAGGTATTAACCTGCATGGGGCCTGTGAGGGGACTTCAAATAACCTTTCATGTCACCAGCATGGCACACCTGCAACACGAATAGAGCCATTCTTTATACGGCTTTCTAACGGGAGCTATATTCTAATAGTGGACCACAGATGTTGTGGCTTGGTGCCAGGAAAAGCTTATCTCGTGAGCGTTAGTTCCATGGTCACTTGCTGTATGCAAGTATTGTATCCAAACAGCACTCCAGACAGGGAGGCGAAAATGTGGCCCTTTTTTAACATCTCTTCTATTCGAATTGATACTTTAAGAAGAATGAAGTCTGTTCTTTTACAGACAACTGTGCCCTTGACGTCATCAAAAGAAACTTATGATCTGCAAGTTGCAAGGACAACTGCAGAGATACATACACTTTTATCAACAAATGCCCCCTGCATTTCGCAAAAATGCTAAGCCAAATCCTAAATATGTCTGATACCAGTGGTATCCCACATGTATTTAAGACAATTTTTTCGGGACTGTTAACACCCTTCAAAACAGTTCTGGCCATTTTTCCTAACTTTCTCCATTCTGTCTTTGGCGGCCTACCACTTCTGTTGGGACTCGTAGCAGGCATTTTATTTTTGATACTTCTGCTTCATTATGGCAAGCCAAGTTGCAGACAAGACTCCAGCAACGATCGAAGAAACGACCCTAGCTATACGCTATCGGGACCGCATAACTAAAGTAATTGGATTAGCCCGGCGAAGAGATCTGAATATGACCTGGTTTCTTTCATTCCGACCCATCTGGCAGAATTGTATCTTACCTGTGCTTCGATGTATGCTGTGCGGTGAAGAATGCGTGTTGGAGTCTGTCTTACACTACCATCGGCTGTACCATTGGATACAGACACTTTGGTGTCGATTCCGATCCGGTAAAATGCGCTCCGAATGGTCGTACGGAGAGTTTTTTCCCCGTACGAATCGTATCCGTAGACGTCCCGTACGTACGATGAAGTACGATCCGTACTAGGTGCCGAACTCCGTACGAGTCGTACAGGACTCCGTACGACTCAAATCTCCGTACGAATCTCACTCGGAACCCGCAGTACGCGACATCGCGGCACGTTTTTACGACCCAGCAAGTACGATCCGTGTCGGGTACGCGCCGTACGACCCTTTTCCTACGGGAGCCGAAAACAGTCGTAAACGCAGAGTTCGTGCCAAAACAGGTACGGAAGGCCCCCCCCGGGTACGGCACGTACCCCCCATGATCGCAGGGGTACGCGCCGTACCCCTGTGGTCATGCGGGGTACGCGCCGTACACCCAGCGTACATGGGGTACGCACCGTACCCCATGTACAGTGGGTGTACGGCACGTACCCCATGTACGCTGGGTGTACGGCACGTACCCCGCATGACCACAGGGGTACGGCGCGTACCCCTGCGATCATGGGGGGTACGCGCCGTACGGTGTGTAGGTGAGCGTGCGATTTTCCGTACGAATCGACGTGTACCGTACGAATCGCGTACGGGTGGGCCGATCGGGATCGGAATCGTCCGGTCGTACGGCGTCTGTACGAGTCGTACGGAAATGGCTCCGGATACGATTCGTACGCCGGATTATTTTACCGGATCGGAATCGACCCCCTTTGCTAAGTCCTGTAACGGCTCATGCATCGTGTTGTCCCCAGCGGCTACCCATCCTGATGACGGCCTTCGTTGAGACTCCTACACTACGAATAGGTGGTGGTGAAGTACGAGATGAGAGCAGCATCACCCAGGTACGACCTTCTGTGAGCATTGCTGATCCTGACATCGACGATAGCAATCATGCTCAAGACTGCACAGTTGCGGTATTTTCAAACTTGGTTGAACTTTCACCTGAAGCGGTAGACAATTTTTTTGCGAGTCTGTCTGAAATGATGTTCTCCCCTGAACAAAAAGAATAACTTTTAAGCGAACAAGCACACAGCGTTCCCTGAACTCTAAATTCAGCCTTCAGCTTTGATAAACACAAGCTACTGAAAATATTTGGAACCATTTTTTCCCCTGAAAAGCAAAATTATTTTTTCGATTCCAAAATATTTACCTTTTACTGGCACTTGCTCTCTGTTTAAAGTAGAACTATTCTTAGAGAACAGAGCTTCTATTTTTAGGAACTCTAGAGACAATATATTACCTCAGCCTCTAGCACATTTACAATAACTGTATTTATATGTGATGGAATGGTCTCGCCCTTCTTTTCTGTATTAAGAGCCATTTCATGTGTAAATTTCACAAATCATTCAGCTGATATATATATGCATCCTTTTTAAATGAATGATTACACTGCTTGAAAAGCGTACAGTACCTATAATCATTTTCATGTATTTTGCATACACTATTTCAAATGCAAAAATGTATTTTGGGGTGGGTTGGTATACACATGCACCTTTAAATGTTTACTATTTCTTAGTTTTAGTAATGATGGACATTAATTCATGAAGTGGGTGTGGTGTTTTTATCTAGGAACCCAAATCGATATTTCTATGCTATGCCCTTGTCTGGTTATAATCAATAATATCCATACAACGGCATAGTAATCATATCCATATTCAGTCGTAGCACATGCTGTCACATTAAGCAAGGCTACTTCATCGGCCCCCTAGAAAGCACAACGAGTTCTCTAAACAAAACTAAACCTCCAGCAACCTGGGATATCCCCCTTGCTTTTGTTTTGATTTCGTCCTAGGACTCCTGTAAAGCACTGTAAGAACAGCCAGTTCTTAGTGACATCTTTATTGACGTCTTATGTCCAACCTTACGTCAAACCCGGCACCTTTCAGGTATAAATATACCAACGTTGCCTTAAGCAAAGACACAGTGGTGGTTTTGGAGCAGAGCAGCTATCTACTTGCCCGAGAGCCCAGCTGATGCGAGAGCCCACGGACGCTGCCCCTCCTCTTTGAAGCACTGAAAGAGACGCTGTCTTTTCTCCTGCCGAGAAATCCAGCTCCGTTGTTTCCAGATAACTTCGCGGGTTACTGGGATATCGAGTCCTGAGAGAGAGATACCAGACCTCCTGCTTTCTATTTACCCAGGTACGGAGCTGACTAAACCCTTAAAGAGAATTCTTGAGTCAGATTCTTGGCAAACCAAACTTAACTTAAACTGCTACTTACTTACTCCTTCCCACGTATTAGGCTTAGGTCAGGTACACCGGGGTAGGCGTATTTAGAAGCACCAGTTGAGTACGATTAGTCAATGTATATATGTATGTATATATTTTATCTATTTTAAAGTATCATATGGCTAAGAAACCATATCAATGCTTTTACAGTATTATTTTATAATACTCCTTTTACTGTACGCACTTTACTTTACTATGAGTATTGCAATTGTGGCAATTCATTTCTCTTGTATGAGGAAGAAGACTGCTCAATAAATTACATCTTGTATTGAAAACGCCTGTCTCTCTTTTCTTTGCAATCTGGTGAAACTAAGTACGCACATTTGACTGAGTGAAATAGCTGTCTTTTGTTTTCACACGACTCTAGAGAAACACTCTTATTTCGAGGGAGCAAAGTTGTCATGTTTTATGGTTGTCAGAAGCTAATCCCTTCTTGTCTATTCAGGGAGGTTAAACTCCTCCTCGTTTATTCGAGAAAGTTTCTAGTGACCTCTGAGCTAGCTGGAAAACCTTAAGTCTAATATAGTCAGCAGAGACCTAGATTACCTCAGTCCTACGTCTACACTACTGTTTATATTATTCCAATGCGCAGGGCCTATTGGGAATATAGGAACTACACTACAGTGTTTGCATTGTATAATGCATATATGGCAGCCCTGCAGAGAGGTTATGGTGCTGTAATTGAAATATATATCTAATGACTAAAAAGTGCTGGTTCAGACCCATGGGCACTGAAATGGCCCAGCAGGTCAAGCACTTGCCTTTGATGTCTGCCATGATTTGCAGGTTCAGAGTTTGTACCACTGCAAATCTCACTCAGTTCTCCATCCTCTATAGTAATAGCAACACCTGGTACATGCAGCCATTGGACACAACAGACGTCTAGTAGGAAGAATAAAAACATACATTTTTATTATTGTTCAGAAGAGCTGTTACTGTTTCATTAAAAGCATAGCAGCCATGTTAAGAAGTGTTACTACTGTGTCATTAATCTGGCTGTCAATATTTATCCACCCCCTCGAAACAGTCTATCAAATTTTTAACATGATTGTTCGTCCACTCTGCTCCACAGTTCATTATTTTCTCGAAAACACAAATATTAATGTTGGTAGGATTACAAAATGTCAAAAGAGTAGTGCAGTCTTGCAAAACCTCACCATAATACGCAATTTGTTGAAAAACACATTGATTAGTGGGAACCCTGAATCCACCCTTCAAGTCTCACTATTATATTGTTGTCACTGATGGGGCCATGCCCTCTCAAAAAATGTCTTCCGGCTACGAGCCTTTGATCATTTCTAAGTCACTTACACATCTATCATAAACACAATGGAGACAGGTTATGATTCATAATCTGTCTCCATTCGGTAGAGTTCTTGGGGCACAAACTTCGTAATAAACACATACTTGAAGTTGCATAAATGTACCTGGAGGCTTACATTATGGCAGCTCAGTTAGATCCATCTGATTCCCAGTGTCACAAGTGTATTTAATCCAGTATACACGTTTTGACCTTTAGTTCAATTTATTTAACCCAGGCAAAAGCTATTTTAAGACTAACAGTTACGACTAGGCATGTTTCACAGGATACACAAAATGCATAGGAACTGTATCCTGAGATAGTAAAGCAAAAAGCTGAGGGGCAGATTTACATATATTTCCTAGATGTGGTTCCGTTACTTGTTCAACTAACCCAGACACCATTGGTCTGTAAGCATATTGTACTTTCTGACTAATGTCCAGTGCTTTACAAATCATCTGAACACGTTCATTCTGGAAATGTGTGCCACGATCTGACTCAATTGTTACTGGGAAACCGAAATGTGGAATGCTCTCTCTTAATAAGAATTTGGCAACAGTCAATCCTTTATTCCGCCTTATACGGAAGGCCTCCACCTGCCGTAAGAATAAACAAATTATTACAAGCACTTATCGCAGTCTGTTACATGGTAGTAGTTCTATGAAATCTAGCTGCATCCTAGTAAAGGATCTGACTCAATTGTTACTGGGAAACGGAAATGTGGAATGCTCTCTCTTAATAAGAATTTGGCAACAGTCAATCCTTTATTCCGCCTTATAGGGAAGGCCTCCATCCACCGTAAGAATAAACAAATTATTACAAGCACTTATCGCAGTCTGCTACATGGTAGTAGTTCTATGAAATCTAGCTGCATCCTAGTAAAAAGGACCTCCCTCCCGTCCTATGGTTCCCATACTCACAATAGTTTTTCTTGTTGGGTTCAGTTGTTGACACACTAAACATCGCTTACAAAGGCTCTCAGTGATCATCTTGAACTTGGGATTATACCATGTCTGCCTAAACAATCTAATCATTGCGTCTCTCCCTATGAGTGCTTGACCATGATACATTCGAGCCATGTTAGAGATCATGCTATCAGGCATTACTGGCATTTCATCTTTGTAAACCCAAATTTCATCCTCCTCTCTTTGTCTACAACCTGCTTTTAACCAAATGTATTTTTCTTCCTCACTTGCATTTGTTTTACTTTTTGCCAGGTTTCAACGATTGTGGTTAGAATTAAATGACATGAAACATGTTCCTTTTCCCTGTCCCAATTGATAGAAGCACATTTTTTAGCATAATATTTACCAATGGAGTCAACTAAACAATGGCCTCCAGTTATGTAGTAATTCCCATTTTTATGAGCAGCACATTTTACAACAGCAATTTTATCAGGCAACTGAATTGCATCAATCAACATTTTCACAAATTCTGCATTTCTAACGGGGATCCTGCAGAAGTTAAATAACCTCTTTGAGACCACAATTGTCTATAATCATAAACAATCCCGAAGCCATATTGACTATCAGTCACTATGGTCACTCAAATTTCTTTTCCCAGTTCGCATGCTCGAATCAAAGCAATTAGCTCCGCTACTTGAGCAGAACGAATCCCTTTCAGACAAGATGCTTCTAGAACATCTGCCACTGTACAAACAGCATATGCAGCACTTAAAACACCATCATCAGTTTTTAAACATGACCCATCCAGAAACATCACATAATCATATTCAGGCAATGGTTCATCCTTTTTTTTGTTGAAAATGTATTTATTTGCATAGTAAGTAGAGCAACAGCGTGGTACAGTTGGTATACAAGCAATCGCATATTAATACGCTCTGTGCGGTACAATAGTATCTGGTGTGTAGGAGAGTAGGGTCTGCTATCCTATGGTCACCCCAAATTTTTGCTTTTTGCTTCACTGGTTTTCGACTACTGAGGCTGTGGGCCTGCTGATCAGACCCCCAGCCTGCTGTTCTCTCACTAAATTACTGACACATGTGCTATAGGCACATACCAATTGGAAATGGACTCCTTGTCAGCCCCTGTATAATGCACTATAGGTGCACAGGGCATAGGGGCCACCAAGGCCTACCAGGGGCTGCAGCATATCTTTTGCCACCCCTGGCTGGTTCTTAAATTGACACAACTGGCTGATCACTCAGCTGGGGTAAGGTGGTGTAAACACCCCTTGCTTAGGTATAGTATATCTATATCTAAACCTATATCTGGACACATGTAAACCTGTGAGCCACTCCTATAGAAGGCCTCATCAATCCTGGAGGCTGAGTGCGTGGTTTTATGTGAGATGGAGCTCTAGCATGAGCTGAGCCTGTCTGCAGCCGTCGGGAACAAATCCCTAAGCTGTTTCAGGATAATGCCATACCATATACTATTAAGTGCCTTATAATCCTCGCGGTTATTTAGCAACTTTGGTTTGGCTTTATCAAAACATGTCGTGTAAGGTGTCATACGATTTGGAATACCATCCCCTCGCCAGTTCTGGCGACGGGGATGGCATTCCACCCCTCTAGAGGGGTAAGACATGTTACTTTACTTTAATGCGGTTGATTTCTCCAAAGGCCTTAAGATCCACAAAATGGATGCCTCTGCCACAGACAAATGTCTGGACCCCTGCAGTCGACCGAAACTCGACCAAATGGGTCCTGGACAAAGGGTTTCCTGTCACAGGAGGGTGTCACCGCCCTCCAGACAGGAGATAGTGTATTGTAGCAGGGAGGTTTGAAAGAAACCAGACACTGCTTGGGGCGCACAAGGCTGCCCCTTGCATAATCCGGCCAAACCGGTTCTGGGGCACTCCAGCCCTCGTGCCAGGGCGGCCTGGATCAAAGGAAGGGGGTGTATCCACCCACTTCCTGGGTCCCACCCATAGGAGGGGACCTAGCAGGTAATCACGCCCCCCAGATTCGAATAAGAGTGGGAGCAGTGCCAATGCACATCAGATTTTTCCTGGAAGAAACATTTGAAACGAAATTCTGGACCCTTCGCCCTCCATCTCAACGTGGAAGCCCGAAGAATCTCCCTTGTGGTCAAGGAGTGACCACCCTGCAGCAGCAGGCACCATCCAGCCCTCGACGTCTACTTAGTTGCAGTTCCCGCCGGAACTCGAGCGACTGAGATCGACGAGATCAAGCCTGCCTGCCTTCTAACAGCCCGATCCACAGTCCCTGCAAAGCTGAGACCCGTGGAGGCGACCGGAAGCGTGGGGCACCCCATCTTGAATTGACCACGAGACGCTGACCGTGCAGCCCACGAGTGATCCTCGAAGCTGTGCACCGGGGTTTGAGAAGCCCCCACCCTGAGCTACTCCTGAGCCGAAGTTCAGCCCTCCACACTCGACGAGTGCTGCGTGGGGCCCTTTGGCTCTATTTGGCTCAACGCGTTGGCCCGGTCACTTGCCAGCTGGCTAGTGGTCCCTGTGCCGACGAACTACCTAAGAGGACTCGTGAATCTGGTTGCTCCAGATCCACACCAGCTCCCCTGAAAAGGAGCCCCGACTCTGACCTTCCTGGTCCGAGTGAGAAGCAATCTTCCGATCCCGCGTGGATTGCTTTTGCCAAGGCTTGTTTGCTCCAAACTTGAAGCCGACTGCACCGACGGTGAGAGCCTGCGTGGGACAGATCGTGACCTGCTCCTGGACGTCGCAGATGCCCCAGAGCCCACGTGACAGCGGAGAGAAGCTCCTCGACGACCACCTGATTGCGCCCGACATTGCCTGGTTCCGTCCTGGTTCCACCCTGGTCACTGCTGAGTGACCCAGACTCTGTCCCCTCTGCTTTCAGGTACTCTACAACTTGAGTCCACCCTTGGACTCCACCGGACACTTCATCTTTAACCCGCCTGCAGCCCTTTCAGCTTCAAGCACCAAGAGCCTGCGAGTCAAAACCCGACGCCACTTCGACCCTGTGCACCCACTTCCTGTGGGTGAGGTAACTTTGCTCCGCCAGTGTTCCCACACTGGTGCACACCTCTAGGGTCTGTGTGTTAAGTTTTGTTCCTCTAGGTTCAGCGGAAGTGTCCTTTAACTTTAACTTTACAACTTTTACGCACCATTGGTTAACATTGGTGCGTGCGTGCGCTTTCCGCACATCTCCCGAATCCCGAGGGCCATTCCCGACTTCAGCATTGCTTGTCCTGACTGCTCCCAGCGATTCCCTAGGCCCTAGGCCTAACCACTGCTCGAGTGGCATCTCTTATACCACTTGTTTAGTATATGGTTTGAGTGGCCCCCTGCCCTCATCCATAATTGTGCAACTTTGTATGTTTAAACAGTGCTTTTGATTTAACGCTTGTGCCCCTTTATTCATAAAGAATACTGGGGATTGTTTTTAGTAATAAACACATATATTTTTATAATATATACTTGTGTGGTGTCCTTTCATTTGGTATTACAGGATTGTATGTGGTAAAACAGCTCGCTTAACACGACCTCTTAAGTTAAGCCTTTAGGCTGCTTAGTCCATGCTACCCCTAGGATAGCTTGTCTAATAAGGTTGACTTACAACCAGACACCATAAGGGATTGTTTGGTCAGGTAGTAGGTGGTTCGAGAATTGGAAACATCCCCTACCAGGCCAACTTCTCACATTGGTGAGCAGCGGTGCGGATTTGAGCTTGCTGTTGTTTTACCATTGCAATCTTTATATCAAATTGAAAGATCACATCAAGTACCTCTAGGTACATATAAATCAAAAGCTTAGCATATTAAGTTCTACTGAACTTAGTAGTTGTAGATTAAAGGGATTAGCACACCCTGACTACAACTCATTAGCAAGGTACAGTAGGAAAACACTTAGTGTAGGTAAGTGCACCACTTACACCTCACTAGTAACCATGTCTGACACAGGAAAAGCCTCCGGGTCTACTCCTGTGACAGTTGACCTTACCCAGGCAACTTTTGGATATGACAAGTTAACCCGCAGAGACTTGATTGCCTTGTGCAAAGCAAGAGGGTTAAAAAGGGGCAGAAGCCCCACCTGCCTAATCCTGGTAGAAATCCTAGAACAGGATGACTTAGAAAAGGCGAAGCAAGCTTCCCTAGACTCAGGAAATGGAGGGAACCCCCCTGAAACTGATCCCCCTCAGCAGGAGGAGGATGATGATGACTTAGATGAGGACTCAGATGTTGAGGACTTAGAAGTTCAGGATCAGGGTAGCCAGGTTCCAGTTGGCAGGCTTAGCCAGGCCAACTTGGACCTACTGGGGAATGGAGAGGGCCAGCACCTCCCCAGAACCCAACATGTTATTCTCCCAGGCAACAGAAGAGTGAGATCTCCCTCAGGGGACTCTCATGTTTCTAGTGCCTCCAGAGAATCACAGAGAGGCATGAGTGCTTCTCAAAAGCTAGAGCATAGGGCCAGAATGAGGGCTGTCAAACTCCAGATAGAGAGGGAGGAGGTAGCCTTGGCTCAAGCTAGACTTGCCTTGGCAAGAGAGCAGAAATTAAGTGGCTTAGTTGTCACTGGTGGCAGCAATTTTCCAAGAGAAAAAGACAGGGCCTATGACAATAGAAACCTGACCAAAATTGTGCCCCCCTTTAAAGAAGGGGATGACATCCACAAATGGATGACTGCTCTTGAGAGAGCCTGCATGGTACAGCAGGTTCCTGAGAATCAGTGGGCTGCAATTTTGTGGTACTCCTTTTCTGAGAAAGGGAGAGACAGGCTCCTCACAGTTAGACCTGAGGATGCCAAAAACTACTCTGTTTTGAAGAGTGCTCTTATTGAAGGGTTTGGCCTAACCACTGAGCAATACAGGTTGTTGTTCAGAGACACCCAAAAAGCACAGACTCAAGACTGGACTGATTTCGTTGAGTGTGCCACTAAGGCTTTGGAGGGTTGGTTGCAGGGAAGTAAAGTTTCAGACTATACAGGATTGTACAATCTTATAATGAGAGAACAGATCCTTAATAACTGTACAAACCAGCTGTTGCATCAATACCTTATTGACTCTGATCTGACCTCTCCCCAAGAATTGGGAAAGAAGTCAGACAAATGGGTCAGAACAAGGATTAAGCAGAAACCCCAGAACCAAGGTGGTGACCAGAAGAAAACAGACCAGAAGGGTGGTAATCAGAATCAGAAAGATAAAGAAAAAGACCAGAAGTCTTCAGGCCCCCAAACTAATAGTAAGGAGGGTGGTTCCCAAAATGGTAACAAGAAGAAGAAGAACAAAGGTCCAAAGACACCTTGGTGTAATACCTGCAAATCAGTTTCACACTGGGGCAGTGAGTGCACCAAGGCAAATCCAGTTCCCACCACTACAGCTCCTAAAGCAACTGCAACCCCAAGTACAGTAAGCAGTGGTGGAACACAGTCCAAGGGTGTAGCTGGGTTGACCCTGGGTATTGAAGTAGGATCTGGCCTAGTCAGAATCCCTACACAGGCAGTTCTCCTGTATGATGTGGACATTGAGTTGCCCACTGCAGTAAGCCCCACTAACCTGGGCAAATACAGGCAGACTCCCTTAATTAATGAGAAACTGGCTCAAGCCTACAGGGACACATGTGCCAGTGTTACAATGGTGACACCTGGCTTTGTGGACCCTGGACAGATTGTACTAGGAGAGAGCTACCTAGTAACCAATGCAAGCAACTCCACTACTTCCCATAGTGTGGCAGTTGTGAACTTCTCCTGGGGAGGAGTTGATGGCCTAAAGAAAGTTGTGGTGAGTGCAGACCTACCAGTAGACTGTCTGTTAGGCAATGACCTTGAAAGCTCAGCATGGTCAGAAGTGGAGTACAGGACTCATGCAGAAATGCTAGGGATTTCAGAGCATGTCCTTGCCATGACAAGGGCTCAGGCTAAGAAGTGCCTTCCTGAACCAGTGGTGGATCTTGAGACAATAGACCAGCCACAACCCAAGAGAAGGAGCAAGAGAGGAAAGGCCCAGCCTTCCACCTTGCCCCAGGTTGAGGATCAAGTTTCAGAGGAAACTGATTCTGCAGTCCAAGAGGAGACTGTCTCTGAGGAGCTTGAACCTGATCAGGTTGAGTTTCTGGGGACAGGGGGACCCTCAAGGGCAGACCTGAGGCAGGCTCAATTAGATTGCCCTTCCCTTGAACACCTCAGACAGCAGGCTGCTGCTGAGGCTGCTGGGGATGCCCAAGGTACCCATACTGTGTATTGGGATGATGGACTCCTTTACTCAGAGGCTAGAGACCCCAAGCCTGGCATGACCAGGAGTTTGGTTATACCTCTGCAGTTTAGGGGGTTCCTTCTTACTTTGGCCCATGATATTCCCCTTGCAGGACACTTAGGCCAGAACAAGACGTGGGACAGGCTTGTCTCACACTTTCACTGGCCTCACATGTCAGAGAATGTCAAGGAGTTTTGTCGCTCCTGTGTCACTTGCCAAGCCAGTGGTAAGTCAGGTGGCACAACAAAGGCCCCCCTAATACCACTACCTGTGGTGGGGGTCCCCTTTGAGAGAGTTGGAATTGATATTGTGGGTCCAATGGACCCCCAAACAGCATCTGGGAACAGATTCATACTGGTGGTAGTGGATCATGCCACCAGGTATCCAGAGGCTATTCCCCGCTGTGGTGGCAAAGGCCCTCATTGCAGTTTTCTCAAGAGTGGGCTTTCCTAAGGAGGTACTATCAGATAGGGGCACCAATTTTATGTCCAGCTATCTGAAAGCAATGTGGAAGGAATGTGGAGTAAACTATAAGTTTACCACCCCATATCATCCACAGTGCAATGGGCTTGTGGAGAGATTTAACAAGACCCTTAAAGGCATGATAAAAGGATTACCAGAGAAGCTCAGGCGGAAATGGGACATTCTTTTACCCTGCCTGCTCTTTGCTTACAGAGAGGTCCCACAGAAGGGGGTTGGCTACAGCCCTTTTGAACTTTTGTTTGGCCACCCTGTGAGAGGTCCATTGTGTTTGGTGAAAGAAGGATGGGAGTTACCTCTCAAACAACCCAAACTAGACATAGTGGACTATGTACTTGGTCTCCGCTCCAGGATGGCTGAGTACATGGAAAGAGCATCTAAAAACCTGGAGGCCAGCCAAGAATTACAGAAAGCTTGGCATGACCAAAAGGCTGTGCTGGTAGAGTTCCAACCAGGACAGAAGGTATGGGTACTGGAGCCAGTGGCTCCAGCAGCACTCCAAGACAAATGGAGTGGACCCTATCCTATTATTGCAAAGAAGGGGGAAGTCACCTACTTGGTGGACTTTGGAACACCCAGGAGCCCTCACAGGGTAATCCATGTGAATCGCTTGAAAGCATTTGTGGACAGGGAGGACATGAGCTTGCTCATGGCCACAGATGGGGAACAGGAGGAAGAGAGTGACCCTCTCCCAGACCTGCTTTCTCAGAACCCTGATGATGGTTCAGTTGATGGAGTAGCCTTGGCAGGCAACCTCACTGACCAGCAACAGATGGACTGCAGACAAGTTTTGCAGGCCCACAGGCATTTGTTTTCACTCACACCCAGCCAGACTGACTGGTGTACCCATGTTGTGGACACTGGTGACAGTCTGCCTGTCAAGAATAAGATCTACAGGCAACCTGACCATGTCAGAGACTGCATCAAGGCTGAGGTGCAAAAGATGTTAGAGCTTGGAGTGATTGAGCCATCAGAGAGCCCATGGGCCAGCCCAGTAGTCCTGGTGCCAAAACCTCATACCCAAGATGGAAAGAGAGAAATGAGGTTTTGCGTGGATTACAGGGGTCTCAATGCTGTCACTAGGACAGATGCTCACCCCATTCCAAGAGCAGATGAGCTCATTGACAGATTGGCTTCTGCCAAGTTTCTGAGCACATTCGACCTGACAGCTGGCTACTGGCAAATCAGACTAGCTGAGGAGTCAAAGGCGAAGACAGCATTCTCTACCCCTAGTGGACATTATCAGTTTGTGGTAATGCCCTTTGGGTTGAAGAATGCACCTGCCACTTTCCAAAGGTTGGTGAACCAAGTCCTTACTGGGTTGGATGACTTTTGTGCAGCTTATCTGGATGATATTGCTGTCTTTAGCTCCACCTGGGAGGATCACCTGATCCACCTGAAGAGAGTTTTGGAGGCCCTGCAGAAGGCAGGCCTAACTATCAAGGCCACTAAGTGCCAGATAGGGCAGAGTAAGGTTGTATACCTGGGCCATCTAGTAGGTGGAGGCCAGGTTCAGCCACTGGAAAGCAAGATCCAGGCCATACAGGACTGGGCTCCTCCAGTTACCCAGACACAAGTCAGAGCCTTCTTGGGCCTGACTGGGTATTACAGGAAGTTTGTGAAGAACTATGGGTCTATAGTGACCCCCTTAAATGACTTGACATCCAAGAAGATGCCAAAAAAGGTTCAGTGGACAGTTAGCTGTCAGAAGGCATTTGAAGACCTGAAGAAGGCCATGTGCTCTGCACCTATCCTAAAGAGTCCTGACTACTCCAAACAGTTCATTGTACAGACAGATGCTTCTGAGTTGGGGGTGGGAGCTGTGCTCTCACAACTTAATCAAGATGGTCAAGACCAGCCAATTGCTTTCATTAGCAGGAGGCTGACCCCAAGAGAAAAACGTTGGTCAGCCATTGAGAGGGAGGCCTTTGCTGTGGTTTGGGCATTAAAGAAGTTGAGGTCCTACTTGTTTGGAACTCACTTCCTGGTGCAAACAGACCATAAGCCCCTCTTGTGGCTTAATCAGATGAAGGGTGAAAATCCCAAACTGCTCAGGTGGTCCATTTCCCTACAGGGGATGGACTTTACAGTGGAGCACCGCCCAGGGACTGACCATGGTAATGCAGATGGTCTCTCCCGGTACTTCCACTTAGAACATGAAGACTTATCTGGTCAAGGTTAGTTTAATGTCCCTGCGTTTGGGGGGGGTTGTGTAGGAGAGTAGGGTCTGCTATCCTAGGGTCACCCCAAATTTTTGCTTTTTGCTTCACTGGTTTTCGACTACTGAGGCTGTGGGCCTGCTGATCAGACCCCCAGCCTGCTGTTCTCTCACTAAATTACTGACACATGTGCTATAGGCACATACCAATTGGAAATGGACTCCTTGTCAGCCCCTGTATAATGCACTATAGGTGCACAGGGCATAGGGGCCACCAAGGCCTACCAGGGGCTGCAGCATATCTTTTGCCACCCCTGGCTGGTTCTTAAATTGACACAACTGGCTGATCACTCAGCTGGGGTAAGGTGGTGTAAACACCCCTTGCTTAGGTATAGTATATCTATATCTAAACCTATATCTGGACACATGTAAACCTGTGAGCCACTCCTATAGAAGGCCTCATCAATCCTGGAGGCTGAGTGCGTGGTTTTAAGTGATATGGAGCTCTAGCATGAGCTGAGCCTGTCTGCAGCCGTCGGGAACAAATCCCTAAGCTGTTTCAGGATAATGCCATACCATATACTATTAAGTGCCTTATAATCCTCGCGGTTATTTAGCAACTTTGGTTTGGCTTTATCAAAACATGTCGTGTAAGGTGTCATACGATTTGGAATACCATCCCCTCGCCAGTTCTGGTGACGGGGATGGCATTCCACCCCTCTAGAGGGGTAAGACATGTTACTTTACTTTAATGCGGTTGATTTCTCCAAAGGCCTTAAGATCCACAAAATGGATGCCTCTGCCACAGACAAATGTCTGGACCCCTGCAGTCGACCGAAACTCGACCAAATGGGTCCTGGACAAAGGGTTTCCTGTCACAGGAGGGTGTCACCGCCCTCCAGACAGGAGATAGTGTATTGTAGCAGGGAGGTTTGAAAGAAACCAGACACTGCTTGGGGCGCACAAGGCTGCCCCTTGCATAATCCGGCCAAACCGGTTCTGGGGCACTCCAGCCCTCGTGCCAGGGCGGCCTGGATCAAAGGAAGGGGGTGTATCCACCCACTTCCTGGGTCCCACCCATAGGAGGGGACCTAGCAGGTAATCACGCCCCCCAGATTCGAATAAGAGTGGGAGCAGTGCCAATGCACATCAGATTTTTCCTGGAAGAAACATTTGAAACGAAATTCTGGACCCTTCGCCCTCCATCTCAACGTGGAAGCCCGAAGAATCTCCCTTGTGGTCAAGGAGTGACCACCCTGCAGCAGCAGGCACCATCCAGCCCTCGACGTCTACTTAGTTGCAGTTCCCGCCGGAACTCGAGCAACTGAGATCGACGAGATCAAGCCTGCCTGCCTTCTAACAGCCCGATCCACAGTCCCTGCAAAGCTGAGACCCGTGGAGGCGACCGGAAGCGTGGGGCACGCCATCTTGAATTGACCACGAGACGCTGACCGTGCAGCCCACGAGTGATCCTCGAAGCTGTACACCGGGGTTTGAGAAGCCCCCACCCTGAGCTACTCCTGAGCCGAAGTTCAGCCCTCCACACTCGACGAGTGCTGCGTGGGGCCCTTTGGCTCTATTTGGCTCAACGCGTTGGCCCGGTCACTTGCCAGCTGGCTAGTGGTCCCTGTGCCGACGAACTACCTAAGAAGACTCGTGAATCTCGTTGCTCCAGATCCACACCAGCTCCCCTGAAAAGGAGCCCCGACTCTGACCTTCCTGGTCCGAGTGAGAAGCAATCTTCCGATCCCGCGTGGATTGCTCTTGCCAAGGCTTGTTTGCTCCAAACTTGAAGCCGACTGCACCGACGGTGAGAGCCTGCGTGGGACAGATCGTGACCTGCTCCTGGACGTCGCAGATGCCCCAGAGCCCACGTGACAGCGGAGAGAAGCTCCTCGACGACCACCTGATTGCGCCCGACATTGCCTGGTTCCGTCCTGGTTCCACCCTGGTCACTGCTGAGTGACCCAGACTCTGTCCCCTCTGCTTTCAGGTACTCTACAACTTGAGTCCACCCTTGGACTCCACCGGACACTTCATCTTTAACCCGCCTGCAGCCCTTTCAGCTTCAAGCACCAAGAGCCTGCGAGTCAAAACCCGACGCCACTTCGACCCTGTGCACCCACTTCCTGTGGGTGAGGTAACTTTGCTCCGCCGGTGTTCCCACACTGGTGCACACCTCTAGGGTCTGTGTGTTAAGTTTTGTTCCTCTAGGTTCAGCGGAAGTGTCCTTTAACTTTAACTTTACAACTTTTACGCACCATTGGTTAACATTGGTGCGTGCGTGCGCTTTCCGCACATCTCCCGAATCCCGAGGGCCATTCCCGACTTCAGCATTGCTTGTCCTGACTGCTCCCAGCGATTCCCTAGGCCCTAGGCCTAACCACTGCTCGAGTGGCATCTCTTATACCACTTGTTTAGTATATGGTTTGAGTGGCCCCCTGCCCTCATCCATAATTGTGCAACTTTGTATGTTTAAACAGTGCTTTTGATTTAACGCTTGTGCCCCTTTATTCATAAAGAATACTGGGGATTGTTTTTAGTAATAAACACATATATTTTTATAATATATACTTGTGTGGTGTCCTTTCATTTGGTATTACAGGATTGTATGTGGTAAAACAGCTCGCTTAACACGACCTCTTAAGTTAAGCCTTTAGGCTGCTTAGTCCATGCTACCCCTAGGATAGCTTGTCTAATAAGGTTGACTTACAACCAGACACCATAAGGGATTGTTTGGTCAGGTAGTAGGTGGTTCCAGAATTGGAAACATCCCCTACCAGGCCAACTTCTCACATGGTGTAATATAGATTTTCTATTTTGTTGCATTGCAGTTAACCAAACTTAACCCCCAACAAACCCTTTACCCGCCACCCCTTGTAAACCCACCCTAGGCACTCATACTTCGTAATTGCAGATATCCATTGGTATTTGGCTACGCCCAAAAACAGCTCTTTTCTAATACATTATTCTATACAACCAGTCAGAGACATAAACAAAAAATGTGTGGGTTTCCCCAGCGCTGCGGGTTGAGGTGCACCAATCACGTCTGTGGCATGTTGTGGTGTATTGAGGACGGTTCACAGTTCAATCTGCGGATAACGAGACAGTAGATTCATCGTCCCCCTCCGCCTCAAAAGCCCAAACCAGTCTAGTGATATCAGCGTCTTCCTAAGGCACCTACGTTCCTCGCGTTGTAGCGCCTCCCCCTCAGCCCCGCCCCATCGTATAACCTCTGTCCTCCACATGTCAGGGTCGGGTGGTTTGGGCGATTTCCACCGCATGGTTTTTGCGTGTTTCGCAAGTAGCATGGCCATGTCCGTGAAGCGTGTCGACACACTTCTTTTACGCGCCACTGGTCCTAGCCCCAGTATTGTATGTTCTAAGGTATGTGCTAGTAGGGGAGCACCCGCTTTGGTAAGAGATTTGTGTATAGTGGTCCAATAATAGCCCAGTTTCGGGCAGTCCCATAGCATGTGTATCAGTGAAGCATCATCTGCTCTGCATCGAGGGCAAGTGTCAACAGCGTCAGGGAACATAGCGTGTATACGGCGTGGCGTGAGATACGCCCGGTGCTATACCATCAATTGAATGAACTTGAACTTCGGGTTTCTAGCCACTTTTTTGGGAAATTGAAGGATACACTCCCATTCTTTATCCTCGAGTGGCCTCCCTGTGTCGCCCTCCCATTTGACCTTGAGAGGCAATAATGATATTGCCCTCCCTGTTCTGATTCCAGCAGTAAGCCATCTGGTCAGGTGGCTTCCCGTTCCCATGAGGTACTGCATCGTTAGTAATGGGTTTGTGGGTGGCTCTTCGCCCTCTCGCGCCCACATCGCTGTCACGTAGTGACGTAAACCAGCATGTAGGAGGAACGATCCTCCCGGGACGTTATGTGTGGCCCTGAAGTCCTCAAAGGACAACATGCGTCCATCTACGAAGAGGTCTCCAATGTGCGTTACCCCTGCGTCGTGCCATGGCGCGAGCTTGTGGGCCGAGAGCGTTCCTGATTCCAGCGGGATACCTAGTAGCGGAATTGTAGGGGCGTATGAAGTTGTTGGAGTCGTGTACTTTACTGCTTTCTGCCAATATTGCACTGCAAGTCGGAGAAAAGGGGGGTGTCCCTAGGTAACTCCGATAGGGGCAAAAGCAAGATATGAATTTTCCTCTTGGTATGATCCTCCTCTGTCATGTCGATCTCATGTAGGTTCCGGCCTGCCAGCCAGTATGCCAGCAAATGCTGTTGACAGGCAAAATTATAGGCCCGGAAGTCCGGTGCTCCCATTCCCCCAACCCCAGAGGTACGCTGTAATTTAGAAAGTCCTATGCGTCTCCGCCCCGATCCCCATATGAGCTCCGTTAGTAGTGTGTCCAGTGCCCTGAAAGTTGATGCTGGAATCAGGAATGGCAAGTTAGTGAAATAGTAAATGAGTCGGGGAAGCACCACCATCTTGGAGACTGCCACTCTACCCCCCACCGACAAAGGCAGCGACAACCAGAATTGTATCTGTGATTTGAGCGCCCTCATTGCTCTGCCCAAGTTACCGTCTATCACTTCCTCTGCACCTCTGTAGATTTGGATCCCAAGGTAGTGGAAAGTTGTGTCCGCCATTTGAAAAGTGTACGGTGGGAAAAGCAGTGATGCAGATGGACCAGTGGCTTTAAAGCAGTATCCATATGACTTGGGTTCGCTTATCGTGAGGCCCGATAACAACCGGTATTCCTCAAATAGTGTGGGTATAGGGTTTAGGTCACCCCTCAGATCATGGAGGTACAGGATGATATCGTCAGCATAGGCGGACACCACGTGTGTCGTCCCGCCTCTCTGAATGCCACGGTGAGAAGCCTCCTTCTGGATCTTACAAAGTAGCGGTTCGAGCACCAGGATAAATAAGAGCGGGGAGAGTGGGCACCCCTGTCTGGTACCCTTTGCAATGGCAAGGGCTCAGAGATGCATCTGGACGTTCGCACCCGCGCCCTGGGGTGGGTGTATAGCAGCCTGACCCATGCAACATATTCCGGAGGCAGTCCGAATCTTGCAAATGTTGCAAACATGAAATACCATCTGAGGGAGTCGAAGGCCTGTTTTAGGTCTAGTGAGATACAGCCCTCAGTGCTTACATCCGCTTGGTCTCGTAGCATCAGTTGGGCTAGTCTACGGAGGTTCATAGCTGTGCTCCTACCAGGTACAAACCCGCACTGGTTGGGGTGGATCAGTTGGGGGATGTGCTGCGCCAGTCTAGTTGCCAGTACCTTGCTCAGTATCTTATAATCAGTATTAAGGAGAGACAAGGGTCTGTAGTTAGCTAGGTGCATCCCGTCCCTGCCCGGTTTTAATAGGGAGGTTATCAAGGCCTGGAGGGATGATTGTGGCAGGGAGTTGGCCCGTAGTGCCTCTTGGTAGATGATTTGTAGTCGTGGGGCGAGTAGGTCAATAAATGTCTCATAAAATTCTACAGGTAAGCCGTCCGTCCCAGGAGTTTTATTCCTCGGGAGAGCGTGTATTACCTGTTTAATCTCTGCTGTGGTGATATTACGTTTCAGGTCATCTCGTTGTCTACCAGTGAGCTGGGGCAGATCCAAGTCCCCCATGAAGTTCTCCAGTGCCGTTTGTGAGAGGGGCTGGTGCGGGCCATATAGTGTGGTGTAGTAGTTCTTGAATGCAGTGTTAACTTCTAATTGAGTTGAGGCCATCGAACCTTCTTGGTCTATAATTTCCAAGATTGGGAGGTGTGTCGGGGAGTCTCGTATAATGCGGGCTAACAGTGGGCCTGACCGATCAGCCTGAGTGTGCTGTCTGTTAGTGTATTCAGGATAGTCCAGTAATCTTAAGTCTTCAAGTAGCTCAGCATGCCTTATGTGTGCTTCTTGTAGTGGCGTAAAGTGTAGGTTTGTGCCCACTGCTTCGTTCTCTAGCATTGCCAGTCTACCCTCCACTTCCTTAAGGCCATCAAGCACCTCCCTCTTCATGCCCACCCGGGTGGCCATCTCCTCCCCTCTTATGAAGACTTTGAACGTGTCCCACTCCATTCGTCTGGAGCTAGCAGTGTCAGTATTCGTAGCAAAGTAAGCCTCAATGGTGTCCGCCATGGACGATTTGAAGACAATGTCTTCCAACAGTTCTGTGGGCAACCTCCAGGTCGGTGTCGGTGCCAGGAGCCTACCCCATTGATTCGCCAGTTCGACAGGGTTGTGGTCTGAGAGTGTCTTCCCCATATGTTGTGCTGTGAGAACCGCCCCCATTAGAGAGCGGGAGCAGAACACGCGGTCGATTCTGGTGTGCAGCTGGTGTGGTGGGGAGAAAAAGGTATATTCCTTGTCAAGTAGGTGTTTGCTGCGCCATGTATCTGCTAGGTCCCACCCTTCTGCCCACTGTGTTAGTGCAATCGCCTGTTTCCTGCTTTCGGTGGCGTGTAAGGGTGGGTGTGACCTGTCCAATGTGACATCCAACACAGCATTAAAATCCCCCCCAAGAACCCATTGATATTCTGCCCAATCCGCTAAAACACCATTAAGTCGAGTTAAAAAATCCGATTGACCCGAATTTGGTGCATACACACATCCGAGCACAACAGTGGTACCATCCAGTATGCCCCTCACAAATACATATCTTCCCTCCTTGTCAATTCTCTGCTCAACTGGTTTGAAGGGTACAGAATTACGAAGCCAAATAGCTGCCCCCCTCGAGAATGCAGAGTAGGATGTAGCAAAGAGTTGTCCCCTCCACTTCTTCAACAGTTTCGAGTTCTCAGCACTGTACAAATGTGTCTCCTGGAGGCAAGCTATCATGACCCCCCCTACGGTTACATTGAGCCAGTATTCTGTGTCTTTTGTGGATCGAACCCATGCCCCGCACGTTCCAGGTGCACAAGTTGTAAACATTAAGTGGCCCCATAACTGATCGCATAGTGTGGAAATGTTGAGCCCGTGGATGAGCATGCCAAGTATACCCTGTGGTGGTAGTGGACTGCCATGTTAACAGTTAACCCCTGAACATTGAGGTCCCCAGATAAATGAACCCGGGGTCCAAACCATGATACCCAACGTGGGTAATAGTCAAACACAACCATGTTCATGTGATGGGGGGTGCAGTCTACTCGGTCCTGATTTGTGCTGACCTGCGGTGACATAGCATACCCGTAGCACGTACATCCCCCAGGCCACCCACCTGTGTGCTGCTATTTATGCGGTTCATACATTACCACCCTGGCATTGTTCAAGGCCCTGTTGTTAAAATTCTGCAGCCATTTGCGCCGTGATCTTGGGGAAGAGCTGTAAGCTGTCCGCTGACCTCGATACTTCCGGATGCGTGTCTGAAATGCTGGCCACGTCTCTCGCCGTGTCTGCATTGTGAGCGGCTAGTGCTTCCTCTGTCAGCTGCGCCACCTTTGTCATTTCCTCCGAGCGGTTCGTTGCGTCTTGTCCTTTCGGTGAGGTCTGTGTTGAGGGGCCTTGGCCAGTATCTGAGGTAGGGCGTCGTCGGTCTGGCTGATTCTGATGGCCATCTCTCCCACCGTCGGCAAATGCGTCCTGTGAGGTTGGTGGCGTGAGCGTTACTTCCATCCATTCCTCCGCTTCCTCCGGTGAGTCAAAAAAGTGTGATCTGTTGCCATGTAGGATCTTGAGGCGGGCGGGGAATAGGAGGGCATATTTCAATTCTCGTTCTCGCAACTTGCGTTTTACCCCCAAGAAGGTGGACCTGGCTCGCTGCACCGCTGGAGTGAAGTCTGGGTATACGGATATAGTCTTGTCTTCGTATCGGATTGGCACTTTCTCCCACGCTGCGCGTAGCACTGTGTCACGATCTTTATAGTGAAGGAGGCGTGCGATCAAAGGGCGCGGTGGTGCTCCTAGTTGAGGCGGTTTTGAGGGCATCCTATGCGCCCGTTCCACGCTGTATAGGGTAGTCAGATCCTCCGGGCCTACCATCTTTTTGAGCCAGTCTTCCACAAACTGAGTAGGATTCCTCCCTTCACTGCGCTCCGGAATGCCCAAAATGCAGACGTTGTTGCGGCGGGCTCGTCCTTCCGCATCATCCACCTTGTCCCACAGCTGTCTGAGTTGTTTTTCCATGCCTTCCAGCTTCGTGGAATGTTCTGTCTGCTGGGGTATTAGATCCTTGAGTGCGAGTTTCTGCTCCGACACCCTCTCCGCCAGTTTGTTGTGATCTGCCCGGAGCAATGAGAGGCCCGTCGCCATGTTGTCCATACGTGATTCGAGCGCCTCTCTTGTGGCCCGTATTTCATTCAGGATAAGGTCCAGTTTGGCATCCTGTGTCCCTTTCCCTGTCGGTGGGATAACGTCCATATTGGAGGAGGCCAGTGGGTCTTCCGAGCCAGTGGACTGCATATCCGTCGATGCGCCCTGGTCCTGGGCCTTGCCCCTGTGTCTCCCCATGGATCTAGTGTGCAGGGCGACGCTGTGCCGATCACACGCCCCCTTCACAACCTCCACTATGTAGCGGCACACAATATCCTGTGTCCGGGCTGTCCCTGTAGTAGTTAATCAGTTAGGAGATAGGGCGTCAGTAGCACAATAACCCTTGAGGACTGAGGGGATCCGCCGGTTCCGTGGCAATTGTAGCGCCTGTGAGAGATGCAGCAGCGCTATGAGTAGCGTCCTCTGTGGAGCAGTATTTTGAGCTTTGGCGGGGGTGGCAGGTATCGTCTGCTGCGTGGCACGAGGGGTTCTTCAAAGGGGGAGGCCAGAAGCGCCGCGCAGCAGCCCCGGCAGAAGTGTTCCCGGGTGTGACGTCGTTACCCTCGTGCCTCGACCCAGATGGGCGCTGGAGTCCGTCTCTGGCAAGGTGTAAGCAGGGACTCCACAGGTGTCTCGCTGCGCTTCCTGTGTCGTGGCTCCATAGTCGTGGCTCAGAGCCCCGGTGTTGGTAACTCTCTGCGCTGTCAGCTTGGTGTTCCCCGTGATCCCGGAGAGGAGGCAAGTTGGGTCCGCCAATACAGCCGCGGATCCGGCCTGCGCAGTGCAGCCGTCGCTTGTCCCTGGTCTGGTGCAGCGGTCCTCCGGCCACTCCAGCACTCGTCTGGATTCCGCAGCCTTCACGCAGCGCTCAGGCTCTCGGATGTATGCGGACTGCGCTGCGGTGGAGCCTCAGGCGGTGGTCCGGTCCGAGTGCGCCGTCGGCCTGGGTCGGACTTGGGAGGGCAGGGCTTGTCCCACAAGGTGCCCTGGAGGTGGCACACCTGGGCAGGAGGAGCAGGTGTTGGGGGCAGGTGTGCGATTGTGCCCAGTGCCCACGTTTACCTCCGGCGCCCCCGCGGAGTTCCGCCGGCAGCAAGCAGTAGGTCGGCCCTCCCGCTAATCGAGGTCGTGGCTCCACTCGTGGCAGCAGGCCCTGGCGAGCACTGTGTCCTTTCCTGGTTCTAGACGGCGTCGGAGGGTGGCAGTTCTCCGTCGCCGCTTCTCCTTCCTTTGCTGAAGCTCCGGGTGTTGAATTCAGGTGGGTGGTGTTGCTGGGGAGCAGGATAGGCAGCTTGTATCGTGGGCTATGGACGGAGCTCAAAAACTACACGTCCGCCATGTTCGGCTCGTAGCCACACCCTCCGGCAATGGTTCATCCTTAATATCAGGTCTTGGTTTAGTACACTACTCAAGTACATCCAGACACTTTTGATCCACTTCATTTTTCACCTCCACTTCCAGAGCATCAGGCAACAGTGTAGAGGGATTTAAATGTACACTTCTGGCTACTGTTACATTGTCCGCACTCAGAATTACCTTTTCCTGTTTTGTTATCCTGTTGTTTGTTAAAAACGGAGTTTTTGTTCTAGTGAGGAGAATTTCAACCGAGTGTGGTACATACACCTTCACTGGGTATCCCATCACTTTACCGTCACTCCGCTCCAGACTTACACTTGTAGCAGCAACTGCTTTCAAGCATCCTGGCAATGCTTTTGTAACTGGATCCAATACTGATGAAAAATAGGCAATAGACCTTCTCATTCTGCCCTGTCGCTGAATTATAACTGATAATGCACATCCTTTTCATTCACTGCAATATAGTTCAAATTCTTTCTCATAATCAGGCATACCTAGGGCTCATGCTTCATACAGACTGGTCTTCAACTGTTCAAATGCTGCCATTTCTGTCTGGTTCAACACTATGGGGTCTTTCACATCTGCTCCAGTCAGTCTTAGTAAAGGGTTTGCAATCAATGAAAATCCACTAATCCATTGTCAACAGTACCCTACCATTCCTAAGAACATTCTCACCTATTTCTGCGTTTTGGGGGGCTTCATTCCTTGAATAATTCTGATTCTTTCTATGGTAACCTTTCTCATTCCCTTTCCAATCCTATGACCTAGGTACTGTACTTCCTTCTGGCAAACCTGTAATTTTGATGGAGACACTTTGTGTCCTCCTTCTGCCAAATGATTCAGCAATGCAATTGTATCAGAAACACGTGCATCTTTGGTTCTTGAAGCATCCAATAGGTCATCAATATACTGAACCAATACAGATTTTCCTGGCATATCTAGACTTTCTAGTGACTTCTTTAGCAATTGATTACAAATGGAATGACTCTCAGAGTACCCTTGAGGAATTCGGCACCATGCCAAAATACGCTCTCCAAACTGAAATGAAAATATTGGTTGGCTGTCAGGGTGTAATGGAACAGTGAAAAATGCATTACATAAATCAATAACTGTGTACCATTCCGCAACATGGGGAATTTGATACAAGATTACTGCTGGGTTTGGTACGATGGGGCAACATGGGGGCAACTATTTTATTTACTTTTCTCAAATCTTGCACTATTCTAAATGTTCCATTATAGGTGAATTACATGGACTAATCATTATTTCTTTCAGAATCTCTTGCTCAATCATTTTGTCAATATCAGGAGTTATTCCTTCAATTATTTCTTGTGTCAATTTATATTGAGGGGTATTTGGATAATCAACTCCTTCTTTTACAGAAATGTTAACCTGACTCAAATCTCTCATTAACCCTATTTCTTCTCCTGTAAAATCGAACAATCCTTCTTTGACTGTTTCTTTTAATTCACCAGGTATCTTTTCTCTATCAAACACAGGAAACATCCCATTCTGCTCTGAATCTATCATTGACATAGTCATTTTACATAACCTGTCTGCATCTGCAGTTTGGAATTCAATGCCATCTGGTGAACAATTAATGGCACAAATCATTTTACACAATATGTCTCTTCCAAGTAGATTTACAGGACTGCTGTCACAAACCACAAATCGATGCATTTCTTTGAAATTACCAATTTCTACCTCAACTGGTTCCATAAGGGGTGTTTTAATCTGTCTGTTCGCTACTCCTACAACTTGGATAAACTCATCAGAGAGAGGAAGGTAGCATCTGTATCCACTAGGAAGGTAATATTTACACCATTCACTTTACCATTCACAAAGAGACCAGATTGATCTACTTCTAGAGTTGTGCCAAGCACGCACTCCTCTTCCTCTCCTAGGCACCATCAACAACTCTCATCTGACTCATTTCCATCTGACCTCAACCAGTACTGTGGAACTGCATTCACACAGGGTGGTCATGTTACCTGTTCTCCTTCATAGAATCCTGTCTCTGCACTGTATTTCTGAAGATTTACACTATGTGGGAGTGGTGGTTGTGGCACATGACTCTGCTGGTTACCTAACTGCTGCTCTGGCAAAAACTGGTGATTTAACTCATTCTGCACCTATGTGTTCAATGTCGTATTTTTGGGATTAACCTTTGGAGGTAACTTACACTCTTTTCTCCAATGCCCTAACTTGACACAGTTGTGACAAGGTCACTTCTTCTTTTCTTCATATAAATGTAATTGTCATTTTCCTTTCATTGAATCACCTTTTGGTTTGGCCTGACTTCCATCATTAATTTTGTTCCCCAACTGAGCTCCTTGCTGTTCAGCTACTTTCACTTGTGCCCACATGGCCTTTTCTTTAAGCCCTCTTTGTTTGGCTTCAATTTCATCACAACAATATTTTGCATGCCTTAAAATCTCATCTACAGAATAAAATTGGCATCCCACCTTGTGGTGTTTTATCATTCACTTATCTCCGGTCTCCACCCAAACACAAATCGGTTTACAAAATGACTCATGTGCTTTTCACTCAATTCTTCATACCCACTGTACTGTTTATACACCAAAAGTAACCTCTCATAATATGAATGTACAGATTCATTGGGTTCTTGCAATGTCCTGTCGATCTTTACCCAACATGTTTCTTTTGGAGGAATCTTATTTTTCAAGAATGTAATTACCTGATCATATTTATGCATTACCTCGGGTCCTGGAGCACCTTTTATAGCATCCCTCGCTGTTGGTATTACTATGTCAAACAATCCATCCAAATCCTCCCATAATACTTTTGAGACTTTCACAAATCAATCAACTTGTCGGTACTATTCTAATGGTTTCTCTCGTAATCTGGGAAAATCATTAGTAAATGACAATATATTCTGCCTAGTTCATGGAACATGCACAAAATCTCCTCCTGGTATTTCTCTCATTGGGAATTCATTCACTACAGGTACTACCAAGTAAACAATCAAGGGTAATTGAGCAGCTAGAAAACTTTTAAGCATGATTGATGCAAGGGCATTGAAAATAGTGGGAGGCGATTTTAATCGTAAATATGAACCTGTGGTGGTGTTAGAAAATGTTTTTCAGGAAGAAGATTTGGTCTACAATATCCCGTTTCTGGACAGCCAGCTAGTAGTGCCGTGCACAGTAGCAGCTTCTCAGTTATTAAGACTTGTTTCAGGACACTGCCTAAGGGCTTGTAATGGCCGGTTACCATCCGATAACCAACCTACTCACACATTTCTTAGGTAGAATATAAAAATCCATTTAGACTATATAATTATCTCAATTGAGCTATGGTCAATTGCCCTTGATTTTAAAGTGGAAACTAGAGTAGAGAGTGACCATTACCCACTATGCTTATCATTGTCAGCCCACCTTTTTAACCCTGTTATCATATCAAGAGGAGAAGTTGGCAGTGGAAACATAGATACAATCGTAAGTAATAATAGGAGAGCTTTAAAATGGCCTTGATAGAGAGTAATCCAGCCCGCTATTAAGCAGATTTATGAAGCTTTAGTAGATAGGGCCACCCCGTATGTAGATTGTCCTGTACTAGACATTCCTATTATGGATACCCACCATAATCTAGTCAAAGACTTGAGACCTATACTAAGTAAAAGCCCAAAGGGAGCTAATAATGCGATTAGGGCTGCGGCTGAGTTAAAAAACCCATGGTACAACAAAGCATGCCGCACTCTAAAAATTGCTAAAGCTTAAGGAGTTAGGTCCCGGGACGTGGGGGGGGGCTGGACCCTCTTAATACACTAATATACAACTTGCTCCCCTCACACTTCTTTGTTGCTTGGTATTACAAGTACATGAATCAGGACTACTTCTGATTATGTAGGTTTATTTAGTTTCACCCTTTACTTTTCAATTTCAAATACAAAAAGGTTGATCATTGCATGTATGAGAAACACGAAACATATAAAACGTTTAGACAAATATGAAAAACCATAAATGACAACAAAAATGATCAAATTCAAAATATGAAACAACACATTGCACATTATTTTAGTATTACAACATTTGTTCAAAATACTCAAATTGCAAACAGAATGCTGGTATCAAAAATCCTCTTTTTCATAAGCTCATTGAAGGACAAAGAGTCTGAAAGAGGGCTAATAGGATACAAATCAATGAGTCCAAATCGCAGTTAATCCTGTTTTATAGCCTTCTTTGTGCCGACACGTTTCGAACCCGTTAATTGAATGAACGGGGTCTCATCAGGGCCTTGTCACTTCTAATATCTGTGTGTTATGTGCAAAAAGAGAAAAGAGAGAACAACATCTTAGTTCTGTTGCTCTGTCCCATTTCGCTTCACTTTCACTCTGCCTCTAAACAAATTCGTACCTGTAGCTTTACTTGTGGCCGGATTCAAAAGGTTCAGCAGCCTTCTAGCTCTCTGACTGTATCTGGGAAATCTGTAAGAATAGTTGTACCTATTTAGAAAATTGTAGACTGGGTGGTGATCTTCCCTAGCTCGTGAGGGGTGCTTCTAATTCATACCTGTTTTTAGCACCGCTGCTCATAAAGTGTGTCTTCGTCTCCCCCTTTGTTTTCTGTCATCTGTTTTTTGGAACTGCGATATGGCTTGTGCTCCCTATTTACAAAAAGTCGAGGTTATTTAAAAATTCATTATTGGGGCGTGCTTGTTTTTAACGTTTGTGGAGGTTTCAAAAAAACTCTACCTTCAAGGGAAACGTCCCTCGGCAGGCGTGAGTCTGCTCTCTTGGCGTTACGATTCCGTTTTCTTCAATCTATCGAAAAAACGGGGATTTGAATCATTCTGTGTTGCACTTGCGTTTGTGTGGCATATTTTAATTCATTTCGGCCCGTTTGCTCCTACCTTTAGTAATAAAACGTGGGGCTCGGAGTTAAAGCATCCGGCAGTCTTCGGTGCTCGGTCAGTCTGCGCTTCCGCGTTCCAGCCGGCGTTCATTGGCAACAGACATCTGACTGCCAGCGTCATAAGGAGCTGTCGATGACGCAGTCTAGGGATTGTGGAACTTGTAGTTCGAAATGATTAGTGTGCCATCTTGCATGGAAGATGTTTGTCAAAGTGATCTTATGGAGACAACCCGTTATTACGCTGACTCACACGAAGCACTATTCAAGTATTTCACCTTTACGTTTTTCAAGGGAGTTAAAGCCTAGAGACTTCTGACAATGTGTTTAGCCCACTTTGGGTGCTATTAAATTTCAAAATTAAATATGCCTCTTTTGTTAGAAGCACATTTTCAGTGTCTGGGGGGCATTTCATCTGGTTGATGCTGTATAGTACTGTCCATTTGAATTCAGTTTCTCGATGGCTTTTCTCTGTAAAGTGCTGCACCATGGGCGCATTTGCTACCTTATTCTTTATTCTAGATCTGTGCTGCGTAATGCGAGTATTCACTTGTTGGTTAGTTTTCCCAATATAAATTTTGTCACACGGACATACAATTGCATACACAACATTTCGTGTCCGACAATTGGAGAATCCTACATTCTTCCATTTGATGTTTTTATGGGTGAATTCAATCCCTTCCATTGTGGTGTCGCAAGATACGCAGTTCCCACATTTATGGTGTCCCACTATGGGTTTGAGGCCCCATTGGGAGAGCAGGTCGCTTTTTGTTTTTTGGATTCGCACATCAGCACGTACCAGTTGCTGGCCAATGCTTTGGTTCTTTTTATATGCGAATATTGGCCTTGGAAAGGGACATTCAAGTTCCTCTAAGAGATGCCAGTTTTTCAGGATCATTTGTCTGACTTTGTGGGTGTCGGGACCATATGTGGTCACACAGACCATCTTGTCAAGCTCTGGTTTTTGCTTATCCTGTGTTAGCAGGCACTCACGAGGAGTATATCTAGCCCGTTTGAGCGAATGCTTCAGTAATTTTTTAGGGTAACCTCTGTTGATCATCTCACCACAGAATGTCTGGGCATGTTGATCATATTCCGAAACTTCTGAGCAGTTTCTCCTTATCCTAAGGAGCTGCCCATAGGGAAGGTTCGCTCTAAGATTTCTAGGGTGGTCACTGCTGTGGTGTAGGATTGTATTTTTGTCGGTCTTTTTCTTATAGAGGGACGCTTTTAGGTGACCCTCATCATTGGAAATTTCTACATCGAGAAACGTCATTTTGCTGTTACTTTGTTCAATCGAGAATTTAATATCCTGGTGTCTGTTGTTCAGCCATTGGTGAAATGCCATCAACTCAGTGTGGCTCCCCTGCCACAGGAGCCACACGTCATCGATGTATCGCAACCACTGTTTGATGTGTGCTTTAAATGGATTGTTGTTATCCACAAATTTGTGCTCATATTCTGCCATGTACAGAACTGCCATCTCAGGCGCATAGGGACATCCCATGGCCGTACCCTTGATTTGGATGAAGAACTGATCATTAAAGCGAAAATAATTTTTCTTCAGAGTCAGTTCAGCTAGTTGTAGAATGAACGATGTGGGGACCCGATGGGGTCTCTCTCTAGTATCTAAGTACATTTCCATAACCTCTAACGCCTCATCTTGTGGTATTTGCGTTTATAGTGACGTGACATCCATGGTCACCATGATTTCAGTTTTATTGTCAAATTCCGTTCCCTCAACTTTGACCAAAAAATCGGTGGTATCCCTGAGGTACGATTTTACATGACTAACAAACGGCTTCAGGAAAAAGTCTACATATTTAGAGATCGGTTCCAGGCACGAGTCGCACCCGGAAACGATCGGTCGGCCTGGTGGATCATTAAGTCTCTTATGGATCTTGGGCAAAAAATACAAGATCGGTGTTCGTGGACATTTCTTGACCAAGAATTCTGCCTCCTTGGTTCCCACGAACCCACTGTCAATCCCTATTTGCACTAGTTCTTTTATGACCCCTTGTATTTGTTTAGATGGATCCTCCTGGAGTAGTCTATACCACACCTGGTTGTTTACCTGTGTGGACCCCTCTGTAAGATATTTGTCGCGGGGCCAGATCACTACTGCCCCGCCCTTGTCGGCTGGTTTGATGACCACAGTTGAATCCTCCCTAAGTGCCCTCAATGCCACTTGCTGTCCTTTGCTTATGTTCTGGTGAACATACTTTTGGTTCCTTTCAAGTTTATTTAAGGAAGATAGCAAAACTTGTTCAAATACATGAATCTGTTTCGGAATATTGTGATTCGGGCAGAAGGTGGATTTATTCCTGAGTCCTGTTGTTTCCATATCAATACTTGGGGGTTGGTTGGCAAAAAATGCTTTTAGTCGTATCTTGCGACAGAAAGCAATGATCTCCATTTTTGTTTTTGCAAAATCTGTATGTTTTCTGGGAACAAATTTTAGTCCTAGATTTAACACGGACTCTTCGTCCTGTGTTAAAACTTTTTTAGACAGATTGACAACAGAAGAGGGTGCTCTTACGACTTGTAGAATTGTTTGCGTGTCCGCATTTCCCATGGTATTTTTTGCCTTTGTTTTGGCTGTTGGCCCTGTTCTAAAAAAGCAACTTGTTTTTTATTGTTGCTTCTCGAGTCGGAGCCCGAAGAGTCTGATGAGGTTGTCTCTGAAAATGTTTTAAATCTATTGCGAGAGCGTCCCTGATAGTTATATAGTGCTCCGCGTGAGTCCGCTTGTGAGTAGTAGTCGTCCTTCAAGAATGGGTATGCCTTCTCTAACGTGAATGACTTTGAATCTCGTTCGTACTGGGCAGTTTTATTGTTGATAGTGATGTCTTTAAACTGCAGGATTTCCTTCTCTATTTTCTCTATTAAAGTCTTCGCATCGGGGATCACCTCACTTTCTGCAATACTTTTAGTTAATTTCTCAATTTCATCAAGTTCCTGTCGACAAAGTCTTTGTGCGGTCTCAATGGTGTAAACCATGAGGTCCCGGCTACATTTTGTATTTATCCGACTAAAGCCTAATTTGTATTCTGCGTCCTCCGTAAAAATTACTGGGACATTTTTCACCTGCAGCCCCCAAGGGATGGTGCCACCTCTAAGGTGTTGCAGGAGAAAGTGTCCGTGGAGTTTGGTTCTGATGTGTTTTTTGCTTAGTCTAGTAAGTTTGTCTGATTCGTTTTGTTGCTGGGCAGAGGTACTTAAAGTGACACTTCCGAATGGGGAGGAAGCTAATAGGTTTTTGATGTGGGTCTCAGAAAATGATAACGTGTCTTTCTCAGACATCGTATTGAGAAGGACTACTAGTCCCTCTCTACAACAAATGAGTCTAGTCCAAAGCACGCTTGAATCTAGTGCCCTGTAGACTCTCGCGGGTAAAAAACCCGCCCTTAACTGCTAAAGCTTAAGGAGTTAGGTCCCGGGACGTGGGGGGGGGCTGGACCCTCTTAATACACTAATATACAACTTGCTCCCCTCACACTTCTTTGTTGCTTGGTATTACAAGTACATGAATCAGGACTACTTCTGATTATGTAGGTTTATTTAGTTTCACCCTTTACTTTTCAATTTCAAATACAAAAAGGTTGATCATTGCATGTATGAGAAACACGAAACATATAAAACGTTTAGACAAATATGAAAAACCATAAATGACAACAAAAATTATCCCCAAAAAAATTAGCATATTACAGCTTCTAAAACCAAAGATATGGTAGCCCTAAGGGAAAAAAGGTTAGAGTACAAAGAAATGTTAACCTCAGCAACATTTGGGATGCATTACTTGTAACAGGAAAGCAAAGGACCAAGTCAGCTTTTGGCGACTAATCTCAAAGGGTAATAAAAAAGGCAGCTGTAGTAAGGACCTTTTTCTAGACCCCAAAACTTGGGTAGCACATTTTTCTAGTCTTTACTCCTCATCTTTTAATGATATTGATTATTGCCCGATCAGTTACGAAAGCATCACAAATGACGTACATCTAGTTTTTAGCTTGCACCCATAGATGCAGTTAAGCCAGGAAAGGCGCCTGGCCCTGATAAATTACCGGTTGATTTGTGGAAGCACGACAAAGGTGTTTGGTACCCTTATATTAACTTGTTTTGTAATTCTCTTGCATCAGGTGCACCCTTACCAGAAACTTGGAAAGGGGTAGAGATTACGACTATTTTTAAAAAGGGCGATCGACATAACCCTTCAAATTATTGTACAATGAATCTTATTGATGTTCTGCAGAAGGTATATGCTAGGCAAATTTTAAATAGATTGATTGAATGGAGTGAGGAACATAACATTTTATCAAAATACCAGGCGGGTTTTGGAGTGAAGACTGGCACGATTGACAAGGTTTATAGATTCCTTGTATTGCGTGGAAGTATATAACATTCAGGAAGGGGCATTGGTATATAGCCTTTATGGAATTAAAAGCAGCATTTGACCTTGTTCCTAGAAATCTCCTATGGAAGTCCTTAAAGGACCAAGGGTCCCGGGGGAAATTCCTCTACAGGCTATAAGATTACACGAAGACAGTTGGGCAAAGGTCAGATGGGGCCCACAAGGCGAACTAACTGAACCAATTGAGGTCAAGAGAGGCGTAAGGCAGGGGTGCATTTTAGCACCAACTTTATTTTCCTTATATGTTAATGACATCCCTGATCATCTGTGGGATGTGAACATGGCTCTCCTAGGTTAGGAGGTTGCCCATGCCGGAACTCCTTTTTGCCGATGATACAATTTTAATATCGCAAACACTGAAAGGTTTACAAAATTTAATAAATTCCTTTGCAGAATATTGTAAAGCTAAGAAATTAGATTCCGCACCCATAGGAAACTTATACAGAAGACTTTGGTGTCTGGTTTATTCAGGTGGGGTCATACAACTAGTATCCCGAATTTCAGACAAATCCTTTTCTATCACTTTTTGTAAACTCGGGTTCAAGGGGATTGTTAACAATAGTTCTTTTATCCTCTGATTTTCAAACACAGGAATTACTGCACCTATTGTTACAGGTACCATTACAGCTTCTATATTTTTAGTGAGTTCTTGTATTTTTTCAGTTAATTAGTTTGTGGATCTCATGAATTCAGAAGTACTTGGATTTTCCTCAGGTTTCTGTTCCTTTTGTTCAGAACTACTTCTAATTTCAGAATTTTGCCTTGGAGTATCTGAAAAACTGGTCTCCATTGGTGGTGCATTTGGACTCACCACTGAACTTAGTTGATATGGAGGGGGTCTTCTATTTAAAATCTCCTCCATCACCTCAGCCTCGGTATCACTGATCCCATAACTCTTTCTCTCTGGGTCTATATTATTCCTTTTCTCTGTGCATTTCCGACCCACCATCTCAGCAACTGTTCTTACCGGATACATTCCATCATACATATCGGCATTACTCCATCTTCTCATCCTACTCTCATGAGTTGTTCCCCATAAACCTCTCAAATTACACCTTGGTTTCATCTTCCCATTCGGCCAATGCCTCAATTTGAGTCGGTCTTGGTTCAAGTTTAGTCATCTTCTCAAATTTCTCAACACCGCAGTATTAAAGGGACCTACTTCTGGAACCGCCAATACTCCATAATTTTTAGTGTATCTTGCCCAATATTCTAACCAATACAGGTGTGATAGACATATTTTGTCATCATGTATGATACAGGCGTTTTATGGGGAGGAAGTAATTTTCCCACCTGTTTAACTATTTCTTTGTCTTTCTTGAACATGTTCTTTATTTTCTTAAACCAAGTAGGTTTCTCTCTTTCTTCTTCGTGATGGAGCTCCATTCTACTGTAAATTTCTCAAGCCAAAACAATTGTACGCTCTTCCTCAAACTTCTCCACTACACCAACCTATCACAGTGTGATTCACACTAATGCACCAATCAGAATAGAACACGCCACAATCACTTCAACCTATGCTTACACACTCTCGCTAATGCACTAATCAGCGCTCAAAATGTTTTGGTCACGCGGACCTATCCCAGCACGACAATTCTGACGTCAGCCCAGCTCCGGCTTCTGCTGCTTCTGCTGACCCCTCCTTTACAAAATTCATCGGCACACTGTATTTGTACTTTATACAACTAAAACCAGTTAGTAACCACATCAAACATTTCCATTTGTCTGTTTCACTAAGACCAACGTGACAGTTTGCTCAAATTCACAGGAATTCTGTATTTCCAGTAAACAGCGTTTATCTCTTCTCTACCACAGAATTTTAGTTTCGCCGATAAAGTAGCACTTCCCTCTACCTTACCCTTCTCTCAAGCTTAGGGGGAACTTCTATTACTTTCTCAGGGATAAGTTTTAATCAGAATACTCAATTGATTCATGTGCTTAAGCCCAAGATTTTATAGGTAGCCTTCAGTATACATTCACCACTTTCACACATAAAATGTCCCTAACTTGTAACGCATGACAACGTTACCACCTTGAAACAGACTATGGACTGTGCGACTTCACCTGCCACAAGTTTTCCTCTGCCTGCAGACAGAGTGACCAGCTTCCTACTTCCTGGAAGCTTCAAAATTCCGACTACACATAACGTGATACAGACTCAACATATAATGTTAGTCATAATTTTCTGTACATCAGAACTCTATATACATTTGCCTCGTCAAATCTACACATTACTTATCCAAACTAACCTATAGCAACCAGACTCCTGGTACCAAGAAAACTGATCAAGCGCTGCTCTCAAACAACCATCCAAACCATCTTGGAATACTCAGGAGCTTTCACACTCTACTCGTCGGTGGGGTCCATAGGACCGCAAGTCACTCATTCGAACAAAACACACTGCTCCCAAGATCAGTGAAACCTAGAGGACGGGCTGCTGGACAGTGGAGTACCCTAATTAATCTACAAATTTAAATTCTATACATTATATACATATGCATTCTATGGACATCACCATGGTATTTTAAATTCATAAGAACAACCTTAAGGCACTCCACCAGTTTGGTTGATGGACCAGCTAGTAGAGATTAGTTGATGGATAACAAGCTTAGTTTTCCATTTAGTTTAACTTTAATTTGCCTCTCAATTACTCTGACATGACTTTTAATTTAAGTTTAATTTTATTCAGAAAATCTATATTAACATTTCTTTAACCCCTTCAGCGCGGCGCGAATTTTCGCGCTGTGCTGAAGGTTCTAATGAGCCTATGGGCTCATGACGGATCGGTTCCGTCATGAGCACAGCTCAACCGACGCTCATGACGGAACCGTTCCGTCATGAGCGTCGAAGGGGTTAATTATTCAAACACGAGTGAAAGGATGAATTCAATTAGCTTACATTTATTAGCAAAATGGTTCAGAAAATAAAAGATTCAAAGACATATTACCCGTTTTCTTGAAGTGAAGGAAAAACAGGATTAAACAACACAAATTCCCAAACCAGCCTCTCTATCTTCCTCGATGTATACGTCCCATCAGGACTACAATCCCATCACAAGTCAAGAAAAGTTTTAAAGTCTTTAGCATCCAAAAATTGATCAGTCCGTCAGCATGTCATGGTGCAAAAATTCAAAGCAAGAAAGGACTTTTTTTCAATCCTCCAAACGGCCTCTGTTATACCCTTTTTCACTAACTATCTAACTAAAATTTGAAACTTTAGGGTCCACACTCATTCCTCATTGGTCCATTCGAACGGTGGTGAAAATCACCTCTTCTCCTCATTGTTCGAAATTTGGCAAAGTCACTTTTATAATTCTCATGTGGTCATAATTGTTCATGTTTGCAACATTTTCAGCCTGTACTCAATGTAGACACTTTACAAAATGTTCTGAGGCTCTCAACTCAATCATCTCATCTGGCAACATCCTGCTCTTCCAGGCCATGCTGACCTTGACATCAGTAGCCTAGGCACAGGCTGCTCTTGCATCTCTTGAGCATTGTCACACATGCGTAGAAATTCACTCTCTCAGAGTCCCACAAAACCTCCATTTTTTGTTAGGCCGCATGAGCCATAACGGGAACTATTATATAAAAAAAAAAATAATAATTTGTAAGATTTAGAAGTAAAACCCTTCTGTTTATCTTCCCCCGTCTCTAACTTTAACCTGTTAGTCGTTACCTACCATTAAGCAACAAGAACACCTTTATACTTACCAATCTCGGTGTTTGCATAGCTTTATTTATTAAAAAAATTTATTTATTGCACTATGTTAGTATGACAGATTCACTTGATTAATGTATTACGATTTGCAGCACATGCAAGTGTACTTTTTCTGTGTGTGCTTTTCGTTTTGTTGGTTAGTACTGCAATACATTTGATTAATATATGTTATACTTATGGGGAACCTGATTTCACAAGGGGTACACAAACTTTTTTGTCACTTCCTCGCTCCATCAATGTCAAGAGTAAGACAGGAGTGCTTCAAATGTTGGTCACATCAGACAGCCTTTCAGGAGTAAATCAGGAGAACTCTTGTGTTACTTCCTGAATTTCAGGAGTAGGACTGGAGTACCACCCTAGTAAATCACGGCATAAGTATGGGCACTCTTTGTTTGGGCCTTAACAATTGTTTGCTAATTGCAGCTCCTCTCATCTTGGGGGAAAGCTGGATAAAGTCTCCTCTTCAAGAGCAACCAAGAGCTGTTGAGCAGAGCTGGAGAAAGAGAAAAAGGGGGGATTTGTTCTTGAATTTAAAGAGGGTTATTGAAGTAACCAGCACCAGTGACAGATGCATATCTCTTTCCAAATGATTTTCTTGTGGATGTGAAGTCAGGGGAGTTTAACAAATAGTGGTGTGTGAAGTGGACACATCAAGGAGACCCAGAACAAATGCACAGGGATTCATATCATTCCTAAACAAACTTTTAAAGGCCATTAAAAAAAATTGATCGCAAATTAAACCATCTTCCTTAAGTACTTGTTCCAAATCCCTAAAGTTGGACTCTTTCTCTGTGCCCTCCTTTACTTAAACGTAATACCATTTTAGATAAGAGCTCGAGTAGACGCCCATCTGTGTATTCAACATTTCGTAAGTAAAGGACACACTTCCATCTCTTCATCAGATCTTAACCTCACCGCCCAAGTCAGTAGAAGAACTAGTACAGGAATTATCTGCACTAGACAATAATAGCAGAATCATACACAGATCTTTGTTTATTGATCAACCTTCCAACTTACATTAGAGTAATGAATTTAAAATACATATATTTTCACCTCCTGATCTAATGTATTTATTTATTCATCTCGCCAAACTAAGAAAACATTAGTGTGCAAACTAAGAGTGTGCCCTTCCTGTACTTGATGGTAAAACCTCTTTGGATGGGAGCCCAGTAGGCTCAAACTGTCTTCAGGGTGAAACATCCAGAGCTTTAGCCCTTAATGTTCCAGCAGAGCAGGGAGTGTCAGTCAGTCATTGTGCCACTGTCAGCACCCCCTCTTGCAGATGCTTTGGTGAAACTGCTCCTTGGAGGTGTAAAGGGTCATTGTTCAAGTCTGTGGAGCAGGTCAAAGTGTTGTAAACATACCCAGTTGTGTCAGGACCTTTGTGGATGTATGTGTCATTTAAAATCATTTATGTTTTTCCTTTAGAATTGCAAAAGCAAAATACATACAGGGGCTGCTCAGCCCTGTGCAGAGGAGGAGAGGGGGAGAACGGAGAATATTCCAGTGATGTTTACTGCTGCAGCACCAACTTGTGCAATGGCGCACACACCGTGAGAATCAGCGCCCTGCTGCTCCCCCTGATGGCAGCTCTCCTGCTCAGAGCTGGACTCTAAGGTGAGGGAAGCTGAGCTCATTGTGGGGGGGGGGGGGCAGATACATCATGTAGTGTGAGGGGAGCACATGTGGTAATCCTGCATGGAGTGACTCCCCCTGGCACCTGCACTCATGCTCGGAGTTGGACTCTAAGGTGAGGGAAGCTCTGCTCACTTTGGGGGGGGCAGGGCAAATGGATCATGTAATCTTAGGTAATCCTGCATGGAGGGGCAACTGCTGGAGGAAGATGAGAGACCAGGCCATAGAGATGCTTGCGTAGAGACTCAGGACTTTCCATACTGGTTGTGGCGGAGGGGGAAACCCAGCACTTGAGGGTGCCATTAGCAAATTAGAGGTGGAAAAGAGTGGCAGGTGGGAACACTTCTATTCCTGATGATTCATTGAAAACTATACAATTGTTGACTTTTTGGAGCATTCCTAAAGTTAATATTGGGCAGCAGCATTCCATTGTTAAAGAAATCTTACTTTAAACCAATAAAGAACAACAAGTTTATGATAACTTAAGCCCTTATTTAGCATTTTAAAGGTGCCCATCTTTAGAGATCATCATCGTCCGGCCAGAGATTTCAGTGCCGCTGTAACTCTGCTTAGTGGCCGCCATTTGTAATGCCGCCACTCAGCAAAGACTTCTGTTTTTTTTTAAAACAAACTCCTAAAGCAGGGGTTTATTTTTTGAAGAAGAGACACAAACAACAGCACTGGCATTTCACTTTTGCTCTCAAGATTACAGTGTGAAGTTTGCTCTGCACCTTTGACCAGCTGTGTAGGATCAGGAGTGCTGTTATAGAAAAGTGGAAAGACCCGGTGCCAGATTTATCATGGGATTGTGTTATTACACCTTGAGTGGCCCTGTGTGGCTTGGTAAATCCAGAGTAATGCAAGATAGCGCAAGTCACTGCCTTGTTTTACTTTGCACCAGGAAGGTATTACATGGGTGGAGTGTGGGTGTTCTCATTCACATACACTTGCACTTTGGGACATTGTCAGATTCACTAAGACTGGGAAAGCATCAAAATTGCATGCCTTCCCGTTAGAGGCACACTGAGAAATATCTTTGTTTCTCCTTGATGTTCCCTCTTTCTAAGAATCCTGCAGCACACATAGAAAGCGGAACATGCCTCTAAGGGTTGTTTGTGTGCGTAAAGGGGTCCCTCCCTGCACAACAATAAACCTGCCTGTAATGCAGGCCCCCTGGCTTCATGGTGGAAGGGTGCCTGAACTGGCCCTGGACAGCCCACATGAGCCATATCTTGATAGATGTGGGGCCTTCTTTCCCTCTCCATTTGGCACAGTTCAGTTTCAGTACTGGGTCATGCTGATTTGATGCTTTTGATTTTTTTTATACATGTCACTTGCTGTTGGTATCTTTGTGCAGATGCCGAGGGGTTATGCACGTCTACAAATATCTGAGACTTGAGACTTCTTCGGGTAGTTGTACCCTGTTTGTTATGGGGAGTATGGTGCTATGAAAGATTACCCGCCCACTTGTCCACCTGGGGTCTTCTGAACGGATACAGGATGGCTGAATGAGAGTATTGTTGCATGGCAACGTGCTTTGAATGAATGTTTGGTCTGACAGGAGATTCAGTCTTGTGTTTCCGCAAGTGCTGGCTGATTCTAGTAGACAATTATCATTTCCTAAAAAGATATATAAACAATGCAAGGCGAATTCAACTGTCACATGTTAAAAAAATGTTGGAGTTACAGGTGGTGGGTGAATTGTTTGTTGATGACCTTTTCTAACACTTTGGCTGGGGATGGGAGCAGAAATATGGGTCAAAGAATGCTCATCTTGCTTGGATCATCCAGTGGTTTTTGAGGAGGGCGTTGACTACTGCGAGCTTCCAGTCTCATAGAAAGGTGGCATATTATGTGGCTGAAGGGCATACCAATTGGTGGACCTCCACTGTTGTAGATGTTGTGTGGATATGGGCCCATTGAGGTTCAGGAGTGAACATTTGCTGTAGTCCTTCTTTGGTGTGTTTTCCCCATTCAATCAGGAGTCAAGTTGGTGATGAGGAGTTTGGGTTCTGGTTGTTGTTTGAAGTTGCTGTAATAATAATAATCTTTATTCAGAGGTAATCAAATCCATAAAAGTAATGAAATAATAAAACAATGGCATGCCTTAAAACACTTCATCGTTTACATCCATAACAAATTACAATGGTAAAACAGAGACAAGCCTTAAAACGCGTCATCAGCACAACTGAGTGTCAGTCTAGGTCGGGTGCAAAAGAGCAAAATCCAATCAACCATTAAAACATCTGGTATTTCTAGATCACAAAAAATTCATAACTGCAAAGAGCGTATGATCATTAGGCAGCGGCTGCAGATACATTAAGGCGACGTGGGCTTGCCTAAAGCTGATTGCTTTTAAAAGGGGTTTAAGACATATTCTCCTAGGACAAGTAAAATATTTACATAAAGCACAAAATGTAGGGTATCCTGTGGGAAATTATTGTCGCACCCACAGGGGCCTCCCATCTCATCATGTAAAACAAAACCAGCCGGATGAGCTAAAAGATGGTGAAGCTGGTTAAATCTGAAACGAGACATTAAAAGTCGATCAGGGGCATTTCTCAACCTCCATAGGTAATTCTCCATGCCCTGTACTGGTGTTAGGAGAGCATGTCCTGTCACCGCTGGCTTGGTTAGCTCGGTGTTTTCACAGTTGGCCGCTCCATCATTATCCTCATGTCCCGGGGCTTCACTGAGTCAGGCTTTGAAAAAATATTTGCCCCGCCCAAAGCAGTAGAAGTCTCTTTAATACAGTGGAGCCAGGGGATTTTAAGTGCATGGTCTAGTGATAAACAATCTGATGCAATCAGTTGATTTACGACCAACTCGTCATTAGACCAGATTTCCACCCAACTGGTCAGGGGTGTTACTGCCACCATGTCCGCTATGTAACTTACCCCTAGTTCCTCATGCACGAAAAACAACGGGGTGCCATTTGGGACCTACAATAAACGTTTCAGGAACTTATTTTCTACGATCTGGAGTTTGTTGGTCGCTATAAAGCCCCACACCTCATTCCCTACAAGGCCTTGCATACACAAAATGACGGATAGAGCTTCATCGTCACACCCGGGGTCCATGTACCTAGGCATATCTAGCAATAGCTTCCATTGATTTATTCATATCGCATACCTTCGTCTCTATCAACTGTTTCCAATTCAATTTCTTGTTGATTGCTAAATAATGAAAAGCCGGGACCTCAGTTACAGTTTGGGCACCTGCTTTAGAGCGGGTCTCCCGGTGGCAACTTCCAAAACATATCACTAAGTGAAGGCCCAAAACAGATCATAAAATCTACGAGGCAGATTTACAAGCCCCTTGTGCGTCTTTTACGCCGCCGTTGCGTCACTTTTGTGACGTAGCGGCGGCGCAAAAGATGCACCACGCTCAGGGGTATTTACAACGTGACGCATCTGGGAGATGCGTCACGTTGTATAGTCCTGCGCCAGAAGTAGGCGTTCCTGCGCTGGAACGCCCCCCCCCCCGCGCAGGAACGCCTTCCAAAAGTGGCTGAGTGAAATCTACAAGATTTCACTCAATTACTTTTGAGCACATGCCGCGTCAAAACCCTGCACCTGCTTGAAGAAGGCGTAAGAATTGACGCTGCATTTTAATGATAGGACCCCCCCAGAGCATTGCTGGAGCAGTGTTGCGCTTGCGTCGCAACTCCATCAATGCGCCGCCTTTACGGCACAGATGCGTAACGCATCTGTGCCATTTTTGCACCATGGTGCACCGCATTGTAAATGCGGCGCATCCATGGTGGCGGAGCCGTGGCGCACAATAACTGGCGCATCCCTGCTGATATGCAGGTATGCGCCAGTTATTGTAGATCTGCCCCTGCAAATCCATCAATCAGGGCCTGTAGGCCACTCGCAGTGCTTGCCATCAGGATCACATCATCTGCGTATATAAGAACTGGGATTGCTTTCTTACCCACTCGGAACAGTCTGTCTGCAAAGATGTCAGGGCCGTTAATGTATAGAGTAAATAGAAAAGGGGATGAGATGCACCCCTGGCGAACCCCCGTGATGAAGTTAAAACAATCAGTGGTTCCCGCCCCCTGTGAATATCTAACTACGGCTGAGGTGTGGGCATGGAGGGTCCTCAGTAAATTTACAATAGCAGGCTTGATCCCCAGGGAATCAAGTAGGGCCCATCATTTTTTGTGATTCACCCGGTCAAGATCCATAAAAACAAGAAAAAGGGCACCAGGTTGAGCAACCATGTATTTAGCAATTGTCAAATACAGATTCAAACATTGCTCCGTGGTTGATTTTCCCATCCGGAAGCCATACAGCATGTCAGAGATGATATTATTTAAGTCGGCCCACTTGGAGAGCCTATTAAGTAAGACCCGCCCCAGAACTTTAACTGTAGATTCAATCAGCGAGATGGGGCGGTAACAATGGGGATTATTCTTGTTCTCCTTCTTGAAGATCGGCACGATCGTGGCAGTAGACCACAGCAATGGTAACCTGTTCCTTACTACTGCATTTAACACCCTCATCAAAACCAGGGCCTACACATCAATGTTATCCTGGAAACGATCCAGTGGAACCCATTCTGGACCCCGGGCCTTACTCCAGGCCAGTCCCTCAATGCCGACCCTTACTTCATCCAGGGTGAAGGTTATAGGGATGTCCGACTGAGTTGACCCTGTCTTGCTGTCAACTCCCTCACAAATCTCATAATTATAGACCCCTTTGTAATGGGTGATGCAATCTTCCGGGGTAATATGTTGACATAGAGCGGGTTTCAGTGCATCAGTAAAACAGGTTCTGTTTATTACTTGCCAAAATTGAGTGCTATCCGCTGCGTACTTGCTTGGGTTAGTTCTTCCTATGCCTGCCCTTGTAATGTTTGCCTCCGGTCCTTGAGCGCCACCTTCTAATTGTGATAACAATCAGTCACCCTCTTTCTAACCCTGGGGGTCTATTTCAGGGCCTTCTTTAGGAGACAAATGGCCAGTCAACACTTATCATCAAACCATTTTGCATGGTCGGCATGATTAGAACTCCAGAAACTAATTATAAAGAAACAGTTGACTGCGTGTTGGTAATGAAGGAATTAATAATCTTCCACTGCCAATGGTGCTAGGGAATTTGAATCTCCCTTTGTTTAGTTTTAAAATGAAAATGATTAAAAGCCTTAGGGTCTACTCGTGACCAACGAAGGCGTCTACCCAGGTCAGTTATAGATATTGAGTCTAAGGATTTACAGGGGTGCTTCGATTGATTAACAGCACTTTCAAAAAGTGGTGTCAAGGGATGGTGATCACTATAAGGACTATGGAGGATATTAAAGCAGAGTGATGACCCTCGCAGCGAGGGGCACACAAAATATAGTCAACTATTGTCACATAACCCCTTCCTTTGTAGTCGGGTGGGAAACAGCATTAAAAGAATCCGGTCTCTTATCTAAGCTGAACACTAAATTGTAGTGAAGAAAGAGGGGTCCCAGTAACAGTGGAAAATGTAAACACAACCATGTAAAATAATCAAAGAAACATAACTTGAATCCACACTGTTTTACTTCACAATGGGAATACGCATTTAAATATGCAATTAGTATATACAATAACAATCGGTAATTTACATGGTGCCCCAAAAGCGGGAGGGGAGGGAAGTGGTGGTGGTTGTGGGGAGATGGTGAAGGAAGAAGTGAGATTTCAAAATAGACAGTAAAATCAACAATTGTCAATCATTTAGTAATGTTACAAACACTGTACATTGAAATGAGACAAAAAAGTTCATGGGTTATTCAAAAGAAGCCATACTCCAAAAAGTTCAATTAATGAGAGTAGTAGGGAGTGGAGTTGGCGATGGAAGGTAGACGTATGTCGACGTTTCGACCCTTTCGAAGGTGCAGACATCAATGTTTGTCTTGCCAGAGGGTCTTCATCAGGACAGGAGGGGCACACACCCTATTTGGTATATAAATATATTTGGTAAGTACGGGACATTAGCCCCTGTAAGTGAATAAGTAAGCAAAAGCACATCACCCCAAACAAGAAGGGGTAGAGATCAAGGCACTCATTCAAGTCCTATGGGATATATTGCGACTATGAATACACTGAATTACAAGCATGTCAGTTGAATTGAAGATTGGTTAGTAATTGGCGTGAGGAGACAAGCCGTAGCGAACACGGTGGGCGGGTACGCACCACTTCTTACCAGTGATACCGCGTGGGTTGCGGGTGTAACGTGGTCTGAATGACCACACAGGTAGGTAAATGGTATATAAATAATGACCAAATGGGTTCAGTGGAATGAAAGTGATTGTTAAAAAATAGAATAAATAAAAATAAATAATAATTGGAGTGAACCACTGAATGGCTGACACTACCTAGGTGGATGGTAATACTAGTAAAGGCAAAACTCACCGTGTGAGCAACAATAGATGTCAGGGCGTTAGTGGTAGGGGTCCAGGTGAACCGTAGACAGGTAAGGTAAAATCTACAAAAATATACAAAAATAGAATGCAGAGTTGTTTACGTTAGCCGAGGGGAAGGCGGGTCTAATGAGCAAGCCGGAGGGATATAGACTCACCAGATTGCCGTGATGAAAGAACGTCCGGCTGGGGAACAGTCCGTGACGGTTTAGGATATATCCACAATAATTGAATCTAAACAATAAATAGAAGTGGCACATGTTGGGACAAACTTAAGCGGCTGATGAGTGCAGACACGGGCACGCAAGTAGGCAGAGAGGCCACTTACCCGAAAGAAGCCGTGCGGATGCGTCCGGCTTAGGGACGAGTCCGTCGGGATCAGGCAGAGCCGTGCTCGGGCTGGGATCTGAGGATGGTGAATCATAGACATTCAATTGAGTTAAATGGAACGGTGGGGTGGTTACAAGATAAGGATTCGCGGGAGCAGCCCACAGATCGGCTTACCGTTCGCGGAGTGAATCCGTATGAGATCGAGGCCGGCTGTCAACGAGGGAGAGCCTAGTTCCGGGTATCGTGATGTAACCCTGGAAACCAGGACACGTGACAGATAGGGCGGAGATTGGGAGAGGCAAATGGTTGCATAGCGACATGGACGCCATAGACATAGTAAAAATACTAATCCTGCCAAGGTGGTCGGAGACGTAGACTGCCAATACGCCCACGCAATTGCACGCGTGAGCATATCCAGATGTTGGGCCCTTCAAGTGGCAGTAAAGTCTGACGTAGAGTAAATTAGCGCAAGGGGAGACCAAGGGGCGGTCAGCATCCTGCGTGTCAAATATATTAGCTAGGAGTAAAAGGAGACTCACATGGCATTGTAAAAGGTGAAGTACGGTTGACAGCAGAAGGAACACTAAGAATTTCTTCATGTTCAAGGACAAATTCTATATGCAAACTTCTGGAGTTGCCATGGGAGCTCCCTTCGCCCCGGATGTAGCCATCTTATACGTGGCGGCTTTCGAACAGGATACGGTACTAAACCCCATCAATCCATTCAGAGACCATCTCGGTCTCTGGATGAGATATATAGATGACATCCTATTGGTATGGCATGGTAATTCTGAAGAATTGAGTTTGTTTTTTGATTGGTTGAATGTACAATCCCAGTTCCTAAAATTTACAATCCAGTCTGATAAACATCAAATTAATTTCTTGGACCTTACCATTTTTGAAAGCGCTGGCCATCTGTTGACCAAATTATACCGCAAACCAGCCGAAAGAAATTCTTTGCTACATTACGGTAGTCACCATCCCCGAGCATTGCGTGATAATTTGCCCTTTGGGCAATTTTTACGCCTACGCCGCAATTGCTCGATGAAGGACCAATACTTCATTGAATCTGAAGAACTCAAACAGAGACTCCTGAGCCGTGGTTATCCCAAACAATTGGTCAAACGAGCAAGGAAGAGGGCCTGGTTTTATCCACGTGAGGAGTTGCTTACTCCTAAAAACAACAAAGATGAAACAGAACACAGAATAGTATGTGTCACAACCTTCAATACTAGAAGCAATGAAATTAAACGGATCATAAACAAACATTGGGAATTGATATCTGATGACATCCAACATAAAGACCCGCCATTACATGCTTTCAAGAAAGCAAGGAGTATTAAAGACCATGTTGTCCGCTCCCTCTTTAAGACACCAGAGGTACCCACCATCAGAACTATGTGGAACCTCCCTCCTATTCTGGGACACTCCCGATGTGGCGGTTGTAAAGCCTGTGACAGCACAATACAGACTAAGCAGTTCACGTATCGCCACCACAAAATTCAGCTAAAGAGTCAAACCAATTGTAATACGGCCAACGTAATTTATGCCATTGTCTGTCCATGCAACTTGATCTACATAGGACAGACTCAGCAGAAAGCTAAAACAAGGATACTTCAGCACATGAGCAGAATTCGCTGCCAAGTACTAACCGCACCATTGGTTGCCCATTTTTCCTCCGCAAGTCACTCACCAGAGAGTTTAAAGTGGGTTATCATTGAGAAAGCATCCTTGGGACCCCGGGGTGGCAACATCTCCAGCATCCTCAACATTCGTGAACTCAAGTGGATGTTCACTTTTGACTCCATTGATTCAGGGCTCAACGAGCAGGACAGTTCCTTCTCACAATTAGCTACCTTGACTTGAGCAGTATCATAGTCTTTCTCACAATTAGCTACCTTGACTAGAGCAGTATCTTTATTGTTCAGTGGCCTTTACCCACATGCGTGAGGTACGCCCCGAACACTCCTAGATATCTTACTGCTAGTGCCAAGGGCCTATACCCGCATGTGTGAGGTACGCCCGTAATGGCCATGATCATATGTGGGCTGTCATCGGCCATCAGTTTACCATGTCTGTGCCCCTTATGGTCAAATTGTACATCATTCCATTTATATGCTATATGCAACTAAGCACACTGGTCTCCTCCAACTATGTACTTGATCTCACTTTGGTGTACTCTTGTAAATATGCTGTAATAGACTGGTTTTGTATGAGGCACCTCTGCATCTGAACAAGTGTTGCTATTTAATCCTCATGTTGTTGGCCTCCGAATGTATATGCTATTCAATTCCAATCAATGATCCACTTGTTTCTGCGAATGCCCTCAGCTAGTTCACTGGTTACCCAGAATAGGTACCGATTGGTGTTCCTTCTGCTGTCAACCGTACTTCACCTTTTACAATGCCATGTGAGTCTCCTTTTACTCCTAGCTAATATATTTGACACGCAGGATGCTGACCGCCCCTTGGTCTCCCCTTGCGCTAATTTACTCTACGTCAGACTTTACTGCCACTTGAAGGGTCCAACATCTGGATATGCTCACGCGTGCAATTGCGTGGGCGTATTGGCAGTCTACGTCTCCGACCACCTTGGCAGGATTAGTATTTTTACTATGTCTATGGCGTCCATGTCGCTATGCAACCATTTGCCTCTCCCAATCTCCGCCCTATCTGTCACGTGTCCTGGTTTCCAGGGTTACATCACGATACCCGGAACTAGGCTCTCCCTCGTTGACAGCCGGCCTCGATCTCATACGGATTCACTCCGCGAACGGTAAGCCGATCTGTGGGCTGCTCCCGCGAATCCTTATCTTGTAACCACCCCACCGTTCCATTTAACTCAATTGAATGTCTATGATTCACCATCCTCAGATCCCAGCCCGAGCACGGCTCTGCCTGATCCCGACGGACTCGTCCCTAAGTCGGACGCATCCGCACGGCTTCTTTCGGGTAAGTGGCCTCTCTGCCTACTTGCGTGCCCGTGTCTGCACTCATCAGCCGCTTAAGTTTGTCCCAACATGTGCCACTTCTATTTATTGTTTAGATTCAATTATTGTGGATATATCCTAAACCGTCACGGACTGTTCCCCAGCCGGACGTTCTTTCATCACGGCAATCTGGTGAGTCTATATCCCTCCGGCTTGCTCATTAGACCCGCCTTCCCCTCGGCTAACGTAAACAACTCTGCATTCTATTTTTGTATATTTTTGTAGATTTTACCTTACCTGTCTACGGTTCACCTGGACCCCTACCACTAACGCCCTGACATCTATTGTTGCTCACACGGTGAGTTTTGCCTTTACTAGTATTACCATCCACCTAGGTAGTGTCAGCCATTCAGTGGTTCACTCCAATTATTATTTATTTTTATTTATTCTATTTTTTAACAATCACTTTCATTCCACTGAACCCATTTGGTCATTATTTATATACCATTTACCTACCTGTGTGGTCATTCAGACCACGTTACACCCGCAACCCACGCGGTATCACTGGTAAGAAGTGGTGCGTACCCGCCCACCGTGTTCGCTACGGCTTGTCTCCTCACGCCAATTACTAACCAATCTTCAATTCAACTGACATGCTTGTAATTCAGTGTATTCATAGTCGCAATATATCCCATAGGACTTGAATGAGTGCCTTGATCTCTACCCCTTCTTGTTTGGGGTGATGTGCTTTTGCTTACTTATTCACTTACAGGGGCTAATGTCCCGTACTTACCAAATATATTTATATACCAAATAGGGTGTGTGCCCCTCCTGTCCTTATGAAGACCCTCTGGCAAGACAAACATTGATGTCTGCACCTTCGAAAGGGTCGAAACGTCGACATACGTCTACCTTCCATCGCCAACTCCACTCCCTACTACTCTCATTAATTGAACTTTTTGGAGTATGGCTTCTTTTGAATAACCCATGAACTTTTTTGTCTCATTTCAATGTACAGTGTTTGTAACATTACTAAATGATTGACAATTGTTGATTTTACTGTCTATTTTGAAATCTCACTTCTTCCTTCACCATCTCCCCACAACCACCACCACTTCCCTCCCCTCCCGCTTTTGGGGCACCATGTAAATTACCGATTGTTATTGTATATACTAATTGCATATTTAAATGCGTATTCCCATTGTGAAGTAAAACAGTGTGGATTCAAGTTATGTTTCTTTGATTATTTTACATGGTTGTGTTTACATTTTCCACTGTTACTGGGACCCCTCTTTCTTCACTGCATAGCCAACCCAGGTCCCCGTAACGTTAACTGGGTCAACCCCCCTACTTATAATCGAACACTAAATTGTGGCCGTGTAAAAAGCTATTCACTTCAGACCCTACGGAATACCTTCTTTATCTAACAGGATTGGGCACTTTGGTGCGATTGTAATGAACCATGACATGGATGACAGATAACATGGATGACAGATATCAACACACAGGCCCTCTCCCTGCAAAGTCTCTAATGCCCCTCTCAGATCTGATAGACTTGATGTCCAAAGCCTTCCCCTTTTGGCATTATAAAAATGTACTATGGTCAAGCGGAGCGATCTTCCCACGACTAATTTAAAGCCCTAGAGCACTCTTGAATCCCACTTCAGTTGCTTCATCGCCCCTCCAAGAATAAAAGCCATAAAGATAATCAGACCACCTCTCGCTCTGCCCGCTCTAGAGCTCGCCGCTGAGAGAGAAAGTTGTAAAACCTCCAATGAAAAAATTGTTCTCAATCTCCCAGGTCTCCTGGAGGCAAATTATATTAAAAGACCTAATAAACGAGATCCACCTTGCATCAGCAAATTTTGCTGATAACCTGTCCACATTCCATGAGAAAAGGGTACGTTTTTCTGTTGTCTTTAGTGCGGATTGGATGAGTGGTAATCACATTTTCTGGTTGGGGTATAGTGACTTCAGAAGGAAGCCCGCAAATAGGGGCTCTGCATTAGAGTTTGAGAGAGCTTCGTCATCTGCCAGAACCTGTAAGGGGGAGTTTGTGGGGGATTCATTCATAAGACGACTAGTATCATCAGCTGGAAATCAATCCAAATCATTGAGGTCTGCCAGAGGGGCAAAGAGGTTAAAAAATGCATTCAATCAACCAGGAACCCAAAGATAACCCCATTGGGCAATGAAATGCTCCGTGCATGTATTATTGTGCCAAAGTCTATAAAAAAGCCCAGTGGTAATAATTTATTATTCGATTGAAGAATATTGGAGTGGGCTGAGTATTTCAGGAAGTCATGTTCTAGAGCAGGGTATCTAACAGTGATGATAACGTGATCTCCCTCAAAGCTCTTCCTTGAGGTCCCTATCCAGGAAATTCTTCTAGCCATCATGATGTGTCTGTGGTCTGTTACATTAAATCTAGTGTGGTTTCCCAAGCAATGAGGCACTTTATTGATTATTTGACCCGCGGATTCCTGATTCGCTGAGTTGAGCCCTTCCTATTTTGCTGTGCAAAGTTCGATAAGGTGCTTCAAAGTTCCTGTGATAGGGTGAAGGTGTTAGCTGTTGCCTCGGGATGGTGAATTCTTTGACTATAGAGAAGATCTCCTTGCATTTGTTGGACCTCGCCTCTATGCATTCGGTTAGTACCCTTTATTGGCTATCTCTCAGAAGTTGGTTGAAGCATCAGAATATAGCTGTGTTGCTGGTTTTTGGTGTTGACATTGTGGATGGTAATCCATTTTCTTTCTAGCTTCTTTGATTTGCAGAACTTGTGTGTATAGCAGCTGGCTTGGTTTTTGGGTCTTTTTTGACTGTTGCTTTTGATGGGTGTGAGGGAGTCCATGCACTTTGTGATCCATGTAATGAAATTGGTGATGTCCTTGTACGGGATTGTTGGTGGTTGGTCTGTTTTGAGGATGTTGAACCAGTCTGCCCCAGGTACTTTCCTCCAGTTCCAGCTGGATAGGTTGGGGGTGTGTTTACTTGTAGGGTGGTGATTGAGATAATATAGATAATTAAGTGGCAGGTCCATGTGAGCCGTAAGGCAGAGTTGTACATGATCCTGTCACTGGTAGCGAGGATCAGATCTAGAGTATGTCCTGCGATGTGTGTAAGGTCTGTGATGAGCTGGTCAAGACCACTATTTTACTGTTGGTCTTTCAAGGAGGGAAGTGGAGCGGGGATCTATTGGCTCCTTGAGGTGGAAATTGAGGTTGCAGAGCAGCATGAAGTCTTTGGAGTAGATGATGAAGGGAGCGATGAAGTCAGTGATGATGTTGCAGAAGCTGCTTCATGGTCCTATTGGCCAATATGTGAGGGTGTATTTCAGGGTGAAGCTGACGTCCATTTGTAGTATGACGTGCATGTGTTCCTTAGGTGTTGATGTCGATGGACGTGTAGCATTTGATGATATCGTTCTGGATGATTGTGAGTCTATCTCCTGGCTTGTGAGGGCGGTCCTGACATGCCCTCTTGGAGCCAATTGGGATAACCACGCTGGTGTCAGGGGCTGATGCAGGCCTGAGCCAGGTTCCTCTAAGGAAGAGGAGGTCCAGAGCCTTCTTTCTGAGGAGATCCGACATCTCCGAAGTAATTTTGCTGCACGAGCGGGTACTGAGAACATGGTTGTGAATTTTTGTTTTAATATTGGTTTGGTGTGTTATGTGGCATTATCCCTAGTGAGAGGTGACATTGCTGGTGCATGGGTGATGCATTAAGGTGTGCTGCTGCAGGTGAAGTGCAAAAAGAAAAATTGATGGACAGAATGCAGATCAATGTCATACATTCACCCCACTACAGAGATCTGGGCCTAAATCCATAGTTTTTTTGCTCACCATGCCATTCCAGTTTGGACCCAGTCATATACAAATCAGTCTTGACCCTGTGCCTAATGGAAACAGTCTAGCTTGAACTGCCTGGCCAGGTCCTCCCTGGACTGCAAACAAGCATCCTAGGACCAGTTTCTGGCTTTCAGACCTCATCAGCCTGGATAGCTTGACTTCAGTGGCATGGAGAGCACAGGACTCACGTCCGAGCATACCCGTCCCACTCGGGGTGACAAATGCAAAAAGAGCAATTGATGGACAGAATGCAGAACAATGTCATACATTCACCCCAGTACAGACATCTGGGCCTAAATCCATTGTTTTTTTGCTCACCGTGTAATTTCAGTTTGGACCCAGCCATATGCAAATCAGTCTTGACCCTGTGCCTAATGGAAACAGTCTAGCTCGAACTGCCAGGCCAGTTTCTCCCTGGACTGGAAACAAGCATCCTAGGACCAGTTTCTGGCTTTCAGCCCTCATCAGCCAGGATAGCTCGACTCCAGTGGCACGGAGAGCACGGGACTCATGCCTGGGCATACCCGTTCCACTCGGGGTGTCAAATGCAAAAAGAACAATTGATGGACAGAATGCAGAACAATGTCATACATTCACCCCAGTACAGAGATCTGAGCCTAAATCTATAATTGTTTTGCTCACCAGGTCATTCCAGTTTAGACCCAGCTATATGCAAATCAGCCTTGACCCTGGGCCCAATGGGAACAGTCCAGCCCGAACTGCAAGGCCAGGACCTCCCTGGACTGGAAACAAGCATCCTAGGACCGGTTTCGGCTTTCAGCCCTCATCAGCCAGGATACTTTGACTTCAGTGGCATGGAGAGCACGGGACTCATGTCTGAGCATAACCGTCCCACTGGGGTGACAAATGCAAAAAGAACAATTTATGGACAGTGTGCGAATATGACAGGTCCTACCATGGGGTGTGGTGCAGCAGTTGGAGTTGTATCTCTGTTGAGTGAGAAGAGGAACTCTGCAATGTAGAGGTTGCAGCTGAACGTACCAGGGTTTGTGGCACTGGGTTTGGGCTACGGGCAGATGAGTGCGGGCAGGCTTGCCTTTGCCTATGTTAAGTACTTGGAGAGGACAAGGACAGGGAGTGTTATGTAGGGCTAGCTGATACTGAAAGTGGGTAGGAATCACATCAGAAGAGCAGGTAAGGAATGGGGGAGGTGGAAAGAGGCGCAACAAGGGAGAGGGGTAGCAGGAACACTAGGCAGGCAAACTGGTGGGAGAAATGGCAAGAAGGTAGAACATGAGCACAGTGGTGGGAGCTGGAAAAAAGCTAAATTGTGCGAAGAGGCGATAGAAATGTGTCACACTGTGAGTAAGAACAGAGGAGGAAAATCATTAAAAAGGGTGAGAGATGAGTATGAAAGAGGCAGAAAAGATAAACACAGGTGAGAGAATGCACACAAGTCGGACATAGGAGTATAAAAGTGGCAAAACAGGTGGAAATGGCAAAGGAAAGGCATGGAGAGTGAGCCAGAGGAGTATGAAACTGGCACAAAGGATGAAATGAAATAGATATGGCACAAAAGGGAGAAGTAAGCGATAAGCGATTAAGAGGAGGGCAAAGGCCCAGAAGAGAAAGAAGCCAGAGGAGGAGAGAGAGCATCACCAGGGAGGTGGGGAGCCTCCATTGAAGAGCTGAGTTAAAAACGGCCTTGACTGGCTGGAGTGCAGGTCCAGGTAGGTACTGTGTTGGGTCTAGGCGGTGTGTTATACCGTTCCCACTAACAAAAGTAGGATGACAGAACTTTGGAATGTGGGGACTGAGTCCATTTACACTATCAGAGACTGTCGGCCCTTTAACTCACCTGAGCCCCTAGCCTTCCGGGGGTGGCAGGTGATTTTGGGAACTTACTAAATGCTTACCTTGGTAAACATAAGAAGATACAAGTGTTCAAAACATTTCTTAAAACAATTGTAGTCTTGCATAGAATGAATGAGATGCGGGTATTAGGCAGATAAACACAGCAATGTAACCAGGATTATGAATATAGTGAAAATAATAAGCAGTCCAACCATGTCAGTCTGATTTCTATAAATTTCTTCCCATTGCTACTTTATTCTGAGAGAACAGTGTGGGGCATATTCTCAAGGACTTATCCCTGAGTTATCAGTAATGTATCGAAGCAAAGTGGTGAAAAATGTATCGCCCTATTCACAAGCTGGTGCTAAAAACCGATATCACCAGTTTGCCAGCTGCAAAACACATCGCTACAAATGACCCTGGCAACTAATGCAAATGAGATGCAGAGTAGACGTGCCAGTGCAAAAAGCAGCAACAACAGCGACCAGCCAGATCGGCGATAAGATCACAAAACAGGCGATGAGGCGCATTAGCAGCAGTGATTTAACACCTGCTCTTACCTGGTGTAAAGTCGGATGCCAACCTGCACCATGAAAGCGAACCACGGCCCAAAGTCACACCTGAAGAACAACAGATGCCATGGAGCTACTGATTATGCAGCTCGGACACCCAAGAGGATCACAACACCCATCGCCACCACCCCTTTTGTGTTTCGATTTAGATACCCGTACATAGGTTTCCCAGATCATTTATTTATTTATTTATTTAAGGATTTATAGAGCGCCTGGTGACCCGAGGGCATCCCCGCGCTATAAAACTGTAAGTTGGCTAAGAGGGGGGAAAGGAGGAGCGGAACTCTTTACTTGGGGAAAAGCAGCGTTTTAAGTTGTTTGCGAAAGCGAAGATAGCAGGGTTCCAATCGCAGGCTGCGGGGAAGCTGGTTCCAACGAGAGGCTGCCTTTACAGAGAAACGACGGCCTCCGGTACGTGCCCTCCTAAACTTGGGAACATTCGCCAGTCGTTCATTGTCCGACCGAAGGGACCTCAGGGCCTTGTACGGGGTAACCATTTCTTCCAAGATGGAAGGGCCTTGTCCATTTAGGAGCCTGTGGGCAATGCACATAGCCTTGAACTCGATCCTCTCTCGTACTGGCAACCAATGGAGTGCTTTGAGGGCAGGTCTTCCGGAAGATCTGGAGGGGAGACCAAGCAACATCCGAGCAGCTGCATTTTGGGTTCATTGCAGCTTACCCAGGGTGGATTCGGGGGCTCCCAAATAGACAGCATTACTGTAATCCAGTCCGGCAAGAACTAGTCCTTGAATCAGTAATTTCCTGGAAGGAGGGGGGAGTAGGGGAAGAATCTTGCGGACGGACCGCATGAGTCCAAAGCAGGTACCGGCTGTTTTAGTAGCCTGGGTTTTCATGGTTAGGTCTGGTTCAAGCCAGACCCCCAGGCTCTTAAGTTCTTTCTTGGGGGTGGGCACCTCACCCAAGGAGTCGGGCCAAACAGATGGTGGAATAGTTGTCCATTTCTTGCCCATCAGCATGACCTCTGTTTTGGACCCATTGAGCTTGAGCGAAGATTCGCACATCCAGTGATGGATCTTCTGGAGGCAGTGCAGAAGACTGTCTGGGCGCTGGTCTAAGTGTGACAGTGAGACGACCAGTTGTCCCTATATAAGCACAACTCACATTGCCCTTATTTAGGCATAGTATCCCAGTCCCTATTGAGGCATCAGCCATGCTATCCAAATACAGGCATGGTCACCTACATCCGTCCATCCCACGTCACAACGAGTTCTTGGAAACCAGACCCTTAAGCCATTGAGACTTTTCCTGCTTGGATTATTGATTTCTCCAAGAACTCATTTATTATGCATGAACAACTATTCCTTAGGGGTTCATTCATGACGTCTTCCTCTGCCCGACTTTACGTCAATGCTAGCATTCCTAGGCACCATCCAAGTATGAATATACCTTCACTTACCATGGCAAACCAGGGCTCGGCTACACAGCTCGATACGGCTCGCCACTGCAAGTTCGGAAGGAATTTGAGTCCCTGTCTGACGCACTGACCAGACGCTGTCCTCCCTGCTCGCAGAGAATCCAGCTTCCAGTGTCCTGACTCCCTTCGAGGGTTGGTAGTGATTGAGATCCAGAAAGAGATTCCCACCTCTCCCATTCTAAGGTATGGAGCTGACTAGAACCTAGAGGGACACTTGGCATATACAAACTATAGCATACCCTACTATAACACACAGCACCTACTTCTTAATTCGTACTACACTTAGTTTAGGTACAATGTGGTAGAACTATTTAGAAGCACCCGACAACTATTCACAATTTAGCCTGTGTTATTTATGTATGTTTACATGAATATATGTTATAGCTAAAAGACAATGCTATTGCAGCATTATTTAGTCTTATTGCTTACGCTGTACGTATTATATTTCACATACTGTCTTGCGATTGTAACAGCTCATATCTCTTGCACGACAAATAAGACTGTGCAATGAATCCTTCTATTGAAAAGCCCGTCTATCTAGTTCTGTGTAATTCTGAAGAAACTAAGCATGCTCTATTGACTGATTAAAATTGTTATCTATTGTTTCCATGATTTTGAGAACTGTCCTGATCCTTAGGGAAACAAAGTTGTCATGTTTATGCGGTTGTCAGAAACTGCTCCCTTCTTATTTATTCGAGAAGTTTCTAGTGACGTCTGCGTTAGCTGGCACACAAAGTAATTAAGTTTAATATACTCAATAGAGGCATACTGACCTCAGTCCTATGCAAAAACTATACTGTATATTATTCCAATGGGTAGAGCCTATAAGGGAGATTGGAAATAGACTACACCCCCAGGCCCGCCGAACCCCGGGCACCTCCCCTGGACAAAGATATGTCACATCAACTTTACGAAATCATGAACAAAACACATAAAATTGTATAGAGCACTGGATGGCATATAATCAAAATTAAAAGGCACATTATAGGGTAAATTAAATTCTTTAAAAGCTGGTGCATACAGTACTTACGGGAAACACATCTGTGAGAAGAATCATAACAATGGGTTTTAAAAACATTATTTTGGACTCAACAAAAAATTTATAGTCTAGTAAAATGTGGGCACATGAGCCATTTCACAGAGAATACCACATCAAAAGGACCCTTTATTATGCTGTAGTGTGTGTGCAGTTGCATGGATAGCATGTTGGATACTTACCTCAGCTCTGCTGGGGATTATAAGATGAACTGCCTCCTATCAGAGCAGGGAAGTTGTAAGAAGTTAGGGCTATGTTTACGTAGGGGTTACATCGCTTTTGCACCACGCAATGTGGCGCATGCATGATGCAGACCCAAAAGGTGACTTGTGAAGCCGGAAAGGACAATTTCTGTGGACCTGCGTGGCCTAATAAATCCAGAGTAATACAACACAGCGCAAATTGCTGCGTTGCGTTACTCTGCCCCAGGGAGGCGTTCCATGGATTATGATGCCCTCCCAGGTTTAGCCTTACAGGTAGACCTGGGAATGTGCCAAAATGCTACACCTTCCCAGGGGAGGCGTCTTTCTCATTGTTACTTCATCTTTCACGTTACTTCCTCTTTCTGTGTGCGCCTCAGGGGATTGTTTTTGTGCAGGAAGTTTCCCCTTCCTGTAAAAACACAATCCTGCATGTGACTCAGGCACTCTTGCACCATGGCGCAACGGTTCCCAGAGTTGGTGCTAGACAGCCCATTGTGCTCCGGTGCTGGGGAAAGGTTGGAATTCACCATAATTGGATTAATATTACACATTATTATCTTTTCGCTGTAATGCAGCACAGCGAGGTGACTTGCTGCGCTGCGATAGTTTTTGATAAACATGACCCTGAATAGATATTCTATGATCTTCCCAAGTTAGTCTTACCAAGGCTACCGATCATTTCCATTCTCTTATTGTGTACCACATTGTGCTCATACATGACTAACAAGCCTTTCTAGTTTAAATGTAGGCACATTTAAACATTTTGAAAAAGTCCTCACAATAGGAGCTCCTCATTAAGTAGGTATTTTTACATATTTAGAAATGTGGCAGATAGATCATTTACTTTTAATTCTTATGTACCTTTGAGATTTTACATCCAAAGCATGAGAAATGAATGATGCTAATATGTTTGAGAACTAAATACTTTTACATTTTTTTTCCAATTTTCCTTCAATACAAGAAAAACCGAACTCCAGTTCTGACTGGAAGAGACGCCTGCCTTCTTGCTCAGGGTGGTACAAAAGGGGGTGGTGATGGACAGAGCATCTGAACCAATCAAACACTCACACCCAGTCAAAAGATCTGGGTTTAATCCATCACCGTTCTTTAGCCCACTCTGCCACCCCAGTTCAGACATGGCTATATGCAAATCAGTCTGACCCTGTGCCTCGTGGGAACAGTCCAGCTCGAACCGCCAAGCCATGCCTTCCCTGGACCGGAAACAAGCTTCTGAGGACCGGTTTCTGGCATTTCAGCAATCTTCAGCCCGGCTTGCTTGAATCCAGTGGCAAAGTGAGCAAGGGACTCACGTCTGAGCATACCCTGCCAAATTATGGCGAACAAAGCGGTACAAAGGGGGTGGTGATGGACGGAGCATCTGAATCAATCAAACACTCACACCCAGTCAAAAGATCCTGGTTTAATCCATCACCGTTCTTTAGCCCACTCTGCCACCCCAGTTCTAACATCGCTATATGCAAATCAGTCTGACCCTGTGCCTCATGGGAACAGTCCAGCCCGAACCGCCAAGCCAGAAACCGGTCCTCGGAAGCTTGTTTCCGGTCCAGGGAAGGCATGAGTTGAATCAAAGGGTGGCCAATCCCATCTATGTCGGCAAAATAGAGCACTTTGTATTGAATCTGCCAGGAGTCTGACAACCAGGGTAGCTTGTGCTGAACCTCAGAACCCCCTCTATTTTTCCTAAAGTTGATTACAAGCAGAACTGTCATATTCTGGACTCCTTAAAGTTTACACTTGCCGATTTCAGAACTCTGATATAACAGGCATTTGGAAAGTAAACTGTTGAAATAATATCATTAATCAATCAATCAGTACATTTTTGGAGTGCACAACTCACCCGTGAGTGTCTCAAGGCGCTGGGGGGGGAGGGGGCAGGGGAGCTGCGACTGCTCCAACAGCCAGGTCTTGAGGAGTCTCCTGAAGGCCAGCAGGTCCTGGGTCTGTCGTAGAGGGATGGGGAGGGTGTTCCACGTTTTTGCGGCGAGGTGGGAGAACAATCTGCCTCCGGCAGTGGTTCGACCGATGCAGGGGATGATGGCAAGGGTGAGGTCAGCGGAGCGAGGCTGGTGGTTCGGGGTGTAAAAGGTGAGTTATTCATTGAGGTACACAGGTCTGGTGTTGTGGAGAGCTTTGTGAGTGTGGGAGAGGCGCTTGAAGTTGATCCTCTTGTTGATGGGGAGCCAGTGTAGGTCTTTTAGGTGGGCTGTGATGTGGCTGTGGTGGGGGATGTAGAGGATGAGGTATGCGGAGCTATTCTGTATGCGTTGTAGTGGTTTCTGGAGTTTGGCTGATGTTCCTGCTTAGAGAGCATTGCGGTAGTCCATTCTGCTGGTGATGAGGGCCTGGGTGACCGTCCTTCTGGTACCGGTGGGGCTCGTTCTGTAGATCTTGCGGAGCATGCAGAGGGTGTTGAAGCAGGAGGAGGAGACGGTGTTCACTTGCTGGGTCATTGACAACGCGGAGTCCAGGATGACTCCCAGGTTGCGTGCGTGGTTATTGAGCATTGGTGCAGCTCCCAGTGCGGTCAGCCACCAGGAGTCGTCCCAGGCAGAGGGAGTGGATCCGATGATGAAGCCCTCTATCTTGTCCGAGTTCAGTTTCAGGCAGCTGAAAGTCATCCATTCAGCGATGGCCTTCATAACTTCGTGGATGTTGGACTTGGTGGTGGTGGGGGCCTTTATGAGGGAGAGGATCAGCTGGGTGTCTTCTGCAAATGAGACAATTTTGAGGTTGTGTGATCTGGCGATGTTGGCGAGAGGTGCATGTAAATGTTGAAGAGTGTCAGGCTGAGGAACGATCCTTGTGGTACGCCGCAGATGATCTTGGTGTATTTGGAGCAGAATGGGGCGAGGCGTACACTCTGGGTTCTGCCGGTGAGGAAGGAGGTGTTCCAGTCCAGTGCTTTGTTATGGAACCCTGCATTGTGGAGGCATGTGCAGAGGGTGTGGTTGCAGACGGTGTCAAAGGTGGCCAAGAGGTCCAGGAGGAGGAGGGCCACAGTTTCTCCGTTGTCCATCATGGCCCTGATGTGGAGAGTTGCGGCGATGAGGGCTGTTTCGGTACTATGGTTTTTGTGGAATCTGGATTGGGACGGGTCCAGGATGTTGTTCTTTTATGGAAAGGAGGTAAGTTGCCTGTTGACGATCTTCTCAATGACTTTCGCCGGGAACGGGAGGAAGGAGATGGGCCAGAAGTTCTTGAGGTCCCTGAGGTGAGCTTTGGGTTTCTTGAGTAGGCGTTGATCTCAGGGTGCTTTCAGCTCTCCGGGAAGGTAGCAGTCTTGAAGAAGTTGTTGATGATCTTGCGGAGATGGGGTGCAATGGTGGAGCTTGCTTTGTTGAAGATGTGGTGTGGGAAGGGGTCGGATGGTGAACCGGAGTGGATGGTGTTCATGATTTTGATGCTGTCTTCGTCATTGACGTGGGTTGAGGAGAGCAGGGGGTCGATGTTGATGTGGCTGGGGGGCGGTGAGTCTGAGGTGTCTGTGTCTGTTATGGGGGCCTGGTTTCTGAAGCTGTTGTGGATGTCTGCGATCTTGCAGTTGAAGAAGGTGGCTAGGGAGTCACATATGTCTTGTGAAGGCGGGATGTCATTGGAGTTGGAGCTGGCGTTGGAGAGTTCCTTCACTATGTTGGAGAGCTCTTTGCTGTTGTGTGCGTTTTTGTCAATGCGCTCTTTTGAAGGAGGTCCTCTTGGTGGCACTGATGAGTTGGTGGTGTCTGCGGATGGCGCTCTTGTAAGCTGTGTTGCTGCCTGGTGTCTGCTTGTGGTGCCTACGGCAGGGGTGCTTGGATGCCTGGGGGTCAGCCGTGAACCAGATGGCTTTTCTGTCAGTTCGAGGGCTTCTTGATCGGGTGAGAATGTTGGTGCAGTCGTTGATCCATTGCCTGAGGTTGAGGGCGGCAAAGTCGGTGTCATTAGTTTCCGTTTGTGGGTTTCGGGCGACGGTGGTGAATAGCTGGTCTTTGGTGACTTTGCTTTAGCTGTGGTGGGGGACCCGTTGTGTGCAGTGGCACGCTTCTCAAAGGTGAAGCGCAGCAGTGGTCGGTCCATGGGAGTTCAATGGTGTGGCTGAAGGTGACGTGGTTGCTGGCTGAGAAGATGGGGTCAAGCATAAGGCCAGCAGAGTGGGTGGGAGTAGTGATGAGCTGTTTTGAGTCTGAGGTTGTCGAGGTTGTTGAGCAGGGTGGTGGAGTTCCTGTCGTTGGTGTTCTCGAGGTGGAAGTTCAGGTCTCTGAGGAGGATGTAGTCCGTCGACGCAAGGGCGTGTGTGCTGACGAAGTCAGCAATGGAGTCACTGAACTGCGGTCGGGCCGGGTGGTCTGTAGATGAGGATTCCTCTGAGGGTGGTGTTGGGGTCGGTGTGGATCTGGAAGTGTAGTTGTTCAGCGGTGATAAGCGTGTCGTCGGTGCTGGTCAAGATTCTAAGGGTGTTTCTGTGGACGATGGTGATTCCTCCTCCTGTTCCATTGGTGCAGTCCCTGCGGGTGATCTTGTAGCCGTCAGGGATAGCCATGGCAATGTTGGGTGCCAAGGAGGGGTTCATCCAGGTCTCTGTCAGGAAGGCCAGGTATAGGGAGGTGGAGTCGAGAAGCTCCCAAAGTTCGATGGCGTGTTTGTGGGCAGACCGGGTGTTGAGCAGAATGCATCGGAGGCTGTTGCGACCTACCCCGGTGGCCGTGGTGCTGGTTTGGGGGCTGGTGTAGTGGCAGTTCCAGCAGGAGAAGGATCCATGAGTCTGCTTTGGTTTGCCAGGAATCTGGTGTGTGATCGGCCGGTGTTGAGTGCGTGGAGGGTGCTGGTGTTGTAGCAGCGGCGGGTTTCGTGGTGTTCGCGGGACCAGGGGGTCTGGCGCTGGGCACGGTCCAGGCACGGACAGGCGCAGATGGACTTGCCTTTGGCGTGTCTTCTGCATGCCAGTGGTGCACCCACCATAATAAGGGAAGGTTGGAGGGATGAGCAGCTGGGAGGCGGGGAGCGAGAGCAAATGGGCGAGCAAGGGGGGCAGGCTGCATGGGGCGCAGCAGCTGGAATACGGCAAAAAAAATAAAAAGGCGGACTAAGGGGAAGTGAGAACAGCCACAATATACAAGAGAGTGCAGGATAACTCAAAACAGTGCTGCACAATAAAATACAGTAAGAGGAAACTGCGCCAACACTTTGAAGGTCAAGAACAATGGAAACATCTTCTTCAAGATCCGAATTTGGAAATAACAAGAGGACACTACTGAATCATCTGAGTGGCCATGTTGAGAACCTTACCTAACCAGAAAATGAGGCCGGTTTGGATTAGTCTACCAAACTGAATCAAGGACATTTGTTACCCAGCACCCTAATTTCTATTTGTGAGATATTAAATTCAATGACATTACTGGTCACCCAATGCAAGGTGGCAATTAAAGATCATAGCAACTTCTTTTGAATTTCAGAGGAGGGCTTGTCAAGTCTTTTAGTCAAATGGGTATCAGAAAAAGAGATTCACTCACCTCCAAGGAGCCTGATCAAATGTCAAATGGTAACCTTTCTAACTGGCCCTGAGACTGATGGACTTTGACGTCAGTCGTATCTGAAACATGAGCACCTTTGAATGTTCAATGAGGAGGTATTATAAAATAATATTGTCTACACTGACCCCCACATTGATGCCACTGGAATCTGGAAAATATCATTGACTGCACTATCTTTATTTAAAAGTTTTTCCCCACTGAGTATTATTGTGGAATGCTTGAACATTATTTCATTACCCATATTTCAATTTATATTATATGTGGTTTCTATTTATAACAATGTACTGCTTATATAGCCTTGGGTGATGAAAACAAAGAACGGTAGTGGTGTTTCCAAAAATTTTTGGGAAAAGACCGCACATCCAATAAAAGCTAGTAAAGTTAGGAATAGTAATGGATAATCAATAAAATGTTTCTTGATAACACAAGACGGAGTGCTACAAGGACCACTATCCTCCACTACCAAGAAGGAACACAATTTATCAAGCCAGAAGGAATGACAAAAACATATAGATCAAAATGGTCAAGAGAGCACAATCCTATAATGAAAGTATAAACAAGACTAGTACAATATGAAGTCTGAACAGCTGTATATTCAAGTAAAGTCAACAAATCCTCATAATATGCAGGACAAATAGATGAGTTGAGTTCATGTTTTGTATCAACTTTTCTTTTATTGGATCTTAAAGGTCATTTCCCAAATGATAAAACGACAGCCAGCCGACACGTGTTTCGTCCGTACTAAGAATGAGATCATTACTTTATGGGCTATGGTTGTTTTCTATACTCTGCAGTTTCCATTCATTGATACATATGCCGTTTTTATTCTTATTTCAGATATAACATTTTCAAATACATAGAAATACATAATTTTTTCTTATGCACTTAGGTAATCCAATTATTGATCATCGTTCATGGGACATGACAATATATATGCTGTTATTTACTTCTACATTTGGGGCAGTTTTATATTTTGGATAACTGTTTCATCTTGGTGGTGGCACTATTTTATTCCACATCGTCTAATCACTGGCTATCATGTTTACTCTTACTCAGGGCCCTGGATTTTCACTCTGGGTGTTTCACTTTTCGGTGACTTGGATATCTGACTTTAGTAGGAATTTTTTCTAAAAAATAATAAAATAAAAAAATCTGTCTTTTTCTCTCTCTTCATATATATTAATTAATCATTGCACTTCCTCCTGTGGCTTCTTCTTTCATTCTTTTGCACTTAGATTTTATATTAGGTACACCCAGGATTTCATGTTTACTCAGGTTGTATTGTTTTAGGCTCTGTCTCTTTTTTTATGAGTTGACTTACATTGTAAATATAAAAGTTTTAACATTTTTTGTATTCTCATGTATATATTATCCCATCATGTCTTTACAGCCTTGAAAAAGTCCATGTACTCATTCTTAGTACGGACGAAACACGTGTCGGCTGGCTGTCGTTTTATCATTTGGGAAATGACCTTTAAGATCCAATAAAAGAAAAGATGATACAAAACATGAACTCAACTCATCTATTTGTCCTGCATATTATGAGGATTTGTTGACTTTACTTGAATATACAGCTGTTCAGACTTCATATTGTACTAGTCTTGTTTATACTTTCATTATAGGATTGTGCTCTCTTGACCATTTTGATCTATATAGCCTTGGGTGATTTCTTTATCTTTTAATTGTATTCGTGAAGTACACTGATCCTACACCCTCAAATAGAGAGTAAGCCTTTTTGATTGGCCAGCACATCAATGATGCGCTGGGGAATCATGCTCTGAAGTTGTTTTATCTCGGTGGGGTCCTCCACACCAGGGTCTTTTTGCAATTCAATATAAGTGAGCCATCATTTCTGTCTCTTGCTTTCTTTCTAGCTGTGCAGGTGTGAGGCGGTGTGAGGCGGTGTGAGGCGGTGCTATTCTACAGCTACATACAATGTCTTCAATGAAGATAGAAGAGTTGAAACGCCGCAGCAAATGTTAATGTGGAATCTTTTTCTTTGATCCTATTTTAATGAATTAAGACTGAGCCTTTCTGGCACATACTTACACTCAGAGATCAAAAAAGTCAGCCCCACCGTGGTCACGATTAGTCAATGAATAAAGAAAAACATAGGTTTACTCTCATTAAATTGAAATGCAAAGGAATATAGTCGTACTACTGATCAATACACTTTAAAAGGAGATTTCATATATATGTTCTTGCCGTGTGATTCAATAGCCATGAATACAGACGTTGTCCCACCATATAAAGAAATAAACAAGAACCATGAACACCTCATTCAACTCTGCAATAGCATAACAATGGTCTCCCTTTGAGTTTTGAATACATTTATAATCAATGCTCACTAATTCTTCTCTTTCCCAGTATAGTCTGTGAATGTCATCCTACTCAACAAATCCAAGAGGAAAAGTAAAGAAGGGGATAAGAATGTACACTAGCTGGACAAAGTGATACATCAGTAAGATAGATTCTTGTCAGTGGGATTATACAGCCAGGATAGTTTTCATCCAAGTGAACCCCCTAACTTTGATTAACTCTGCTGATCCTTGCACCCCATGGAGCAAGAGTGGATACAAAAGAAACTTTTTTTATCAATCTATCTCTAACCACTCATCCCCTTGCATACCCTCATGTTTTCCTCTAGATCTTCTGCTCCTTCTGAATGTCATATGCTAAATCCCCCATACATTTTGAAGTGTATATTACTACTAACAAGTCCCCACAACTAGTTTAACCTTTCTTTTATATGTATTAATGTTAATTAATATTGTTATTTTTGTTAATTAATGGATTGACTCCCAATTGTTAGAACCTTAATCTTTTTTTAAACAATTTTATCATGGCTATTCAAACACTAATACTATGTTCTAACAGCCAATCAGCAGCCAATAATTCATTTATATATAATTAAATATTTTACCTTAAATTCCCCCTATGAATAACCCAAGCCCTAGCCCGCAATTAATTAAATTATATTAATTAATAATACTTCACCTATCTCGACTACTAGCCATGAACCTAAATTAGTTTAAATCTAATGCAATTGGGTTTAAACTAAAACCCTATCCTACTCCATAAAGTAACCATAGCTCAAATTCTGACTTTTATTAAGTTATTTTAAATTAATTTGATTTAAATCATGACTATATTTTTTAATAGTTACCCTAAGATTTTGGAAAAAACATTGGAAAAGATTCCTCCATAATACCAACATCAATGAGCTCATATCGCACTGCACTACCTCCCTACTGTCCCCTGTTAACATGGCTAACGTTCACGACCTCACTGATCACTATAACAACGCCATGCTCTCTGCCCTAAATGCAACAGCCCCCCTTCAACTAAAAAGAAAGCCCATACCCTGGTTCAATGACAGCCTAAATTCAGACAGACGCAGCATTAGACTAACAGAATGAGTCTGGAGAACAGCTCCATCCACGGACCTACGAAAAACTCTTAGACTAAAAAAGAGCATATACAATAATCTTATCAGAACTGCAAAAGCAACCGTCTTCAAATCCCAACTGGATAAAGTCAGAAATTGCCCAAAAAGACTCTTCGAGTTGATTAAGTCTCAATCTAATAACACTTGCAGCCAATCTCCTCCCATCTCCTGCCATCAGCCTAGCTGTGATGCTGTTGCTGACATCTTCCTCGAAAAGGTGAATAAGATTGAATTGAACCTCAAATCGGCTGTAATCAAATTTTCACCCTCGCCTGAATTCTCATCACCTGCCCCCTCGTACCTCGTGCTATCCCTCCATAAAAAACAATGCTCTTGGGACCAATTCACACCCTTCAATGATGCTGTCATCCTCAGCATACTATCATCCCTGAAACCGGGCTTCCGCGCTGGGCACAGCACTGAGATGGCCATCATGCATATAGTGGATGATGTCCTCTCTTTGCTCGATCAGAATGAAGCTTCCCTATAATAATACTCGATCTCTCATCTGCATTCAACACAGTCAAACATGACAGTCTTCTTAGCCTCTTGAAATGTAGGATGGGATTCTCCGGCATTGTCCTAAACAATTGTGTCTCTTTTCTCAACAACAGATCACAAAGAGTCAAAACCAATCAAACTCTATCCAGCTCCAGTCCCTGTACTCTGGGTGGCCCTCAAAGGTCCTTTCTCTCCCCCACGCTCTTCAACCTTTTCATTGAACCTCTGACTGTAATACTCAAAGCTTCCAACATCCAATATCACATGTTATGCTGATGATACCCAACTGTACATGAAACTATCTTCTCCGGAAGACATCCAGTAACTTAACGGTACCTGCATAAAACCTTAAACTGGCTAACCCGCAACCACCTCAAACTTAACGCCCTTAAAACGGAATTCCTCCTCATTGCACCAACTAGGCAATTCCCCATTGCGGGGCAAATTCTAACAAACATCACCGTCTTCAACTGCATACCACACATCATTGACTCCACTAAATCAATGGGAGTTGTTCTAGACAAGAACCTAAACATGCAAGACCATATCAAAGTATCTACCAAAGGAGCGAATTTTCAAGTGAGCATCCTACGAAAACTTAAACCTTAACTCCCACAAGAAGACTTCACATCAGCGGTGCAAGCACTAGCAATCTCACGACTTGATTACGGCAGTGCTACTCTATGAAATCTCCCGAAACTCAGTTTAGCCCCATCAGAGCATTTCTCAAGGCGGCGACTAGACTTGTCAATGGCTCCAAGAAATCCAACCACATCTCTCCTGACCTGAAAGGTCTCAACTTGCTCCTATTTGAGGCCAGTATTCAGTTAAAAATTGCTTGCATGACCCATAGATCACTACACATCAATGCCCCTATCTACCTGAAGAATATGCTTGAGCTATCTGGAAGCACCAGGCCCTCAAGGAGCACCAGCACTATGCTCTTCAAGCCAAAGAAATTCACAAAAACAGAAAACCTACAAACACACTTTCTCTGGCACTGCCCCTAGAATATAGAACTCCTTACCAGCCATAATAGGACTAATTCCCTCAACTCTTGCCTTTAAAAGGAAAGTGACAGCTCAACTGATGAACAATACACTGACCTAGAAGCGTTACCCTTTTTGGCGACCTGCCTGTTTTTATCTGTCTTAGTTACCTCCTGTACTCTACTATGGACCTTTGTCGCACGCCGCCTTTCCACTGTTAATCCTTATGGGCCCGATTCACAGAATGAACTTAAGACTCAATCTTAAACTTACTACTATTTTGGTATTCACAGAATCCACTTACTACTTTTGGTATTCACAGAAGTTAGGATTTTGTCTTAAGTTTGTCTTAAGACAAACTTAAGACAAACTTAAGACAGACTTAAGACAAACGTAAGACAAAATCCTAACTTCTGTGAATACCAAAAGTAGTAAGTTTAAGATTGAGTCTTAAGCTCATTCTGAGAATCAGGCCCTATGTATCTTGTTGCGATCCTTAGTGGCCACTGTCACGGACCAGTATAACCACTTTTTCACTGTTGTTACTGATGTATACTGCCTTAAATGTCTCCCATATCTCTCGATCTATGTCCCCCGCAACCGTCATGTAAAGCGCTCTGATACCCGCTCGGGTCATGTTCGCACTATACAAAACTTCAAATAAATAAATAAATAAGACTAATTAAAGAAATTTGTATTATACCTCTTTTTTGTGTTTCAATTTTTTATTGAAAGTCATGAATAGAATTAATACATAAATTATGATAACTGTATATCTTATCATGCAATAAATATATAAATATATACTTTGCCAAGTGGCTCGCAAAATAGGATTAGTGGAGTCTTAGGGACGAAATTCAGAGCCATATCAAACAGAAAGACCTGCTTTTGTTAATGAAAGGTAGTGTTCAAGATGTACCCACTGTGGCGCATCCGATAAATGTGGAAGCATATATGACATTTGAGAAAGTTGTAAAGCCAGAGCATAATGTTCCACTGAAGGTATACCTATTCCTCCATAGGATCGATGAGCCTATAGTTTTGAAGCTGAGAGACGGGGTTTTGCAGAGTTCCATATAAAAGATTTTATCTCAGAATCAATTGAACGCAACATAGTTAAAGGGACTTGAATAGGGAGCATGCCGAGGACATACAGGAAACGAGAAAGAGTAACAATTTTCACGCTTGACCTCTGCCCCACATTGAGAGACCCAATGCCTTCCAATTTTCAAAATCACGTTGCATTTGAGCAACGAGGGGATTGAAATTATCCATGAGCATTCCCTCTAGACCTTTGTTTCTAGTATGCCCAAATATTTGAGACGAGAAGGTTTCCTTGAAAGGGAAAACATTGAATGGCCGCTATTGTGGTCCCGTTCGAGATGGGTAGCGCTTCGCTTTCGTTCCAATTAATTTTGTACCCAGAAAAGGAGTAGAAGTAATCTATTATTTTTAAAACAGATGGTAAAGAGGTGAAGAGATCTGTGAGTGTAAGAAGAATATCATTTGCGTAGAGATGCATTTTGGATTAACATGTCAGAAGAGAAATGCCCTTAATATAAGTAGATTGTCTTAAGGAGGCAGCTAAAGGTTCCATGGCTAGAAGAAATAGTAACGGGGAGAGGGGGCAACCCCAAAGAGTACCTCGATTGATAGAGAATTAATCTGAGATAAAGCCCTCACAATTTACTTGTGCCAAGGTATTTTTGTATAACAAGCGTATTTTGTTTATGAATTGGTCTCCCAGTCTGAATTTTTGTAGCACCCTACAAAGATAATCCCATTCAATCCGATCAAACGCCTTTTCTGCGTCAAGCGACAAGGCCAAAGCGTCATCAGGAAGATTCTTGGCACCCCATAGTGTGAGGGCAAGAGTGAGAAGATGGTTTCTAGAGGAACGCCCCGGAACAAATCCTACTTGAGTACAGTATATGAGAGATGGGATAACCTTACGCAAGCGAGAGCCCAGAATGCTAGCTAGAATTTTGATGTCGCAATTCAATAAAGATATGGGCCGATAGCTGCTACATAATAGAGGTAACACAGCAATAATAGCTTTATTAGATATGAGGCCCAAGGAGGCCTCACGCTCTGCCTCTTGGAATGCGAGTAAAAGAGAGTCAATCACATCCACACCTGCCCAATGATAAAACTCTGCAGGAAAGCCATGTTCTCCTGGGGCCTTATGATATGGCAAGCCAGCAACTGCACGCAATATTTCTTCCCTGGTAATTCTACTTTCATCTGACAAACAGGGTAAGATTACATTTGTAAGGACAGAATACAATTGGTCAGTGTCAAGTTGAGTTTCAGCAGTGTAAAGAGGCTGATAATACTGGGAAAATGTGTTACCGATACCTGGGGGTTTAGTTAGGGTAACAACATTCATTGACCTAATGGCCGGCGGTATATACAAAGCTGCTTGCTGCTGAAGTAGTTGGGCTGCTAATAATCTTCCCGCTTTTTCCCCCTTCTCATAATGTCTCCCTTTCATTCTATGTAGGCGTATTCTGCCTTAGAGGTAAAAAGGTTGTTTAACCGCATGCGTGCGGCATGATTCCCCCCCCGTACGCTGAGAATTTGTAAATCCCTTTATTCATGATGAGCTGGGCTCGTCATGAGCGTGCGAGGAGGCTACCTCATGACGAGCCCAGCTCGTCATGAGCGTCGAAGGGGTTAAGGCCACACAAGCTTTTTCTAATGACTTACGATGTGATCTTTTTGGATTAAGTGTAAATAAGAGAGTGTAAGACACAATATCTAGCTCCAATTTATCTTGCTTTTTAGCAATTTCTTAATTAAACTGAGCTGCATCTCCCATGAGCTGCACATGGATAGTGGCCCAGAGAGTTCTGTTGGAGTCAACGGACCCTTGATTGACTGACATAAAGTCTTGAAAATCGGATTGTAATACAATTTTGTTTTTGGGTGCCCTGTAACGTTGAATGTTTAAACGCCACAGTTTGCGACCTGGCTTAGATAAACTAGTTTGTAAGGAAAGTAGAACTGGAGAATGATCAGAGATCGCTGCCTCCAGTATCTGAGAGTCCTGTGTTATTTGAACTACATTTTGAGAGATTAAAAAATAGTACAAATGAGAGAGCGTGCCAAGTGTAGGGGAATTGAATCGGGTGAGAAAGTCGCCAATGGTCTACCAAACCATTATCTGCCACCACATCATCCATTAGAACCCTATGTGCCGCATTTGCCTTATCTAAGGGGCCTGTTTTGTCTAGGACAGGATCACGCACTAGATTCCAAATTCCACCGATAAAAAACTGGAAAGCACCTATTTCAGTTAAAAGGTGGTTTAGTTGAAGGAGGAATGATCGTTTTGCTCCCATGGGAGCGTAAATATGGCCAACGCATATGTGTGTTTCACCAATGCGAAGTTTGGCAAAGACATATCGGCCATCTGGATCTATCCAGGATTTCAAGACTGTCACTGGTAAGGATTTACCGATAAGAATCGCAACTCCACCTTTGTGGGTTAGTGTCGCCTTTGGGTCCGTTCTCTTCTGTATGCTGTTGTGTATAACCCGACTCACCCAGTCTCTGCGTGATTTTTCAGACTATTTAGCATCAAGGTGGGTTTCTTGGAGGAGAGCTATTTCCACATGCTGGGACTATAAATAAGAGAGTGACTTTTTTCTTCTTTAAATATAATCTGTCAATCCATGAACATTCCAGGTTATTACTCGAAGATCGTGTGAAGTGGCCATGTCAGATAAGAATAGGATAGAAAGAAGAGAAAAACAAGTAAGAGGATAAAAAGGGACCTTGGACCGTAACAAAGATCAGGTAAATAATGAATTAATCAAATGGTAATGCTATTTGATGATGGAAGAATATATGTGTGCAGATAGGTAGAGGTGTATGCAACAGATGGAGTAGTATGTAGTGTAAATGACAAAGGGAAAGGAAGGTAGGAAAGAGTGGCAAGTATAAAATGGCACAACGGATCTCAGGACTTTTAACCACGTGTCTAAACACTAATGGACCTCCGCCACGAGGAGGGGTCCCACCAGGAGAGTGAAGCAATGGTTGACAGATATAAATCCAAAGATGTCTTTAAAATGTATATATTAATAGGTATTCTTACTACTAATAAGAAATATACCAATACATTGTAATACTGTAACATGAAAATCTGTGGCTGATCTACACAGAGAATATTTACCATATGAATGGGAGAAGGTAAACAGTAAATTTGGTAGTAAAAAACAGTATTGCTAACATTACGTAATCAATGGAAAGAAAAAAATAATGAAATAGTATATACCTATCAGTAATCATTAGGCTCTTGCATTGAATGATTGATGTGGCAGCAGGAGAATTATTATAGTTCATATGAAGATGTATTGTGGTAATATTAAAGAACATATCATTATAGTAAAATTGCGAAACACATTGTTAAACCATTAGAGTATTGAATTAAAAATAAAGAATAAAATAAATGTAAAATAAGGAGAGAGGGAGTTGTATCCCTGTAGATAATTAGATAATATGTGAAGAATTAAAAGATTGGGATTATCAGCATGAAGAGTTGTAATAACCATAATCCTAGAGTGAATAAATAAATACCAAGAATATCAATCAGATATGTGTAAAAACAGTGAGAGGGATGGACCCAGTGTTTGAAATCAATATAGTTCATATAATAGATGTGATGAAACAAAAAGAAAAGAAAAAAGAGAGAAAAGAAAGGAAGAGCAATAAAGAACAATACAATTACTCAGCAAACTGATGACAATATATCTTCTTCTCCCCATTTATATCATGAGTTCTTTAAGTTTGATCTAACATCTAGAAGAGAATGGGTTTGAAGACAGAACTAAATCTGAACAAAAGTATATAAAAACATTTAATCATCCACATTCTGATTCAAATTAGATTTTAATACTCATCTGTCGGCAGGCGAGATAACTGCTTCAATTCTTGTATGTTATGAGTCCATTATGAATGGTTTGTCATTTAAGGATACAATTGTGAGCATAGGTTAATTTTGATAAAAATTGTAGAGAGGTATTGAGTCATCCGCATTCTGCATTTGCAGTGGATTTTAAGTGCGATCGGGATTTATCCATGTGCTGTTCTTTGTGAAGGCAGATACAGTTTGAAGAGCAGCACTATTGTCCTCATGACTACAGATAGTCCTTTCAAAATCCCTGCCTCTCTGTCGAGGACTGCTGACATTATGTCGTGGATTGCTCGATGCCTGAGGGAAAGAACGGTGATGTGACAGATCTGCAGTGTACTGCTGAGTTTCCATTTGTTGCGGTTTCTTATTGTATAAAAATGTACGGGGGTCCTCAGGGTCATAGAAGTCTTTAGATATTCCAACCTTAGAAATTCGGAGACAAGCAGGAACAAATCCTATTTAATGTCTAGCTGATGTTATTGAAGTCTAAATGAAAGGAAGGCCTTGCGTCTCTCGTTAAAGTCTCTGGAAAAATCAGCAGCAATACGAATTTCATACCCATTATATGAGAATGGAACATGACTACATGCTGATATTAATAATTGCCTTGTCTGTTCATGCCTTGAAAAACAAGCAGTGAGGGGCTGTGAGTTTGTTGCAGTTTCCTTACGTAATAGAATAAATTCGAAGTGCGAACTGTATCTCCAGTGGAGGGTCAAAAACAATGTCAATATTTTTTGGAAGGATATTGTGTAAATTTTCTAGCGCATGAACCTTAAATCTTTCCCGTAAAACCGAAAAAGCAAACATTATCCCTCCTGCTTCGGTCTTCCAAATCTATTAACTTACTTCGCAAAAATAAAAGCTCTTGATCTCTGCTTTGTATTGAGTCTAGACATCTACATTTATTAGCCTGTGATCAAGCTCCTCGGTCTTGGCGTGAAATCCTGCAATGTCTGCTCGTATTGTTTTAGTCTCTGCTGTTAATGAGGAAATATTTGAATCCATGCCTTCAAGTCTGCGACGGATCGCTGATATTTCTTGTAGGATCCGATCCATGGTTTGTCCTTGCATGGTGAGGTTAGTTTGTATCGAAGGGTAAAGCCTTTGTTCATTATAAGTAGGTAATTCAGCACCACAGAATAGCTACATTTAATTCCTCAGAAGAAGGCAGTCTTACAGCTGAAGCCCCCCCCCACTTCTTGAGGTAATTATTTTAAAGAGCAAGCATATGAACTCCAAATGAACTTTACAGACCTTAAATGAAGTCAGCTGAAGTCATGAGTCATAATGAAAGGCTCAGGTGCTTGTCTCTAAGTCTCTGTATATCAAGAGGCAGAATCCAGTCAGCGTATCTTCCTTCAGAGTCGCATTTCACATACCTCAAGTCGCACGCAGGGACAGCTGGCTCCTCCCAGAGGCTAAAGTATTGGCGCTGAAAGTAAACAGCCACATATCCTCTGAAGGGATGTATGCAGTGTCCTGTAATTCTCACCTCAGAGAGCCAGTTATTTAAGCTGTGCTGTGGGTAGAAATAAGTTTCAATATTTGAAAAGGAAGGCTGCCATTGACGTCAGGGCGTCCTCTCAGCACGGAGCTCCGGTGTCAGGAATGCGCAGTTTCCATTCCTCAGGAACCGAGTCACCCCCGCTGAAGAAAACCAGCACACCTGCTCCTCGTTGACTTTACGACCTTCCTAATTCTGAAATTATGTTGAAGGTCTCACCTTTAATGGGCACTAACTCCTTTTCAAGCCCCACTCCTGGCGGAGCTCACAGATTAGGCGGCCATCTTCAGCAGTGGCCAGACCACGCCCCCTGTATTATACTCCTTCAAAACAGAGTTCTCTAATGAGGAGTACCTGTCATAAAATGCTTAGCCTTCACTCAGTGTTTTGAAGCACTGCTCCAAAGGTGAAGTAACACCTTTTTCTCATATGTAAAACTCTATCAGTCCATTCATCAATCTGCCCGAAAATGTACTAACACTCTTCAAATTTACTAGCTCTCTACAAATTGACCAATTTGCTGGCTATTTGCTTGTTATTAATGGCATAACAGATAACGCATCCACGCTACTGCTCCTCAAAACGACTCTATAAGCCCCATATCATATTTCAAATCATAGTAAGTTCTTAAGGCCCACAAACATATACCTCATATCTGAACAATCGTTATATATGTGCATGTCCAAAATTGAAATAATATAGTACTTGAGACACGTCTGATTCACTATGGGAAAAGTGATATGGTGCACTGTTTAACTACTAGTAAGCTTTTACGTGGAAACTGTACTTTATTGTAAAAATGCTGAGACAAAGCGCAGATAGTGTAAGTTGCAGACATACGCTACAAATAGGTTGTGGCTTAAATTAAAATCATCATGTCGAAAAACTACAACTTATACTTCCAATACATTATTCAACTGCGGATATCTGTGCACATGCTGACATAAAATTGTTGTTATGTAGTACTATAGGCAACTTCTATTTTAACTGGAGATTTATTCCTAGATCTTCCCTCCTAGAAGTTCTGTGAAAATGCCTAAAAATGGATTATGTATAAGTGAATCTCAAATGTATCATTGTAAGGGATGTCCTAATAGTGCACAGCGGGGGCACAGGTTATAGTTTGTACACTGGACTATAACTGACACATTTCAATGCTTTTGGTTACTTATACACATTAGTGTTAAATCCACATCAACAATCTACTTCTTTCAGTGAGTTTTTTAGAAATTTTGTAAGGTTACTTATTCGACATCCCAACTGCCGCCAGCCGTTGACCATGTGCAGCTTGGAGTAGGCCCAGGCCCATCTCCCACAGGTGGCTAACCCAATGCAGCCTTCCTTCCATGGTCAAAACGATTCAAAAAGGGGGTGGTGATGGACAGAGTATCTGAATTAAGCAGAACACTCCTACCCAGTCAAAAGATCAGGGCTTGATCCATCACCGTTTTTTAGCTCACTGCACCATCCCAGTTCAGTACCTGGCTACATGCAAATTAGTCTGTCCCTGGCCCAGTGCATCATGGGAACAGGGCAGACCAAACTACCAAGCCAATTCTTCACTGCCCCTGGGCCCAGCCCTCTAGCCCTGGGTTCTATGTCAGTATGGTGCTGCACTTTTCTACCAGTTCTTGATTGTCAGATTCCTGCCACTGTCGTTTTGCCCTCCAAGGTCATCTTGCTGCCCCTCACACGTTCCCTATGTGTATGCCCTGCCCCCTTCCTCTTGCACACTGTGGTCAGCTCATAACTGCCAAGGTGTCAGATGGCTCATGTAAGACATTCTCATGGCTTCAGTGGGCTAATGGGTGGCATTCAGTACCAAATGTGTGACACTTAGAGTGCCATTTTCTCACAAATTAAACTAACCAATAAAGTCCCTGGGAACTGATATATTAGGTATTAGATCCTTTTGAGCTGTGAGGACCTATAAAACTATCTTTAAACTGTTGCAGAGCACCTAAAGTGATCACAAGTCTTGCTTGCTTTTTATAACTAGGTGTACTTTGAATGCTGGGATTTGTATGCCCCCACTGAATGATAAGAAAAGACAAAACTAGTAGTCCTAGCAAGCAAAGAGTTTAGAATTAAAAAGTTAAATTCTACACTTACAATTCACAACAGGCAGCAGCTGAGGATTGCGTACATTACACTCCTTGGTATCAAGTGATGTGACACTGTGAGCCACCCTCTGACACAAATGTAATCTCATTTATATCTTAATGTCTCCCCCACACACCCTACACACATACACATGCACACACACATGTCTAGCCCAAATGCAGCTCAATCTATAAATTCACACATCTGCCAATAATAAGAAGCTGAATGTGACCAGGGCTGGGCTGCCACTTTCGATGTCTAAAACAGCAGGTAGGTTCTCTTGTACTGGCCACCTACCTTGAGAGTTACTTTGCTGTTTTATGACTGGCATGACCAGTTTTTAATTGATCTGGTTGAAAAACAAATTGAGAAAAGTACCTAAAGCTGGTATTTGTCCCCTCATCAGTACATACTTTAAAATTAAAAATAATCAGAAAGCACTTTGCAATGTCTTGGAGTTTCCAAGTTAATGATCAGTGGCTGATAATTAGAGGAAACATGGACAGAAAGACCAATCGGAAAAATAAATAAACCTTACTAAGACTATTTTTCATAACTTTCTATGTCATGCTTGAGCTTTAAAACTCTGTAAACAAATGACAGGCATTTCTTTGGAATATGCTGCAACCCTACTTACCAGTGGGAAAGGCTGGAGGTGTCAGAGGGGTCTCAGTGCTGCTTGCTGTCTCCATCATATGCTGCTGGCATCCATCATAAAGTAGGAGGGGCAAGGGCGTAGGCTCTTTCTCAGTCTCTTCGGGCACAGCCTGGACAGCTACAAGTTGACCAGCCTCAAGGCAGGCAACAGTCCGGTCAGTCACAAGTTAAAGTCCTCACTCAATGCTGTTGGTTAGCTCTTTCAGGGACAAGCTTTCTTGGTCCTGTTGAAGAGGAGTCAGAGTGCCCAGCACTGACTGCTGTAGCCTGCAATGCCAGTCTCTGGTGCAGAGCTGAGACCAGTCAGCACAATGTTGTGTTTTAGAGACAAATTGTAACTAATGCACTCTCCAAACAACTCTTTTAAATTAGCGGGTGGCACAGTAGCAGCAAATTGCTGGTCCCCTAAGGCCATTGGAGTTTGATGTGAATATGATTATGAGACTCACAAGGCCAATTTAGTTTTACTCAAACAAGCCTTGCATAAAATGCACTGACTGTGTTGCAGAAATGTATTTAGGCAGAATTACACTGGATGAAAAAAGCAGTGATTTGACATCAAATCATGAGCCAACTCCCAAACTGGAATGGCATGGTGAGCAAAAAACAATCAATTTAGGCTCAGATCTCTGTCCTGGGGTGAATGTATGACATTGCTTTGCATTCTGTCCATCAAAAGTTCTTTTTGCATACCTACTCCCACTTAATCAGTGGACTCACCCACAACCACATATTATTTCCAACAAATTCATTTATTGGGCAGGAAGTAAGGAAAGGAAACTTTACTTACTCTACTGCAGGGTAGGGTAGAGGGATTAAGAGGAAAGGATAGAGCTTTTGATATAGAATAGAGGGAACACTACATTGATCATTGATGCGTTGTCTTTGGCTTAATCGGTCACTGTACTAGTCAAAGAAAGTCGAAAGGGAAATATCTGAATAGGAGTAAAATAAATCTGTTATCAGAAATCAAGAAATATATTCTATAATCGCTTCACTTCACTTGGTTATACAATCACATGTGGCACATGCCAAGACTGGATTATCCAATTTTGTAGGCTGGAACGAAGGGGTGAAGTACTACGAGGTGATTAACTGGGCGAAGGGAAACACACCTCGTGGGTTTGGTTTGCAATGATTTGAACCCTTTGTAGATGTCTCATTAACGAAGCTGACACACATTGTACAGCCAATACTGCAGTCACAAATTGAAGCCTACTGTACTTCTGCCATAGGTGGCAAAATACAACGTGCAAAGGAGGGGGGTGATGAATGAAGGCTGGGATCTGGCTTGCTTAAACAATGAAGTGAGTCAAGACAGTAGAACAAAAATAGAAAAATACTTCCTATTTAGACCATTGCTTTGATAACCCTACATAAAGAAAGTAAGCAAAATAGGTCAGCCACATACCGCTCTCCATAAGAAGAGCTGCCTTGCTTATTCATACAAGCAATACAAATATACATTCATCCTTTCATTCTAATCCACCCATAGTCACCATGATTAAGCTTTACTTTCTCTCATCCAGTCTTTGACCAACATGTACAATCCATCCATTGAATATCCACCTTTTATTCCAATCATTTGTTCGCCCATCTATCCCTTTACCCAGCCATGCACCCTTTCTCCCACCCACCTTTACACTCAGATACCATTTTTTTATTTTCTTTTAACCTTGTTTTCTTTCATGTTGCCCTCAAGCCATCAGTGCACATTATGCTCCTTCTGGTAAAGCTGGGGTGTTCACGGTCATGAGTCGATGACACGCTGGCACTAGCTAGTGAGTATAACAGTAATTGTCAATAAACAATCTAACATGTGAATTACCAGTGCCCGTCCCTACCGCCGCTTCTTCCCCTCTAACTGAGTCTCCACCTGCAGCAGCGCTACTTGATTCGGCGTCACTGGTGGTCTGTGTGGCTAGAATAAAACATTGTACATACTATTTTAGATGCCAGATGTGCCTTCCCATAATGTTTTCAATCAAAAACATGAAACCATAATACATCACTACAGTTCGGTTAGCAATTCAGTATCTTCTAACAAAAATATTACTCTGGGCATTTGGTTGGTGACAATGTTAGACAAACCAGGGGTGAAATAATGGTCAATAAAAGACATATGGTGTTGGTTGACAAAGGCAATGCGAAGGGGACCTCATACGTTTTTTCCAGTCATGCTGCACAATCATGGGAAACTGATGGTAAAATCTATATATATAAAAACGAAAGTATGTCTGTTTGTCCTTTATGCATTACTACACCATTCATCCGATCGCCGTGAAACTTTGGGAAGTTATTGAGTACACTCCCGCAAAGCTTTCTGGCAAAAAAATAATAATAAAAAATATATATATATATCGGCCCCCGGCCCCTCAGGGCCCTCATAATCTTTCCAATACTGAACGTTTACAGTTTAGGGTGCGACTCGCTTTTGCAATGACCATCAACAAAGCACAAGGAAAATCGCTGCAAGTGTTCGGACTAGATTTGGAGAATCCGTGCTTCTCACATGGACAACTGTATGTGGCCAGCTCATGCGTGGAAAAACCTTCTGATTTATTCGTCTACGCACCAGACAGAAAAACAAAAAAAACGTGTATCCACAAGCACTCGAATAAATAAACAGAATTAAAACAACACTTTGAAATGTTTTCCATATTAAAATGAATAAGTTTCAATAAAAATGACACAATGTAAATTGAATGTTATCATAACAAGTTTCCTTAAATTTCCTTTCTTTTGAGATCGCAGCAACGCGCGACGGGTAAGGTACTGTATAAATAAATGGTACAGCACACAACATTGGAGAGGCGGTGGTCCATGACCATGGCTACACTCACATGAACTTAACTGAGCAGGAAAAATTGAGCATTCTTAACAAATATACATGGTGAATAATATGTATCCTACTAGCTCCCACATTCAATGATAGCTGCCGCCACAACCTACGTGCGGACACTCCCTCTCTACAGTGTGAGATCTGTGCCTTTACTGCACACCCCCCGAACATCGAAAAACAAGAAACAGCCAAAATAAAGCTGATATTGCTCAACTGCCGATCTATGAAAAAGCATAAACAGGAGATACATGATCTGCTCACAGAGGAGGGCCCTGACGTCCTTTTTCTGACTGAAACTTGGTTAGATGACACATCGGCTCCCAAAACCCTTGAAGCTATTCCCCCAGGCTACAGTCTGCTCAGGATTGACAGAGTTCGCCAGAGAGGTGGTGGGTTAGCACTGATATATAAGGGGGACTTACAATGTACTTTAGAGAAAGCCACCCTATCTAACAGTGAGTGTGTTTTTTTCACGATAAAAGTTTGCCCTAAAAATACCATCAATGGATTCCTTATATATCGTCCTCCCGGGGGGGCCACACAGTTCTGTGACCATCTGACAGAACTGATAACTCAACCTGCACTCCGTTATAAGAAATTACTCGTTTTGGGTGACTTAAACCTCCATTTTGAAGACAATGACTGTGGGGAGGCGCAGGCGGTGGTTGAAGCTCTGAAATCTCTAATGCTCAACTTACAATCATTGTCCCCATCGCATCAATTAGGGCATCTCTTGGACCCTGTCTTTGCTAATTGGGATGGTATTAAGGTCTCCACTCCGATTAGAATCACTTGGTCTGACCATTATATTATTCCCTTTGTGGTAAATGGTACTCCTCAGGAAATCAGGAATACTAAGCCCAACTCCCACAAACGCAGAAATTGGAAAAACTTTAGCCTAGATTCTTTTAATCTTGCCCTGCTAAAGGAACCCCCTCCCCGTGGTGACACCCTTCTGGAAGCATGGCATGACTATGAGAGTTGGATGGCCAAAGCCCTGGATACAGTAAACAGGTAAACAAATGTATTGTGTATGGTTAATCAAAACCTTTACAATATTGCAAGTATTAAAAACGAATTCCAAGTTTTTTTTTAAGATAAAAAGTGCGGTTACGTCTGTAATGTCCTTAAACTTTGAAAGAAAAAGAAAAGAAAATAAATAGAAAAAAATAAGAAGCAAATATTGCTTAATCTGTGTTCTTGGCTGGTAATTTTGGTTCATGCCTTCTGTTTTCTGCCATTGGTCACAGTTTGTTCGATTTTCTGTATTAAAACGGTCACCTTCTGTAAAAATCTGGTGGCCCTACAAGCTGTCTGCAACTGGTCACTGTTCAATGCTAACATGACTGCGGGCCGACATGATCTGATTTGGGATAAACAAAATATATACAATAAGTAGTGACGTCTCAGGTTGGCCAAAGATGGGCAGATGCACAGTATATGAGTCAATGTTTCATCTGATTGGCCACAGAGTCTACAGAGTGATGTCGGCCATGTTTGCTTCCAAGCAGTGGTTTGAACTTTTGAAATGTATGTTCCCATCCGGACTCTTAGGAGCGTTTGTTGGACGGCTGGGGTTATATGGGTGACTAAGTAGGGTTGCGATGCGCATTTCTCATACGAACCGAGCACCATCCAGCCATGTTTTTTCTTTGATAAGGCGGCTTTGTCTGTCGTCCAGGATTTTAATTTTGCTGCACTGTTGACTACTTTTTTAAAAGCCGCAAATGTGTGGTTGCTGTTCCATGCCTCTTGCATATTGAGATTTGTTAGTGCTTCTTCAAGTGCTAATTTCCAAGGTTTTCTTGCGTTTGTTTGGTGGTTTATTATCAGACCAGCAAAAAGCCATCAGCGTATCCTCTGGTGCTGCTCTTAGTTTCCAACTCAATTTCAGTAGGGCGGCTTGTCTGACTTGTTGCTGATTTAGTAACCCAAATTCGAGTCGTACTTGCGCTTGAGATGCAAACCTCGGGATCTGAAAGATGTATTTAAACAGCTCTGACTGTTGTAAGTTCAGAAAGTTTGCGTCTTTGCCTCTATATAGTTCGGAGCCATACGTAAGGGATGGTAGAAACTTCGCTGCGATCACCTTCAGTAGGTGTGAGTTGGATGGGCATTTCAGGTTTGTTTTTAATAAGTTTAGAGCGAACCGAAGTTTATTAGACTGGGCTTTTCTGTGCTGTTGTTGTTCTTTTAGTGTCCACCTTGAATCAACGACTACTCCCAGGTACTTGTAGGAAAGGCTTTGCTGTATGGTGTTGCCTGCTATATGCCATTTGAATGATTTCCGCCCTGACTGAGATCCGAAGCAGACGATCTTCGTTTTGTTGTAGTTGAATAACAGTCCATGCACACTGATGTATCCATGCAGCCTTACGATGGAACGTTGTAGACCCACTTGGGTCTGGCTGCAAAGTACGATGTCATCTGCGTACTGTATACTCCTTATTTTGTGTTGCGCCAACTTCGGGGGATCAGTTTCTATCTCGGAGATATACTTATCAAGGTTGGCAGTAAAGATATTAAAAAGGGTCGGGCCAGTACGCATCCCTGCTTCAGGCCCACATGGGTGGGGATTTTTGCTGTTGTTCTGTCACCATTACCTATTTTTAGTTTGACCCAGGTTGATGTGTATAAGTTTATAATGGCCGTTAGCAGCTTTGATGGTGTCCCCCAATTGGCCATCTTTTGCCATAAAATCTCCCTTGGGACTGTGTCGAATGCCGCTTTTAGGTTGACAAAACAGGTATACAGTTTTGTTGATTTTGCCTTTGCTCTGTCGACAAGGAGGTTTAATGCGAGCAGATTGCATGACGTGTTGGTTCCGGGCCTAAAACCTGTCTGGGTGATTGGAAGAATCTTATTCGAGGTGACCCAGTGTTCCAGTGCTTTCAGGAGATTTGATGCATATATTTTGGCTTCCACGTCGATGAGGGCTATCATTCTGTAATTGGATGGGTCAGTCCTTGCCCCTGCTTTGAAGATTGGATGCAAAATGCTCCCTCTCCATGATGGAGATATGCTTCCTGTTTGAAAGGCATTGTTGAATACTGGGGTGAGATATTCAGCCCAGAATGATTGGTCGTGTTTGAACAGCCCATTTGGCAAACCGTTTGGGCCTGGTGCGCCTTTTGGCCTCAGTTTTTTTAGGACCATTTGTACCTGGAATGGAGTGACCCAATTTTTGTCAGAGTTTTGGTCCGCTTAATGCCTTTCATACTGTTTTTCGGGAAGTTGATCTGATTTCCATGCTTGGAGATTGTTCTTTTGAGTTAGCTCTAAGTGCCGGGTCCAGTCTTCTTGTAATATGTTTGCGTTGAAGGCCTGGGCCGCTCCGTTTACCACTTTATTAATTTCTGCCCAAAATTTCCTATTATTATTCGACTTACTGGATTCTAGTAGTTTTTGCCAAATTAGTGTGTGATGTCTTAGCTTTTCTGACCAAACGTCTTTTTTGTATTTTTGCCTTAAGTTGTGAATTTGACGCTTGGTGTCATCGCACTTTAGCTTGTCTTCTCCTAATAACTTTCTGATTTCTCGATTTAGTATCCTTTTTTTACACGCTATTGAGCCCAGTAGCGCCTGGTGAGTTTTACTTGCGTTCCTTTTATTGCTATGGGTTTGGTAGCCAAAGCTTTCATTTAAGCTTAAAATCATCCTTTCCCAGTTGCGCTGATATTCTGAAGGGCTTATCCCCGTAGTTTCTTCGTGCACCTTTTTCGCATGTTTCATAATTTCATCGGTGTTCTTTCCATTCCATTGCAGTCGTTTTAGATTGTAGAGGCTCGGATGTTCGCTCAAAGCTTTGCATGTTGGTGCCCTTGTATGTTGGTAGCTGAGCTCGATTGACTGCAGACTGTGGTCGCTCTCCAATTTGTGGATTATACTAAAGGCAACGATTGATTCTAGTGCCTCTAGATCCACTATGGTGTAATCTAGTACCGCTTGTGCGTGTTTGGTGATTCTGGTCGAGGATGCTGGACACAGTAGCGCCTTGGACACTGAAACCCCCCGTAAGAAATACTAAAACCGCTCCTTGGTTCTCCAATGAGCTCAAGGAGGTCAAAGCGAAATGTAAAAAGCTTGAACGCTCCTGGAGAAAAAACTATGATTCAGAAAGCAAGCTTATTTCCAGAGCAGAACAAAATAAATATCATAAACTCTTGAGAGCTACTAAAGGCAATTATCTCAGGGAAAGAATAGAACTGGCAGACAACCCCACCAAAGAACTCTTCTCGGTATATAAAGAACTTACGGTACCCACTAGACTAGAGGCCCAGGACATCTACTCCAATGAGCTATGTAACTCCATTGCAGACTACTTTGTAAGCAAAGTTGAAAAAATACACACCACCTTTACGAGTGGCACTGATCCGCCGTCTGATCACGGTGCAACAGTGGATATTTCAGACAATAAACCTTGCCTGTCGTGTTTTAAAGTCCCTGACAGACAAGACCGGCTTAGCATCGCTAATAGCATTCAGTCCGGCTCACCCATGGGCGTCATCCCTCCGAAACATTGTAAGGGAATTTTAGAGAGTACTATTGATCATATTGGTCATATGATAACTCTATCCTTCCAAGAGTGCCATGTGCTGGATGCATGGAAAATGGCCCAAGTCATCCCATGAAAAAAGAAACCCAATGTGCAAATTTCCCAGTTTCAGAATCGCTGCCCTATCTCCCTCCTCCCCTTCTGTATGAAAGTGGTGGAGAAGATAGCCAACATTCAACTCATGAAACATCTTGAAGATGAGTCTCTCCTTCACTCCACACAGTCAGGGTTCAGAGCCCGTTACTCTACTGAGTCAGCCCTTCTCTTCTCTACAGAATGTCTGAGGCAAATGGCGGATGAGGGGCAGACAGCAGCGTTGGTACTTCTAGATCTTAGTGCAGCTTTTGACACCGTGCTGCACACAACGCTGCTGTCTCGCCTCTCGGATATGAGAGTGGTAGGATCTGCCTTTGAATGGATTAAATCTTTTCTTGAAAACAGGAGTTTTCAAATGCATTGTCCTCCATTCAAATCCTCCCCTAGGAAGCTGAGACATGGGGTTCCACAGGGCTCCAGTTTGAGCCCTACCTTGTTCAATCTCTATATGGAACCCCTGGCCCACATTGTGCAATCTTTCGGAGTGGATATTGTCACGTATGCTGACGATACCCAACTCATGATTAAACTCACGCACAATCAGGAAGATGCCACCAATTTCTCCAACTGCCTTCTGTCAGTAGCAGGTTGGATGAATAACAACTGCCTACACCTTAATGGCGACAAGACGGAACTTTTAGTCATCGGTAAATCCTTTTGTGACTGGTCACCTGAGTGGTGGCCAACTGAAGTGGGCGCAATTCCTTCTCCATCGGAATCAGTCAGGAACCTCGGAGTTATGCTTGATGCTGATCTCTCTTTTAAACACCAGGTCAGCAAAGTCACGGGTAGATGCTACAGCATACTCAAAACTCTTCGCAAAATCCTCGACCTTCTTCCCGTCAACGCTAGGAGAAGCCTCATCCACGCATTAGTCACACCTCATCTTGACTACGGTAATGCCCTGCTTTTAGGTTTAAGTAAGAAAGGCTTACACCAACTGCAGTGTGTACAAAACGCTGCTGCACGCCTGGTTCTCAATCTGCCCCGCAGAGCATCTGGGAAGTTGGCTCTGCCAAGACTTCACTGGCTCCCCATCAGGGAGCGTATTAAGTTCAAAGCGCTTTGCTTTTCCCACCGCATTGCCCAAGGAAAGGGCCCAAGATACCTGCAAAAGCTCCTTACCGTCCATCGCCCTATCCGGAACCTGAGATCGGCCGGAGCAATGCTGTTTAAACTCCCTCGCATTTGCAAGGCCAGGATGGGAGGCCGTTCCTTTAGGTTGTTGGCAAGTAAACACTGGAACGAACTGCCCATAGAGCTTCGTATGGAGCCCTCAGAAACAAGATTCCGTTCAAAACTTAAAACCCATCTTTTCCCTGCCAATTACAATGAGTGTTTCTAGCTTAATTTCCCCCCTCCCTCCGGTCTTCTGCCTTCTAGGGTCTTACAGCAATTTATAGCGCGGGGACACACTGTTTTAGTGTAACCAGGCGCTCTAGAAATGGCTATATTATTATTATTATTTTTTTCTTATGCTCTTTTATGGTGCTGTTAAGGCACCATTTACCGTGACTTTGATTGTGGATTGAAATCATCCTTGGGTTCAGTGAGCTCGTAAACTCCCTGGCATTCCAGTTCATCGTCTCTCAGTGTATGGTCTCTCTGGGATTGGATAGTCTCAGAACCTTCTCTAAGGGTATTGCTGCATGTTATATTGTGAGTATCTGACTATACGAGCATCCTGTTGTGTGATATGAATGAATCCCTGAGTTGTTTCTCTTATCCCTCTCTGTTCTTCATCTGCGGCTTATGTTTGTGGGGTGACTTCGGAAGTTATACCGAGCCATAGACCAGACTTAAGGTGTAAGAAGACTCCAGCATAGCAGCAAAGTTTATTATTTTGTCCCTTTTCTCTATTCCCCGGGGTGCTTCCTTACATAGTAGTGTATATCTAGTGTGTGGTTGTGCTCAGGGGAGATGCAGGACTTCTCTACACTTCGTCGTCTCGCTGGTGGTACTAAAGGTTAGTGGCAGTACTTGTTTTGGCGCTGCTGACACATCCTAACAGAATCCCCACAATATCTGATTGAGAGATTGCAGAGAGTACAGAACATGGCGGCCAAAATGGTACTAGTGCAACCACGCCGCTCCTCTACCTCCCGGGCACTCTCAGATTTACACTGGCTGCCAGTCTCGCAGAGGATACGATTTAAGGCACTATGTATAGTATTTAAGGCTCCACATGGTCACGGGCCCAAATCTCAGCAGGAGAAACTGACATGGTATGCCCCTCCACGAGCACTGCGCTCCTCATCGGCTAATCTGGTGAGGGTGCCCAGAGTTAGGAAAGTCAAAACAGGAGGTAGGGCCTTCAGTGTGGCAGCGTCCCGCCTTTGGAATACTCTTCCATTTGATACAAGACAAATAGAAAACATCCTGCAGTTTAGAAAAATGTTAAAAACCTGGCTCTACCCTCGAGTATGCTCCTTGGCATCCTGCTAACTCCTTCCTGGCAGGGGACACAGTCTCTCGGCCCTAGGCTAGTCGCCTGTATCACAGCACCAGGTTACCCGTAGGGTGTCAGTTGCTAACTTAAATAAAGAAATAAATGTTCACCCTGTTCACTCTACGCCAGAGCAGCTTCTGCCTTTTTTCTCACAATTAGCAAAATCCGGCCTCTCTCACTCTACCCTGAAGGTTTTTCTGGATGCAGTTTCCAGATTCCAGCACGATGGCTCCAATTCTCTTTATTCTTCAAGAATTATTCAACAATTTTTCAAAGGCTTATTTCAGATGTTCCCTCCAATCGACACCCGCCTCCTCCTTGGCATCTGAACATTGTGTTGGCACAACTCATGAAGGGGCACATGCATCATTGAAGGATTTTGCACTTCCTAAATTGCGAAAATTAATGAATCGCAATTTAGGAATTGCAACATCCTATGCATCAAGAAATCCTAAAAGTTTTTAGGATTTCTTAATTTTCGGAATTTGCGATTCCTTAATTGCGAATCTCAATTAAGGAATGGCATTACATTGATTCCTATGGGCCTAGAGGCCCATAGGAATCAATGCCGTTTTGCTGCTTTTTTTTTTGGAACTCGCAATTTGTTGATGCATTGCAAGGGTGCAGGGGGGGGTCCAAAGGACCCCCCCCTGCACCCCTGAAATGTATTTTAAAGTGCATGTTCCACACACACATGTCCTAAAGACATGTGTGTCTGTAACATGAAAGTTTAAAAAATGCATTTTTGTGCTTTTTTAAAGATTTTCGCAAATTAACACGAGGGTCAACCTCGTGTTAATTTGTACTTCCTGTTTCAAAATTCGCATTTTTTTACAAATTCATTCATTGCATTTAAGGAATCGCACAAATGCGATTCCTTAAATGCATTCGCATTTTTAGGAATTGCAAAAAAATGCGGATTTGCCAAAATTGTTTCATGCATCCCAAAAACTTATTTAGGAAGTGCAAACGGCCGAATTTACAGATTCGCACCGTTTGCACTTCCTAAATAGGTTGATGCATGTGCCCCCATGTCCCCATTTGAGCCCATTCGTAGGGCTGATCTTAAATTCATCTCCTGGAAGACATCACTGCTTTTAGCTCTTACTTCAAGTCAGCGAGATACAAGCTTTTACTATCAAACCACCTTTTCTTCAATTCACCAAAGACGCTGTGGTGCTCCGCACTAATCCGGCCTTAATTCCTAAAGTTTCATCTGATTTCCACCTGAATGAGCATGTCATCTTAAAGACTTTTTCCCCTAATACACAGTTGCCAGCAGGAAAGACTTTACATTCTCTAGATGTTAAGAGATGTTTGACATTTTATTTGCAAAGAACAACCAGTATCCGTAAAACTGATCAGCTCTTCATAGCCTACGGCAGGATGCGTAAAGAACCTCCAGTTGCTAAACAGACTATTGCACGTTGGATATCTAGAGCAATTTCCTTTTGCCATCAGCAAGCAGGCAAGACACTTCATGTAACGATTAAAGCGCACTCTACTAGAGCAGTCTCCTCTTCTACTTCTCTCTTTGCTGGTGTGCCTCTTCATCAGATTTGAAGAGCTGCGACCAAGCACTACTGTCTGGAAGCTGCCAACAATGCTGACACAGCTGTTGGGCAAGCGGTGCTACGTAATCTTCTTAAGTAAGGTGAGCCTCTGTTTCTTACCTCCTCCTGCACACATTGTATATATGTATATATTTCTGCTTTTTGCAGATGTGCCCATGTTTACTGCTATACAGTAATATACGTATATGTATTCTCTCGTACTCTGTTTACAATGTACTGATGGTTTACAATGCACAGTTCTCGAATTACTCCTATCTACTCTGATTCAAGCATGTGAATCTATGAAAGATACCCCAATACCGGAGAGGAACATAAGTTACTTACCTGAAAACTGTGCTTCTCCAGTATTGATATCTTTCATAGATTCACATGTGACTCACCCGCCTCCCCTCAGAGGCTCCCCTCTTCTCCTTGGCTCTTATGCCACACTTGTGCTAAAAAATTGGAGAGCCTAAACCTCTGAGGTGAAGGTTCCAGAGGGTGCTGTCGCCTGATTGGCTGGAGTTTGGACCATATCTAATGACTTTGACATGACTGTCGCCCTCACTCTGTCTGTCGCCCTCACTCTGTCTGTCACCCTCACTCTGTCTGTCGCCCTCACTCTGTCTGTCGCCCTCCCTCTGTCTGTCGCCCTCCCTCTGTCTGTCGCCCTCCCTCTGTCTGTCTGTCGCATCACCACAGCATCACTCAGGGGCACCACAACATCACTATGCGTTACCACAGCATCACTGAACGCGACAGCATCACTCAGCCCCACCAAAACATCACTCAGCGCCACCACAGCAGCAATCTGTGCAACAATTCAACAACTAGTTCAAATATTAATATTTCACTTCTGTTCTTGGATTTTCGTCATAATAAAATACACTGAACATAATCTTCACAAAAGTTATTTACTAAAGTTTAAGCAATTGCCATTATAAATTACAATAACTTTTACTTAAGTATTAATTATTTAAAAACATTAAAAGCCATTGTTATTTGTAACATCAATAATCTAAGTCACGTAAATACAACACATATTGCATTACAAATGCAATAGGTGTCACATTTGCGGAAGTTAAAACTATTGGCTTTGTAAAGGACAAAGCTATTAATTTCGCTATTTTCAAAACCAACACATAAATAAAAAATGTGTCATTTACAATACCAATAGCTCAAACTTTCCTAATGCAAGACCTATTGCATTGCAATTGCTTGTTATAAGTACAAGGGTGTGACAACACCACATAACACCGCATAAGTAACTAGTGCAGATTAAACCACAGGGTTCAAATAAACCCCCACACACACTGTAAGATTAAACCTGTACTAAACACACACGCCGCAATAACAGGTACATCATAGAAAGACTGATGGACATAATGAAGCGGACCTAGAGATACATGCATAGCACAGACAAGATGAAGGTCTTGATTTAGAGTTTGGTGAGCAGGGTACTCCTGCACAAGCGTGGTGTAATGTAATGTAATGTATACTTGTAAAGAGCACTGTTGCCGAGCGGCGTCCTGGCGCTGTATACCGCTGGGGAACCCGTCCGGGCTTTCCCTGTGGGATGGTCCCTCCTGGGTATCCCCAAGGTGAAGCCAGTCATCCCCGGCGTTGATGGGGCCGTTGTGGAGATGAGGCAAGCTAATGCCCAGAGTTGCTGAGTGAGACCCCTGTTTAGAGTAGGCACCGAAGCGAGAATTATCGAGTCCGCTGACCCTGGTCCACGACCCTGCCGCGTTGGGAATTGAACCCTGGTCCCGGGCCGTCTTCTGCTTCCGGGTCTGCCGCCTCTAACCAGTGAGCCACATTACTACAACACATTTTGTAGATCAACTTCCTATAGATGGTTGAGATTGCTTTTTCGGTCAGGGGATTAGTTAGCAGCTGGTCCTCCAGTGGGGATGCATCAGGCAACCCCCCCCCCCCTTCCCAGATGTTACCTTGCAGAGCGTGACCCACCTGCAAATGTCAGAACCGTTTTAGTCGCCTAATTCATACCAACCGGACCATTGAGTTGCACCTCCACCAGCGAATGGTCTGAGATTCTTCTGCCTGTCAAACCACATGCCATTCACTATTTTATAGTGTTTTTCTGCTTTTATATACCACTTGTTTTATGCATGTGGTTGGTTGGGGGGGGAGATGGGCGAAGCAGGGGAGGGAAGGGGAAAGATATTTCTAACAGAGGGAAGAATTGTGTTTCCCCCAGTTAGTAAAAAAAAAAACAGCATACGTCTTGGCTGCTTCTGCTGCACCCAGAGTCTTGTGGGTCTTTTCAGTCTAATTTTTCTGTCTGGAAAAAAATTGTGTCCTGTTTTTCTGCCCAAAAGCCTAACGACGGATAATCAGGTGGAATAAAATGAACACATGAAAGTACTCCTTAATTTCATTGCCCTTGATTCATACTCTGGACCATAGTTGAGGGATATGTCTAGGCATAGTCCTCGCAGCACACAATAGATTTGCGTGCGGCAGAGGCCAAAACTCAAAAGTCAGGTTACCAGATACAAGTAGGTGGTAACTCAGGGCAGGGCGAAATGCCTGTTGTCCGTGGAGGGGAAATTCCCATCCTAGAAATATACATTACAATTAATTAATAGTATTCTATTTAAAATATCTTTTTGGTGCCAGTCCATATGACTTTAATGTCTGCTTTTGGGATTCTATGTTACAAGTCCATGGGGTACATGTATCCTTTGTGAGCTTAATAAAATGTTGGACATTCTACAAATCCTCACTCCTAGATCCAAGTACTCTCAGGCTACCATTCTACACTCTGCTCTGTCTGAAGAACAGCTCAACACTTTCAAAATTCTGCAATTCTGCATTGATATGGCTTGTAAATTATTTTTGGGGATATTTACATGTATTAACTATTTAATTTTAATACTATAGGTGATTGAAATTACGGACGAAGAAAGCAAGATTTATCACCAGCCAACTGAATGTTAGTGCCATAAGAAGGATTATTTTGAAAAACTGAAGGACATCCAGCATTCTAAGTTTAAACAATTTCCAAAATCTAGGTGTGGCGAGGAAGTGGGAGCTGAGGAAAGTACTAATCCTGTAAGTGAAGTCTCTAATTTTGCATTTCATTAACCCAGAGCAAAGTCATATCTGTCCACACAGCATCAGAAATAATGCCAGAAAGACCAATCACAAAATCCTCATCTGAAATATTATCAGAAAAACAAATTGCCTCAGCATGACAGAATAACGTTCATCTAAAGCTCGCATGATCTAAAGCATCATGTAATTCCAGAGAGGAAGCACACGCTGCATAAAAGAAAGATATAACAAAAGGTTTCTTCTGCAAACCATCAAAGAAAAGACTCTGAAAGAAGACTCCGAAGCTGACACGCTAACAACCAAAAGATTGGAAAATCACCTTTGTTCAACAACCGTTTTTAACCAGTTACGCAAGTTTGAGACTATCTGCCTCGGGATATAACACCTCAACCCACTCTGCTCACTCTGGCGAAAACCTTAAAAATTCACCACTTTATTGTGTTCATGACCATCTCAGATTGTTTCCTTTTTATTGTGTACTGTTCTGTAATTCTATGTAAATCGACTCAACTTTATCTGTTGTGCAGGAGTGATATGTAAATACTGATTAAATGAGTACCGTTGCGCTCTAGCTAATGTAAATAAATCCTCGTCTTCAGAACTACAAACCTTAACCTTACACCAAACATAGAAAGGGTAAAAGGAACTGATGAGCCACAACAGTACTGTGCATGTTCTTACGCCCTCAGTTACTGCCATTACGTCAGTGCAAAAAGGTAATTCTCAGTTTAATCATTAAATATCAGACTAACACCTTATCACTGCATTGCTAAGAACCTATACAAATAGATTTGAGAAGAACTTCAGTCACAAAATAAGTTGCTACCGGAGAGGCTATAACCAAAAGACTATTATCTGATAAAAACATTTCGACAGATGTTACTGGGCTGCTTCTAGACATATTTTGTTCAATTCAAGTGTTAAGAAGATTACACACCATTTCTTTTAGAGATAAATGCTGAACATTATCTAAACAAGCCCGATTCTAAAATCGGATTCACTCTTACTGTGGCATATAAGCAAGAGAAAACTAAATGTAACTCTAGGAATACACCTTATAAAAACACGGGCTGTGAGAACAAATTCAGTGTTCAAACCCGCCTCAATCAAAGCAAAATAACCCACGTTGCAGAAAACAGTTACCTGTGCCAAACAAGATTCAGCCATAAATCTCATCTCACTGAATTTGAGAGAATGCACAATGGGGGAAACCACTCTCAGTGCAAAGTATGCCAAAAAGGTTTCAGCCAGAAATCTTATCTCACTAAGCATATGAGAATCCACAATGGGGAAAAACCTTATCAGTGCTCTGAATGCCAGAAAAGGTTTAGTATCAAACCGAGTCTATATCGACATGAATTAACACACTCTGTGGAAAAACCTTATCAGTGCTCTAAATGCCAGAAATATTTCAGTGACAAAAGAGGACTTACTATACATACAAGGATCCACACTGGGGAAAAACCTTATCAGTGCACGGATTGCCGGAAATGTTACATTGACAAAAACAGTCTCACTCGGCATAGAAGAACCCACACTGGAGAGAAACCTTATCAGTGCTCAGATTGCCAGAAATGTTTCACTGGCAAAAGCAGTCTCACTTATCATATAAGAACCCATACTGGGGAAAAACCTTATCAGTGCTCTGAATGCCAGAAATGTTTCAGTGACGAAAGATCACTTACTATACATACAAGGACCCACACTGGGGAAAAACCTTATCAGTGCACGGATTGCCGGAAATGTTACATTGACAAAAACAGTCTCACTCGGCATAGAAGAACCCACACTGGAGAGAAACCTTATCAGTGCTCGGATTGCCAGAAATGTTTCATTGACAAAAGCAGTCTCACTCATCATATAAGAACCCAGACTGGGGAAAAACCTTATCAGTGCTCTGAATGCCCAAAAGATTTCAACGTTAAATCACTTCTAACTGCACATATGCGATTCCACACTGGGGAAAAACCTTACCAGTGCTCTGAATGCCAAAAATGTTTCTGTGTCAAAAGCAACCTCACTAAACATACAAGGACCCACACTGGGGAAAAACCTTATCAGTGCATTGAATGCGAAAAATGTTTCAGTGAAAAATTCAATCTCACTCAGCATATAAGAACCCACACTGGGGAAAAACCTTATCAGTGCTCTGAATGCCACAAATGCTTCAGTGAAAAAATCAATCTCACTCACCATATAAGAACCCACACGGGGGAAAAACCTTATCAGTGCTCTGAATGCCAAAAATGTTTCAGTGAAAAAAACAGTCTCACTCAGCATATAAGATTCCACACTGGGGAAAAACCTTATCAGTGCTCCGAATGCCAGGTATGTTTCAGTGTAAAAAGCCGTCTCACTAAGCATATAAGAATCCACACTGGGGAAAAACCTTATCAGTGCTCCGAATGCCAAAAATGTTTCAGCCAAAAATCTCATCTCACTGAACATGTGAGAATCCATACTGGAGAAAAAAAATTATCAGTGCTCTAATTGTCAGAAAAGATTCAGAGGTAGAGATGGTTACAAGCGCCATAAGAAAATACGCCATCAAAATAATTCAGTACTCCGAATGCCAGAAAAGCATCAATTTTAAACTCAGTCTCACTCTACATGAGCAGACGAACACAGGGGAAAAACATCACCAATGCTCTGAATGCTAGAAATTCCTGTTTGATATGGACAGCCTCACTAACCAAAAGCAACTCCGTACTGATGAAAACCTCTCTGAGTGCTCTGAATTCCAGAAAAGCTGCAGAGAAAAACGCTATCTCACCATGAGAAACTCCACACTGGAGAAAATCCTTATGCCATAAAAGGTTGAATCTGAAAGACAGAGTTATGCTTCATGAGAGATCCCACTCTGGGGAAAAACCTTATGAGTGCTCGAAATGCAAGCAAAGTTTTGGTTACAAATTACTTCTCACTTGACATGAGCGAACTTACACGGGTGAAAAAAGCCTTTTGTGTGTTCTGAATGTCAGATAAGGTTTAGTCTTGAATACAATGTCATTTCACATGAGGGCATTCACACTGGACTAAAGCCATATACAGGAGGGGAAAGCCAGAAACGTTTTACTCAGAAAGGAGATCTCGCTAAACATGAGAAATGCATCCACACCAGGTAAAAAGTAAGGCGTATCTTGAGTTGCAGAAAAGCTTCTAACAACCTGACTTTACATGAGAGAGCACATATTGTAGTTGCAATAGGATTCATCAAGAAAATCTTGCAGGATAACTTAGGCTGTCCGCATGCAACCTCCAAAGAAATTTCAGGCCTGGAATTTTTTTTAATTGCAACAGAATCCACAATTTGAGTATCTGAAAGTTACAAAACTCTCAAGGTCTTTACTTTACACAGAGAAGTGTTAGTGCTTGCAAAAATCAACTAATTGCCAAAAAAATCACAATATTAATGTTTTCAATTTTACTCCACCCAAAAGGTTTCTACTCACCCTTGTTTCTTAACATATGACTGATATCTATATTTTCATGATAAGATTAAGCCTAGGTGGGGTTCCTCAATGAAGAACTCCACGAAGTGACAAGAAAACTCGGGCGGTCTACGTGGAGTTCCGCAAGCAGCGGAGTGCGTAAGGTTCATGCTGTTCGTGATGATTTTGAACTCCTGGTGTTTGTCCCGCCCTGTAAAACTAATCGCGAATGGCACCATGTGCAGTACAAGAGGGTGCAGCTGCTTCTAGTCGAGCGGCAGCTTTGTCAATGCGAAGGAAGGTTTCTCAACGTGAGTGGTTGTGACCTGCCGCGACCACTCACATTGAGAAAACTGATGACCCGCTTTGAGAAATCGCGCCAGGAGGTTGATTTTGCTCACCAACTAGACCTTGGCGAGCCCGAGCAAGGAAAAATCTCATCAGGAGGTGGATTTTCCCCGCTCCGGCACATGACGTTGAAGAGCACGAGCGTAGAAAAAAACTTTGAAGTCATCCTGCTGCAGAAGTGACAAGCGTAGACGCATAGAAGCACTTCCCATGAGCACTGTGAACAACTACAGAGGTCTATGAGTTGATTATCTCACAGGTCTGTATCACATATACAGGCCTGGGTAGATATTAATTCACCGTTTTTATAATAATTAGAATTCAGATGAGGCCTTTTCATTTCCAAAAATGTTAATTGTGTTCTCAGCAGCAAGTGTATATATAAATCGTTGAGTGATGACTGCGCAGTGTCAGGTGAAAGTGATATGATGATAAAACCGTCCGATCCACATTTTGTACACAAAAACAGGGCTGTAAATACTTTCGCACAATACAAGTTAAGCAAAGGTAATTCTTAGAAGGCATAATTTATATGAAAGAGTCCCTGTATAGTCAATGTTTCGACCGTTCCAGTTAATTACCGTGGTCTCATTAAGACGGTAGATCGCCGCCTCTCCAATAGGCCTCCGAATGAATGAATAAGCAATTTGTATAGCGAAATCTAAGCCCAAGGGCGTCAAGGCGCTTGTGTACAGATCGCCCACAGACAACTTCGGAAGTCATGCTTAGGCCCTGCTCTTAAGAAAACAACCAGGTCTTCAGGGACTTACGAAAGACAGAGTGTTCTTGTTGCCCCGAAAGGGAGACCGGGAGAGAGTTCCACGCCCTTGCAGCAGTCAAGCTCTCCCCCCCACCTCAGTCTTTTAAACCTCGTGACCACGAGAAGATTGTGATTCGCTGACCTGAGGTTCCTTGAAGGCAGATATCTTTGAATGATGCTATTTAGGCCAGCTGGGCCCCGGCCATGAAAAGCGTTATGGGTGAGGCAGAGGGTCTTAAATAGAACTCTGCGGTCCACCGGGAGCCAGTGCAGCAAACTAAGGGAAGATGAAGCAGAGTGATACTTCGGGAGAGTCAGAACCAACCTTGCAGCTGCATTTTGGACCAGCTGCAGGCGGTGAAGCTGACCTTTGTTTATGCCCAAATAGAGGGCATTACAATAGTCTAGTCTGGCTAGGATTAGGGCCACCACCACCTTTTTTCGGGCTTCATGAGACAGACACTGGGCTATTTTTCTAATAATACATATGAGCCCGAAACAGGTGGACGCAGTCCTTGAGACCTGCAGAGTCATAGAGAGTGAGTCATTGATAATGACTCCAAGATTTTTCCCATGAGAGGCAGGAGTGGAACTGGTACCATGGGAATCCGGCCACCACTCGCCAGACCAAATGTCCAGGCCTTCCCCAAAGACCAGTGCCTCCGTCTTTTCAACCATTTAGTTTAAGGGAGTTCTGAACCATCCAAGATGAAACTGCCACCATGCAATCTTTGAAGTTTTGGGCAGCGTTTCAGACCTTCTGCGTAGTGGAGACCATAATCTGGGTGTCGTCCGCGTAGCCCAATTGCTTTCACCACCCTTGCCACATAGATATTAAAAAGAGTAGGGCTCAAAGAAGATCCCTGGGGCACACCGCATGCAAGGGGGGAGGGCTCTGAGGAGAAACTTCCCATTTTGACTAATTGGGACCGTTCACTGAGAAACGAAGCATGGAGATCCAATGCCCGGTCCCCGAGTCCTATCTCCTCAAGGCGTTCACCAGTCTGTGAGGAGACAGGGTATCGAAGGCGGCGGTGAGGTCGAGTAAGATCAGGAGGGTGGTATGACCTGCATCCATCTGGACTCAAATATTATCCAGCACCATAGTAAGTGCGGTCTCAGTACTGTGAGTGCTTCTAAAACCATGTTGGGAGTCATCTCGACTATATTCAATACAACCCAGTAAGGATTCTTCTGTATCTCGGGGCAGCGTACCTGGGAGGAAGTCAAATTCAACTAAGCGGTTCCAGCGCCACATTCGTTGGACCAAACAACCGCAGCCAGTGAATCCTCGGCTCGCTGTCAAACACGTTTGTGTGACACTTCCTGATGAGACCACAGTCATTGATTGTCTTGTCTGTGAGAAGCTGCACCAGCCCTCCTGTGATGGTGGGCCGGAAGACCTTCACTGCCAAGTGAAATTCTCCCAACTCCAACAGCTTGATGTGGAGTTCGGTCTCTGCCGGTGACGAGGGTTCCCTAATCTATGTCTCCCATATGGCCTTCCCATTCCAGAAGTGATACATCCGTCGCCACTGTTAAGTCTGGGTGGAATAGGGAGAGGGGTCTGCCACTGGCACAATCTAATTCACTGGAGAAAATGTTGGCTACTGCCTACAATAGGGTGAGTGAGTGTCCGGAGGGACACAAAGAGGTTTTGCAGCTGTGCCAGCTGTAGAGGCAGGTCACGCAGTGGCATGATGTCCTGGACTTTGCCTTTGTGTGCCATGGCCATGAAAGAACTGGGAGACCTGCTGGGTTTGCAGCAGGGTCTGGCGCTGGCAGTGTTGAAAAACACTACTGTAGCCAAAAGGGGGCGAGATTTGTGATGAAATTGCGTGGCGGAGGCAGACAGACCCAAGGAATCTGTCTGGGGCCTAGTCCGCTTTCTTTCTTAAAAGGTGAGAGCCATCCAATAGCATGTCCATTAACGATGCTTAGGTATCTTTAGAAACATGTCCTCAGGAAGCCTGCAATGTAAATCCATCCTGTGCTGGATTAAATTACAGATTAAAGTCCAGAGGTGTGAGGGGGTCATGGTAACCTCTTCCGAGATCTCTTAAGGAGGATCACAATCCACAACTCTAGCAGTGTACTGACTATTTTACTGTGGTAAAGGATGACAGGTCTCACATCCCAGGTAAGCCACAGTACACCCTCCTGGGTCCTTTCTGGTATTACCTGAGACAAACGGGTTGAGGGTTTTGAATGCTTCTAGTCCATTATATAAAACTATAGCATTAACACAGTTTTACTCAAGAACTAGGCGTCTTGTGTCCGATTTTTCAATTTCTACATTTAAATAGTGCTTTGATATTTTTTCTCTTCCATCCGCTAATTTAAATTGTTTACTGAGAACACTTCGATAGCAATTTTTTTTTTAAAGGATTATGGCAGCGAGGGGGGTCTTTGACAGCAGGCGATGCCAACGGTGCTCATGTTCTGATAGATGGTGACATATTAGAAAATAAACATCAGAATATTGGAATGCTAAGAGCTGAAGACAGTGGAGTTGCTCGGGGCCAATAGTGACTGGTATAGACCTTCTGCTCAGACATTCCAAGGTTTGCCTTTCTTTTTCTCCCTTTTTAATATATAACATTTTACCTTCAGTGGATGGACTAGACCTTAAGCCTCGGGCTATAGCAGTTGTTAAAGACCCTCTAGCTACCAACCCCCCATCACTCTGGTTCAGGACCCTCTAGCTACCAACCCCCATCACTCTGGTTCAGGACCCTCTAGCTACCAACCCTCATCACTCTGGTTCAGGACCTTTAACAAACAGTGTAGTCTTAGGCAGTGGGCTATCAAACTTTATTAAACATTGTGGAGTTGCTTTTTTAATCCATAACCTGATTATTTAATCTCACAATTCTTTAATACCAGAACATAGTGTTTCATTTTTAAAACAAATCTCTTAATCAGCCTTTGAAAAAATAAACATCGCATTGTATTACATCGTTAGTAAAGAATTTACAGCTGCATTTAATTAGACAATTACTTTTTGCTGGCAGTGGATTTTTGTAGATATTCTACTGCTTGTTTAATTGAGGCCAGTTGAATTGCCAAATTACTATTATAACAAGCATTGGCATAGCCAATAGGTCTCGCGTTTGGGTATTTAGTTATGCAGCACAATATCCTTGGTGCAACAACAACTGTTGCATGGCTAAACACTTATAAGGTCCCAAAAGCGAGACCTATTGGCTATGCCAATGCGTGTTACATCTTGAGTTCTTATGCGTCCACTGTAGTCCTGTTTACACTGTATTCCTGTTTTTTGGTGTTTTTAAAAACCTTTTCTAAGAACGTGAATTGACGAGGTTTCACTTTTTCTCTCAGTTGATATGTTTTCCCTCCTTTGTGGATGTTTTGCTAAATGTTCAATTTTTTCTATTCTTTGGCACTACCAGTGTTGCATAGTGCATAGGTTTCAGTATTTATTTCCCTTTTTTGCTGCGGGTGATTTTGGTATGAATTCCGACTTTCCTTACGCACTTTTACTCTGACTTTTTCCTAATCACGTTGGGTTAGCATAAGGCAGACTTTGTATTTGAAATTCATCTTCCCCTTGTCACCTGATCTTATTCTGGGTTTTTTTCCTGACTGCAATGGACTTCTATTCAGCTATATTTAAACTCAGTTTGTACAAATTTGCTTCAAACATTTTTGGTTTTCCTTTCTTTGCAGGTGGTTGATCTTGCCCTTTTTTCATTTCTCTGTGTAAAGTTTTACATTGTGATTTCATTTCTGTTGCTTTTTTTTTATTTAGTTGCACGTACTTTAGAGCAGACTTAGTTGCTTTTTTAAATAAGTATTACCCACAAACACAAGGAGAAGATGGACGGAGCGCTGAAACTTTTCAGACACTCACCCAGTCACAGATTTGGGTTGAGTCCATCATCGTTCTTTAGCTCACTTCGCCACCCCCAGTTCAGACCAGGCCATATGCAAATCAGTCTGACCCTGTGCCTCATGGGAACAGTCCAGACCGTTCTGCCAAACCAGGTTTTCCAAGGACCAGAAACCATCATCCTGGCACCGGTTTTGGATGAATACCCCTTATCATCCAGGCTAGGTTGAATCCCAGGATGCTTGTTTCCGGTCCAATTGAGACCTGACTTGGCAGTTCAGTCTGGACTGTTCCCATGAGGCACAGGGTCAAGACTGATTTTAATATGGCTGGGCCTTAACTGGGGTGGAGAAGTGAGCTTAACCCAGGGAGAACTCAGGAGAAACCCGAGGCACCGACGGAGAGGGCGGGGTCTCAGAAACCTGAGTGGTTACCAGGTGAGGTGAGGCCAATACCTCGCACAGGACAGGAGTGAAGATCACCCTTTCTGTATGTAGGAATTAATTAGATAAATATATTTTGCACAAAAATTCTTATCACAGACCATTGTATGAAATGTTGTGATCTATGTAGGGAAAATGTGTTAAAATAACAGAAAGTTGATAATCACATTTAATACCTTCTAAAACCGGGATTTATCAAGAAGAGAAGTCTGTTAATTCTAGCTGAGTTTTGATACCACAAGGTATAAGTAATTAGGGGATCTTTATCTGATATCTTTATCAGTAAATTATCTGAAATTATTGAACATAAACCTTTGCAAGTATTATTTCTAAAGATAAAGGGAGGTCTATATTGGTCTTTTCTAAACTAACCCCAGTGTGTATGACTACAATAACCACCTCTCTCAAATCAATATTGTGCTTGTTTTAGTGAGAAAGCTAAATGATCTAGGAGAAACCAGGAACTGGCGTCAGTATTTTTCTTAGGAAGCTTCAAGTTAGAGAGTGAAAACACTTTTTAGAATGCCTCAAAAATTGTGATGAAGATATTTCAATGTGAGACATTCGTAGGGTTTATCGTAGCATCTCACAGAGGGAAAATGCATACAAAGTTATGACACAATGGTATAACATGCCCGCTCCACTGCACGAAATGTTCCCTGCAACGTCCACCTTGTGCTGGAGGTGTTCGAATGCATCTGGAGACTTAATTCACATTTGATTGGATTGTACACTCCTGATCCTGCTCTGGAAGGAAGTCCTTAATCATATTCAGGAGGTATTGGGCTTCCCCCTGCCTGAGTCCACAGCCAGGGGGAAGCCCAGTACCTCAAACCTGATAACCTAAATGCACTCACTCACAGCGATGGGACTATAGCACTTCACATGCTTGGGGCGGCTAAACAACTTATAACACTATATTGGAAAAAAGCGGAGACTCCCCCAATTGCTGCTTGGTTCGTGCACTTGTGGTATGTAATAACTATGGAACTTTTTACAGCGCGACTGCAATCACGAGACACCCGCTTCACAGCTGTTTGGCGACCCTTAGTTAAATACCTCCGTAAAATAGAACATGCGCGTTATTTACCCTCAAAAGTTAAAAAGCGCTGCGACTCTTTGAGGATGCTATACTCCCTCCAGATCCTAACAGGCTTCTCACATAATTAGAACAGTAGTGCACGCCAACTGTAGGAAGGTGGCTACCTGACTATGGTTACCCCAGATTTTTTGCCTGTGTTTAGCTGGTTTTTTGACTTAGTTGACCTGGTTCCCTGCTAATCAGGGCCCCAGGCCATCTGCTCTCTCTGTAAAATGGATTCCATGTACCCTAGGTACATACCAATTGGAAATGGACTCCTTGTCAGCCCCTGTAGAATGCACTATAGGTGCACAGGGCACAGGAGCCACTAAGGCCTACCAGGGGCTGCAGCATATCTTTTGCCACCCCTGGCTGGTTCTTAAATTGACACAACTGGCTGATCACTCAGCTGGGGTAAGGTGGTGTACACACCCCTTGCTTAGATATAGTATACCTATGTCTAAACCTATATCTGGACACATGTAAACCTGTGAGCCACTCCTATAGACAGGCCTCACCAATCCTGGAGGCTGGGTGCATGGTTTTTATGTGAGATGGAGCTCTAGCATGAGCTGAGCCTGTCTGCAGCCGTCGGGAACAAATCCCTAAGCTGTTTCAGGATAATGCCATACCATATACTATTAAGTGCCTTATAATCCTCGCGGTTATTTAGCAACTCTGGTTTGGCTTTATCAAAACATGTCGTGTAAGGTGTCATACGCTTTGGAATACCATCCCCTCGCCAGTTCTGGCGACGGGGATGGCATTCCACCCCTCTAGAGGGGTAAGACATGTTACTTCACTTTAATGCGGTTGATTTCTCCAAAGGCCTTAAGATCCACAAAATGGATGCCTCTGCCACAGACAAATGTCTGGACCCCTGGAGCTGACCGAAACCCAGTCAAGGGGGTCCTGGACAAAGGGTTTCCTGTCACAGGAGGGTGTCACCGCCCTCCAGACAGGAGATAGTGTATTGTAGCAGGGAGGTTTGAAAGAAACCAGACACTGCCTGGGGCGCACAAGGCTGCCCCTTGCATAATCCGGCCAAACCGGTTCTGGGGCACTCCAGCCCTCGTGCCAGGGCGGCCTGGATCAAAGGAAGGGGGTGTATCCACCCACTTCCTGGGTCCCACCCATAGGAGGGGACCTAGCAGGTAATCACGCCCACCAGATTCGAATAAGAGTGGGAGCAGTGCCAATGCACTTCAGATTTCCTGGAAGAAACATTTGAAACGATATTCTGGACCCTTCGCCCTCCATCTCAACGTGGAAGCCCGAAGAATCTCCCTTGTGGTCAAGGAGTGACCACCCTGCAGCAGCAGGCACCATCCAGCCCTCGACGTCTACTTGGTTGCAGTTCCCGCCGGAACTCGAGCGACTGAGATCGACGAGATCAAGCCTGCCCAGCTTCTAACAGCCCGATCCACAGTCCCTGCAAAGCTGAGACCCGTGGAGGCGACCGGAAGCGTGGGGCACGCCATCTTGAAGTGACCACGAGACGCTGACCGTGCAGCCCACGAGTGACCCTCGAAGCTGTACACCGGGGTTTGAGAAGCCCCCACCCTGAGCTACTCCTGAGCCGAAGTTCAGCCCTCCACACTCGACGAGTGCTGCGTGGGGCCCTTTGGCACGATTTGGCTCAACGCGTTGGCCCGGTCACTTGCCAGCTGGCTTGTGGTCCCTGTGCCGACGAACTACAAAAGAAGACTCGTGATTCTGGTTGCTCCAGATCCACACCAGCTCCCCTGAAAGGGAGCCCCGACTCTGACCTTCCTGGTCCGAGTGAGACGCCATCTTCCAATCCCGCGTGGATTGCTCTTACCAAGGCTTGTTTGCTCCAAACCGGAAGCCGACTGCACCGACGGTGAGAGCCTGCGTGGGACAGATCGTGACCTGCTCCTGGACGTCGCAGATGCCCCAGAGCCCACGTGACAGCGAAGAGAAGCGCCTCGACGACCACCTGATTGCGCCCGACATTGCCTGGTTCCGTCCTGGTTCCACCCTGGTCACTGCTGAGTGACCCAGACTCTGTCCCCTCTGCTTTCAGGTACTCTACAACTTGAGTCCACCCTTGGACTCCACCGGACACTTCGTCTTCACCCTGCCTGCAGCCCTTTCAGCTTCAAGCACCAAGAGCCTGCGTGTCAAAACCCGACGCCACTTCGACCCTGTGCACCCACTTCCTGTGGGTGAGGTAACTTTGCTCCGCCGGTGTTCCCACACTGGTGCACACCTCTAGGGTCTGTGTGTTAAGTTTTGTTCCTCTAGGTTCAGCGGAAGTGTCCTTAAACTTTAACTATTTGACTTTTACGCACCATTGGTTAACATTGGTGCATGCGTGCGCTTTCCGCACATCTCCCGAATCCCGAGGGCCATTCCCGACTTCAGCATTGCTTGTCCTGACTGCTCCCAGCGATTCCCTAGGCCCTAGGCCTAACCACTGTTCGAGTGGCCTCTCTTATACCACTTGTTTAGTATATGGTTTGAGTGGCCCCCTGCCCTCATCCATAATTGTGCAACTTTGTATGTTTAAACAGTGCTTTTGATTTAACGCTTGTGCCCCTTTATTCATAAAGAATACTGGGGATTGTTTTTAGTAATAAACACATATATTTTTATAATATATACTTGTGTGGTGTCCTTTCATTTGGTATTACAGGATTGTATGTGGTAAAACAGCTCGCTTAACACGACCTCTTAAGTTAAGCCTTTAGGCTGCTTAGTCCATGCTACCACTAGGATAGCTTGTCTAATAAGGTTGACTTACAACCAGACACCATAAGGGGATTGTTTGGTCAGGTAGTAGGTGGTTCCAGAATTGGAAACATCCCCTACCAGGCCAACTTCTCACACCAACCCCTTCAACAAGGATTAAGGCCTTCATTCTCCACACCTGACACCATTACACACCTATTCCCGTCCGTCCACCCAACCGTCTACGTTGCTGTATACCTCTCCTTTCTACTATCTCTTTTTTCAACCCTTTTCTGTCTATCTACCGCTATCCACTTTATATGGGCCTCTAGCCCGTGTTCTCAATGTTATTGGTTTTAAACAAGTTCTGAGACTTCCCACAACATGCTAATATTGTTATATGTACTAGATCACGCGGCCGGCCTAACATGGGTTGTAGGCGACATGCTGTGTTCCAACTAGTTTATTATTGCCTTTTTCTATGCTGGGAAACTCTTGAAACCAACACGGCCGGCCCTCAATGGGTTGTGGGCTTAACGCTGTGCACATCTGGACCTATGTTCTACTCCTGATTTAGAAAATAAAACAGATTTTAAAAAAAAGATATTTCAATATGTTTGACAAAAAGAATAGGTACATTTCATGACAACATTGAAATGGGAAATAACAGGAACAAATATTTACACCACATTACAAAAATATTAGAGACTAAATTTCAGCAATATAGAAAATACTGAGGTTCTTGTATTAATAATCCATTTGGTAAAAGTGGTTGCTTGTGGAGTCAGCTCACTCCTGTGTCTGTGATAGCTTTTAAATAAAGGCATTTTTAATGCACCCCATTTTACTTTCAGATTCACAAATGTCCCCTTGGGTTACTACCTCCTGTTACTGTTTTTCAGCCGACATATGGTTTCAAAGCTTAATACATACCTGAAGGATGTATTACATATTCAAAAAAGGGACACTATTAACATTCCCCTTCTAAATTCTGAACTGTTAAATGGGCTTAGTACATTTCAAAAAGGGGAATAGCATTTGCAAACTCTGTGAATTACCGAACCAGTGGATTTTTGAACAATAAAACCCTTGGTACATGAGGCAATTTTTCTCAATTCCCTCCAAATTAAGTTTGCTAATAATGTTAGTTGAATGATAACCTGTGCACGTACCTATTTAGCGTTAGTGTTGCTTCAGATCAAAGAAAAACCATCATGCATAACTCTTACACAATACTTAAAGACAGACTTTCTGACATCCAGCTTTAATGTTTTGTTTAATATATTCGCAAATGTTGTCACTTAAACAGGAAAGCACCTAAAGCGGTCTCTGGACATACATAGGATGTAATCATAATCTTTAGATACATTATCTGAGTTTTAGGACCAATGTGTGTCTTCTGGATTTACTCTAAACCACTATAATAAACATATTCAATCCTTTTATATTTGATCTGTTTGAACTGGTTTCTATTGCAGACAATAATCTAGATTTAGACCAAGGATCAATTCCACCCATGGCTTTTAAAATCTATAGATCATTGATCTTTTAGTGCTATCGCAAATAAAACTAATAGAACTGATCTGAGAGATGGACCTTCAAGTATTATGCTCAGTCAACTTATTGAACAAACTATGGAGTTAAAATCAGAATAGATTAGATCCACAAGCATTGCCTGACCACTGTATTTTACATCAATAGATTACTTATCAGCACATTTTCTCTAAGTACAATTCAGTCATCTTCTATTTTTCGCGGAGCTCGTGCTGGGTCTGTTTGAACTCCTTTAAAATATGACATTTAAATGTCCAAAAGTTCAGGAATTCTAGTTTCATGCATGGTCAAACCTCAATGAATGCTATACCTAAAGATGCCCTTCTGTTCCTACATTTTATTGTGCACCATGATTCAGAAATGGCATGTTTTTGTTTTCGGAGGTAAAATTCTAAACATATTTATTGTTGTTGCCATCTGAAACATTATCACTAATTAGGAAGATAACAACAAGTGGTCTTGTGATGCTTGCTGGAATGGGAAGTGTTTAATCAAAAGGTGGATTGAATTCAAGATTAGGTGACAATTTTACCAAAGTGAATGGATTTTGTATATATTTAAAATTGTTGATCTCCAAAAAGGCCTAAAACAATAAATTTAATTGAAATTCAAGTTTATCATTGTAATCCTATTGTTGGAAAAGATGTGATTTTGAACCCCATGAGGCGGTTCCTTTCCAGAAAGCATTCAGGTTGGAACCATGAGTCAAATAATGCTGAGGAGGTTAAAATATTCAAATTTAATTCTAATTACACATGAAATGTTCATTGTTCAATATATTTCTCTTAGTATTTTAGTGTGCAGACTTTATTGTTTAAGGAAAATAATTAGTATTTGTTTTTCTATATGTAGAAAGCATTACATTAATGAAATCACTGTATCCCACCTTCTTTCTTTCCTTTCCTGTTCTTTATGAACTTTTCTATTGTTGAACTTTAAAGATTGCCCGAAATTAGGAATTGTGCTCTACATAACTTTGCTGTGTTACAGTATGTTGATTTTTATGTACTACTTTCGTCTCTTATGTGTATGGCAACTGATGTTTTGTTTTGCTTTAATAATCAGCTTATGTTTATAAGGTTTAATTATTCAATAAAATGTTTCAAACACAACAAATGGTAGTTGATATGTATTTACAACTGCAGCATTTTTATTTATTGGGCAGTTTCAAAGGGGCCAAAAATATGGTCTGCGGGTTGTCGGAGGACCACATTGGCATCAGCAGGGAGAGGTTTGGGCAGGTGATTGGGGATTCATGTAAAGTTGGAATTAGGGGGAACAACGCATGTACATTGTGTGGACTGTAACTCCTGGAGTTATTGTGAGGGATACTATGCTACCCTGTAAATGATTTCCCTAGTTATTATTATCATGGTGAAGATCCCTCTGAAATAAAATGATGTTACTGTCAATGCCAATGGAGGCCATCACCTGCCACAGCTTGGACTGATTGACCCAGTCGAATGCTGAGGACAGGTCCATGAAGGCGAGGTATATGGGGCTGGAACGAGCCACAGTGTATTTGTTCAGAACCATGTACAGGTTTAAACGCTGTTCCACAGTGGAACGACCTGGGCGAAAGCCGTATTGGATATCGGATAAAAAGTTGTTTTCCTCAACCCATGATACAATGGGCTTATAACAATAGGTACTGTCCCGTTATCCCTTTTTAAATGCCGGGACTATAATTGATAAAGCCCAAGAATCTGTGGGGCAAATCTGGACTGCAGTATTGATGACAGCTGTGAGGACAGGCACCCAGGTTTTTAAGTGGGTGATGTAGAGATCTGGTGGGATCCCATCTGGCGCGGGGGCCTTGTTTTTAGATAGACCCAGAATACCGGCACTCACCTCTTGCGTGGTGAAAATAAGTTCCGACTTGCCTTCCACCCTTTCCTGCACCTCAATTGGAGGGGTATCCGACTGGAAGATACCCCCGAAATGATGTACCCAATCGTCCTCTGTGATTTGGGCATCCAGTAAATTAGCATTATTTCCAGATAGAAATGGGCTGTTAATAATGCCCCAGAACTTTGAGCTATTACGCGGTTTGCAAGCCTTCACTAAATCGTTCTAGACCTCCTCCTTCAGGGCAGACTTGCGAGTTGCTAGAGCAGCCTTATATGCTCTTTGTAGGCCTTTGTCTCGGGGCTTAACACCCAAGGCCTGTCTCGGGTTCATGGAAGCCTGGGAGCACACCGAGTCAAACCATCGTGGACCTGGTTGCTAACGGCCACTACCCGGGTCCCGTAGTAACTTCCTTATGACAGTAGACATGGATCCAAATGCACCCATGATGTCCGGAGCACTTGCCTCATCGTCGAGACAGGTGGTAAACTTGCTGCAACACTGAGTTAAAAGGTACTCGTGGAGTAGCTCTGAGACAATACACTCCCACGTTACCCTTCTTCCCGCTTCCACTGCTTTAAGGGGGACACCAGCCCCCCGCCCACCTTGGTATGTCCGAGTGTTCGGGTCCAGCCTGTTAAGACACACATGGGGTTGTGGTCACTGCATTCACTCGCCTGCACAGAAAAATCGGTAACCAGAGAGTAAAAGGGGGTTGATACAAAGGTGAAATCAATAAAGGTCTCACACCCTCTTCCAATAAAGGTGGGAGTAATGTCTGTTTTCCCCGGAGGCAGCTTATTCATTACAGATGTTAGATCAAATGCAAGCAAAATTGAGTTAAGCTCAATACCCTGGGGAGTATGTTCCATGTGTAAGCCTGCTTGTCGTGCACAGCCCATAGCTTCCACTCCTCCTTGCCTGATGTCCCCACACATGAGTGTTAAAATCCCCTGTTAGAAAAATGTAGTGATAACTCTGACCCTTCAAGATGCTATCCTGAAGTACAGACCCCAGCAGAGTTATATAGCCCTCATCCAGGTGTGTAACTCCAGCGTTGCAAAAGTTTACCAGAAGTAACTTGCTCTCTCCACTGGACAACAAAATCACATGCAAATTGGGAGAGACATATAGTGAGGTAGTGTAAGAAACTGGCTCTGTATACTGCACCAAAGTAAGGTACAGTGTGTATAGAGTCCAAGGGTCTCCAGAGGTAGGCAGAGTTAAAAGTTAGATAGAAACTTACTCTCTTAAGTGGTAGCTTGGTCGAGCAGTAAGGCAGTATCAGAGGACAGTGTTAAGCATTTGATGTACACACTCAGTCAGCAAATGTATTCACACACTCAAGAACTGAACTCTAGGCCAATTGTTTTTGTATAAAAACATATACTGTTGTTTTATTTCTAGAAATAAGCAAGCCTGGCACAGGTAAGCATAAAAATACTTAGCAGTAATATTTTACTTGTATGAACACAGTTCAAGTAGGCAGTAGACATTTTACTTTGTTTGATTTACAGGGGAGCAGTAGTATGCAACACTTAGCAAATACAGTACATTGAAATGAATAGGCTTTTTCAGTAAATTGCAGGTAAGTTACCTTTTACGTTACTTTTCTAACTCAGTGCTGTATACCTAGATTCAGCACTGGTACATTTCCTAGAAACAGGTAAGTAATTACGTTTTGGTTATTCGCATGATTTGTAAAGAATATTTTCAGTTTTCAAAAGTCCACACTTGGAAACTTTTTGGAGCAGGTAAGGTAAGGTAAAGTTTATTATTTGTACATGGTTAATTAAATCCTTTACAAAATTGTAAAAACACCAATATATATATTTTAAAAGACATGTGTACTTAGGCATATCAAGTTAAATTAGATTAAAAAAGAAGAATTAATTGCAATCAGTTTGTGCTTATCCTCGGAGCTGTGTAATTTTCGTCAAGCACTGTTTAGTCTTTTCTTTGTCGAATCAAAGAATCTCACGACCTGGCAGTTCAATTTAGTGTTATTGGTGTTAAAACACAGTTTGACTGCCTGCCTGCAGGACCGAACGGCATGTAGTTTAAAGAATAGTTGTAAAAAGTTATGCCTCAGGTCCTTTAGTCTAGGATAGATGGACAATGTCCTCCTTGGCGGGAAAGAAAGTTATTTTATTTCCCAGGGTGGGAGGTGGGGGAGTATGGGGATCACCCCTAGGCAAAGTTTTAGCAGCTTTCCTTTGAGTTCCCTTTTCATACCAGTGTTAAGGTATGCTTGCGGTTGTATTTTCCCATAGTCACCCAACGTTATCCAGCTGTTCGCCCTGTTTGCTAGATCATGCTTGTCTTCGATCACAGAGACAATACGCGCCGATTTTTTGGCGATTTTCTTTAAGGACAAAAGGTCTATTGATGTTTCCCAGATGTCGGTCAGGCCAAGAGCTTGAAGTGATTCAAATAGGTAGTCTCAAGGCGAGGATTTGCGGTGCCGAAGTAGCTCTTCCCATACGCTGAAGCTTAAGGAGCCCGTCTCTGCTATGCGGATCTTGTGCCAGCTGGCTATGCACACACTCCGCCTTTCTAGGGTTTGTTTGAGGATGCCAAACTCTAGTCGAATTTGGGCTATAGAGACGTATTTTGGAATATTGAAAAGAGCCCTGTATGTGTTGGCTATGACTGTGTCCAGTAATGCGGCATCCTTCCCGTGGAGCGATTCACTGCTGTATGTGAGAGTAGGCTGTGGTTTTGCACGCAAGATTTCAAGGAGAGGTTTAAAGGTGAGATTAGGTAGTTTGGCCTTGAATGGTTTTAATGCCAGGTAGATCGTCGTTGCCTTGCCTCGTTAGGAGTCAAGTTGTGCCCTAGACGTGTTTTTGGAGTCCAGGATAACTCCCAGATATTTATAAGAGGTCACCCGATCAAGCTGCTCTACATTCAGATGTCAACAGAGATTCCTTTTTTTCCTGTAATTCACGGCCATGACCTTTGATTTACTGAAGTTAATTTAGAGCGAGTTTTTTACTGAAAAAGTGTGGGTTACGTTCAAGAGGTGCTTGAGGCCCATTGGTGTCCGACTTATCAGCACCAGGTCGTCCGCAAACAGAAGGTTAGAGAGGACGATTTTCCCCAATTTGGGTGCGTGGTTAGGGCATTTGTCGAGGACCCCAGGTAGGTCGGAGAGAAAAAGATTAAATAGTAGTGGTGCTAATACGCGCCCCTGTTTTAGCCCTTTTGTTGTCCTGATGGCGTTAGAAAGGTGCGTGCCTGCCCCAAGTTTTATTTTGATCCAGGTTTTTGAATGGAGCATTATTAGCGCATCTAGGAGGCGTTTCGGTATTTCCCAGTGGTCCAGTTTCTGCCATAGTTTGTTGCGGTCCACATGGTCGAATGCTGCGGTATAGACAATATCGGTGGTATGCCATTTGGCCCTGGTGCCCCAGAGGGTCGCCCCCTCGATATTTTTAGTTTGATGTCTACTGGCAGGATTTTGTGCGATGAGCCAAGCTCAATAGCCTTTGCAGGGCCTTCATCCGTATTGGGTTTAGAAAATATTATTGAGCTAGTGGCTCCGTGGGCACACTTTCCCTTGATTTCTATGCCCGTGCGGTTCGAATTTCCTTTTGTTTTTGACCTTATGGCTTTTGGACAAGAATTGTGTATAGCGACGTCCTCCATGGTGTCGTCATTATTAAAATGCGTCGATAGGTAATTTGTCCATACCTCCTCTGAGATATTTGAGTTTTGACCTAAGTAATCCGGGTTCTGTAGTCTTTTGATCATTTGCCAAAACTTGGAGCTGTTTTTCTGTTTCCCTTCGTAGAGGAGTTTTACCCACAGGTCTTCATTTCTTAGTTTCTGCCTTTCCCATTTCAACCGTTTGTGTTTGCTTTTTGCTGCCCGTAGATCACTTTGTAGGCACTGGTTTGTCTGATCCTTCCGCAAGTGCCTCAGTTTTTTATTTATTAGCCGTTTTTGTATTTTCATTGTTGAAGTTAGTTTATTCGAATTTCCCTTCCCTCGACGTGGGCTTTTAGGCATAATTTCTTCCATTTTCTCTCTGATGGCATGAATAAAGTTTTGCCAAACATCGGACACCTTGGTTGAGGAGCTAGCAATTTCATTGAAGAGGGTTTTCGCTTTGCAGCTTACGGAGTCAATATTGCCGGCGTTGCACCGTAGCCGCTTTAAGTTGGAACTGACTTCTGTGTCAGGGCCTATAAATGGTGCTGTTACCAGTTGGCAGTTTGATCTTAATTTGGCTTCTAGAGGCAGGTGGTCACTGAGGTCGCTCGTCCCTATTCTAAAGGTTGTTACCCAGAAAAACATGTTTAAAGATATAAACATGTAATCGAGATGAGTAGATTGTTTGTTGGAGTGGAAGGTAGCTACTGGTGGATCATCCTCAGCGTAGCGACCGTTTAAGGCCCTTAAATTAAGTTGCTCCAAAGATCATAGTAAGTTTTTTGAGTGCTTTGTTGATTTCTGTTTTTTTGTTGGGCCTTGTGTTGGTACGCCGCATGCTGCATTCAAATCTAGAATGAGGTCATTGTCTTCGTCTTTGTTAATGAGGTGCATATTAAAGTCGCCGGCCAAGATGATGGAGTCGAACTCCCTTGATTCCATTATTTTTACCAGCGTTTTTGCCAAGTCTTCCACCGCTTTTTGTTTCTGCTTGGGGTGGATGTATGTGTTAATTACGATTACTCCCTTGACCTGCTTTTTTAACCGGAACAGGATCTTTACCACTTGTATAGCACTTGGGGGAGTTATGTGGAAATCCATTATCTCAAATTCGCCTATTGTAGGTATTGAAGCGAAGAACATTAAGCCTCCTGACCTTCGCCCAAAGATGGCGTTTTTGTTTGCCGGAATGCAGAACGAAGTAAACCCTTGAAGCTCGAATGCTTTTTCTTCCCAAGTTTCTTGGAGCAATAGAAGGTCGAATGCACTCAGGTATTGAAGAAACTCACGGTCGTTGCTTTTACTAGCTAAGCCGTTGATGTTCCAGGAGCAGATTCTGAGTTCCCTGGGCTTGCCTGGATGGGTGGTGAATTCTTCCCTTTTTTGTCAATTGTCGACAGTCATTGTAATGAATGTACCTTGTATTGATTTCCAGTTATGGATGGTTTTGGGCAAAAAATAGCTACCTTGAGTTTGTTTTGCCCAGGCCGAGGACTTTTTGTGTCTAGTGGTAGCAACTTCGGCGAACTGCTCCTTGCTCCCTTGAGTATGGAGTTTGTGATTTTTTTAACCAAGGGTCTTGCCGATGGTAAGAGAGGTGTCGGATAGCGTGGTCGCTGTTCGAACCTCAGTTTAATCCCCCATTGCTGGAATGTTGCTCCTTCTTCCATAATTTTGTGTGCTATTTCTTGTGAGTGCCATGTTGCTTTTGTTATGTCTGGGCGATAGGGCTCAGTATTTGGCTGAAACGTTATTAGCATAAGGTCGTTTGAGCTGATGGTTGCTAGGTTGGTCACTGAACGTAGGAGTCTTAGTATATTGCTCCTATTTAGTATGTCATCCCTACCTCGAGATGTATATTCAGGGATGAATAAAATTGATGTTGGGCTATTCACATGCTCTGGTGTTGGTGAGTTGGTTTGAGGTCTCTCGTAGCCCTGTTGAGTTGGTTGAGGGGAGTGACTTGGGCGTACCATATCCAGATAATTTGGTTGTTCATTTTGATCGCGGTCAATCCTTGATCCCCAGGTTTTGGTGTTCAACTTGTGTACAGATTGCTGAGTTGGCTCCGCATTGTTAGCCATGGCGTTTTCATCTCTTCCTGTTGTTGGAACACTTTCGGTTGGAGTTGGTTCAGCATTAGAAGCGTTATGTACTATTTGAGTTGGTTTGAATTGTAAGAGTTTCTGTTTTACACGATGTGGTGAGGACTCTGGTGAAGTATTTTCAGCGACCTTGCACGTGGGAGGCGATTGTTCGTTGTAATTTGGTGACCTGCTGTAGGTGGCTGGTAAAGGAGAAGAATTTGATTGTATTTCAATTGTGTTTAATCTTGCGTCTGTTAGTAATCGATTTCTTCCTTTCCTTTGTGGTCATTAGCTCTGTTTCCGTAGGTCTGGATGATGGTGTTTGGACTGAGGGCAGGGCAGTTGCTGAGCTCTGCTCAGCCCGCTGCTCCGTCGCTATGCCTGCTAACGCCACTGGGAGCTCTAGAAGTAGATCCGAGGTTTGCGGGATCCTGATTTGTTGAACTGTCGATTTTAGGTCGGATATCAAATCGCCTAACATAGATGGTAAGAATGATAGTTTATCTAAGATTGGATCACAGGGTAGTAATTGTGATGGAGCTAGTTGAGCAGCAGAAACGGCGTCTTGACCCCTCCTTATCAGACCGTTCGGTTCCGAAATTTTCCGGTCGATTCCTGAGATGGAATCGGCCATTGTCTGCAGAACTGAAAGCTGCAGGTCCATTTTATGAGACTGAAATTCCAAGGCTGTGGCCGAGTGTTGCAGGGTGTTCAAGATTGTTAGTCATATAGACTCGGGGCTGGCTTCCCTGGGTTACTACTCCTCTTTAATGTTGGAGATGCGTCGATGGATGGTTTCCCTTCCGATGGTTTGAGGGTATAAGTAGCAACTAGTTCCTCCCACTCCAGTGCTGCTATGGAAGACATGTCATTATTTATGGAGTTATTGATTGATTGAGAATCATTGTATGGTAGTAAGGTACGGCGTTGGGATGGATTTGGCGTTGCTAACTTCTTGTTCGAGACTGTTTGTTCAGGAGTGTTACACAGGTTTAATTGAAGTGACTTGATTTCGGACAAGGATGTGTTTAAGAATGGAAGAGATTGAGTGCCACTTCCTTGCTCTTCAATTACTGTAAATGGTTTTGGTCATGGGTCTCTAGTTCCCTTCGTTGAATTGAATGAACTGCTAATTAGTTGAGAAGAAGATATGTCTTCTCTTCGCTCCTCGTTGTGGATCAGTACCTTGACTTTCACTGATGCGTCCTGATTTCCTAAGGGGGGCGAGCTGAACTTCCCAGGATGAGCCTCGCCCTGATCCATTGAGTGTGCATCAGTTACTGTCTCTAAAGGCTCAGCTTTCTTCGATATACTCCATTCAGTGATGGAAATTGTTCTAGTGGACGCCATTTCTGAATTATTGTAATTAGTGGGGTCTAGGTCTGCTATGTGAGTGTCCGCTGCCATTCTTCTAGAAGCAGGAGGAACTGGTGTTGGTGCGACAGTGGCAGTCTCAATTCTGGGTGAGTGGGGGACATCGGCTAGTCGGGAGTCGACTATTTGATCACTAGAAGTCCGGCTACAGTCGAATTCGCTTTGTAAGAGCAATGTGTGGAGACCACTTATGTTTCCTATCTTGGAATAATAGCTGTCCCAGGTTTTAGGAATGAGAACTTAGTGTAAATTTTTGGTTGGTAGGAACATGTCCTTTTCTTAGCTGGCATTCCATCAATGATTACTAGATTATCTGAAACCGTTGGTGCTGGCTTTGATGCTGAAGGTAATGAGGTTTGTGTAGATCTCTGCGATTGCTGAAGGGCTGTAACTAGACAAGGGGATGCAGCAGAGGACTTGGTTTGAGCGTTTTTGTTTGTTAATTAAATTGAGGTTGAATTTTGGTTTACTGTTACTATTGGCATTTCCACTAGTGCGAAGGTTGTAGCCTCTTTTATTTTGTTGCAGGCAGAATGGCTGTCTTCCTGCAAATTGTTTGGATGTAGTGTAGATGTTGTGTCCAATTTCCCCAGTTTCCTTTTCCGTGGTTTAGATTTAGGTTTGGGGTTGGATTTTCGTTTTGGTATCTGTCTAATTCTTCCTGATCTCATTGTTCTGCTTTTTCCTGCTTTCTCCCTTCCCTCTTCCCTTCTTTTTTTTTGGCTTGTTGTGTCCTTGTTGTGTCTTGTTGCTGGCGCTTTGTTAGAGTTAGACAAGCAGGGCAAAGCAGGTCAAATAGGATCAGCTGCGGGGTTCCTGCCTAAGCTTCCATTTTTTTTCCCAGATGGTGCTCTGACTATTGCGAATTAGTTCCTACTGGAGAATAGTTGGCGCTGATTGCTAGCAGGTAGCTGATGTTGAATTTGATTTGGGGGTGAGCGCAGAGAGAGTGCAGAGAGGGTACAGTGGAGGGTTTAGTAGAGGCAAGCGGTGCTCAAGAGGAGGATCGCGGATCAACTCAACCTAGTCAAGCTGTCTTAATGTCCCTCCCGGGTTCTTACTTAGCAGCTGCCTCTATCGGCAGCCGCGCTCACACTCTCCCGCCCTGCAGCCCTGTGGCGCAACCCCCCCCCCGGCCCCCATTCCTGTTCCAGCTCCTGGCACGGTCACATTCACGCAACTCCCACGCCTCGCTAACAGTGGCTGAGAACTAAGTCCGGGAACAGAGATTCTTCTTTCTCCCTGGCACAAAGAGTGACAAATCACAGACCTGCAGCCCGGCAAGTGAAGGACCGGGGGTGCAGGCGGGGATACCGGGGAACAGATAGACAAGAGCTCACCGGGTGTGCAGAACCAATGGTCTCCTCCTTCTCCTTCTCCTTCTTTTCAGGGAGTAAGCGCTGGTTAAGGGGGTGTACCGGCACTGATACCAGGCAGTATCACGACTCTCACAGGTCCAGGAACAGGAGGGCGGGGGCGGGTTGGTGCTCGAGCGGTGTGGGGGTGGGTGTTTGAGCTTGTCTCCCAGCTGCCAGCGATCGCCAGTTACCCCCGCGGCTCGGCTCCGCTCGGCTTCTCCTCACCGCCTCGCTCCTCGCCCCTTGCTCCGCGCTCCTTCCTGCTCTGCACTCTGCACTCTGACCTGAGAGTAGTGGGTCTGCTACTGTGGGGGGGACACGAATCTCAATGCCCCCAGCCCTCCCCAGGGCTTGATGCTGATGGCTTAATGGCTGATGGCAATGCTTCATACCCCCTGCGTTGTTCACCGCACACAGCACAGCACAGCTCACCCAGTCCGGTGGTGATGGTCGCCGACGCTGTGCTGGCCGGGCAGGCACCCCCAAGGACAGCAGGACCAGCCGGGCCCTGCAGGTCCCACAGTGAGTTTGCAGCTCGCCGGCTCAGGCGGGGTGGGGCGGGGTGAGGCAAGGTTTGCAGCAGGATATCCGTCCGCTCCGCAGACCGCCTCGTAAACCGCAAACCGCAAAACCGTCAAATCAAGCTCAGGGGCCATCAAACCCCCTGTGGCACTGTAGTACACCCCCTCCTCGAGGTCTGTTTGAGGCTGCGGGGGTTCCTGCGGGGGTTCCTGTCATCTCGGTACTCCCCCGTAGTACGACTCTGCAGCTGCTGCCGCTCGGATCGCTTCCATGACACTGCTGCGGTTCTCCTCAGTTCTCTGCTGCTCTCTAGTGGTGCACAGTGATGTGGAGCAGTACATTGAAATGAATGGACTTCTACAATAAATTGCAGGTAAGTTACTTTTCACGTTACTTTTCTAACTCCGTGCTGGATACCTAGATTCAGCACTGGGACATTCCCTAGAAACAGGTAAGTAAACACGTTTTGGCTATTTGTGCGATTTAAAAAAATATTTTTAGGTTTCAAACTCCTCACTTAGAAACATTTTGGAGAAAAGGTGTCCATGTAATCCTATGGAGGCGTCACGAGGACATGGTCCCTGTCATGGACGGACGGGGTGTGCCTACTCACTGTTGTCCGTTTCCGCCCCGTCCGCAGGAACCTTTGGACGTATCCTGGTGTTTCCCTACGCTGCCTTCCAGGACGCCGCCTCTGGCCCTGCCTTCCGTGACGTCCGGGAGGTGTTCCCTGGCGTTTCCAGCATTCGACCAATTGGAGCGTGAGACGTCACGAGACCGGGGCCAATCACTGGACACTGGGGCGTTTAAGGAAACCCCGTGTGTGTCTGCTACCACCGAACCTCCAGGAGAGCAGCCGCGCCGTGAGGAACACGCCGACATCGAAGAAGACGAGAGAACCGAAGACCCTCATCCCAGACTGCCGGTGTCACGACTCGACAAGCCAGGAGGCCAACGTGACCACGAGCCGCCCTGCCACACTTCCAGGGGAGAAGTGTGGCTTCACAAGGTACGAGGGCGTTTGCAAGGGTTGTTGGGGACACGGGGTGGTACAGGCTAGCGTGAGGGTGGTCACAGACACATCACGTTCCCGGCATCACTTTGTAGGAAAGACCCTACTCCACAAAGGTGGCGGAACCCTGGTGAACCCTCACTCCCTTTCCCCCTCCCATTTCTTGTCCTCGTATCAGCCAGTAACGAGACTGTTTGTTGCCTTTCTTTCTGAGTGCATCCCGGACCGGAGATGAGCGAGAGGAAGAGGCCATAGGACTACCCAAGAACCATCAAGAGAAGGAAGCACTATATCCGGAGGAAAACCTGGTTACAGGACTCATTTTTAATCATTTGCTTCTCTGCTTTCTTGAACTATTTGGACATACTGCCAATAAAAACCGTTAAGAGTCCCACGGTCCTTAGTGTCCATCCTTATGTGGACCGAACCGTCACAGGAGGGAAAACAGGTTAACGATTCTCAGGTAAGTAATCAACTGTGGGAGTTAAGGTTCTGGGGTTAGACTCAGGGGTCCACCAGGGTCAGTGATGCACTGTTGTTGCACCCTCAGCGGCACTAGGACGACCGGGTGCAGAGTGTTGAGGCCCAATGTTATACTATGGAGGATAGGGGGCTCCGGTTGGCGGCGGCTGGCAAGCAGGCCACAGGATTGTGGGAGCAAAGCTCCTATGGTTTTGCTCAGGGCAAGTTGGGGATCAAAGGTGCACCCTCAGCGGCACTAGGGCGGCCGGGCGCAGGTGGCTGTTTTGAGGTGGCGTGCCCTGTTGATTTCAATGGAGATTCACCGGGACAAAGAAAAACTGCAGGCTCGTGGACGAGGATCTTCCAGGAGCAACCACCACTTCGAGGGGTAAGTTGGGATGTTGAGGGTTGGTTAGGCACCGCTGGATTGGGCACACAAGGCAGTGGTAAGACAGGCAATAATAAACAATAATGACCATCGCAACAGTATCAAGAGAGCAAAAGCAAGAATTTATTCATCAGTAGAACTTTCTGTTATTTTTTTTAAAGATGCAGGTTCAGAGTTAATTCGGATTTCATAGTGAATTCCGGACTCTCTGGGCAATGCCAGAGAAGGCTCGATTGTACGTTTTCTTCTTGAATTTCTGCAGTTACAACAGTAAAGACAACATGTTTGTGCAATGCACATCGGGTGTTGGAGTGTGTGGCTTTGTGTGTCATGCAGGCAATTGAAAATGTTTTTCTTGCCTCGTAAGGGAGCCAGTTTAGTGATTTCTAATAAGGTGTGATGTGGTTCTTACATTTGAATCGAGTAATAAGACTTGCAGCTGAGTTGAGGGTGGAGCTTTGAAAGAGTTGGGAGGCTAGAGATAGGGCGGAAGGTATGTAGATCAGTGTGTTCTGCTGTGGGTTTTTTAAGAATGGCTGTTATCTGTCCAGGCTTGAGGCAGTCTGCTGTACTGCCTTCAATTAATACATCATTTACTATTTGGTTCCGGAGTGGGAGAAGAGGGGTTTTAATCTCACTGAAGAGATTGGAAGGAAGCGTATCTCTGAAGTGGTTTGACAGGATTTTTAGTGTGGTCATTTCTTCAAAGGATTTGAATGAACTCCACACAGCAATATTTGTGGGTGTGTGTGCAGGACGCTCAGGCCACATGGGTCAGTGGGGGCTGGCATGTGAAGGCGTCGGGGGGAGATCCTATGTAGTCTTTAAGTCACTTTCAATTTTTTCGTCTGTCCCAGGAAGAAGGCAGCAAGTTTTTAGCCGTTAGGCTCCAGATTAGACCCGGAAAGCAGGTTGGGTTTCCTGATATATTGCAATTTAATGAATTCAAACAATTTTTATATCGATTCCTGGCATTGCTTAGCTGTTTCCGGAAGACGTTTGCTTTTGAGCTATGTATGTGTTTTATGTAAATGATTCTTAGAGATCTCAGGTGCTGGAGGTGTTCGAGCGAGGAGGAGAATCTCCATGACCCTTCACTCAATCTTAGATTGCATCTTTCAGCGTTTAGACTACCATTGTACCAAGGCTCTGAGTCTTTGGTGGATACTCTTTTTAGTTGGAGGGGTGCCATAGAGTCTAGAATGTTTGTTATTGAATTAGTGTAATGATCAGTAAGGTCCTGGATAGCTGACACGTCCTCGGGAGGGGGTAGGATGTAATTGCTGATAGATGTCAGTTCATTCAGGTTTATGTTTCGAGGGTTCCTTTTTCAGTTTCTGTTTTTTTTATTTGAACGTTTTTTGAGGACACTGAGTCAGTGATTTTTTATTTTTTTTGAAGCAATTTTTATTGATTTTCAACACCCCCACCCACTTTTACATAGCACATGTTCATCAATGGAAGGCACAAATCAAAATACATTGCATGATTATTCAGTATCCACAGTGGAGACAACATCAATATCTTTAGTCTATGACACCTTATATTACATCCTGGTCACCTTATTTATCAAGGACTTCCTCAATATATGCATTTGATGTCATCCCATGGTGTAACGACTCCTCAACCTAGTTCCTCCCACATTTTCCTGCCCTGCCCTCCTCCTTCCCCTTAACTCCCCCCTTTATGTTGTGCTCCAAACAACATAAACAAGAATAACCAAATGTCTTTCCGTGCTAGGGAATGTAGGTCTCTGATGTCACTTCAGCCATACTCCCAGGTCCATTAGTTCTGCCCCCGCTCCCACTCGCCTATGGACTATTCACACCTATCTACGTGTTGCGTGGCCCAACAGCGTCCTGAGAACCCTCCAGTGAGCCTGTGTCTGAATCCGCCTCCGAATGCGTCAACAGCGCCACCAATGCTTCCCATGCCTGTGCGGTTTCCATTGCTTTGTCGGTATTCACTCTCCTGGCCTGCTGGATTCTAACCATGCTCTCACTGGCTGCCCATTTCGCAAACTCCACCCTCCATCTCTCCACACTAGGGCCCTGCCTGGATTTCCACTGCCTTGTCAATTCTTGCTTAGCCAGCAACAACCCTCAGTCCATAAAATTGCTTGTGATCTTAGTGCGCTTTGTGTGTGGAAACCAGTACAATATACACGCCCCCATGTCGGACTTCACCTGTCTGTCCGGTCCCCTAAATTCCCTAACCACTGCCTGCGTAAGCCACTGCAGACGAGCCGCCAAATAATACCTTTCAAAATCCTGGACCGCCCATCCTCCTGCGCCCCTAGGCCTCATCATCGTGGCCAGAGCCACCCGCCACCCACCATTTCTCCATAGAAACCCCCTACCATGGACCGCAGTGCCCTGAACACCGAGCCCGGGATCTCAACCAGCAGCGTCCTGAAGTAATATAAAAGTCTAGGCAGCGCTACCATCTTCAGCAGCGCCACTCGACCCCCAACCAAGAGCGGAAGAGTGTCCCAGAACGCCAATCTCCCCTTGATCCCTCATAATGCTCTATTCACATTGCCCTCCAATAGATCCGCCTGTTCATGCTAGATGTTAGTTCCCAGGTATTGTAGGCAACTAGGCTCCCATCTCAGCCTCCCCAGCCCTGCGGGAGCAACACATAATCCTGACACCTCCCCAAACTTCCGCAACAGCTCTGTCGTCACTGTGCCTACCTCATTGGGCTCGACCAGAAACATCAATAGGTCATCTGTGTAAAGCAATATATAGTGTACTTCCCCACGGACCTCTATCCCAGCACAATACTTCCCAGACCTGGCGTGCACCGCCAGTGGCTCAATTGCCAATGCAAACAGAAGCAGAGATAGCAGGCAGCCCTGTCGCGTCCCTCGTCCCATTGAACAGGGCACTGATACCGTCCCCCCTGTCCACACCCGGGCCATCGCTGAATCATAGAAGATTCGGGTCTACCTCACAAACGTTTCGCCCAATCCCACTTTGCGCATTACCTAAAAAAGTAATAGCCATTCCAGGCTATCAAATGCCTTCTCTATATCCACCGATAAAATCAAGCCCTTCACTGTCGGCTCCTGGCAGTCTTCCAGGATTCACAATAAGCACCTGACATTGATAGCCGTGCTGCGTTTAGGGATAAACCCCGATTCATCCCGGTGCACTAATTGCGTCATGTTCGGGAGTAGGCGTGTCACCAGGATCCTACTCAGGATTTTGTAGTCGGTCGCCAACATTGAAAGTGGGAGGTAGGCCTTCACATCCACTGCTTCCCTACCCGGCTTCAGGAGGGGTATGAAAATCGCCTCCCTAGTGGTCCCAGGCAGCCTCCTCACTGTGAGTGCCTCCTTATAGACTACTTGCAATCGCAGGGCCAGAGAGTCCAGGTATTTGGAATAAAATTCAATAGGCAGGCCATCCTCCCCAGGTGTCTTGTTGCAGGCCATGTGCCTGACCGCGCATTTGATCTCGCCCACCGTGATCTCACCACCACGCGAATCTCCCTGCTCAAACTCGGCATCACCCCGGTCTGTCCCTCTCCGCTAGCCTCAGTCTGCCCTCCGCTGATTCCAGGTCTGCCAGTAACGTTTTCCTGACCCCTGCCACCTTGTTAATGCAAACGCCCCTGACCACAACTTTAAATGCATCCCATTCTATTACACCGATGTCGCTGTCCCCTCGTTCTCCTCAAAATATCAGGCAATGCCCACCCCCAACTCTTCACTGAAGACTGGATCTTCCAGCGCCTCCGGGCGGAGCCGCCAGGTCTGTATAAGTGATCTCTCTCGGCTCCATCGTATCCGCACTAACAACGGATTATGGTCAGAGATTGTTCTCGCTAAGTACTCACTATCTGTCACCTTAACATGGACACCAGGGGTGCACAATATGGCGTCCAGTCACACATGCATGTCATGGATTCTAGAGTAATAAGAGTATTTTAGAGAAACAGTGGTTCTTAGATAGGAAGTGCAGAAGAGACAATAACATATAGACCTTAATAGGTACAATAGATATTCAATGCCCAGCCGGACAAAGAATTTTTAATTTGCAATTGGTCAGTAATAGTTTACATAAGGAACAACACAACACAATGTAGAAGAAAGCAAAACAAAACGCATACAACACGAAGGGTTTCAGGCAACAAAAGAGCAATGGCTGCTTGGAATAATCATAGAGTCATGCAAGCTAGCCAAAACAGTGACCACATTCTTCATATAAATTGCTAAACAATGGTACTGTTTTTCAAAATGTCGACGACATTTCGATCCCTATCTCTTAACATACAAGGATATCATCAGGACTAAAGAAATTATTGCCTGGTATTTTTACACAATGCCTTGTAAAAGCGGTGATGCCATCCATAGGGTGAAGGATGACAATCCTGCCGTGATGGATATACTGTGGTAGTCAATAAGGCATTTAGAGTGGAGGAAAGCGCTGTAATGGCTTCACTTCGGGATTCGAATCATGTATTGGGCCATGGTATCGGCATAGTTGGAGCGATCGCGAGGAGTTCACGGTCAGCTGCTACGATGGGAGTGGCACATTGATGCCTCTCAGCCATTGAGCGATAAGGATTTTGCCCATTGTAGCAGCTGACGCGTGAACGCCTCACGATCGCTCCAACTATGCCGATAGTGCAGGATCAATAATGAAGGTCATGGAGCTGCAGATGTGTGATAGCCAGGTTGCGTATCTCACTTCAGAAGAGTTCTGGATCAATAATGAAGCCACGGAGCTGCAGCCGTGTGATTGCCAGGCCGAGCACAAGGTATCTGTTCAGCAGATACAAATTAATAATGAAACTCTCCGACCCACATGCTGTTTGATAGCCAGGGTGAGCACGCAGCTTCTCTTCAGGAGAGTGAAGAATCATTTATAAATGTCAATGAGCCGCATGTTGTGTGATATTCAGGTTGAGCACAACAGTACGGGCTCATTAAAAAAAGTCACAGAGCCTCACACTGTTTGATAGCCAGGCAAAATCACCATTTTACATTCTTGGACAACAATTTCTAGATGGCTAATGGAGCCAAATTTTGAAATGATTGTTCCACAAAAGAAATGAAAAACAAAAAGATTGGTTGCACAAAAATAATATATAGCTAGAACCAATCCGATGCTATAAAATGTACACAATAATTACTAGCTTTTACATGTTAAAAAGAAATGCATGTTTTTTGATATGTAATAGAATTAAAAAAATGATTTGGATTTTGGGATTTGTCTGCTGATTGTAAAGAAATGAGATTGCTCCCCTAAACTCAAGATAATTTGTGCTGTCAGCAGGGAGTCTGATAGAGGAGGCATTAGAAGGGGGTCCCGTCTCGACAGTGTGACTGCTGTCAGCAAGGAATCTGGCAGAGGTGGCATTAGAAGGGGGTCCCGTCTCGACAGTGTGACTGCTGTCAGCAGGGAGTCTGGCACAATGAAGAGACAACGCTTGAAATGAATGTCTAGAGTCTTCCTCATCGGGAGTTGTGAGGGGCTCGATGTGACACTGTTAGTCAAATCTTCAAGGGGAGGTCACAGAGACTCAAAGCCAATGGATTTAAATATTGAGTAATTGGATCAGGCCCTCTCCTACCAAATTGTGTTTAGTATGTATTAGTATTGTTTTTATCTATGATTTTCTACTGTACCATTCTGCGCAGTGATGTTAATTACGATCCCATTGCACTTGTTACTTTCTTATATGATTAGTTGATGTTTATCCTTCCGTATATAGCCTTGTATGTCTTGATATGATTTACTATATGTAATTTTGTCTGGAAACAACAAATAAAAACTTGTTTGAAATCATAAAACACTAGGACAGCGGCTGATGTCAAACTCTTGAAGGAGGAAGAGTCACGTTCCCTAAACCGCTGCAGTTAGAGCTGACCCTAGGAAACCACCCAAACTTCAGGCAACTTGGCCTCCACTGGTTCTTTTGGTCGGGCACCGCCAGAACCTCCTTTAGGCTTACTTCAGGAAGTAGTGGGTTTGAAACTCTGTGACTTGGATTACAGTCCGTCTTTGTGTAAGTAGCCCTAAAGTTGTAGGGTGCTTTATAGGGTTAGCATTAGAGTTGGAATAGGAATGTCCCCTGCATTTTGTTAGGAGTTTTATTAAGCTTGCACTCAAACCGAAGGTATCGGGGATCATAGTGCTTTACATGAGCCCCAGTTGCGTTACAGATTGACATATTCATTTGTGTTAGGCACGGGGATATTGAATGATTTGCCCAGAATCACAGGATGTCTCACGTGACGGATCTGAGTGCCATGCATGAAAGTATAGAACTGGGAATTTTCAAGATTATAACGTCACCAACAGATAGTTGGAACGGTGGACTAATATACCGTCCCCCAGGAACTAAGACCAATTTCACGGACCAACTGATAGATCCAATTGCTATACATGTGCTCTCCTCAAATACATTTCTTTTGTTGGGGGATTTTAATTTTCATGGTGAAAATAATACGAACACTGAGGTTAATAAACTCCTCTCTACTCTTGACATGATTGAACTCACCCAAAGAGTTACAGGCCCAACTCTTCCAGCTGGCCACTCGCTAGACCTAATCTTTTCCAATATTGATCATCTAACCTGTAACCTCCCAGACTCTCTCACTTGGACCGATCATTCAATGATTAAGTTCTCTATCCAACAGCCATGCCCTAAGAGCTCAGACTCAAGTGCAGGGAAAAAACAAGTGGCGCAAGACCGTAGCGAAATCTTTCTGTAGAAGCCTTTAATGAGGATTTTCACCTGGAATCACCAAAGAAGGATAAGGATGCTCCTACGACGTTGGAAGTATTTAATACCGCCTTTGTGACGGTTTTGGATTCTCCCCAATGTCCACCATCAGCCCCCTGAAAGGCAAGATTTTGAGAGAGACTTTGGCGAGTTAGTACAGACCCACAAAACAAACTACGCTTTAAACAATTCTTGTCTAGCTGTAATCTGAATTTAAAATCAGCCAGACATCTATTTATTATTAACCAAATTGAACGTGCCAGTAACGTCCCAAAGGCTCTTTTTAATATAGTAAAAGACATCGTATCTCTTCATGTCTGTAGACAATTACCTATGGAAACACAAGATTTTTGTAATTCGTTAGCAATCTATTTTCAAGAAAAGATATTTGATATTTATGCTAACTTTTCATCGAATAACTCTCAAGACCTCGAAGCCTCTACTAGAACAGAGGGCTTAGAAAAAATGGCAGCTAGCACCTAGATTGTTTTGAGTTAACCACGCTTGAGGAAGTTTCCAATGCTCTCTCCTTCTCAAAATCTGGCTCACCCCAAGATCTTTGTCCTCCAAAGACAATGGCCCTATTAGCCACTCGTTGCGTGCCAGCAATTCTAAATATCAATAATTATTCAATACAATCAGGTACCATTCCAATAACATGGAAGGAAGCATTCGTACGTTCAATATTGAAGAAACCGACTGCGGATCCCCGAGAACTCAGCAACTACCGCCCTATTTCTTTGGTACCCTTATTGGGCAAGCTGCTGGAAAGTATAATTAACAAGCAACTAAGTCTATGCCTGGAGTCCAAGGAAATTCTGTATCAATCACAATCCGGGTTTCAACCGGGCTTCAGTACCGAGACTGCCATGCTCGCTGTAACTGACTCACTCAGACAGAAAATAGACATTGGAGGATCGTTAGTACTGATGCTTCTAGATCTCTCCGCGGCTTTTGATACCATCTCACATTTAGTGCTCGCGGAGAGGCTAGCTTCCTGTGGCATTCAAGGGAAAGCCTTAAAGTGGTTGCAGAACTTTGTCAGACAGAACGCAAACTATCATGCTAGGGCCACATCTGTTATAAAAATTTGTAGAACAGCTAGGTTTTGAGATAATTTCATATGCTGATGATACTCAGCTTACATTTACTATTGGCCCAAAGATCGAAGCAGAGAAATTGCGGTTCTCCAGCTGAATGCTTGTAATCTCTAGCTGGATGACACAGAACTGCCTCCAGTTGAATCCTGGAAAATCCGAGGTCATGCTAACGGGGAAAGCCTTAGCTAGCTGGTCTGATGAATGGTGGCCCTCACAATTGGGACTAGCTCATGTTCCTAAAACATGTGTTAAAATTCTAGGCCTAAAATTAGATCAGTCATTAACCATGAAAGACCACATTGCTGCCACTACTAGCTCCTGCTACTATAGTACGCGTTTACTCTGCAAAATTCTTCCCTACTTGCCCACTAATCACCGCAGAACCTTAGTTCAAGCCATGGTCATCAGCCAATTAGACTATGGTAATGCTCTGTTGGCGGAAGTGGGAGAGACCCTGCTTACTAAATTACAAGTGATTCAGAACACGGCGGCCAGAATGTTACTGAACGGCCCTGCTGGCTCCCCTTCTGCTCCCTTGCTGAGAGAGCTGCATTGGTTACCTGTAAGGAAGAGATCCTTTTTCAAAATCTGTTGTCTCACTTACAATGCGCTGAATGGCAGAGGCCCTTACTATCTACAAAAGAAACTCACCTTTCATACACCGAACAGAAATCTCAGATCCAGTACTCTAGGCCTTCTACAGGTTCCTCGTATACGTTTGAGTCAGACTGATGGAAAAGGTTTTTCGTATCTGGCCCCAAAATACTAGAATAAACTACTGCTGTCCCTAAACAAAATTTCCATATACAGCACCTTTAGGAAACAACTAAAAGCATTCCTGTTCTAACTCTGTTCTGACTTTCAGTCCTCGGGCCAAATTTCTAGGCGAGCGCTGAGATGCCCCCGGGTGAGTCATGCGCTATAGAAATTAACTTAGAATAACAACATACATACCAAGCCTGAATGTAGCTAAACCAGAACCCCTAAATGTGCGCTGCCAACTTTGCTCAGTTTGACTTCTAATTATTATAGCAGCGCTTCAGCACTTGACAGCTCAGGAAGCAATAAAAATGTGTGACTTTGAAATGCGTTAGTCTAACCCCTGATGCGTGGTACTTGGCAGGCCTGCTCCCCTCAACGCAGGCACCCTTGCACTATGGTGCAAGGCTGCCTGCATTGGCGCTAGGAAGCTAAATTCAGCACCAGCACTAAATTCAGCACCAACACAGGGAGAAATGCAGGGCTGCACCGTATTCTTGTAAATACGGTGTAGTCCTGCATTTCAGTGGAGAGCGTGACCTTAAGCCAAGGAGGCCAACGCCGTGCTCCACCACTTCCTTGTAAATATGCCCCTTAATGACAGCAGCCTGGCCTATTTTATCAAGAGACAGAAAATCCTCTTATTTCAGAAGATGCACCGCCTTGATGTAGCATTGCTCCAGGAAACACACCTGTCACCTAGTGAACATGATGAACTCAGTGGAGAAGTGTGGCTCACTGGTTAGAGGAGGCAGACCCGGACGCTGAGATCAGACCCGGGACCAGGGTTCAATTCCCGACGCGGCAGGGTCTTGAGCCCAAAATGTCCACGGACTCGGTAATTCTCGCTTCGGTGCCTACTCGAATCACAGATTCACACTCTGCAACTCTGGGCATTAGCTTGCTTAATCTCCACTATGGCCCCCCGCGGCAGGATGCCTGGCTTTCACCTTGGGGATACCCAGTAGGGGCTATCTCACAGGGAAAAACCAGGACGGGTTCCCAATGCAAAGCGCTTTGAGACCTGACGGTGATATTGCGCTATATAAAAACCTATCCATCCATCCATCCAGAAGGGATTGGATGAGTACGGTACTACATGCCAGCAGGATTCAGACTACCCTCACACACCCATCTACTCCTTTGGAACATAGGGAGAGTGGGTTGGACATCTTATTTCGCAAATCCCTGGGGGTTTGCACACTGCAGACATGGCAGGACCCACCTAGGCAGATATATTTTTGTCAAGGTTCAGATGCTCAATGAGTCTTTGTGTGTGGGCTGTATCTATGCCCCGGCGGCTGACCAAACTCCTGCTCTCCTTTGGTCAGCCAGGGTATTCATGAGGGGGGTGCTGGAATATGGCACCTTGACAAGTCCAGAAACAATACGACAGGGCAGCCCCGATACAGGTTCATCCTCTCTGACATTATTGATGATCGTGCCTTGATGGATCCATGGTGGTTGGCGCACCTGAGGGACACGGACTATACTTTCACCTCCTGCGTCCATTGTAAATGTTTACGCCTTGATCCTCCCAAACAGTACCTCTGGTCATGATCTTCTGCTACTCGATCATAAACTTTGATTGTTGAAAACCCCTCAGGCCCGTTGGCGTATGTATACAGCATGGTATAAAGCCCCTGAAAACAAACACAGACGGTTACAATATCTGAGCCAGTACTTGGAGGAGAACGCTGGGTCCATCTCCTCTGCACAGGTGCTGTGAGAGGGCAGTAAGGTCGGTGAACGATTTGGCTACCTATAAGTGCCCCTGTGAGGCATAACAGTGTTGGTTGACTGACCTTGAGTTTCACCCGGCTCAGACGTATAACGCATTGCTGACACCTGCTCTTCCCAAGGAGCTGCTTGGGGCCAAGTATGATCTGAACTCCCATTACACAGTGGAGGACCAGAGGGATACGATCTGTTGACGATATAGTAGGGGACGGTGAGTTGGCCCCCTTTCCTACTCTCATACGTGATTATGGGCTGCCACAATCACATCACTGACAGTATCGACAGCCTATGCAAAGCCTGCGACACATGCTGGGTGCTCCCCCTTATGATCTTAAGACTGCCTGTTGGACCCGGCCCCATGGCATGGTCCCAACCCTCCCCGCATGGCGGGCCCAGGACGACAACGGCCCTCCATCGGACCCCGGGCGCCTCTTGGCCCGACCTTACATGAACTACCAACGAGAGCAACCCCCCTGACACACCATCGCTCTCCTCCCCTGGAACATAGCGGACCCAGCACATCCCCAACCCTACCGGCCCGACTCCATCCTGGGCCCATCACGTTATGAGCACGAGGCCTCGGCCGACTCCATCTTGGACCACCACGTCCCGAGCACGTGGCCTCGGCCCCGGCCAAGGCCCCCAGCGAAGCCCCACATCGAGGCACCAAGATCCCCCCGGGTGGTAGAGTGGCCACTCAACAGATCCTAGAGGAGGGAAGTTTTGATGGCCCTCCTGTCGTCCCCGGACGCCTGGTATCGATCGCCCTCCGGCCTCCTTGGGCGCTGGCTCCACCCCCCTGCTGGGTGTCTGGACACCCCCATCCCGGCCCCTCTGACCCCCAGGCAAGAGGGTCCGGACATCAAAGGACTCCAGTCCTATATCTGGGCCAACCCCGGAGTAGCACGGGAGTTGTATCCTGGAGTCAAGAGCCCTGCTGACGCTGTCGCGGCTGACCCCGAGACGAACTCCTTTCCCTGAAACCTGCAACCATCCTTGGAGCCTGCTGGCGCTGCCGCGGTCCATCTTAGCCGAACCATCCTTGGAGCCTGCTGGCGCTGCCGCGGTCCATCTTAGCCGAACCATCTTTGGAGCCTGCTGGCGCTGCCGCGGTCCATCTTAGCGAACCATCTTTGGAGCCTGCTGGCGCTGCCGCGGTCCATATTAGCGGAACCATCTTTGGAGCCTGCTGGCGCTGCCGCGGCCCATCCTCGCCGTATCTATCTCAAGGCCTGCTGGCGCTGCCGCGGCCCCCTCTCCGTGAAGTTCATCTGTCGAGTCCGGCTGGTGCTGCCGTGGCTCGACCTCTCGGAACCCCCCGGCTCGAGGATTGAGAGCTGGGCGCAGGGTATCCCTACCTTCCTCAATACTAAGACTGTCCCGCTACCCTGTCCCTTGATTACGAGACTTTACAGATCCCTCGATCTGCCTGTACATATCACTGAAGAGAAGCAACCTTATTCCTGATAAAGCTTAAGAACTTATCCTCTTGTGTGGTGTCCATTTGTAGTGGTGTGATTACTCTGCTGTACGATCCTAGGAGCGGACCCTCACCCAGGAGGTCTCTCGCTAACGCTCGGCTACTTCTAGACGGAGGGTTGGGCCTAGGGGTGGTCAGTCAGACATCTTCTGCCTCCCCCGGGATCGCCTTTCCAACATTGGTGGCAGGCGGTGCGATCCGAGCCAACGCAATTCGTACAGAGAGTAAGTCAACCACTACCGAGAAAAACACACCGCAAGCATGACTACTCAAGAAACCAGACCGACTGCAAAATTCCGGAAAGAGAAAATGTAAGAGTACAGTCATAAGGAGTTGAAACAATTCTGCAAAGACCTGGGCATCGCTACCACTGGCCTAGGCACCAAGGAAGACTTTAAACTGGCCCTACAAGCATGGGTGGAAGCCGGAGACTCGCCACCCCAGAATGAAGATAACCCGGGCCCGAACGGAAGTCCGGAGACCAACGCGTCCCCAGCGGGGGAAAGACCCGCGAACCTAGACTCAGGCCTCTCCCACGAAGACACCCGAGAACGAGAGAGGAACAGGCTGCACGAACTAGACCTAGCCCGACTCTGGCTAGACGGAGAACTACAGCTGGCCGAGAAAAAAATAGCCCTCAAGCAACTACGACTAGAGGGAGACCTGGAGGAGAAACGCAGACAAAGAGAACTCGAGGAAAAGAGACTCACGTACGAGCATGAGCGTGGCTTAAAGGAACTGGAGCTCAAGGCCAAGACAAATGAGGCCAACGCCTCCGGGGGCAAGACTTCGCTCCCTCCGGTGGACACAAAGGTGCACATACCCAAGGATGTCGTCAAAGAGTACTATAAGAACGACGACATCCAACAGTGGTTCAAAGCCTATGAGGTAGCCATGACCGCCCATCGAGTACCCCCCAAGGACTGGGGCGCCGGCTTATGGGGGAAGTTCGTCAACGAAGGGAGGGACGCTCTGCTAGAGCTTCCCGATGCCGAGATGACCTCGTATGAACACATGAAAACCGCCCTCCTCACTCGCTACAGACTCACCCCCGAAATGTACCGGCAGCGATTCCGAGACTGTAAAAAAATCTCCGGTACCACCTGGGTGGAATATGTGAACTTTTTTAGCCGAGCCTTCGAGGGGTGGATCAAAGACAGTCAGGTCACCACCTTCCAGCAGTTGGTCGACCTCATTATATGGGAACATCTTTCCAACAACTGCTTCATCGAACTCCGGCAGCATCTCCTCGACAGCAAACTGACGGAACCACGAAAACTTGCTGTCGAAGCTGATAGATGGGTGAGCACCCGAGTCCCCCGGAGCCCGATGGGAGACTACGGCCGGGGATCCCCGGGGAACCACCGACCACGAGGCGGCGGAGGAGGCCAGAGCAGGGGCCGAGACGCCCCCACGGGGTCCTTCCCTACCTCCACTTCGCCATCCCTGGGCCGAGATGGGGCCCCTCCAGCACGACCGGGGCCCCGCCCAAACGTTACTTGCCACAGATGCCAGCGGCTGGGTCACTATGCTAATGACCCTCTCTGCCCGATGAACCAGCGACCGGGCACCACCGGTCCTCCAAACCGCCAGATCATGGCCGCCGCCCTGGGTGAAGAAGGAGGCGAGGAAGAGGACGAAGTCCCCGAACAGACCGAGTGGGAGCCCGCAGCTATGTCCTTGGTGTGCCTGGGCGAAAGAGACATGATCCCCCGAGCCCCGATCCCAGGCAACACCCAGAAGTACTGCCAGTGGGTCACCATTAATGGACACCGGGCCGAAGCCCTCTGTGACACGGGAGCCAGCGTGACGGCGGTCCGCTGCCATTTGGTGACCCCGGAACAAATCCTGCCCAACATCCTGTGCCCAGTACGGGCGGCGGACAACTCCGAGAGCTTGTGCCAGGCACGCATTCCCTTCGAGTGGGGAGGGTTGTCGGGCATGCTGAAGGTGACTGTCCGGGACGATGCCCCCGTGGACTGCCTCCTCGGGAACGACCTGGAGAGTTCCCCCTGGGCCCACGTCGAGCGGAGAGAGCATCTGGGGATGCTCAGCCTACCCGAGTGGGTCTGTGCGACCACTCGATCCATGACCGCCCGGGCCTCCGCCCCGAACAAAGACACCCCGCCTGAAGAACCGGAATGGCCGCCCCTCCGCCGCCCGCCGTCTCCGAGGACGCCAACACTGAAAACGGGCCCCAGGGGTCCGACGATGAAGATCTCACCGAACTCGGCCACCTTCCAGAACTAGCTCAATGGCGCCAAGAAGGTGGCCCAACCCGCGAACAGTTCCGGCAGGAACAGAAAACTTGTCCCTCCCTCAAGGGAATCCGTCAACAAGCCGCAACTCAAGCCGCCGGAGACCCCTCGGGGTCCCACTGGGTCTATTGGGACCACGACCTCCTCTATAGCGAACAGAAGATTGCCGAACTGGGAGCCAGCCGAGTGCTGGTCGTCCCGCTCCGATTCAGAGACTTTCTCCTGAACCTGGCACATGACTTGCCCCTCGCCCGGCACCTAGGGCAGGACAAGACCTACAGCCGCCTGGTGACCCATTTATACTGGCCGAAAATGCGCAACGACGTGAACAATCACTGCCGAACATGTCCGACCTGCCAGGCCAGCGGGAAGAGCGGGGGGAGAATCAAAGCCCCGCTCCAGCTTTTTCCCATGGTCACCACTCCCTTCGAGCGAGTGGGGATCGACATCGTGGGGCCCCTGGACCCCCGCACCTCTCAGGGGCACTGCTTCATCCTCGTCCTGGTGGACCATGCCACCCGCTATCCGGAAGCCATCCCCCTCCAAACCATCACGGCCCCCGTGGTGGGTCGAGCCCTAATGGGGATTTTCTCCAGAGTCGGCTTCCCCCGAGAGGTCGTGAGTGATCGGGCACCAACTTTATATCTAAATATATGCAGTCCCTGTGGCAACAGTGCGGGGTCACATATAAGTTCGCCACCCCGTATCACCCCCAAGGAAATGGACTGGTAGAACGGTTTAACCGAACCTTGAAGGGGATGATCAAGGGCCTCAAAGAGCCGCTACGACGCAAATGGGATGTCCTACTGCCCTGCCTCCTGTTCGCCTATCGAGAGGTGCCCCAGAAGTCCCTGGGGTTCAGCCCCTTCGAACTGTTGTATGGGCATCCTGTCCGAGGCCCCCTCAGCTTGATCAAAGAAGGCTGGGAGACGGCTGCCCAAGATGCACCCCCGGACGTCTACCGGTACCTCCTGACCCTCCGCAACCAGACTCGGAAGTTCCGGGAACTTGCCGAGGCCAACCTTGAGTCCAGTCAGGAAGAAATGAAACGCTGGTATGACCAGAACGCCTCGTCCATCGAGTTCGAGCCGGGCCAGCAGGTCTGGGTCATGTCCCCGGTTGAACCTTGTGCCCTCCAGGACAAATGGACGGGGCCCTTCAAAGTGGTGGAGCGCAAGAGCCCCGTCATTTACTTGGTGGACATGGATTCCCCCCGGAACCCCCTCCGGGTTCTGCACGCCAACAGACTCAAGCCTCACTTTGCCCGCACCGAACTGAGCCTACTGCTAGCTACCAATGAGGGAGCGGAAGACGACTCCGAGCCCCTACCAGATCTCCTGAGCTCCACCGAGAAGGACGGCTCCGTCGAAGGGGTCATGCTCTCCTCTACCCTGACCCCCGAACAGCACCAGGACTGCCGGAAGCTGCTGGGACAATTTGCAGACCTCTTCTCCCTCACTCCCGGAGTCATCCGGTGGTGTGTACATGATGTAGACACTGGGGACAGCCCACCTGTGCGACACCGGGCTTTTCGAGTTCCCGACCGAGTTCGGGCCTGCATTCAGTCCGAAGTGGCCAAGATGCTGGCTCTGGGGGTAGTCGAACTCTCAAACAGTCCCTGGGCCAGTCCCGTGGTCCTGGTCCCTAAAGCCGCCGCCCCCGGTGCACCCCCGGAGCTCAGGTTCTGTGTCGACTACCGGGGGCTGAATGCCGTCACCAGAACCGACGCCCATCCCATCCCCCGGGCGGATGAACTGATCGATCGCCGGGGGGCCGCCAGGTACCTCAGCACCTTCGACCTCACGGCTGGGTATTGGCAGATCGGCCTCACCCCTGGTGCCCAAGAGCGATCTGCCTTCTCGACCCCTGATGGCCACTACCATTTCACCGTGATGCCCTTTGGCATGAAAAACGCCCCGGCGACCTTCCAGAGACTCGTGAATAGAGTGCTGGCGGTGCTAGAAGAGTTCAGTGCCGCATATCTGGACGATATTGCAGTATACAGCCTCGACTGGGACGAACACCTGACGGCCCTCCGACGGGCCAGACTGACAATAAAAGCCAGCAAGTGCCAGGTAGGCCAAGGGTCTGTGACCTATCTGGGGCACCAAGTAGGGAGCGGCCAGGTGGCTCCCCTCCAGCCGAAGATTGACGCCATCCGGGCCTGGGAGCCCCCGGTCACCCAGACCGCAGTCCGAGCCTTCCTGGGGCTCACAGGATACTATCGGCGTTTCATAAAAAACTATGGAAGCATTGTGGGGCCCCTCACAGAACTAACCTCCAAGAGTCGCCCCCACAAGGTACACTGGACACCCGAGTGCCAAGCACTAAAGACTGCCATGTGCACCGCCCCTGTGCTCCAGGCCCCGACTACAGCCGAGAGTTTGTAGTCCAAACAGACGCCTCCAAGCACGGCATTGGGGCGGTCCTCTCACAGGGGAACCCTGCCGGAATTGACCTTCCCGTGGCCTTCATCAGTCGGCGCCTGCTAGCTAGGGAACAACGATGGAGCACCATTGAGAGGGAAGCCTTCGCCGTCGTGTGGGCCTTAAAGAAGCTCAGGCCCTACCTCTTCGGCACCCACTTCCGGGTGCAGACCGACCACCGGCCTCTGCGGTGGCTGATGCAGATGCGGGGCGAGAACCTGAAGCTACTGCGATGGTCCATCTCCCTCCAAGGAATGGACTTCACGGTGAGCATCGCCCTGGCAACGACCACGCCAATGCGGATGGCCTGTCCCAGTTTTTCCGCCTCGGCGAGGAGACCCCCCAAGAAGATGGGTGACTCTCCCCTGCCTTCAGCTGGGGGGGACGTGTGTTGGATCCGGCCCCATGGCGTGGTCCCAACCCTCCCCGCATGGCGGGCCCAGGACGACAACGGCCCTCCATCGGACCCCGGGCGCCCCTTGGCCCGACCTTACATGAACTACCAACGAGAGCAACCCCCCTGACACACCATCGCTCTCCTCCCCTGGAACATAGCGGACCCAGCACATCCCCAACCCTACCGGCCCGACTCCATCCTGGGCCCATCACGTTATGAGCACGAGGCCTCGCCGACTCCATCTTGGACCACCACGTCTCGAGCACGTGGCCTCCGCCCCGGCCAAGGCCCCCAGCGAAGCCCCAACATCGAGGCACCAAGATCCCCCCGGGTGGTAGAGTGGCCACTCAACAGATCCTAGAGGAGGGAAGTTTCGATGGCCCTCCTGTCGTCCTCGGACGCCTGGTATCGATCGCCCTCCGGCCTCCCTGGGCGCTGGCTCCACCCCCCTGCTGGGTGTCTGGACACCCCCATCCCGGCCCCTCTGACCCCCAGGCGAGAGGGTCCGGACATCAAAGGACTCCAGTCCTATATCTGGGCCAACCCCAGAGTAGCACGGGAGTTGTATCCTGGAGTCGAGAGCCCTGCTGACGCTGTCGCGGCTGACCCCGAGACGAACTCCTTTCCCTGAAACCTGCAACCATCCTTGGAGCCTGCTGGCGCTGCCGCGGTCCATCTTAGCCGAACCATCCTTGGAGCCTGCTGGCGCTGCCGCGGTCCATCTTAGCCGAACCATCTTTGGAGCCTGCTGGCGCTGCCGCGGTCCATCTTAGCCGAACCATCTTTGGAGCCTGCTGGCGCTGCCGCGGTCCATCTTAGCGGAACCATCTTTGGAGCCTGCTGGCGCTGCCGCGGCCCATCCTCGCCGTATCTACCTCAAGGCCTGCTGGCGCTGCCGCGGCCCCCTCTCCGTGAAGTTCATCTGTCGAGTCCGGCTGGTGCTGCCGCGGTTCGACCTCTCGGAACCCCCCGGCTCGAGGATTGAGAGCTGGGCGCAGGGTATCCCTACCTTCCTCAATACTAAGACTGTCCCGCTACCCTGTCCCTTGATTACGAGACTTTACAGATCCCTCGATCTGCCTGTACATATCCCTGAAGAGAAGCAACCTTTATTCCTGATAAAGCCTAAGAACTTATCCTCTTGTGTGGTGCCCATTTGTAGTGGTGTGATTACTCTGCTGTACGATCCTAGGAGCGGACCCTCACCCAGGAGGTCTCTCGCTAATGCTCGGCTACTTCTAGACGGAGGGTTGGGCCTAGGGGTGGTCAGTCAGACATCTTCTGCCTCCCCCGGGATCGCCTTTGCAACACTGCCCCAATGTCGAGTTATACTCTGATGTGGAAAGGATTCGAGGACAATATGGGCCCGATTCTGATACGGTGTGGAATGCTTCCCGACCAAATGGGTTTGGGAATGGTTTCCAGCTAAATCGAATCGGGAGAGTCCAACCAACCGAGTATGATGCGTCGGGATGCTTCCAGATATGATTTGGTTGGACTCCCATTGACGTCAATGGGAGCCTATGTTCCTAACCTCATCTTAATCGGGCCCGAGGTGGGAATGCTTTCCTAATCGCATCGTAATAGGGCCCTCAATTGGTAAGACACGTTCCAGATCCGATTTGGACATAGCAAATGCCGTTAGGAGGCCTTCCTGACCACATCAGAATCAGGTCATAAGGTGGGATTGTATGTTACAGCTGTGGACAGCCTTTTGTAAAGCACTGCTGCCTACAATCTATGCTGTTTGCTGGAGCAGAGGTTGGGCCGCTCACTCTCTGAACAGGACTCCCATGACCTTTGGAAAGATCATGGCAGTGTACCTCAGGAGGTCAGGTTGAAATCAGTTATTTCAAGTTCCTACACCACTGGCACTGGACGCCGGAGTGAATCTATAAAGCACATATGGCAGTTGATTCCAAGTGCTGGAGGTGCTGACGGTGTGGCGCACTCGCCTGTGACATTTTGCATTTCCTGTGGACTGTACAGTACTTTGTGCTACTGGGCTCCGTTTGGGATAATTTGATGACAAACGAAGGGGTGGCACCGCAATTCATGGCCCCTCAGACCTTGCTTCACAAAATGTCAATATTCCATGATTTAACTCCCCATGGTAAGAGTAAGCTGGCTACGGCCTTCGTAGTGGGAGTTGGTTTTTTTGGGGGGCGACCATGGGGCCTGGCACCCTGACTTTTCTCTCCTGTTTCCATGTCCCTTCCCCTCCTGATCCCCCTCGTCCTCCTTCCCTGATCTTCTGCGGGATCTTCTAGGACGCATCACCTCTATCTGGAGATGGTATTTTATTTATCGTTTTTCCTGTTATCAATGTCGTCTCACCAGTTCTAGTTTACACAGTATCTTGGACTCTGCTGAATTGATAAACTTCAATCCCTGTTAAATGCTCATTGTGTATGAAAAGTCAATAAAAAAATTAGATATTTAAAAAAGACACAGGGAGTGGTGTCACTTAACATTTGACTTTGACAATTCCAAAGGAAGAGACATTACTGAATTTATAGACATAATCAGAACAAATGTAAAGTGATAAAATTAACAACCAAGTCTCACTAAAATTGACATTCAATTTAACATTTCACTGAACTGTTTGCAATACTCATGGTGAAATATAAGTTTTGCCACTAAAATGTGGGACGGAGGGTCTGCTCTGTGCCGAATAGTCACGCGTGAAGTTCTAGTTAATCCCCATATTTTGGAAGAATGAGCCAGGTTTGAGTGACACTTCAGACCGACCTCCAAATGTGTGAGTGTCACTCGTGATGAGTGAGGTTTGAGGGCTCTGATGTATGCACGTCCGAACTAATGTTGCTGTCGAGGCATTCAAGACTGCTTGCATGACAATTCTACAAAGAGTTGACGCACTCACTAATCAATGGTGTATTGATGACTAGTGTACTATGATATAGGGGCCTATGTGAAGGAGAAGTAGAATATTTTTGAGTAGTGAAATGCCCCTCCCCTATTCTTCAGACCAGTAACACCCACTCATTTTTATGATACAATGCAAACTGTGTGAGAAATTTCTGGTTCATACTTGATATCTCTGTCTTAGGAATTAGTTGTTTCAAAGATAAATTGCTTTGTTTTTTGTCAGTGAATCTTTGTTGAGAGAGGATGGTGGTTACTGTAAACAAAACAACAAAGCCTGGAAGAGACCGGAATCTTAATAATTTAGAAGACAGTTGTGCTCTTAAACCAGAAACTCAAAACCTAATTAGAACCTACAATTCAGTCTTGTTCGAGGATATAAAACCGTATCAAATTTAAGGAATAAGCCACAGACACAGGAAAATTAAAAATAAGCTGCTCCTTCAATTGTCGCTTTGACACATGACCTTTGCCTCATTGTCACTGACCTGGTGTATAAAACTCCATGGTATTTACCTCTGTTTACTTTGCTATCTAGCACGTTGTGGATTTGAAAAACTGCAAATAAATTATTTAAAAGAATAAATAAGCTGCCCAGTTTAATTGCAAAACTGACCGAAATACTCATATATTCATTAAAATACCGATATATTCATTGAAATACAGATATGTTCATTGAAATATTGTATCATATGCATTCTATGTTACACTTAATGACAAGTGTTTCTTAAAGCATGGGCAAAGTCAACTGAGAACGATTATGAGTGGATATTGAAGGTTTTAAAATCAAATTGTGTGTCATGGAAATATCTAAACGCAACAGAATTAATAACACACACAGAAAGACTGGTGACAAAAAAGATGGATGCTAACCATTCTACACAGGCTGACTTTGTGATACATGACTATCAGGTATGGGAGTTTAGGCTATCATAGGGTATCTGGCAAAGGGTACTCCCACTATGCTCTCAATAGGATAGGTATTGTTAGGTAGGAGTAGAACAATAAAATCATATAACCACACAGTAATGTTATAATGGTTGAACCTGTTGCACGGATTGCGCTGGTAAAGCAGACCTGTGTGCTAGGATGACAGGACGTCAGAGTTTAGGGACTGAGTCACTCTACAATGTCAGTACCTGTCGGCCCAATCCTGCTAGCTCACAGTGCCTCGCTCACCTGAACTCCTAATCTTCGCAGAGTAACAGGTGATTTCGGCAACCTCAAACACGACCCTCTGTCCCCAAGGGCACTGTGGAAAAGGATTCCCCCTTTTGTTACTCACTCACTCATGCATGCCCATTAAAACTATTGTAGTCTATTATGAAGCAAATGTGCTATGTGCTAATTATAATAAGTACTATTAGTAATAAGTACTAATTATATATCTGTCTAGTATTACTCTTATTTTGTGAGGATAGCGATATATTTATGATCTCTGGGATTGGTCTAAGCCCTCAAACCTGGTGTATGTAGTAAAGTGGTCTGCATGATGAGTGTAAACTTAGTTTACGCAGGGTTGCATGTCAGGCACTGCTGTCATTCCAGAAGAGTCCTCTTTGACGGAATTCTCCTCTCTGCATCCAAGGGGACGGAACAACATTTATAGGGTAAAACTATTGTGCTGGAGATACCAACATGTTATGGCTAAATATCAGGCGCTGTTGCTAAACAAGCAAAGAAAACAGTATACCAAGTTATGTATTCTAGACGACCTTGTACAAAATGTGCAGATGAAATCCCACAAAGAGTCCCTGAATAACAAACATGGGAACTCGTTGACAAGAGGCCAGTCAACCAGCCCTTGGAGAATGCTTGGGGACCAGGGCCACAACAGCTGGCAATTAGCTGCAGGCCAGCAACATCCAGGCAAAATCCACCAAGTGATAGTCCGCTTCCTAGAGCACAACAAGCCCCAGAACACCACAAGTCAGCAGATAATCCAGTTGCAGCCCTCGCCCCAATAGTTCTTCTTGTTGATGTCCTATCATCGAACCTGCGTAGTATGTTTCCAATCCCCAAAGCGTCTTTAACTCCTACAGGCAGAGTCCCAGTGGTTATACCCACAATGACCTATGAAGATGAGATCAGCTCAAAAGGCCACCTTTAAAATGCACAGGCCCTCTCTAAATGTTGTCATGTCGGACACCCTACCCTGGCAGGTTTGATCAGTATCTTTAGTGTGGCCACAACCCTGCCACTTGGAATGCAGGTGCAAATTCCACCCCCTCTTAACCAACACAGGAAGGCCACTCCGAGTGAGAGGTCTACAGTATACCTTGAGCCCCTAGTTTATAGCTGTCTTATCAGAAAATGCACAGATGTAGCCATTAATCAATCAATCAGAACATTTGTAAAGCACGCTACTTACCCATGAGGGTCTCAAGGCGCTGGGGGGATGGCGGGGGAGCCGCTACTGCTCAAATAGCCAGGTCTTGAGGAGTCTTCTGAAGGTTAGCAGGTCCTTGGTCTGCCGTAGAAAGATGGGAGGGTGTTCCAGGTCTTTGGCGGCAAGGTGGGAGAACAATCTGCCGCCGGAGTTCGCTCTTCGGATGCGGGGGACTGTAGCGAGGGCGAGGTCAGCAGAGCGGAGCTGGCGATTAGGGGTGTAGAAGCTGAGTCGTTTGTTGAGGTATGCTGGTCCGGTGTTGTGGAGTGCCTTGTGTGCGTGGGTGAGGAGTTTGAAGGTGATGTGGCTGCGGCGAGGGATGTTGAGGATGAGGCGTGCATAGGCGTTCTGTATGCGTTGCAGTCGTTTCAGGAGTTTGGCTAAGGCTCCTGGGTAGAGGGCGTTTCTGTCGTCCAGTTTACTGCTGACGAGGGCCTGGGTGACCGTTCTTCTTGTTTCGGTGGGGATCCACCTGTAGAGCTTGCGGATCAAGCGGAGGGTGTTGACCTGTTTAGTCATGGAGAGAGTGGAGTTGAGGATAAACCCTAGGTTGCGTGCATGGTCGGTAGGTGTTGGAGCTGTTCCGAATGTGTTCCGGCACTAGGAGTTGTCCCAGGCCAAGGGGGTGGATCCGAGGATGAGGACTTCCGTCTTGTCCGAGTTTAGTTTTAGTCGGCTGTTCTTCATCCATTCGGCGACGTCTTTTATGCCTTTGTGGAGGTTGGTTTTGGCAGTGAGGTGGTCTTTGGTGGGGGAGAGAATCAGCTGGGTGTCGTTGGCGTATGAGATGATGTTGAGGTTATGTATACGGGCGACGTGAGCGAGCGGTGCAATGTAGATGTTGAACAATGTCGGGCTGAGGGATGAGCCCTGGGGTACGCTGCAGATGATCTTGGTGGCTTCGGAGCGGAAAGGGGGAGGCAGACACTCTGGGTCCTGCCAGAGAGGAATGAGGTAGTCCAGAGCCAAGGCTCGGATTCCAACGTCGTGGATGCGTGTGCGTAGAGTGCGGTGGCAGACGGTGTCGAAGGTGGCTGATAGGTCCAGGAGGATGAGGGCTGCGGTTTCTCAGTTGTCCAGCATGGCGCTGATGTCATCGGTGGCGGCGATGAGGGCAGTTTTGGTGCTGTGGTTGCTGCGGAGCACGGACTGGGATGGGTCCAGGATGCTGTTCTCCTCGAGGTAACGGGTCATTTGTTTGTTGATGGTCTTCTCAATGACCTTTGCCGAGAACGGGAGCAGGGAGATGGGCCGGAAGTTTTTGAGATCCTTGGGGTCAGCCTTGGGTTTTTTGAGTGGGCCTTGATCTCGGCGTGCTTCCAGCTCTCCGGGAAGGTTGCTGTCTCGAAGGAGATGTTGATGGCTTTCCGGAGATGGGGTGTGATGGTGGTGCTGGCTTTGTTGTAGATGTGGTGTGGGCATGGGTCTGACGGAGATCCGGAGTGAATGGTGTTCATGATTTTGATGGTATCGTTATGTTATGTTGGTCCAGGAGAGCAGGGGGTCGGTGCGGATGGTGGCTGTGGGGACGGAGGTTTCAGTGGTTGTCAGGGCGGTCATGACGTTGAAGTTGTCGTGGATGTCTACGATCTTGCGATGGAAAAAGGTGGAAAGGGAGTTGCACAGGTCTTGCGAAGGTGGGATGTCGTTGGTGTTGGAGCTGGGGTTGGAGAGTTCCTTCAGAATGTAGTAGAGCTCTTTGTTGTTGTGTGCATTGTTGTCTAGGTGGTCTTTAAAAGAGGCTCTTTTGGCGGATCTGATGAGTTGAAGGTGTCTGTGGGTGGCGTTCCCGTGAGCTACGTGGCTGTCCGGTGTCTGTTTGTGGTGCCATTTCTTCTCTAGCTTACGGCAAGTTTGCTTGGAGGCCGAGAGGTCTTCAATGAAGCAGTTGGATTTCTTGCTGGTGTGTCTGTTGGAGGGTTTCTTGATCGGGGCGAGGGTGTTGGCTCAGTCGTCGATCCATTGTCTGAGGTTGACAGGGGGTCGGCGGGTGGGCTCGGGTGAGAATGGTGGTCTTCGGTGACTTTGCTCCAGCAGCGGAGGGGGATCTGTGGGGTGCGGTGGTGCGTGGTGGGTTTCCGTAAGGTGAAGTGGATGCAACGATGGTCGGTCCAGTGGAGTTTGGTGGTGTGGTTAAAGGAGACGTGGGAGCTTGTGGAGAAGATGGAGTCAAGCGTGTGGCTGGCGCAGTGGGTGGGTGTGGTGACAAGTTGTCTGAGTCGAGGTTGGCGAGGTTGTTGATCAGGGTGGTGGAGTTGCAGTTGTTGTTGTTCTCGAGGTGCAAGTTCAGGTCCCCAAGAAGAATGTAGTCTGTGGAAGTGAGGTCGTGTGTACTGACGAAGTCGGTAATGGAGTCGCTGAACTGTGGTCGGGGTCCGGGGTGTCTGTAGAAGAGTGTTCCCCTGAGGGTGGTGTTTGAATCGGTGTGGATCTGGCAGTCCAGGTGTTCGGCGGTGCTGAGGGTGTCGTCGGTGTTGGTCGAGACTCTGAGAGTGTTCCTGTGGACGATGGTGATTCCTCCTCCTACTACGTTGGCGCGGTCCCTGTGGGTAATTTTGTAGCTGTCCGGGATGGCTATGGTGATGTCGGGTGCCGAGGAGGGGATCAGCCAGGTCTCCGTCAGGAAGGCGATGTCTGGGGAGGTTGAGTCGAGTAGGTCCCAGAGTTCAACGGAGTGTCTGCGGGCAGAGCAGGTGTTGAGACGAATGCATCTGAGGTGGTTGCGTTCTTTCCCGGTGGGTGACTTGGTGGATTGGATGCTGGTGAAGCTGCAGTTCCGGCAGGAGAAGGGTTATTGGGTGCGCTTCAGGGCGGCCAGGAAGCAGGTGGGAGATCGTCCCGTGTTGAGTGCGAGGAAGGTGATGGCATCGTAGCGGAGACGGGCGTCGTGGGGTTCGGGGGGTCCAGGGGTTCTGGCACTGCGCATGGTCCAGGTGTGGACGGGCGCAGACCGGCTTGCCTTAAGAAGAGAAGGTGGGAGGGAGGAGCAGCTAGGAGGAGGGAGTAGACAAATGGGTGGCGGGGGTGGGGCCGCAGGGGGCACAGCGGCAGGACAAATGGGTCAGGAATGGCGAGGGAATGGAATGCAAAGAAGGCACAGAATCTAATTAAATGATAAAAACATAGGCAATACAGTACAAGCAGGGGGGATAGGGCCGCAGGGGGCACTGCGGCTAGAAAGACGAGGACAGGAGCGGCGAGGGGACGGAGGCAAAAGAGGGCACAGAATTAACAGTGCAAAACCGAAGGAGAAGAAAAACAAACAGTTTAAACAAAAACAATCAGTACAGTGGAAAAACGAACAGTTAAAAAAACCAAGCAAAACAGTGCAAGAAGACCTACGGCCAGCCACTGGCCACCAGGGATGAGGTGCAGGTGGGTAGCCTCCGGGTGGAGGAGGGCCTCGAACTAGCGGCAGCGGCAGCAGCAGCGAGTAGGGAAACACAGACACTACAGGTGGTGGTGTTGCTGCGTGGGGAGCAACCTGCCTGGAGCAAGGTCAAGGGTCAAGCCATCCCCCCAGCAGCCAGCTGTGAATTGGAGACAGGTGGATAGGCATACAGAGCCATGAGTACAGACATTCCCACTTTCCCAAAGTGGTATTTCCACAATCATAATGTCGACTTCACTTGCACCACTGGAGCAGGTTCGCCATTATGAACTCATCGATATCAAACACTATACTGACACTCTTCTGCATGCAGGAAATCCAGCTCAACAGCCTTTCCACAGATCCCTCAGGCCAATCCAATATGAGGAGCAGGCCCTACTGTACCAAACACACTACTTGGTGCCATTTACAACCAGTGTATATAGTGCACACACTACCTCTTCTCGATACCGCACATTGCCCCCAAGGAGTACTCCAATATAGCAAAAGACATGCAGAACATTGGCAAGTGTCTTCTTAAATGCCACGCCTAGTAACAGTAACCTGCACACACAGGCCCCTTTATGGCAAATCCGTGGCACATTTAAAGAACTACCTCTGTGGGTGGCACAACCAGTTCTGCTGGCCCATGCAGGAGGTGCACTAGGTATATGTCTTACCGCTAGACAGGGTATTTACAACTAACTCAATTTAGCCAATCATGCATACCCTAATCACCAGTATGTATATGACAAGCACGTCACTTTGGCACTGATTGGCAGTATAAAAAGCGGTCAAAGTCCTTAGGCTATTACATATATCAGAAGAAAACCAGGAGGGACGAAAGCAAGAAAAAGGGAAAGCACACTAGAAAGGGACATCTCCAACTGAATTTATTAGGATTGGTATGTTTGATACAAAGGTAGCACAGATCTGTGCAGTGTGTGCGTAAACACATTTATAAAAGAGGACGGTTTGAACCTGGGACCTCTTAACTATCTCACTAGAGCCGAAAATACATTGATCCCTCCCTTTGGTTCATTTACACCATTCGGTGATTGGGATTAAATCCCAGATCCATAGCTATAAACTTGGTTCAAGTATTGGTACCACTAAACAGCACATTACACCTATAACTCTGGAAGACTCACACTCACGTCACACTTAAGTCACATGTTTAGCTCCGAACATATAATTAAACTTTTGGCAAACTATAAAAAATACTCATTAAATTTTTTTTCCTGGCTATCTTTCAGAACTCTTGTTACCTCCTGTTCAAATTTCTTTCTTTCATATTTTGGCGGATATCTATTAATTACTTTACTCCACCCTTCATGTTTTTTCTCACAGTATCACTTTTATTTCTCTTCTCTTGCCTTGGGGTCTTGTGGGCAGTCCATATTTGGAAGTCGTGCTGAAAATTCACTCAAACCTGCCTAATTCTTCTTGGGAGAGGAATTGGCATAACGGCTAGGGCGCTCAACCTCGGACCTGCGGATCTGGGTTCGAGTCTCAGTAACAACGCCAAAACATCCTGTGATTCTGGGCAAATCACTTAATCTCCCCGTGCCTAACAAAAATGAATGTGTGTCCACATGTAACGTAACTGGTGCTATGTAAAGTGCTCTGATACCTGATTCAAGTCAAGTTCGCTCTATATAAAACTCTGAAGAAAAAAAACTGTGGGGGAAGAATTAGAGCTTTACATGTGACTCTGCTCAGAAACCTGCTGTGTACCGAGTAGTACCTGAATATTCTGCACAGAGCAGACCCTTTTACATCCAGTGATCCTAAAGGTTTCTGTACAGAGAGGAGAGGCCAATAAGAGTGACTGACAGTCGCCAATATCTGCTAGGACAGACACACTTCAAAAGGAAACACTGTTGACGCGCCTCAAACACACACACAGCCTGCAAAGACAACTCTACCCTGTTCACATGCACACACACATCCAACCTGCAGAGGTACATAAAAGAGATATGTGGGTGCGTGGCTAAGCTGCGAAGCACGATGGCCGCAGCTTAGTGGAGCTCGCAACTCCCTATCATCCCCCGTCTATCCGATACATTTATCCGCAGCTCAAAAGTATAGTCAGTGGATGGGAAGGTGTCTGGTGCAAGATCCTGAGGTGGCGGACCCCAAACATCGATCAGAGGCAGAGAGACAGACGTGTCTGCAGTGAGGCCTAGGCGGTACGGGGAAGCCTGGCCTCGCGTGGTGGTAAAGGTAGTGAGCGAGTTTCTTCCCTGTGGCTCCACCACAGAGAATCATTGACCTGGAGGAGTCCGGTGTACATCTCAGCAGCGACCGCCCGGAGCATCTATCTGAGGTCCGAAGCAGGCGTCACATCGACTGAGGCCTGAACGGAGTGCGAACGCCGGGGTGTCGGGAGGAGGCACAGACAGTAAATAGCTCCAGATTCCCCAGTGATCAGACCCGTGACTGACACCGCAAGACTAATGCCCCAAGGACCGGAGGCTGTCCGGAGTTTCCCCCTCCCCCTTCCTCGGGCTGAAGACAGTAGCGATGTGTGCCAGGTACGAGAGGGCGACACATCGCGACGGAGGCCTGCGGGCGAAGCGAGAGCCAGGATTACACATAGTGACAGAGGTGGAGTGGGGGCGCCCTCACTTGGCCCTCGGTCTCGTGGCAGCCACGTCGGCCATGCCGCCAGGCTGAAAGCTTTATCTACCCAAAGTTATTGCCTCGTGCCTGCCCGAGGGTGCAGAGAACCAGGGGCCCCATCTAAAGAACAGTGACTTCAACGGAATCTGCTACCCCAATATAAAACCAAAAAAAAAAGGGCGCAATCAGGGCACTCAGCAATCGGGAGCAAGGCTACTCATCTAAGACACTCTTAAATGTGAGCCGGGTCACACGATACTCCCACTGGTGCGTGCCTACCAGTTTGTTTCCCCGATGCAGGGACCGGAACAGTGGTTGACCTATACCCCCCAGGGGGCACCGCCATTGTGGCCTGTCACCCGGTGTTTGCCGTTGACCCTTCAATGGGTGCAACTCAGTATAGCTTCTGTACTCTTGGCCCCCTTAAGTTGGGGCATTTGTGAGTACGGCCAGCAGCCAAACGGGCACAGGAGCCAGGTGCCGAAACCGCCAGCACCTAACCGATCTCCTTCTGTCTATGGGGCCCACCCCATGGAGATCACCGACGGGCCGGGGTGGGATGGCAGGGTGGTCACCACCGTCTGGAGTAAATCAGCACTGTTATCCTTGTCGTGATCCATCGCTGTTGTCCGATTTGATAATAGATGTTCATGGATTGCGCAAGGAGGGCGAAGAGAATTGCTATGGCTAGATCAACAGGGGCGGTTCTTGACTTTACCCAGAATCTGGGTGCCAAGCCCATGCAGGCCTTGTTGAATATTTATAAGGCCAAGAGAATTGCTATAGTGAAGTATGGCTCTGAAATTTGGGGCTATAATAACTGCACAGAGCTTCAAATTGTTGAAAATAAGTTTCTAAGAAGCCTGCTCTCCGTCCCCCAATCCACATCCTCGTATATAATTCATCAAGAGGTGGGTTTTGGCTATGTTTCTGATCTGATTAGTATGTCTCCCATACTCAAATGGATCTGATCTGGTCTAATCCTGATTGGGTGTTAAATAAAGAGATCATACGAGATTGCATGGCTTTAGATAGGGCAAGTAGTATACCATGGTTGAGACATTTGAAAAGCACAGCGGAGTGGTTAGGTCTACCAAACTTGTTGGACAGCCCAGAAAATATATGTGAAAAAGATCTTGTGTTGGCCAAGACCTCATTTCAGCACATAGCATCATGAGAAAGAGAGGCCTTGGAATTATTGAAACCCACTGTCCATGCTCACCAGCTCCTAAAAATGTCCTATTTTATGGAGCGTTACTTGGATACTGTTACCAAGTCCCAACATGGTTTTCTTTTGACGGGATTTAGGTTTAATTATTTAAAACAAATTCTGGCTGATCCTTTAGGCTGGACCAAGATAGAAGACCTGGGTCCTTGCTCATGCGATTGTTTTTTGAGGCAGGATACTATGCATTTTGTCTTATTCTGTGACTTTTATTTACCTATTCGCAGGCGTTATATAAAATGAAATGAAATGAAATGAAAATGGGATTTGTAAAGCGCTGCAGTTGCCCTGAGGCGTCCAGGCGCTGAAACTAAACAGAAAAAGCCCTCAGGAGGTTACTAATTACTGAAACAAAAAAGTTTTAAGCTGTTTTCGGAAGCTAGTTAGGTTGGGATTATCTCGCATCTGCAGAGGGAGGGTGTTCCACAGTTTAGACACGTGGTACGAGAACGAACGTTCTCCTGCTCTGGCTCTGAAGATTCTGGGGATTTTAGCTAGTGATGCGGTTAAAGAGCGAAGTGCCTTGTTGGGCAGATAGGGGGAAATGAGGGAGCAGTTGATTTCTGGACCTATTTTCCAGATGATCTGGTGGGCGATGCACAGAGCCTTAAACTTTACTCTGTCCCTAACAGGCAACCAGTGTAGAGTTCTGAGGCCGGTTTTTATTGAGGTCTTCCGTGGGACTCCCAGTAACGCACGAGCAGCACAATTTTGAATGCGCTGAAGTTTTTGTAAGGTGTAATCTGGTGCTCCGAGATAGAGGGCATTATTGAAGTCCAGACGGGACTGGACCAAGCCCTGTATGATTATTTGTCTGGCCTCAAATGGAAGAAGGGGAAGAATTTTTTTAATCACCCTAAGGAGGCCAAAACAGGTGGCCGGCACCTCAGTGGCCTGTGTGTTAAGGCTCAGCGACTTGTCGAGCCATACCCCCAGACTTTTGATGATATCTCTCGGGGGTGGAGCTGCACCCATGCTTGCGGGCCATATCAGCTCCAGAGTGGAAGGGGCCGCGGGGCCCAGGAGCATGAGCTCAGTTTTGTCGTCGTTGAGCTTCAGGCATGAGTTCATCATCCAGCTCTTTACATCCTCCAGGCAAGCCGCTAGATTGGGCGGTGATTGGAGGCCGCTTTTCTGTGCAAGGGAGACCACCAACTGGGTGTCGTCCGCATAGGAAATGATGTTAACACCTTGCGGACGAAAAATCCCGGCCAGTGGCCTCATGTATGCGTTGAAGAGCGTAGGGCTCAAGGATGAACCCTGCGGGACTCCACACCCCAAAGGCCTGCTTGATGACACGAACGTTCCGTCAAAGACCTGGAAGGTTCTGTCTGATAGAAAAGACTCGAACCAAACCAGGGCTTCTCCGGACACTCCTAGGTCGGCGAGGCGGTTCAACAGAATTTTATGATGTACCGTGTCAAACGCGGCACTAAGATCGAGGAGGATCACTGCCACTGACCCCCCCCGATCCAAGATCGGTCTCGCTTCCTCAGTTACGGCCAATAGAGCGGTCTCTGTCCCATGTTTTGGGCGAAAACCCGTCTGGGAGGCATCGAGGAGATGGTTTTCCTAGAGAAAATTTGTCAGAGTGGTATTGACGTGCTTCTCCAGGATCTTGGATACCCATGGGAGCAGAGAAATCGGGCGGTAGTTGCCTGGGTTAGCTGGGTCGAGGGAAGGTTTTTTTAGTAAGGCCCGCACCATTGCATGTTTCCAAGTTACTGGTACCATCCCACTCAGTATGGAAGAATTCAACAATTCCAGGAGGGTAGGGAGAATGGTTTTGCTGAGCATCCCCAGTGAACCCGGTGGAGCAGGGTCACATGGAGAGCCGGTTTTTACAAGTTGTGCCAGACTATCCAATGTTTCCAATTTCAACAGAGGAAGGGACTCCAGCTTATTGTCCCTGTCCAGAACTGAGTCCAAGCGTAGAGAGGGTGAATCCATCGATGGATTTGGAAAGGAGAGGTAGATTTTGTTCACTTTTTGAAAGAAGAAATCCACCAACTCATTGCATTTGGACGGTGAACTACTATTATCTGTGACAGGCGAGAAGGGTTTTATCAGGGAGTTTACTATGCGGTATATTTCTTTCGGCTTAGATTTAGCCGAGGTTATTTTATCGTTATAGTAAGCTGTTTGCGAGGTTTTTATGGCCGTTTTGTAGTTCCTAATAATTTCCCTGTAAGTAGCTTCATCAGCGGGATCGTAGGTCTTGCGCCATTTCCTCTCTTGTCTCCTATAGAGACGCTTTTGATTTCTAAGGTCTTCTGTGTACCACGGGGCTGATTTACTTTGCCTCTTTGACTTAGATGGGTACGAGGGGAGGACCAAATCAAGAGAGGTAGTCATCCACTCGTTATATTTAATGTTGTTTGCCATCGGGTCATGAGAGAGTATGGGTCTGGTGGTGTTGAGAGCCTTCATCCAGTTGTCGATAGGAAGTTTGGACCAATTTCGAGTTTTCCGCGATGTAAAAGAGGATGAGGGGGGTTTACTCGTGGTCCAGGTGAAGGCTATCAGGAAGTGGTCTGACCAGGTGAGACTACTAATGGTACCCACTTTGAGCTGGTCGCTGTTACTAAAGATTGGGTCCAAAAGATGACCTTTTTCATGCGTGGCAGAGGGGACTAATTGCTCCAGTTGAATGGCAGCCAGGTTTGACATCATTTCTAGTGCCGTGGAGTCCAACAGGTTGTCAAAATGTATGTTAAAATCTCCCAATAAGGTGAAGTTGGAGGGAGAGACAACCAGTTGGGATGCCACCGATAGAAGAGATGTGTTAAATTGTCCGATGGAGCCAGGGGGCCGGTAGATGAGAATATATGCTTCTGGTTTTAAAAAAGAAAGGTTTTTTGCAGGCGGGACCAGCTCTTTTATACCTGCAATTGCTGAGCAATCCTTGGGAAACTTTCAGTATTGCTAGCTTTTTAGTAGCAGCAGTTAGAGCAAGGAAAAGAAGGAAGTAGCGACTGAAACAGGTTTATGTGTCCGGATTCTGTTCTGTATTTTTTGCCCTATTGCACATAAAATGTTTTTATATTGTCTGTATTTTATAGTGATATTTGCATATTAGGAACTGTGAAGATGTTATATTTATGGATGATTTATGCCATAATTCTATTTAATCTTGTAATGTGATGAGTATTTTTAAAACACTTTTATGGTTTTTAATAATAACAGAATAAAGTAATTTTGACTGACTGACCATTGCTGTTGTCACACCCGGGACAAGGTATAGCAGTGCATTGTTGTCAACTAGGAGCAATAAACCTGTGCAGCAGAATAGATTGGAGATACACATTCCCCAAAGCATGTGTGCCTGACCCCTCTCCTACGGGCAAGGGTGGGGGGGCACAAAGAGAAGTAGCTCCGGAACCTACGCTCAAAGACGTCCTAGAAGTGATCGCCAGAATCAAGACTTCACAGAACGCCATTACCGTGGAGGTCAATTTGCTCAGCACGGATATGAATAAACATAGTGAATGAGTCAAAGAAGTTGCACTCACTCCCGTGAGCCTAGTGGAAGATACCTTCCAACTACAATCAGATGTCAAAGACCTGCAAACGTTCTGGAAATTCATAGAAACCAAGCTGTATGATTATGAAGGATGCCTGCGGCGCAACAACGTGCAAATCTTAGGTGTCCCGGAAAAATCAGAGGGGCAGGCCACGGATCTCTTCGTGGAATAACTCATCCTTAAACAGATGTAGCCCAAGGGGCTCGTAAAATTTGTCATCATCGAGAGGGCCCATACAGTCCCCGGGAGCTGGCCGAAGCCCGGGGCCACCCCTCGTCCGGTCCTGGCCAGGGTCCTCAACTTCCGAGACGTTATACTTCAGCATGCCAGGGCGAGGCCACCCTTGAAATACGAAAACGCGGACATAGCCTTCTTCCTGGACTTCACCCAGCTAGTCCAGAGGCAAAGACGCTCCTTTCTGGGGATCAAAAGGATGGCGAGAGACAAAGGTTACAAGTATGCCATGCTGTTCCCAGCCAGGCTTCGTGTGGAGGCGGACGGCAGGGCCTGCTATTTCGAACACCTAGAATCGGCGGCGGAATGGTTGGAGTGTCGCTGATTGGTGATCCATATGATTCTGGGGTAATACAGATGGGGGGTACGGGTGTGAATAGAGGACGGGGGAGACGTAGATGTTGGCCTATGTGCTAATTTGATCAAGATGGAGGGTTGGAACTAGCGCAGGGGCTCACCAGCATATATACCTGTAAGTTATGAACCTTTCTCAAGCATAACATTGAGTGGCATTTTGATTCACATGTAAGGGATTACACGATTGTATTCATTGTGATGGGGGGCACCACATACCCCACTTTTCTAGCTTAATTACCTTGTGGCGCGACAGGCACTCTGCAAGTTGGATCATGGGCAGTTTGAAGCCCAGAGTGCCGGGACACAGGGTGGGTGACGGTTAGGAGGGAATGTTAATGTTAAGTTTTGAAACATATGCAAGATTTTTTCGATCGACTACATCAAGTTTTAATGCAGTGTAGGAGAGATTTAATCACATAAATTCAGATGAGTATGCAGTGGGATGTAGGGGTTAGAGTCCTCAGCTGGAAGGTCAATGGGCTTGGCAACAAGATCAAGCGTAGTATGGTCCATCAGTATATCAAAAGACAGGCCCCAGACGTTATCCTTTTACAGGAAACACATCTGATTGGGAACACATGCCAGGCAATGAATAGCGGAGGATATACATTAGTGGCGCACGCAGGCTTCACAACTGGGTCACGAGGAGTGGGCATCATAGTCAAAAACGTGTTCCCCTTCACTGCACAATCCACATGGTCCAATAATCGGGGTAGATATGTAGGATTTTCGGGTCTGTGGGAAGGTAGGACTGTCACATTTGTCTCAGTGTATGTTCCCCCTGGCCTTCAGAGTGATGCACTTAAGGATCTGGGTGGAGTACTTTTGTCATTCCCGAAAGGCCTCCTTATGATGGGAGGAGATTTTAACGCAGTGGTGTCCTGAGCACTGGACCATCACCCCCCTCGGGACAATAGACCCACACAGCGTTGGCTGCCTGTTTTCCTTGAGGCCATGGGATTGGTGGATGGATGGAGGACGCATAACCCAGATAGGGCTCAATACACCTTCTTGTCAGGTACCCATCGTAGTCTGTCCCGTATTGACTACATCCTAGTCTCAGCGACACAGGCGCTCAATATTCGGGAGATCCGCCATTTAGGCAGAGGTATCTCAGACCATTCACTGATCTGGATGCATGTGGTCCTGGGCCGAAAGAGTGCAGGGAGAATTGCTCCCATGAATCTGTGGTATTTACCAGATCACGATATTGGAAAGAAAATAACCCAACCCAGGCCACGGCCCACTACTTCAAAGAAAATGAGGGCACTGTAGAATCAGCCCGAACGCTATGGGAAGCCTATAAATCAGTTATGCGCGGGGAAGCCATATCCCTAATTGCGGGTAAAAAAAAAAGACAAACAAAAAGATTTGGTGAGGGTGGAAGACAAAGTTCATTAATTAGAGTTTGCAGTGACCCCTGAGAAGTTGCACCTCTTGAAGTTAAAACAATATGAGTTCTGAGGCATGGCAACGGATAGAGCTAGGGCGCAGGGAAGGGAAATGCAGAGCAGAATTTATGAACAAGGAGATAAGGCAGGGAAGTTGATTGCATGGCTAGATAGGAAGGGATGGGCTGTCCGTCTTGTACCTGAACTGAACGAAGATGGTACAGACGCAGTCACTGACCCGCAGCAAATAGCTGACCGGTTTGCAGAATATTATCAGACGGTATACAGTACGAAAGGGCAGTACATGGAAGAAGAAAACAGTACCATTACTCCGTGATAACAAAGGTACATTGTCCCTAGAGGAAACATTTAAGAATTATTCATCATTTCTGATAATGTCATATACATTAACACTTGGTCTGCAAAGTCACAGGGATTGAATGCAGATATACCTGAATATATCAAAACAGTATATTTTTATTCCACTTGTAACATCATCAAATAGATATCTGGCAATAGAACATACTACCAACACAATCATATAATATTTGACGGTAGTATATATAAACAAGTTTCGCATTAGTTATGGATAATAACCGCTTCCGCTACCTTGGCATATTTATTACATTAAGCCCCACGCTCCGCTTCACCCACAACCTCCTACACCAATTCAGAGATTGACAAGAGATATCAAAACTTTGTTGGGCAAGGCTGTCCTTTTCAAAATGATGGCTCTGCCCAGTTTCCTTTACGCTCTCCGGAACTCTATGGATACAGTTCCCAAATCATATTTTAAAGCGATAGAGAATCTTCAAAGAGGTCTCTTATGGGACGGTAAGCCCTGGATTGCCCTAGTGTAACTCACCCTCAACTGGTACGATGGTAGCATCAGTCTCCCAGATATTAAAAAATATTATTGGGCAGCCCATCTAGCTGCTATAAATCAGGGGACCTGCGGTCTTCCGGACAACCCTAGGTAGGCTATGGATAGAAGGCCCCTCCCAGGAGGGGACTATAGTAGAGTACTCAATTCCAGGCCCCGTATATACCCCCTCACAGGTCCGACCGCACATTTAGTTCACATATAGCATGTGGTGAGCAAAAATCTGGGATGGGACCACAGATGCACACTGGCAACTGCCCTCTGGAATTCTGAAAAATTGGGCAACCTGTGGAAAACTAACGGGTTTGATAAAAGGGACCTTATTGGAATTTCCCAGATTAAAGACCTCTGGGTCAAAGATGAAATCCTTCCCTTTACCTCCCTCCAACAGCAATAAAGTCTGACGGACACTGAGCACTACAGGTATCTCCAAGTTCGGCATGCGCCTCCACGAGTGACTCACTAGTATGTCCCCCCTCCCAGAAGCCACCCCCTTAGAGGATAGATTACTTGATGGTCACCTTTTTTTTTTTTTTGCAGAGTTTTATATAGCGCGAACTAGACCCGAACCGAATCAGGTATCAGAGCGCTTTACATATTTTCCAGTTACGTTACATGAGGACACACTTTCATTTTAGGCACGGGGAGATTAAGTGATTTGCCCAGAATCACAGGAGGTTTTGGCGTCGTTACTGAGACTCGAACCCAGATCCCCAGGTCCGAGGTCGAGCGCCCTAGCCGTTAGGCCAACTCCTCTCCCTTCCCAAAAAAAAATCTCCCTGATCTACAAAAAACGAATTAACAATATGGAAGACCCCCCTCCAGTCCCTCAAGGAGAAATGGATGAGGGACGGCCTACAACTGGATGAGGAAGACTGGCGAGCGGCGGTCTCCTCCCCGAGGGAGGTGGCGGTCCAGGCAAAGTTACGTTTAGTACAACTTAAAATTTTACACAGGGTCTACATCACTTGGCCGACGTTGGCCCATATGGACAGGACAGATAGTGGGGAGTGCAGACGTGAGTGTGGGGAGTTTGGCACCTTTATCCACATTATTTTGGAATGAGAACTCATACAAACTTACCGGCATGCCTTACATCGCACTCTTCGTGAGGTACTCATAATCAAGTTACAGCCGGAGGCACGCAGGTGCCTCCTCAACATTTGGGAACCGTCAGACCTCACCTCTTACACCAAGCAATGGGCAGCTCAGGCAGTAATGATCATTTGAAGAAACATTGCAGAAAATTGGGAGGCCCACCAACCGCCCACATTAGGAAAATGGAAGGAAGATTTAGACTGGTGCAGGTTCCGGGAAAAATCAGTCTATGTAGCCAGAGGGTGTCCCAAGAAATGGAACAGGGTGTGGGGGCCTTGGAACTCATATAGAGGAAATATCCGCACCCCACCGGCACCCATGGATGAAGACGAGACTCTTGTAACCCCCTAATGGTCATATATTGTTCATTATGACTTGATACTCTGTGACCCGAGTCGGAAACATGGAAGATGTAATGTCTCTTGCTCATGTGTCGATGTGATGTGTTGGGTCAATGATGTTTAATAAAAAGAATTATTAATTTAAAAAAACACAGACATGTACGTTTCACTGCTTGAAAGGCCTCCTACCTGGGAGACCCAAGGTCAGTGCACCCACAATCCCTGCAGCAGACACACAACCTCTGCAGCAGATAATGCTATAAGCCAACCTATGCCGCTGGAAACTATTGCAATGACTGGGGTTTTACCTAGACTGAGACATGAAAACAGGGGCAAAGGGGCATGGGGCAGCACAGAAGGTTTGATGTTCAACTGCCTGAGGGACATGCTTCTGACATAGGGGTACAGATGGGCAAGTCAACAAGCTAACAGTGAGAGCCGAGAAAAGAGTGTGCACAGATTTCTCATGGAGCGCTAAGATGCAGTGCAATGTGAACAGAATTTTCACAGTGCAGTAAGATGCAGTGCAGTGGCACAAATTTCTCAGTACAGTAAGATGCATTTTAGTGACACAGATTCCTTATAGTGCAGTAAAGTCCAGAGTGCACAGATCTGTCACAGTGCATTAAGATGCAGTGCAGCGTGCACAGATTCCTCACAGTGCAGTAAGATGCAGTGCAAAGATTTCTCATGGTGCAGTGAAATGCAGTGCAGTTTGCACATATTTCTCACAGTGCATTGAGATACAGTGCAGCATGCACAGATTCCTCACAGTGCAGTAAGATGCAGTGCACTGTACACATATTTCTCACAATGCATTAAGAAGCAGTGCAGTGCACAGATCCTCTCTTTAAAACAAATGATGACCACAAACACCCCCAGGGTAGGACGGAAATTCCCCCCCAGAGGTCCGTGGATAGAAGAGCCCGGATCTTGTAGGAGATTTCCTCCAGGATCATTCAGTCTATTTCTACAAACACAGCACAAGGTGCTGACAATCTCCTACCTGAGCAGAGACCTGTGCAGACATGTCCAGGCTCTCTCCTCCTCCTATGGCTGGGGTGGGGCAGGGGCAGGTGCAGATTTGGGGTCTGGGAGAGGTGGTGGGGGGGCTTCATTGAAGATGAAGATAACTGCACAGACAGACGGGGCGTCCTTCCTCCTCTGCAGCATGCTGGACACAGAGGGAGAGGCAGGAAATGACGTCAACATCTGCTGCTTGTACTGTCTCTGCCACCGCTGACCTGGAACAGGAAACCCTTCTCCCTTTCATACAATGTGCTCAGTCGATTCATCTCAGCAGGCGAGGCGCGCCCTCTGCTGGCCACTTAAAGAACCATCACATCCAGTCGAGTGAATATACACAAACAAGCATTTTGTGGCAGGAGATATCTGGGTGTTTAGAAGTCAAAGAAATGAATGCTTTTAAGATACACAAAGTCCTCGTCAGGGTCTCACCCTTGGTTGCTGCTGTAAAAAAGTATTTAAAGCTTGTCTTCATATGGCCATCTTCAAAACACTGATGCAGAGGACTACAGAGTATTTACAGAGATTGTCACGTGAAAGTGACAGTTTATATTTCATTGAATATATGAGAATACGTGTTAGTGGTGCAATTAAACTGATCAGCTTATTAAGTTTAACTTTTTATTTTTTGAAAATCATTATTTATCTGTTTTTTTCAAATGCACAGCATGGTACATAGCAAAGTAAATAGAGTAAAATACCATGCAATTTCATACACCAGACCAAATATAGTGTGACATAAGTCATATGTCAAAGGGAAAATTTAAAGAACTGATTTTTTTCTAATCTTTCTGTGTTTTTGGGTTATTTCTTATCATAGCCGCCAAGGTTTCAGATTGCTATGAGTCACATTTCAATGACTATGAGTGACACTTTCTGGCCAGCATAATTAAGCAAAGAAGAAGAGGAAAGCATATAAATATCAGAAATTACACCAATCTGAACAACAAGAAATTGAAACGTTAAGTGCTGCAAAGCACCAGAAATGGAAGGGCACCAACCTAGTGCCCTTGTAAAGTCAGAGGCACAACACTACTGTTAAATGCTGCAATTAGTTAAAATATTTAAAACACTCCTAAAACCATTTATAAGCAATAGCTGTTTTTTCCTTTTTTTACCGAGTTTTATTTAGCGCAAACTTGACCCGTTTTACATAGCACCAGTTGCGTTACTTGAGGACACATTCATCGTTTTGTTAGGCACGGGGAGATTAAGTGATTTGCCCAGAATCACAGGACTTTCAGTGTCATTGCCGAGACTCGAACCCGGTTCCCCAGATTTGAGGTTGACCGCCCTAGCCATTAATTTTCGCCATGCAAGCAATGGTGTAAAGCTATTTCTGTGATATTGACAGATGGAGCTAAATCTGTTTGTCTATTTCTGTATTAAAAATGCAGCAGAAATGGTGTAATTCATAAGTATATATGCGGAATGCTGTGATTTATGTCTCGAATCAGGAGGCACGCTGGACGAGAGAGGAGCTCTCTGAACTGGTGGATATCCCCAGCTTCAAAGTACTAGTGTTGCCAGGCAACAGCAACAATTCCAGGGGACCAGGCAGGTGGGAAATTGAAATAGGTACATGTTGCCACAGCTTCAGATACCTGTTGGGAGGATGGGCCGGTGTTCTACGAGCACAAAAAGACAGGGAGCTCAGAACAACGTTACACCCGCAGAAAAGCAATTAGTAATTCCAGCTTTCACCAGCATTAGTACACCCACTGGGCCCAAGGCTTTTTGCTGGCAATCAATCGAGGCAAAGGAGGAACTTCACTGGCCAGGCGGATTTCTCTGTCTCATGCTGGACCCGGGTCCAGTCTTGTAGAATGTGAGCGGCCCGACACAGATTTCCACTGCCACACCCATCATAATTATAGTGAGCTAACAGAGTCTAGGTCACAGCCTGGCAGGCTGCTATATTTCAAAACACACTCACTAGCAAAATAAAAATCTTTCATTACAGCTGCCACATGAACCGGCGCGCCACGGGGCACGACCTCAGTTTAGTTGCATGAGTATGGCCAGCCCTGCCGCATAACAAGCATCAGGCGTTAGACTAATGCATTTCAGTGTGTTGGTCCGCATCACCGCACTGAAATGTGAAGTCACTCATTATAGCGCCTCCTCAGCTGCTATAATGCACCATGGCTGAGTGGCAATGCATGTTGTGCGCTGTTCCCGTTAGGTTTCTGGGGCGTGTTTATGATCTGCTCCTCGCAGCTCTCTACTTTTTTACAATGTTTTGGGACTGGACACACCACGGGCCAATACGATGCCCCATCACTTGGCTACTTAGATACTTAAAATATCATTGTGAAGCCTTGAGACATTATAAAAAGTGGGTGGTGGGGGTGAGTCACGGGATCAGTTCTGCAGTGCTGCCGTCCCATGCTACCCACAGTGGTGCAAGTGCGTGGCATTTCAGGAATTGTTCACTGACACTTGTCAGTGTGTTGGGCAAATTAATGTTAGCGCAAGACCTCTATGCCGCTCACACCACAGCATTGTGGATGAGGATCGATTACCGGAAACAGAGTTGGCCACGCCTGACTTGCCATTTTGGTGAAGCTGGTCAGAATTGCCATATGCTCACCAGCCCAGCGGTATGGATTCCGTGAGTTACCATGTCACACACAGGCTGAGCCCACCAGAGCCAGCAAAAAAACTGATGCCAGTCCGAGTCAGCAGCCTGCCCCCTGCCAGAGTGAATACTGTCCCCGCAACACACACAAAGGAGTAGGAAAGGGGATAATAAAGGTTGGCACGCGTGTTGAAATCTAGTTTGTGAACTGAACATCATCTGCGCCATCTTGTCCATTTCCTCAGACTCACGCACAAATATGCACAGCAGCCATTTTAGGTGCCATGGCCTCTCTGCCTACTGCCGATAGCCAGCGCGTCTCACCCCCTCACTCCCCGGCCTCGCAAGCACACGCCCCCCCCCTTGACAGCCCCCGGTCTCTCCTGCTTGGGCCCTAAACGCACCTCCAGCGCGACCCTGCCTCCGAGCCACATCCCGTGCTGAACCCCCCACACTCTTTCATCTCATTCATAAAACAGGCCCTTTGATAACCTCTTCCTCCTTGCCCGATTGTTCGGCCTGATCCCAGGCCATCACTTAGCCCAACAGATGCAGTTTATTGCCCCTACAGTAGGACCTCGCCTCACTTCAAAGGAGCGGGGATTGATCAATGCCCTCACACCCCTAGACCCGACCGATTACCCACATTTCTGTTCCCAGCGGAATGTCCAGCTGCACGATAGCCATCATGCAGAGATTAGGGGTGGGGACTCCTACTGTAGATATGTGTGGGAACGGGTCTGAACCGGGGATTCCAAAGATGCCTTTTCCGTACTTCAAAGCAATACCACGGATGTCACAAATGTAATAAAGCCATAAAACTGTGTATAAGAGGCCAGACCTCAGAGATGCGATTAGAGCACCTCGAAACGATACCTCGTTGTCTGATCTGATGTGTTCTGCTCCGTCGGAAATAAACTCCTGTTTCCTGCCTTCCAGTCTCCAGCGCCTGCCTCTTTATTTGATAATCGTGAGTTGGGTGAGAAGCGGCTGACGCCGGGCAAACCTTGAAAGGGGTAATCGACCTGATCTGCCTGAACCCTTTGTTTAACAATTGGCGTCCCAAACGTGGGGCCCATCAGCGACACGTGGATCCAGTGGGAGAGGTCCTGACGACGGAGTGAACGACTGCAACGATCGGGAAGTGCACCTGCCCGATAGACCCTCGTCTGGCAGCCGATCATCCGAACTTCACTGGTTCCGAACAGACCTCTCTCGAGTGATCTACGGTCCTGACTGGGAACCATCAGGAGTGCCGCGACAGAAGATAGAGGACGATCGGGCGCTGGAATCGGAAGACAGGAAACTGTCCATGCGGTCCGGGTAAGGTCGTGTAACACGACAAACTGTGAAATATTTGATTGATTGATTGGAAAATACTAGTATTACTCTCCGAATTGTTGGTTCTCTTGGAGATTCTCTGTCTGCAAACGGAGAGGAATAGAAAGTATTCTCTCTTCCTTTGCAGGTAGTGAAGGGTAGGTAACGCAGGCTTTTGCCCCCGTTGTAATCCGTCGTGCCTATCTTTCTCCCCCACTGATTGATTGGTTGCCCGAACATTGTTTGTTCGAGGATTGCTTTCTCGAGAATTCTCTGTCTACAAACGGGGAAGGATAAAAGTATCCTGTCCTCCTTTGCAGATAGTGAAGAATAGGTAACGCAGGCTTTTGCCCCCGTTGTAACCCGTCATGCCTATTTCTTTCTCGCCACTGATTGTTTGATTGAACAGACATTGATTGTTCGATATTGGTTCTTTGGAGGTATTCTCTGCTTACAAATAACGTGGAATAGAGATATTCTGTCTAGTCTTTGTAAGCAGTGAAAGGGTAGGTAGCGCAGGCTTTTGCCCCCGTTGTAACCCGTCGCGCCTATTTTTTTCCTCATTTGATTGATTGATTGTTTGTCCGAACATTGACTGTTTGGAATTGGTTCTCTCTCTGGGTATTCCCTATTTGCGAATACTGTAGAATAGAAATATTCTGTCTAGTCTTCGCAAAGTAGTGAAGGATAGGTAGTGCAGACTTTTGTCCCCATTGTAACCCGTCATGCCTATCTTCTCCCCATTGTTCAGTAGTTGGTTCAGCCCAGACCGCTTATTAGAGGTGGATCATCCGGCTCCTCTGGAGGGCACCCCTAATAAGGATATGTTTTTAAAGTATGGACTAGTCGCCGTAGCTTATAGTAAGTTATGGCATAAATATACTAAAAAGGATCAGGAAAGTCAGTGGCCACTGATAGGATCCTTCGATGACGCAAAAATAAGCGTGCTGGAAACAGCCCTTTGTAACAATAAAACAATGCCCACTATGCTTGATAGTTTCGGCATGTGGCGCAAAGAAACAGAACAACGAAAGAAAAGAGAAGAAGCAAGAATAGGAAAAGAGTTACGAAAGGCAGCCCACCTGACCGCTAAGAAACTAGAAGAAGAAATAAAAGAAAGAAAGGAGGCCAGACAAAAGCAGGAATCTGAGTCGGCAGGCCAATGCCCTGTTAGGACCCCCTCTACACTCTACCCTGAGCTACCCTCCAAACAACGGGCGTACGATGAGTTACTGCTAGGTCCTCCGATCATCTACATGCCCCCCCCATATGCCCCCTCCCAACCTCTAGTACAGCACCTGCCAGCTCCGAGTGCAAATGAGAATGACCTTGGAGCTGGTACCCCAGCCCTCACGGCCTCCGCACCGACCGCATTAGTAACGACATCAGATGAGCTCGAGACTAGCAAGCAGCCACCAGCCAGACTGAATAGATTGAGCAAAGATGAGCGGGATGGAATTGACAAGATAGTAAAGACACTGGTAGAACGGAAGGAGAGCGAAGAATACACGATAGATATGCACAATTCATATGCCGGTAGTCACAGACGGCATTTCGTTTTACGGTTTAGCTACCACACTCTGAACGCATATGAGGATAGGTATCAGAATCAGGGCCCTGCTAAACTGACAGCTTTATATAGAAAAGTCAATGTTGGAGACGAGGCTGAGCATGACGTGACGGACCTCTTCATGCAAACGCTTGAGGTCTTCCGCCACCTCGCGGAACAGAAACCAAAAGTTAAGATTACAGTCCCTGACACGACTGGGTCCTCATCAGAAGTAGCCAACACTATGATGCCTATCAGAGAAGCCGCCCCCTACTGGGTTCCCCCGCGAGGTCAGGGAACAAACGACGATATCAACCACGCAGATGCAAAGGGGAGGGTTGTGTACAACTGGGTTTATCAACCATGGGATCGGTAAGATATTTTAACTTTTAGGCAAACCCTGCCCGATTTAAGAAAGAACCCGACAGCATTTTATACCGAACTAGGTACAGCCTTGGGTTCAACAATAATGACTCTAGCGGACATTGACTTGTTTTTCGGGTTATGTCTGCCGGCTGACGTGTGGAAGCAAATCCGGAAAACCGACCACACAGATCTGTTCGGACATACCTGGAATCAACTCAGTGAACTAGATAGACAGCGAGAGCCCGGAAAGAAACCTGTAAAAGACATACTGGAACTCCCGGACAAAATAGTTCAGAAGCTAAAGACATTGATCCCAGAGAAGAAGGTAGACTGGTCGATAGTCACGGCTTGCCGTCAGAAACCCCAGGAAGACGTATCAGAATACTTCTCCCGATTTGAGACGGTGTTCTCCGACTACAGTGGCCAAGACATGACCACTGCAACCGGACAACACCTATTCGTGCAAAACTACGTAAAGGGTCTATCGCAAGAGGTCTCCCAAAAGTTACAGACGAGCGAGAGTAGTTGGGGGGCCTCCAAACCTGCAGTTATCCTTCAGATGGCTCAGTACTACGAACACCAAAAGAACGAGAACGATAGGGCGACAGAGAAAAAGAAAAAGGACTTGAAAGAACGAGTGATGATTGCTCAATTGCAAGGAGTGACGACAGGAAGGGAACAGTATAGAGGAAACTACCAGTCGAATGCCCCTAGAAATCCACCCCCTAGAGACCGCACACCCACACCCGGCGCTCCACGAACAGACCTCGATGAGAACCAGTGTGCGTTTTGCAAAGGATTTGGCCATTGGAAGTCTCAATGTCCGGTTCTCCTGGAAATGATTAAAAATAAAGAGACGAGGGACATGACGAATGGCCCCAGGACTAGAGGGCAGGGACGAGGGCACACCCACGACACCAACAATGACAGACCTGGCAGACCGAACACGTTTGACCGTCCCCGGCAGAATCAGTGCCAACAGTCTGACTGCGACAATGCCCGCAACTTTGCATAGGACTGCCAAGGGCAAGGAAGGGATCCAGTCGAGCTCTATGTTGACCAGCAAGGTCCTTATGTCACCGCTAAGGTCCTAGGTACAAAGTCTCCATTCCTGGTAGACACTGGCGCGACACGTAGTGCGTTATCTAAACGACTGATTCCAAGGGCACCCTTGTCTGGCTCACACATAACATCAATAGGCTTTGATGGAACGCCCTCCACTAACCCCTTATCCGCACCGGTCTCCTTCGACTTGGACAGTAACCCCACTGGCACGACGTTTCTGCTTTCCCCCAATACCCCCGATGCCATTATGGGACTTGACTTACTGAAGCATTTCCGAGCTACTATCAGGTGTTCACAGGACGGAGTTCGAGTCATTCTGTACGATAACCCGACTCTGCTCAGACCTCATCCCGCACGACACATGTTCTCCATCTCTGACGCTGACGCATCCTTACTTGACTCTCTACCTCTGTATCTGTGGGCTAAAACTGACGCTGATGTAGGACGAATGATGATCGACCCCGTGCGCATAACTGTTCGCCAAGATGCGATACTCCCAAAACTCCCACAGTATCGGATATCGCCCGAAGGTGAGAAGGCATTGGTAATGATAATCCAGTCCCTGGTAGAGGCAGGAGTGGTAGAGGAAGTAGTCAGCAATATTTGCAACAGCCCTATCCTACCCATTGTGAAGAAGCAGGGCGAGGGAGATGAGAAAGCATACCGCTTCATCATCGACCTTCGAGAGGTCAACAAGGTAGTTGTACCTCAGTACCCTGTAGTCTCAGATATCGCCACCATTCTGACCCTGATTCCTTCCACAGCCACCACCTTCACTGTAATAGACCTCAAGAACGCTTTCTTCTCCATCCCCATCCACCCAGACAGCCGCTACCTTTTCGGCTTCACGTTAAAATCCCGCTCGTATAGATTTTGTAGAGCTCCCCAAAGTTACACTGAAAGTCCCAGCATCTATAGCCAGGCCCTCAAGAGACAGCTGTTCAGCTACCGGAGGGAGTGGTGTTGATACAGTACGTCGATGACATCCTTTTGGCGGCCGACACCACTCCACTTGCAGTCACAGCCACCATCCAACTCCTGCACTTCCTCACGGAAAATGGCCACAAGGTCTCCAAGAAGAAGTTGCAATTCTGCCAACCCCAGGTCACCTACCTAGGCCACCTCTTGTCCAAAGACGGGAGAAAGCTTACACCCGATCGAATTCAGGCCATTCTAGAAACCCCTGTCCCAAAGACCCAGAAACAAGTCCGCTCCCTGGTAGGCCTCACCTCCTTCTGCCGGTAGTGGATGCCAAATTTCAGCCTCATTGTAAAGCCACTACTTTCCCTACTAGCCAAAGATGTCCCCTTCCCACTCCCTTGGACCCCCGAATGCCAATCCTCCTTCAAAGAACTTCGAGACGCCCTTTGTTCTGCGCCAGTCCTAGGAACCCCCGATTACACCAAGCCCTTCTCTCTCTACACTCACGAAAGGGAGGGGTGCGCTTTGTCTGTCCTAACTCAAACTATTGGCCCCAAGCAACGACCATGTGCCTATTTCTCTGCCACCCTTGACCCCGTAGCGAGAGCCTTGCCTGCCTGCCTTCGAGCCGTAGCTGCCGCTGCTGTCTCTATCCGACAAAGTGAGGGGATCGTACTCTCGAATTCCCTCACGGTATTAGTGCCCCATGCTGTTGACACCCTCCTAAACCAGACTAAGACGCAACACCTGACTAGCGCATGACTGACCGGATACGAACTGACTCTGCTTGCACCCCACATCACGCTGAAAAGATGCACCACACTGAACCCAGCCACCTTGTTGCCCCTGCCCGAAAACGACCCAAATGTCCCCCCTATACATGACTGTGTGACCCTCACAGACGAACAGACTAGGAGTAGAGTTGACCTCCGAGACACCGCCTTCACAGACCCTGACGGAGAGCTATGGGTAGACGGCTCTTGCATAAAACTCCCCGATGGCACCACCTCAGCTGCCTATGCAGTTACCACAGCCCGAACTGTAGTTGAAACCGCCCGCATCACGCAACGATCCGCACAGGCGGCAGAACTGATTGCCCTCACACGAGCATGTATTATAGCGACAGGGACTACGGCAAACATTTACACGGACAGCCAGTACGCCTTCGGAGTGGTTCCCAATTTTGGACTCTTGTGGAGAGAAAGGGGATTCCTGACGTCCCACGGCACGCCCATCCTCCACGGAGATCTAGTCTCCGCCCTGATTGAAGCAGTTCTCCTCCCCAAACGATTAGCTGTAATCAAATGCCAGGCACACAGGAAGGTGACAGACTTAGTCGGACAGGGAAACGCGCTGGCCGACATCACCGCCCGAACCACAGCTGAGAATAGGACGACGACACGCATGTATGTGACCAGGTCACAAGCAGAAAAATGGACTGACGCTAGGGAAACGATTAGGGACATCCAGATGGCCAGCTCACCACACGAATTGACTGAATGGACACGGGTGGGAATGAAAGACGATGAAGGCTGCTGGCGGACAAAGGACACCAACAAATGGTTGTTACCCAATTCATACCTGATCCCCATACTGACTATGGCTCACTCCCCTGCACACATAGGATCTGCCCCCATGATCGAACTCATCTCCAAGGTCTGGCACAACGACAAAATCCCCGACTCAGCCAGACGCCTGGTCCAGCAATGCCTTATCTGCCTGCAACATAACCCTGGGAAAGGAACTGTGGTACCCCGGGGAGGGTTTGGGGTCCCCGACCATCCTTTTGAGGTCCTCCAGATGGACTACATACAACTAGAAAGATGCCAAAGCCTGAAGTATGTATTAGTCATTGTGTGTGCTTTCAGCAAATGGGTAGAAGCCTATCCAACCCGTGATAACACTGCCATGACCACTGCCAAGGTACTGCTGAAAGAGTTTTTCCCTCGCTACGGTCTTTGTCGAATTCTATGGAGCGACAACGGCCCCCACTTCATAGCTGAAGTTATCCAACTAATCTTGAAAGGGTTGGGTGTAAAACAGAGGTTTCATGCAGTCTTTCACCCCCAATCTGCTGGCTTAGTTGAGCGACACAACGCCACTCTGAAACTAAAACTGTCGAAGATAGTGGCCACCACAGGACTTAAATGGCCAGATGCCCTCCCACTGGCATTGCTATCGATGCGCTCCACTCCCACTAAGCACCATTTGACCCCCTACGAGGTTGTATTTGGGCGACCGATGAACCTCTGGACTGCCCCTAAACCGACCTCCATTCACGACGTCCCAGACGTCCTACTGTCTGATTACTTGTGCAAATTGACTAAAACATTGTCTGTCATTCATCAGCAGGTGCAGCAGGCCATCCCCGATGCTTCCAGGGGTCCGGGTCACGATATCCAACCGGGGGATTATGTGCTGATCCGAAATTTCCAACGGGCAAAGAGTCTGGAACCCCGGTGGACGGGCCCCTGGCAAGTACTGATCACCACCCGGACGGCTCTTCGAGTGGAGGGGAAACGACACTGGCTGCACGCACACCACTGTAAGAAGGTCTCCTCGACTCTGGCCACGACAGAAAACGTCAGCACCCAAGAAGAACTGCTGAACAAAGACCGGCCATCACTGAACTGTTATCCTGATACCGAGGCACTTGAACTTGCAAAAATCTCTGATCCCACTGTGCCATCCAGGGAAGGGTATTTCCTGCGTCGAAAGGAGGGAGCTTCGGCTAAGTAGACCACAGACTGAGTTGAATCTCAGAACGGTAGCCTAAACACAACCAAGGGTTACCCGGAGAGAAGCTAAACGAAGTCTGCGGTTCTGACCACTACCGAGCACCTCGAAGATGATGGAAGCGCCAGATAAGAAGATGATGGAAGCAACCGGAAATACCCACTACCGGAACCCAAAGACTGACAGTATACACAAATCGAAGACAATTGCCCTTTTCATTGTCCTCCTCTTTTGCCTCCTCCTCATGACTTCCTTCTGGATCGTGGAAGAGAACGCACCCGCTCATCAGATATTGCTGACCACTGCACAGCCAACCACTATGAAAGAGCATCACCTGATCTCCCTTTCGCCTCAGCTCAGAGAAAGGCGTAAGGAGTTCTGGAACAATTCCTTCGTGCAACTGTTGCACCAACACAACCTTGCCGCCAACACCACCAACTGCTGGATCTGCGGGTTGCTCCCGCATGCCACCGGACACTCCATCCCTTTCATCCCTTCCCCTTTCTCAGTTCACTGCTCCTGCCTTGCCTGGTTGATTCTCTTGCAAGAGAGCTACAAGGACAACGCCACTTCAGGTCAAACAGTGTCACACTTCTACCATGGGTTCTGGCTGAACAAAACCGGAAGAACATCTGCTCCCTTCTGTCCTTTGACCTCTGGTCCCTCCTTCCAGATGGACATCCCTGCCAAAGAACGAGTCGAAATGCAGGTTTTCCATAATCCAGTCAGACCCACCTTCTCCTACCTACGGAAACGAACTGCTGCCACACTGACTGTGGCCCTGTCTGTTATCAACGTCACGGGCCTCGTGTGCCTCGAAGGCCTGGGAACACAGCTGGTGGGCCACAGTTCCTGCCGCATCACCAGAACATTGGACTCAATTGATCCCCCCTCCTTTGTTGCTTCTCCGAATATGTACTTTGTTTGTGGCACCAAAGCTTACACTTGGCTTCCAAAAGGTTGGGGGGGTACTTGCTACATCGCCTTCATTCTCCCTCCAACGTACGTGGCCCCAGCAAACCATCACCGGCAGAAGCGCGCAAGAGACATTGAACAAGCCGACTCCACTGGAGCACAGTTCCTGGATGCAGTGAAGGGACTTGTTCCTCTGTGGGGCCCAATGGCAAACAGCCGCGCCATCCGACACCTGACCCAGGCAGTAGAAACGACCATGAACATCACGGCTGGCATCCTCACTAACAATACGGCCGAGCTTCAGGCAGTCCGCCTGGTGGCTCTTCAGAACCTCCTTGTTCTAGATGTGGTTCTAGCCGACCGTGGAGGAGCATGCCGCATCATCGGGTCCAGCTGTTGCACCTACGTGCCAGATAACTCGCCCTCAGTCTACAAAGCAATCGAGCACCTCCACAGACTTTCCTCAGAGGTTCACCAGGAGCAGGAAGGATGGTCACTTGGGAGCTGGTTCTGGGGTACTTTGAAGGACTGGGGATGGAGGTTGTTTACATTTATATTGATACCGGTCGTGGTACTGTGTGGGTGTTGCCTAGGTATTCAATGCTTGCCACGTTTGTGTTCACTCATTGCCAACTGCATGTGCCCTAAGACTTTGGACTTCGGAACTGAACATATGAGTCCCCTCTATGAAGTGGAAATACGTGGCCTTATGGGGATAGATCCGAATTGACAAGTTGGCGAGACATGTTAAAAGGGAGGACTGTTGAAATCTAGTTTGTGAACTGAACATCATCTGCGCCATCTTGTCCATTTCCTCAGACTCACGCACAAATATGCACAGCAGCCATTTTAGGTGCCATGGCCTCTCTGCCTACTGCCGATAGCCAGCGCGTCTCACCCCCTCACTCCCCGGCCTCGCAAGCACACACCCCCCCTTGACAGCCCCCGGTCTCTCCTGCTTGGGCCCTAAACGCACCTCCAGCGCGACCCTGCCTCCGAGCCACATCCCGTGCTGAACCCCCACACTCTTTCATCTCATTCATAAAACAGGCCCTTTGATAACCTCTTCCTCCTTGCCCGATTGTTCGGCCTGATCCCAGGCCATCACTTTGCCCAACAGATGCAGTTTATTGCCCCTACAGTAGGACCTCGCCTCACTTCAAAGGAGCGGGGATTGATCAATGCCCTCACACCCCTAGATCCGACCGATTACCCGCATTTCTGTTCCCAGCGGGATGTCCAGCTGCGCGATAGCCATCATGCTGAGATTAGGGGTGGGGACTCCTACTGTAGATATGTGTGGGAACGGGCCTGAACCGGGGATTCCAAAGATGCCTTTTCCGTACTTCAAAGCAATACCACGGATGTCACAAATGTAATAAAGCCATAAAACTGTGTATAAGAGGCCAGGCCTCAGAGATGCGATTTGAGCACCTCGAAACGATACCTCGTTGTCTGATCTGATGTGTTCTGCTCCGTCGGAAATAAACTCCTGTTTCCTGCCTTCCAGTCTCCAGCGCCTGCCTCTTTATTTGATAATCGTGAGTTGGGTGAGAAGCGGCTGACGCCGGGCAAACCTTGAAAGGGGTAATCGACCTGATCTGCCTGAACCCTTTGTTTAACACGCGCTCAGTGAGAAAAAACTGCCCTCACTCACAAAACGGTGACATGCTTCCTCATTGGGCTTGCTTACAAACAATCTTGTGTTCCATGATGCCCTTTTGCCTCATGAGCATCTATCTGGAAATAAAACTAAATAAAATATGAGAAATACAAACAACTGAACATGCTGCGTGGCTAAAGAAAAAGCTTGATGAATGAAAACGTAGGAGAGACACGAGTTAATGCGAACCTTAGGCGTAAGAACACAGAAGTACGATTAGATGTCAGAAATCCAATACAAACTTTACTACACACTACCTAGAGGAACACCACACCGTAAATGACCTATCCTGGACGGTGCTGGACTAACCCAGAATCAGACCATGTACAAGAGATAAAAAGAGATTACTCCTGAAGAGGGGACAGAAGTGGGTTTACCGATTAAAAAGCCATGTGTTGGGATTGAATGATGATATCCCTTGGAACACTCTGAATATATCAAGTTGACCACTATATAGACTCCAGTTTTGATTAGTGCCCCCCTTTCCCCATGAGTATCTATCTGTGAATAAAACTAAATAAAATATGAGAAATACAAACAACTGAACATGCTAGGCGGCAACAGAAAGAATTTGATGAAGTAAAACATAGGAGAGATACGAGTTAATGTGAACCTTAGGTGCAAGAAGGTTCCCTACCTTTTACATTACCTGTATATTGTATCGGTATAAACATGTATAGGAATTATCCCCTTGTAAGTTCGACTAATAAACTTAATTATACATCAGGTACTGTTTTTATAATTTATAACACTACGATGGGTGATCCCCAGCCAGAAATACCATTCCTCTTGAAACAAATCTGTATATTACATTCACGCTTCCAGCCAATCATAATTCATCGGCAACAAGCTGGGGGCATATATGTTTATACCGCCATGCAACCTTGAGGAATTGGCAAGCATTCAATAAAGTTATATTGAAAGCATAGATCTGAACATCGGATGCATGATGCCGTAAATGTCGAGATTCATGTGATTCCTACCTCCCCCACGTTGCCGGAACTTCTCCCGTCTTAGGGTAGGAGGAGGACAGCAACTCGCCACCTACACTGCAAGAGTTGGAGAATGTTCAGGAAGTGTACCCACCTTGACGAAGTAAGGAGCTAAGGGTGGGGTTCTGTGGGACGGAACATCTGTAAGATGTGGACAAAGATTACGGTACTGGGTGTGCAGTTACACCACCAAATTAAATACGTGATTGCTTACTTTAATTATGACTATATGTGGTGGTATACACATGTATATCATGAACTGGAGCATTTCCAATGTAATCTAGGAATTTTTTCAGCGGTCAAGACCCTTACTACTGTGTGAAATGACACTATGAGTTGCTTCCGAATTAATTTATTTTCCACATTTATACTGGGTGTGCAGTTACACCGACAAAGTATAAAAGTGATTGCTTACTTTAATTTTGACTATGTGTGGTGATATACACATTTATATTGTGAACTGGAGAATTTCCACTCTAATCCAGGCATTTTTTCAGAGTCATGAACCCTTGGAACTGTGTCAAATGGCACTATGAGTTGCTTCCAGATTTATTGATTTCCCCCATTTAAACATATCAAATAATCAAGCCTATTTATAACACCATTATTTATATGTTTTATCTCCTTATAGAGTTTGACTACAGAGGGTCCCTCCCAACCCCTCGCTAATTCTAGCGATTCGCATGGTGAAACTCAGTGTGTGAGATTTTCTTGCTCAGCCTTAGTGGGTGCATTTGATTGAAATGGATTTCGGTGATGGTAAAAGTGTTTCCTGAGTGTTATGTGGTATGGACACTGTTCCACGATGAATGTTTAGACCGATTTGGACGCGATGCTTGAAATATTATTCCTAGAGGGTACTGTGAGCTTTGAGGTGGTGCGTGGATGTGGTGCAAAGAGGGAAGAAGCACCCAGGGGTTTGGATTTTCCACTCCCTGATACTTTGTGGAGGATCAAATGAAATCTAGTAATAATTCTCTCCCCTCCGTGTGCTTTTCCCACAGATTATGAAGTGTGTGTGAAATAGGGAATCCCATGTTGGAAGTAATGCATTCAATAGATACCTAAGCCAGGATCAGAGGGTACTACGTTTTGGAATCTGGAGGGTCCGGATGAATGCCGGAGTGACCTGACAGTGTGGGCACGATTTAAATGGCAGAAACATGTAGACGCCTTGGCAGTAAGGAGGGGTGAAGGAATCTTAATCTTCTCCTGTCACCACCATATTTCATGTTTTAAAAACAAGCCACACGACCCAAGAATAAAGTTTCGAGTGGGTACACATGCAAGCTAGTTTTAACATTTACTAGCTGCTCTTTTCTTCAGTGTTCCCAAATTTGTATTGTTTTCCCCTCCCCTTTGCTCTACCCCAGGTGTTGGTTTGCTTAGGGGTGTAAGTAAGCAAGCCCAATGATGAAGCATGTTATAATTTTGTGAGTGAGGGCAGTTTTTTCTCACTCAGCATGTGCCACCTTTTATTATCCACGTTCCCTCTCCTTTGTGTGTGTTGCAGTCATAAATTGGGGAGGTCGGAGTAGGGATGTCACCCCTCCCCTCAGTTTGTGTTAAAGTGAGTGCTGTCACTATCGGAGTGTGTGCAGTGGCACATGACCATGAATCATGCAGGGTGGTGTTGGGTGAACCACAGGCCGGGAGTCCAGGACAAGTTGTTGTAGGCTGGCCATGCAGGGGGTCTGTCTGTTGCAGCAGGACCAGTTTTCCGTTGTAGAAGTAAGTACCTGGGAGCGAGCCAGCATTCATCCGTCTTCATATAAACTTGTGCCGTATCTGTTATTTACTTTTAAAAGACTATCCATACATAGCTACCAAGGTTTCAGGTTGCAATGTGTGACATTTTCATAATTTCAGTGTAATTATGAGAGACATTTCAATGACTACGAGTGACACTGTCTCTGTCACCACTGACCAGAGTCACCCGACGTCACTGGCGCGGCCAAAAACACTTCTGAAGAAGATAGATGAAAAACTAGCATTTGAACGTGGCATTTCTTGAGACCAGTTGTGAATAGCATTTATCCTCAGTGAAATGTTTGCTCTATGTTTCCTCCCATGTTCTACATTTGCATCACCTGGTATAATTCAGTCACAGCCTTACATCCAATGACCATCCTACAGGTGGGCTTAGTGGTGGGCTTTTAGTAGGGTATTTGTGACACATAAAATAAAGGCATTTTTTACTTAAAAAAACCATGAGTATCCCACCAGAATCAGGTCTGTTGATATGTATGTTTCTGTTCATTGGTCAGCGCATTCTGCCATGTTGACTTCCGTTATTTCGACCTTCCTTGAAGCATGCCAGGGTACTTGTGTGTCCTTCCACTGTTTGGGTTGTGGGATCTACTTTTCCCTGCTCCCTTGATGTCTGCTTACAAACACTTTTAGCCTCACAGGCATACTCTGTGTGAATGTATATAGTTACCAGAGGCTTTATTTCTCATTTTAATAATTCATTTTATAGTTTTCTTTTAATGATATTCATGTATATATTTTAAACTTGCCTTGTAACTATGCCCTTAACAGATGCACATCCAGACCGCATTCTTTAAATACTTTTCTCAACATGCTTTGTTTATTTCTTAATTTCAATCACACTTACACTTTACACTCTCCCTGTGAATGTATGTCACTAACAGATGCACATCCTGGATGCATACAGTTCTGTCAACCATTTAAAAACAATTTTAATATAATATATTTTTATAGACTTTAATTGCAACAGATTTTTACTTTTAAATATATATACATACACAGCTAACTAGACTTATAAAGATACATCTTACCCCAGCACCCATACTACCAACCTGACGTAAGAAAATAAAGAGCTATAATGCAGCCAGTGCTTGACACGTCAGAGCGTTTTTTTCTTCACTGTACTATTTGGTTTAGTTTTTCGTGAAATCGGTTTTTGCACACTTTCGAGACAACAGTGTTGCATAACAAAAGTGGTTTTCATAAACTGATAGATGGTTTCATTGGCTGCTATACGATAACTTACGTTTGTTTGACGGACTCAATATATTTTCAAAAGCTCACAAAGTATTGCAATCTGTTCTTTCATTATCTTTTCCTTTCATCATTTTAACTGACCTTACTGCTGCAAAGAACCTGAAATATAAGTTAAAGCATTAGTTAGAGGCTCCTACGGTGAGCGGGCCTGAGACAGCTTTATGAAACTGAATAGAACTAGAACTCAACTTGTTGTGCAGACAGTGACTGCAGAGCTCTGAGCTGTGTCACTTTCACAATTACTTTAGGGGCTCTCAGCTGTGAAGTTACTTTGTGTAGCTGGCTGCATACAGGGAAATGCAGAGCAGCCTCTCAGCTAAACTAACAGTTACGGGCTGATTGAAGACGTGCGCTTGGCGTCCTGTGCTGCAGGAGACAGTACTGGTTACAAAGCACGTTGAAGATGCAGTCCCTCCTCCTGCCCCAGCAGACAACAGGTCTCCTGGGATTTATAGTCCCTTTAGCAGGCAGCTGCAGTGGTTTGGCGTCCCGCGCTGCAGGACATAGTCCACGACTATATAGCGTTTAGAAGATGTGGCCCCTCCTCCTCCATCAGCAGACAAACAGTTCTCCTGGGACTAATAGTCCCTTTAGCAGGCAGTCTGTTGACAGTGCGCATGGCTCTTTGTTGACAATTAATGGTTGCCACAATGGGGTGCTCTCCTGACCAGGCCGAATGGGGCTTTACGGGTGGTCAGTCATAGCTCCGAACCTGTGCTTTCCTGTCTCCTCTGATTCCGTACTCTTGCATGGACACGTACAGACTGGGTTGTTACTACTTTGGCCTTTTACCATAGGAGAACAGAGCCACAGAAAGCACAGTCCTTAGAGACTGCCCTTCCTTAGGGGTGAAAGCCAGGCTAAGGTGTCAAGCACAGGAAATACATGCCTACTAAGAAACACTTGGCTTCGGGTCCAAGGGTTCCTTTGCTATCAGTCCACTCTCTCAAACTCAGTTGCCTTTTGCAGCACCTTTAGTACTACAGCTGCTTCCAGGCCTCCTCCCTGTCACGCTGGTTCTCTCTCTTCCTACAATGTAGGATACAGAGTTGGTATACATAACACCCTACCAAGTGTCTTTTCAGACACTGAAAGCCTCAATCTTATTAAATACAGCATTACTCCTCCACCCCTGTGATTTATAGTCATAATGCGGTCCTTGTTGTTCAGAAATAAAGACTTGATAATAATTATGTGTTTGTCGGAAGACTGAGGACGTTATCCTGACAATATATGCGTACATTAAATAAAGGTATACTTATCTACACTAATCGTAGGTTGAGACATTTTGCAATGATTAATGATAAACAATATAAGTTTGAGACTCTTACATTGATTCAGCACAAGAATTGTCAATTAAATTAACCTATAAGAAACAGGTGTAGGAAATATCCCCTTGTTAGGATTTCTCTTTTAGCAGAGTTAATATTTTTTCACTAGAAGTTAGGAGAAGGAATTCATTTTTAAGATTCAAAGACCTCTTTTTTTAATGAGATAAATTAACAAAAGGAAACTGTTCCGTTTAATAGAACTAGTATCCCTACTCTACAGACTTAGTGGATGTTTAGGGATCGAGCAAAATATATTATTGTTTAAGTCAATTGCTTTATGGAGAAATATTAAATATGAATGGCTATATATTTACCAGAGACAAATCCTGTGACATAACCTTTAGTGTCATATGGTACTGAGAAAATAATTAAATGAAATGTGCACAGGTTTAAAAGAATATCATTTAAGTGATCAATATAATCGTGTGGAAATGTACTATGAATGTATACTCTATATTTGCGAAGTCATTCTCATTTACAATTGTTTTGATATCTTGAATGGTTTTCATGTTCTCTTTTTGAGTGATAATTGACATCTTAATTATAAAATGTTATGTGAAGCAAAGTAAAACATATGATAACTGTTCGTCAATCTGTCTTTATTTGGATAGAAAATATTGTTTATGATAACCCAATAATCATGTAAACAATATTGTTGTGTTGCATAAACTAGGGCTCTGGCCAAGCTGAATAGGCTTTGGCTTTCCCACCCATGGGTGCCTGGCTGAAGTTCAGTGCTCCATTGCTTAAACTTAAACAGAATTCCAAGTTATTGTACCCCCATACAACCCCATTGGGCATACGCGCCGGGGTGGTGTCTGTGCTTTCTTGGTTACAAACAGTTCTGTGAAGAGTTCAGGGAGGCAGTGGTAATTCGAACCCAATGTTGTTCTTTAGCTTAGCACTCACAAGTACTGTACTAAGAAAATACACTATATATGTTTTAAAGTGTTTATTTCGACTGTCCAATCCTGTTGCGTAGTACATGAGTAATAACCACACAGAATATAATTAGAACAGCACTCATGTATGTTACTAGCAGCAAGAATAATATGCACATTTGTAACAAGAGTAGAATGTTCCTAGGAGCTTAGCAACTGGAAGACTATTTCTATGTGCTACACTACGAGAGTTTGGCATAGCTAACTTGCCAGTAGAGTTTCTTGGGACTCAGCAAACTGCATACATGCTCACATTGGAGAAGCTGTGACTATAAGACTGAAGTTGAGAAAGAGTGTTCCCTAGGAAGGAAAACACACATCAGCTGGGCTTAGCTCTGCTCCTCTCTGTTTGGCTCTCCGATTAGGAATGGAGGCTGCAGCCGTCTGGCAGGAGCTCTTGCCATAACCCGGGATGAAGATCTCTCTAATTCAGTGCTCAATTCATGAGTGTTAACCACTGACTTTTACTCTACATTGAGGGACTTCCCATTAATCCGAGACGTAACTGCTATGAGCCAGCATGATGAAAATATGTAAAACGAGACTACATATATATTTTTCACATTCACTGTCAGACCTTGAAAGGTAGATATCATGGAGCTGGTAGCAGACTTGTGCCGCCTTTTGTGGTAGTAAAGTTATTGTTTGGATAAATTGAAACAGTCATGAGTTCCCCGAAAGATAATGACATGCCGCATACCGACCAAACACAGGCAGGATAACGTGTTGGGAGTTTACAACAGTTGTGTGTCTAGTTATCTATTTGGAAAAATAATATTGTCTGTGATAACCATATAATCATGTAAACAATGTTTAGGTAATATATGTATTTGTAGATTTGTGATTGAAGATTGTTGTAATGAAATATATGTGCTTTCAGAATGTTATAGATTAAATGTTCTCTGAAAACTGAACCTTACATTGTGAAGCATGTAAATAAAACAAAATGCACTCCCCAAAAATACTTTATAACCTCTTTTAAGGCTCTAACAGTAGATGTATTACTGTTTGAAACAAGACGGTAGGGTCATACTGGCTGGGCTGGTTGAAGTACATGCAGCGTCACTGGCTCTCGCAGTCTGTTTCTTTCATTTCCCTAAATTTTAAGATTCAAATGTTAAAGACACAATACATTCAAGCAGCAGTTCTTAACCTTTTTAATTCTGAAGCCCCCCACTGATTCATTACTGTAATCCAGTAATTATAGGATGCTGGGAACTTCGGCCTAAGCTATTTTTTGACAATACTCAAAAATATAGACACAGGAATACATGAAACACGTTCTCAAATATTGAAATCTTTTGTTTAATTCACAATCAAATATTGAAAAAGGGTCACAATTTTCAATTTTGCTTCTTCATTCAAACATACTTTATTAATTTGTAATCATTAATTTTAATATTTAATTTTGTAAAAACGTTTGCAGACCCACTGTGTAGGTCCCTTGGATCACAGGTTGTGAACCACTGCATCACAGAACTAATTAGTGAGGCACAATTCATATAAAAGGGAGGCAAACCACTATCCACAAAATTAAAGATAGTCAACTGAGAGTATTTAGGGAATGTTACCATATCATAACATTTGATAATTCGGCAAAGGAGGTCTAATTTTTTAATAGGGAAATTACTATATGCTCCTCCACAGGTTTCCCATCAACAAAGTGTGGTTTATACAATGGTCGATCTACGTGTGTTCACCATTCTGTACGACTTACAAGAAGACGCTAGGTAGCTTAATATATTTGCTACAATAGTGACAGCAGCCAGCAGATAATAGATAGGATCCCAGATGGCTCTGCAGTCGGCAGTAAACAGACAGGATCTCAGGTAGAAGGCGGACATTATAACACCGCAGCCAGCAGCAAACCAATAGGATCTCAGGTAGAAGATGGTCACTATGATGCCGCAGTCGGCCACAACCTTATAGTTTACATACTCTTTAAGCAGACGGAGAAGGCTGCACACTATTTCTACACATAATCTGATTCAACAGCACAGCCACCGAGGGTGGCACACTGCTTTTATACAACATTTGATGCACAGTACAGCCTTGGAGAACGGCACACTGGTTTTGCACAACATCAGACACAAAGTTGCAAACTTCCAACAAAGGTCTATAAGGAAGAATGGATTATAAAAATAAATTGGAGAATTTTGGAAGTTGGTGAGAAGAATCTATCACTATTCCCCTCTGTTTGAATTGAGGTCAGAACCTCAGGAACCCTCACAACAATGACCGACATAGCTAGGGCCGTTGGTGTACGTACATTAGACCATTTGTCCTACTTAGGGTAGACATTCTGACCTACTTGCTTCTCTTCAGGAACATTATGTAAAAACTGGCTGTCTGAAACAGAAAAAAACTAGGAAAAAATGACCCAGACTCCCTTGTAGAAAACTCTCAGTGTATCAAGTACATTATTATTGATTTTACAAAAAGCAAAAGCCAACTCTCACTTTAGGAGTAAAACAAAAAAATCTGCTGGGCACCCGTATTAAACATGGCAGTCACTCAGCAAACTTTAGGTGCTTTTATAATTTAGGGAATAAATCACATTTAGGATCTCCTATACAATCAGCAGTCTAATACCATGAATTCAAATACATTTGTTGTTTTATTACATATCTAAAAACATACATTACATATTAATATGTAAAATCTAGTCATCATTGTGTACATTTCATAGCCTCATCATTGTTTTTGCTGTATCATAATTTCGTTCATGTTAATTTCGAAGTAAACTGAGTTTGATCCTGGTACACACCTCTGTAGTGTGGTTTTTAAAGGCTTTTGGATGTCCATACATAGGTGGTGTTTGAATGTTTGGTTATGTATCATTAATACAGATTTCTAAAGTATTGGGTTTCACATTTTCTTATTCCACTAATGGCCATACAAACCACTTGTTTAGTTTAGAACGTGTTGCTGATAACGTGAAAGTAAAGTCTGTTTGACCCTGGAGCAAACCCCTGTAGTGTGTTATGTATAAGGATGGGTGTGCTGAAGAGCAGTCTCGTTCCTGTTCCTGAGTGGCTGTGTGGTGGTGTGGTGATGATGATGATGATGGTCGGCAGCAGGAAGAACATCCTAGACACTACCATTTGTTAAAATGAACTCAGTGGAAAGCATGTGTTTCTACTATCTTTGGCTACTGAAGATGTATCCTTTTATCTGATGTGCATATTATATCAGTGAACTCCTTCCTCTAAGCAAGGCTGGGCTATAAGAACACTGTTTATTTGGCAGCTCCAGCAACACAAAAGCGGTCGGAGAACGTCCCAACTGCATCGCAAAGTTTCACTGCTTGCGCACGAGGCAGCACATACTTTTTATGCCCATTCATTCACTTGCAGTTTATAAAACAAGAGCTTCTTTTTACTTGTAAAAACAAACCTGAATATCATTTGTGTCAAAAATCTGTATCTTTTGTGTTCCTTTACTTCTAAATCCATTTTTTTTCCAGGGCCAAGGTTCAAGAAATGTAAAGCAGGGAGTCGATAGTTCTGGACTGTAAGAGATGGAATTCTTTACTGCTTAAGATTCTTTACTTAACTGTCAATCTTTCAGAAACCTTTTAAGAACTAAACGTTTCGTCAGCTCTCTCTGCGATCATTACTTTCGTCATCATGCACAGATTCTGTCCTTTCACCAGTTAGGAGTTGGTTGGTTGATTCTCTGTAAATGAGAAAGGTCTAAAATATATTCATATCAAATAAATCTGGCCGTGAATCACTTACAGTCAGTGGTGAGCCAGCAAATTTCTCAAGGGTCCAGCTTGATATTGGACACCTCTGGGGAAGTGCCACTATGGTGGGTGCATTAACAGATGCATGTGATGAGTGAAATTAGCATCATGTATCCCAACTCAGTGCTTCGGAGGTAAATGTTGTGCGCTGCAAGCATTAACTCTCAGAGTTACAGCTCACAATTTCCTACTTTGACTTCTTGTGCCTTTGGATGTTGTTTTCTAGCAGCTGTCATTGAACGATTTATTGCACAAAATGACCAAACACCAAAATCAGCTAGAAATATTCTCCAGTATGTGCTTGGTAAACTTATTCAAGTGTGTTGTGTTTATAGTTTTTATCACTAACCCCTGTAGTTAGCTGAAAACCCTTCCGTCAAACACTTCCAACTCCACTACAATGGTATGGTTTCTCCCCTGTTTCTGTTTGTGTAGTGCACTTGAATGGCATTTCTCCTAAGTGGGTTCGCTGGAGATTTCTTAATGTTGAAGGGGCACTAAAACTACTTCCACATTCACTGCAGTGGTAGGGGTTTATCACCTGTGTGTGTTCGTTGATGTCTTTGTATTTCTGATAATTGACTAAAGCACTTAACACACTCACTGCACTCGAACGTTTTTCCCCTGTGTGTGTTCACTGATTATTCCTTAATTTTGAGGAACGACTAAAACTATTTCCACATTCATTGCAATCAGATGATTTTTCCCCTGTGTGTGTTCGCTGATGTCTCTGCAGAATTAATAACAGACTAATGCTCTTCATACATTCACGGCACTGTAATGGCTTTTCCCCTGTCTGTGTTCACTGATGACTTCTGAGATTTGAGGATCACTAAAACTACTTCCACATTCATTGCAATTCTATGGTTTTTCTCCTGTGTGTGTTCGTTGATGTCTTCGAAGACTTGATAACACGCTGAATCTCTTCACACATTTATTGCAATGGTATGGTTTTTCCCCTGTGTGTGTTCGCTGATGAATCCTGAGATTTGAGGAATCACTAAAACTACTTCCACATTCACTGCAATGGTATGGTTTTCCCCCAGTGTGTGTTTGCTGATGTCTTTGTAGGTGTGATAACCGACAGAAGCTCTTCACACATTCAGTGCAATGGTATGGTTTTTCTCCTGTGTGTGTTCGCTGATGAACTTGGAGTTCTGATAACCGACTGAAGCTCTTCACACATTCAGTGCAATGGTATGGTGTTTCTCCTGTGTGTGTTCGTTGATGTATTTGAAGTTGTGATAACTGACTGAAGCTCTTCACACATTCACTGCATTTAAAAGGTTTTTCCCCTGTGTGTGTTCGCTGATGTCTTTGAAGTTGTGATAACTGTCTGAAGCTCTTCACACATTCACTGCATTTAAAAGGTTTTTCCCCTGTGTGTGTTCGCTGATGTCTTTGAAGTTGTGATAACTGACTGAAGCTCTTCACACATTCAGTGCAATGGTATGGTGTTTCTCCTGTGTGTGTTCGTTGATGTCTTCGTAGATTTGATAACACGCTGCAGCTATTCACACATTCAGTGCAATGGTATGGTTTTTCCCCAGTGTGTGTTCGCTGATGAACTTGGAGTTCTGATAACCGACTGAAGCTCTTCACACATTCAGTGCAATAGTAGGGTTTTTCCCCAGTATATGTTCGCTGATGAACTTGGAGTAGTGATAAATGACTGAAGCCCTTCACACATTCAGTGCAATGGTACGGTTTTTCCCCAGTATGTGTTCGCTGATGTCTTGTGAGATTTGATAATAGACTGAAGCTCTTCACACATTCAGTGCAATGGTATGGTTTTTCCCCAGTGTGTGTTCGCTGATGAACTTGGAGTTCTGATAACCGACTGAAGCTCTTTACACATTCACTGCACTTGAATGGTTTTTCCCCTGTGTGTGTTCGCTGATGAACTTGGAGTTGTGATAACTGACTGAAGCTCTTCACACATTCAGTGCAATGGTATGGTTTTTCCCCCATGTGTGTTCGCTGATGATCTTTTAGGAGTGTTAACTGACTAAAGTTCTTCAAACATTCTTTGCAATTGCACGTTGCTTCTCCTGTGTGTGTTTGCTGATGGTTCTTTAGTAGTGATGACAAACTAAAGCTCTTGCTGCTTGTGTATGATTTTTTTTTCTTGGGTAGTGTCTCTGGGTCGGGCTTATATTTGTCTGCATCCCATGGCTGCGTTTCCTGAGGGGCTAACATGGTTGATAAAGCACTTGTGTTACTGTCACATTCCCTGTATGTGTGTGGTATTTTGGATGGTTGATTTCAGATTTCACAATGAAATACAAAACTCACCAACTACATATATTATAATTGTGGCAAGTAAAGCTTCTTTGTATGTGGTTATGTCTTTAGATTGTATAAAGGTTTTGCATGCTTACGAGTGAAGATTAGTCTTCCTTAAGTTCGATGCAAATTGGGACAGTCTTGTAGATCAGAGAAACTCTCTTTCCTTTAACCTTCAGTTGTCTGGCTCCACTACCTTGTGCTTTTCTCTTGCTCCTGTGGTCTAGCCAGAAATAGTTTACAATACACCTAGCGCACTGAATGGTGGTCTGCCATCATTACAATGCTGTATCCACCTCACACCGATCCAATAATCAAATCTTGGAGTCTTGATAATACAGGCAGTGGTTAGTTGTTATTGTTGTTGTATTAATTTTCTAGAGGTCTTTACTTCGTCTTGTGGCGTGGAGGTGCACAGCTCAGCCTCTCAAATCCACTGAATTGCTCGTGACTGCTTCTTCCAGGATCTATCAGTTTATGTTCAGGTTCCTCATTCTCTGACTGTGCAGCTCTTTAACTGAATATTGGAGCTATTTTTTTCTTATGACTTTTTGCAGATTTACACGATTAAAGTCATTATTCACAATCATTTGTGCATTCAAGGCTGGGTTCCTGTTGGCTGTAAAGAGATTTAAAATCACTAAATCGAAATGTAAGAGAATGTAAATACACAATATTTAACTAGTTGTAAAAGATATCTCTTCTTTACCATTTTTTAAAGTAACCAAGAGATGTTTCACCATACACAGATATTTAACTGAATGTCCTATTGAACATTCCACATCTTAATTCAGAAAAGGAGGTGATAAATTAGTAAAGAAAGGGCACTCCCGGAGCACCCATTCGCTAGAGGTATAGCTTTAGGAAGAGGCACACTCAAGATTTAATTTAAAGAAGAAGACATTGTGGAAAAAGAAATTATCAGGATATGCTGCTGTCACTTCAGTTTTACAAAGTTTATAACAACTGTAACTCTTCAGGAAGTATAAGTCAAAGGAAACTCTTCAAGATGTATGTAATAAAGGTAACACTTCAGGAAGCATATAACAAATGCAGCAGTGGAGGAGTGTGGCTCAGTGATTAGAGCGGCAGACCCTGATGCAGAGGTATGGCCCGGGACCAGGGTTCAATTCCTGACGCGGCAGGGTACTGAGCCCAAAATGTCCACGGACTCGATAATTCTCGCCTCGGTGCCTATTCTAATCATGGGGTCCTACGCTGCAACTCTGGGCAATAGTTGCTTAATCTCCACTACAGCGGCCCACCTGTGGCGGGATGCCTGGCTTTCACCCTGGGGATACCCAGTAGGGGTTATCTCACAGGGAAAAAGCCAGGACGGGTTCCCAAAGCAAGCGCCTTGATGCCTTCGGGTGATACGTGCGCTATATAAATCGCAATACATTTACATTTACAGCTCCATTCACACTCTTCTTGACAATACTTTCCTGTTCACACTGGATCAGCTGACATTCCAACTCCCATCTTTACTTTTCTGTTTGTTAAGTTATCTTTGCCACATTCCTAGGGATGGTTCAAGCATTTGTTGGAAGATTGCAGCATTTATAATAAAGATTTTATCACAGCCAGTGATATACCTTTGACATCCCTGCTGCCAAGAAGTGTGTGCTTTTTGTCTTTTCCTACCTTACCATGGTATCGGACTTAATGTCTTACGTTTGCTTTACCTCGTCTAAGAAGCTGTCAGACCGACGCGCGCTGCTCCCGGAAGAAATGCGATTATTTTGTCATCACTGAATATTTAGTGAAGGCTGCCAACACGTGACTCCAACCGGCTGGTGGATGTCAATCGAGCCCATAGATGAGACTTGTTAGAAATGGGATTTCTGATTGGCTAGGGGTGGAGCCTTATCCAGCCAGAAACCACTGCTCTAGTCAGAGCAAGGGAGTTACACGCCAATGATAACCCCTTCTCACCCCCTTGGTAGTTTGGCATGAGCAGTTAGGCTTATCCCGGAGGCCATGTGTAAAGCATTTGCACAACCCACAAAGCAACAACATACTAGGCACACCACAAAAGGAACTCCACACAAGGTTATGTAAAAAACTAGCCTTTGTATTATCATAAAATACTTTAGAATAGTAATCACACAATATACAATGTGCCAACTGGCACTGGGCAATATTTACAGGGGATTATATACACATGACAGGGCCACCTGGACCACTGTCAGAACCATCACTCAGTAAAGATAGTGAACGGAGAACATATAATAAGCTTGGAACAAAACCGGCAATTAATGGCAAACACTGGACTCAGCATCATCCTGTAACATAAATCATATTATCCACTGTATCACATTAGGCGTGAAATATATCCTGCGCCAACCTCATAAGCCTAAACATATTAGACCATAACCTCCTAAGCATAACTCACCTTAGGAAAAAATCTCACTAGCATAAACCACAGTCGAGGATAATTCAAACATAAATACAGTCTGGAAAACCTCATAATCATAGACCACATTCAGAGGCATAAAACAGGGTGTGTAAATCATACTACAAAAATCACATTTCCTAGCACCCATCCATCACATTAGGGCCTGGCGCCCTACAAACCTGACAGTCCCTCTGGCCAACCGGCTTTCTCAAAGGGTTTCAAAATGCCCTATGTCCAAAGTGTCAGGGCGGCTGCCAATGCAGCAGAATCCATGTGCGCAATTGCGCAGACCTAAATGATGCAGCTGGCATTAAGTGATGCACAGCTGTGAAATTACTGGGCTTAAAGGTGGGCACTCAGCGGCACAGCTCCTCAGCTGCAGCGGCCCTCAACATTGTTAGCAATGATTTTTGTAGTATGGCAAAGGCTGGCACTAAGCAGCACAGCTCCTCAGCTGCAGCGGCTCACAATAGCTATAGCGATGATTCTTGTAAGATGGCAAATACGGGCACTCAGCGGCACAGCTCCTCAGCTGTAACGGCCCACAATAGCGATAGCAATGATTCTCATAGGATGGTAAATGCGGGCACTCAGCAGCCACAGATCCTCTGCTGCAGCGGCCCACAATAGCTGTAGCGATGATTCTTGTAAGACGGCAAATGCAGGCACTCAGTGGCACAGCTCCTCAGCTGGAACAGCCCACAGTAGCGAATACGATGATTCTCATAGGACGGCAAATGCGGGCACTCAGCGGCCACAGCTCCTCAGCTGCAGTGGCCAACAATAGCGATAACAATAACTTTGGTAACACAGGCAAATGCGGGCTCTCAGCGGCAACAGCTCCTCAGCTGCGGCGGCCCACAATAGTGATAACGATAACTTTCAGTCCGCGTGCCCTGCAGTAGAACCAGAGGCTCCGGAATTCTCAACAGAAGCCTCACCTGCGAGGAGAATTCCCCCTCTAATGCCCCTGAGACTTCAGCAGGAGGCAAGCTCAAATCAGGCCCTTTGATAGTTACTTCAGCAAGATAGATGAAAGTTTCAACGTCCGTTCCCTCTAGTTACACAGACAGAGGTTCGTCTTGGCATCCAGAATTAACACGTTCTTCCTCCAGGAAAGAATTAAAATATATCGCTCACAGGGTGCAGGGAGCCATAGCTCCAAAAGAAAAAGCCCTCAGCAATCAAGGGGGCAATGCAGGGGCCAGGGAGGCAAGTCCTCATGGCAGTTCCTGGTCCCCAGCAGCAGCATGCCCCAGAAGGATCAGGAACAGCACATCATCCTAGAAGAGCACCATGAAACTGAACAATTTCATGGGGTCACAGCCCCTTTACTTATACCACCAAAAGACTTTGTTCTCAAAAGTCACAAGTCACTGAATCAAGCCAGAACCAGTTCGGTGTGGTCCTGGAGAACTTTGTTTACAAGGCTGCATCGTGCCTTTGAGGAAGAGGAGGTCTGTCATCAGCCGCACAGTGGAAGGTGGTTCCATCATTCACCTTGCCAGGCACAGCCCTGCTCAGATCAAAGGGTCACCCCTCCCCATACTCCAACTGCAGATCTCTCTATTCAACCCACGTCAGGCTCAGCCAGCCCTGTCCCTCCAAAACCAGACATGCAATTCACATCAGGCAGGCGGACACATAGCACACAGAAATGCCAACTTCTAAAAGTGGCATTTCTCACATAGTCATAATAAATCTGCGCACACCATTGCGCAGCATTTATTCTCACAATTTCATACATACCAGACTTGACCATACTGCTACTCTCATAACAGGAATTACCACTGACACACACTGAGCAGGGAATCCCCCATGCATTCCTATGGGAGGGCAGGCCACTCTCACGCCCACTAAATGTAACAGAGAGCACACGCACTTTACACTGGACCACAGGGCTAAAGTGCCCAGCGGCCTTAAACCACTAACACTACACAGAGAAAAGGGCTGGGAGAATTGCTAAAAGTTTAGGGGTGAACCTGCAAAAAGAGCCAACTCCAACACAACCCCCTTCCAAACAAAATGCAGGGTAGACCAATCACTACGTTGATGGGCTTCCCTACTTCGGGCGATAGAACACGGACGTGGGCCCGCACTGCAGGGACACCCTCCGGTTCTACACCTCTCTGAACCCACATGGTTCCCTCTGAAAAAAAAACTCTCAGGCCCAACTAGGCTACCCCACTGGTACTCCCTAGTTGTCCACTGCCAGGACCAGGCCATCCAGATATCATTGGTCCTTAACCCCTGGCACAAAATAGCCATTCTCCACTCTTCCTCTCAGTGGAAGTACTCACACTTTTATTGTATAGTTAATAAAAACCATTACAAAAAGTAAAAATACGTCGATTAATATGCGTGCAAAATTGTAATATAAAAATACTAATAAAATACATATTGGGGAAATTATCACTGAACTACATAATCCAACATTGTGTTAGTTCTAAGCATAAAATGTCACTTTTTCACAGAGTTAATCTTGAGAGACCCCTTATCTGGCTTATTGAGTGATTGAGAGTACAAAGTTCTTATTGCTTCTTTTTGTTACCTCATAATCTTCTTACATGATTGCACATATCGAATTCTTATAGCTGCGTTAAGTTATAAAGTTATCAGAATGTTTCACGGCTCTACCTTGACACTTCTTTTTGTTCTCGAACTTCAGAACAAACTTAACTGATCTACAGATTAATTGTGGGTCTGCCGTACACAGGACTTGTATAATGGCTGAGCGACAAGTCGGTATTCCATGTTCATTATACTTTGCCTTTAACCAGTGACGACGTTCCTGGTCCAGTGCTGGACAAATGCAAAATAGGTGGATGAGATCTTGTTTTGCGGCCCCACATAATTCACACTCCCTGGAGTCTAATTTTCTCCAATCTGGTTGATCTGCATTTGTTGGCAGGTTACCCATCCTTAAGCTGAGGTATTTCAGTTTGACATATGGGAGAAGGAGAAGCCGAGGTAGGGTGCAGGTTTGGACGTGTTATAGGATTGTACTATCATCCAGGCATGAGCACGGTGACTAAGAGTAGACTTGTCGTTGATCAACGAATGCCTGTTTGTAGCCTTTTTGACAACTTGCTTGAATGAAGGTACGGGGAGTTTAGTTTGCCATAATGAAACGAGTTCAGTAGTGGGGAGAGATGATTTCAAAAACTTGGTGTACTGGGAGTTGGGATAGTTTTGCATTGGCTCCCACGTGGCAGAGTTGATTTCTGTTTCCCTGTGCATCCAGACGTTATACCAGAATTTAATGGTCTCGTATTTGTTTTGCATTTTTGCAGTTCTTGGGATTGTAGACCAAACTCGAGTCGGACCTGTGCCGGAGAGACATCACCCGGTAAACTGAATAACCGCTTGTAGACTCTAGTTTGGATTTTGTCTAAAAGCTGCGCACTTCTCCCATGATATAACACACTGCCGTAGGCTATAGTAGGGAGAAGCTTGGCTTTGATAACTGTCAGAAGTGGATTAAACAAGGGGCCTTTTAGCTACTTGGAAATACTATTGAATGCATGTAACTGGGCCATTCCCTTTTTTTCAATGGCATCGAAATGCTGGGAGAAGTTAAGGCGTCTGTCCAGTTGTATTCCCAAGTACTTATAGCTATCCACTACTTCCAGTTTCTTATTGTCTAGGAAAAAAAGCGGTGGTGCTTTGCGTTGACGAGTTATTACCATGATCTTTGTTTTTTGGGTGTTTATTTCGAGAAGGTTCTGCCTTGTGTATTCAGCCAGTTCATATAGGAGGCGTTTATTTATTTATTTATCTATTTATTTGCAGGTTTGTATCGCACACTGAAGAACTGTAATTTTTTATCTCAGGGAATACTTACTAATATAACAAGAACTTGGCACAGAATCTGAAAATATGAAAAGACATCTTTATTAAATTTAACATAGTGAGGCCACGTCATCCAGAAGCCGTAGCAACTGAACGAGGTAGTCTGAGGAACACAGAGGACAGAGGCCTTTTATATGTTTTTAGCGTTACATGACTCAGTACAAAAGTAAGGGGCAGTCCTAGTTTTTGCAAGCATGCAAAAACCCAACATTCCTTCTTACACAAGCTGCAGAAACCCATAATAAAAACCCGGCACATCCCTATCGTAAACAGGCCATAAAGAAAGGAGCAGAGACAGGTGTGAGTAAGATAAGACATGGTTGTGTGCAATAAAGGTGTATGGCATGCTGTGCCTTGATACTATCTCGATCGGCCACTGGGAAAGGAACTGGCCGAACAGGTTTGGCTTCAGGCAGTGGAGTCAGCTTGCTCAGGTCACAGAGAAGTCAGCAAAGGTGTACGTGTCCTTCAGAATCGTTTTTGGCTTTAGTCACTGGCCTATGTGAGGGCAATCACAAAATGGCTGCCGTTCACAAAAAGAAACCCGAGGGTTCAGGACGAAAACTCTGATTTCAGGGTGATTCTGTCACTTGAATATGACGAAATTGCTTGTGCATAGTGTACTAGCCATTCTCGGTCTGCTGATATCAAAATCGTCATGATACGACGATGTTTCATGACACAGGTCCAAAATTTTCAGTACCACAGCTGGCTTCGACTCCCGGAGGAGTATCTCCGCGCTTTTGGCTCCTACCACATAGGTTTAGGGGAAGAACTATATGAGCAGTTATTCTAGTCTAGTGTTGAAATAGGAAGGTTTTCAGCATCTTTCTAAAAGGGAAGTGATCTGCACATAGCCTAAAAGATATAGGGAGACTATTCCAAAGGGAGGGTCCTGCTACAGATAGTGCTTTAGTTCCAAGTCTGGCATTCTTTGCTCTAGGTACACACAGAAGGCCTTGTTCACTCGACCTGAGTGTCCGGCGGGGGTATGTAAGGGACAAATTTGGTGGTCAGGTATGCAGGGCCCATCCCGTTAATAATTTTATGTATGGTGCAGCATACTTTGAATTTTGCCCTCTGCTTGACAGATAACCAATGTAATTTTGTCAGCAGGGGTTTGGAAGATGTATGAGGAGGGGCGTTCAGAACCAAGCGGGCAGCCGTGTTCTGGACCACCTGAAGTCTTTTTATGACTCCCTCGTTGACAGACAGGAGCAGGCCATTGCAATAGTCCAATCGACTCAGGACTAGAGCCTGTACCAGTGTCCTCCTGGATGTGTCTGGTAATAAGGGGAAGATTTTACGCAGCATGCCAATCACATGGAAGCAGGCTCCTACCACCTGGTTGCCATGTTGTTTGAGAGTAAGTTCTTGGTCTAGTCGGACTCCCAAGTTCTTGACTATTAATTTGGGTTTGGGTACTGGTCCAAGGTCTTGTGGCCACCAGTCTGGAGTCCAAAGTAATTTTTCCTCACCAAACAACATGACTTCTGTCTTCCCAACGTTGCATTGCAGGTAGTTGGAAGACATCCAGTGGGCCACTGCTTTCATGCCCTGGGAGAAGGAGTTCCTCACCTCGGGGGTAAAGATCTTAAAGGGAAAGAGGAGTTGCCTATCATCCGCGTAAGATATCGGGATGAATCCATATGTTCTCATGATGTTAGCCAGGGGTGCCACATATATGTTGAAAAGTGTGGGGCTCAGGCATGAGCCCTGTGGCACCCCCTTGGAGATTTCAACTTCCTCTGACCGATACGTACCCATGGTTACTTGCTGGGTGCGGTTTACTAGAAAACTCCTTAACCATGCCAGAGCTTCGTGCTTCAGGCCTATGTTAGCCAGCCTAGCAGTTAGGATGGAATGACATACGGTGTCAAATGCCGCAGACAGATCCAACAGCACCAGGATAACGGAGTAGCCCCTATCCTGGTACATGTGGAGATCGTCTGCGACTGACATCAGGGCGGTCTCGGTACTGTGCCGAGGCCTGAAGCCCGACTGTGATTGGTCCTGCACTTCTGCTAATTCAATGTATTCAGACAATTTTCTGTTTACGTATTTTTCAATAATTTTGCCCAGAAACGGGAGCAGTGATATGGGTCTGAGGTTGGCTAGCTCATTCCAGGGAGTTGCAGTGTTTTTCCTGAGCGGTTTGACCAGAGACTTCTTCCATCCTTTCGGGACCAGTCCTGTGCTCAGCGAGAGGTTAATCAACCTCTGGATGGCAGGACCCAGATCCGTTGCTAGTGTGGGCATAATACGTGCAGGGATAATGTCCATCAGGCAACCACTCTTTATCTGGGAGATAAGTGCTAATACTTCCTCAATCGAAATGGGGGGAAATACAGAGAGGGAGTGCATGACCGGGGGTTGTATTTCCGTATTTAAAGTAGGGTCATTATCATTTCTACTGTTTTGATTCGAATGTATGATTCTATCATAGATAGCATCAATTTTTTGAGTGAAGAACTGGGAGATATTGTCGCATAAGTGCTGTGAGGCCACATCCGTGCTTTCGCAAGCTATAGGTTTAATGAAAGTCTCTAAGATCTGATATAGTGCTTTGGGGTTGTTACAGGCCACCAGTAGTTGGGATGCAATATGGTTTTTCCGCGCCGCGCGAATAGCTTTATGGTATGCTGTCAAGGAGCTTCTATATATTTGTTTGTCTCTGTCTTGGCGGGAAGCCCTGCATTTTTTCTGGCGCTAGGTGTCGGTGCTACAAATTTTTTATTAAAATCTTGTTGGGTCAATTTGTGCCAAGGTCTTCTTTTGCTTGATAGGGCAATATGTCTCATGTCATGCGAAATAGGAATGAGGGTGTAAAATTCAATGATGAAATGGTCTGTCCATTCCACTTGATAGGGGGGTATACATTCAACCTGCAGGGAATTAGTTAGAACTAGATCTAACGTATGTCCCGCCTGATGAGTGGGGCCGGTGTTAACCTGCCTTAGGCCCAGTGAGTTCAGGTCTGCCATTAATGTCTGCACTTCAGTACTGTTGTCTAACTCACTGTGGACGTTAAAATCACCTAGAAGTAGGAAGTCAGAATTGCCATGTATATGGGGTGCCAATGCTTCCATCAATACTACAGATATATTGGAGCAAGGACCGGGGGGCGATATATTAATGCTCCCTTTCTACTCTGTTTAGATGAAATATGGATTTTAAAAATTAAGAGTTCTAATTCGGGGGTGCACATCTCATCCAGTACAGTGACATTAATTTCCTGTTTATGGACAATCGCTATTCCACCTCCAATTTTAGTAGGACGATCTAGCCTAACGATTTTGTAACCTGTAGGAATTCCTAGTGTTATGGCAGGGACTGAGTGAGGTTTAAGCCACGTTTCCGTTAGGAAGCACAGGTCTGGTTCTTCTGAGGAAATTAGATCCCACACTTCTACAGCGTGTTTTGGTAGGGATCTGATGTTACATAACAAATTTTTATTCCTCAGAGGAGTATGGGTAGCCTTTTTGTTTATTGGGGTGGAGGTGTAAGCCAGAATGCCATTATCGGGTGAGCGACGTTTAGGGAGGGTGTCAGAGGTGTCTTTAGCCCCTGCGCCTGCCTCAAATTGAGTTTTACAATGGCGGCATGTAAAAGGACCCTCTAAACTGTCCTCCACCCTGGTCGAACACTTCATAGATAATTGATTTTGGATATTTCGTAATACTTGTGCAGAGTAGGTTAGTCGTACATCTGTGTGTGACGCCATAGCCTTCGGCCCCTGGCACCGTCCTGTCGCGGACGGGCGCAGACAGGCAGGTCTTTGGCTTGTCTTCGGCGCTGGCTAAGGCGCCACACTGCGGGCAACTGCTGCACGCTAGGGCCGACGAGGGCTAAATAGCCCTGTGAAGTGGAGAGCTGGAGCGCTAACCGCTCGCCTTCCTGGGCGTGTCTTGCTCTTGCCTGCCCCCGCCCTCCGCTCAACGGTATAGGCTACCGAGTCAGACCAGGGCGGGCAGGCTTGAGTATTGGGCAAGACAGCCGGTGATGTCGTGGGAGCCTCACTGAGCCCTGTCAGGCGCGAGTGCATCCAATTACAGAGAGAGGTAAACATACACTAATCTCTATGTGCTTCAAAATTCTTATATCAACTTTAAAACACAATCAGTCTGAGTTAGTGCTAGGGTTTTAAAATTCTAAAATCAATTTTAAAACGCGATGGGTGCGGGGTCAGTGCTGGGACAATTAAAATTATTAAATCAATTGCAGACCTATTTTTGTCTGACTAAGGAGCACCACATCGTCAGCATAGGAAAGATGTGTCAGCCGTAGGGTTCCTAGTCGCGGTGGGTGGGAGTTGATCCCGCCAAGCATTGTGGTTAGGTCTGCCATGAACAGGTTGAAGAGATGAGGGGCCAGAACGCAGCCTTGTTTCAATCCATTATGTGTACTGATCTTCTGTGTTAGCCGATGCCCGTTGGCGATCTTTACCTGCATCCAGGTGTCTGTGTATAAGTCCATTATTGGATTTAAAATTGTGTCCGGCAGGCCCTGCTGCTTTAATTTGGACCAGAGTAGTTGATGGCTGACACGGTCAAAGGCCGCCTTAAAATCAACGAAGCAGGAGTACAGTGCTTGCTGGCTTTGAATACTATTTTCGGCGATTATACTTATTGCCATGGCGTTAGCCATTGTGCCGGTACCCCTGCGAAACCCAGTCTGATTTGCCGGAATCTTCTTATTTTCTTCTGACCATTTTATAAGGTCAATCAACACCAGGGATGCGTAGTACTTTGCTTCGGCGTCGATAAGTGTGATCGGACGGTAGTTAGCTGGATTTTGGCGGTCTCCTCCTTTGTAGATGGGATTTATGATCGCCCCTCTCCAGCTTTCTGGGAGCCGCCTTGTGTTGCTTATTGATTTGAGTAAGGTATTTAACTTGCCTGCCCAATATTGGGGGTCCTCCTTGTAGATAGCCTGGGGGACCCCATTCGGTCCCAGAGCAGTATCTTGCCTGCTTTTTTAAATTATTTTTAGTATTTCTGTTTCAGCGTATGAACTGGGTGTTTTATCTCTCCGTTGTTGGTTGCTGCTCAGATTGTTTGATTGTGCCAAGACGAAAGTCTTCGAGTTCACTACGTTTAATGTGTTGTGAGCTGTTGTTTTGGACGACGATGGTGAGTTTACTGAAAATGTTTCAAGTAGATGATTGACCCATACCTGTTTTGTGACACAGGTCGTGTTTATTGTTTGTACTGATCTATTTAAAGCATTTACCTGTGACCAGAATGCTTTCGAATCAGATTTCTTTATGTTGTGTAAAAATTTTGTCCATAAATCAGTAACTTGGATTTTTTTTCCCGTCCAAATTTGTTTCTTGTATTGTTTCCTTAATGTTCGGATTGTTTGCCAAACGCACACATTTGCACTATGACCCTTTGCTTGGCTCATTGACTGCTGCAGACACCTTCTTAAGGACAGTATGGTCTTGCTGGGCTTACCATGCTCCTTTTGAATGAAGTTCATGCTCCTGTTGGCTCTGGTGTTTGGTAGCTTATTTAAAAAGGCTGTCCATGTTTCTTCACACAATACGTTGTCATTAGTTATTGTTTGCAGTAGGTGCTTTGCTTGCTGTGCTATTTGTGGTATTGATTTACTCGTCCACCTTATTCTCTTCAGGTTGGTTGCTGATATTTCCCCAGCTAATAATCGGGCTTTTAAGTGTCTGGGTGGTGACAGGTTGGTTACGATGTGTTGCATGGAATGATCACTGTCTGCCAAACATAGAATTTGGAAGTTATCAATTAAATCCAGCAAAGGAAGAGAGATGATGGTATAATCCAGGGTTGAACTTGTACAGGGGCCAATATAGGTTTTGGAAGGGGGTCTATCCTGTTTGATTCTTCCATTGAGTACTCGCAACCCATGATTTTCCAGGGCCCACATCAAGTGTCTTCCCACTTGATCGGTCTTCTTAGCGAGCGGGATCTCCTGTGTTTCAACCGCCCAGAATTCATTGGCGGTGATGATATTGTCTTCCTCTTCTGGGTGCTGAATAAGGTTAGCGGTGAAATCGCCCGTGAGGATTATGTCCCATGCTGGTTGATCAAGACGGAAGCCAGATATTACATTGTTGATACAATTAAATAGCTCCTTTTTTACCTTCATTTTAGGGTGGGCATATATGTTTATTAGGATTATGGTTCCGGTGCCAGCCTAAGATATCTTCTCAATTTTGATTTTTGCATATCTGCCGTAGAAGCGGCCAGTTGGGAGGCCTCGATCTTTAATGCGGTATTTATGTAGACCGAGAGACCCCCCCCTTCGCTTGACCATGGCGCTGAGTGCGAGTTGCACTAACATGATAACTGATTCTGCCTGGAAGGTCAATTGGCTCTATCAGCCATGTTTCCTGCAGGGCGATGATGTCATAATTGTCCCAATTGTCTATTTTCCTGTTGTCATTTAAGATTTCTTTCGCACCGGCGATGTTCCAGGAAAGCATTTTTAGCGTGCATCGTCCGGTGTTGCGTGCCCCACTATTAATTCAATCTTCCGATGGACCTAGCAGTTGTCTGTTCTGTTGCTCGATTTCAGAAAGTTATGCGCCACTCGCGCCATGCAGTACGGAGTATGTATGCAGACTTACCCCGATATCAACTTCTCCTTTAATGCGCTTTCTTAACAGGGGCGAGGGATACCCTGTTGTTGCCTCCTCCTTAAGCGAGATTCCCCATTCTTCAAATTTCGTGTTTTCGTTAAGTAGCTGCTTAACTATATCCTCGCTCTTCCAAATTGTCAGGGTACCTTCCTTGGCTGCATTGCTCTCAAGATTGATAAATTCAATTGACAGTAAGTCTGCAGATTTTATATGATTGAGGCTCGGGATGGCCGATGTCAGATGTAGGATGTTACCTCGATTTAGATAATCTTGTGTGCCTTGCCTTTTATAATTGGGTATAAGGAGTAACCTTCCAGTTGTTGTTGGTTTTATACCGTACATATTGCAATTCTGCCATGCTCTTGTTGTTTTATTGCTTCCATTATCCTTTGCTTCGTCCCTTTTGTTTTTGACCTGTTGGCTTTGGTCATCATACCCTAGTCGCTCTGATAGCATGTTTGCCTTGGTTTTTGCTTTATAAAATGTTCTTTTTTGTTCACCTAGTTCTATATTTGGCCTATGATCATTTATGATGGTCACTTTTTCCGGTCCTATGGTTTGTTGTTGGTTATACTGTTCTGGAATTAGCTTTACTCGTAGCCAGTCTTGCTTATTCTTGTCGACTTTTGCTGTGACTAGTCTTGTGTTGGTTTTCTCCCTTTTTGAGATCGTGTTAATGGTCATGGTTGTACTAGCGTTCAGAATAATTTTATGTTTATTATCGATACCTTTAGTCACAACCCTTTGGTACCCGTGCTTGTTGGACTCAGGTCTGCTGTGCTCTTGTGTTATTTTTTGACGATTAGTTCCTTGCTGCGTAGACCAGAATTTGTGTCGTTTTTTTCCGTTAATAGTTGGGTCGTCCTTGGGACTCCCTAATATTCCGATCTGTTGCGAGCAGTCATAATCGTTACTTTCCAGACTCCAATCCACATTACTTAGTGTTGTGGCAAGGATTGCGTTTTCGTTCTTATTTGGGTCACATTGGGAGACAAAGAGAGCCTTACCTAAAGGTTGCCGCCACCGCCAGGAGTCATTTGAGGCAGCGAGGAAGCCCTGCAGCACGCCGCCACCGCCAAGAGTCAAACACCAGCTGACTCCACGCGCCGCCGCTCCGGGACCACAACTCCCGGCAGCCTACGCGGCGGCGCGCGTTTCTGACGACGCGAAGGCGCCAGGAGGCGCTCATAAGCGCCGCAGCTACCGGCGGAGCGGGGGGAGACAAAGAGAGCCTTACCTAAAGGTTGCCGCCACCGCCAGGAGTCATTTGAGGCAGCGAGGAAGCCCTGCAGCACGCCGCCACCGCCAAGAGTCAAACACCAGCTGACTCCACGCGCCGCCGCTCCGGGACCACAACTCCCGGCAGCCTACGCGGCGGCGCGCGTTTCTGACGACGCGAAGGCGCCAGGAGGCGCTCATAAGCGCCGCAGCTACCGGCGGAGCGGGGGGAGACAAAGAGAGCCTTACCTAAAGGTTGCCGCCACCGCCAGGAGTCATTTGAGGCAGCGAGGAAGCCCTGCAGCACGCCGCCACCGCCAAGAGTCAAACACCAGCTGACTCCACGCGCCGCCGCTCCGGGACCACAACTCCCGGCAGCCTACGCGGCGGCGCGCGTTTCTGACGACGCGAAGGCGCCAGGAGGCGCTCATAAGCGCCGCAGCTACCCGCCTCGCGGGACGCGAGCGGGACGCCCGGGGCTAAGCCCGGGCAAAGGGCGGGCCCTCTACGGCCCTCATCGGCAGGAAGAGGCAGGGGCAGGGCCAGAACCCCTGTTTCTACGGAGACATATTTACAAGTAAGACACAGTCCCCCAGTTGTATACCGTGTTATATATATGGCAACCAAAAAGAAACCTGCTGTTGTTCCCGCTAATACCATGGTTAATTATGTTGTGCAAACTGTAAAGAAAATTAACGAACAAAGGAGAGAATCATTAGGGCTAAGCCAGTCACCAGATTTGCGCAGATTAAGTCCTACCTTGCCTATGTCAGCTGAAGATAGTCCTTTTGTGATGGTGGACACAAGGGTATCAACTAATGATTCACCCATGATTGAGTCTGACAGTCAGCCACTGATCACGCTAGCATCTCCTGTTATTTTGAATGTAGACTTTGATAGCATTATTGATTCTGACCCAGACACTGTTACTGGTCCTGTAGAGGATGATTCACCTCTAATTGAGCACACACCTCGACCTGTGCGTGCCTGTGTGAAGAACCAACGGAAACAGGGAGGTCAAAGACCAAGAGCGAAAAGGAAAAGAACATTATCTCCAGGTTCCGCGAGAGCTCCCCCAAAGGCAGTAGGGGACGGGACTGTAAGAAATAAAGGAGAGGATGAATTGTTTGCTAAACTGCTTGAGGTTGTAGAGGGCAAACTTATCGAAATTGTAAAACCTCTGATCTCAAAAATAGATAAGCTTCAGGCGGAAGTTAAAAGGCTTGGAGGTCTGCAAACTAAGCTGACGGAGGAAATAGGTAGTCTTAATACTTTAATATCTGCAAAAAACACTATAGAGGGTGTTGATCATGCCGTAGAAGGGATATCTGGCGGGTTGACTGATCTAGCCCATACGTTGGCCCCCAAAGTTAATCATAATATTACAACAGTAGAAGGGTGCCCGTTGTCAGTTAATATTCCACAAGCACAAGCCCACGGTACAGACCCTCTCCAATTTATTGAGGAAGCTTCACCTGTTGTATTAGTGTTAGCTAATGTACCACAGTTGGATGACGGCATCATCGAGTCAGCCAGCTCTCTGAGTAGTAAGGCCCTTCACTGGCTCTCTGGTAATATGAGGTTAGCGCCTGGTGGTTTACAGCAATTAGCGCAAGATATCAAAACAGTTAAACGTATTCCCTGGATAGGGAACCGCCCTAAAAGATTTAAAGGGGATTGCGTGGCGATAACATTTGCTCATCCCAATATACTTCCCAATGTCTTAACACATATTTTTCCACCTCAGCGTAGAAGAGGTACGGTGGTTCCCCTAACATTAAAATTTTTCCACGGGGAACAGCAAAATGTAACCCTACCGAAAACGCCTGCATTGGGATGGGATAACAATTTGATTAACAATCTGAATCTGCATAATCGCTGGGCATCCCCCTTAGTACCTAGTCTGCTATTGCATAATAGATTTGATGCCCTGTCTGGTCTTAACAACTGCGATTGACAAGAGGTCAGACATGAGTCTGTCGCAGTGGTTGCAGGAGTAGATTTACATCAGCCCCCAATTACAATCGGTAGTATACTGCCTAAGCCTGTGGGTATATCCCGCAATACCCTAGTGGGGGCATCATCAACAACTTGCTTTATTGCCAGTTGGAATATAGCAGGACTGGTTTCCAAATTAAATGTACCAGGGTGGTTAGAACTAATTAGAACATTTGATATCTTATGCTTACAGGAGACCTGGTGTTTAAATTTCCAGGGGCTTGACGGGTTTGTAGCCTATGAGTTACCAGCAGTGGCAACTACTTCAGGGAGGGCCAAAGGAGGGTTGCTAACTCTGATTTCTGTGAAAATGCGTATCAGGGTGAAGGAATATATTATAGTGGGCAATAATTCTCAATTACTATGGTTAGCGGATGAGGCAGGTAAAAACATTTTGTTGATTAATATGTACAATAACGTTTTTGATGCCAGTAGATATACGGTTATTGTAGAACTTGATGTCGCAATCAAACAACTGATGAAAACCTCCAATACGGATTTTTAATACATATATGTTGGTGATTTTAATACTTCTGTTTGCCCTCTCTCTAATCAAAGGTTGTGTGGTAATTTGAATCGTGTTGGAGAGCCAGTTATGCACTTCATACATAATACATATGGTGAAACTCTGAACTCTTTCCTATTCGCTTATGACTTAGAGATTTTAGAGATTGAACAGGATGGGAAGGGCGTTAGTTTGCCAACCTTTGTAGGGCGAGGGGCGAACACTGTGATCGATTTTATTTGCATGTCTTCCGAATTAGCTGATTTTAGTTCCGATGTCAAGGTTGTAGATCATATGGTTAGTGACCACAACTGTCTTGTTATTGAAACAAGGTTTTGGAAAGCTTGTATAATTCCAGATAGTAGTGCTATTACAAACATTGAAGTACATAGGCCGAATGGATTCAGAATAAGGTGGGCAGGGGATAAGGCTGAAGTAACCTCAAATTGCATTATCTCCTGTTGTTTAAATGATATTATTTCTATTACTGATGAGAATTCAAATATGATGGCCTGTATCTCCCATTTTACAAAAATCAATGTTTTTATTAGCAGTAAGTTTACTAGGTCTGCTGGAAATTCTAGCTACAAGGCCAGGGGATGGTTTGATAACGCATGCACTGTGGCATTGAAAACATTAAAAAAAGCATTATCCACAAAACCTAGAGATAAAACAGTTGTAGTTAAGCTTAGATCTGATTATAATTTAGCTCTTAGGCAAAGGAAAGCTGAATTACGTGAGGAAGCTTGGGAGCGATTTGATCTGGCGGCTGTATCGAATAACTGTACGCTTTTTTGGGCAGCAGTAAATAGCCCTTTTCTTAGAGATGATAAACTTCCCACGCTAACCTCAAACGTGGGTAAGGAGTCATGGGTACAGCATTTTTCTGCCATTTTTAATCCTGACATGGTAACGTTGCCAGAAAGTTGCTCTTGGCCAGTACTTAATTTAGATATCACCTTACAGGAGGTCCTAAGTAGTATCAGGGCTAGCAAGGGCGGTAAGGCCCAGGGACCCGACGGTGTCCCAGTTGATGTATATAAATTTGCGCCCGAGACTTGGGGGCCAGTACTAGCCAAAGTTTTTAATGCCGCTGTTCGCTATACTATTCCGTGTACCTGGTCCGAATCCATAATAGTTCCAATTCATAAAAAAGGGGACCGAGGAAACGCCAAAAACTACCGGCCAATCTCGCTGTTGGATTCGTCGGTTAAGATTATGAGTCGTGTACTCCTCGTTCGATTGGAAGAATGGGCTGAGTCTAATAAAATAATGACAGACTGCCAATATGGGTTCAGGAAAGGGAGGGGTTGCATTGAACAATGCTTAAATCTGGAGCTACTGATTGGGAAATATACCCGTGCGAAAAAGGGTTCACTTTACCTCTGTTTCGCTGATTTGAGCAGTGCTTTTGACCTAGTGGATCACGCCATATTATGGACCACCTTGTTAGAAATGGGAGCACCGAGGGAAATCATATATTTTCTGGCCCGTTTATATGAGAGGCTTAGCTCGTGTGTCCGGTATGGGCCCTCGGGCGAATGCACAGACAAATTCAAGGTCAGGAGAGGTATCAGACAAGGGTGTGTATTGGCACCCTTGCTCTTCACTCTGTTCATTAACGAAATAGACTCGGTCTTACAGAGGGCGCCAGCCGACGCACCTAGAGTAAACACAAGTACCATCCCTGTGTTACTCTATGCGGACGACGCTGTGCTGCTCTCTAGGACTCCCCGGGGTCTACAGCTTTTGATTGATAAATTTGTGGCCTTTATTGAGAAAAGAAAGTTGGTCATTAATAAAAGCAAAACATTTGTGATGGAGTGCGGAGCTAGCAAGGTAAAAATTAAAAAACCCTATAGGTATCTCATTGACGGCCAAGTGGTGCAGTCTGTGGAAAACTTCTGCTACCTGGGAGTTAATTTTTCCAAAAATGGTCGCTGGGACGTCGAGCACAAGGTGGTGCGCGACAAAATGATCAGGAGCGCCAATGGAATATTTGCATTCGCAAGTAAGTTAGGTAGTAGAAGGCCTAAAGAAATGCTCAAGATTTTTGAAGCCAGGTGTCTTTCGGCTGCCCTCTACGGAGCAGGGGTATGGGGGGTATCCAGGGTCGAATCCCTCCAGGTTGAAGAGAATATGTTTCTGAAAAAGTTGTTGTGTCTCCCGACTTCTACTGCTAATAGTTTGGTCCACAAAGAACTAGGACTACATCATATAAATGATCTATTATTGTTGAGACCTTTGATGTTGTGGCGTTCAGTCTGGATGAAAGACGAAACCTCATTTAACAGGGCCATTATTGAGGATTGTTTACGCCTAGACTATTTTCTTAGAATCCCATGGATTAAGTACACAATTGATTCTTTCTCTAGTGTATTTGGGCTTAACGTTACATTAGATCACTGTTCTGCCTCGGATCTCTCCAAGGAGAGTCTGAAATTAACTTTTTTAAATCATTGTGCAGAAAGACGAGCTACGGATGATCTTAAACTTTCTACTTGTATACGTTATAACCATTTGAATGAATCTGTGGGCCTACACCCTTACCTCGTCCAGGTGACTAAAGGGCAACATCGGTTTGTTCTCACCAGGATGAGGATGGGTACGGTCCACCTATTGGTTGCATTCCCTGAGATTAAGAAGCGCCCTACTGGTCCATGTCGGTGCGACAATTTTTCAGAACAAAGCACAGAGCACTTTTTGTTTATATGCAACCTGTATAGCGAATGTCGTAAATTCTTTTTAAAACCTCTACTTATTAAATTTGGAGCAAGAACTGTTAAAGCGGCAATGAAATTACTTTTTAACTTGCATCACCCTGACATCTGTTTTTACACGGCTAGCTTTTTACTCAGGGCCATCAGCTATAGGAAAAGCATGATTTTTTAAATATATTTATCAATATTTTTACTCTATCATATTTATTGGAAAATTTTTAAATGTGTTATTTGCTTGTTATATGTATCTTACCGTATTTGTAGCTGATTGCGATTGACCAAGTGTATTTTCTTTTATTTGTATTGTTGTATGTACTTTTATGGACATGATTTACATGTTCCGAATAAAGTTTTGAAATTGAATTGGGTCATCTGTATCTGAGTTTGTTATGTAAGCAATCTCCTCTGATGTTGTTGATGTTCTAGATCTTTTTATTTGGGCTTGGTTATTACTACCTTCCTCTTTGACTGTGGGGTATTCCCCTACTGCTTTAAAACTCTGCTTCCGGAGGCTATCCAGGGGTTTCAGTGTTTTTGATAGCAATTGTGGACCATCTTCATTGCCCACTTTAGTTTTAATTAGTGGTTTTTGATAGTTGAAGATCGGGAAGTTGACCTGGGTCTGCTTGGTAGTGGGCATTCGATTTAACAGTTGGTTTCTGTTTTTCCTCTCACGTTTTTCTGCCTTTTAGTAAGGGGTTTTATGATGTTCAGGTATTTTTCATTGTGCTGTTCGAGCTGTTTTTTATCTGATGATTCATGGGTAATGCTGTGCCGGGCTCCTGTGTTTGTCCCTGTAACATTTATCTCTTCCCGTGGTTCATCAGGTCGTTTTTTTTAACTTTGTTTGCTTAAAATCTTTATCTGTTGTTAGTTGAACTACTAATGTTGTCAGATCTACCTTTCTCTTTAATTGATTTCCTATTTCTTCTTTCAGTGCATCTTTTTGTTGAGCAATGAGCTCTCTTTCATTTAGTGTTCTATTGGCGCCTTAATTTGCGTACTTGCATTCCTGTAGGATGGCTTTAAGTATAGATGGCAAGTCCTTTAGCTTGTCCAAAATTGGGCTACAGGTGCAATTTGGAAACTGAGACCAAGGGCGAAACCATTCTGGAGAGACGTCAAACAAGTGACCTATGGTGTCCAGTTTTTTGTTTATGCTGGATATGTGTTCAGCTATTGTGCTCATTAAATGAATTTGAATGTCCAATTTGTCTGACTGCAGGTTCAGTGTTTTAATTGAGGTTTCCAGAATGTTGCCCAGTGCACTGTGTAAGTTGATTATGGATTCCAGGTTTTGATTGAGACCGTGCGCTCCCGCTTGCTGGCACGCGTTTGCTTTAGTATTGGTGACCTTTATTTTGCAGTATGGAAGATCATCAGAAACCGATGGAGTTCGGTGATCCTCCTTATGTTTTTGCGGAATGCCTTTGCGTGGACTTTTTGCGGATGAAGGTTCACTTGATACTGACGAACTAGGGATTTCTATTATAGGAGGTCCCTGACTGCACGCACCTTCGTGGCAGTTGGCCAAAACTGAAGGTTCTTGTGTTTCTATATCCTGATTTGACCCACTAGATATTTCAATTACGTGGTTGTTTACTAGCTCCTGGATACCTAGAGTGCTTCGGTGCTGTTCACATAAGTTTTCTCCTTGTTCCTCTGTTGTAGGACCTACAAACGTGTTGTGTACTTTGTGGTGTAGTTTAATTTGCTTGGGGCCAGTTACACATATTCGCTTATCTTGTTTTTCTTTACAGGGCACTTTGCTTGTATTCTTGTCTGAAAAAATTTGAGAGTCCGACCAAGGTTTGCACCCCTCATCAACTTTGATGGCTTTTTGATTTATTTGATTTAGACGTGAGTCCAATCTGGGGGTCGAGTGGTTGTTTGGTTGTTCTTTGTGTGCGGCATCTGTCTTTCTAGCGTTTTTTATTTCTTCATCATCATCGATGACCAGTGGGCTACTGGCCCTCGGTGGGACTAAATTTGTGACGTTTGCTGATGGGGCTGACATAATGGGTGAAGTTAAGGTTATTTGGAGCCGAGAGTTTGGTATGTTCTCTTCCATATCTTTTTCGCTGAGACTATCCATTATCCACTTAATGAAAGCAGGCGACATTGTGTGGTTAATTTTTTCTTGGGGCGAGTCATAACTTTTGTTTTCCATGTGTTCCATGTGTACTTGAGCTTGTATTTGTATCTCATGCTTACTACTTCTCTGAGCTATTTGTGTGCACTTGCCTTGTTCATCTGTTCCAATAACCTTTGCTGAAGTGACGTTTGCACAGGGCTGAGGAGACTGTGCGATAGCTCGGACAGCTGACTCCGTGAGTACCTTGCTCGGGGTCATAGGTTTTTGTAATCCATTTGAGGTTATTGGCATTGAGTATATTGCTGTTGCTGGATCTTTCAGAAATGTGAACTTTCCAGTGGGCTTCATTGTGCCAAAAACTGGGTAGATCGGTGGTGTTAGTGGGGTAGCGGGGGGATTGACTACGATGTCTTCGGAGGGGCTATTAGGTACTTTCGTTTTAGATTTCTGCTTCCTGGACTGCGGGGGGTTCCTTCGTGTCCTCCAGGACCTCATCGTTCCGGCCGGCTTGACACCCATGCTTTTCCAAGGCTTCTCACTGACCTTAGGGGCCTGTGCACAAGGACCTCAGGATGCGTTGACTTGCGTAATACTCAGTAGTTACGCGTAGTGCTGGTTAACAGTGGGCTGACCTAACCCGAACACCACCTTCACACACCAGACCGAACTCCTCACCAGACAGTGGCTGATATTACTACTACTGTGCTCCGCCACTGACACCTCTGTCACCTCCGCCTCTCAAACCCCTCCAAAGCCCCTCCACTACTCCTCACCAGGACTGCTGCACAATCGCAAAATGCTGCTGCTCCTTTGCAGACTTTAGTTGTTGTTTGTGCTGCTGTCGGAGTTTTTACTGGTACGTGGCTCTTCCACCTCCTCCACCTCCTGTTCGACCAGCACTGATACCGCCGCACAACACTGCTCACGGACTCTCATGGGCGCCCCAGGGGATCCGACCGCCACAAGTGCCAATACCGCGAGGCTGTCAGGGCACTGCAGGCACTAAGAGGCGCTACAGCGCAGCACGTCGATGCCGCCGTTTCGCTCGTTGTTCAAGCGCCTCAGCCTCTGTCTCAGCCTCGGGGCTTACACGCCCCCGCCTCCATCTGCCACTACTACTACTGAGCGGTGTGGTGCGGTGCGGAGTGCCGCAACGACTCAGGGCGGATCAGGCAGAAGCTCTCACACGGCCCAGCTCGGCTCCCGTTTCTTCTTCCACGATGCGATGCGGTTTGTCTCGGAGCTTGTCTAGGGGCTTTGGGATGGCTGCTTCACGCCGGCCGGTAACGGTAATGGCTTTCCGCTCCTGGTACAGCTCCCGCTCTCAGGCAGCCACTCTGCTCCACTCGACTGCCCGACAGCGGCTTCCGAAGTAACAGCTCAACAGCGCCCCTCGTACCACTTGCAAGTAAACTACCACCAATCCTTCAACCTAGGGTCCGCACCTACCACACTCAGCCAGGGACCCTAAAGATCCCGGCTAGGCCTGCACCACCCCTCTGGAGTGGTATCCCTAGAAGGCAAACCGGTCAGGACACTGATTACAGTTGCCCTGCCGTCCAATTCAGAAAACACCTGCTCCTGGCTCCCCAACTCAGAGACGGTACCCTTTGGTCAGATGCCCGCAAAACCAGAACTTCATGGGGAGCACGCCTACCGTCTCCCCAAGGGTGACACATACCTAATGTGTTGTGTGACAGTCTGCCTGGCGCTGGGCTCGTGACCTCCTGTCCCTCCGACAGTGCGCGAATATGCCCCTGGACAGAAGTGGCGTCACCATTGCCAATCATTGGTGACTTAGCCCTTCTATCTGGCCCCTGACCCAATGGTTCTTCCACTGGGGACTCTTTCCCCCTGTCACCCCTCAATCTGGACTTCCGCACACTTCACTTAGGAGTGGCACTGCCAGACACCAGAACTGTTTGAGGCCTCATTAGAGACACTCCCAGCTTACCTAACACGGGGAGATCCCCCTCGAGGAATGGTCAGACAGGACAGACTAGGCTCCCTACCTGGTTTTCCCTCTAAGAACCATCCAGTACTGGAGACTGAGGATGAGGCTCGGAATACAGCCCAGTCTCACACCTTCCCCTGCGGGAGAGGATGTGAGGCCTTGCATCCTCCTCACTTACAAGGTCACCTAGCTGGGTTAATCTGAACCACTTCCACCACTCTGGGTTGGAAGACACTTGCACCATTGTTCTAGTATCCCTCCCCAATATAAACTCCCTATAACCACAGAACTTACACACTCCAACGGGTGTTGGCGCGGCTCCGGAAAACAATTACGGGGCCTGTTCGGTCTGACAAAACATTTTGAACAGCCCTTTACCACCATTTACCATGCTAACCAATCACTCAAATGTCCAGGGCATCACAACATTCATCCACACTCCCCCCACAAGACTGGTGAGACAGCATCTTACTTCCCCTGAATCTCAACCAGTCTCCCTCTTAACCGGGAACCGGGTACCATACTCTGGGATCTGGGAATGGGACTTCCTGCTGTGGAAACTTGGCAGAGACTACTGTTAGGCTGAGCTGAAGCCATTTTGTTTTTAGCATCAATTTTAGTTAAGCCATGTGTTTGCCATGCTTCTCTATTTCGCCGAGTCATCATCTATAATTAGCTCCAACACTGAGTACTGCACATGCTCAGAGAGGCCTTAGATGTTAAGATGCACCTGTCATGTTTTTAACTGTCAGGCTATTTTAACTGATGTCAGCAGCATTGTAGCTACTCCCATTCTGTTGACTAAGCAATTCTGATGTATCCTTGTATGTAACTGACTATTTGTGAGTACACTTGTACCGCCTCCTTTTGAGCCTCCATGCTTACTCTGCAGTAAAAGGTGTATATATAAGGCCCATGGTTTCTGTACCCCATGTGCTCACTCATACATTGCCTGAGGGTTCTGTATCGATGTAGTTCCACTCATGTGTCCTAATAAAATACTTTCGTGATATTACAGCTTCCATGCCAATCTCTACTTTGTCAGTCTAAAGGACCAGTGCGCAAAAGGGCGAACCCCTGCACCAGGTGGGCTCCTGAAAAGGCTCACCCCCACAAATTGGCGCCCGTTACGTGGGGCTCATCGGTGACTCGGATGCCTGATGGAGTGGTCTTGACGGAGGTTTGGAATCTCGCTAAGGATGTGCACTGCATGAAGAGGCCCTTGTCTTCGCAGGCTGAAGTGCTTTTCCGATTTTCCCACCTCGACCCTCTAGGAAGTGCCGGTCTACGACTGAGATCCCTTTTGGCGTTTGTCTTACAGTGACCATTTGGTCGATTCAGAGCTTGGCAATTGGAGGCTGGAGACTTTTGTTTGGTAAGATCGCTAAATGTGACGCTTTTTGTTTGGATTTGCTTGGCCAAGATTTTGGTTTGGTTTGGGTATATATAAATTGCAATTTATATAGGCAAGTAATGTGGAGATTTTTCTCTAATTTTTTTAAATCTTGAACGGTACTATATTCGTGTTAAGTACCACTTTGTTATAATTTTATATATACTATAATATTTGTGGGTGCCTGTTTCACGCACGCTTCGAAGGATGTGTTGCTTTCTTGGAGGTACCAATATGGATTTAGAACGAAATCAGCCGGCTCCCTCGAGGAGACACCAAATTGGAATATGTACATTAAAAATGGTATTTCTTCCACAATGTATAGTGCACTATGGAATAAATATACTAAGAAGGATTATGATTTATGATGGCCAATACATGGGTCATTCGATATTAGAAAAATTCACTATGTGGAACAGTGTGTGTTTAAGAGCAAAAGTAGACCAGATATGTTTGACTGTGTGCGAATGTGGATGAAAGAAACGCATAAGAGAGTGAGGAAAGAGCAAGTTTCAGCAGACAAATAACAGCGCAAAGACATCTATCTGAAAGGGCAGGATATAAAAAATAAAGAAATGAGGGAAATAAAAGAAAAAGAGGATAGTGATCGCAGTTTAAAGGTAAATGGCTAATACCCTGTCGGGCGTCCTCTCTATGCTCTACTTAATAAACCACAGGATGATTCAATTTTGTTAGATCGATCTCTGCCACCATATACTTTTGCTTCTGCTACTAAAGATGATTCTGATGATGATAAATCTTCCCCAGATCACACAGAGAAAGAGTTAGACCCTAAATGACAGACTCGCTCTTTTTTGACCGCTGATCGTGCAGTCAATCTCAGATCTGCTGCTCGTAAGGCAGCTCGTGGTGATGCCTCGGCTCCAGACATTGTAGCAGATGTTCAGCAATGGCCGGACTCAGAGCAGTTATATTTTACAGAGTCATTTACCGGAGAAGTAATTGAAAATTTTAGGAAACATTCCACAGACTTAGAGCCTGTTGATATAAAACGTGATCATAAATAATCGAGTGACAGTCTTTTTCTCCCTTCCCAGGTGGCCGATTTAATTAGACGTGTGTTTAAACTACGAACTGATGCGTTCCGTTTGCGAGAGGAGAAAAAGGCCGCTGCTGCAGCTGAACAAACAACTCAGACCCCATGCCGCAGGAGAAAGATCCAGGGACAGATAAGGATACTGTATTTCATGGGAAATCAATGTTTGAAGCTGCACTTTTATATGTCCTTCCTAGGGGTATAGGTACAAGTGATAATAAAGATTCAGCAAATGCTGAAATCAAGAGAACATAAAGTTTTTTTTTTTTTATCATGGCGCTTACAGCTGCCTTGTGCAAAAACAACAGTTGATGGACAGAATGCAGAACAATATCATACATTCACCCCAGTACAGATATATGGGCCTCAAACCATCAATTTTTTGCTCTCCATGGCATTCCAGTTTGAACCCACCTATATGTAAATCAGTCTTGAATCTGTGCCTCATGGGAACAGTCCAGCCCAAACTGCCAAGCCAGGTCCTCCCTGGACTGGAAACAAGCATCCTAGGACCGGTTTCGGGGTTTCACCCCTGTTCAGCCATGATAGCTTGATTCCAGTGGCATGGAGAGTACGGGACCCACGTCTGGGCATACCCGTAACACTCGGGGAGACAGATGCAAAAACAAAAGTTGATGGACAGAATGGGGAACAATGTCATACATTAATCCCAGTACAGAGATCTGGGCCAGCAGAACACCACCGAAGATGGCCTCAACGAAAATAAAAAATGTGCACTATCTGTCTCCTGGTGAGGCAGCACTGGTATGTGTTTGACTTAATGAGCATAATGGAAGGGTGTGTATGTGCCAAGATAGGTACCGCATGCTGTACCTTCATCCCAATGAAAGACCTATACATTTGCACACTGTCAATAGCCATCCAAACACTGCACAACCCACAGCAAGTCATGATTAAAGAAGGAGGTACCCCAAACATAGAATTGTTCGCAGGCTTGTTTACCTGGGTACCAAGGAGGATCGCAGACTTATGCAAAGCCTTGTTACCAGTGGTTGTAATCTTACTCTTGCTGTGATGCAACCTTCAACTAATATGTGCCTCTGTGAAGAAGACTACCCAGAAAACAGGGGGAATACACCTGATTAGGACAGCCAATGCCAGGGGAAACACTCGTACCTCTAGACAGAAAGAGAAACGGTCCATGCTCAAGACACTCAATTAGATGCGGTAATGTTAGCTTCTGATTAATTTATAGGAAGATCCCGCTCTTAGGAGTCCAGCACACCACAGAACAACTGTTGCCTACGCTACCTAAATTCACTTTAACCAATCAACATAACACAGCTGCCCTCTGTTCACCCCTAGCACTTCAAGTGATGGAGACACCAAGGGCCAGATGTACGACCATGACAATTTGTGACTCGCGAATTGCGCTTGATTGCGAGTTGCAATTTGAGAGTTGGAAAATGCCATGTACAACAGTGTCTGAGACACTGTTAGAGATTTCCAATGGGGTTGCAAATTGCATGCCTCATGAATATTCATGAGGCTCTCGCAATTTGCAACACCATTGGGAACGGCTGGCGCTCCCAGGGATGGTGGCCTGCTAGGTTCAGCAGACCTCCATGTCTGGGACTGCTTTTAAATAAAGCAGTTTTTTTTTAAAGCAGCCCGTTTCCTTAAAGGAAAAGGGTTGCATTTCAGAAAAAAAAGAAACATTTTTGTTTCTTTTTTTAAGGGCAGGTGGTGGTCCCTGGAACCTCTAAACATTCTTACCCCTGCATTTGCAAACGGGACCCCTTCCCTTCATTTTGTAAAGGCAGGGAGTGGCCCCTGGGACCCTTAAAAAATATTTTCCCCTGCATTTGCAAAGGGAACCCCTTCCCGTTTGCGAATGGGTTACCACGCAGCCACCTGGACCACCTCAGAATGTGACTTTCAGTTGGTATTTATGGTCCCTTCTATCAGAGTGGGATTAAGCATGTAAACACACAATTTATGAACCACTGTACCAGTATTTCCTGCCTAAAGTGGGACAATCTTCACTTTATCGCACCGGGTGAACAGTATAAAGCATGCTATATACCTAATGCAAAGGGAATTTCAGCAAGCAGCTGTAGGAGATGTGGCTGCTGTTCCTGATCATTATTGTTTAATTACATTTAAACTGTTACTGATTGCCAAGCCTCGCTGTACTCCTTTTTGATAATCAGAACCTCCTTCAACACAGCAATGGCTACAACATTCCACATTATCTGTAGTTAAACCCTTGCATGCTCATGAAGAGCTCAGCTCGTCAAGAGGCACAGTGAAGCTCTGCTCATGACGAGCTGAGCTCTTCATGACTGCCGCTGACGGCGCACGCGGGGCAAATTCCCCGCCTTTGCGGGCATTCTGAAGGAGTGGGCGGAGTCAGGATGAGCTCAGCTCATCATAAGCACAGCTCCACCGCGGGGAATTAGCCCAGCGTGGAAGGGGTTAAGGAATATCTATATTTACTTTCTGATGACATGGATTTACAAGATTTCTTACAATGGTGAACTTGTTGCACTGATTCCGTTGGTAAAGCAGAACTGTTTGTTAGGACAACAGGACATCAAAGTTTAGGGACTGAGTCTCTCTACAACGTCAGTACTTGTCGGCCCAATCTTGGCAGCACACAGTGCCTCACCTGAACGCCTAATCTTTCCAGAGTAACAGGTGATCTCAGCAAGCTCAAACACAACCCTCTAGCCCCAAGGGCACTGTGGAAACGGATCCTCCCCTTTTGTTACTCACTTACTCACTCATGCATGACCATTCTAAACACAAGAAAGACACAACAAATGTTTAAAATACATTTATTGGAATGATCATATTCTATTATGTAGCAAATGTGCTGCGATCATTAGACAGATGAAACTAAAAGTTATTAGAATTACTAATCTGATTGTATAGTACCAACATCCCAACCATGGCAAATTATATATGTGTCTAGTTCTACCCTTACTATGTGAGCATAGGGATACATTTGCGATCTCTGGGATTGGCCCAAGACCCCATACCTAGCGTAAGTAGTAAGATGGTCCGCATCATGAGTGTAAACTTAGTTTACGCAGGGCTGCATATCGGGCACTGCTGTCATTCCAGAACAGTCCTGTCTCCTGGAATTCTCCTCTCTGCCCCCCAAGGGGACAGAACACCGTTTATATCATAAAAGTATTGTGCTGGAGTTGCAGTTATGCGACCGTGTTATATCTAAATGTAAGGAGCTGTTGCTGGACGAGCAAAGAAAACAGTACACTATGTTGTTATATACTCCAAGCACCTTGTGTGAAATGTGTAGACGAAATCGCAAGACTAGTCCTTGAATAACAAACACGTACAGCGTATTCTCAAAATAATAACACAAATGTATTATATGTGGCTATGCAGAGCAAGCAGAGACAGCCTAAAATGGAAAACTAAGGGAGAACCAAAGTGGACCCAAAAGGGAAAGCTTTACATCTTTGTCTTTTAACCATTCTTGTAATGCTGGTTACATTGCTTTATTTGTTTTGACTGATAATTGCAACACACTCTTTTTACGCAAGAATACGATTGCTTCAATAAATGTTTGAAAAGCCAATTCGTATCTTTCTTGTGGTTACCTTGGGCATGCAAAAGTAAACAACAAAAGGGTAGGTCTGTTTCCATGTTTCCCTTGGGGAGTGAAAAAGTGGTAATGTTCGTGGTTGCTGATACCATCTGGTATCCTAGTGAGTTTAGGGGGTTCAGATGGGGCGCTGTGAGCTAGTTAGGAACTAGGCCAACAATTCCTGATGATACTCATGAACCAGGTTCCCATATTTTGACGTTTCTGTTGTCCAGAATACACAGTCCTACTTAATTCGTAGGAACCGATAACATTCCCATGGATAGGACGCAGGCAAAAAGGAATTGGGTTTCAAGTCAGTACAAAAGGAAAAGAACATCCTTTCAAGCTCAAAGGGATAACGTGCTACAGGGGTCACACTGAGGGGGCATTCACTAAAGAACTGTCAGGTGACAGACGTGTCCCAGCAGCACCCATTATAGTGAGTTGTTAACTTGGGTAATGTGCCCCTGTTGGACACAATCTAGCAGCAATCACCATTTTGGAAGGGGACACAGATGTCCCTAGGTGCATCCATCCAAATATCATGGGGTCTGTGCTGTTAGCTAGCCTCCAAGAGAGGAAGGTCATTACCCTGAAGGATGCAGGTGCTACAGGACTATGGCTGAGAGGAAGAATCCCGAGCATAAGGAGATTCTCTCTGGTGCCGGTTGGCACAGGCTGGCTATCCAGTGGGGATACTATGAAGTCCTAGCAAGAGAACTTACTAGCACCGTGCACTTTTCACTGGGTTTCAAAACAATCCCTCAATCATAAACAAATATTCAAACAAAAAACACTTGCTCAATTAGATCCATACATACATATACTGTATTATTTAACATAAGTTTTAACTATCAAGTCTTACATAAAACCATAAATATAAATCCAATCACAGTATATTTGAACATTTTTTCATATCCTAGGCATGATATAAATCATAAACATATAGTTGAAAAACATGTATAATTATTCCATATGTCTCTTGTGCAGGCCCTGAAAGAGGGTTTGTTTTGAAACTCAGTGAACAGTGCTTGGTGCTAGTAATTCTCTTGCTAGTACTTCTTAGTATTCTCTACAGGCACTTGGTATGATTGATTGATTGTGGGTTTCTAAAGCACTAGAATCGACTCCCAAAGGAGTATCTCTGCGCTGTAGACCGCTGGGGAAACCGTCCTGGCTTTCCCTGTGAGATGGTCCCTACTGGGTATCTCCAAGGTGAAACCAGGCCTCCTCGGCGTATGTGGGGGACCGTTGTGGAGATGAGGCAAGCTAATGCCCAGAGTTGCCGAGTGTGATCCCTAGTTAGAGTAGGCACCGGGGCGAGAATTATCGAGTCCGTTGACCCTGGTCCAAGACCCTGCCGCGTCGGGAATTGAACCCTGGTCCCGGGCCGTCCTCTGCTCCTGGGTCTACCACCTCTAACCAGTGAGCCACACCATTCCACGACAGCGAGTGTCATACCGTAGCACCAATAGTTAAAAAGTATTAGATATTCCTGAATCAGTTGAAAACAGACATGCACCTTCGTTCTCTTTAAATATCCAGTGGGGATGACAAGGAGTGCCCATTACCGGAGATGAGGTAGAAATTAATGTCAAGTCTACCGCAGCCAATGTTATGTTATGTTATGTTAAAATAGCTTTTATAGCGCTCAGCTGCCCCAGCAAAGGGGCGTCCCGGCGCTTTGTAGTAGATAGATAACTGACTCAGGTGAGATTTAGCAGGGTATGATTCCATAAAAGCTTAGTTTAGGGGGAAGAGGTGGGTTTTGATTGCCTTTCTGAAGTCCAACAGGCCTTCCTGCTCTCGTATGTGGGCTGGTAATGAGTTCCACAATTTTGCTGCTAAATAGCGGAAGGAGCGTCCTCCCGCTCGGCAGCGCTTGATCCGGGGTACCCTGACCAGATGTTGACCTGCAGAGCGTAATGCGCGAGGTGGAACAGACGGGGTCAAAAGGTTGCAGAGCATTTTAGGAGTAGCAAGTTTTAAGATTTTAAAAGAAAGGCATAGTGTCTTAAACTGAATTCGCTGAGCCATAGGGAGCCAATGAAGTCTCCGGCTGGAGTCAGAGATGGAGCAAAATCGGGGAAGGCCTACTAAGGCTCTGGCAGACGCATTTTGAGTGCGCTGCATCCGAGAGATCTCAGCTTGATTGGCTGCCAGAAGCAAGGAACAAGCTTAGTCCAATCGGGAAAGAACCGTGGACTGGACTATCAGCTGCCTTGTAGACAGTGCTTAATTTCTAAAATATGAAGTGCAGGTGCTCAAACCCACTTCCCTTGGCTCCACCCACTTCAACCAATGGCTCCACCCACTTACGCTAGTTGCTCTACCCCAGTGCTTAATTTGTAAACATAAGTGCCAGGGCCCTTTTCGGGAGATCTTGACAGCCTGCACCACACATTGCCCCTGCCAGCGCTGCCAATGACCGTTCCAACACAACTACTTACCATCTCACCCCTAAAAGTGATACAATTCAGGCTATTTTAATGTATTCTGACTTATTAAACACAGTTGTTGTGCTCTTGTGGGCAATATTTTGCAGACATGGTTTGGATTTTAATTTTAAGGTAAATAAAAATAGAGAGAAAGAAAAAAAACACGCTTTTGCAATGCAATTGGTCTCGCCTTTGTGAAAGTTAAGGCTATTGGCATTGTAAATGGCATTGTTTTTTACATATTTCTTTTGTTTTTAGTGTAGAGGATGTATGTTGTATGTTGTGGAATTATGTAGTTTGAATTGGAATTGTTATTTGTGTGGTGTGTAGTGTAATTTGTGTGGTGGGATTATGTGGCATGGTGAATAGATAGTGGTGAGAGCATCGCTTCTAGAATATTAGATTTTATCACAGTGTATTGCAACATCTGTGTACTATAGTACAGTCCATGTCATTTGGGTATATTTCCAGGGGGGATTTTCTATCGTCCAAACATTAGGGAATGTTCTATGAGCATTCCTTATTGACGTGCCTGGCTTTTGCTATGTTTTTCTTATCCACACAATCGTGGGAGCCCATAAGAAAACTGTGGGTGTGTGTATTTACAGAGAGGTGACCCGTAGGCGTGATCACTGGGTGAGCACAGACGGGAAATTGGGAGCTCAGAGAAAGAGGGCATTGCCAGGATCAGTGCGGTATTTGTAAAGACACTAGGGAGATTGGCAGCCATGTGTGTTACACTGTGACAACCCGCACACACGCATCAGCAATGGAGAGGTATGTGGCCGGCAGCAGCGTCGCTACAACTCCCGGGGGACTCTTACATTTGTTTCAACAGGAACAGCTTGCGTAAACTGGAAGCCTCCAAACTATGCATGTAGTTCAATAAGTTCTGATTCCAATATTAATAATAAAAGCCTATCATTACAACTCTCACAGATTGAGAGGCATTAGAAACGAGGGGCGTCAGAAAATATTTATACCGGCGAACCTAAATGTAGATACAGTATGTACTCAAAGACCCAGAAGGAACAGGGCAGAGCTATACAAAAGGCAGGAGAGTTTCTTTGTCTGGGATTAAAATGAATTTGATTGGTAAAAAGCTTAAGCGTGAACCTTTCAGGTGATGAAGTAAAGCACAAGTGACAATGGGCCATATGTAGGTGGCCAAATACCGGTCGGTAACGGCCGATTTCGGCCGTTACGACCGGTATTTTGGAGTTTCAGATGTAGGGGGCCAACATATTACCGAATCTGTAAATTTACCGAATCGGTAAATTTACCGATTCTGTAAATTACTGAATCGGTAAATTTACATATTCGGTAATATGGGATGTAGGTGGCACTGAAAACAGTGCCACAGGCCCTTAATATTTCGTTATTTACCATCAAATTATATTTGATGGTAAATAACGAATTCCTGTGTACATGCACATCTGTGCATGTACACCTTTGCCATGTGGCACACAGACATGCACTAAGGGCATGTATGTGTATCTCATGGCACACAAGCCTGAATTAGGGGTTCAACAGGGTGTCAAAGTGACACCCTGTCCCCTTTGTTAAATCGGTAATTTTACCGAATCGGTATTTACCGATTCGGTAATTGCCATTGGTTCCTATAGCAATTACTGAATCGGCGATTCGGTAATTACCGAATGTTACAGATTCGGTAAGTATTTCGGTAAAAATACTTACATAGCATTTACCGAATCGGTAAAATTTGGTATTTACAAATCGGTAAATGCCATTTACCTACATATGGCCCAATGTACAATGTTGACTTGGATTTAATGTTTGTCGTGTGGTAAGTCTAATTTCGGGTGAAGAAAATAAAAGCTTGAGAAATGATTCACTATACCTGGCCAACAACTACGTGTGCGTTCCTCGTGTCCTGCTGCACTGAGAGGTGGCAATCCGTAATTTGGAGCAGTTTAAATGGCAAGGGGGGCATCCAGCATGCATCTGTCAATTAACCTCAATGTCCTTAACTAAAGCACAAACAACCACCAGGATGAGGTAGGTTAGAAAATGTGAGACAAATTGGATGAGACAGTCATGTGATCTTCCGATCTTCCGCCTACTAACACCCACACAAGAGATTCATAGACTTTCTCAAAAGTGATGATTTTTTTCAAGATATGAAATTACGTCAAACGCCAATCAATACACAGTGACTTCAAGGAGACAAGCAGCTATGTACCAAAGAGAAAACAGCTGCTGTAGTTATTTTGTCCAGGGGCATTTATTAAATAAAGCTGATCACTTTCAGCTAAAGTGCCCTGGTGATTGGATCACGTGGTGTGGGCTGTCACAAATGTAAATTAAATTGTAAATTGATACTTGTATAGCGCACTACTCACCCGCAAGGGTCTCAAGGCGCTTGTACGAATACCGCTGTGGAACCCATCCTGGCTTTCCCTGTGAGGTGCCCACTCCTGGGCACCCCCAAGGTGGAGGCCAGGCATCCTTAGCATTGTGGGGGCCGTTGTGGAGATTAAGCAAGCTATTGCCCAGAGTTGCAGAGTGGGACTCCATGATTGGAATAGGCACTGAGGCGAGAATTATCAGGTCCGTGGAATTTTGAGCCCAAGACCCGCCGAGGCGGGGAATTGAACCCTGGTCCAGGGCTAGACCTCTGCATCAGGGTCAGCCACTCTAACCATTGAGCCAAACTTCTCCACAACAGTAATTGTGTCTGTTCCTGCGTTGTTCATTTTGCAGCCTTCTGAGGCTGTGTGCCTGTGTGTCTGCTTATGACAGACTCCTGTGACTTTGAATACATTTGCTGCCAGACAAAGTTCTTTGTGATTGAAACTTATGAGCGGTCTATCACTGTGCTGCCTGTGGCGAGTGCAAACTACAATTAATTGGCACAGCTTAAAATAATATTTTTTAAAACATGTTTTCATGCCAGTTAGTTTAAAAAAACTAGCAGTTTCATTTAAAATACACTAACAGTAGAATGTTTGGAAGTCCTTTACTGTAGCCTTATTTCAAATAAAAAACCAGCGGTAGGAGCTTTGGCTGGAGCGAATTCAGAAGCGCTACACGAAAGTGCGGTGAGTATGTTTGTTTCCACATCAGCGCGCGGCAGGCAGGGGTTTCTTCGCCTGAGTGACTCTGCAGGGATTAGTGACAGACTGGCTCATTTGCAAGTGAAAGAAACCACGAAGGCCAGTCTCCTTACATCACAAAAGTGTGTCTGCTATTCAGAAGAAAGTGGCAAAGAGAGTTCGGGAGGAGCAGGCCGGGACCCTCTGCATTATCAGAGCTGTCACGGTTTCAGAGTGCTATGTGTGACAATTTAATAATTGCACTGGGCCCGATTCACAGAACTAATTTAAGACAAAATCCTAAACTTACTACTTTTGGTATTCACAGAAGTTAGGATTTTGTCTTAAGTTTATCTTAAGACAGACTTAAGTTAGGAGTTTGTCTTAAGTCTGTCTTAAGTTTGTCTTAAGACAAACTTAAGACAAAATCCTAACTTCTGTGAATACCAAAAGTAGTAAGTTTAGGATTTTGTCTTAAGTTAGTTCTGTGAATCGGGCCCAAGGTAAATATGAGTGACTCTTCCTCGCAAGCAAAATCCAGCAATGAAGAGGAGGAAACCCTATAATTATAAGAAATTACACCCATTTGAGAACAAGAAACTTTAAGACGATCTTAAAAATCTTGGAAGTAAGTGCTCAGGGCTAGGCAAAACATGAATGCATATACTTAAAAAACGGAACGGTGGGTTTCCTTTCAGAGTTTCGAAACATATTTTAATGATGTAGGAGGTATTCTTGGAGGTTGTGATTTGGGCTAGGCAAAAAATGAATACATATACTTAAGACAACTGCCCTTTCAGAAGCTCAACTCTACCAGGGCATGAAAACGAATGATGGATGCGTGGATATTGAGCAAAATAGACGACACTCCGGCATGGGTAAGGAGAGCCAATACACACGTAAAAAAATGAGACTGCATTATGCACCACAGAAAGAGTTAGATGAGCAACGCTGCTAACACAATCACCACTTTAAATATCGGCTGTTCCCGCCCAGCCCAAAATAAATGAAGTTATTCCTGTCCTATATTACACATACCTGCGTGGAATCAGAACTCTCGTGCCCAGACCTCCGTTTGGAACTCAAGTGAGCACATGGTTGGCAGTTCATACGGGCGTCTCCTTGGCTATCAGTGACACCCTGTTTGAATAAATGACACTGCCCCGAACTCCCCGGGGTCTCGCGCCTAGGAGTCTGGGAGCAGACCTCCTCTATCTGCCGTTTCAGCTCAGGGTCAAATAAGGAAGCCGGCTGCAGCGCGGGCCTGCGTTGATGCTGTGATTAGATTTGAAGATACTCTCTCCACAAATACAAAAGCTCAAACGCACAAGAGCGAGTATCACCTCATCATGCCTCCCTGCTGTAGGGAGAGCGATGAGGTTGGAGCTTCGCAGAAAGAAGCGCGGGCGGCAGGAAGTCAATTAACTTCACCAGTGGGCACTGCAGTGATGTCATTTTAATTTCGGCGAACAAAAGAATTGGGGTCCTATGGGGAGCCACAAAGAGTGGTATCCGTGAAGAAACTACCCGTACTTAATAGCACCTTAGTCAATGATACCAATCACACAATGGACAAAGAAACCTCAAAATGTTCAGTTGTGTTTACCTTCTATTTGTCTAAGTGAAACATTTGGTTGGTCCTGTTGCATAATATTCAAAATGATGCATGCAGCAGACTTAGTAAAATTAAGTACATAAGTAACAGTGAAAAAAGACAAAAATATTTATCTGGCAAGAATGTTTTTTAATCGTAAAGGGTTAATTAATTTATACAAAATAGTACACAGTAAAAAATAATCAGACACAATGCATCATATTTAAAACGAATGAAATAATGTAAAATACTCAAGATACACACTACAGAAAGAGAAAATGATATAAAAATGTTCAAGAGGAACAGTTGTCGACGCGGCGTTTCGGTACAGTGTTAAAAACCTTCATCAGGACAGTTTCTGTTAAAGAAACGACAAAATTACTGTGTGTATGGTTACATATATCATCATTTTTTTAAAAGTCACAGACAAGCTGTTGTGACCCAAAACATAATTCCAAACTGTTTGTTTTACATTTTTTTGTCTCGTTTATTCTTCACATTTTTGCACTGCAACAAGGGGCCAACACAAAAAAGCAATCGGGCACTGGTTCGAAAGAGGTTTACGTTATTGGTATCATGAAAAAGGTGGGGGTATCAAAGGGAGTGCTAGGTACTACTACTGTGGAATTAAATGTATCCTTATTCACAATGTACATGGTAAGGGAATGCTTACCTCAGTCATTAAGAGGTATGATGATCTTAATGATGCACTGGAATAGCGTGCAGGGTATTGGGCATAAAAAGTACAACCAAATTCATAAATTTTTGGCTGGGCTTGAGGATAAAAACAATCTAAAAAGTAATAGAGAAAAGGCCATTACCAAAATTATAATTGAAGGTGTAGTTGCTGGCACAATGCGTTTTGAGGGGCAGACTGAAAATACACCCGTGGTCAGTACCTTTATTAATTCAGGTGCAAGCTCACACTGGAATAACAGGAGCCACCGATCTCAAGATCCTGTTTTATTGGGTGTATCTGAATAACCTGTTTAATTGGATGTATCTGAAGCGAAAAAGAGGGAGGAGAACAAGGCGGATTTATTAGTGCTGTTACTGCCTATTTTGTATCCTCAAGAACCCTCTGGCTCTGGTTCTCACTTACCCCGGTTATTTAATTGGGCGCATGAGATATACTGTTTGTTTACTTTAAATTAAGTCCGTCATTCGAATGCGCATAATCAAGCAACAGTTGACGCTAATGTTGCCACGTGTCTAGTTAATTCTATGTGGTTACTTTACAAATAATAATTTCTGAACAAACTCTACCGGACTGAGCAAGTCCTCGTTGTTTAATTTAAACCAAACAAATAGCATATCTGATGAGCAGATAATCGCGAGTGATGCCACATGTTGATTTAATCTTGCGTGGTTACCTAACCAATGACATTTTATGTATGAACAGCACTGGACCCGTGGGGTCTTCGTTTTTTAATTTAACTTAATTTAAAGTAAACAAACAGTATATCTCATGCGCTCAATATAGCCATAAACTGCAGACTAATAGCGCTCTTTTCCCACAGATATCGGTGGCTACGAGGGAGGCTGTCTCTTCCCCCTCTCTCCCAGTGCACACACGGGGAATCCATTTAAAAACCGTGGCTGCATTGCTTCTTACCCAATTAAATAACCGGGGTAAGTGAGAACCAGAGCCAGAGGGTTCTTGAGGATACAAAATAGGCAGTAACAGCACTAATAAATCCGCCTTGTTCTCCTCCCTCTTTTTCGCTTCAGATACATCCAATTAAACAGGTTATTCAGATACACCCAATAAAACAGGATCTTGAGATCGGTGGCTCCTGTTATTCCAGTGTGAGCTTGCACCTGAATTAATAAAGGTACTGACCACGGGTGTATTTTCAGTCTGCCCCTCAAAACGCATTGTGCCAGCAACTACACCTTCAATTATAATTTTGGTAATGGCCTTTTCTCTATTACTTTTTAGATTGTTTTTATCCTCAAGCCCAGCCAAAAATTTATGAATTTGGTTGTACTTTTTATGCCCAATACCCTGCACGCTATTCCAGTGCATCATTAAGATCATCATACCTCTTAATGACTGAGGTAAGCATTCCCTTACCATGTACATTGTGAATAAGGATACATTTAATTCCACAGTAGTAGTACCTAGCACTCCCTTTGATACCCCCACCTTTTTCATGATACCAATAACGTAAACCTCTTTCGAACCAGTGCCCGATTGCTTTTTTGTGTTGGCCCCTTGTTGCAGTGCAAAAATGTGAAGAATAAACGAGACAAAAAAATGTAAAACAAACAGTTTGGAATTATGTTTTGGGTCACAACAGCTTGTCTGTGACTTTTAAAAAAATGATGATATATGTAACCATACACACAGTAATTTTGTCGTTTCTTTAACAGAAACTGTCCTGATGAAGGTTTTTAACACTGTACCGAAACGCCGCGTCGACAACTGTTCCTCTTGAACATTTTTATATCATTTTCTCTTTCTGTAGTGTGTATCTTGAGTATTTTACATTATTTCATTCGTTTTAAATATGATGCATTGTGTCTGATTATTTTTTACTGTGTACTATTTTGTATAAATTAATTAACCCTTTACGATTAAAAAACATTCTTGCCAGATAAATATTTTTGTCTTTTTTCACTGTTACTTATGTACTTAATTTTACTAAGTCTGCTGCATGCATCATTTTGAATATTATGCAACAGGACCAACCAAATGTTTCACTTAGACAAATAGAAGGTAAACACAACTGAACATTTTGAGGTTTCTTTGTCCATTGTGTGATTGGTATCATTGACTAAGGTGCTATTGAGTACGGGTAGTTTCTTCACGGATACCACTCTTTGTGGCTCCCCATAGGACCCCAATTCTTTTGTTCTCTGTTCTCCCCTGGTCCATAATCATTACCAGTAGGGGGCCTCCTTTACTTTTACTCATTTTAATTTCGGCGCCACATACCTGTCCTCTACAACTTGGATACATACATACATTGTAGCAGTACTTGCAGAGCTGCAAGCAAATCTAGCCAGCCCGGGCAGGAAGCGGAGAGTCGGGCGGAACGTATAGAGTGGGGGAAGGTGCCTGTTCTGAAAGGCTCGTCTGTCTTGGAGACAACACAGCTTTTAAAGCAGGAGGAACTAAATTAAAACCGGGGAAAATGATGTTCCATCAGCAGCCTTAGGCAGGAGCATGGGCAGGTACTGCTTGCTCCGTGTCTGCTCTCGGAGTCGGATAGTCCCTCTCCAGAGAGGCGGAATGTGACTCATTAGTCATCCATTTTTAAATATTTTACAGCATTCACCAGAAAGACCCATGTGGAGGGTAGGCCCGGCCCTGTGAAATAAGTGCCGGTGCTAAGCACCGGAAAGCCCCCGCACAAATTAAGCACTGCTTGTAGATGAGTGAAAGAACATTAAAATAGGTCTTAGACCTCGTAAAATGCCAAAGCATGCAGCAGCGACTTTTTTGGTATGTAAGCAAAAACTAAGGGAGGAGTCCACCCACACCCCCAAGTTTTTGACTTCTGTTTTGGGTTCTGGGGCTTTACCCAGAGCATTGGGCCACCAGTGATGGCCCCATAGGTCCAACCAGTAGCACCTCTGTCTTGTTTGCATTTAGTTGCAGACAGTTAGATGTCATCCAGTCTGCCACGGCAATAAGGCCGCTTTTAAACCTAGAGACATTTGGGGCCGATCCCTTAGTTAGGGCAACCACTAGCTGCGTGTCGTCAGCATATGAGACGATGGTGAGGTCCCATTGTCTGGCGACATCAGCTAGCGGCTGAACATAAAGATTAAACAATGTGGGGCTCAATGCTGAGCCTGGGGGCACGCCCTGCTCAATAAGATGTACCTGAGATAGGAAAGGAGGGGTGGAAACACAAAAGGACCTCTCAGTCAGAAAGGATCTGAACCAAGTAAAGGCCAGATCAGTGATCCCTGCCTCCTCAAGACGGTGGGGCAGAACCTTGTGGGATACAGTATCAAAGGCGGCACTGAGATCTAACAGGATCAGTGGCGCCATTTGACCATGGTCAAGGATACTCCGCAGGTGTTCCGTCATGGCCAAGAGAGCAGTCTCGGCACTATGACCGGCGCGGAAACCATGTTGCGTTTCGTCCAGAATGTTATTGGAGCTCAGGACGTTGGTGAGTATAGTATTAACATGTGATTCTGCCACCTTCGCTACCCAGGGAAGAAGAGAGATAGGCCTGAAATTTTCAGGCTTTATAGGGTCTAAACTAGGTTTTTTAAGGATGGGAGAGACCCACGCCTGTTTCCATTTCACCGGAACAATGACGGATGAGAAAGAGGCATTAATCAGCTGGTGTAGCGGGGCCATGCAGGGCAGAGAGGATTCTCTGAACTGAGCAGGTTTGAGTGGGTCGGCCGGAGAGCTGGACTTAATTTTCACAGTCAATTTGCTAAATTCTTCCCAGGAAATCTCGGGATAGCCGTCAGATTAGAGGCTAGGGCTGGTCTAATGAAAAGAGATGGACCGGGCATAGTCATGGAAGGAATAGATTGATAAATAGCCCTTATTTTCTCCACAAAGAAGGAGGCCAATTCTTCACATTGGGGTTCTGACGTAGGAATAGGCGCTGGAGATTTTTTGGCACTGAGATTGTTGAGAATTTTGAAGATGACTTTAGCGGGGTAGGAGCTCAATTTAATCTCAGAAGCATAGTACTCCGCTCGAGCCCTGCATACAGCTCTATGATATGTTTTAAGTTCGGCTAGATAGTAAGCTTTTTTTCCAAGACCATAGTCTTTCCTCCACTCGCGCTCATACCTTTTACATGCCTTCTTCAGTGGAGTCAAGGTGTCATTATACCAGGGGTTAGAATCCTGCGTGCGACCCTTAATCCAAGAGTGTCAAGAGCCCGGGTGATCCAGGCACAAAATGAATCATATCCTGCCTCAACATTACTAAAAGGGCCTAAAGGGTCCGCTTCTAAAAGTGCGTGGAAATCTTCAAGTCGAAACTTACGCCACAGTTTTTTATATACCGAACGTTGAGTATTGTTGTGTGAAGATGTAGGTGTGTGTGTGGTCATTTCGACTAGGAAATGGTCGGACCTGGCCATAGGAGTAGCGGTAGTCGCTGTGGCCATCTCAATGTTGGTAAATATGGGGTCTAACAGATGACCTCGTTTATGTGTAGGGCTCTTAACTATTTGATGGAGCTGAAATGCGGCTAAATCGGCAAGCATAGTGCGAATAGTCTGATCCTGGTCCAGATCAAAGTGGAGGTTAAGATCGCCAAAAATGCTAAAATTAGCCGATTCCACAGCAAATGCTCCAACTGTCTCTAAGAGAGCATTGTTAAAACCGGAGGCAGGTCCGGGAGGCCTATATATTAATAGACCGGAAAGGGTAAAATGAATGCTCACAGAGATACTAAAGTGAGCACATTCACCTCCCTCCATATTAACTTTATCAAAAAGACAGGAGTAGCCAGACCTGGTAATCACAGCGATACCGCCTCCCCTAGTCGCTCTGTTCACCAAAGAAATTGAGTATTCAGGGGGTAGTGCCAGATTCGGTGCATTCGTCATATCATCACTAAGCCAAGTCTTGGTCAGAAAGAAAATATCAGGAGTTTCATCAATGATAAGGTCGTATATTTCTGCATGGTGTTTAGCTAATGACCTAACATTTAACTGCAGTATTTTTAGCCCATGTTGAGGGGGGTATGACAGGAGATACGGATAAAGGCATAGGTTTAGAAAGTACAAACGTGCCGCATGGACAGCATGACGGGCCACTCAGGGGATGAAGTGGGGGAAAGCTACAATGGTGAGATGAAGAACGCAGATTTAATAAAACCTCTCTGGAGTAAAGACAGCTACCTGGCAGATTTTGGCCAGCGTTTCTGGGGAGAGGCGACATACTGGCGCGGACGGGTGCAGACTGGCTTGCCTTTGGCACACCAATCGGCGCGCCGCCGGCACGCCCGCTCTGCCGTCCGCTGCGCTCACGTGCCATATTGGATTAAAATAGTTGGCAGGGGGTGTGTAGCAACTAGAGCACAAACCAAAATGGCTGGTTCCGGTCTTTGCTCTTATCTATGCCCTCCACATAAATCAGCCACAGGGCTGCGGTGGACCGGCCGCAAGAGTGTGTAATAATTCAGGTAGGTGTTCAGGGTTATTCAAGCTTTTTTAAAAACAATGACGAAATAAAATAGATCTTCCCTCCATCCACTGAACCTGAAGCCTAAATGCAGGAATTAGCCTTAGCGATGTTTCCCCGAGTCAGCAGGATCGGAAAACTGCACAAACAGTATGCCCGCGCCGTCTCTTAGCTTTAAATAGGAAATGCAGCGTGCAGCAAGCAGAGCGCCGACCAAAATGGCGCGCTACCGGAAGTGAGTGGTTCCGGTCTTTACTCTTGTCTATGCCCTCTACATCAATCAGCCACAGGGCTGCGGTGGACCCGGGCGCAAGAGTGTGTAATAGGTCAGGTAGGTGTTCAGTGTTATTCAAGATTTTTTTAAAACAATGACAAAATAAAACAGATCTTCCCTCCACCCACTGAACCTGAAGCCTGAAGCCTAAATGCAGGAAATAGCCTTAGCGATGTTTCCCCGTGTCAGCAGGATCGGAAAACTGCACAAAATGTAAATGAATGGATGGTTGGGCGTGAAACAAGGTGAAATGATGTGATTGACCCTGGTTAAGTACCAGGACCAGAAGCCTTCTCATGGATACATCTACGGTTGCTTTGACAGTCAGATCAAGCTTGATGTTTTTGTCATTAAATTAGGCTGCGATTGTCTTTGTGACAGTATCTCTGTAAATGTCCAAAATCTTGAAGTAGGAGTCCTGCAGTCACACCTTGTTAAGTACTTTCACAAGTGCACTGGAAGATAAACCTTCCACTCATTAGTCCTTAATCTGACTGGGTTACACTTTGGCTGTTTTTAGTCTCTTGGTAAAGAGTATGGGATCACAGGAGCCTGGATGTGTATTACACATAGTATTACAGACATCAAGTAGACAACCAGAGAGGATACAACAGGTTCCTATCTGAAGAAGGTGACCTTCATAAGGACCGAGTCCCATGTGGGGAAGAAAATAATTTATTTTTCTCCTCAGATGTTCACAAACTAAATGAGGTTCTAATTGGGTCAGAGATTGAAGCATTCAGCACTGGGTATCCTCAAAATATTTGGAAGCATTAAAGTGAACTAGCCGAACTATGTCTTTTCCTGTTAACGATAAAGTGAATGATCAGAAGCCAGTAGTCCCAAAGAAAAATTCCGGAGAAAGATTGGAAAAGGCTTGTCTTGACTTTGATAATATAGAGATATAGGTCTGTGTAACAGAAAGAATGGACATCAGAACGAATCTAGACTTGAGATTATCATTGACTCCAGCACTTTCAACCTCCATGGAGACCTGCACTTTCATCTAGAGGACCGTATTGATTCCAATTCAAATTCCCTCCTCAAATGCCTTGGGAACCTCGGCCGTACTCAGCACATCACCAGACCCACCCACACAGCTGAACACTTCCTGGACCCTAACTACTCCACACTAAACAACATCAGAGTATACAAACACCTATCACCTGAACTGAAACACCCTTTAAAGGTTCAAGCTCACCACCCTGAATCACAGGAGATCCACCACCTCTGGGCAGCTGCGGGAAGAACATCTCAGAGAAGGACTGGGCTCCTGCCCACAACACACGTCACCTCAAGCACATTAGCAACCTAACGGAAGACATCAAGAACTTCAATGAATGGATCACCACCTGCACCAACAACCAGGACCCCCTCAAGCATACCAGCAACCTAACGGAAGACATCAAGAACTTCAATGACTGGATCACCACCTGCACCAACAACCAGGACCCCCTCAAGCATACCAGCAATCTAACGGAAGACATCAAGAACTTCAATGAATGGATCACCACCAACACCCTGGACCACCTCAAACATAACAGCAACCTAACGGAAGATATCAAGAACTTCAACTAATGGATCGCCACCTGCACCACAACCTGGACCCCCTCAAGCATACTAGCAACCTAACGGAAGATATCAAGAACTTCAATGACTGGATCACCACCTGCACCAACACCCTGAACCCCTCAAGCATACCAGCAACCTAACGGAAGATATCAAGAACTTCAATAACTGGATCACCACATGCACTAACACCCTGAACCCCTCAAGCATAACCAGCAACCTAACGGAAGACATCAAGAACTTCAATGACTAGATCACCACCGGCACCAACACCCTAGCCCCCTTCAAGCATATCAGCAGCCTAATGGAAGATATCAAGAATTTCAAGTATACCAGCAGCCTAACGGAAGATATCAAGAACTTCTATGACTGGATCACCACCTGCACCAACACCCTGGCCCCCCTTAAGCATATCAGCAGCCTAACGGAAGACATCAAAAACTTCAAATAATGGATCACCACCTGCACCAACAACCTGGCCCCCTTCAAGCATACCAGCAGCAACCTAACGGAAGACGTCAAGAACTTCAATGAATGGATCACCACCTGCACCCACACCCTGGCCCCCCTCAAGCAAACCAGCAGCCTAGCGGAAGACATCAAGAACTTCAATGAATGGATCCCCACTTGCACCGACACTCTGGACCCCCTCAAGCATACCAGCAGCCAAACGGAAGACGTCAAGAACTTCAATGACTAGATCACCACCTGCACCAACATCCTAGCCCACTGAAGCATACCAGCAGCCTAACAGAAGACATCAGGAACTTCAATGAATGGATCACCACCTGCACCCCCTCAAGCATACCAGCAGCCTAACGGAAGACCTCAAGAACTTCAATTAATCGCTTACCACCTGCACCAACACAGTGGACCCCTCAAGCATATCAGCAGCCTAACAAAAGACCTCAAGCACGTCAATGAATGGATCACCAACTGCACCCCCTCAAGCATAGCAACACAAAAATAAAATCAAGATCAAAAAAGCATGCGAGCTGGTACACAGAAGAACTCAGGGTGGTGATGCAGCAGTATAAGCAACTCTAAAGCAAGTTGAGAATGAGCAAAGACACTGCAAACAACATCGTCTTCAAATCTGCCCTGACATTCGTCCACCAGCATGTCTGAAATGCCTTGTGAACAGCCCACAACAACCGCATTGAAGTCAGCAACAACCCCCCCCTTACAAAGCCCATTGCACCAATATCTAACTTCTTTTGGAGGAAGATTATATCCACGTACGCAACTTCAATCTTCAACCTGACTCCAGCGACCTCGCAGCCAGTCTCCCAATCTCAGCTGAAGAATGGACCTTGACCATGTGGAACGGCATCACCGCAAACGAGACTGACGCAACCATGAAGACCATCCACTGTGGAGCCCCATTAGACCCATGCCCCCACCACACTTTCAACAAAGGTCTAACCACCATCAGTGAAGTCCTCACTCCCATCCTGAATGACTCCATCAATGTGGCCCTCTTCCCAGAAACCTGGAGGCAGGCAGCTGTCACAGCCCTGCAGAGGAAACCCTCCGAGGATCTCACCAAACTCTCCAACTACGGACTAATCACCCTCCTAACATACATGCCCAAAGTCCTAGAGAAAACCATCAATAAGTGTCTGACCAGCTACCTCGTCAACCACCAGTTCCTCAAGGCCACCCTATCTCGATGCCGCCCAACCAGAGCACAGACACAGCACCCATTGAACCTACCTACGCCATTTGCATGATCCAGGACAGAGGAGAGGGTAAGGCTGTCATCCTATTGAACCTCTTGGTGGTGTGTCACATGGTACCACATCTCATCCTCATATCAGGCGCCTTCACAAAATTGAGATTCAAGAACATGCATGCAATTGATCTGCTCCTTCCAGATAAAAAGAACTCTGACATTCAACCTGACGTCATACTCCTTGGAAACCAGAAATCTCATCCGCAGAGCACCTCAAGGTTCACTCCTCAGCAGAACCCTATTCAACACTTAAATAACCCAACTGACTAACGTCATTCATACCCAGTACATCAACATCCTTTGCAACAGTGACAACACACAACTAATAGTGACACTCTTGGGCAAAGTCTACAGCACAAGAAACAAGTTTACTACCTGCATGACGGAAGTAGAAACCAACACTGACAAGACAGAAGTGTTGATCTTTGGAAACAACACCTGCCCATGGGACTCCACCTGACGGCCATCCAACCTAGGACCTACTTCCACCCCCAACTCACCTGCCAGCAGCCTAGGGATCATGATCTACAAAAAGCTGAACTTGTTCGCCCAGGTCTATGACATCACTGCTTCCACACCCTGCAGAAAAATGTATAATGGCTCACGAGAATCACCAGAAGACCGCCATCCACGCACACATCACCAGTAGTTTCAACTACGTGAACACTCTCCGTGTAGGAATCATCACACAGCTAACCAGACAGCTGCAAACCACCCAAAATGCAGCAACCAGACATATCCTCATCCTCCCACTCAGAACACATATCAGAGCTGCTTAGCTCCAGATGTATAAGCACCCACATTTCAAGGCACTAACCAACAAATCCCTGCCCACATTCACAACTGCATCTCCTTCCATCAACCCCCTATGCACCTATGTTCAGCCGGACTCATACTCAGACACATCCCACGCATACACAGAAACAGATCCGGAGGCCAACTCTTCTCATACATCACTCCTAAAGCGTAGAACGACTTCCCTCAACACATCAGAGCTTCCTCCTCACTTCTTGAGCTAACCAAGAAGCTGGCGCCCTTGTTCTTTGAATGACTCCTCTCTAGGCTAGACTTCCACACCTGTACAGCACCAGGATAACTCTTGGGTGATAATGCGTTCTACAAATACACTTAACAAATGATTATGCATATCCCAACTTATTTTCCTCAGTCAAGGTAAAAAGCAGTTCCAGTGCACAGATTAAGTCTTCAGTGAAGGTCTCCACAAAGTGAAGTGCAGTGTAGTGGTTTCCTCTTCTGTTAGCACTGCATACAGTGTGAGTACAATGCAGTGCAATAGTCACAGACACCCACATTTATTTAAACCCCCTCAGAGTGCCAGACATAAAAGATACAGTGTGAAAGTTTCCACAAAAAGTAAATACCTCTCACAGTGTGGGCAATAATCAGTGAAGAGCACACATATTTCTTAAACTCTAAACACACTCACTGCACTTCATATTACTAAATAGTGAGGAATCTGTACACGCTGCAGTGCACCTTACTGCACTATGAGGAATCTGCCCATGCTGCAGTGCACCTTACTGCACTATGAGGAATCTGTGCATGCTGCAGTGCACCTTACTGCACTATGAGGAATCTGTGCATGCTGCAGTGCACCTTACTGCACTATGAGGAATCTGTACACGCTGCAGGGCACCTTACTGCACTACGAGGAATCTGTACACGCTGCAGTGCATCTTACTGTACTATGAGGAATCTATGCACTGCACTGCAATATACTGCACTGTGAAAAATCTGTGCACCTTGCACTTTACTGCACTATGAGGAATCTGTACATGCTGCTGTGCATCTTACTGCACTATGAGGAATCTGTACACGCTGCAGTGCACCTTACTGTACTATGAGGAATCTGTACATGCTGCAGTGCATCTTACTGCACTATGAGGAATATATGCACTGCACTGCCATATACTGCACTGTGAAAAATCTGTGCACATTGCACTGCATCTTACTGAACTATGAGGAATATGTTCACACCGCAGTGCATCCTATTGCACTATGAGAAATCTGTGTCACTGCATCTTACTGCACTATGAGAGATCTGTGTCACTGCACTGCATCTTACTGTACTATGAGAGATCTGTGTCACTGCACTGCATCTTACTGCACTATGAGAGATCTGTGTCACTGCACTGCATCTTACTGCACTATGAGAGATCTGTGTCACTGCACTTCATCTTACTAAATTGCAGTGCTGTGGTACAGATTCTTCAGTGCAGTAAGATGCAGTGACACAGATCCATCATAGTGCAGTAAGATGTAGTGCAGCGTGGACAGATTTCTCATAGTGCAGTAAGATGCAGTGCATTGTGCAGAGATTTGTCCCAGTGCAGTAAGATGCAAAGCACAGATCTTAACACAAATGATCATCACAAACACCCACAGGGCCAGAATGAAAGCCTCCCCTCCTCTCCCCTCCCTCACCCCCACCCCGTAGAGGAGCCCGGCTCCTGACAGAGATTTCCTCCAGGATTATACTGTCTATTTCTACAAACACAGCAGAAGGTGCTGACAATTTCCTACCTGAGCAGAAACCTGTGCAGACATTTACAGGCTCTCTCCTCGTCCAAGGGCGGGGGCGGGGCAGGTGCACATCTGCGGTCTGTGAAGGTCTCAAGATGAAGATAACTGCACAGAAAGCCATGGCGTCCTTCCTCCTCTGCAGCTGACTGGGAACAGATAAAGAGGCCGGAAGTGATGTCAGCATCCGCTGCTGGTGCTGTCTCTGCCACCGCTGACCTGGAAGAGGAAACTCTTCCCCTTTCATACAATGTGCTCAGTGGTTTCATCAGCAGGCGAGGAGTGCCCTCTGGTGGCCACTAACAGAACCTCCATTCCCAGTCTCCAGGAGTGAATACATTTCACAGGAACAAACATTTTGTGGCAGGAAAGACCTGGGTTTTTAGATGCCACAGATATGGATGTTTTTAAGACACACACAGTCCAAGTACAGGGTCTCATTCTCGGTTGCTGCTGTAGAAAAGTATTTACAGCTTCACTTCACATGAGCATCTTCAAAACACTGATGCAAAGGACTAAAGTGTATTTACAGGAAGCTGTCAACTGGAAGCGAGACTTTGTATTTCATTAAATATATGAGAATATGTGTTAGTGGTGCAATTAAACTGGACAGCTTATTTCTTTTTTCATTTTTTTAAACACTTTATTGGGTTTTTCAAATGCACAGCAGGGTATATAGCAACGCAAATAGAGAAAAATACCATGACGTTTTATCCACCAGATCAAATTCAATTTGGCATAAGGCATGCTTTAATGCGGAAATTAAAAGAACAGCCTGTTGGATTCATTACGGCAGTGCCAACACGTAAGTGTATTGTTTTGTTTGTGTTTGCTGGCTCTGCCTACAGCCCCGTAAACACTTTTCATTGATGACTAGACATGTGGCAGACGTTGGGCTCTGCAGGTACACAAGGCCATGGTTTTTCAGGCCAGCTCAAGTCACTCTTCTTTCATTTCACCACTGCGCCTCTTCATCTCACTTTCAGGACCTATGGCAGCAGGAGACAGCTCAGCGCTAGCCTCTGGTGCCTCTCCACCCCCATCCTGCAGGCTTGAGCAGAGCCCACTATGACTCTGCTGTGCTTTTTATGCTGTCACCTCAGGTAGGGTTGACCCCTTTCCACAAGATAAATACTGACCCATTGTTGTTGTTTTAAGAGTCTGAAAGGACTGGGTATGTAAGGGACCACCTGAAGTGGAAAGAAACAGCTATGTTTTCGTTCATCCAGATTAGGTCCTCAGGCACCCAGTGGCACCTTCACGAGTGCAGGATCACTATCCTCCGCGCAAGAAAAAGACTACAACACCAGAAGCTGGCACCCTCCCAATTTGGAGAATGATTTCGCCTCTGGCAGAGGTGGGAGCTACAGTTGTTCCAGAGAGCAAGTCGTGGGTGCACACAAGGCACGGCGAGACCTTTCAGTCACGCTATCCTTAACAACGTCGTACCTTGTGGCATGGGCCTGGGGAGAGGGAGCCGGTGACCTCAGACTGAGGCGGCGATGTCAGGCACTGTTGTCCTCCCAATCTGGAGGTCGGACACAGTCTAAGCTGCCAGCTTGGCTATCGCAGAATCTGCAAACTTCTCTCAACCCTGCTCAGAAACCGTACAATATGGAATATTAACTAGCAGAGGTTTCCGGCTGTAAGCTCGAGCCTCTCGGACTCATTAAATGTCCCCTGCACTCGTCGAACTTGTCACGCTATAGCCACCCCAGGTGTGCCACTAAACTTTACCAGCTCACTCTTCGGCACAATCTGATGACTGCACACGTCGAGAGGGTCCTTGTCCCAACCGACGATCACTTCCTCATGCTTATGCCCCACCCTGTGCGGTCCTTACAATCTTGTGGAAACGGGAAGACCTTTTCTGTCCCTGGGAACTCGTGGGCAGGAGGGCAGTCAACCAGCCCTTGGAGAGGGCTTGGGAACCTGGGCCACAGCAGTTGCCAATTAGCTGCAGGCCAGCAACATCCAGGCAAAATCCACTAAGTGATAGTCCCCTTCATAGAGCACAACAAGCCACATGCCACCACTAGTCTGCAGATAATCCAGTTGCAGCCCCCACGCCCCAATAGTTCTTCCTGTTGGTGTTGCAGTATCGAACCAGCATAGTATGTTTCCAATCCCCAAGGCGTCTCTAATTCCTAAAGGCAGAGCCCCAGTGGTTATACCCACAATGACCTATGAAGATGAGATCTGCTCAAAAGGCCACCTTTAAAATGCACGGGCCCTCTCTAAATGTTGTCATGTCTGACATCCTACCCTGGGAGGCTTGATCAGTATATTTAGTGGGGCCACAACCCTGCCACTTGGAATGCAGGTGCCAATTCCACCCCCTTTTAACCAACACAGGAAGGCCCCTCAGAGTGAGTGACAATGTAGCCATCCCCCCAGCATCCATCTGTGAATTGGAAACAGGTGGATAGGCATACAGAGCCATGAGTACAGACATTCCCACTTTCCCAAAGTGGTATTTCCACCGTCATAATGTTGAATTCACTCGCACCACAGGAGCAGGTTCACCATTACGAACTCATCGATATCAAACACTATACTGACACTCTTCTGCATGCAGGAAATCCAGCTCAATAGCGTTTCCACAGATCCCTCAGGCCAATCCAATACGAGGAGCAGGCCCTACTGTACGAAACACATTACTCTGTGCCATTCACTACCAGTGTACCTGCTCATGTGTCGATGTGATGTGTTGTGTTGATGATGTTTAATAAAAATATATATATATTTTTTAAAACAGACACATAAATACGTTCCACTGCTTGAAAGGCCTCCTACCTGGCAGACCCAAGGTCAATGCACACACCCTGAATCCCTGCAGCAGACACATAACCTCTGCAGCAGATAATGCTATAAGCCAACCTATGCCGCTGAAAACTTTTGCAATTACTGAGGTTTTACCTGAGATATGAAAACAGGGGCAAAGGGGCACGGGGCAGCAGCCTGGTGGACATGCTTCTGACACAGGGGTAGACTTACAGAGAGAGCCGAGCAAAGAGTGTGCACAGATTTATCACAGAGCACTAAGATGCAGTGCAGAGGCACACATTCCTCAGTACAGTAAGATGCATTGTAGTGACACAGAAACCTTATAGTGCAGTAAAGGGCAGTGTGCACAGATCTGTCACAGTTCCTTAAGATGCAGTGCAGCGTACACAGATTCCTCATAGTGCAGTAAGATGCAGTGTACAGATTCCTCATAGTGCAGTGAAATGCAGTGCAGTGGGCACATATTTCTCAGAGTGCATTAAGATGCAGTGCAGTGCACAGGTCCTCTCTTTAAAACAAATGATGACCACAAACACCCCCAGGGCAGAACGGAAAGGCCCCTAGAGGTCCCTGGATAGAAGAGCCCGGCTCCTGAAGGAGATTTCCTCCAGGATTATTCAGTCTATATTTACAAACACAGCACAAGGTGCTGACAATCTCCTACCTCAGCAGAAACCTGTGCAGACATTTCCAGGCTCTCTCCTCCTCCTATGGCTGGGGTGGGGCAGGTGCTGATTTGGGGTCTGGGAGAGGTGGTGGGGGGCTGTGAGGGTCTGATGATGAAGATAACTGCAAAGAGAGACAGGGCGTCCTTCCTCCACTGCAGCAGGCTGGACACAGAGGGAGAGGCAGGAAATGATGTCGACACCTGCTGCTTGTACTGTCTCTGCCACCGCTGACCTGGAACAGGAAACACTTCTCCCTTTAATTTAATGTGCAAAGTGGAATCATCTCAGCAGGCGAGGCTCGCCCTCTGCTGACCATTTAAAGAACCATCACATCTAGTCTCGAGTGAATATACACAAGCATTTTGTGGCAGGAAATGCTGGGTTTTTAGATGTCTCAGAAAGTATTTACAGCTTCACTTCACATGAGCATCTTCAAAACACTGATGCAGAGATCTAAAGAGTATTTACAGAAAGTTTTCAACTGGAAGTGACAGTTTATATTTCATTAAATATATGAGAATATGTGTTAGTGGTGCAATTAAACTGGATAGTTTATTAATTTTTCATCTAAATATTTTTAACCCTTTATTTATCGGGTTTTTCAGATGCACATCATGGTACACAGCAAAGTAAATAGTGAAAAATGCCATGCAATTTCATACACCATTCCAGTGTGGCATAAGTCATATGTCAAAGCGAAAATTAAAAGAACAGATTTTTTCTAATCTCCCTGTGTTTTTAGGTTATTCCTTATCATAGCTGCCAAGGTTTCAGATTGCTATGAGTGACATTTCAAGGACTATGAGTGACACTTTCTGGCCAGCATAATTAAGCGAAGAAGAGGAAAGCATATAAATATCAGAAATTACACCCATCTGAGCAACAAAAAACTAAAACGTTAAGTGCAGCAAAGCACCAGAAATGGAAGGGAAAGGACCTAGTGCCCTTGTACAGTCAGAGGCACAACACTACTGTTAACTACTGCAACTATTTAAAATATCTAAAACAATTCATAAGCAATAGCTGTGTCACCTATGGTTTCACCATTAATTTTCCCCATGCATGCCATGATGTAAAGCTGTTTCTGTGATATCGACTGATGGAGCTAAATCTGTTTGTCTATTTCTGTATTACACATGCAGCACAAATGGTGTAATTCATAAGGATATATGCTGACTGCTGTGATTTCTGTCTCGAATCAGAAGGCACGCTGGACGTGAGAGGAGCTCTATGAACTGGTGGATGTCACCAGCTTCAAAGTACTAGTGTTGCCAGGCGACAGCAACAATTCCAAGGGGCCCGGGCAGGTAGGAAATTGAACTAGGGACATGTTGCCACAGCCTCAGATACTTTTTGGGAGGACGGGCCGGTGTTCTACGGGCACAAAAAGACAGGGAGCTCAAAACAACGTTACACCCGCAGAAAAGCAATTAGTCATTCCAGCTTTCACCAGCCTTAATACACCCACTGGGCCCTAGGCTTTTTGCTGACAATCAATCGAGGCAAACGAGGACCATCACTGGCCAGGCGGTGCTCTCCCGGGTCCTGTCTTGTAGGATGTGAGAGGCCCCGACACAGATTTCCGCTGCCTCACCTAGTCAGCTAACAGTAGTCTAGGTCACCCCCTGGCAGGCTGCTGTATTTCAAAACAAACTCACTGACAACTAACAGTAGCAAAATAAAAATCATTCATTATAGCTGAGATTCCGACTGCCACGTGAGCCGGCGCGCCAAGTGCCCACGACCTCAGTTTAGTTGCATCAGTATGGCCAGCCCTGCCATGTACCATGCATCAGGCGTTAGACTAACACATTTCAGGGTGGTGGTCCCCATCACTGCACTGAAATCCGAAGTCACACATTATAGCGCCTCCTCAGCTGCTATAATGCACCATGGCTGAGTGGCAATGTATGTTGCTCGCTTTTCCTGTTAGGTTTCAGGGGCGTGCTCATGATCTGCTCCTCGCAGCTCTCTACTTTGTCACAATGTATTTGGACTGGACACACCGCAGGCATCACTGAGGAGTCCCTGCCCAATGGCTTGGCTACTTAGATACTTAAAATATAATTGTGAAGCCTTGAGACACTTTAATAAGTGGGGGTTGAGTCCCGGGGTAACATTGCAGTGCTGCCGGCTCACGCTACCCACAGCGGTGCGAGTGCGTGGTATTTCAGGAAGTGTTCACTGACACTTGTCAGTGTGTTGGGCAAATTAATGGTAGCTCAGATCCTCTTCACCGCTCCCAGCACGGCACTGTGGATGAGGATCGATTCCCGGACCTAGAGTAGGCCACGCCTGACTTGCCATTTTGGTGAAGCTGGTCAGAATTGCCATATGCTCACCAGCCCAGCGGTATGGATTCCGTGAGTTACCATGTCACACACAGGCTGAGCCCACCAGCGCTGGCAATAGAGCTGATGCCAGTCCGAGTCAGCAGCCTGACCCCTGCCAGAGTGAGTACTGTCACCGCAACACACACAAAGGAGAAGGAAAGGGGATAATAAAAGTTGGCACATGCTCAGTGAGAAAAAACTGCCCTCATTCACATAATTGTGACATGCTTCAACATTGGGCTTGCTTACTAACCACCTTGTGTTCCATGATGCCCCCTTGCCCCGTGAGCATCTGTCTGTGAACAAAACTAAATCAAATATGAGAAATACAAACAACCGAACATGCTGTGTGGCTCTAGAAAAAACTCGATGAAGGAAAACGTAGGAGAGACACGAGATAATGCGAACCTTAGGAGTTAGAACACTGAAGTACCATTAGAAACCAGAAATCCAATACAAAGTTTACTGCACACTACCTAGAGGAACACCACACAGTAAATGACCTATCCTGGACGGTGCTGGACTAACCCAGAATCAGACCATCTACAGGAGATAAAAAGAGATGACTCCTGATGAGGAAACAGAAGCGGGTGTACAGAATAAAAAGCCATGTGTTGGGATTGACTGATGATATTCCTTGGAACACCCTGAATATATAAAGTTGACCACTATATAGACTACAGTTTTGATTAGTGGCTCCCTTGCTAACTAGAGGAATAGACAAGCATTCAATAAAGTTATCTTTCCAATAACCTGTAAAAAAAAATCACAGTATAGATCTGAACATCGGACACATGATGCCGTAGACGTTGAGATCATGTGACTCCTACGTCCCCCGCGTGACCTGAACTTCTCCTGTCTTAGGGTAGGAGGAGGACCGCAACTCGCCACCTACATGGCGAGAGTTGGAGAAGGTCCAGGAAGTGTACCCACCTCGACGAAGTAAGGCGCTAGGGGTGGGGATCTGGGATGGAACATCTAAAAGATGTGGACATAGATTACAGTACTGGGTGTACAATTACACCAACAAAGTAAATACGTGATCGCTTACTTTAATAATAACCATGTGTGGTGGTATACGCAAGTATATCATGAACTGGAGCATTTCCACTGTAATCCAAGCATTCTTTCAGTGGTCATGACCCTTATGACTGTGTGAAGTTGCACTATGAGTTGCTTCCAGATTTATTGATTTTCCCCATTTATACATATCAAATAATCATGCCTATTGTTAGACATGGGATCTCTGGTTGGTTAAGGCTTGCGCCAAAGCCAGGCTGAGACCACCACTCTAGTCAGGGCTTGGGAGTTACACACCAAAGATAACCCCTGCTCACCCCCTTGGTAGCTTGGCACAAACAGTCAGGCTTATCCCGGAGGCAATGTGTTTAGCATTTGCGCAACACACACACACAGCAGCAACACACTAGGCACACCACAAAAAGGAACTCCACACAAGGATATATATAAAAATAGCCTTTGTGTTACCATAAACACATTAGATCAGAATCACACAATTACACTGTGTCAACTGGCACTGGGTAGTATTTACAGGGGATTATATACACATGACAGGGCCACATGGGCCACTGTCAGAATCAGCACTTAGTAGAAATAACACTTAGTAGAAATAGCACTTAGTAGAATTGTAACACAAAATAACAATTGTAGGACACAACCAGTAACCACTGGTGTAAGGTAGGTACACACTACGCAATACTAATCCCCTTTAGGCATAGACCATGCAGGGACACATAAACTGACTAGCATAAACTACACTAGGCAAAAGAACCTCCTAATCATAAAACACATTTAGAGGTATAGAACAGGCATAAAGGCATTGCACATTACGCAAAAATCACATTAGGCATCAGGTAATTACCAACACAAACATAAGTCACCAATCACCTTGCGCAAGAATCACAGTAGGTACTTATCCCAGGCCAACTGGCCTTCCATGGGGCTCAACTGCACTCTGTCCAAATAGTCAGGGCACACTTCCTAGGCAGCGAAAGCAAAGGTGCGCAGGAGTTTAGGCCTAAACGTGGCAGCTGCCCACTACTTGCTGGGCAGCTGTAGAATCCAAATGATGAGCACGGGCTCTCAATGCACCCTAAGAACAAATGCCAACGTGGGAGCACTGGCACCACCGTGCCCTGAAAACGGTTGGACCCGAAATGTTGCAGCTGCCCTCTTTCTGGTTGGGCAGCTGGGTATCAAAGAACGAGGCCTGGCATTACGTGGCTCATGAGCCCCACTCGGGGACTCGGTCAAGAAATGGCCTCCAGCGTTGGAGTCCCGCTCTGGGGCTCAAAAAAAGGAGAATCCCAACTTTTCCCAACGTTGGAGCAGCCCCCTGGCAGGCAGGGATTCTCAGCCCATAGGTCAGGACTCTGTGCTCTGTACGGCACCCCCTCCAATACAGAGAAAGAGGACGGCCTTGGCCCTACTCATCCGGGCTGGGATCGGCTCCTCTGGTCTCAGCGGGACACAGGGCCACCGGCACTTTGCTCCTCTGCATCCCGGGCGGACTCCCACAGCACGGAGCTGATGGCGCGGGGCTCTCTTCCCCTGGGCCCTCTCCTGGGACCCGGGACTTGGTTGTGCAGCCTGCCGAATTCCAGACCTACACAACAACACATCCCAATGCGGGGTGGGCTCCTGCCTGGGTCTTGGAGCGCAGAGCTTCCAGGAACACAGGCACGGCTCCGCCTGTGTTCCGACAGGCGCTCCTCTCCCGGGTCGCTCCCAAGACCCCCTCCCCCCGCGTGACCAAGGCTGCAAAATACAACTTCTGGGTCGCCACGGGCAACATGGCGGCCCTCAGGGTTCAGCGGCTCTTTCTGGCGGCAGTACGGGGTAGGCTCCGGTTTTCCAAGACACAGTCCCTGGTGGGATGGGCACCTGCTAGGGATATTACAAAGGCAAACATGCAGGGTGGGCACGCGCGCTGAAATCGGCAGATTGTGGGGTAGGCACCCACTTGGTTTTGCAAAAACACGGGGTAGGCACCTGCGAGGCAAGTACGCTCAAGAACCGGCGCAGATGCGGGGTGGGCTCCGGTCTCTCACAAAGTATGGGGGAATCCCTACGCCGAGGAATTCCCTCACAGGGAGGTGCAGTTCAGTGCTGCAATTATAAAAATGGAAGCGCCAGAGCAAAGTCTCGAGCACCAACCCCAGGACAAGGGAAGGGCTGCCAATCAGGCACAGATGCACTCCCAGGGAGGAAAAGTCCAACGCAAGAGATGGAGCGCTCTACTCAGTAAATGAAGAATAAATCGCTTCTTCCAGATGAAGGCAAAGTCCTGTAAAGTCTGGTAGAAAGGGTGGGGCAAAGGCTGGGCCCAGGGGCCAGCTCACAGGGCCCTCCAGCAGGGAGGCAGTCCCCAGTGGCGGTTCCTCCTGGCGCCCAGCAGCGGCAGCAGGCTCCCCTCAGGGTGCAGGGCAGGGGGAAAACCAGATGCAACTCGTTCTGGAGCACTTTGTGGTGCTCAGCCCCTCTCCCTATTTACAGGACAGGCTAGGGACATCAGACGCACCACAGGAGTTGGAGCTAGAATTGTGGAGGGAAGGCACAGCCCTATTCAGGTCCCTCCCATCAACATTCAGATCTCCCTATTCACCACCGGGCAGACCCATCCTGACTCCTGGAGCCAGGTACACCAGCCAGCTCCTGTCAAGCCAGACAGTCAATTCACATTCACTGCACACAATCAATCAATTATGCCATTTGTATAGCGCACTACTCACCCGGGAGGGTCTCAAGGCGCTTGGGGGGAGGGGTATGCTACTGCTCGAACAGCCAGGTCTTGAGTTGTTTCCTGAAGGCGAGATGGTCCTGGGTCAGCCGAAGATGGATGGGGAGGGAGTTCCAAGTCTTGGCAGCCAGGTAAGAGAAGGATCTTCCTCCGGCGGTGGCTCTTCGGATGCGTGGTACGGCTGCGAGGGCGAGGCTGGTTGACCGTAGCTGGCGGGTGGGCGTGTAGAAGGTCAGGCGGTCGTTGAGGTACTTGGGGCCCAGGTCGTGGAGAGACTTGTGTGCGTGGGTGAGGAGCCGGAACGTGATCCTCTTGTCGACGGGGAGCCAGTGCAGGTTCCTCAGGTGGCTGGAGATGTGGCTGCGTCGGGGGACATCCAGGATGAGTCGGGCGGAGGCGTTCTGGATGCGCTGGAGTCTTTTCTGTAGCTTGGCTGTGGTTCCGGCGTAGAGGGCGTTTCCGTAGTCCAGTCGGCTGGTGACGAGTGCCTGGGTGACAGTCTTCCTGGTCTCGGTCGGGATCCAGCGGAAGATCTTGCGAAGCATACGCAGGGTGATGAAGCACGATGAGGAGACTGCGTTGACTTGTCTGGTCATCGAGAGGGAGGGGTCCAGGATGAAGCCCAGGTTGCGTGCGTGGTCGGTTGGCTTGGGTGCGGTGCCCAGGGCTGGGGGCCACCAGGAGTCGTCCCAGGCGGAGGGCGAAGATCCCAGGATGAGGACTTCCGTCTTGTCCGAGTTTAGTTTCAGGCGGCTGTCCTTCATCCACTCGGCGACGTCTTTCATCCCTTCGTGTAGGCAGGTTCTGGCAGTGTCGGGGTCTCTGGTGAGGGAGAGGATCAGCTGGGTGTCGTCGGCGTAAGAGATGATGTTGAGGTTGTGCTGGCGTGCGATTGCTGTGAGAGGTTTCATGTAGATGTTGAAGAGGGTGGGGCTGAGTGAAGATCCTTGCGGGACGCCGCAGATGACTTTGGTGGCCTCGGAGCGAAACGGGGGGAGGCGGACTCTTTGTGTTCTTCCGGCGAGGAACGAGATGATCCACTCCAGTGCCTTCTCTTGGATACCGATGTTGCTGAGGCGCTGGACTAGGGTGCGGTGGCACACAGATGTGCCAACTTCTAAAAGTGGCACTTCTCCACTAGACACAAAAAATCTGCGCACACCATTGCGCAGCATTTATTCTCACGAGTTCGCACATACCAACTCGCCCCTGCTCTCCTCTCACATCAAGAACTACCATGGACACACATAACCCTATGCATTCCTATGGGCGGGCAGGCCAATCTCACCACACGCAGTCAGATGGCGCCCGCACTTTACACTGGGACTCTGTGTTAAAGTGTGCAGAAGCCAAAAACAACTAGTACCAGGTCACATTTAAAAGCAAAAAGTTTAGGGGTGAACCTGCCAAAAGGGCCAAGTCCAACACCTATTTATAACAACATTATGTATATGCTTTATCTCCTTATAGAGTTTGACTATCGAGGGTCACTCCCAACACCTCGCTAATTCTCGCGATTTGCTCGGTGAAACTCGGTGAGTGAGATTTTCTTGCGCAGCATTAGTGGGAGCATTTGATTGAAATGGATTTTGGTGATGGTAAAAGCTTTTTCCTGAGTGTTATGTGGTGTGGACACTGTTCCACAATGAATTTTTTGTCCAATTTGGAGGCAATGCTCGAAATATTATACCTACAGGGTATTGTGAGCTTTGAGGTGGTCCGTGGATGTGGTGCAAAAGAGGGAAGAAGCCCCCAAGGGTTTTGATTTTCCAACCCCTCATACTTTGTGGAGGATCAAATGGCAATCTAGCAATAATTCTCTACCCGCCGTGTGCTTTTCCCACAGATTATGATGTGTGCGCTAAATAGGGAACCCCATGTTGGAAGGAATGCATTCTTTAGATATCTAAGCCAGGATCAGAGGGTACTACGTTTTGGGATCCTGAGGGTCCTGATGAATGCCGGGGTGACCAAACATTGTGGGCACAATTTAAACGGCAGAAACATGTCGACACCTTGGCAGTAAGGAGAGGTGAAGGAATCCTAATCTTCTACTGTCACCACCATCCTTCACATTTTAAAAACTAGCCAGAAGACCCAGGAATAACGTTTCGAGAGGGCACACATCCGAGCTAGTTTTAACTTTCACTAGCTGCATTTTTCTTCGGTGATCCCAAATTTTCTTTGTTTTTATTGTTAAAACCTCCCTATACTCTACTCCAGGTGTTGGTGTGAGTAGGGGTGTTAGTAAGCAAGCCCAATGATGAAGCATGTCACAATTTTGTGAGCGAGGGCAGTTTATTCTCACTGAGCATAAGCCACCTTTTATTATCCACTTTCCCATTCCTTTGTGTATGTTGCATAAATTGGGGAGGTCGGAGTAGGGATGTCACCTCTCCCCCCTTCAGGTTGTGTTAAAGTGAGTGCTGTCACCATCAGTGTGTGTACCGTGGCACATGCCCATTAGTCATGCAGGGGTGGTGTTGGTTGCACCACAGGCCTGGGAGTCCACGACAAGTTGTTGCAGGCTTGCCATGCAGGGGGTCCACCTGTTGCAGCAGCGCCAGTGCTCCGTTCTAGAAGTAATTACCTGAGAGCAAACCCGCATTAATCCGTCTTCATGTAAACCTGTGCCATGTATGTTATTTGCTTTTAAAAGACTATCCATACATAGCTACCAAGGTTTCAGGTTGCTATTTGTGACATTTTCATATTTTCATTGTAATTATGAGTGACATTTCAATGACTATGAGTGCCACTATCTCCGTCACCACTGACCAGAGTCACCCGACGTCACCGGCATGGCCAAAGACACTTCTGATACAGATAGATAAAAAAAATAGCATTTGGACGTGGCATTTTTTTAGGCAAATTGTGAGTAGCCCAGTAGCTTGTCCCATTTCTCCTCAGTGAATTGTTTGCTCTATGTTTCCTCCAATGTTTCTACATTTGAATCACCTGGTATAATTCAGTCACAGCCTTACATCCAGTTACCAACCTACAGGTGGGCTTACTGGTGGGCTTTTAGTAGGGTATTTGTGACACATAATATAGGCATTTTTTGCTTAAGAAATCATAAGTATTCCACCAGAATAAGGTCTGTCGATATTTATGTTTCTGTTCATTGGTCAGCGCATTCTGTCATGTCGTCTTCCGATAATTTCGACCTTCTATGAAGAATGCCATGGTACTTGTGTGTTCTTCCACTGTTTGGGTTGTGAGGTCTGTTTTTCCCTGCTCCCTTGATGTCTGCTTACAAATCAATCAATCAGGGAATTGTAAGCGTGCTATTCACCTGTGAGGGTCTCAAGGCGTTAAGGGAGGGGGGGGGGGAGGTCCGAAGATCTGTTTAGCCAAAGAGCCAGGTCTTGATGATCTCCCTGAAGGTGTTCAGGGAGGGGGCATGTCTGATATCTGCCAGTTGCTCGTTCCAGGTCTTGGCTGCAATGTGAGAGAAGGATCTTTCACCTGCTCTGGCTCTGTGGATGCGCAGAGTTTCGGCCAGTGCGAGGTTGGAAAATCGGAGGTTTCTTTTGGGCACGTGGAAGTTGATTCTGTTGTTGCGGTATTTGGATCCATTGTTGTGTAGGCATTTGTAGGCGTGAGTGAGGATTTTGAAAGTGACTCTTTTCTCCACGGGGAGCCAGTGGAGACTTCGTAGGTGTTAACTGATGTGTTTGTGTCGGGGGATGCCGAGGATGAGTCCGACAGCGGTGTTCTGTATTGTCTGGAGTTTGAGGAGTTGGGACTTCTTGATGCCGGCTTAGAGTGTGTTTCCGTAGTCCAGTCTGCTGGTGAGGAGTGCGTGGGTGACTGTCTTCCTTGACTCAGGGGGGATCCACTTGAAGGTCTTGCGGAGGATGGGGAGGGTATTAAAGCAGCTGGAGGTGACGGCGTTGACCTGTCGGTTCATGGTGAGTGATGAGTCGAGTACGATGCTGAGGTTCTTGGCATGGTCTGAGGGGGTAGGTGGTCTTCCGAGGGCGGTCGGCCACCAGGTGCTGTTCCATGCAGAAGGAGTGGCACCAAGGACAAGGACTTCTGTCTTCTCGACATTGAGCTTCAGGCAGCTGTTGGTCATCCAGACTGCAACATCTTGCAATACATTCTGGTAGTTGGTTTTGGCAGTGGTGGAGTCTTTGGTGAGAGAGAGGATGAGCTGGGTGTTGTTGGCGTAGGATACGAGGTTGATGCCGTGTTGTCAGTCGATCACTGCGAGGGGGAGGCCTTGTAGATGTTGTAGAGGGTGGGGATCAGTGATGAACCCTGGTGGGACTCCGCAGGTGATTTATGTGGGGTCGAGAGGAAGGGTGGGAGTCTGATTCTTTGGCTTCTTCTGGTGTGGAATGATTTATGCAGATGACATACACCATGCTGAAGAAGATCATTGGTCAAAGAGCCAGGTTTTCAATTGTTTCCGGAAAATTAAAAGTGTTGGACTAGTCTTGATGGTAAAAAGGAGCGTGTTCCAAAGCCTCGCAGTGGCTACTAGGAAGCGTCTGTCTCCCCAGGCAACTGTTCTGGTGCGAGGGACTGGAAGAAGATAAGTCGATGCGGAGCTAAGAGGCCTGATCGGGGTGTAGATCTTAAAAGCCTTTCTGAGAAATCGTGGTCCGGAATTATAGATAGCCTTGTAGGCAATGCAGAGGGCCTTAAATTTTATGCGGCTTCTGACTCGCAGCCAATGATGTTGACGTATGGCAGCAGAGACAGAGTGGACAGACTGCAGTTTGTCCAGAACCTGCTCCTGAGCATTCAGCAAGAGAGCAATGCAGTAATCCAATTTGGAGAATATTAAGGTGGTTATGAGAGTTTTTCCTGCCGCAGGAGGTAGGTAAGGAAGTAGTTTTTTGATTTTTTAAGAATAAAAAAGGAGGAACATATCACTGAATTAACATGATGGTGAAATGTTAGTTTGAGGTCAAACATGACCCCATGGTTTCTGACCTTGGCAACCGGTGCTGGCGGGGGGCCCATTTCGAATAGCCACCAATTGTCCGACCATACCGGAGACAGGTTGCCAAAAACCATCACCTCAGTCTTATCTGAGTTTAATTTTAAGCAGTTCATCGACATCCAGGAGCCTATGGCTAGCATACCCTCCTGGAATCTCGACACAACTGCGACACCATCCTTGTGCACAGCCAACACCAGTTGGGTGTCGTCTGCGTAGGTGGTTAAACTCAGCCCATGTGATTTTATGACCCTCGCCAAATCCGACACATAGATATTAAATAGTGTCGGACTTAGCGATGATCCCTGGGGCACTCCTCATGGCAAGGTGGAAGTGGGCGAGTAGAATGTACCCAATTTCACAGATTGAGTGCGGTTAGCCAGGAAAGAGGCTACAAGATCTCTGGCTAGGTGGTTGGCCCCCAATGTTGAGACACGGTCGATCAAGATGGAATGATCGACCGTGTCAAAGGCGGCGGAAAGATCTAACAATATGAGGGCCGCCGCCCTGCCATGATCTAAGATTGTCCTGATCTTGTCAGCTGCCTTTATCAGTGCGGTTTCTGTCCCGTGGCCTTGCCTAAACCCAAACTGGGTATCGTCCAGCAGGTGGTATTGATTGATATAATCCAAAAGCTGGTGGTTCATGAAGGATTCGAATATCTTTGCTGGGAAAGGGAGGCAGGCTATGGGTCTGTAGCTGGCTAGTTCTGAGGGATCTAAGGATGTTTTTTTTAGCAGAGGCTTAATTACTGCTTTTTTCCATATCTCCGGATAATCACCAGAGAGGAACATGGATTTGCAGATGTCCATAAGCGGAGGGGTAATGGTTTCAGAGAGCAGATTGAATACCAGAGGAGGACAGGGTCTAAAGGGGAGCCTGAGCTGATGGTGGCTACCTATTTACTAATTGTGTCAGCCGAAACGGGGTGAAAGAGTGAAAAGGTCGGGCCAGCCGATATAGGCACAGGTCGAGAGTCAGGGACTTGAGGGTGGGTTAATGAGGAAAATGCTGAGTATATATTGGTGACCTTGGTAGCAAAGTAATTGGCTAAGGAGTTACATAGGTCTTGGGATGGCTCAATAGCAGGAACTGATGGGGGAATAGATAGGGTATTAACTATTTGAAACAGTTTTTTGGACGAATTTTGTGCGAGCTAGATTTGAGATAGGAAAAAGGCACTTTTATGATAGATTATGGAATGTTTATATATGGCTAAGGCATCTTTATAGCATTGTTTGTCCTGAGGGCTATAATGTTTACGCCAATGTCTCTCGAGGTTCCTGCAGTGCTGCCTCTACAGTCGAAGGTCCTCCGAAAACCATCTCGCGGACGGAGTGGAACGATTTGGAAAAATTAATTTGATAGGGACTACCATGCTAAGGGCGTCCAGGAGCCAGTCCTGGTACCTATTGGAGGCCTGAGTGGGATTTGAGGAAGCCTCATAAGGGGAGGTGGTAAGGATCTGAGTAAGAAGAGGGAGATCTAGATTTTTCCAATCTCGAATACTTTGTGCAATTTGCGATTTAGACTGTGATGGGTTGGGGTTATGAGCTTTTATGCTGAAGATGACTACTTCATGGTCTGACCAAGTCAGAGGAAGCACCTTAAGCAATGATATAACCGGGCAATTGGTAAACAACCCATCGAGAGTGTGACCCGCTTGATGAGTCGGGACTGAGACTAACTGATATAATCCTACCGCTGCCAGGTCGGTGGTGAGTTGGACCGTATCTTTGTCTATGGGGGATTCTAGATGGAAATTGAAATCTCCCAGGATTGTGTAGTCCGATGGTCCTGTCAGAGGTTCTGTCATCTTATCGAGAGTTGAACGAAAACGTTTACGTGAACCTGGGGTCGATAAGTTGGGGGAGTTATCTCACAGAGATGCTTTTTGTGCCATGCTAAGGACTGTATCGGTTGGGAAAAAATTGTTAAAAGAATACCATACATGTGCAAAAAGCTCATATATCCTGATGTAATGACTGCATTTTTTATTATCATTAAAGAAATGTAAAAAAAAGATGTCCGTTTCTTGCAGGTGAGTGCAGCATTTACACCGTTGGGCATTTCTTACATTCAGCTTTACCTTACTCCCTGCTCATCACCTTCCATAGCCCCTAATGTCTGCGTACTCGCTCAGCAGGGTTCATTGACAGCTAAAGCAGGGGAGTGACTCGATGCACACAGCAGACATCAGGTCTGATAGTCAAACGCCATGGTTTTCAGCACAAGGATCACAAGCGTCATTAGAGAAGCTCTCCCAGGGCATACAAACGGAGGAATTGCACAGGTAGCTACTTATGAGGTACAAACAGATGATTCGAACATGTAGTACATACTCCTTTTTGGGTCTCCTACAGGTCTTTACTGAGCTGGGTATTGGTGTGCACTGTATCTTAATCCCGAGGATGACAAGGGCACTTGCTGCAAGGGTGTTACCACTTTGACCCTTTACTAGAGGGAAGCAGAGCCTTAGAAAGCACAACTCTTGGAGACTGCCTTGAGGGGAAGGTGTGGGTCCAGGCGTCAGACAATATCAGCAAGTGACATAAAAGGATCCTAAGAAACACAGCAGCGGAGATGCGAAATAGTCTGCCCAGATGGAGAAGAGCTGGTTCCACTACTGTTTCTGGATCAGTAAGTGATATTGAATCTTTCTAAGTTTAGGAGGCATAGAATTCCATCGGGTCGGAGCTAAGACATGGAAGGAGCAACCTCCTTTCCTGGCTCTGCTGTGACGAGGGATATTGGTCAGGTTTAAATTGGCGGAGTGTAGTCTTCTGGAGGGCATGTAAAATTGCAGCTAGGCTGGGTTCTCCTTGCTTGCATAGGATTTTGCGGGAGATGCACAGGGCTTTGAACTTTGAGCGCTTCCAATAGGAAGCTAATGGAGCTTGTTCAATAATTGGGAAGCAGAGCTGAATTGGTTCAGAACAGATTTCTTTGAGCCCAAATGGAGATATTTGCAATAGTCCAGGAGCAAAATGACAATGGATTGTACAATCAGTTGGCGGGATTGCCTGGAAAAGTATCCTATAATTGGTTTGAGGTTCCAGTGACCTGCTAGAATCTTGACTTCGGTTTCAAAGGATGAAGAGCTATCCATCCATACCCCAAGGTTTTCTACCACCAATTTAAGTTCGACAGGTACATAGTATTTCTGGCCATCAGTGATCAATCCAAAGATGGGTATGCCTGCCCAGGAGGAGTTATGTTTTAAACAGTTGTTGTGCATCCATGCGGTCACCGCTGTTAGACAGTTTTTAAATTTGAAACAACCGCTAGACAACTTCGCTGACAGGGAAATATTTAACTTAGTGTCATCAGCATACGACACTTGTGAGAATCTTTTTTTATTTATTGGTTTTTAACATCAACGCAGCAAGAAACAGCACACCTCAGCACGACAAAACATCCTACAAGGGTGGTACAGACGATAGCATATATAATTACGCCTGCAGTCATAGCCATAGGAAGCATGAGGTTATCCAGTACTGTGGCGAGAGTGACCCCTGGCAAAGGAAAAAATACATGCCAGTTGGATAAGAGAAGACAACCAAACAAAGCTTACATGTCCAGTAGTGCAGCGAAGTTCCGACCCAAACATACCATCTGTTCATTATTAAACATAACATATAATTGTTCAAATAGTGCAGTATATCAATAATAAGGAGCTTTATACTTGCCTACCCCCACCCTCAGTTTCACCTGTATCCTTCCCCACTAGATAATTTTGATACACCCCCAGAAACATCTACATCGGCTCTGGGGTGGCAACAATTCACTTTACACATCAGATTGGGAATTACAGTAGAGCATATCAGCAGCCCAATCCTCTACCAAAGGTGTGGGACCTCTTCCCCATCTCATGGCACCCCGCCACTTGGCTAACACCATCCCAAACGCCACAAGCTTCCTGATATCTTTATCTATATCCTTATCTAGGCTGAAGAGAGCCAGTGCAGGGTGAGGGGCTAGGGTGTGTCCTGTAATCTCACTCAACCTGAGAAATATTCCCTTCCAATAGCCAGGAATCTTCAGGAAATACCAAGCCACATGTATGAAATTAGCTGTCGGCTCTGGGCACCTATAGCAGACAGCTGCCGCCCTTAAGCCGTATCTGTAGAGTTTCTCTGGTGTATAATACACTCTATTAATATATTTGAAATGTACAAGTCTGTGTCTGCTATTTAAGGAAATGCTCTTAGTAACTGAACAGCAATATTGCCACGTTCTGTCATCTAGAACTATGTTTAGATCTCTCTGCCAGCCTTGGTGAGCCTTAGACGACAGTGACTTTTTCTGATCCTGTAGCAACCCGTACATCCTGGTCACCAACTTCTGGGTGAACTAGTCTGCAGGACATACGCGAGAGCAGGCAAAGATTCAGACTCCTGCAAGTCATCACCGAGCAGGTCGCGCCAGGCGTGTCGGGCCCTAAGGTATTGAAATTGGTCAAGTACAGTGGAGAACCCCTCCTCCCACGCATAGACCACACTCCCATCAAAGAAATGCCCCAGTTTAGTGATGCTCAATTTCTGCAGCACTTTGGTAACCTCCGGTTAAGTCTGTGGAAAAGTAAATTTTGCCATGTTCTGTGTCCCTACGCCTCATCCATCATATGTTATGTGTGCATGACTAATATGCATATGTTATTCCCCATGTCCGATTAATGACGCAATTACAGTTGTGTCCACCTCTGGTATGTTAGTTTCCAGTCCTCGTGAATACTACGAATATCAGGCCTATGTAAGTAATGTTGCCACGTTTCTCAGTGTGCACGTTATTCCATTATAAAAGTCCCCGTTTCCAGGCCTCAAAAGGGCCCGGACCACAGATTCAGCTCCTGTCTCCTGAAAGCCTCGCTGAGGAGCGATACAGCCCCCACCTGTATCCTCGACCTTTCACTTACTTCCTGCCTCGCAGTGCCCGGTGCACCCCGGCTCTGCCTCTGAGTCTGCCAAAAGTATGTTATAGTTCCAGCTATCAGTTCAGTCCTCCTCTTCTGCATTCCTAAGCTACTGAACTGCATCAATAGTTTCCGTCATTGTCTAGCCTACTCGGCTCCACGTTAGAGAAATACTGTATTTAATGGTCATTTAATATTCTTCACGCACTACATGTAGAATAATGCATGGTCCAGTCTTAGAATCAGGTTAGCTTTTCCCCTCATGACTTCTAGTTTATATCAACATGTTCCCTAAACATTAGATACCAGATAGGGTTTAGGTACATGTCGCTCCGACCCTCCAGACTCTAGTCTCTGCTCCTAGCACAGAGTTCGTAGCCCCCAGCTTCTCCTAGTAATACGTCATTGCCAGTTTTCGCGCACCATTAGGCTAGAGGTCCCGGCTCCTTAGGTAGCCCCCTCCTATGTTTCCGCCCATTCATGACATATTCTGTTACGTTCGCATCACATGTCTATGTATACTCCCAGTTACACCTCTTTTTACTGTTATCTTTCGCGACTGCTACGCGTCATGCCTTCTGCTCCACCCACTGTTACGCCTACTGCAATGTAATGCTATGTGTTTGCGCTATGTATATATATCAATGTTATGTTATTAAATGTTAGCGCGCTCATCCCAGACCTAGCCCCAGCAGCTGCTGGGCCTCTTTTCCCCTGCTGGGTCCCAGTTGTCCTGCTGGGCCCTGTCATTCTGTCCCTATGCAGGTTGTCTTGATCCTGTCCTTATGCTGTAATAAACCTGCAGAAACTCCTACTACCTCGAATCTTGACTCTTATTTATTGAGCTATCTGTTATTCATTCATTCATCCAAAAATAGGGTATTATTTATTTATTTACCACATAATGGCGCCCGAATAGGGACTTGCCCTTTCCCCACGCGTCGGTGAAGCCACGCCGACCCCCTGACCCTCTGCAGTCGTGACGGAACCATACCGTGCACTGGCAGATATTTCTGCTCCAAGTATCCCTCAGGCCCACGGAGGAGACGGAGGAGGCGGTCCAGCATCCAAACGAGACGGTGGAGGAACGCGGCGAGTCCCGACCAGAGCCCAAGCCGAGAGTCCAAGGTCCGAGGTATCCGGAGGTCCACCCGTAATTGAAGTCCGAAGTCCGAAGTTCGTCGTCGTAGTCCAGTCCCGTCCGAGGCTTTCCGTTCCGTGCTGCCCGGTGAGTACCATTGCTGGGGTAGTGTCTAGACAGGGTCAGTCTAAATTGACTCCTGGTCCGTGGGTTGGTGGTACCCAAGCTCACAAACGAAGTGTTCACCTAGGTGGATACGGGTCTTGATGTGTTCCTTTATGGGACCGGTATGTTCCGTACTGTTATAGCAGTGCATCCAGTAACTCTAGTCTGTTCCGTTCTCGAGAAATACTGTTCTGTTTCTGTTTTCAGTTTTTTTCAGGTAGTATTCTGTTCGAACTGTTATGTTATGATATTGTTTAATGTATTTCCAATGTCGTGGTATGCCTGAATTGTTTTCCCAATTGTTATTGTTTTTCGTGTATTGTATTGTGTTCCGATTCAAGTTTAGAATGCCGCTCTTTTCAAAGTTACGTCAGTTAAAAACTAGAAAGGGTCTGCTGGAAGCAGCAGTTCCTGTTCCGCCTAGGGACAGTCCAGGTCACTTTATGTATCAGAAACATGGCATAAGCGCCATATTGTATCTAGATTTATGGGTAGAGTATACCAAACAGTTAGAAGAAAAGTATAGATGGCCCGTATCGGGTACATGGGATGCCGAATGTATCATGCGAGTAGAAGAAGCATTATGGAAAAAGAAAGCCAGACAGTCACAGAAAGATGCCATCGAGTTATGGCGTAAGGAAGCGCATAGAAGAACGGAAAAGGAAGTCAGAAAGTCAGAGTCAAGTAGAGAATCCCAAGAACGAGCTCAAGAAAGAGAATTAATCGAGATAGGTGAACAAGTCAAAGCCGAACAGTCAGACAGACAGAGGCATGCCCTTATTAAGGGTATGTATCCTCTTCTTGCCGAAGGCTTGCCAAAGGCGACCCCAGAGGCATCCAGTAATTTCCCGCCACCATTAGTTCCGACCAAGCTACGTCACAAACCGACCGCAGCTGATATTTTTATTTCGTCCTATTTGGACGACACAGTCCCCGAATATGCCAATCCTGTTCGCGCTCCGCCAGTCCCTGTAAACCAGGTAATTCATGTTCCTCCAGACACCGGAGTACCTGTTACGGTACCCCCGGTCCAGCCTATAGTTCCACTCCCCACTCTGCCAGGACGTAGAGCCTCAGTAGACGACTCCAGTTTAGGGGCCGCAGGAGGAGCTGCTCCTCAAACCCCGCCGCCACACAAGCGTTTATCAGCACTCGAATTACATGCTCAAGCATCACAGCGTACTCCTAAAAGTAATAAGTCTGTTACAGAAATCAGGCAAGCCCTTAACGAATGTGTTTATGATCCAGTTCCAGGCGAATATACTATGGTTTTATATTCCTTACGTGTAAGGAGAGTGACCGAGTATCTAGTCACCTTGCCGAATATGAAAGAAGATCTAGACAGAATATATCGTTTCATCCGTACAGGGGATGATCCAGAAAGTATTGGCGAGATTATGTCTCAAAGGAAAGCCGAGATTCAGCTCATGATTATAGAACGTTTTTGAACCCGCATTTTGTTCATGTCTCACCCCCAGAAAGTAAATCGTTTTACATAGACAGACAGAATCCGTTACGAGAAGTCCACCCAGTCCAAGGGGCGGGTGGCGTAATGCAACGAGTGTTTGTATACACTCCGATTTCAAAGATGGAACTCTTAGAGATGAAAAAGTTAATTCCCTGTCATGACAAAGATCCAGCAGGGTTCCATAGAGAATTAAAAGACATGCTCCGTATGGGAGAATACACTTACCCAGATATCATTAAAATGTTAAAGGTCCTGCTACCCGCAGGGGTGTATGAAAAGTTAAAGGAAAAAGAATGGGAGGTGGGAGAGAAAAAGATTGATTGGACAGCTCTAGAAGCTGAAGACAAGGCACGAGTACCAGGTACCGGTCTTGGAGATAAATGTAAAGAATTACCAGAATTATTGATTCAAGTTTTACCCAGATTATTGACAACTAGGAAAGAAGACTGGGATGCAATCTCAGCCTGTAAACAGAAACAAGATGAAGACATTAGTGATTTTTATTCTAGATTTGAGAAATGTTTCAGTATTAACAGTGGTCTCAAGACAAGTAGTGAGTCATACCCTCATCTTTTCGTTACCAAATTAGTCGAGAATTCAAGTCCACAAATTAAAAACCGAGTTTTGAAAGTCGAAAGCACCTGGCAAGCGAATACTCCGTCCCAGATGCTCCAGATGCTCCAGTATCACCAGAATAGAATTAGAGAAGAGCAAGAACACGAAAGAAAACGTATGAAAGACACGAAAATGAAAGTGCTAGTTGCACAATCTATTCCTCAAGACAGTCAGAAGAGGGGTCCGAATCAAGCCAGTCATCCTGCAGCTCCCGTTAAAGGGAACTGCAATTATTGTAAACAGCCAGGTCATTTTATAAACGAGTGTGCAGTTCTGAAACATAATATAGCTACTGGTAAGACTAAAGAAAGACCACGTCCGCCTAGACAAGAACAAGTTTCACAGATTCCTCAGCCACAGAATGCACAACAGACAGTTACAGTACCGCAGCCTATTGCTGCAACACAGCATGTCACGCAGCAGATGTACCAGTATGCACAGTCTGAGTATCCAGAGTACCAGTCATATTCATGAAACAGCCTAGAGAGGGAGGTAGGCTTGCCTCTCATCGAGATACCTGTAGACCAAGAAGGTCCCTATGTTCACAGCCAAGTATTAGGGAAAGACAGAAAGTTTTTGATCGATACAGGGGCAAGTAGGACCACAATTAGTCATGCCGAAGTTCCAGGGGCTCCGCTCTCAGGCTCAAGAAATGTTTCCCTTGGATTTTCAGGAAAACCCATAGTTAATGAGATTTCAAAGCCAGTTACTCTAGAAGTAGGTCCATTGTCCCGTACTACTGATCTGTTACTTACTAAGTCATGTCCAGAAAATCTATTAGGCATTAAGACACTGAAAGAATTAGGTGCAGTTATTTGCTGTTCCCCAGAGGGAATACGTCTGTTCCTACGTGACTTTAAGGGTCACTATGTGTTACGAGATTTTGATTCAAGATTGTCTAATGTTCCGCAGCATTTATGGGCGCAAGGTCCAACTGATGTAGGTTACATGCAAATCACACCCTATCGTGTGACTCTCAAGCCAGGTGTAGTGTTACCCCGAATCAGACAGTACAGATTGCCACCTGAGGCTGTAGCAGCCTTATCCAAAATTATTGACGAGCTCATGGCTCAAGGAGTAGTTGTAGAAACTGACTCCAATGTATGTAATTCTCCGATCATTCCAGTCATGAAACGTACTGATCCAAATGCACCGCCAGTATATCGATTAGTGATTGATTTACGAGAGCTTAATAAATGTATTATTCCTCAGTACCCAGTTGTCCCAGACATTTCTTCCCTGTTAACAGCCATTGATTCCGAAGCCATGTTTTTCACTGTTATTGACCTCAAGAATGCATTTTTTAGTGTTCCAATTCATCCAGACAGCCAGTTTCTTTTCGGATTTTGTTTAAATGGAAGGAGCTATATGTTTACACGCGCTCCTCAAGGTTTCACAGAAAGCCCTAGTATTTACAGTCAAGCACTCAAGAGACAACTAGACAACATTCACATGCCAACTGACACTGCCCTGCTCCAGTATGTCGATGATCTACTGATCACAGCCCGTTCTGAACGTGCTTGCGAGCAAGCATCACTTACAGTCCTGTATTTTCTAGCCGAGATGGGGCACAAAGTGTCACCTTCGAAGCTTCAATTCTGTGTCCAGCAAGTGGTATACTTAGGACACTTGCTGTCCAAGAGGGGTAGGCAGTTGACACCCGACCGTATCCAGTTAATAGCGAATCTTCCCCAGCCCAGAACCCAGAAGGAGGTACGTGCTTTTATCGGCCTTACTTCTTATTGTAGACAATGGATTCCCCAGTATGCATTTCTAGCCAAGCCACTGATACAGTTAACGACACAGGAGGCAGCCGTATCGACTGTCCTCCCTTGGACATCTGACCATACACTTAGTTTTAACGAGTTAAAGAAAGCCCTATGTCAAGCTCCAGTTCTAGCTACACCGAACTACAGTAAGCCTTTTACACTTTTTGTTACTGAACGCGAAGGTACAGCATTATCTGTTCTCACACAAGATCAAGCAGGTCAATACAAGCCCTGTGCTTATTTTTCGAGCACATTAGATCCAGTCGCCCAGGCGTTGCCTGCATGCCTCAAGTCAGTTGCAGCCACAGCACTAGCTATCAGACAAAGTGATTCCATAGTTTTAGGACATTCCCTGACAGTACAAGTTCCACATTCAGTAGAAGTTCTTTTAAACCGAACACAAACTCAGCACTTGACAATTGCACGTTTAACAGGTTATGAATTGACACTGTTCCAGCCACACATAGAAATTAGACGCTGCAACGTTCTGAATCCTGCTACACTGTTACCATCAGTTAGTCCAAATCCAGACCCACATGATTGTGTGGAAGTAGTTAACATTACGACAAAGCCAAGACAAGACCTGACAGACATTCCGTTACCAGATCCTGACCTGACACTTTATGTGGATGGTTCATGTATGAGAACTAGTACAGGAGAACTAGTCGCCGCGTATGCAGTGACTACTGACACTGAAGTTATTGAAACACACCGTATTGATACTCTGTCCGCTCAAGCAGCAGAGCTAGTCGCTCTGACACAAGCCTGTATACATGCCAAGAACCTGAAGGTTAATGTTTACACAGATTCACGTTACGCATTCGGAGTTGTACACGACTTCGGAGTGCTCTGGCAGGAGAGAGGTTTCATGACTTCTCATGGAACCAAGATTCAGCATGGTCTCCTTATTCAAGCCCTGTTAGATGCCATACATTTACCGACATCTATTGCTATCATGAAGTGCAAAGCACATACGAAAGTTACTGACATTATTTCCCAAGGTAATGATTTAGCAGACCGCACAGCCAAGCTTACAGCACAGACTCCAGACATTCCAGTAAACATGACACATACTCCAGATCTGATTACATGCATGACAGTTAAGGACCCTACACAGGATGTCATAGATATCCAGTCACATGCTACTCCCGATGAAATCAAGAAATGGTCTGTACAAGGAGGGGTCCAGACAGATCAAGGATGGTTAACAAAGGGTAGAGCCACATGGTTTCTCCCCGATTCTATGGTTCAAGTCATTATCAATACCGCACATAGTCCAGCACATTTAGGAGAAAAAGCTATGTTAGACAGTATCCAGAACATTTGGTTCAACAAGCATTTACGAGCTGCAGCCAAGCAGAAAGTCCGTACCTGTATGATATGTTGTCAGTTTAATCCAGGTAAAAGTGTCCCGGTGGAACAAGGTGGTTTCCAGCCCCCTGACCACCCTTTTGAGGTCCTCCAGATGGATTATATTCAGATGGAGCGATGCCGAGGTTTCAAGTATGTCCTTGTAGTAGTATGCGCTTTGTCCAGGTGGACAGAAGCATATCCAGTCCCAGATTACACAGCCGCGACCACTGCCAAGCAGTTGGTTCGTGAATTTTTCCCTAGATACGGACTCCCTAGAGTCGTATATTCTGACAACGGCCAGCCATTCTCATCCGAACTCATGAAACACGTTTCCCTTTTGTTAGGGTACCAGTGGAAGTTCCATTGTGTACGCCATCCAGAAGCAGCTGGACTAGTCGAGAGACATAATCAGACTCTGAAGATCCGTATAGCAAAAGTCTGTAAAGACAAGGGTGTGGACTGGTTAGTAGCTTTGCCAGTCGCTCTGTTTTACATGCGCATGGTCGCACATTCCAGATCAGGTCTGTCCCCGTATGAGGTCGTTTTCGGCCGCCCCCCTAACATGTGGGGTACTCCTAGACCCCGAAGTATTACCGATGTTTCATGTAATATGCTGACAGATTACCTAGCTTCCTTGATGTCTGCCCTCAACTCATGTCGTTCACAGGTTGCCGCCGCATTTCCCGACAATACCGAGGTGGCACCGCACGAGATCGTTCCAGGATCCTTGGTGATGATCAGAAATTTTGACAGATCAAGTCCGCTGGAACCACGTTGGAAGGAGCCACGTCAGGTCCTCTTGACCACCCGAACTGCCGTCAAGTTGGAAGGCAGGAAGGGGTGGGTACACCTTTCTCATGTAAAACTTTTCAAAGGACCAAAGCCAGTCTTCAAAAACATTTCCGAGAACATTTCCCAGGATTCAAAGGATTGCCAGAACATTGTTTTAAAGGACTGTCCCGCACCAGACTTTATTACAACCCCTCCCTTGTTAGAGAAAACTCCGCAACAGGAGTATAAGTTAAAGCTCAGGTCTAATAAGTCAGCCAGTTTGATTGTATAAGTCCTCCCCTAGGTGAAACGGTTAAATTGTTTCTGACATGTATAAAATAGACCCCCATAGTGAGAGAGTCAGTCGAAGTTCACTTCAATGCATTGTTTTTCTGAGTTTCATATTATTTCTCAGCATAATGATTTCCTGCACCAGCTATGCTTTCTATCTGTGTTTTTCAGTTCCTCATGTAAACATGTCTGCTCATGTTACAGTAGAGCACACGTTTAGTGATCTGCCTCCTCACGAATATTCATACCGCCTCGCAATGCGTAATAACACATTCATCCGTATGTTACATTATTCACACCAGACCAGCAATGCCACTAATTGTTGGGTGTGTGGTCGACTCCCCCCTTTCCAGACACCGAAGGGAGTTCTGCCACTGTTTCCTTATCCATTCTCACACAATGGTTCGTGTGGAGCATGGTCCACGTTAACGTCGTCCTCAACAGATATGTCTTTTCTTAACAGTACATGTTTCCCAGACAAGCAAGGTTTCCCCCACAGAACAGGTTTAGATCTAGAAAACGAAGTATATAATTTAGGAAATTATTCGTCGAATTTCATGGTCCTGAATGTTCAGTCTGATACTACTCCAGACTCACCTGCTATTTCAGTACTACCAGTCAAAGGCGAATTATGTGTCCGTAGTTATGGTTCTGTACATATAGGTCATAGTGAATGTACTACTGTTATCCAGTATAGTGACAGTAGGAAATCTATTTTTAAAGCTTCACGTCATTCTTATTTTATTTGTGGTCAAACTGCATATGTCCGTCTGCCCCTCGATTGGGAGGGAACCTGTTACATTGCTTTCCTACTGCCACCTGTTTTTCTAGCCCCACCTGACTATCATAGGAATTCTTTCTTAGTACACACTAGACACAAGAGAAATCTCCCGATTGTCGATTATACTGAAACCGCCGCAGAGCAATTCATTGATATAGATAAAGGTGTTTTCCCTTATTTAGGTACAGTTGTAAATAGTAAGCTAATTCGTAGGTTAACCAGAACCCTCGAAGCAGTAGTAGATGAGACTGCCTCCGCTCTAGGTAACTTAACTGAAGAGCAATCCTTTATGAGAATTGTCGTTTTACAGAATCGTCTCGTCCTTGACGTCATACTGGCCGATAGGGGCGGGGCCTGTAGAATTCTCGGATCCAGTTGTTGCATTTTCATTCCAAATAACGCGCCGTCTGTTTATTCAGCTATAACCAGACTCCATAAAATTGCCCATCTGTTACACCAAGATCCAGGCACCTGGACATGGTCCGGTTGGTTCTGGAATATAATTTCCGCATGGGGATGGAAAGTCCTGTCCTTCCTAGGTATTGCAGTAGCGATCATATTCAGCTGCTGCCTCTGTATACAATGTGGCCCTGCGATTTGCAGCATGTGTGCTACCTCTTGTATTCCTAGTCCCAAGCCCCGTTCTAAATCCCGTTCCAAGACAATTCGAGACGAGCAAATGGTACTGTATGAAATGATAGACGGTATCATGAATATTGATGTTTCCTGATGAAAACGTAGTGACAAGGAGGGAATGTGGAAAAGTAAATTTTGCCATGTTCTGTGTCCCTACGCCTCATCCATCATATGTTATGTGTGCATGACTAATATGCATATGTTATTCCCCATGTCCGATTAATGACGCAATTACAGTTGTGTCCACCTCTGGTATGTTAGTTTCCAGTCCTCGTGAATACTACGAATATCAGGCCTATGTAAGTAATGTTGCCACGTTTCTCAGTGTGCACGTTATTCCATTATAAAAGTCCCCGTTTCCAGGCCTCAAAAGGGCCCGGACCACAGATTCAGCTCCTGTCTCCTGAAAGCCTCGCTGAGGAGCGATACAGCCCCCACCTGTATCCTCGACCTTTCACTTACTTCCTGCCTCGCAGTGCCCGGTGCACCCCGGCTCTGCCTCTGAGTCTGCCAAAAGTATGTTATAGTTCCAGCTATCAGTTCAGTCCTCCTCTTCTGCATTCCTAAGCTACTGAACTGCATCAATAGTTTCCGTCATTGTCTAGCCTACTCGGCTCCACGTTAGAGAAATACTGTATTTAATGGTCATTTAATATTCTTCACGCACTACATGTAGAATAATGCATGGTCCAGTCTTAGAATCAGGTTAGCTTTTCCCCTCATGACTTCTAGTTTATATCAACATGTTCCCTAAACATTAGATACCAGATAGGGTTTAGGTACATGTCGCTCCGACCCTCCAGACTCTAGTCTCTGCTCCTAGCACAGAGTTCGTAGCCCCCAGCTTCTCCTAGTAATACGTCATTGCCAGTTTTCGCGCACCATTAGGCTAGAGGTCCCGGCTCCTTAGGTAGCCCCCTCCTATGTTTCCGCCCATTCATGACATATTCTGTTACGTTCGCATCACATGTCTATGTATACTCCCAGTTACACCTCTTTTTACTGTTATCTTTCGCGACTGCTACGCGTCATGCCTTCTGCTCCACCCACTGTTACGCCTACTGCAATGTAATGCTATGTGTTTGCGCTATGTATATATATCAATGTTATGTTATTAAATGTTAGCGCGCTCATCCCAGACCTAGCCCCAGCAGCTGCTGGGCCTCTTTTCCCCTGCTGGGTCCCAGTTGTCCTGCTGGGCCCTGTCATTCTGTCCCTATGCAGGTTGTCTTGATCCTGTCCTTATGCTGTAATAAACCTGCAGAAACTCCTACTACCTCGAATCTTGACTCTTATTTATTGAGCTATCTGTTATTCATTCATTCATCCAAAAATAGGGTATTATTTATTTATTTACCACAAGTCCCTGTCGGGAACCATTTACACCATTGTATTGGTATCAAAGGAGAGTATAAGAAAGCTCCCGCCTGTTTTTCTAAGAGACATTTCCAAGCATGAATAGTGGTATGTATAGAGTCCAGGACTGCATGTCTACGATTGGGCTTATAGAAAATCAGGTGTGAGAGAGGGATCGGTAACCACCCTTTCCATACGATAGTGAGGGACGACCTCTGGACCATGTATCGTGTCAGGTATGTGTGAAGCTTGGGCTACTCTCAATCAATCAGGGTTTTATAAAGCGTGCTACTTACCCGTGAGGGTCTCAAGGCGCTGGAGGGAGGGAGGCGGTGGGTGTATCTCCGAATCAGTTGAAGAGCCAGGTATTGAGGCTCTTCCTGAAGGTGTGCAGAGTGGGGGAGCGCCTGAGGTTGACTGGGAGCTCGTTCCAGGTCTTTGCTGCGACGTAGAAGAAGGCTCTTCCACCTGCTCTGGTTCTGCGGATGTGTAGGGTCTCTGCAAGGGCAAGGTCGGCACAGCAGATGTTCCTTTTGGGTATGTGGATAGAGACTCTCTCGTAGAGGTATTTAGGTCCGATGTTGTAAAGGAATTTGTAGGCGTGGGTGAGTAGCTTGAAGGTTACTCTCTTCTCGACGGGGAGCCAATGGAGGTCTGGTAGGTGCTGGGTCATGTGCTCGTGTCATGGGGTTTCGAGGATGAGTCTGGCTGCGGTGTTCTGGATGGTTTGGAGCTTGTGTAGCATTGTTCTGTTGATTCCGGCATAGAGGACGTTGCCGTAGCCCAGTCTGCTGGTTATGAGTGCGTGGGAGACGGTCTTTCTGCATTCAGAGGGATCCACTTGAAGGTCTTGCGGAGGAAGTTGCAGCAGGTGGAGGTGACGGCGTTGATCTGGCGGGTCATGGTGAGGGAGGAGTCTAGGATGATGCTGAGGTTTTGGGCGTGGTCTGATGGAGTGGGTGGGTTTCTGAGGGCGGAAGGCAACCAGGTGTTGTCCCAGGCAGTGGAGGAGGGTCAAAGGATGAGGATCTCTGTCTTCTCTGAGTTGAGCTTCAGGCAGCTGTTGTTCATCCAGGCTGCGATGTCCTTCATTCCTTGCTGGAAGCAGAGTCAGGTGTCTTCGTGATTCTTTGTGAGGGAGAGGATGAGCTGGGTGTCGTTAGCATAGGATAGTATGCTGAGCCCCTGCTCTCTGATGGTGGCGACTCTATAGTATAAATCCAGGTCAGAGGCATTTAGTCCCCTAGCAGAGTAGGGCAAAGTCAGAGTTTCCCATCTGACCCCAGGCTGCTTACCTGCCCATGCCAGTCTAACCATCAGGGACTTAGGTAGGTTAAGCGTCCGAGTCAGGAGGGAATGGGTACATTTGTAAAAAGAAAGAGAAATCGGAGCAGGACCACCATTTTCATCAAAGATATGCGCCCTATTAGAGAGAGAGGAAGTTTAATACCTCTGCTAACATCACCCTCAAGCCAGGATTTCACTCTACCACAGTTTTCAGCCAGGACTGTCTCGGGAATTGGTATGAATTTGGACCTCCAGATATTGTAAAGGGGGTCCAAGCTGTACCTGATTTGGACCAGTTAATGCATAGCCCCAAGACCTTTCCAAACTGCGTGACCTCAGCCAGCACTGGCTCAAGATTACTCTCCAGCTCGCGGACATACATTAGGGTGTCATATGCATGTGCAGATACTATAACGGAATAGTCACGAAAACAGATGGCTCTGCGATGATGGTATTCTCCAAGCGCACAGAGAAGAGGCTCTGCCACCAGGGCATATACCAACGGGGACAGCGGGCAACCCTATTGGGTGCCCTGCAAAATTTTAATAGTGAAACCACGTTGCCCACCCGGCACTATTGAGATTCCAAAGCATTTCACTACCTTTACCAGATGCCTGATGTGAATATTAACAAGGGTAGACTGAGCTCCAAACCCTGGGAGAAGCCAGAAGCCAGTCCTCTTTGTGATGAGGCGAAGGGGAGGGGGGCATAACTTGAAAAGACCACTCCTTTAAAAAGGAGGTAAACCTGGCCAGACCTTTGCTCTGTACCCCCAGTTCAGTGAGGTTAGTTAATATTATTGCATGTGAGACAGTGTTGAAGGCTGCACTTAAATCTAGGAGTATCAGAGCCTTTGTTACATCACGGATGTGTATATGTAAATGACATACTGTGTTTGTGTTTGTCTATGTTAGTGACTCTCCTTTTTAAATTGTTTTGGTTTTTAATGTTTAATGTATCTACAATGTAATAAGAATTGTTAATGAACTATGTGATGAATCATGACTACTATGAATAACAACCGTGTCTCTCTCTTTTAAACAATAAATCTCATTTGATCATCAGTTTTGGTTATATGTTGGCTATATATGGTTCAATCTTCTTGAGCATGGATGAGTGAGAGTATAGGTGAAGAATCAAGCTTGAATGTTACGTACAGAATGGATGTTGTGTAGCTAATATATGTTGGTCCAAAGGATACTGTTCTTTGATCACTGTATAGTGCCCCATTCCTTTGGTCCTAAGGGCTCCTCTTTACTCTTGACAACATCTTCCACTGAAACCACAGCGATTTGCCAAGAAAACCTACAACCGATTCTTCTCTGGAATGGCTCCCAGGATCTGGAATGCTTTGCCCAAAGAAACAAGACTGAATCCTTCCACTGCCTCTTTAAAAAATGAACAGAAAGCAATTCTCATGGCTTAACTCAGGGGAATTTACTGACTTATTACTGTATTTTAATTACTAGTCTGTTTTATTGAGCTCCATATTTTAATCGCTAGTTTTATACTTATTTGAGTATTGAATATCTGAATCACCTATAACTCTATTTTCTATGTCTATACTTGTTTCCAACATCTGACATGTCCCGCAAGGGTCTTATTCGCGCTCTATAAAGCCTTCAAAATAAATAAATAAATACGCTGAACCCCACCCACGGGCATTTCTCCTGCTGACACTGCCTCACAATGCAGTAAGATGCAGTGCAGTGACACAGATTCATCATAGTGCAGTAAGGTGCAGTACAGTGTGTGCAGATTTCTCACAGTACATTAAGGTGCAGTGCAGTGGTACAGATTCTTCAGTGCAGATCCCCTCTTTAACACAAATGATGACCACAAACACCCCTTTCGGTGGAAGGAAAGCCCCCCAGAAGTCCCCGGATTAGACAGCCCAGCTCAGCCCAGACCCTGAATGAGATTTCCTCCAGGATTATTCAGTCTATTTCTACAAACACAGCAACTGTTGCTGACAACCACCTACCTGAGCAGAAACCTGTGCAGACATTTCCAGACTCTCTCCTCCTCGAGGGCTGGTGTGGGGCTTGTGCAGATTTTGGTTCTGATGGAGGGGGGTCTATTAGGGTCTGAAGAAGAATGTAACTGCACAGAGAGACAGGGTGTCCTTTGCCCTCTGCAACAGGCTGGGCACTGAATGATAAAGACGCAGGAAATGATGTCAGCATCCGCTGCTGATGCTGTCTCTGCCACTGCTGACCTGGAACTAGGGTGACCAACCGGCATTGGTGCAAATTCAGGACGGTGAGTGTAAAAATTCAGGACAAAGGGTCAAAATTCAGGACACAAATTCAGGACAGGAGGTCAAAATTCAGGACAAAACTTCAGGACAATAGGTACGTTTTACAGACACATCAGAGGTCGCACAATAGTATATAAGTAAGCCCAGCCATTTCCAAACATATTCAACCATTTGCAAACCTATCCATCATGTATCCTTCCATCTATCATTGCACTCATCCATCCCTTCATCCATCCTTTCGCTCATCCTCCATTATCCATCCATCCATCCATCCACGTTTTCACCCTATCCATCTGTACACTTATCCATCCACTCTTCATCCCATCCATCCATTTACTCATCCATTCAGCCATTTACCCTTTCACCAATCCAGCCATCCGTTCACTTACTAATCCTTCCACCCATCCACTATTTTAGTCATCCATCCATCCTCCCTTTCTCTCTCCATCGACCCTTTCACTTAGCCATCCTTCCATCCATCCATCCACCCATCCACCCATCCATCCATCTACTCATCCACTCATGAATCCATCCATTGACCCTATCACTCATCCATCTATCATTTCACTACTTCACACATCTATTCATCCTTTTGTCCATCTACCCTCCCTTTCACTCACTCATCCATCCTTACATCCACCCTTTCACTCATACATCCATTCATTCACCCTTGCACTTATCAATCCAGCAATCCATCCATCATTTCACTCATCCACCTACCTACCCATCATCCACCCAACCATCCACCCACCCACAATCCACCCACCCGCCCATCCATACTTTCACCCACCCACCATCCAATCCACTGATCCATCCTTTCACCCATCCACTATCCACCCACCCACTCATCCATCCATCCTTTCACCCACCGACTCTCCATCCATCCATCCTTTCACCCACCCACCCATCATCCATCCATCCATCCATCCGTCATTCCCCTCATCATCCATCCATCCTTGCCCTCATCATCCATCCATCCATCCTTTTCCCTCATCATCTATCCATCCTTTTCCCTCATCATCCATCCATCCATCCTTCCACCCACTCATCATCCATCCATCCTTCCCCTCATCATCCATCCATCCTTCCCCCTCATCATCCATCCATCCTTTCACCCACCCCCTCATCATCCATCCTTCCCCTCATCATCCATCCTTTCACCCTCCCATCCATCCATCCCCTCATCCGTCCATCCATCCATCCATCCATCCATCCCCTCATCCATCCATCCCCTCACCCATCCATCCATCCCCTCACCCATCCTTCCCCTCATCCATCCATCCCCTCATCCATCCATCCTTCCCCTCCATCCATCCATCCATCCTTCCCCTCATCCATCCATCTTTCCCCTCCATCCATCCATCCTTCTCATCCATCATCCTTCCCTTCATCCATCTTCCCCTCATCCATCATCCAGCTACCCTTCCACCCATACATCCAGCTATTTACATTTTCTCTCCATCCTTCCCCTCACTCATCAATCCATCCATCCTCTCTCATTATCCATTTATTCAATCTTTCATTCATCCATTCACCCTTTCACTAATTCATCCAGCCATTCACCCATCCCTCACTTACTTACTCGCCCACCTTTCCATATTAATTTTGAGCTGAGCCCTTTTGAGAAGAGACCCATCAAGAACTTCACCCTCGCTGCAGGGGCCGTTCCAGGACTGGGACAGAAGCCACCCAGGGCGGAGACAGGATCCACCACAGGGGGGGACAAGAGCCATCACAGGTGGGGGTGGACTGGAGCCACCACATGGGGGGACAGGAGCCATCACAGGCGGGGGGTGGACTGGAGCCACCACATGGGGGGACAGGAGCCATCACTGAGGGGAGGGCAGGAGCCATCACAGGAGAGGGAACAGGATCCACCAGGGTGGGCACAGGGGTGGGCATGCAGTATTCTAGTATCATGTATGTATGTATGTATAAAATATTTTATTACGCGCTCTGCTACTACAGAGTATCCTGGCGCGATATGTGAGCTTAAACAGGGCCAAACCAGAAGGAAAAAGAAAAAAGCAACTAAATACTGAGATTAAAAAGGTGGGTTTTTAACCCCTTCTTGAATTCTGTTAGTGTGGCTGAAGCTCGCAAAGAGAGCGGCAGGGCATTCCACGACCGAGCTGCTTGGACAGAAATAGACTGACCACCCAATCTCACATATCTGACTTTAGGCGTGAACATCAGAAGGAGATTGGCTGATCGGAGTGCACGGCGAGGAGTATAGAAAGTGAACCTCTTGTGCAAATATTGTGGTCCTTGTTGGTGCAGGGCACGAAAGGCCAGGACCAGTGATTTGAACACAATACGATGGGCCACTGGAAGCCAGTGGAGCTTTCGAAGATGGGCAGATGCGCTAGTTCTTTTAGGGAGGTGAAATAAAAGTCGAACCGCAGCATTCTGAATGATCTGCATTCGGTTGATAAGATATTTAGGGAGACCGCTAAAGAGGGCGTTGGCATAATCTAGCCTTGATAGAATCAGAGCACGCAGAACCGTCTCTTTTGCTTCCCTGTGAAGCAGTGGGAGGAACCTTTTTAGTGACTTAAGGGTCGAGAAGCAGGTCGCCGTAAGTTTTTTTAGATGCACTTCAAACCTAAGATCCTGTCCAAACCAGACCCCCAAGTTTTTGGCCAGGCCTCCGAGAGAGCTGGGACAGGCAAAATCAGGCGGCCAAATAAGATCCTTAAAATTGGCCGGGAAGTTGCCATAAAACAGCAGCTCTGTCTTGTCCTCGTTACATTTGAGTTGGGCTGAAAGGAGCCACCGAAAGACATTGGATAAACAGGAGCAGACGACACTGGCATCTAAGCAATTCTTAGGCCAGGTAAACAACAGCTGTGTGTCGTCGGCATACGCCATTATTTTGGCTCCCACTGCTCAGCCAGATGGATCAACGGGGTCATATAAACGTTAAACAACAGAGGGCTTAACGTCGACCCCTGGGGGACCCCTGTGCTGAGCTTCTTGGGAGACGAGGCGTAAGGAGGTATCCATACTTGCTGCGTCCGCTCCGACAGAAATGAGGACAGCCAGGCCAGAACCGCGCCTGACAGTCCCACCTCTGCCAGCCGATTCAGCAGCAGAGCATGGGGTACCGTATCAAAGGCGGCAGATAAGTCCAGCAAAACCAGGACCGCTCTGCCGCCTCCGTCAAGACACTCCCTAATAGCCTCTGAGACTTCCACCAGGGCCGTCTCAGTGCTAAAAGCCGCCCTGAAACCCGATTGAGCCGGGTGAAGGGCTTTAGAGGACTCAATGAAATTATTCAGTTGCCTGAAGACAACCTTTTCACAGACCTTCGCCAGTGCCGGGAGCAGCGATATCGGGCGATAACTGGACGTGGCTAGAGGGTCCAAGCCAGGCTTCTTTAGCAGGGGAAGTAATTTCGCCTGTTTCCAACAAAGGGGCACAGAGGCAGAGGCCAGAGACAGATTAACAACCTGAGTGGCCTCCTGATATACCAAGCTCGCCGCTCCCCCCAGAACCCTGGCGGGGCACGGATCAGAGGGTGAACCCGACTGTAGTGACTCCAGGATAGCCAGCACGTCCGCTTGCAGAGCTGGCTCAAAGATGGAAAATTGGCTGATGGATTGCTTCCCACCAGAACTGGCGAAGGGTGACAAGGGCTGAAGAAGACCACAGGAATTTTGGAGCTCTTCTTGGATTTTAGCGATTTTATTGTCGAAAAAACAGGACAGTTCCTCGCACCAGAGATCAGAAGCCGGAAGAACTGGGGAGGCAGCACTGGGAGAGAGGAAACTCTGAACAATGGCAAAGACTTCTTTGCCATTGTTGTCCGCCTTCTCTATCCTTTCTGAGAAGTACCTACTTTTAGCAGCCTTAATTTCGGCATAGTAAACCTTCTGCGCCCTCCGCAGATCGCTCTTCAGATCAGGGCGGAACTCAAGGCGCCAGGCTCGCTCCAGTTTTTTACAGCCGGATTTGAGTTCCCTGAGAGCGTGGGAGAACCAGGGTTTAGAGGGCGATGACCTGACCCGTTTACTACCACCTTTATTGGTGGGCACGACAGCGCTTTTTTTAACCCAAGCATTGAATAAATCCACAGCAGACTCTAGGTTAGACGGCAAAATTGGCCGATTAGCCAAAAGAGAATCTGAAAAAGTGGTTACATTTATTCGCTGGGCGTGAGCTTGGGGGGCAGGCAGATCACTCAGCCCTTTAGAACTTAAGGGCCATGTGAACAAAATCAAGGCATGGTCCGACCAGGTAACCCTCATAGGGGGTAACATAGTGATCTCGAAGTTAGAGCAAACCAGATCCAACCAGTGACCAGCCTTATGGGTGGGGAAGTTCACCCATTGTGTCAGGTTCGCCAGCGCGAGGACCTCAGCCAAAGCCATTGATTCAGGCAGATCCCCCGTGTCCATATGGATGTTAAAATCGCCCAGCAGGAGATAGCGAGAAAAGTTAAGGGCACGGGGGACAATAACCTCCTCGATATTGCCCACGAAACTACCGGCATAGCCGGGGGGGCGGTAGAGTAGGGTGCCTCCCAAAGTGAAGTGGGGGGAGAGGACCACAGCAAAGTGTAGCAATTCTGAATCGCCAAGTAAATCTGGCGATTCGCACACCACTGCCCAGTGGTCACGATAGATTACCGCCACGCCGCCACCCCTGCCAGTCGGTCGATCCATCCTAGCGATCCTAAATCCGCGTGGAATAGCAAGTTCAATCACCGGCATACAAGACTCGGTGAGCCAGGTTTCGGTAATGAAAAGGAGATCAAACTCCTGCTCATCAAGCAGCTCAAAAATGTCGGCCGCATGACTGACCATAGATCTTGAGTTAATCAGGCCAGCTTTAATGATATCTAAATTAGTCCTGGGTATAATAGCAGGGGAAAATTGGCGTGTAAAACAAAACCCGCATGCCGGACAGCGATGGAGAGTAGTCTCTAGCACCTCCCAGTGTTTGGCGGCTTCGCAGCTGAAGGTATTGAGGGCAACTAGCTCCTCAGATGTATACTTCAGAGAGCCAGCACGTAAACAGCAGGGTGTATAAGGAGGTGGCAGGGCCCTGGGCCCGTCCGGGACACGGACGGGCCCTCCTTTGGCGCTCCTTCGGCGCGCAGACGGCGCGCCCGCAGCGCGCGACTGCTGCGCGCTCGACGCATCGACGCGGTAAATAGGGGCGGGCGAGTCAGGAAGCTAGAGCGCCAACCCCGGTGCAATGCGGTCCCGCCTCACTTCCGGGAACCGCTGGGGCCGAGCGCTGAGGGCGGCAGTGACCGGAAATGTCAGATACGCCGAATCGAAAGTGCAAAGTGCAAAGACCTCGGTACCCCAAAGGTAGGCAAAATAAATGAATATTCGCGCTAAGCGCTATAGCAGCAATACATACGAAATCAGAGCAAATTAACAGACGCGCGAATAGAGGGCCTTTAAAAGTTAATATGCAGGTTTAAAACTCAGTAGAAGTCACATAGTCTTGGGCTCCTCGCCCCCTCCGGCTCTCTGTCCAAAATGCCATTCCCCACTGTGATGTACAGTACTTACAGGAGATACTCTAAGAGAACTGATTGAACTGATTGTCCTCCATACTTTGTTAATCAGTGTGGGTGCGATTGTGCCATTTCTTTATTTTCTTACATTATAGACTGTATGTTTGAAGAACCGAGGTTTGCTTACAATTTAGTGACAGTAATTACGCTCTGTGAAGAGAACCACGTGCTGCCTCGGTGTAATCAGGGGTGTAATCTGGCCGAGTCTCAGATGTTTGGGGCCCTGGGTAGAATGGAATGTGTGAGCCCCCCTCTAAATAGCAGAGACATGACACATTCAGGGCTGTTTGCATGTGAATAGATGTCGCTGCTCCTGAACCTGCAGCCCCTCCCTCTCAGTCACCTGAGGGCTGGAGGTGTGAGGGTTGCCATCCCGCTTGTAGGGGTCCTCAAGTGCATCACGCAGCGCCCCCAGTCGCAGCGCTGCTAATAAGGACCCAGGACACGCTCTTGGTCTCCGCGTGGTCCGGACTAGTTCTGTGACCACGCCTTCCTTTATTTATAGTCCGCGCGGCCGTGATACGTCACGGTCGCGCTAACGCGCGGCTACGTGCGCAAACACTAGACCGCTTACATGCGGTCTTCAAACATTACACTCCTTTCAACCTTTATTAAATCAAAGAAACAAAAGGGGGGAAACCCCAACAGTAGTCCGTCTCAAAGTCACTTGGTTAATCAGGGACAGGTGATAAATCAAAATGGCCGCAGGCCTGTTACCAGTCTGATGAGCAGGTACCACAGTCTTAGCCCACGGCAAAGTCCGCCAGCTGCGAAGATGGCGCGGGGTTTCTTCTCAAACCATAGCCAGCAGCCTCCCCTCGGAACAGGACCCTTCTAGGAGTGTCTTGTCGGGCTGGGGTTGGCGATAGCCCGTCACCGGAGAGGTGGGGGCTATCTGCACCTGACCCTCCGGAATCCTGAGACTTCGCCACAGCTCTTTCATCGGGGCTTCTTTGTGCACTCCCTGGGGAGTCGATGCCGGACGCTGTGGGGCTTGAGGAGGTTCTGTCTTGGTCTTGACTTTGTTGTTCTCCAGATGGGACGGCTGCTTGCTTGAAGAATGATACGTTGCGTGTGACACTTTCGCCGTCGCGCTGGGCAGTTACCATCGTGCCCAACCGGCGAGTGACTGTCCATGGACGGGGCTCAAACGGGAGCCTGAACTTGCTCCCGGGGAACCGATCCTTCACGTAGACCCAGTCTCTTTCCGCTATGGGTGATGGTCTGGCCCGGCGTCTAAAACTGGCATACTCATTCGATCGTCTCCTGTTCCGCAGTGCCTGCTGGGGGTCTGCCTCATGAGGGGTCCAGGTGCGGTGATGAGGAATGGTGTCTCTGACGATTCTGCCCATTGCGGAGGGTCCCGGGGCAGCAGTAGTTGTGCGGTGAGGCGTTAGCCTGTATTCTCTTAAGAATGTGTACAGGGCCCTCTCGACTGGTGTTCCTTCTGCCTGAGCGATCCTGATAACTTTGTTTAGGGTCCTCATGAACCGCTCTACCTCGCCATTGGCTTGGGGCCATCTAGGGGTGATCTTCCTGTGTTGGATCCCCCATTCCTGGAGGTAGTTGGCGAATTCTTGGCTTTGGAACAGTGGCCCGTTGTCCGTCTTCATTTGTTCAAAGATGCCATGAGTGGCGATTATCTTCTCCAGTTTGGCAGTCACTTCCCTGGCGGTCAACGATGTTATTATTTCTACTTCTGGATATTTTGTCAAATCGTCGATGACGACGAGCATGTAACGGCCGTCGGGAAGGTGTCCGAAGTCGGCGTTTACTCGTTCCCATGGTCTCGTCGGATCATCCTCAGTGATTACCGGGGTTGGAGGCTCGGGTGGACCTGCCGCTTGACACCAGTGGCATCCTTTTACCAACTGTTCGACCTTATCATCCATCTCCGGTAACCAGACTTTTGCTCTGAGCCTGCTCTTCGTTTTCACGATCCCTTGGTGGCCGCGATGGGCCAGCTCGACGGCCTGTTGGGTTAGACTAGCAGGCATTACAATTCGGGGTCCGCGGAGAAGGCATCCTTGCGCGTCCACCGATAGTTCATCTTTCACCCTGAGGATCGCTTCTAGAGCCCTCTTTGCCTCGGGGGTTCTCTGACCCAGTGAATTCTGGAGTGACTTCCAGTCGCTGCTTCGTGAGGCATCTATTGCAAGCTGGAGGACTTCGTCGCTGCGGGTCGCTTCCACGATCAGGTCGATGCCCATGGGTAGGGGTCGTGAGCGCTCCAGGAGGATCTTTACGTACTCCTCCGTTTCTTCCGCATCTTCCTGTTCCTGCGTGGTTGCCGCTCGGGGATGCCGAGAGAGGTAATCGGCCGGGTTATTTGCACCGGGCTTGAATTCCAGCTTGTAGTCATACTCTTGGAGCTGCAATATCCACTTTTCGATTCTGGGGGGGGGGGTTTGGAGACTGACCCCCGGAATAGAGGAAGTAAAGGCTTATGATCGGTGGATACAGTGAAGGGGTGTCCATAGACGTACACGTGGAAGTGTCTGCAGGCCCAGTGGATTGCGATGGCCTCCCTTTCAATTTGAGAGTAGCGTTGTTCTGTCTCTGTTAGGGAGCGGCTCGCGTAGGCTATAGGCACCCCGTCTTCTCCATTTTGGCTCTGTGTCAGTACTGCCCCTAGTCCGTACGGGCTGGCGTCGACCGCGATGTTGGTTGCTTTGGTGGGGTCGAAGTATGATAGAGTGGAGTTGGCAGACAGGGCGGCTTTGGTGTTCTGAAATGCCAGCTCTTGCTCGTTTCCCCAATGCCACGGGGTAGTAGATTTTGTAAGTTCCCTTAGTGGTCTCATGAGATTGGAGAGGTCTGGGATGAATCGCCCACAGAAATTCACCATTCCGAGGAAGCTCCGCACTTCTGACGTGTTGGTCGGGGCGGGTGCTGCTTGTACGTCTCTCACCTTTTCAGGGTCTGGCGCTACTCCCTTGTCGGAGAAAGTGTATCCAAAGAAGCTGATTGTGTTCTGTAGGAATTGGCACTTTTCTCTGTGTAGCATAAGGCCTGAGTCTTGGATCCTTTTCAGCACGCTCCTGAGCCTCCGGTGATGTTCTTCCACGGAGTCGGCGTATATCAGTAGGTCGTTGCTGACATTGAGAACTCCAGTTATTCCGCTCAGTACCTCTCGAATTGTGATTTGGAATACTTCTGCTGCACTTGATATCCCAAAGTTGAGCCTTCGATAGCGCCGGAGTCCGACATGAGTGGAGAAGATGGTGATGTATCTGGAATCCGGGTGCAGGGGCAGTTGGTGATATCCTGACCTCAGATCCATTTTGGAAAACCACTTCGCTCCATTTAACTCTCCCAGAATGTCGTCTATCGTGGTAGTCAGATGTCTTTCTCTTTTGACTGTGGCATTGGGCAGGCGCATGTCGACGCAGATGCGTACTTGCCCTGGCTGCTTGGGTTTTCGCGCCACCACGATTGGCGATACCCAGGGGGTGGGCCCACTGACTTTCTCGATTATTCCCTGTTTCTCGAGGTTCTCCAGCTCTTGTTCCACTTTCTTTCTCAGGTGGAATGCTATCCGTCGATGACGCAGGGCCACAGGCTGTATGGACCGATCGATGTGTAAGGATACTTCCTTCCCACGGAGACATCCAATGCTTTTAAAAACGTCTTCGAACTCTTCAATGATCGCTTCGAGTTCTTCCTCCAGTACTGCCATTGCGAAGGATATTAAGTGAAGTTCTTCGGCTGTTTGGCCGCTGAGTAGCATTCCACTGCCTTCTTTGGTGACATAGATGGTAGATGGTGCTCTTTTGTCTTGGTGTTGTACCTCTGTTTGGAAGCACCCAATTAGTGGTATGGGTGTCTTCTGTCCGTATGCAAAAACTCTGATTTTGGCAGGCTTCAGACTCGGCTTGTCTCGCAGTTGAGCGTAAACGTTTGCCGCCATAAGTTCGATGGATGCACCTGTGTCGATGGTTGCTCTCACCTCTTGGTTCTGTATCATTATCCTGCACTTCGGGAGTCGCCGCTTCTTTTTCAGTGGCTGGTCTATGGCAAACACATAGTGTACCGGGTAGCTGTGTGTGTCGTCATCCCTGTCTTCGCTCTCGGGGTCTTCCTGTATGGCGTGAGCGGCTTCGGGTCTGGGCTTGGACGACTTACATACCGATGCAAAGTGATTCATGCGCCCACATGAACCGCACTTTCTTCCTCGGGCTGGGCCGTCCTGTGCTCTGTGTGGCGCGCCACCGCAGTATCCACAGTCTTTGCGGCGTTCAAGTGGCCTTCCTCTCCCCGCCGGGCGTTGTTTGGGCCTCACCACGTTGACGTGTTCCGCCACGTGCGCTTGTTCTGTTTTAATTGGTCTGTGGAGTGCTGCCTCCATATGAGACGCCCTTGCCTGGGACAATTCTTTAGAGCGGCCCAGCTTTAAGATCTCCACTAGTGGTTTGCCATCCTCTTGGAGGATCTTCACCCTCAGGTCGGAGGAGTAACAGGCTTGGATGAGTTGTCCGCGAATTTCTTCTTGCTCGTCGCGGAACCCGCACGTGCTCGCTAGCTCTTTCAGGCGGCCGTGGAAAGCGTCGAGGGATTCATCCGCTTCCTGTCGCGCTTGCCGGAAAATGAACCGCTCGTAGTCCTTACTTTGCATCGGCTCAAAATGGGCGTTGAGGAGCGTGACATATGTGTGAGGAGTAGCTTCCGTCAGGGTCTTGTAGATTCGATAGATGTCCTTTCCTCCAAGAAGCAGGAGGAGCGCCCTGCGCCTCTCTCTCGCCGTGCCTGCGCCTTCGAAATAGAATTGTAGTCTTTCAACCCAGTCCTTCCATCTTGGGGCAAGGGCTGCCGGCGCGCCGGCGACGGAGAAGGGTTCAATTGGCGGAATGGACGCCATTTTGGGGGAAAATGAAGTCACTCACTGCCTCGGGCACACAGGGCAACTAGCCGCAGGACTGATGTCTCACACCGACCGGGCCGCCGGGATACACCTGCAGGGGGTGGATGCTGGGCTGTCTTCACCAGGGCCCCCTCAGGACACAGTTTATGGGATAGCAGGTTGAAAAACCCTAGTACCCCTGGTGGCGTAGGGAGCGCGTGGCACCGTAGTGCAGAATTCTCTTACTGGGCCCAGGCGCTTCGGGGCTGAGTAGAAAGCTGAGCACCCCTCTGACCTTTCTGGCAGCTGGGAATTCATGCGTGCGCCGTCATCCTCTCAGCTCGGGGCGCCTCACCCCACGCGGTATTGCTAGCGGGGCCCAGCCAGGCACCGGACATCGCCGATCAGTGGATGGTGGGGCAGGCAGTGCTTCAGGGCACGCCATGGGCTCTTCAGGCCTTCGTCGCCATTGTAGGGGTCCTCAAGTGCATCACGCAGCGCCCCCAGTCGCAGCGCTGCTAATAAGGACCCAGGACACGCTCTTGGTCTCCGCGTGGTCCGGACTAGTTCCGTGACCACGCCTTCCTTTATTTATAGTCCGCGCGGTCGTGATACGTCACGGTCGCGCTAACGCACGGCTAGGTGCGCAAACACTAGACCGCTTACATGCGGTCTTCAAACATTACACCGCTGTGCCTCTCCAATGCTGCTGAGTATCCAAGGAGCTTTGGTGCAGCATCGGAGTGAAGAAGGGAGGTGGGTGCAAGCTGTGCCGGCTTTAGGGTGGGGCAACCGGTGCCCTGTTAAAATGACGGACAAATGGCGTCCGTTAAAGGTTCCTTCACGGACAACGGACAGACGGCCGAAATTACGGACTGTCCGTGAAACTTACTGACAGTTGGTCACCCTACCTGGAACAGGAAACTCTTCCCCTTTCATACAATGTGCTCTGTAGATTTCATAAGCAGGCGAGGCACGCCCTCTGCTGGCCACTAACGGAATCTCCATTTCTAGTCTCCAGGACTGAATACATTTCACACGAACAAACATTTTGTGGCAGTAAAGAGCTGGGTTTTTAGATGCCACAGATTATGTGTTAGTGGTGCAATTAAACTGGACAGCTTATTTCTAGTTTCATTTTATTTTTTCAAACACTTAAAATGCACAACGTGGTAAATACCGTACAATTCTAGTCACCAGTTCAAGTACAGTTTGGCATAAGTCATGTTTGAAAGCAAAACTAAAAGAACACTTTTTTCTAATCTTCCTGTGTTTTGGGGTTGTTCCTTATACTTAACACAGTTTTATATCGTCGAACAACACTGAAATTTAGGCCAAAATTAGGTGTTGAATTTCTGATTTAAGATCACAAGTGCCTCTTGATATATTGAGATAGCGGCCTCTGCCAGGCTTTGATTCCAAAGCCTGTCTCTTAGCTGTTTTGTTACAGCCCTGCCAAGTGCCACGCATCAGGAGTAAGACAAAAGCATGTTAGTGCTGGTGTCTGCATCACTGCACAGAAATGGATTAGTCATGCATTTATAGCGCCCCTGAACTACCATGAGGTGTGCACCACAAAGCTGCCCTTTGATAAATGTAAGTGGTGCCGTGCTGGGCAGAGCCTGCTTTGTTGAACACTGGTGTCTGTCTTTACATTACTTAAATCAAGCCAAGCCTGGCCGTCTCTGAGTGTTTCTCCTACCACCTGACCTCTCAGCGCTACATGATCAGGATCAGGTGAAAGGCAAAACCTGGAGGATTCGTTACTGCAGTGTCAACATGTAAGTGTATTGTTTTGTTTGTGTTTGCTGGCTCTGCCTACAGCCCACTTTTCATTGCTGACTAGACATGTGGCAGGCATTGGGCTCTGCAGGTGCACAAGGCCAGGGTTTTTCAAGCCAGCTCAAGTCACTCTTCTTTCATTTAACCACTGCGCCTCCTTATCTCACTTTCCAGACCTATGGCAGCAGGAGACAGCTCAGCGCTAGCCTCTGGTACCTCTCCACCCCCACCCTGCAGGCTTGAGCATAGCCCACTATGACTCTGCTGTGCTTTTTATGCTCTCACCTCAAGTAGGGTTGACCCCTTTCCACAAGATAAATACCGACCAGTTGTTGTTGTTTTAAGAGTCTGAAAGGTCCGGGCATGATACTAAATGGGACTTTAAACAAAATGGTATATATAAATTTGTAACTCAATGCGAGATGAAAAATATCCCGACATTACTATATTTTCTCCCTGTTACCTCGAGGATTAATCTTTTTGGGTAGAAGAGTAACATGAGGCCTCTCCTTTCTCCATATCTTCTTAGGTACAACTGTGTACAAAGAGCTGGAGTCCACCATCAGCTCCATCTGTCTGTCCAGAATTTGGAATGAGGCCTTTGGTCGAATCCTTCTGACGTTTTCTCCTAAGCCAGGGAGAACCATCAACACAAGATCATCATTCTAGTCTTCCCAACTGAAATCGTCGGTAACTGCCACATGGGATTTGTCAGACTCTTTACAAACCCGGGCATAGTGACTTCTATGCTCCCATCTTCTGCGGCCTTGTTTGAAGTGAAACACCACTTTGAGTCACTGGTATGATACTCACTGCTTCATCTGGAGCAAACCTCCACTATTGCCCATCTCTGTGCTTTATTATTGTATTTGCTGGTTGTTGCTTAAGGTGCTTCTTCTTTCTTTCCATCTGCTGCAGCTTCTCCATCCAGAGCCTCTTTCCTACTCATTTCTTTCATACAACGCTCCGATTCTTCAAAAACCCTAGCAATGGAGAGGGCATACTTCAAGGAGGATTTCCTGCTGCCCACAGATGCTCTTGTGCTTTTTTTACTCTGGCACTGGGCAATAAGTTGGTCCCTGATCGTCGGTTTTATAGAAAGTTCACGTAAGCCTGATACAAAGTCATCCAGCGATTCACCCGGTTTTAGAGGTCTGGTATGAAACTTGTAACGTGACATTGCAATATATTCCTTCTGGGCAAGCCTTTTTTCAGACGTAGTTTCACATCCTTGAACACATCCTTGAAAGGCTAATTGTCACTATCCTGCACCTAAGCTAAATATTTAAAAATGTGATGAGCCTCCTTGCCAATGGTGTCTAATAACAATGCTTTATTCCGCTCAGTAGTAAATTCCAGCGCATCCAGTGCAATAAAGTAATTACCAAACAGGTCTCTTCACTCCTCCCATTGAATGGAAGGTTGACCCTGTTGTGTCAGAAATGGGGGTGGAATCACAATTGAGGAACGTGCCATAATTAAATGCCAGAGGATACCACCAAAGAGCCTTTCCTCTAATGTGTCTCATGAGCCATGACACTCCATCTTCTGAAACTGCCCCAGCCACAGAGCAGAACCGGGGAATCCTCCTCCACAGCTTACATGGACCCAAAACGGTAGGGGACTTCCTCCAATAGGTGCGTCATGCAGGCAGAGCGGGCGGTCTTTACCAACACAAGACTGGTTGTGTAGTGTGTGTGCCAGGCCAGGCAGATTAGCAGAGGCCTTGTGAGGGGAAACAAACTTTACAACGCAGATTTTACACTGCGATACATTCACAACCTGGTCGTTACAACGACTGCGTTGTTACATCGCAGTGCCATTACAAAGCAATTCGTTACAACGACTTGCTCTAGATGGCGCTCTAGACTAAGAATTAGTATAATTTGCTATTCCAACACCTTCCCTACTGTAGCACACACTGGAGTTGGAATAGTAAATCATACTATTCCTCAGCCCAGCACGCCATCAAGCACAAGTCGTTGTAACGACTTGCGTTGTAATGGCACTACCTTGTAACAACGACGTCGTTGTAACGACCGCATTGTGAATATATCGCGGTGTAAAATCCGTGGTGTAAAGTGTCATATTCCTTGTGAGGCAATGTTATACACCAACTGCAGTGGGCAGACATGGCAGGTGAGACAGTCTGGTGCGCCCATTACTCACTGTGATCCCGGTCACACTTTGGCCCCCTAACGCACATCTTGACAAATGTAGTCTTCACACACTACCAGGCCAGTAGTGTAGCGCGCCTGACACAGTAGTTCAGCAGAGGCCTCGGTGCATGAGGCAATGTTACACTGCAGATACAGCAGGCAAACATGGCACGTGAAAAGTAAACGTACCCATTACTCACTTCGGCCACCTGACACAAATCTTCACTGGAAGCTCTGACTTGAAACTCCTTTTCCAGTGCTACCCTTGCCTCGAAATTCCTTTAGATGTGACACACACCCAGCACCGACTCCACTCACACCAGAGTCTGGTGTCATTCACAACACGTGGCTGGCGATTGTTGCCAAAATGTTGAAGTGAGTGCACCACACTAGTTGTAAAGGTAGAACACCTTTAGTAACAGACACCAATAATGTAGCGTGATTCTCCCCTCCCCAACCACAGAGCTACTTATTCGGGTAGAATCCCGCACTGACACCATTCCGACATGACATTGCATCATGACATTATCAAGACCATGAACCCCGAGTACTACACAATGCATGTGGCACAGCCTGATAGTGGGTCCATCACCGAGTGTCCACACAGTTCAGTGTGGAAAACTAGAATTCCAAATAAAAGCTGCGCCTTTCACCATGAGACCAGCTGCCTCAGGCTACTATGGAAAATAAAGTTGTGCCGGTCACAAGTTTGAAGTCATATCCCAGCACTATACAAGCATTTCACATAGGTGTAGCTGTCACCGTCTATGCTGTTATGCAATATCACAGGTAACAATAAATAAGCATATTTCCTTTTAGCTTCTTTACGATAGCTCCCTGCACTGTAAACAGACACCTGCATCTTGAGGGTGCTGTGCTGATTCGTCAAGCCTCTACTCTCAGAGTGTTATGTTCTGTATTGTATATTTTCACCCTGGTACTGTGATGCTGTTTCCCTGCAACATGGATGATTCCACTTCTGCAACCTGGTGTGTGTGGATTCTGAGAAGCTCTGAAGCAGACAGTTGCCAGAGATCACATGGGCGGATTTTGCGAATTGGCAATCCGCGAACTTGCGTATTTACGGATTCGCAATCCGCAAAATCCGCAAACTCTCGCGAATTTGCAGATTTTTTGTTTTTTTTGTGTTCGCAAGGATTTCTGCCAGTTCGCGAGGGTTCTGTACCAGTTCGCAATTGCGAACTTACTTGTCGGCTCGCAACGGCCGCGACTATGTTGTTTCTACATCTGGTTCATCATCACATGTTACGTTACGTTACGTTAAAAGTATTTGTACCGCGCACGTTCACCAACGGTTTCATGGCGCTCTTGACATAACAGCAGCTAGGGTGGGGAAGTTACTCAGGTAGTGATTGAAATAAGAGTCTTAAGGAGTTTACGGAAATGATCATAAGTGGGACAAAGACGAAGTGCAGTAGGAAGGGAATTCCAGGTGGCAGGTGCCATGGCGGAGAAGCTACGGCCACCATGCTTTTTCCGCCTGGTTTTGGGGATGACAAAGAGATTGAGGGTGGCGGAGCGGAGGTCTCTGTGAGGGACGTACCGTGTCAGGCAGGAAATAATAAATGCTGGGGCTGAGTCAGACAAGGCTTTAAAAATGACACAGCCAAGTTTAAAGATGCAGCGTTTGGTGATAGGAAGCCAGTGAAGACTACGCAGAAGAGGAGTGACATGCTGGTACTTAGGCTGGCGAAAGATCAGGCGGGCTGCCTGATTCTGAACAAGTTGCAGCCGGTGGAGGTGGATAGATGGAATTCCGGCATACAACGTGTTAGCATAGTCGAGTCTGGAGGTGATCAATGCTAGGATGACTAAGATCAGAGCATCTCTAGTGAGGAACCTGCTGATCTTACGGATCCGCCTAAGGTGAAAAAAACAGGATGAGGTAACTGCATTGATTTGTGGCCTCATAGAGAGGTCCTCAGAAATGATCACCCCCAGACTCTTCACCGTGCCAACCGGGTTAGGTGGAGTACCCAGAGAGGGGGGCCAAAAGGTAGAATTCCACGGATTGGTGGAGCCCCCAACTAGTACCAGCTCAGTTTTTGTTGGGTTTAGTTTTAATTGACTATGGAGCATCCACTCAGCGATGTTAAGCATGGTGGACTGAAAATTGGAGCGGGAGGAAGGAAGATTGGCAATGGGAAAAATTAACTGGAGGTCATCTGCGTAGTTAAAAATAGTGACCGGGGTATTACGGAGGGAGACAAGAAGGGGCTGGAGGTACAGATTAAACAATAAGGGTGAGAGCGCGGAGCCCTGAGGGATCCCACAAGTAAGGGGTGAGTAGGACGCAGAAAAAGTAGATAAGTGTACTGCCTGAGTACGATGTCTCAGAAAAGATCTGAGCCATTCGAGGGCCACCCCCTGGATACCGGCATTGTTGACACGGTCGATCAGAATGGTATGATCGACCGTGTCAAATGCAGCCGACAGGTCCAGGAGGACAAGGGCCTGGGGGATGTTGTTGTCGGCACCTTTCCTCAAGGCATCCATGACGGCTACTATGACCGCCTCGGTGGAGTGGAGGGGTCTAAAGCCAGCTTGTTGGTTATCCAGGAAGGAGGAATTCTCTATAAAGGTACTCAGGCAGCGAGTAACATAAGTCTCAAGGATTTTACCCAAATAAGGAAGAAGAGAAATTGGGCGGTAATTACTTAAAACGGTGGGGTCAGCATTAGTTTTCTTAAGGATGGGAATAACAGCTGCCTGTTTGAAGGAACGAGGGACCTCCCCAGAAGCGAGAGAGTTGTTAAGCAGGGCTAATGGGGGGCCAGGGCATGACAAAAAGGCTTCTCTAAGGATCTGAGGAGGGCAGCAGTCATTAGGTGATCCTGAGCTGACTTTACGAAGAAGAGCGAAGAATTCATCTTGAGAGATTGGTGGAAGCTGAATCAAACGGCTTGGGTTCATTGGGGGGGGTAAAGTAAGAGGTGATGGGGGGGGGAATGTTATCTTTGATGGTAGAAATTTTATCTGTGAAGTAGGAATTCAGAGAATCGCATAAGGTTTGGGTAGGTTGAGGTTGTGGAGTAACCCTATCTGGCAGGGAGAGCTCAGTGACGATGGAAAAGATGTCTTTGGCCTTGGTGTTGGAATCCAGGATTTTTTGAGACAAATAGGCTGTTTTAGCAGATAGTATAGCTTTTTTATAAGTGTTTAGAGTATTAACATAGATCAATTTTAATTGGGGATCGTAATTGCGTCTCCAACGGCGCTCTGCCTGACGCAGCGCAAGTTTATCCGTCTTAAGCTGATCAGAGAACCAGCGTTGGGCGTCGTGGGGACGCTTAGCTTTGATCGTTTTGTAGGGAGCAACTTTATCACAGGCAGTTAGGAGCCATTCTTCTAGGTGGGCGGCTTGATCATTGACCGAGATCGCAGGGACTGGGGCTGAAGAAGCCAGTAGAGCATGGAAGTCAGTTATATTGGCATTCTTCCAGTTACGCGCAGATAGGTTTTTAGTGAGGGGAGGTGGGCAAGGGATGTGGAGGTGAAGAAGGAAAGAAATTAAAAAATGATCAGACCAGGGACAGGGAAGTACCGAAGGAGGGGAGATATCAAGATTAGATGTCCACACTTGGTCAAGAACGTGACCTTTGTAGTGAGTGGGGATATGAATATGTTGGTGAAAATTCATACCTACAAGCAGGTCCGTAAATTCCACGGAGAGGTGACTTTCGTGGGTATCGGATGGCCAATAATTAAAATCTCCTATGATCATGATGTTAGCATAGTTGATCGATAGCTGGGAGATGGATTCGCCGAAAAGCTGGGAGAAGAGAGGCATATGATCCGGGGGCCTGTAGACCAAGACACAGACAAAAGATGATTTGGGTGAAGAGAATTTTATAGTAAGACAGTCAGTTTTGGGGATTAGGGTCATCGTCAGCTCCGAGAATTTTAATTCAGAGCGGAAAATGGCCGCCACCCCTCCACCCATCTTGGGGACAGGCCGGTTGGCTTGCATGATATAATAACCTGCTGGGATGGCGGCTAGAATGTCAGGGCCGGAGTCCTCATTTAACCACGTTTCGGTCAAGAGGAGGATGTCGATAGAGCTATCATGCAAGATTTGGTAAACTTCAAGTTGATGGCGAACTAAGGAGCGGGTGTTTAAATACAACACCCTCAGAGGGACAGGTGGAGGGGACGTGGAAGAGGAAGGAAAAGAAGACAGTTCAAGGGGGGAGGTAGTTTTAAGGGCAGGAATATCTGGGGGGACTAGAATGCCGCATTGTTGGGCGGCCCTAGTGGCACGGACAGAGATGGGCAGAGGGAGGTTCAGGTTACGAAGCTCAGTGGAGGAATATGTTAACAGAAGGGCATTACGACGGGGCCCTGGGCCTGATCGGCCGCGGACGGGCGCAGACGAGCTTGACTTAAGCGCGACTTTGGCGCGAAGTCGGCGCTCGTCCGCTGCGCTTCCTCCATACTGCCATTTATACCTATGAGAGGGAACACTAGACCGCTAACCCGCGATGCCTGGAAGCAGGGCGGAAGTGGTGTTGCCGGCAGGCAGGAAGTGACGCTCCTCTCACTGACCCTCCGCGCAAACGGCACCAAGCCGGGGCGGACCGGGGTCACGAGCGTGGCAGGTAAATTAAAAGTGAAATTGCGCGCTAACACACAACAAAGAAAATTACAAAAGTGCTTTTAAAATCAGCATTGACATTGGTTTTTAAAAAGTAATATAGCAGCCACAGCGAGTGTGCATCCGCAGCCTAGCTCGCCGCTTTAGTCACTGGCCGGGCGCTGGGAGTGAGAATAAGTCTACACCGGCTCGGCAACACTAGACCGCTAACCTGCGATGCCTGGAAGCAGGGCGGAAGTGGTGTTGCCGGCAGGCAGGAAGTGACGCTCCTCTCACTGACCCTCCACGCAAACGGCACCAAGCCGGGGCGGACCGGGGTCACGAGCGTGGCAGGTAAATTAAAAGTGAAATTGCGCGCTAACACACAACAAAGAAAATTACAAAAGTGCTTTTAAAATCAGCATTGACATTGGTTTTTAAAAAGTAATATAGCAGCCACAGCGAGTGTGCATCCGCAGCCTAGCTCGCCGCTTTAGTCACAGGTTCACAGCACCCTCTGTTTCACCACTGCCACCCTCTGGTACACCCATGCCACCCTCTGGTACATCACTGCCACCCTCTGGTTGGTTTATCACTGTGGATTATGGGGGTGAAAAAAGCAAGCACACCTGCCCTGCTTCAACTGACATGAATTAATTTGGGGTTGATTAATGTGTCACTGAATTTAAACTTCCAGTCTGGCTGGCACCTGCTTCCTTATCTGTAATTTGCTTTCTGTTGCAGTGCAATTTTTTTTCACAGGACCTTTGTGGCCTATAGTTGCAAGTAGGCAACTGAACTCTGAAGGGGCCCCTCAGGAAGCACTACAGGGAATGGTTACTAATGATAAGATTTAACTTTTGCACCTGCTGAGTGCTTTCAGTTTTGTCTGTAATTGCTTTCTGTTGCAGTGTTATTTTTTTAACAGGACCTTTGTTGTATACTTGTAGCTATTCTCTGAGCCTGCTGTGAGGGTCAGAGCAGGGTCATAGAATAGTTGCAAGTAGGCAAATTAACTCTGAAGGGGCCCCTCTGGAAGCACTACAGGGAATGGTTACTAATGATAAGATTGAACTTTTGCACCTGCTGAGTGCTTTCAGTTTTTTGCAAAAATCCAAATATCCAGCAGCATCCACAAAAAGTAATCCTTCCAGGTCAAGATCCAAATCAAAGTGACCAGCACATGAAGAAAGCACTGGGAGGAGCCTGGTGGACAGGAACAGGAAGTTGGAGACTGTGGGGCACTTCCTTCCTCCCACCCCCACCCCCCAAAATGGACTCCTTGCAAAGAAAAAGTGCAGGCAAATGTCAACCTGAGGAGTTATTCTGATAAAAATCATAATTTTCAAGGTTTATGCTGCCTGCTGGTGGATTTCTTGTCCGAAATTGCATAGTATTCTAGTTGACAAGTGCGACCAGGCAAAAAAATCCGCTTCGCACGGATTTTACGAATTTTCGGTAAGTTCGCGAGAGTTTGCGGATTGCGAATTTACCGAAAATCCGCAAAATCCGCGAGCGGAACGGATTTTACGCCCATGCTTATAACCTGCTGAATAAAGCTCTTATTAATGCTATCTTCTGAGTCCTTCCTTACAAAACTGCCAACAAGAATGGGATCCTGTTGAAGAGGACACGTTGCTGAGGAAGAAGATACTTGTTTTGACAATGTTTTTGCTTGTCAGCTCGATGTTATAGGGTTTTTAGTCTAAATCGTCACCAAAATATAGTAAAGGACGCAGGAGAAGTTCCAGGTATAAAACTAGTTTAATGGAAGTGAAGAAGCCTACGGCGTACTGCGACCAGCCGGCAGAGATCTCAACAGTACCCAAGTCAACTGCTAGGAATTTCAGGGTCGACCGTTCGCAGAACACGAAGGGTGCTCAAAAGTATACAACTCCATACATAAACAAGACTCGAGAGAGAGACGAATAACAACCACGTGCCTGTCGCTGCAAAGTGAAGTAAACTAAGCTTAAACTAAACTACACATTTATACATTACAGTACTTCTCTTCACAAATATCAGAGGTTGTGGAAATTGGTGCATGAGACAGCGGTGACCACTTTATTGTTTTCTGCTTTGTTTCTGGTGATTTGTTAGGATCTAGTAACATAATGGCCGGTATTTTGCCACATCCATCCTGTTGAGCCACCGATGGATTGGGAATCATGGCGAAAGGTATTTTAGCTTATGTGGAGGTCTTGGAAGATGAAGACTGCGAACCAGAGAGGAAAGTGTCTTTATTAAAGCATTGTTTGGGCGCCAGTGGACTAAAGGAATTCGGGAATCTGTCTATGTTGGTAAATCCTGGGAATATTGATGTGCATCAATATGCATCCAAACAGTTATTGATAAGATATAGTAAGAAAGGAAATGTGGTCATTGAAAGATTCATATTTTACTCTAGGAAACAGCAGCCTGAGGAATCAGTTGATAGTTATGTGTCCACGCTCAGGTCTTAGGCTGGAACTTCTGATTTCGAGCATATTACATTTTTTCCAGTCTTAGGAGACCAAATACTTATGCAAACTAACAACAAGAAAATCCAGGAGAGATTGTGGGCCACTGCAGAAACGTCATTAAACAATGCCATTGAAATAACTAAACTTATTGAAGATTCTGAAAAGTTTGTGCAGGAGGGAAGAGGGAGTGTGAAGAGTGAGGTACACATTGTTGCAAAAGAGGGAGATAAAGTCAAGAACATTTTTCATCAGAAAACTTAGGTAAAACCAAACCCTACATGGCAGACTAAGAGGCAAGGACCTGAGGGGATAACATTTTTTGATTCATGTTTTAGATGTAGTAATGGTTTTCACTTGGGAAATTCGAAAATGTGTACTGCTTTTGAAAAAAATTGTTCCATGTGTAACAAAAAAGGGTAATTTTGCAAAGGTATGCAGATCAGCTCATCGGATGCTATACAAAGCCAGGAGTAATTGGAGTCACGTTTGGAAAACAGGGATTAGGAGGTAAACATTGTGTTAAACATTAATGACGAAAGGGCTGTTACAAAATATCCTTCTTGCACTGTTAGCATTGATGGTACAAGCACAAGTGGGTTGGTCGATTCGTGCGCCTGGTATACCATAATTGCACATAACATTGTCAAGGCGAAGTGGCCCAGTAAAATCTTGTTGCCTCCTGATGTTTCTTCAGGTGGTTATACGGGTCACAAGATTCAATTGATGGGGTCTTTTTGGGCAAAAATTGAATTTCATGGTCGCAGAATTTGTGGGGAGGTTTATGTTGCAAGGGATGGTCAGTCTTTAATAGGGGGTCACACCAGAAGGAACTTGGCATCAAACTGGATCCAAGAGCAGATCCTCCTGTGTATGCTTTACAGATTTCTTCGGAAGTTACATGTAGTGGGAAATCTGGCGATGAGGCGCAATTCTTACAGAGATTGAAACACAAGTTTCCTGAGCTTTTTGCCAATGAACTGGGAATGTATAAGTGGTTCACACATCGTATTAGGTTACAGGACAGAGCCATTATTGCACGCCATAGAGTAAGGAATGTTCCTTTGTCGTACAGATGTAAACTGAAGGAAATGTTACAGGATATGTATAAGGGGAAGATTATTGAGACTGGAATCCTCTCTGTGTGTTTCTCCGGTTATTTCAGTCAAATCAAACGAGGAACTTCAACTCTGCATTGACCTATGCAGCCTCAAAGATGCAAATTGAGCTGATGCTTATCCCCTTCCTAATCTACATGAAATGGTAACTACGCTGGCTGGGGCACAGGTGTTTTCATTTCTTGATTTAGCCAGTGCATATAATCCGGTGTAATTGCATGAGGAATCTAAAAACTTGACTGAGTTATCACCCCTGAGGGTTTGTTTCGGCTATGCAGCATGCCTTTTGGTTTAATAAGTGCTGCTTCAGTATTCCAAAGGTTAATGAAAGAAACCCTGAATGATCTTAATGGAGCAGTTGCTTTCCAGGATGATGTATTGGTATTTGGGAAAGATGTAGAAGAACATGACCGTAATTTAGAGAATGTTTTGGCCCCTTTAACATCCAAGGAGTTGACTGTATATTCAGATAGATGTAGATTTGGGGGAAAAAAAGGAAGAATATTTAGGACACTGCCTCAGTGGAACTGGTATTACACCCAAAAAAGTCACGTAGAAAACATTAGCAAGGCTCCAGAACCTACATGTAAGGAACAGTTGGTGGCTTTTCTGGGATTAACAGAGTTCTATGCAAAGTTTATCCCAAAGTATGGTGCTGTGGCGGATCCTCTTAGATGTTTACTACAAAAAAATGCTAAATGTGAATAGACCAAGGTTATATCTACTGTCTTTGACACTTTAAAAAACCTAATTGTGAATGCCCCATGTTTAAAACTTTTTCCAATTGGGAAGCAGTGCAGTATAACGGTTGATGCCAGAAAATTAGGTCTTAGGTGGAGTGCTGATGCAAGAGAAACATGGACATGAATGGATTGTGGCATATGCATCTAGAGAGTTGCGTGAGGCAGAGAAAAATGACTCAGTGATTGAAAGAGAGCTATTAGCTTGTGTGTGGGGGGCTGAACATTTTAGGTCCTTTTTGTGGAGTACAAGGTTCACTAATAAAACTAATCACAAACCTCGTGTGCACATGTTAGCACCGGGTGGAGGTCGTATCATGTCTGCTAGATTAGCCAGATTGGCTTCAAGGTTACAACATTTTTCATTACAAGATAGGATGCCTTCCTGGTAAAAACAATGAACACACTGACTGCATGTCCAGATTACCTTTACCTATTTAACACCATGATAAGTATGAGGCAGATAACTGTGATGTGGAGTTCACTTTTGAGAATATTAATTTACTTGGTTCTGATTTTGAAGTTGTGGAGGAGAACGGGTGGCATGAAGAAATGAGAAAAGACAGTTAACTTATCAAAGTGAAACAATTTATTTTGGAGGGTTGGCCTAAGGGGAGGAAAATTGCCAATGAAGTTATGAGGTTTTTTTTAAGGTACGCGGGGAATTGATAATGAAAAATGATATTACTGTACAAGGTGATAAGTTTGTACCTCCTTTTAGTTTAAGGAGAGATATTGTTGATATTGCTGATGAGGGGCGTTTGGTATTTAGGCTACAAGAAGATGTATCAAAGTTAACATTTGGTGGCCAGGCATGGACTAGTTTGTGGAGCATCAAGTGAGATGATGTGCTAACAGTACTAATAGTAACAAATCAGCCAAAGCCTTAATTTCTGATCTCAAACCTGCAGAGTTGCCCAAAGCACCTTTGTACAAGTTAGGGTTGGAGGTCATTGGTCCATTTTCTGTCTTACCTAGACAAGAGGCCTTTGGCCTTTTTCTAATAGATTACTTCTGTCAAAATGGTGAAGGATGTTACTTTTTTTTTATATTTCTTTTTATTATCAAATAAACATAAACAAAAACAAACAAGGCAATAAAAGTCAGTACAGCTGGATACTTGCTCAGTGAGGAAGGAAATGCATTACAATTTGATACAAATCATCAGAGCAAGAGGGGGGGCAGGGGGAGATTTTACCCCACTTTTTGGGCCTGCCGCACACCACATACACCGTCTTCTCTCTAAACATACACCAGTCCATATTCTCCTTCCATGCCAGAACCGTGGGCGGTCTTTGGGAGCCCCACAACTGCGCGATATCTCTCTTGGCAACCATATTCCCAAGGGTTCCCCACCGAGTCTGTGCCACATCATAATCAGTCGGCTCCCAAACATCCAGCAAACAGTGCCTAGCTTCAGGCAACAGCGTGATACCCGTGACCTCCTCCATCACGGCATGCACTCGATTCCAGAACAGCACCACCTCCGGACATTCCCAAATGATATGGAGGAAAGTACCAGTTAAACCGCATACACGCTTACACAACCCATCCACAGAATATCCCATACAAATCAGGCGGAGGCCAGTCACATAAATCCGGTGCACGATCTTAAGCTGTACGAGTCAGAGACGAGCCGGAATTGTGACCTCCTTCGGTGAGGATATCGCCGACTGCCAGTCCTCGTCATCCAACTCCAAACCGTCGCTAGTCCAGACCTCTCTAAGTTGGACCAACAAATCAACTCGATCATTAATCAATTTCTTGTATATCAAGGAAATAGTGCTGTCGGGGACGTATCCGTCAAGCACCCGATCTTCAAGTGGGGAGGCTTCCGGGATAACGATACCTGCGGGGAAAACTGAGCTCAACGCGTGGCGAATCTGCGCATATCGGAAGAACTCCTTATCACTCAGCTCATATTCTATTTTCCACTCCTCGAAGGTCTTAACCCTGTCTTTGATCCAGATATCACTCACCCTGCAGATACCAATCATATCCCACTTCTCGAAACCTTTCGTCTTCCAGAGGCTGCCCAATCCGTCAGATGCATAGAGCGGAGTCGCTCGATCCCTCCATCCCATTGCCGCGTTAGCACATTGCCACACTCGTACCGCTATCTTAGTGGGTCCCGAAAGTTTCTTCCCGGCAAATTTGGAGTAAAGCGCCCTGTTATAATCGCCACCCGGCAGCAGCCACTTATCCATTTCAAATGCAGGATTTGACGCAGGACCGTACATTCCATGATTAATCGCTCCCAGCTGGGAAGCCCAATAATATCGCCTTATATCCGGAAGTGCAACACCACCATCATACCAGGGAAGCGTCAGCTTGGCGAGGGCGATGCGCGAACGCCCGCCCCATATCAATTGTCTCTGCAGACTCCACCTCCTGAAAATAGCTCGCCGGAATGACATCAAGTGTGTTCTGCAGCGCGTATAAAAACCGCGGCAAAGACGTCATTTTGAAAAGAGCTGCACGTCCGAGGGGGGACAATGGCAGTTTGCGCCAGGCCACAACGTCGGATTTTAATCGTTGGAGCAGGGGAAGTAAATTCCGATCATAACGGACCACGGGGTCCAAAGCGATAAAGACCCCCAGATATTTAAATCCCGTCTGCACCACTTGTATGGGACAACCGGGCGGCAGAGAAGGAGAGTCACCCGAGAGGACATAGACACAGGACTTGGTCCCATTGATCACAAGGCCGGAGTTTCTCCCGAACGAGTTCAACACATCAAACAATACAATCGGCGACTTTCGAGGCGACGTAAGATACAACAAGATATCATCTGCCAGGGGTTCCAAGGCAAGGGCAAAAAGGAGCGGGGACAGCGGACACCCTTGTTGCGTGCCCCTCCCAAGAATAAAAGACTTGGAAACCCGACCGTTCACCACAATCTGAGCCAATGGTTTCTCAGACAAAAGTTTCACCCAGCCGATGAAACCAGGACCAAAACCGAACTTTGCTAGAGCGGCCCAGAGATACGGCCATTCCAAAGTATCAAAGGCCATCGTAGCATCCAAGGAAGCCAAGATGGCCAGTTCATGCAGTGACGCTACTCTCGCAAGAACGCCATGCAAGCGCCGCAACAAGTTCAATGCTGTGTTACGATGTTGAATGAAACCGGACTGATCCGGATGGATCAGGTCGCTGATCACTTTTATCAAACGGTTCGCCAGCAATTTTGCGAGGATCTTGGGCTCCGCAATTAAAAGCGAAATAGGCCTATAAGATGCACAACGATCCCGCGGCTTCCCCTCCTTATGAATCACCACAATGGTAGCAAGTCGCTGATCACGAGGGAGGGAGCCGATGTCTCGCGACTCCAAGAACATAGAACGAAGATATGGTGCCATTTTGTCAGGATGCAGCTTGTAAAGCTCGATGGGGAGACCATTAGGGCCCATGGCATTTCCCAAGCGTACAGAACGAATAGCGGTTGCCACCACGTCAACGGAAAGGGCTGCGTCCATCAGTTCCCTATCTGAATCCGACAGGCAAGGCAATGCAATGTCCCGTAACAGCAGATGTGAGTCTTCCTCAGGTCTGTCGGACACTGGGGAATACATTTTCTGGAAATATTCCGCAAAACACTCCACAATCTCGGCAGCATCAGTCACTCTCACTCCATCCACTCTCTCAACCACAGGGACCACACGACTCGCCCTCTCCTTTCTATCTAACCAAGCAATCAATTTCCCCGCCTTATCTCCTACATCATATAGACGTCCCTGCTGCTCTCTACTCATAATTTTGGCGGCATCCGTTACCAACGCCCTATAGTCAAGTTGTTTAAGACTGAGGATATGAATCTTATCATGAGTGATACCCAATTCCAAATCCCCTTCCAACTCAGCTATTTCGGTTTCAATGCGGACTACCGCCTCGTTTTCGCTTTTCTTGGAGCCTGCAATTAACGACAGCGCCTGGCCACGGATAACTGTCTTGAAAGCCTCCCACAGCGTAACAGAAGAGGACACAGACCCCTCATTCTCAGCAAAATAATGATACAAAGACTTGATCAACTCCGCCCGTGTTTTAGAGTCACGAAGATACCAAGGATTGATCGGAGCCACTCGACCCTCAGCCCCTGTCTTCGTATCCATCATAAGCCACAGTGGGGAGTGATCTGAAATACCCCTAGCCAGATGTCTGACCTCCCTAACCGAAGAGGCCTGCGCTGCCGGCATCAGGACATAATCAAGTCTAGAGAGACTGCCGTGAGCACCAGAGTGGAAGGTGTATTGCAGCTGTCCCAGATGCAGTAGCCTCCAACAATCTACCAGTCCCAACGTTTCCAAGAAGTCACCCAACCAAGACTGCGATCTCATGAGATCCTTGGGGGGATACCGGTCCTCTCCACCGGAGACGACAGAATTGAAATCTCCACCCATCACCAGGATCCTTTCGGAAGCCCCAGAATTACTCTCCCCAAATCAGCAAAGGTCGTAGTCTGCAGGCCAGGAGAAACATAAACAGAAAGCAGAGAGACAGTCTTCCCCTTCCATCTACCAGTGAGAGCAGCGTAGCGCCCCCTGTCGTCAAGGATTATGTCATCGACCTCCAGGGGGAGGGAACCCCTGACTAGGATACCCACCCCCCTAGAACCAGTAGTGAATCCTGAGTGCGCGACAAGACGATAACCTCGCCGATTCATGGCGTGGCATGTATTTCCAATCAGATGTGTCTCTTGCAGTAAAACTACATCAGGGGAAAGGCGTCTCAACAGCTGCAGCACTACACCACGTTTTATCCTATCCCCCAACCCATTGACATTCCAGCACAATAACTTCAGCCCCCTACCCCCATCCCAGGAAATTAAAGCAAAATCCACCCCACAGCGAGCACAACCCCCAGGTCCAGAAGTTAAACGATGCGTTGCCTTGAAACAAAGTGAAACACAGACAACCCCCCCAACCCCCCAACAAATACCCAGAACACACCCCCCACCCTGCACCCCTGCGTTAGACTCAAAAGCCACCCCAACTTGCAATGTGCCTGTCGCCCTAACATTAAACTAGTCTACAAAAAGAAACCTGGAGGAGGAAAGAGTCTCACCCCCCCCGCCACCTCTGGGTATCCCACCACCAATAGTGCAAAGTGTAAAAGTCATCGAACCACAGCTGCCAGTTGTGCTCCAACATGCAGCACACTGGCTGACTGAGGAGAACAATTGGGAGAAAGAACTCCTGATGGATGACCCAAGGGAAAAAACCTTGCCGCAGGTATTACATGGGGGAGGGATGGGGGACATGGCGCTCATTTGAATAAACATACAGCGGTACTCTGGGAAAGAGCTGTGCGTGTGGTTCTGAAACACGCCTCCTTTAATAGAGAATTCATGTTCTGGGACCTCCCAGAGTATCTTCACCTGGCGTCGAAGATGGATGTCACTGCCTGGAAAGAGGGGGGATGCCTGACGTTAGCAGACCTTTTCCCAAATACCATGCTGATCGCATTTGAGGCAGTGCAGGAACGTTTCAGGCTAGAACAGGGTCAATTCCTTCTCTATGCAATATAGTCTGGGACATTTGGCCTACGTGCCCGTCTGCCCCAGAATTCTCAGCCCGGTTCAGGACGCTATTGGAGTTTGTATAATGCCATGATTATGGACACACCCAGACTGCGACCAAGAGCGAGAGTGGCATGGGTGGAAGACCTGAGAGTGCCAATGATGGCCACAGGCTGGAAAGAAGCTTGGAAACTAGTAAAAAAGGGTTCATATAATGCACGATTTAAACTAGCCCACTTAAATTTTCTACACCGTACATATATCACCCCAGTGCTGCTACACCGTATAGACCCCACAAAATCGAATGCATGTCAACTGTGACAAACAGCTCCATCAACATTTTTACACCTAGCTTGGGAATGTCCTGCAAAGATCATTTACTGGGGCTGGGTGATTGAGATGTTACTGGGGGTGGGATAATAAGGCCAGAACCTACTGCTTGTTTACTGGGTATACTTAAACAACGTAAGGGAAGAAAAATGCAATGGCGATTCACACAACTGGCGCTAATACTAGCGAAAAGACAAGCAGCTATGTCTTGGATGGGCACTGGGGGACCGAACCTACAAAGATGGGGTAAAGAAATGAAAGAATGGGCTGTGGCAGAAGAGGTCAGGCTACAAGGGGGTAGGTTAGTAGGGTAGATGAACATTCAGCCGAAGATTTGGTGACATGGAGGGAGTCCATAGAGGAGTTTAAAGCAATGCTGAGAGGGCAGAATTCAGGGAGATCAGGCACTGATTAGGAAGTATGTGCCTGCCCATAAAAGTCTCAATATTAGGAATGAAGGAACCTCCTTTTCTGACCTTATACAGCACACAGATTTGTACCATTGGGGACCTTCTGAAAATGGGAATGTATGATTGGAAACCGCACTGGGCGATGGATGGAATAGCTATAAAGTTTGTTGCATGTTTGTAAAGGTTGTATAACATTACACTTGATATGTATTCAACAAATGTGAAACTGGAAAAAACATTCTATAAAAAAAAGAAAAGTTGTACCATTTCTCCGGAATAGAAAGGGTAATTTGTTAGTACCAGTGTTTGTTTCTCAGCTGACGACCTTGAACCCTGGAGATCAAAAGTCTCTCAGGCTGAGGTAAAGGGCACATCTTTCTGTAAAAGCATGGCTTTCATTTGTCTCAAAGTATCAAACCTTCATCGAAGGCCATAACGGTGCCTCCCTGACTGTGTGGGTCGTTGGAAACAATACTTGCATACAACAAGTATCCCTGGAACTTACAGTGACAAGGTACATGATGCCCGGAATCATCCCACGATTCAAAAAGGGGGTGGTGATGGACAGAGTATCTGAGTTATTCCGAACACTCCTACCCAGTCAACTGATCAGGGCTTGATCCATCACCGTTTTTTAGCTCACTGCACCATCCCAGTTCAGAACCTGGCTACATGCAAATTAGTCTGTCCCTGGCCCAGTGCATCATGGGAACAGGGCAGACCAAACTACCAAGCCAATTCTTTACTGGAAAGGAAACAAGCTTCCGGGGACCGGTTTCTGGCATTACAGCCGTCTTCGGCCCGGCTTGCTTGAATCCTGATGGTGCAGTGAGCAAGGGACTCATGTCTGAGCATACCCTTCCAATCCTATAGTGGCCAAAATGATTCATCACCTCCCCCTTTTATGAATCGTTTTGGCCACCATAAGTATAGTAGGGTATACTCAGATGTGAGTCCCTTGCTCACTGCACCATCAGGATTCAAGCAAGCCGGGCCGAAGACGGCTGCAATGCCAGAAACCGGTCCCCGGAAGCTTGTTTCCTTTCCAGTAAAGAATTGGCTTGGTAGTTTGGTCTGCCCTGTTCCCATGATGCACTGGGCCAGGGTCAGACTAATTTGCATGTAGCCAGGTTCTGAACTGGGATGGTGCAGTGAGCTAAAAAACGGTGATGGATCAAGCCCTGATCTTTTGACATGGGTAGGAGTGTTCTGCTTAATTCAGATACTCTGTCCATCCCCTTGGAATCTTTTCGTAACTGTCTACGAGACACGGCTGTCTGGCTACACAATAATTCTTTACAGTTCAACGCCTCCAAAACCGAGGTTCTGTTCTGTGCCGGAAGTCGGATCCCCGCCCGTTCCCGGTGGAGTTTTGGCCCCCTGAAGCCCCGGAAAAGCCACAGCCGGTCACCACAATCTGGGTGTTATGATGGATAACAAACTCAGTATGGAAGCCCAGGTTGCGAAAACAGTGTCCACCTGCTCGGCCCTCATTCGCTCCCTTCGTAAGATCTTGCCTCTCCTCCCCTTACAGGCCCGGGCTTTTATAGTCAGGTGTACCATTCTCAGTCGCCTTGACTATTGTAATGCGCTGCTGCTCGAGGCCCCGTCCGTGTTGTTAGACAGACTCCAAAGAGTCCAATCTGCCGCTGCCAAACTGGCCCTTGGTTGGCCTAGGAGATCTTCGGCCACTGCGGCAATGGCCGAGATTCACTGGCTCCCATTGAAACAGCGAGTGGCCTTTAAATCCCTCTGTCTTGTTTTTAAAGCCCTGCAGGGAGTTGGGCCCAGCTCCCTGCAAACCATGTTTGACTGGTACATTCCAACCAGAGCCCTCCGATCTACAACGGCCTGTCTTGTAAAAGTACCGAGATTTAAAAGGTTAGGACCGGAGGCAGATCTTTCAAAGTTGCAGCAGCCAAACTTTGGAATAGCATGCCCCTGGTCATCCGCCAAACAAAGGAACTTCTCCCTTTTAGGAAACGGGTCAAAACTTGGCTGTTTCCTAAATGTTAAACTTTTGGCTACTCTATTGTTACCTCCCAGTGCATCCATCTTAGGAGTTATCTCAGCGCCAGGATACCTGTAAGGTGATAGCCGCGCTATACAAATGTTTTAAATAAATAAATAAATAAAATAAAAAAATCAGAGTTATATGACACCTTATCTTTGACTTACATAAAAAAACGAACTTGCCTCTGAAACAGATGTCTTACAAAAGTATTGTATCTCACTTCAAAGTGGAGACGGGTTTCCAGGAGCAGTGACAATATCAGTAACTCTGGCTTAAATAAATACGTTATGTACACGTTCATGCACAAAAGCTGACTGAATGCCAAATGTGTTTTTTTGAGAGTGGAACCATTCCAGTAATTAAATGTTGGCATTTGTCATAAAATAACCCTCTCCTAGAGCACTCCACAAGCTGCATTTCTTTTAGTAAAACGTGGTTTTGTGGGTGTGTGTGGTTGTGTGTGGTTGTGTGTGTAGTTGTGTGTGTATGGTTGTGTGTGGATGTGTGTGGTTATGTGTGTGGTTGTGTGTGTGGTTGTGTGTGGTTGTGTGTGTGTGTATGGTATGTGTGTGGTTGTGTGGTTGTATGTGTGGTTGTGTGTGTGTTTGTGTGTGTGGTTGCTGTTGTGTGTGTGGTTGTGTGTGTTTGTGTGTGTGTTTGTGTGTGTGTGGTTGTGTGTGTGGTTGTGTGTGGTTGTGTGTGGGGTTGCATGTGTGGTTGTGTGTGAGGTTGTGTGTATGGTTGTATGTGTGGTTGTGTGTGTGGTTGTGGTTGTGTGTTTGTGGGTTTGTGTGTGTGGTTGTGTCTGTGGCTGGGTGTGTGTGTGGTTGTGTGTGTGTGATTGTGAGGGTTGTTGTGTGTGTGTGTGGTTGTGTGTGTGGTTGTGTGTGTGTGGTTGTGTATGTAGTAGTGGGTGTGGTTCTGGGTGTGGTTGTGGTTGTGTGTGTGGTGTTGTGTGTGTGTGGTTGTGTGTGTGGTGTTGTGCGTGGGTGTGGTTGTGGGTGTGGTTGTGTGTGTCAGTGTGTGTGATTGTGTGTGTGTGGTTGTGTGTGTGGCTGTGTTTGTGTGGTTGTATGTGTGTTGTTATGTGTATGTGGTTGTGTGTGTGTGTGGTTGTGTATGTGTGATTGTTGGACTTGGCCTTTCTGGCAGGTTCACCCCTGAACTTTTCGCTTATTAAGTTGAATTGGTGGTAGTGAATTTTGGTTTCTGCGCACTTTACCACTGTGTCCCAGGGTAAAGTGCGTGCGTGTAGTGAGGTTGGCCTGCTCTGCCATAGTAATGAATGGGGAATGTATGTGTCCATGTTAGTGCCTGATGCGTGGGGAGTGAATGCTCGAGTTTGGAATGTGCGGACTTGTGTGATTAAATGCTGCGCGGTGATGTGTGCGGCGTAAATGTGTCTAGTGTGGAAGTGCCACTTCTAGAAGTTGGCATACCTGGGTAATTTATGTCTGGTGTGTGATTGGCTGGAGCTGGCTGGTGAGCTGGCTCCAGGAGTCAGGATGGGTCTGACCCGGTGGTGAATGGAGAGATTAGCATGCTGATGTGAGGGTGGAGTGCACCTGGGACCTGAATATGGCTAGGCTTTACCCACACAATGCTGGCTCCGCCCCCTGTGGTGTGTCTAATGTCCCTAGCCTGGCCAGTGAATAATGAAGGGGGCTGAGCACATCAAGAGTGCTCCAAAACCAGCTGCGATTGGTTTTTCCCCCACCCTGCACCAAAAGACAAAGGGATTTGGTATATAAAAAGGGGTTGTGTCCCCAATAATGTGTTCTTGCTGATCCTGTCTTGAGGGGGGGCCTGCTTCTGCTGCTGGGCACCAGGAGGACTGCCACTGGGACTGCCTCCCTGCCTGGAGGGCACTGTGAGCTGGCCCCTGGGCCCAGTATTTGCCCCCCATCCCTTCCTAAGAGACGTTGGCTGGACTGTGGGGGCATTAGCGCGTGGGAGCGCTTTACTTTTATTTTCTTGAGCCCTACTTCGCTTGGGAGCTCTGGATTTGCCGCCCTAGCGCTCGGAGCCCTTTCTTTTCATTTTAGCAGGTGTCCACCCTGCGTGTTGTGCCGTTTTATGTGAGCAGGAGCCCACCCTGCTTTATAGTCTAAACCAGAGGAGCCTACCCCGTATTGCCGCCCGCAGCCCCGAGGAGTACTCCCTGAGGGCCGCCGCTCTGCCTGCAGTGACCCGGAAGTGAAGGGAGGGCTGCCGGAAGCGAGCGCACACCCTAGCGGGGCTCCCGTGCTCTGGGAGAGCCCCGCCTGCTGCCAGGGGTGCATCGCCACAGCAGAGGAGGACGGGAGCCCACCCCGCCTCCACAGGACCCAGAGTGTTGCTGGCTCTGCACTGGAGCAAAAGGAAGAGTCCGGCCGTGAGAGCAGCGAGGCTCCCCGAGTGAAGGGAGAGCCCCGCAGCCCGAGAAGATAGCCGCCCCAGGCAGCAGAATAGGAGGAGGAGCCCCCTGCCACAGGTCAGGGTGAGTGGGGGCCCGCTGTGTTTCTTTGGGAAGAGGGGGAGGCGTCGGGCACATTGCCGGTGCCCGCCCCCCGCAGTGTTATCTTTGTTTTTGGGGTGCTCCGCATTTGTCTTTGAGCCTGAAGGGCTCGGAGGGCATTCTTTCTTCTGAGTCCCCCGAGAGGGACTCCACCGATACAGGGGCATTGAGGAGGGTAAAGCGACCCGGCTCGCAGCGGGCCGCTCCCCCCACCCTGGGCATATTTGTTTTATGAGCCCTGAGAGGCTCCAGGGCACCACATTTGTTTATCAGAGCCCGAGAGGCTCAAGGGGCATTGAGGGTGGTAGAGCGGCCCCGGATGGCAGCGGGCCGCTCCCCCCACACTGGGCACACAGTTCTGCAGAGCCCACGAGGCTCCCAGCCCGCATTATTTCTTTAGAGCCCACGAGCTGCTCCTACATTCCTGTTGGCATTTTGGTTCCAGAGCCTGGGAGGCTCCAACGTTGGCTTGGGGGCATTCAGGGTGGTAGAGCAGCCCTGGCTGGCAGCCGGCTGCTCCCGCCACAGCAGGCACACCTTTGTTTTTGGAGCCACAAGAGAAGAGCCAGGAGGCACGCTGGTGCCAGGCTCCCTGCTACAGCTGCCCAGCACTTAGTGGGCAGCTGCTCCGTTTAGGCCCCCTGACATTTGGGACACAGGGCGTCCTAGCCCCAGAGAGGTCAGTTGGCCTGGGGACAGTCACAGGTTGTGGCTTATGTGATTTCTGCGCAATTGTTCTTCCTGCACCTCTGAATGTATGTTTATGCATCATATGTTTTTCCCTACACCTCTGAATGTGTTGTGATGCATCATATGTAATGTTTTCATGCCTATACCCCTAAATGTCTGGTGATACTTAGGTGGATGTTCTTTCTAGTACAGGTGTTGCTAGTGAGGTCCTGGTTCCCTGCGTGATATTTTCCTAAGGTGGTTAGGGTTGCGTAGGTGGTACTTACCCGTTACCAGTGATTACTGGTGTGTGCTACATTTTCTATTTTTGGTGCTACTGTGATTTTAGATTCTATGTTCTAAGTGCTAATTCTAACAAGTTTCCTAGTTCTAAAAGTGCCTATTCCTGACAGTGGTCCATGTGGCCCTGTCCTGTACATAATCTCCCTGTAAATTCTGCCCGTGCCTGTTGGTACATTGTAAAGTGCGTGTTTTTATCTAATGTGTTTGCTACAATACAAAGGCTATTTTCATATATAACCTTGTGTGGAGTTTCCTATGTGGTGGGCCTTGAGTGTTGTTGCTGGGTGCGCGCGCAAACGCTTAACTTCCAAAGCCTCTGAGATTAGCCTTACTGCTCGTGTCACGTTAGCAATGGGGTGAGCAGGGGTTATCTTGGTGTGCAACTCCCTTGCCCTGACTTAGAGTGGTGGTCTCTGACTGACTTTGGCGCAATCCCTGGCCAGCCAGAGATCCCATTTCTAACAGTGGTTGTGTGTGTGTATGGTTGTGTGTGTGGTTGTGTGTGTGTGGTTGTGTGTCTGGTTGTGTGTGTGGTTGTATGTGTCATTGTATGTGTGGTTGCGGTTTTGAGTGTGGTTGTGTGTGTGTGTGTGTGGTTGTGTGTGTGTGTGTGACTATCCTTGTGGGGACTTGGGTGTGATAACACACTCACGCTGTGGGGACTTGATTGCACTGTGGGGACCTGAACCCAGGTCCCCACAAGGCAATGTCTTCTAAATGATAGAAAATGACTTTAGGAACATCTGTGTAAATTTTTACAACTTTTGAAAAAATTGCCTTGTGGGGACCTGTGTTTTGTAAAGTGTGTTTATATTTTGCGCTCGGACATTTCCACTGCCAGCCAAAGAAGTGCAAATGCAGATATCTGCATAACAAGGCTCCAAGTAGCCAGCCTTGGTGATGATAGCTCAAGGCCGTGACTGTTCGAGTCAGGGGGGATGGGCTCTCCTGCTTCCTAAGGCACACACCTTGGTGAAGGGAGCAGGAAGTCAGGAGCAAACAGCAGCAGGTGTGACGCGCCGGAAAGGCTGAAGGCTGAAGATCTGACAGAGCGTGTTTGAGACTCTGCTCACAGCTTGAACTTGAAAAAAGTATCGTTTTTAAGTGCAGCAAATGCAGAGCAGCATTATTCCTATGCTGGCCAGAGCAGCTGATTTTGGAAGTTATGCTTTACATAAAATCTGGGGATATCACTTTATCTCACTCTGCTTTAGAAAGGAAAAAACAGCGCATCGATGTAAAGCCCTTTGGTCAGGTTTGCACTATAGCCAAGGCAACCTCACAAGTTAATGAGAGCTAAGTACCCTGTACCACTGCATGTATTAAGCAGAACAGCAGAGTGACTTCACCGGCACAAGCACAGAAAGTTTAATGCTTGTTTTGTTTTATTAAGGAAAACCCCCTTTAAATTCTTATTTTGGCTGCTAATCATTATGTTTTCCTTGAACATGTCAGTCATCACCAGCTTCTCTTTGAGTCATGTGGAGGTGGGATGCACTCCAGAAAATTAATCAACCCCCTGCTTGCAAAAAGCATCAGCTATTTTTAAACAAGCATTGGAGGGACGTTTGTCTTTGACAATAGTTTTTAGCCATGTGCAAAATGCTCAGAGTATCCCAGTGTTTTCTGAACTCCTGACAGTCTGTGGTCTCCTATTTCCTTGAAACCTAAGTGCCTCTTTACATTTTCCATATGACTGTCTTGATTTTAACAGTGAGTGTCCCCAAGTACGCTCTTAATAGGGAAACTTCATCAACTTATTTTTTTATGATTTCGCAGGGCTGACTTAATTCACTCTGGCATGTGCAAATATTACCTACATTGTTGTTTCCAAATGCTCTTTTAGCTTCTGTTAAATATATACAATAAATAAATAAATAAAAAGAACTTTGTTGCACGCGCTGCATCACATTTGGCGATGCAGATTGCGCAACGAAATTCATTTTATTTCTTTTTTGTTTACTTACCTGAAATCTGCAGTATTGCACATTTTACTACTCCCCACCCTGCTACTCGCCCACCCCACGTCAGCGCCCGTCAGCGCGCCCAATACAGGCTGCTACTGCATGGCACAGTGTTGTATAAAATAATCACGATCCTGAACTGTGCTAAAAGGTTAAGAATTAAACCACCAGGTCTACAGAGAGCCATGCACCATTGATGTAATCAGGGATGAAGAAAGACTGGTTATTGTGAGTGTAAGAGTGTGTGACGCCGGTAGAGCCTACCTACAGCTTGTCGAGGCTCCCCTAAGGCTTGTTTGTTGTTCCAGGACAGAGGGGCGGCCGGGCTTTGCTCCGCCGATGCAGTGTTCCACCCTGCACTTCCGGCTGGCCAGGCTTGGCTCCGCCGGTCGGGAGCTCGTCGGACTACAGCCCCCAGCAGCCCTGTGGCCAGGTCACCTCCCACACCGTCAGCACGCAGCGCCCGGAGGCGCATAAGGCAGCAGCTCCTGCCGAGGACCGAGTGGCAGCCCCAGAGTGTGTGACGCCGGTAGAGCCTACCTCCAGCTTGTCGAGGCTCCCCTAAGGCTTGTTTGTTGTTCCAGGACAGAGGGGCGGCCGGGCTTTGCTCCGCCGATGCAGTGTTCCACCCTGCACTTCCGGCTGGCCGGGCTTGGCTCCGCCGGTCGGGAGCTCGTCGGACTACAGCCCCCAGCAGCCCTGTGGCCAGGTCACCTCCCACACCTTCAGCACGCAGCGACCGGAGGCGCATAAGGCAGCAGCTCCTGCCGAGGACCGAGTGGCAGCCCCAGAGTGTGTGACGCCGGTAGAGCCTACCTCCAGCTTGTCGAGGCTCCCCTAAGGCTTGTTTGTTGTTCCAGGACAGAGGGGCGGCCGGGCTTTGCTCCGCCGCTGCAGCGTTCCACCCTGCACTTCCGGCTGGCCGGGCTTGGCTCCGCCGGTCGGGAGCTCGTCGGACTACAGCCCCCAGCAGCCCTGTGGCCAGGTCACCTCCCACACCGTCAGCACGCAGCGCCCAGAGGCGCATAAGGCAGCAGCTCCTGCCGAGGACCGAGTGGCAGCCCCAGAGTGTGTGACGCCGGTAGAGCCTACCTCCAGCTTGTCGAGGCTCCCCTAAGGCTTGTTTGTTGTTCCAGGACAGAGGGGCGGCCGGGCTTTGCTCCGCCGCTGCAGCGTTCCACCCTGCACTTCCGTCTGGCCGGGCTTGGCTCCGCCGGTCGGGAGCTCGTCGGACTACAGCCCCCAGCAGCCCTGAGGCCAGGTCACCTCCCACACCGTCAGCACGCAGCGCCCGGAGGCGCATAAGGCAGCAGCTCCTCCCTCGTCCCGCGAGGACGATAGCGGGACGCGCCGGGCTAAGCCCGGGCAAACGGCGGGCCCTCTGGGGTCCTCAGAGACCGCAGGAGACCGGGCCGGGCCACCCCCCTGTTATTTGTTATTTGTTACTGCACCCCCTTAATTCCAAAGGAAACCATAGCATTTCGTGGCCGTCTTAATATAACAGTCCACAGTTGACCTGATGGAAGTCAAAAGTAAAACTAAGAGTAGAGTGACGGATAGAAAAACACCCATGCATACACGCTCAACTACAAGGAAACAAACTTTGGCGCCAACTCCCCTACCGACTTTAACTGCAATTGATAGGATGTTGCAACAAACCATTGGAGTGGTTGTTAGTGCTATCGAAAATACGGAAAGAAGACTCTCTTTACCGGCGAGTATGTGTCTAATAAGTCAAATACCAGCAATTGTTAATACACATGTCAGCGTTACAAATGAATCAACTATATCCCATGATTCACTTTTGTTGGAATCATTTGCCGGTTTGCCAAGGTATGATTTAAGTCAGCCAGATGTATCGCAACCTTTAATACCTATTGTTTCTTGTACAAGGGAGTGCAGACTGTCAATAACACCTGACTTATCAGCTAGTATATTGCCACCTTTAGCACCTACTGTTTCTTGTACTAGGGAGTGTAGACTGTCAATAACACCCGACTTATCAGCTAGTATATTGCCACAGCCCCTAACACATAGTGATGTGCTTGTAAATATTACGGAACTGGAAGATCGTGATATAAATCCTGTCATTCCAACTGTACAAATCAGTGATATCAGTTTGTCAAATAGTGAAACTGACTGTGAGTCTGTACCCTCTAAAAAGAAGTTTACTCAAGGTCGCAAGAGGATAATAATCAATAAACAGCCTAAAATATACAGAAGAAAAAAGAAGAGGGTTATACAAACTGTAGAAACCAACGAAAAAGAGGGTGAGATACAGTTGAATAGTGGAGGGAGACATGCAAAGGATATACAACTGTTGGAAACTCCATCTCCAGCAGATGTCGAGGCACTCACAGCATGCTTCGAGGAAGTGGTAAAAACTTATATTGCACCTGTGATGGTAACCCTAGAAACTCTAAGTAAAAAAATAGAGAACCTGGAGAAATTGGGCATAGCCAATTTGGATATTCTAGAACATCTGGGCACGCAAGTCAGACCACACATAACCAATGTAGAATCTGGGAACCTGAGTAAAAACAAATTAAACTCAGTAAATCATACTCTAAAAGTGCCCATTGTGGCGGCAAATCCGGTACTTTCTACATGTGGAAGGCAGAGGCCAAAACCCACCACCCCTAAGATAGTGGGTGGCCAAAAAGTAGTTGGGGGTCAAAGAAACATCAATGACCCGGCAAATAATAATCAGAGCCTACCTGTACCGAGGCGCCATATTAATAACGTCATTCCAGCCACTATTAATTTGCCATCAGATTGTAGACCTTTTGTAGTAATACTTGCTAATGTCCCCAAGCTGTTGCCCAACCAATTTGAAAATCATGAAACCCTAAAAAATAAAACCTTGTACTGGTTGGTGAAAAATTGTGGTTTCCCAACACGAGGTGCTGATGAGATTATAACCACACAGAGGGTAGGTTGGGTGGGTCCAAACAAAAAGGAGATAGACGGGGACTGTATAATCATAAATTTTAGGACTACAGAATGGGCCAGAGATTCGATCTTACATGCACCTATGCCATCAAGCCATGAATATAACATCATGCTGTTCCCATTAGATTATTTCTACAGGAACCAGGCAGGAAGACAAATTATTACACACAACTTCCTACATCCAAGAGTGGCCTCTATAAAGTACCCTAATGTTGTACCCATCTGTCCCCCTTTACTCCCCAATCTATATGACAACTTCCTGGTCCCAACTTCCAATAGATTTCAGTTGCTCAACTCACTCGAGGAGAACGACTGACTGGCTGATTTATTCTTGACCCAACATTCTGATTTATCCTTGCCCCAACATTCTGGTAGCACTGAAATAGGTGATATATTAACATTGGAAAAGGAGTCGGGTAATGAAAGTTGTGCAAAAACTATAACTGAGCCACATCTATTATTGCCAAATAATGTGCTATGTATAGGCAATGTTACAGATAATGTTAAAGATGATAATATAACTGCAACAAATGTTAATGTTAATATTAGTCCGATTGAAAGGCTGGAATCCCGAACGTACTGGTGACTCCCTTATAATAGGTACCTGGGGGCCGATTTATGTTAACTGGCGCATTCCCAGGGATGCGCCAGTTAATGTGCGCCACAGTGCGCCACAGCTCCGCCACCCATGGTGCGCCGCATTTATAATGCGGCGCACCATGGGGCAAAAACGGCACAGATGCGTGACGCATCTGTGCCGTAAAGGTGGCGCATTGCTGGAGTTGCGTCGCAAGTGCGACGCAGCTCCAGCAAGGCTCGGGGGTACCCCATCTTAACAATGCTGCGTCAAGACCTACGCCTGCTTCAAGCAGGCGCAGGCTTTTGACGCAGCATTGGCCTGAAAGTGACTGAGTGAAATCTTATAGATTTCACTCAGCCACTTTTGCGAGGCGCACCTGCCCCGGAACGCCCACCCTGCGCCGGAACGCCCACAAGTGGCGCAGGGCTTTACAACGTGACGCATCTGCCTAGATGCGTCACGTTGTAAATCGTTCGTAGGGATGCGCCACGTTTACGCCGCCTTGCGTGACGCAACAGCGGCATAAACGTGGCGCAAGGGCCTCATAAATCTGCCCCCTGGAATATAGCGGGAATCGCTTCGAAATTATGCACCCCGTTTTGGGATAATTTCATTACATGTGGTTATGATATTATTTGTCTACAAGAGACATGGCATACTGAACTAATAGAAGTGGAAGGCTATACCTCCCATAGTGTGGCAGCAGTAGCCTCCAAGGCTGGTAGAGCTAAGGGTGGCCTACTGACTCTAGTTTCAACTAAACTAACGGAATTTAATGCTGGGGGGCACACTGCAGTTTGCCAGGATGCATCTGTACTGCGACTAACACATAGTCATGGTAGGGACTTAATCATTGTAAATTTTTATAATAACATTGTGGGCCCTAAACGAGATAAGATAGTCCCCGAGGTTGAATGTGCTATTGAAGCTGCAATTACTCTCTCCAAGAACAATTTTGCAATACTGTGGACAGGTGACTTTAACATCCAAGCCTGTAGACATGCCCGGAAGGGGATTTGTGGTCATCACGAGGATTATACAGGGGGTGATAGCGTTTACGTCAACCATTTCCCACACAGTAATTATGGCAGCGCATTGAATAACTCAATAGCCAAATTTAATTTGGAACTACTTGAATGTACAAAAAATAAAAATAACGAAATGTGTCCAACATTCAGGGGGAGAGATGCCCATTCTAATATTGACCATATTTTATTGTCTAGTGGTTTGATTTTTTCTAACGTTTGGGTAATAGAACAGCCTGTGAGCGATCACAACAGCATTTCAGTGGAGTTAATGGGCTGGGGCCCAAAAACCGTTGTGCATGGTAGATCTATCAATGGGATTTCTGCTGTGAGACCAAATGGCATAAGAATTAAATGGGCTAAAATTGACCCTGACAAGTTAACGAAGGATGTTATTTGTAAATGCATTAGAGAGGTTGAATATTGTCTTGCATCTAATGTGATAGCATCAGCCGTTCTCTCTAACTTTATGAAAATTACATGTACAGTTGAAAATACCTTGTTAAAAAGAAATAGTAGGATTAAAAGGAAAAAAACTGTCTGGTTTGACAAACATTGTGCTGAGGCTCTGAAAAGGTTGAAAAGTGTACTTGATGTTAAACCTAGAGTTAAAGAAAGAGTTAGAGAAGAGCGCATTAATTACAAAATGGCCTTGTCAACTAGGAAAAGGGAGTTACAGAATGATGCCTGGAACAAACTTGATATGGCTGTTGCAACTAAAAACCATAAATTGTTCTGGGAAACTATAAATGGCCCATTCTTAAAGAATGAAAATATTCCTGAGGTCAGTTCCCACGTTATTTGTATTGCATGGATTGCACACTTTTCTGAGATTTTTAAATCTGATTTTAATCCAGATGGGTCTACTTTATGTTTTAAATGGAAGAAAATGCAGTTGTTTTTAACATTAAATGAAGTGACAGATGCAATTAAAAACAGTAAGGGGGGTAAAGCACCTGGGCCCGATGGGGTACCCATGGACTTTTATAAACATGAAATATCACTATGGGCCCCAATCCTGACTCGCTATTTTAATGCAGCGGTGGAAGGTAATTTACCAGTGACATGGGGCCAATCAATCATTATACCCCTCTACAAAAAAGGATCCAGGTCAGAGGCAAGGAATTATCGGCCAATCTCACTTCTGGACTCGACAGTTAAAATCCTTAGTCGAGCCCTATTAGTGAGACTGGAAGCCTGGGCAGAGGAGAATAACATCTTGTCCCCTGTACAGTACGGGTTCCGTAGGGGAATAGGAACAATGGAGCAGTGCGTGAACCTGGAACTCATAGTCGGCAAGTATACCAAAGCTAAACCTGGTAATCTTTACCTATGCTTTGCCGACTTGAGTTCCGCGTTCGATCTGGTGGAACACGCATTGCTCTGGCCCACATTACTGGCGATGGGCGCCCCTACTGAAATTATCCATCTGCTCGCCCGCTTGTATAACAATCTAACAAGCAAAGTCAGGTTTGGAACAGACGGTGAGTGTACACCTTTCTTTGATGTCAAGAGAGGCATCCGTCAAGGATGCGTACTCGCCCCCCTATTATTTTCCCTATTCATTAACCATGTTGATACAACTTTAAGAATGATTAATGCAGACGCACCAACTATAAAAGGTAAACCTATCCCAATCCTGTTATACGCGGACGACGCGGTCCTCCTCTCTAGGACTCATAATGGACTGCAACATCTAATTAATCAATTCCACGTATTTATAGAAAACAGGAAATTAAAAATCAATAAAGGGAAGACGGTTACCATGGTGTGTGGTAAGAAACAAAGAAAACACAAGCCTTTTTTCTTAGAAGGGGGGAGATTAGAATCTGTTAATAGTTTCTGTTATTTAGGTATTACCTTCTCGGGAGATGGGAAATGGATTAATGAACAAAAAAGTGTTCTTTTTAAAATGGCTAGGAATACTAACTGTATTTTTAGATTTGCTGCGAAATTAGGGGACCGCAGAATTCATGAAATGTTGACCCTTTTTAACGCCAGATGCATTTCGTCAGCCATATACGGGGCTGGAGTTTGGGGGTACGATGCACAGAGTGCTAAAACTGTTCAGGGGAAGGAAAATGTGTTTTTAAAAAGATTAATCAGTGCCCCAGCTACGGCTTCAACGGAGTTATTACACAAGGAATTAGACCTGCATTATGTTAATGATCTAATTACTCTCCGTCCCTTGTCCTTATGGCGCTCAATATGGGCAAAGGAGGAGACAAAGTTTACACAGGATGTAATAACTGATTGCATTAATCTTGATCATCGATCAAATATTCCTTGGCTGAACCATATACACTATTGGTATAAAAAATTGTATGGTCTGGACATTTATAATGATTTTAAAATGGATCCTATATTATCAAAACGGGAGTTGAAGGTCTCTTTCTTGAAATATACAGTAGAGACTAGATTGGAAAAATATAACAAACAAAGTACATTCAATCTCTACCAACAATATAACACAATGTGGCTCAGTGGTTAGAGGCGGCAGACCCGGAATCTGAGATCGACCGTGGACCAGGGTTCGATTCCCCGCCTCGGCGGGTCTCGGGCTCATAAATTCCACGGTCTCGACAATTCTCGCTCCGGTGCCTACTCGACTCACGGGGTCACACTCTGCGACTCTGGGCAATAGCTTGCTTAATCTCCACATCGGCCCCTCGCGGCGGGATGCCTGGCTTTCACCTTGTGGATACCCTGCCGGGGTTTCTCACAGGGGAATACCAGGACGGGTTCCCTAAGCAAGCGCGGAGATGCCCCAGGGTAAGTCCTGCGCTATATAAGTTTCATACATTTACATTTACACCAATGTAGGTTTCCAATTTTATCTTGTAATAGTTAATATTCCCTCCCATCGATTTGTGTTAACCCGTCTCCGCTTAGGAATTGTGCATCACCTTGTGGCTTTCCCTGTGCCTAAACAACCTGGAACCTGTCTGTGCCCATGTGATGGCAAATCTAAACAGAGCACGTGTCACTTTATGTTATTTTGCACTTTTTATACATCTTTTAGGAAATATTATTTGAAACCCATCTTTTTAAAATATGAAACGCATCATTTACAAACAGCAATGAAACTAGTGTTTAATTTAGAGTCCCCAGATGTATGCTTCTACGTGGCCACTTATATTTTAAAATGTATTTTTGCAAGAAAATCAATTATTACATGAACTATATAAGCTGCTAAATGTATTATGCACTTTATAACAGGATGTTGTTGACATCATGTATTATAATGCTAATTTGCACACATATGTTTGTTGGAGTAATTGCTGCTATGGTATAATATCGATTGTTGGAATGACCCAGCACTTGCACTTTTGTCATAGTTATTCTCTGTGAACAGCCTGACTAGGTGCTGCTATCTGCATATTGCACTTTAGGAAGGATGTTGTTGAATTCTCTTTTAGAAATTGTTAATTTGTACATATAATAATATAAAGATGATACTTAGCACTTTAACTGCATATTTGCACATTATCAAAGGTCGTATAATTATTAATATTACAGTTAAAAGTATTTTTCCAAATGACCTAATGATTTTGTACTATAATGTTGCTAAATGTCTATATTTTTAAACGCCATCCTCTCCATAGCTTTTTTCAGTATTGTGTACATTTTATGTCTGTTGCTATTTGGTTGTAATATTTTACAAACCGAATAAAGCATCTTTGAACATGAACATGTGAGTGTAATCATTCCCTAAACCCCCCAGCGAAGCTATAGACATCGCCTCTCCCAGGACGTCCGCAACAAGCTCAGCACCTTCTTCCATCTAAAAATCAAGTTCCTCTATGACAACTTCAACAAACTGACACAGGACGACTAAACCACTCACTCCCCCACCAACGACAGTCAACCCACCATCTCCGCCTGGACCCCAGCCACCACAGAAGAGACTGAATCAACCATGAAAAGTATCCACTCAGGAGCATCCACAGACCCCTGCCCTTCCCACATCTTCCACAGAGCTGGCTCTGCCATTGCAATGGAACTACGATGCAGCATTAACACCTCCTTCGAAACTGGAATTTTTCCTGATGACTGGAAACGTGCAGAGGTCAAGCCCCTTCTCAAGAAGCCCTCGGCAGATCCTTCAGACCTCAAGAACTACCTACCCATCTCCCTCCTCTTCGCAGCCAAAGTCACCAAGAAGATCCTCAACGCCTAACTAATGAAGTTCATTCAAGAGAACTCCATTCTTGACCCCTCCCAGTCCGTATTCCGAAGCAACCACAGCACCGAGACCGCCGTACTGGCCTCCACAGACAACATCCGCAACCTCCTTGACCAAGGACACACCATGGCCCTGATCCTACTGGACTTCTCCGCAGCCTTCTACACCTTCTCCCACCGCACTCTTGCCGCCAGACTCCATGATGCCAACATACAGGGAACCGCCCTCAAATGTCTCCGCTCCTTCCTCTCCGGCAGAACCCACAGAATCAGACTGCCACCCGTCCTCTCTGAACATGTAGAGATCAACTGCGTAGTACCTCAAGGATCTTCTCTCAGCCCGATGCTCTTCAACATCTACATGGCCCCACTAGCTGCCATCATCAGACAGCACAGACTGAACATAGTCTCCTGCGCCAATGATACCCAGCTCATCCTCTCCCTCACCAAGGATCCCACCACCACCCGACTCAGCTTCCAGGAAGGAATGAAGGACGTTGTATCCTGGATGAGCAGCAGCTGCCTGAAGCTCAACTTAGAGAAGATGGAGGCCCTCGTCCTCAGACCCTCTCCCACCGCATGGGACAACACCTGGTGGCCCAAAGCCCTCGGCAGCCTGCCCACCCCCACTGACCTCAGCATCATACTGGACTATTCCCTCCTCATGACCCCTGCTTCAACAACCACCGTAGCCTGCACAAGACCTTCAAATGAATCCCCCCACCGAATCAAGAAAGACCCACTCACTCATAACCAGCAGACTGGACTACGGAAACACCCTCTACGCTGGAATCAACAAGTCCCTGCTTTGCAACTTCAGACCATACAGAACACTGCAGCCAGACTCGCCCTCGGCATCCCTCGACAAGAACACATCACCCAACACCTGCTCCCCATCAAGAAGAGAGTAACCTTCAAAATACCTACCAACACCTACAAATGCTTCCACAACACCGGACCCCATCACCTCAAAGAAAGAATATTCTTCCACATACCCAAGAGAAACCTCTGATCCGCCAACCTTGCCCAAACCCTGCGCATCTGCAGAGCCAGAACGGGGGGAAGATCCTTCTCCTACATCAAAGCCAAGTCCTGGAGGGATATCCAAGTGGAAATCAGATGCGCCCCTCTCCGCACATCTTCCGAAAGACCCTCAAGATCTGGCTCTTCGACTGACCGGAGCTGCTCACCATCACCCCTTCCTCCCCAGCACCTTGAGACCCTGCCAGGTGAGTAGTGCGCTTAACAATTCCCTGATTGATTGATTGATTGATAAGTTACTTCAGTTGTGAGGTCATAGGAAGTGCATGATGAAGCTGCCAGATATAGGAAGTTGACTTAACTATAACTTGTATATTTCAGTGGTTTTTAGGTTTTAAAAAAATACTTTTTCTCACCTTCCGCCTCCTAATAATAAGGTAACATCAACCCTTGTTTTTTCAGTGAATTTCTGTTTTATTTTAAAACAAATGTTAAGGTGTTAGAACCTAATCGAACCAAACATCACTTTAACCTTTTGTATTTTCATAGAATTGTTTAATCAAAATCTAAATTGGACCACCATCCAACCCTTTGCATGCAGCCACTCCTTCTGCACTTGAACTTTGGCCATGTGCTGTTAGGGATGACCAGAGGGCCTTGCACACAACCCCATGTTTGACCAACCCCAGCTTTCAGTACTTGGTAATTACTTTCTAGTACTGTGGTACTCCCAAGGAAGCTTGCACAGTTAAGAGATATCATAAGGCAGACACTTGTACAGACTCCCACAGGAGTACAGACACACCTCACAGTTGGGCCTTGTTTGGTCTCATTAGAGTAGTTCCGTACATTGGACCCAAAGAAAATCATTATTGTAATCAGTTGGGGCATCTAAATGCATTCCAAATCAAATAATGATAACACATTTTCTTAGGACAATGTTAGTTAACTTGCCAGATGTACAGTGGTGGTCATTACTAGTAATCCTGCATGTAATGGTTGCTAATTTAAATCTTGTCTGGTGTCACTGTTATGATTATTTGTGTAAGAAGCCTGATGGCCAAGGGGTGCCTACAATGCGCCTTTATTCTGAGATCATCTTTTTTCAAGGACTTTGGTACTGAGCCCCTGAGTCCAGTAATTGCACCTGCAAAATGTTACTGTGATGTGAGTGTGAGGGCCTGTAGTACAGTCCAGGGTAATTGTTGGGCTCCATTGGGTGTCAGGAGAAAAGGCTCAATCGGCCAATGTGAATCAAGCAGTTTTAACATTTTGGGCTCAGCTGGACTTCCATAGAAGTCCTGCAGGATCCAATGGTCCAGATATCCTAACATTTTTGGAAAATGTAAATTACGCAGGCTTAATTTGTATAATTTCAGAAAAATTAAGCCATTATGCCAATTTATGTGCCCATTGTGGTAACAATTTACAGTGAATGGTGTAATTCACTGTAAAAAAACTTGCCACAAAAACACAGGAACAACCAAATGCAAATGACTGTGTTCACAGTGCTTTTATTTAACATGTCATTGTGCTAAAAACTAATGCAGGGATGCATTTTGTGCTAAAATGTAATGCAAAATGACGGATTTCTATTTCATGTGATTGAAATTAATGTAATGTAATTTTGTCATATTTCACATAATTACACTGAACTATATATGTGCTTATGTAATTAAAAAAACATAACTTACCTGCATGGTAAAGTCCTGCTTCGTGGTACTTTCCTGCACAGTAAACACTACCTGGCAAAGGTGCTACGTGGTGAAGGATGCATTGTAAAGTTGACATACCCAAAATGGCAGTTGGGACAGTCCCACTGCTACAGAGGGTGTTTCCGCCGCCCGCCGTTTTTTAAAACTTAGTAAGCTCTTTGCTTAGCAAAACTTTTGAAGTTAAAATATTGAATTCCCAAAGTTATGAAGTCTTGAACATGGAACACTCCTACTCAAGAATTGCATTGCACCTTTATCCGAAGATACATCAAGCAATGGCATCCAATAAGTGAGACATTGACAAAGAAAAAAGTGAGACATTGGCATGGGTTGATGTAAACTCTGCACTGATATTTATATTACTGAGAGAGAGTGCTCCTGTGATGCTCTGTTCTACTGCCAGGCATCACCGCATGCTCAGTTCTGGGAGAAGGAGGGATGTTAGTAATAGCTCATGCTGAGATCAGCATGGTGACATGTTAAATCTCAATAGAATAGCTGATGAGACCTCTATCTGTTACCTAAATCTGTGTGTAAATTGTTACGATCCAATCCAAGAAGACAGCATTGAGGAACATTGTGTCTTTTGCATCTACATGTTTCACTTGCAACTTGTATAGTACCTGCCCCTTGTCCTAACCCCATCGCCTTGGGGCTAATTCCCCCGCAGCGTGGGGGGAGGGGGGCCGCACACGGCGCCGCGGTGCTGATGACGAGCTCGGCTCGTCATGGCCACGCCCGCTCAATGGAACGGCCAGCACAGCGGGGAAATTATCCCTGCGTGGGCGTTCCGCGGAGGCCATGACGAGCTCAGTTTGTCACCAGCACACGGCCACCGTGCTGCATGACCAGCTGAGCTCGTCATCAGCATGCAAGGTGTTAAGGAGGCTTCCACTATTCCTGCGCATGCCATTGCTATCTTGTGCTTTAGTGAAATCTGTGAAAATGTTTTTGATGACACTGTGCCACAATAATCAAACGTTTTCTTTGTGTCCCTATATCATTGTTAGCACTGCGTTTCAATCTAACTCGGTGGATTAAACTCTCACCTCTGCAGGTTGCACGTTTATTTTCTCAACACAGTCTTTCGGTCACCAATAGTTAATTAAATGAACTAGAAGGATACAAAACACATTCCCAAAAGCTCTGTTCAAAGTGCTTATCATAAAAGTACGTGATCCATGTTTTTTAATAACAATAACAAAAATGGCTGTTTCTATCAACCATGAAAGTGTGATGCATTGGTTTCTTGGTTTTACATGTTTTAATGGATTTAAGCCTGTGTCATGTATTCAAAGATTACAGCACAAGGGAGCTTGTCCAGGAAGTGATTTGCTTACAAAATGCATCCATCCTAGTGGAAGGCACTTCTTGTGAAAAGAGGGGCCTTGGCGGTAGAGGTTGAAACACCACATTAAAAGTGAGTGCGTTAGCATGCATTTACACTTTTAAACGTGGCTGCTCAGCAGAGGAAGCTCGGTTAAAAGGCCTCCGCTGTCCTCGCATTCTCCAGGTCATGTTTACTTTTCATAAGAAGGAAAAGAACCAGAATCAGGATAAATGAACTGATTGTTTAAGCCAAAATAAAACCGGGAATATTTCTTTTAGTTTACAAATAAATGTAGATACAGCACATGAAAGTGTCAAGCAGCTGCTGAACTTCTAACTTGCCGGTCTGTGCCATTGCCAGATCCTGACCCTCTGTGACCTAATTGACTGGTAAATATGTTGAATTTCACCTTCTCCCGGGCTTAAGAATGGAAACTCCCTTCCTGTTACTGCGCGGGCAGACCTTTAAACTTTCAACGAGGAAAGCGCGATTCACCTGCATCCTTTGAGACAGTCCCTTCCCCCTCCTGCTGATGCGAGGTGAGGGCTTGCTTTGTCATTCAGGGGATGCAAACGAGGTGCGAAGAAACGCTCTCGCAGGACAAAGGACCTAGCCTGACACTCCCAGCCCCAGCCAAGTGGCTTTGACCCCCTGCCACCAGTGTCTGTAGATTTTTGAGAACTGCACTCACTTCACAGAGACTTACATGCAGTCAGGCTTAAAGCAAGGTAAATCTTTCACTGAAAAATAAACATTTTCAAAGCTGCAGCCTTTTAACTTTCGTTTTTTGTCTTCATTGCAATTTTATTAATTATACACAAAAATCCATCAGTGTTGTTCATAGTTCCAGATTACTGTTTCACAAACTGCACGACAGAGTACACTTTCTATTGTCTTATTTTCAGTAGTTACAATCCCGGCACTCAAGTGTGTTGTAAAATAAAGCAACCCCACTAAAAGAGCCGAAGTGGGCTTCTGAAGTCTTTAATCGGTTGAAGAACTATTTCACGTTCTTTAACTATTGTGAAAGAGCCGGGACACAGCAGCAAATGCCCATTAAAACACATTTATATTACAATTCGAAATCATTACTTTTTTCCAGAACTAGTAGGAAAACCTATAGCTTTGACCTAAATATACATTTAGATACAAATGTTGACTGCATGCTTATGTCTGTGTGTTTTCATAGGCGGGTCCTTCACAGTCTAATGGTGTTTTTTTTCTCACAAAAAACCCTGCCCTTCATAAGATCACTGCTTGCGCATCATTTCTTTTAGTTACAAACAGGGATATTAGAATTGTGTGATTGTGCGGCCACTGCAATTTCCGCATAGTTATATGGTTATAGTGGATTTGCTGCATTTGCCACTTAATCCTTCACCTGCCACACAATCTGCTGAACTAAGCAAAAAAATTGTTTCTAGATCAGTCGGTTCAAACTTTACTAAAAATGCAGCGAAACGTGTTGCCCATAGTGGAAGGCCCTTTGCAAAGGTTGACTGGTCCCCTTTCTGTTGCTTGTTGCTATGTTCGAGTATTAAACTAATGCCCAGGCAGTGCGAACAAGTTTAAAAATTAAATGCTAATGAATTAATACAAGGTGTGCCACATCCTGCAACATAATTTGCCTATTTATTCCGCATAATTACCTCAAACCTGCTGCAAAATTTGGCCCTCCCCTGCCAAATAATTCCAGTGGGCCTGGTTAAAAGTCTTCCAGGGGACTGATCTCTCCAGATCTCATGGTGTTCTTCTCCAAAGTAAATGACATATCATTGTACATTATCAGGCAGTATCCCTGCCTTTGAAATAAATGGTGCATAGCTACTTCTTGTAGTACCAGCTCCCATCATTACCGTTTGATGTAATTTTTAGGCCTTTTTGAAATTTAAATTAAGCTGCGTAATTTATAGAATTTCATGGTACACTCGTTATGCTGAATTCCAGAAATTGTGCCATTTCAAATAACTACGTGCGATTTGTGGTAAACATTGACCACAAGGGCATGGGAATAATGTGAATGTCCAGAACGTACCTTCTGTTGCTTGTGCCACTAATGTATTTTTGTGCTATGTTTTTACCGCAAAAACTCTTTTCGTGCTCGCATACAGCAGTAAATAATGGATTTGCAGTATCATCCTTACACCTTATTTCACCTAATTTCCCTGACATTTGCATGATTCCGCACAAATTATGCAAATTTCACACACTATAATTTTACACATTTTACATCATCCTTTCTTGTAGATGTTGCCAGATTGATTCCCAAGCCTTCTCTGTTTCCCCCTCTTTTTTAGTATATATACACATATCACCCGACCGTTCCTCTGATAAGGCTTGGGCTGTGTACTGCCTATATGCTTTAGTCATAACTATATTATAATTTGAGTGCCTATCTCTCACAGCTACTGCTACACTCATAGGACTGCACCCCAAGACAAGATAAGAGCATCTCTCTGGTTACTTATCCATGAAGTCAAAACACTTCCGTATAGAATGATTATAAATACAACACTCTGACAGCCACACACGCCCTTATGGTGTAGCATGTTACGTGTCCAAAAAGGTGCTCTGGCACCAGGGCTCGAGTCGGTGTAACACGCGGGTGGACGGCGTCCCCCACTTATTTTCCCGGGAACTTGATAACTACAAACTGCAACTGAGTGCAAGCCACCTTTCGTGACATCACTTCCTGTTGTGATGTCAGCGTACCCCCACTTCTTTTTTTTTAGGACTTGTGCCCTGTGTGGCACCCCACGTGAATCACTGTACAATACAATAGCAGCACCCAAATCCCTAATGTCAGTAGCAAACTGTTGTTGCCATTTCATCCTGAATCTGCCTGGCACCACTGTACCTGCTCTAGTAGTGATAGCTGTGTCCTTATGCTCCATACTTGGACTTTAGCTACAATGCAGTGGGCTATTCACCTCCTTGAGCTCAGGTGCCACAGTTCCTGCTGCAGTAATGACATATGTACCCCTCTACTCTGTCCTCGGAGCAGTTTGCTCTCTGATACTCATTTTTCTGGGCCCTGGTAGTAGGTTGCTTTGGGCTCTTCACACCCATACACCCTAATGTGACTCCATGCAAGCTGCATTCTCGTGCTGGGAGCAGTCTGTAAAAGGTTTGTCAAACATCTGAGCCCTGGTGCCACTTAACCTCCTCAATCCCTAAACATCTGAGCCCTGGTGCCACTTAACCTCCTCAATCCCTAAACATCTGAGCCCTGGTGCCACTTAACCTCCTCCACAATTGTCAAACATCTGAGCCCTGGTGCCACTTAACCTCCTCAATCCCTATCTCACAGATGAACTGAGTTTAAGAAAAGTGGTGTTTGGGTATTGCTTTTACATCAGTCACCATTAGCGACCTCTGACCCTGTCACCAGACAGGTCGCTCCCCTCACCGCAACGCAGCCCTCCTGTGTGACCTGTGATCCGCTTGTGCCGGCCCGCCTACATCGCGGCTGAGTCGGTTTCTGCTGCTGTTTTTGGTTTGTTTCTTTAAGTGCCCATCCTTGTTTTCTGTACCCCTGTGCCCGCTGCCCCTGTGTCCCCTCTCCTTTTTCCCCCGCCGTTTTTTCCGCCGCTGCGTCCCTGTGGCCCCGCCCCCCTGCCCCCTATTGGCCACCCCGCTCCCACCTCCCAGCTGCTCCTCCCTCCCTCTGACCCTCATATGGAGACCGCGCAGCGGTCGCGCCGAAGGCGCGCCAAAGGCAAGCCCGTCTGCGCCTGTCCACGCCTGGACCGCACCCAGCGCCAGAACCCCTGGACGCCGCGCCCCCCGCAACGCCAGACTGCACTACGACTCCAACACCCTCCACGCACTCAACACCGGATGAGACCACCCCTGCTACCGGGCCATCCGAAGCGCACCCAAGGGCCCTTTGCCTGCCGGAACTGCAGATTCACCAGCATCCAGACCACCAGACCACCAACCAGAGAACCCAACCACCTCTGATACATCCTCCTCAACACCCGCTCCGCTCGCAAGCACGCCATTGAACTCTGGGACCTCCTAGACTCTACCGCCCCAAAGTGGCCTTCTTGACAGAGACCTGGCTGAACGCCACCTCGGTACCAGACATCGCCATAGCCATCCCACAGTGCTACAAGATCACCCGCAGAGACCGCACCAACAGAGTTGGAGGGGGAATCGCCATCATCCACAAGGACACCCTTAGAGTCTTGACCAACACCGACGACACCCTCACCACTGCCGAGCACATGCACTTCCAGATCCACACCGACCCCAACACGACCCTCCGAGGAACACTCGTCTACAGACCACCCAGGCCAAGACCACAGTTCAGCGACACCATCGCCGACCTAGTCATCACCCACGCCCTCGCGTCCACGGACTACATCCTCCTCGGGGACCTGAACTTTCACCTCGAGAATAACAACAACGCCAACTCCACCACCCTGATAGACAACCTCGCCAACCTCGGACTCAAACAGCTCGTGACAACACCCACCCACGCCGCCGAACATACGCTGGACCCCATCTTCTCCACAAGCCCCCACGTCTCCTTCAACTACACCACCGAACCCCACTGGACCGACCACAGATGCGTCCACTTCACCTTCAGGAAACCCACCACACACCACCGCACCCAACAGCTGCCACGCCGCTGCTGGGGCAAGGTCACCAAGGACCAACTGACTACCACCTTCACCCTGAGACCACCCGCCGATCCCACCGACACAGACACCGCCGCGACCAACCTCAAACAGTGGATCAATGACTGCGCCAACACCCTCGCCCCTCTCAAGACCTCCACAACCAACCACACCAACAAGAAAGCCGCCTGGTTCACCGAAGACCTCCGGACATCCAAATGCACCTGCCGGAAACTGGAGAAGAAATGGCTCCAAGACCGAAAACCAGACAGCCACACAGCCCACAAAAACGCCACCCGCAGACACCACCAACTCATCAGGACCACCAAGAGGACCGCCTTCAAGGACCGCCTAGACAACAACGCACACAACACCAAAGAGCTCTTCAGCATCGTGAAAGAACTCTCCAACCCCAGCTCCAACACCAACGACATACCACCATCACAAGACCTGTGACTCCCTGGCCATCTTCTTTCACCACAAGATCACCGACATCCATGACAGCTTCAACTCCGAGACCCACCACCAAGTCCACCACCCCCGTGACCACTACCCGCAACAGCCGCCTGCCCGCCTGGTCCAACGTCAGCGACGAAGACACCATCAAAACCATGAACTCCATCCACTCCGGATCCCCATCCGACCCCTGCCCTCACCACGTCTTCAACAAAGCCAGCACAACCATCGCGCCCCACCTCCGGAAAACAATCAACAATTACTTCGAGACAGCAACCTTCGCGGAAAGCTGCAAGCATGCAGAGATCAACGCCCTTCTGAAGAAGCCCAAGGCGGACCCCAAGGACCTCAAGAACTTCCGGCCCATCTCTCTGCTCCCGTTCCCGGTTACAGAGAAGATTGTCAACAAACAGCTAACCCGCTACCTAGAAGACAACAACATCCTGGACCCTTTCCAATCCAGTTTTCGCAGCAACCACAGCACCGAGACCGCCCTCATCGCCGCCACTGATGACATCAGGATCCTGATGGACAAAGGAGAAACAGCCACCCTCATCCTCCTGGACCCATCAGCAGCCTTTGACACAGTCTGCCACCGCACCCTATCAGCACACCTCCATGACGCCGGAATTCAAGAGAAGGCCCTGACCTGGACCACATCCTTCCTCTCCGGCAGAACCCAGAGCGTCCGCATCCCAACCTTCCGCTCAAAAACCACCGAGATCATCTGCTGCGTCCCACAGGGATCCTCCCTCAGCCCGACGCTGTTCAATATCTACATGGCACCGCTCGCCCACGTCGCACGACAACATAACCTCAACATCATCTCCTACGCCGACGACACCCAGCTGATCATATCCCTCACCGAAGACCCCCACACCGCCAAAGCCAACCTCCACAGAGGAATGAAGGCCGTAGCCGACTGGATGAAGGACAGCAGACTGAAGCTGAATTCAGACAAGTCCTCATTCTCGGACCCACCCCATCAGCCTGGGACGACTCTTGGTGGCCCACATCACTAGGCACTGCCCCGGAACCCACAGACCACGCACGCAACCTGGGGGTCATCCTCGACTCCACCTTCTCCATGACCAGGCAAGTCAACGCTGTCTCTGCATCCTGCTTCAACACCCTCCGAATGCTCTGCAGGATCTTCAAATGGATCCCTCCCGACACGAGAAAAACCGTCACCCAGGCCCTCCTCACCAGCAGACTCGACTACGGGAACGCCCTCTACTCAGGAACAACAACCAAGCTCCTGAGACGACTACAACGAATCCAGAACACCTCGGCACGTCTGATCCTCGACGTCCCCCGACGCAGCCACATCACACCCCACCTGAGAGGCCTGCACTGGCTCCCCGTCAACAAGAGATTCACCTTCAAACTCCTCATCCACGCACACAAAGCACTACACAACACCGGACCTACATACCTCAACAACCGACTCAGCTTCCACATCCCCAACCAAAGCCTCCGCTCAGCCAGCCTCGCCCTCGCCACAGGTCCTCGTATCCGAAAAACCACAGCCGGCGGCCGATCCTTCTCCTACCTCGCCGCCAAGACCTAGGAACACTCTCCCTATCAGCCTACGACAGACTCAGGACCTGCTGACCTTCAGAAGACCTCTCAAAACCTGGCTCTTCGATCAGTAGCGCCCCCTCCCCCACCAGCGCCTTAAGACCCCCACGGGTATGTAGCGCGCTTTAGAAATGCATTGATTGATTGATTGATTGATTAGATTATCATTGAAAGTTTGCATGGCAGATCATGGGGTGGTTTCACTGACATTCTTCTCCTTGTAACTGAATATACCCTCACAGATGTCCCGATCAAATTTGGTGTACGTAAAAGTTGTGTAATTGGTTTTCCTGAAACTACACATAATTATACAATATGCAAATCCATCATTTAGCATTATATTTTAGTGCAAAATGCTTCTTCGTGCAAAAAATAAAAGTTCCCCGAACAACAACTGCTGGCGCTCTAGTTGTTTGACAAGCTCCCATGTTCACATAATATGATTTTGGTATGAAAGGGGTATAATTACATGGTGTGGTATTATGAAGTAATTTCAGACATGAATTTCACATAAGTATAACTTGAAATTCCCAAAAATATGGGAAATTACACCAGCGAACTGAAAATTTCACCAAGGCCTAGAGTAAAATAAAAAAGATGCAATTACAGACATCAGGAACATTCTCTTATGCCAAGATTCATTCAAAGAGGATGAGTAGGAGGCTGAGGTTAGGTTGCAGTCCTGCATCACGGAATCTTACTTCCTAGATAGTACTACAAGGAATGAAGATTCATCCCTCGATTTGTAGACCAAGATGTAAATTCAGGGCCTGAAACGCATGAGTTAGTAAATATTTTAGAAATTAAGGGCCTTATTTAAGAAAGCCTTGCGCCACCGGTGCGTGACTTTTTCCCATGTTAAAAGTGACGCACCGGCGGCGCAAGTCCTTCATAAATAAGGCCGTAAGAGCCTTATTACAATGAGGTTCAGCCGCAACCAACTGCTTGTCGGTTGCGGTCCAAACCGCATCGATTGCTGCGGTCCAACTGAAGCATTATAACTCCAAATAAAATAAAAGTACGGAAAGTGTTACACTTGAAAGATATTATATTTACTGCTCCTACTCAACATAAACAAACTCATTGAAAATATTAGACTTCAGACTCCAGTCTGAGCAACAGTACAGAAAGGTTTGGAATTCGCAAAGGTTAGACTTCCTATTCCTACTCTTATTTAAGCAGCACAAGGAAAAATATTGGACCTCAGGGAGGCTACATTTACTATTTCTCTGCAATCTAAGCAGCAGTATGGAAAGTATTGGACGTCAGAAGGGTTGGAATTAGTATCCCAACTCTGATCTAGGCAACAGTAGAGTTACTCTTTCCACTTCAGTCTAAGCAACTGTAGGGAAAGTGTTGGACTTGGACAGGTCAGATTTGCTACTCCCACTTCTATTTAAGTGACAGTAGGGAAAGTCTTAGACTGCAGAGCGGTTCCGTTTACTATTTCTACTTCAGTCCAAGCACCAGTAGGGAAGGTGTTGTACTTCAGAGCAGTCAAATCTACTGCTCCCATTCCACCCTAAGCAAAAGTAGGAAAACTGTTAAATTTTGGAGGGGTTAGATTACTATTCCCACTGCAATGTAAGCAAAGCTGGGAAAGTGTTGGACTTCAGAGGAATTAGATTTACTAGTCCCATCCCTATATATATATACAACAGAAGTAAAAGCATTGGTCTTTAAAGGGTTAGATTTAATACTCTCACTCCATCCTAAGTATCAGTATAAAAAGCGTTGGACTTTGAAAGGGTTAATTTTACTATCCCCGCTCTAATTCAGCAACAATAAGGAAAGCATTGGAATTGGATTGGCTAAATATACTATTCCCACTCCAATCTGTGCAACATTAGGGAAAGTGTTGGACTTCAGGAAGGTTACATATACCAATCCTACAGTCATTAAATATCTAAAAACATAAAAGGATTAACCATATTTAAAGTAAAAAAAATATTTTGTATCAATTTAAATAAGATGCTAAATGTATCATAAATATACAAAAAATGTATGAACAAATGAAATATTGAAATAAACAGAATTTGCTTCTCTAGCTACTACTGAAAAAAAATATATAAATTGAATTATAAATATTAAAATAATAAAATGTAAATTAAAATAAATAAAAAGAAACATAAAAATAATAAATGATAAATAAAATATGCACTATGTTTATAAATATTACTAATTATTTCTTACATGTGGGCTGATTACGATGTTGCTCATAAAGCCTCTGAAGTTAGGTCGGTGGATTTACGGCCGACATCGTTGGTTTCAAGTCTGGTCGGCTGATTCCGATAATCGGTCAGATAATCGGTCAGAATCAAAACCTGCCAGTCATTCTGGCTGGCTTTCAACGGGCTCAAGGAGCCTGTCGGCCACTTGGAACCGTCCTTTAATTCATATGGATGGAGGTTTAAGCCACCTGGATTACAATGCAAGGTTTACAGCTCAGTTTCCAAGCCAACCTTTCCCAAATAGAAACCCTGTTGGAAAGCCTATTTGGGGTCCTCTAGCAGGCCTGCTTTCCCTTGCTGCCTCCGGTTGTGGGCCGAGGGGGCAGATATGGTGCCCCACTGATAATCCCTGCACAACATGACAGGCACCTTGAGGTGCCTGCCCCGGGATGTAGGGATTAACACAATCTCCCATTTATCTATGGGGGCTTGTGTTACGACCAGTGTATGCCCATAACACTAGCTCCCATAGTGGAATCGAAGAATGAGACCACACCATGTGCAATCGCATCATAATTAGACGGTCCTGATCGGTCCACTTTCCACCATGTGTCACGCGGAGGAAACTCCGACCGACATCGTAATAGGCCCCTAAGTCTAAGTAAAACAACATTTTCCATATTAAATAATCAAGGAAATGATTATATAATGATTTATACATTTTAATATTTACATAATCTAAAAAATAAAGAAAACTATTTTAAGTTAAGTAATTTCCACATTTAAACCCCCTAAAATGAAAGAAAAATTAAATATTTTTAACATTTACATAATAAGCAATAAAATATTTAATTTACTTTATATCCCTTAACATTAAAAAACAATTCTGTAAAACATATTTAACTTCCCACCACATTCCCCTACAAACCCAAAGTCCTGCTAGTAAATTATAAACAACTAATTACATTAGAAAAAATTAATTAATCGATGAAAATTACAAACTACATTTAAAAATTTGACAATATAATACTAATATTATTAGTATATACATATTTATTTAATTAAAACTAATGTTTATTACACCTATATCAAAGTACAGAATATTAATTACAACACTTTTCTTCCTAACGATATTGTATTCAATAAAACCTACATTCTCACTTTTGATATTCTGTTCCACTATATTTTTGCAGAGGTGAGATTTTTTTCTACATTTGCGCAAAGGACAGCTAGCCCCATTCTGGAAAAACCACGTACAGAATTTGTGCTTCCAAGCACAAAAAATGTTTTTAGTTTGTTAAATAAGGTTCATGTACATATATAGGTATTTATGTACATATATATAGGTAGAGTGTGAGCCTGGGTAGCTAGAAAGAGCCCCAAGAGCAGGTAGGATAAATAATTGAGAGAAATGGGAGCTTTATGAAGTAAGTACCATTACATTCTTGAATTATTGAGACGAAATTATAAAGATGTGCCAGTTCCTAAATCTATTTCTCTATTTCTCTATTGTAATGATCCTAAAAGGTCAGATCGAATCAGCATGGGGAGTTTGTTGCAATCAGAATTACAGTTTTATCTTCCTGATGGAGACTAGATTTCATAAGATGGTGGCTAGAAAAGAGAATGAGCACTCAGATATTTGGATTTTTAAGGAAGTGTGAATCTTCCTGAAGGGACACAGTTTAAATCAGTTAATGCTTCGTTTTAGTTGGGATTAATAGATATGGAATAATTCCAGTCTATCTCTGGTGTTGGCTTAAGCACCACTATTATCACATCACATCATCTCATGTGCATATATAAAGTACACATTCACACCTACGGGTATCTTGGTATTGAGTACCATATGTTTATTGTTATCCAAGTAAATGGTAATTATTATATGTACCTTTCAAGTATGGAAGACTGAGTAGAAGCACAAGGATTCAAACATGTGAGAGAGAGGTGCAACACATATCCCACAAGAGGATTCATTAGTTTAATAAGCCACCAGACTAAAATAATCCATATGGATCCTTCAACTTACCTATCATAACACATCAAAGTGGAGACTTGAGCATGACTATAATCACACACTATCTCTGTGGGGACCTGGACAACCCTATAAACACACATTATATCTGTGGGAACCTGAGCAAATTCCGGCCCGGAGGCAGAGCTTCCGGCTTGCGGGCGGAGCTTGCGGCCCGGAGGCGGAGCTTCCGGCCCGGAGTCGGAGCTTGCGGCCCAGAGTTTGAGATTTCACATTGGCAAAAATCCCCACCTCCGATCCGGAAGCTCCACCTCCAAGCCCCGCCTCTGGGCCGGAAGCTCCGCCTCCGGGTCGCAAGCTCCGCCCCCAAGCCGGAAGCTCCGCCTCCGGGCCGGAATTTACGGCCCGAGTTCGGACTTAGAGTTAGTAGTCTTAAATCTATTCTGTGAATACCGAAAGTAGTAAGTTTATTCTGTGAATCCCGAAAGTAGTAAGTTCACTCTGTGAATCCCTAAAGTAGTAAGTGCATTCTGTGAATACCAAATAGTAGTAAGTTTAGTCTTAAGTTCATTCTGTGAATCAGGCCCCTAGTGTCTAAGTTGTCTAGTGCCTTCATTGAGTGTGTGAGGTGTTTGAAATTAGTGTGTTTGTGTATCAGGAGTCAGTGGAGCTTCCTGAGGTGTGGAGTGATGTGAGGACTATGTGGGATGTTGTGGATGAGTAAGACTGCTGAGTTCTGAATGGTTTCTAGTCTTCTATTGGGTCGCTTTGTGATCAGAGTAGAGGCTGTTCCGGTAGCCTAACTTGCTAGTGACCAATTTTCTAGTGTTGATTAGGAGCAATTTTGAAGATCCTCCTCAGCATTTCCAGAGTGTGGTGATGGTGCTGACTTGTGCATTTATGTCCAGTTTGCTGCTGAAGATTTTGAGGTGCCTGGTATAGGTGCTGGGTGTGGTTGTGGGTCCGAGCTTGTCACCAGTTGGAGTCCTATGATGAAGTTTATGGAGAAGTGGGGGGAGAGGAGTTGGCCTAACGGCTAGGGCGGTCAACCTTGAATCTGGGGAACTGGGTTGGGGTCTCAGCAACGACGCTGTACATCCTGTGATTCTGGGCAAATCACTTAATCTCCCCATGCCTAACCAAACAAAAATGAATGTGTGTCCTCATGTAACGTAACTGGTGCTATGTAAAGCGCTCTGATACCCGATTCGGGCCAAGTTTGCGCTATATAAAACTCTGCAAAAAAAAGTGTTCTTGACGAAAATCACTAGTTCTATCTTATCAGTGTTAAGATTGAGACAGTTTACTCTCATTCATTTAGCAACTTTGGTCGTGCAGGCGGTCAACTTAACTCTGTTGGGTCTCTTGTCTGAGAGGGAGAGTATGTGTTGTGTGTACTCGGCCAGTGATGGTTGGTGACATTTAAAAGTAGCATTTTGTAAACGTTGGCTATGATTTTTATGTAGGGAGCGAAGTGAGCAAGCTTAATTGACAAACATGAAGTTTGGGAGATCCTCCTCCCGAGAATAAAAAAGAAAACAATTAGCAAATGGCGCAAACCAATTTAGTGAGAAAGCAAGGTTTATAAAGCAGTGGAAACGTATAGTCTTAAAATATTAAATAAATGGAAAATGTCCCCGTATCTAACTGCATTAACATGCTCAACAGTGCTTGTAATGTGAAAATTGTACAGCGCTACAACTTTAGGCCAAGCGCCTTGCATCACATGCAGTATCAACTTGGAAGAAAATGCTCTAACTAGGTTTTGGGAAGCACCCACACCTGCTGGCTGCAATCAGTCATATGGAAATATGTGCAGACAGGTTTGAAAGTGGGATGAAAAAAGTCTCTAAAAAGGTAAATGTAAAATACATTTCTCTTTTCAATAGTGTGTTACTCGACCAGCATTTTGGTTTCTTTATGAGATGTTACAGTATCCTTATATAGAACACAACAACTGACATACACCTAAAACCGGCCAGTACTATTTTCTTTGTCAATGGTTGTTAGTTGTTTAAGATAAATGAGTACCAGCAATAATTTGTAATAAATAATTAACATCGGAAATGTTTACATTCTGAAATTGTAAAACTGTGAATTAAATATTATCGATGCTGTTGAAGGAGCATATGACACTTCTTATAAACGTGAGGGAAGAATAGTCCTGTTCAAAGCATCCCTGTGCTCAGATTCTAAATGGATCTCTTGGCTGCATTTTTTACTGTTGACCATCAAGTGCTTCAAAAAACAATGTCAGAAAGAGCTGGTGGTGTTGAACTGTACTGTTCTGCTTTGCATCAGTTCTTCCAAATGATACTCATTTAATTAATCTCCCTCATTTGCTCTCAGATACTGCCAACATCACATGGAGAGTAACTTGTGCCTTAACTTTAACTTCAGCACTTTTCTTTATCCACATGGCACTTTTGACCAGCTTTATAGACTTAGACCAGGTTGGCTATTCAATTTATGCTAATTACACCTTGATCCATTTTATGCTAAAAGAAGATGTTTTAAATTTCAGAGTGCAGTTTTGTGTTTAAGGCCACACTAACCTAGATCAAATTTTAAGACTGGCTTGGCAGTGCACCCATTGCCAGACCTGATGTGATCAACAGAATAGAGCTTTCACAGTCCTACTGAGAGAGAGAGAGAGAGAGAGAGAGAGAGAGAGAGATTTAGGATACACTCACATGTAGCTTTGCCTTAGTACAGCAATTTACAGGGATGAATTTGTGTGCTACTGCTACAAACACTGTTGGAATTGCACTTTTTAGCTTGAGGCAAAATATGTGCTCATTACAGTAGAACTGAGTTGGTTATGGTGTCAAGCCAGTGATAATGATCATGGCTATGCGCCTGATCTATTTGTTATTGAATGTTATGATAAAGCCACTAGACCTGACGTATTTTTGTAAAAAGCATATGAGAACAGCAATAGGCATTTAAGTGTGGATCTTGATTATTCTATCTTAAAACCTACAGCTAGGCATTTTGTTAGATGGAATTTCACATATTACCATAGTGGGCAATATATTTTTATGTTGGCCACCCAGTGTGACAAACCATAGATATAGAAGGTATTCTCTGTCAGAATCCTTGTTAGGCTGTAGGTATTTTGATAAGCCAACTGTAATTTTGACCCCTGCCTAACTTTATGGCTGTTTCCGATAGTTGCCTTGCGGAAAAGCTGATGCTCAAAACTTTAGGACTGGGTTCGATATGGAAATATTATGTCAAATGCCATAGATCTAGTCTATTCGTACATTTACATCCATATAAATACATAGAGGGCATTTGGGCCAGCTGTCTTCTGTCATTGCATTGGTCTGTCTGAGTCTCATTTGCACTCTGCTTCCATTCATGAAAGTGAAGTGCATGAGGTAAAGGTTCAGTCGCCATCATTCATTGGCTCTCTTGTGCCTTCCAAAAACCCACACCCACTCTAAACCTGAAAAATTATCTTGCAACACAAACACCCATACCTACCCTAAATGCTAAAAATTCCCTTGCCACCGAAAAACCCATACCCACCCTAAACCCTAAAAAATAACCTTATCACCTAAAATCCTATATCCACCCTAAACTCAAAAAAATACCATACCATCCAAAAACCCATACCCACCATAAACCCTAGAAAGTCCCTTGCCACCCAAAAACCCATATGCACCCTAAAATCTAAAAAGAGCCCATATCACCTGAAAACCCATATCCTACCTAAAACCTAAAAAATCCCTTACCACCCAAAAACCCATCCCCACCCTAAACCCTACAAATTCCTGTGCCGCCCAAAAAGCCATACCCACCCTAAACCCTAAAAAAGCCCATATCACCTAAAAACCTATACTCTAAACGCTAAAATATTCCTTACCACCAAAAACCTATACCCACCCTAAACCCCAGAAATTCCATTGACCCCCAAAAACACATAACCACCCTAAACCTCACAACCAAAAACCAATAACCACCCTAAACCCTAAAAATTCCTTATCACCCAAAAACCCATACCCACCCTAAACCATAACATTTCCCTTGCCCCCCAAAAACCCACACCCAGCCTAAACGTTAAAAATTCTCTTGCTATAACTCACCATGTTTTATATTTCCATTGTACTTTGTATTGACACCTTGCCTTTTTGTTTTTGTTATCAAATAAAATTTTCTTGAACTTAAAAAATTCTCTTGCCACCTAATATGCTATACACACTGTAAACCCTACACAATTCGTTCCCACCAAAAATCCCACACCCATCCCAAACGATAAAAATACCATTGCCACCCAAAAAACCCATACCCACCCTAAACCTAAAAATCCCTTTCCGCCCAAATACCCATAACCACCCTAAATCTAAAAAATACAGGTGCCACCTAAAAACCCCACCCTAAACAATACCTTACCACCCAAAAATCCACACCCACCCTGAACCCGAAAGATTCTTATGCCGCCCAAAAACCCATACCCAACCTAAACCCCCCAAATTCCTTTGCCACCCAAAAACCTATACCCACCGTAAACCCTAAGAAATCCCATGTAACCTAAATACCCAACCCACCCTAAAACATAAGAAAAACCCTACCACACTAAAACCCATACCCACCTTTAACTCTAAAAAATGCCCTTATCACCTAAAAAAAGTACTCACCCTAAACCCTAAAAAAGACCTTACCACCAAAAACCCATACCCACCCTAAACCCTAGACGTTCCATTGCCACCCAAAAACCCATAACCACCCTAAACCCTAAGATAAACCTCACAACCCATAACCACCCTAAACCCTTAAAATTCCTTATCATTGAAAAATCCATACTCAACCTAAACCATAAAATTTCCCTTGCCCCCCAAAAACCCATACCCATTCTAAACCTGAAAAATTATCTTGCCACCCAAAAACCCATACCCGCCCTAAATTCTAAAAATTCCCTTGCCACCCAAAAACCCATACCCAGCATTAACACTAGAAAATCCCTTATCACCCAAAAACCCATCCCCACCCTAAAACTTTCAAATTCATGTGCCACCCGAAAAGCTATACCCACCCTAAACCCTAAACCCTAAAAAAGCCATTATAACCTAAAAACCTATACTTACCCTAAACACTAAAAAAACCTTACCACCAACAACCCATACCCACCCTAATCCCCAGAAATTCCCTTGCCATTCAGTAACACATACCCACCCTAAACCTCACAACCCAAAACCCATAACACGTTTTTTTTATATCTCATGGTGTTCTTCTCTATCGTCAATGACATATAATTGTACATTAGTAGGAAGTATGTATGTGTATGTATGTGTCTTGTAAAGCGCACTGCTGCCCTGAGGCGTCGTGGCGCTGGAGACCGCTGGGGAACCCGTCCTGGCTATCCCTGTGAGATGGTCCCTACTGGGTATCGCCAAGGTGAAACCAGGCATCCCCGGCGAATGTGGGGGGGCGTTGTAGAGATGAGGCAAGCTAATGCCCAGAGTTGCCGAGTGTGATCCCTGGTTAGAGTAGGCACCGAGGCAAGAATTATCGAGTCCGCTGACCCTGGTCCACGACCCTGCCGCGTCAGGAATTGAACCTTGGTCTCGGGCCGTTCTCTGCTTCTGGGTCTGCCGCCTCTAACCAGTGAGCCACACCACTCCAACATATTGCTGCCTTTAAAAAAAAAAAAGGTGGATGGCTACTTCTCATAGTACCAACTCCCATCATTACCATTTGGCATAATATTGAGACCCAGTTAAAATTTTAATTAAGCTGCTTGAGTCATACAATTTCTAGAATTTCAGCTACACTTGTTATAAAAATTCCAGCGCCACCTCACATAGCTATAAGGCATTTGTGGCAAAAGTTTATCGCAAATTCATGGAACTAATACAAATGTCCAGAACATGAGAGCTTTTTCATTATGCCACTTATGTTTTTTCGTGCTATGTTTTTACTGCAAAATTGCCAAACTCATTTTGTGCCCAAATATAGCACTACATATTGTATTTTGCATTTGTCTAATTTTATGATTTCGCATAATTTTCCTGAACGTTGTATGTATGTATAGGCATTTATATAGCGCACTACTTACCCGTAGGGTCCCAAGGCGCTTCGACCGCTGCGAAACCCTTCCTGGCTTCCCTGAGAGATGGTCCCTTAATGGGTATCTCCAGGGTGAGACCAGGCATCCCCGGCGGTCTGGTGGGGCCGTTAGTGAAGATGAGGCAAGCTAATGCCCAGAGTTGCCGAGTGTGAACGCTGATCAGAGTGGGCACCGAGGCGAGAGAATTATCGAGTCCGCTGACCCTGGTCCAGAAACCTGACGCGCCGGGAATCGAACCCTGGTCCCGGGCCGTCCTCTGCTCTCGGGTCTGCCGCCTCTAACCAGTGAGCCACACTACTTCACTACGTTTGCATAATTAAAGAAAAACAAACTAAGCAAATAGTGTACACGCTATCATTTACAAACTTTTTTAAATTATTTTTTTATTGACATTTGCATAATAACAAACATACAAAACATTTTGGAGGTCTGTTGCTCCACATCACCCCATGAAGTATCATTGTGCAATTAACATGGTATAACTTTACAAGCTTATTACCCAGTTTGTCTTGAAACTTTCCCTGTAAATCCAGCCAAAGCACGTTACACATTGTGAATGCATTCTTCCCCTGGTATGTACAAAAACATTTCCTGCTTACAGTGCTAGCGGTAAACGCCCTGTTATAGTGTGCTGAAGGGTTGTGCGTCGGTGTGTTTGGGTGGTCCAGTTCTGCCTTTTGTTATGTGCTGGCCCACTTCAGAAAGGGGTCCCATATGACACGTGGCCGGGATGCTGATGGCATCAGCTTCCAGAAGGTTGATAACTGTTCCTGACTAAATGTTACATCACAAATCCAATCGTCCACAGTTGGGGACCCTCTCCTCCCCCAAGGTATAGTAACTCTATGCTTGGCCAGTAATAACAAAAGAGCGTGTCATTTCCGGAGTCCCTGTGGTGTCACCTTTACATATCCCAATAAGCCCAACAGGGGGTCTGGGTCATTTGCTGTGCCCAGTAGGTCATGTATAATTTTAAAAACGGAGGTCCAAAAGTCATCCAGTTTGGGGCAGAGCCATGCCATGTGCAAAAATGTTGCCAGAGCGAATCCACATCTCCAGCAGCCGGCATCGTCCCGAAGTCCCAAGCTGTGAAGTTGAGCAGGAGTTCTATAGAATCGATGTATACATTTGAAATGAATAAGGCGTAGCTTATAGTTCGGGAACAGTGCCGTAAGCTGATTGCAACAACATTACCATTGTTCCTCAGATAGCTCAGTGGGAAGGTCCGCATTCCATGCTTGCAGGGCTTTGGGCAATAACGAAGGGGCCGTGTTTTGCATGTTATTGTAGAGTCTGGTGATGAGTATATGAGGTGTGTCAACCTTAAGAACATTTTCAAGCACTAGCAGTGTGGGGTGGACTTGGGAATGTGTTGTGTAATTCTCTGCACATGGCCTTAAGTTTGTGATAGAAGAATTGTTCCGAAAATCGGACCGGACGTTCCTCCTCTAGCTCAGGAGGAGCTCTAAATGTCTCCCCTGGGTATAGGTCCGCAAAAGTGCGCAGTCCAATCGTAGAGCTAGTGCCCTACTTGTACCATCTCCCATGGTTGGTAACATCAGGTCATGTGCTAGGGGAATAGATGGGGCATACAGGAGTTTAAGGTGCTCTCTGACCCGTAGATTGTCTCATGCCCACCTCAATGTCTCCACTGTGTCTATTTCCCCATGAAGGCGTCTACCTGACTGATATAATGCCACCAAAAGTTGGATCGGCGCTGCCACGTCCAGCTCCACAGCAGTATGATGCTGGAAGGGGGTCCGGTGCACCCATCCCACCCTGAGACAGGGGCAGTGTTAGTAGTTCCCATGAGATACACGCCTGTCTGCCAGCCCATATTATAGAGATCAGTAATTAGCAAACTGAATTAAAAAAAAATTGTGTGAGCTGAATCAGGATATTGACAAACAGGTAGAGCAGTTTTGGTAGGATCACCATTTTGGCAATTGCTATTCCCCCCGCTAGGGAGAGCGGAAGATTGGCCCAGGCATCATTTTACACACTTGACAGGATGTCTGGCTTGCCGACATTGCCAAAAGGATTACTAGGCCTTCTTTCGTTATCCCTATAGTGTATCTGCACGCATCACACATCGTCCATCTGAATAGGTGAGTGCTGCCTATTTAGTTTAGTTCCAAACATATTATAATTTGCATGCCGATCTCTCACGGATCCTGCTCCGTTCATACGCACTATGCCTCAAGACAAGAAAAGGGCAGCTCGCTGGTCACTCATCCATGAAATCAAAACACTTCCCATATTGAATGATAATAAATACATTCTCTGCCAGCCCCACACTCCCTTATGGGATAGCATTCTACCTGTCCAAAAATGTGCTTCAGCACCCCACATGAATCACTGTACAATACGATACAGTAGCACCGCCCTAATATTCCTATGTCAAGATCAGGCTTTTGTTGGCTCTACACCCTGCCCAGTGCCACTGTATCTGCTGCACTAATCATAGCTGCTTCCTTATGCTCCATGCTTGGACTTGGACGAGACTGCAGGAAGATTTTCACCTCCTTCATCTATGGTGCCACTGTGGCGTAGAGTAGGTTGGAGGAATAGGTTGGAGGAGAGCGTTATACAGTGGCCCGTCGTACAATGGAGTGTCCTAGAGTGGGTTGTTGTAGAGTGGAGATGCATGCAGTGGAGTAGAGTGTTATAGAGTAGAGTGGCATACAGTGGAATGGGTTAGAGTGGTGTGGCATAGCGTGGAATAGCATACAGTGGAGTGGTGAATAGTGGAGCGGTGTAGAGTGGCTTGTAACATAGAGGTTTAGATGGAGTGGCGTAGAGTGTCATGCCGTAGAGAAGAGTGGAGTGGCATGCCGTACATTAGAGTGGAGTGTTGCGCCATAGAGTTACCTGTCATACAGTGTAGTTGCCTATAGTAAACCGGAGGAGAGTGTCATACAGTGGACTGTTGTAGAGTCGTACAGTGTGGTAGTGATGACTTGAGTGGAATGGCGTAGAGTGGAATAGTGTATAGTGTACAGTGAGGTGGCATAGAGTGGAGTGACATAGAGGGAAGTGGATTGAGTGGAGGGGTGAGTTGTAGAGTAGAGAGAAGTGGAGTAGAGTGCATTGGTGTGTCAGAGTAGAGTGGAGCAGGCGTATAGTAGAGTAGAGTGGTATGCCATATAGTAGAGTAGAGTGGCGTGTTATAGAGTGGCATGGCTTACGGTGTAGGGGCATAAAGTGAAATGGCATAGAGTGGAGTAGTGTAGAGTAGTGTTGAGTAGAGTGCAGGAGAGTGTCATACAGTGAACTGTCAGAGTGGAGTAACAAAGTGTGGTACTGTAGAGTGGAGTGTTGTATAGAGTGGTAGTGTGCTGTAGAGTGGAGTGGCTACAGTGGAGTAGAGTGTCGTACATTGTGGTAGAGTAAAATGGCATAAAATGTCGTTGAGTGGAGTGGCATAAGTGGTGTAGAGTGGAGTAGTGAAGTACAATGAATAAGAGTGCAGTATTATCTCATTGAGTACAGTGAAGTAAAGAGGTGTGGAGTGGCCTAGCTGGAGTTGTATAAAGTGTTGCAGAGTGGAGTAAAGTTTTGTATAGTGGCATAGAGTGGAGTAGAGTGTCGTAGAGTGGAATAGGGTGTAGCAGTGGAGTAGAGTGTTGTAGTGGAGTAGAGTGTTGTATAGTGGACAAGTGTAGAATCTGACAGAGAAGAGAAGAGTTTTGTAGAGTGGAGTGATGTGTTGCAGAGTATAATTGGGTGGTATAGCGTTTTGGAACCTAAAACCTGCATTTGAGCTAGTCCCACGAACAAAACTCTGGTCAGTTTTGGAGAGAATGGGGGTCAACATTAATCTGCCTACTCAATGACAGTTATGCCCAGGTGTGGAGGGCTAGTTAGGGTTAAGTGGCAGAATGTATCACCATGAATAAAGGCGTGCGGCAGGGATACATGCTTACTCCATTATTTTTCTTTTATTCATATGATCTAGGGGCATATGTATCAACATCCGTGTTTGCGATTCTCAAATAGCGATTTTTTTGAAATCGCTATTTGAGAATTGCAAAGCGGGATGTATTAAAAAAATCACACATTTTTTGCGATTTCTTAGTATTCCTTAATTGCGGTTTGCAAATTGCGAAATCGCAATTAAGGAATACTTTCCCATTCATTTCTATGGGCCAGGAGGCCCATGCGAATGAATGGGAAGTCATTCTCAATTTGCGATTCGCAATTTGAGAATCACAAATTGAGGAATAATTTCAAGGGTGCATGGGTGTCATAAGGACACCCTGATGCACCCCTGAAACGAACATGTGTGCGCATATATCGCACATACATGCCCTACGGGCATGTATGTGCCACATGGCACCTTCACAAATGCCAAAAAGTGCTTTTGTGAAAGAAATCGCAAATTAACACCAACTTAAAGTTGGTGGTAATTTCTTCTTAAGAAATCGCAAAACTTTAGTGCTTCTTGCATCGCATTTAAGGAATCACATTTTGCAATTCCTTAAATGCTTACGCAAAGTTAAGGAATCGCAAATTTTGCGATTCCTTAAATTTACGATGCGATTATCCTAATACATACCGTTTTCCGAATTTTGAGTCGCAAACCTTGCTTTTTTGCAACTTGCAGCATTTGCGAATCAAAATTCGGTTGATACACACACCCCCTAGTTGCATAGTTCATGCTAATGCATCTCAATACATGCAGATAGCAAAGTCTCTGTTATTGTTTACGAAAGATACACTGCTTGCCTCAAAACCCCTCAGAGGGTTCCAACTTTTAATTGAATACTTTTTGCTGATGTGCATAGAGAGTAGATTGAGGACAAACTCCTCCAAAACAGATAATATAACCATCATTCTGCAAAAATCATACCGTGAGAATATCCATGAGTGGAGTAAATCTTAAAAGGGTAAAAACAGACTTTGATTATTTGGGACAAAGATAATGGCACAATTGTCTTTCAACAAAGCAATTATCTGAACCTGCCTCTGTTTTAACTTCCATGGCCTAACATTACACAACTCTCCCACCTAATTTTCAATGATTCAACCTGAATATGTATTTCTCAAAATGTCTATGGTCACACACATTCTCTTTGGCAACCGTGGTAATACTATAGTCACACACCATCTCTGTGGGGACCTGGACATCTTCATAATCACACACTATTTCTGTGAGGACCGGGGCATGTCTATAATCATACACTATCGCTGTGGGGACCTGGACATCTCTATAATCACACACTATCTCTGTGGGGACCTGGGCATGTGTATAATCACACACTATCTCTGTGGGGACCTGGGCATCTCTATAATCACACACTATCTCTGTGGGGACCTGGGCATGTGTATAATCACACACTATCTCTGTGGGGACCTGGGCATGTGTATAATCACACACCATCTCTGTGGGGACCTGGACATCTCTATAATCACACACTATCTCTGTGGGGACCTGGACATCTCTATAATCCCACACTATCTCTGTGGGGACCTGGGCATGTCTATAATCACACACATTCTCTTTGGCGACCGTGGTAATACCATAGTCACACACCATCTCAGTGTGGACTTGAGCATTCTTATAATTAAACACAAGCTCTGTTTTGGTTTGAGCATCATCAGCTTTGCATTCTCATTATGGGGCTTTGGAATACTGAAAAGTAGTAAAGTTAGACTTTTGGTCTAAGTTTACATTTGTGAAACTGAAAAAGTAGAAAAGTCAGATTCTTTATCTAAGTTTACCTTCGTACATCGGGCCCTATTTTAATGATGACTTAAACACATTCACCTGCATGCACTATCTCTGTAGGGACTTAACCATCGCTATAATAGCACGCTATCTTCGTGGGGACTTAAACAACACTGTAATAACACACTATCTTTGTGGGGACTTGAACATCACTATAATAACACACCATCTCTGTGGGGACTTGAACATCTCTATGATAACACACTATCTCTGTGGGGACTTGAACATCACTATGATAACACACCATCTCTGTGGGGACTTGGACATCTCTATGATAACACACTATCTCTGTGGGGACTCAAACATCGCTATAATCACATACCATCTTGGTCGGGACTTGAGCATTCCTATAATAACACCCAACCTCTGTGTGGACTTGAACATCCTTAGCTTCAGACTCTTTATAATGGGGTTTAAGCTTTGAATGTACACACTATTTCTATGGAGAGTTAAACACAATGATCTTCACCCACTATCTCTGTGGGGACTTGAATATCTATTTTGGCAAAAATGTAAGCAGCTAATCAAGCACTGGGTTCCACTTGACCATATTCCTTAGTTCCATATGTTAATTTCTTTATGTGCTAGTTCCCTTATCTCCTAAGATTTTAAACACTAATAAATAGGTGAAATACAGCTTTAAGTGTCTAAAAATTCCCTTGCCACCCAAAAACCCATACCCAGCATTAACACTAGAAAATCCCTTATCACCCAAAAACCCATCCCCACCCTAAAACTTTCAAATTCATGTGCCACCCGAAAAGCTATACCCACCCTAAACCCTAAACCCTAAAAAAGCCATTATAACCTAAAAACCTATACTTACCCTAAACACTAAAAAAACTTTACCACCAACAACCCATACCCACCCTAATCCCCAGAAATTCCCTTGCCATTCAGTAACACATACCCACCCTAAACCTCACAACCCAAAACCCATAACACGTTTTTTTTATATCTCATGGTGTTCTTCTCTATCGTCAATGACATATAATTGTACATTAGTAGGAAGTATGTATGTGTATGTATGTGTCTTGTAAAGCGCACTGCTGCCCTGAGGCGTCGTGGCGCTGGAGACCGCTGGGGAACCCGTCCTGGCTATCCCTGTGAGATGGTCCCTACTGGGTATCGCCAAGGTGAAACCAGGCATCCCCGGCGAATGTGGGGGGGCGTTGTAGAGATGAGGCAAGCTAATGCCCAGAGTTGCCGAGTGTGATCCCTAGTTAGAGTAGGCACCGAGGCAAGAATTATCGAGTCCGCTGACCCTGGTCCACGACCCTGCCGCGTCAGGAATTGAACCTTGGTCTCGGGCCGTTCTCTGCTTCTGGGTCTGCCGCCTCTAACCAGTGAGCCACACCACTCCAACATATTGCTGCCTTTAAAAAAAAAAGGTGGATGGCTACTTCTCATAGTACCAACTCCCATCATTACCATTTGGCATAATATTGAGACCCAGTTAAAATTTTAATTAAGCTGCTTGAGTCATACAATTTCTAGAATTTCAGCTACACTTGTTATAAAAATTCCAGCGCCACCTCACATAGCTATAAGGCATTTGTGGCAAAAGTTTATCGCAAATTCATGGAACTAATACAAATGTCCAGAACATGAGAGCTTTTTCATTATGCCACTTATGTTTTTTCGTGCTATGTTTTTACTGCAAAATTGCCAAACTCATTTTGTGCCCAAATATAGCACTACATATTGTATTTTGCATTTGTCTAATTTTATGATTTCGCATAATTTTCCTGAACGTTTGCATAATTAAAGAAAAACAAACTAAGCAAATAGTGTACATGCTATCATTTACAAACTTTTTTAAATTATTTTTTTATTGACATTTGCATAATAACAAACATACAAAACATTTTGGAGGTCTGTTGCTCCACATCACCCCATGAAGTATCATTGTGCAATTAACATGGTATAACTTTACAAGCTTATTACCCAGTTTGTCTTGAAACTTTCCCTGTAAATCCAGCCAAAGCACGTTACACATTGTGAATGCATTCTTCCCCTGGTATGTACAAAAACATTTCCTGCTTACAGTGCTAGCGGTAAACGCCCTGTTATAGTGTGCTGAAGGGTTGTGCGTCGGTGTGTTTGGGTGGTCCAGTTCTGCCTTTTGTTATGTGCTGGCCCACTTCAGAAAGGGGTCCCATATGACACGTGGCCGGGATGCTGATGGCATCAGCTTCCAGAAGGTTGATAACTGTTCCTGACTAAATGTTACATCACAAATCCAATCGTCCACAGTTGGGGACCCTCTCCTCCCCCAAGGTATAGTAACTCTATGCTTGGCCAGTAATAACAAAAGAGCGTGTCATTTCCGGAGTCCCTGTGGTGTCACCTTTACATATCCCAATAAGCCCAACAGGGGGTCTGGGTCATTTGCTGTGCCCAGTAGGTCATGTATAATTTTAAAAACGGAGGTCCAAAAGTCATCCAGTTTGGGGCAGAGCCATGCCATGTGCAAAAATGTTGCCAGAGCGAATCCACATCTCCAGCAGCCGGCATCGTCCCGAAGTCCCAAGCTGTGAAGTTGAGCAGGAGTTCTATAGAATCGATGTATACATTTGAAATGAATAAGGCGTAGCTTATAGTTCGGGAACAGTGCCGTAAGCTGATTGCAACAACATTACCATTGTTCCTCAGATAGCTCAGTGGGAAGGTCCGCATTCCATGCTTGCAGGGCTTTGGGCAATAACGAAGGGGCCGTGTTTTGCATGTTATTGTAGAGTCTGGTGATGAGTATATGAGGTGTGTCAACCTTAAGAACATTTTCAAGCACTAGCAGTGTGGGGTGGACTTGGGAATGTGTTGTGTAATTCTCTGCACATGGCCTTAAGTTTGTGATAGAAGAATTGTTCCGAAAATCGGACCGGACGTTCCTCCTCTAGCTCAGGAGGAGCTCTAAATGTCTCCCCTGGGTAGAGGTCCGCAAAAGTGCGCAGTCCAATCGTAGAGCTAGTGCCCTACTTGTACCATCTCCCATGGTTGGTAACATCAGGTCATGTGCTAGGGGAATAGATGGGGCATACAGGAGTTTAAGGTGCTCTCTGACCCGTAGATTGTCTCATGCCCACCTCAATGTCTCCACTGTGTCTATTTCCCCATGAAGGCGTCTACCTGACTGATATAATGCCACCAAAAGTTGGATCGGCGCTGCCACGTCCAGCTCCACAGCAGTATGATGCTGGAAGGGGGTCCGGTGCACCCATCCCACCCTGAGACAGGGGCAGTGTTAGTAGTTACCATGAGATACACGCCTGTCTGCCAGCCCATATTATAGAGATCAGTAATTAGCAAACTGAATTAAAAAAAAATTGTGTGAGCTGAATCAGGATATTGACAAACAGGTAGAGCAGTTTTGGTAGGATCACCATTTTGGCAATTGCTATTCCCCCCGCTAGGGAGAGCGGAAGATTGGCCCAGGCATCATTTTACACACTTGACAGGATGTCTGGCTTGCCGACATTGCCAAAAGGATTACTAGGCCTTCTTTCGTTATCCCTATAGTGTATCTACACGCATCACACATCGTCCATCTGAATAGGTGAGTGCTGCCTATTTAGTTTAGTTCCAAACATATTATAATTTGCATGCCGATCTCTCACGGATCCTGCTCCGTTCATACGCACTATGCCTCAAGACAAGAAAAGGGCAGCTCGCTGGTCACTCATCCATGAAATCAAAACACTTCCCATATTGAATGATAATAAATACATTCTCTGCCAGCCCCACACTCCCTCATGGGTTAGCATTCTACCTGTCCAAAAATGTGCTTCAGCACCCCACATGAATCACTGTACAATACGATACAGTAGCAGCGCCTAATTCCTAATGTCAAGATCAGGCTTTCATTGGCTCTTCACCCTTCCCAGTACCACCGTACCTGCTGCACTAATCATAGCTGCTTCCTTATGCTCGATTCTGGGACTTGGACTAGACTGCAGGAAGATTTACACCTCTTTCATCTCTGTTGCCACTGTGGCGTAGAGTAGGTTGGAGGAGTGTGTTATACAGTGGAGTATTGTACAATGGAGTGTCCTAGAGTGGGGCGTTGTAGAGTGGAGTGGCATGCAGTGGAGTAGAGTGTTACAGAGTGGAATGGCATAGAGTGGAGCGGCATACAGTGGTGTGGCATACAGTGGAATGGGGTAGAGTGGAGTGGCATACAGTGGTGTGGCATACGTTGGAATGGGGTAGAGTGGAGTGGCATGTAACGTAGAGGTTTAGAGTGCAGTGGAGTGGTGTAGAGTGTCATGCCGTAGAGAAGAGTGGAGTGGCATGTCGTACATTAGAGTGGAGTGTTGCGCCATAGAGTTACGTGTCGTACAGTGTTGTGGCATGGAGTAGACAAGAGGAGAGTGTCATACAGTGGACTGTTGTAGAGTGCTGTGGAATGAAGTGTCGTACAGTGTGGTAGTGTGGACTAGAGTGGAGTGGCGTAGACTGGAATAGTGTACAGTGAGGTGGCATAGAGTGGAGTAAATTGAGTGGAGGGGTGTGTTGTAGAGTAGAGCGAAGTGGAGTACAGTACATTGGTGTGTCAGAGTAGAGTGGAGCTGCGTAGAGTAGAGTGGTATGCCATATAGTAGAGTTGAGTGGTGTGTTATAGAGTGGCATAGCATACGGTGTAGGGCATAAAGTGAAGTGGCATAGAGTGGAGTGGTGTAGAGTAGTGTTGTGTAGAGTGCAGGAGAGTGTACTGACAAAGTGTGGTGCTGTAGAGTGGAGTGCTGTATAGTGTTTTTGTGTGGAGTAGAGTGGAGTAGCATACAATGGAGGAGAGTACTGTAGAGTGGAGTGGCTACAGTGGAGTAGAGTGTTGTACATTGTGGTAGAGTAAAGTGGCATAGAGTGTCGTCGAGTGGAGTGGCATATAGTCGTGTAGAGTAAAGTAGTGAAGTACAATGAAGTAGAGTGCAGTAGTGTTTCATTGAGTACAGTGGAGTAAAGTGGTGTGGAGTGGCCTAGCTAGAGTTGTACAGAGTGTTGTAGAAGGGAGTATAGTTTTGTATAGTGGCATATAGAGTGGAGTAGAGTGTTGTAGAGTGGCATAGAGTGGAGTAGAGTGCCGTAGAGTGGCATAGAGTGGAAAAGTCTAGCAGTGGAGTAGAGTGTTGTGGACACGGGTAAAATGTCATAGTGTAGAGAAGCGTGTTGTATTGTGGAGTGATGTGTTGCAGAGAATAATAGGGGGGTGTAGCGTTTGTGAACCATAAACCTGCACTTGAGCTAGTCCCATGAACAAAACTCTGGTCAGTTTTGGAGAGGATGGGGGTCCCTAGTAACATATCAACATTAATCTGCTTGCTCAATGACAGTTATGTCCAGGTGTGGAGGGCTAGTCAGGGTTAACTGGCAGACTGCATCACCATGAATAAAGGGGTGCGGCAGGGATACATGCTTACTCCAATATTTTCCTTTTAGTTATATGATCTAGTTGCATAGTTCGTGCTAATGCATCTCCAATACATGCAGATAGCAAAGACTCTCTGTTATTGTTTGCGAAAGATATACTGCTTGCCTCAAAAACCAGTAGAGGGTTACAACTTTTAATTAAATACTTTTTGCTGATCTGCATAGAGAGTAGACTGGGGACAAACTCCTCCAAAACAGATTATATAACCATCAATCTTCAAAAATCATACCAGGAGAATATCCATGAGTGGAGTAAATCTTAAAAGGGTAAAAATGGACTTTGAGTATTTGGGACAAAGATAATGGCACATTTGTCTTCGACAAAGCATTAATCTGAACCTGCCTCTGTCTTAACTTCCTTGGCCCAACGTTACACAATTCTTCCACCTAATTTCCAATGATTCAGCATGAATATGTACTTCTCAAAATGTCTATGATCACATACATTCTCTTTGTCAACCATTATAATACTATAGTCACACACCATCTCTGTGGGGACCTTGACATCTCTATAATCACACACTATCTCTGTGGGGACCTGGGCATGTCTATAATCACACACTATCTCTGTGGGACCGCGACATCTCTATAATCACACACTATCTCTGTGGGGACCTGGGCATGTCTATAATCACACACTATCTCTGTGGGGACCTTGACATCTCTATAATCACACACTATCTCTGTGGGGACCTGGGCATGTCTGTAATCACACACCATCTCTGTGGGGACCTGGGCATGTCTATAATCACACACCATCTCTGTGGGGACCTGGGCATGTCTATAATCACCCACTATATCTGTGGGGACCTGGGCATGTGTATAATCACACACTATCTCTGTGGGGACCTGGATATCTCTATAATCACACACCATCTCTGTGGGGACCTGGGCATGTCTATAATCACACACCATATCTGTGGGGACCTGGGCATGTCTATAATCACACACCATCTCTGTGGGGACCTGGGCATGTCTATAATCACACACTATGGGGCCTATTACGATTGCGTTTTTTCCGCATCCTCCTGGCCGGCGGAAGCCACCGCCTGCCCGGAGGATGCGGAAAAACCGCAGCGGACCCACCAAAGACCCACCGCCACATTAGGATGGCTGGTGGGTCCTGGTTTCCGTCCACAGCTTTTCCGCCGCAGTTGGCTTACATCCGCGGCGGAAAAGCTCTAATATGGTGGCGGTGTCTCTCAGACACTGTCAGCCATATTAGGATGGGTTTAAAAAAATGCTTTTGCGCGGCGTGTTTTCCGCCGTGGAAAAGCATTTGTAACTTCACTTCGAGGGGCCCGTTGCGGGCCCCCTGGGTGAAGGGGGCGTGGGGTATGCACATGGGGGGTACCTATGGTAACCCCCTGCATTTGCGTGAACAAAGCAGCAGGCACCGCGCGGTGGCTGCCGCTTTGTGCATGCAAATGCACAACTTACATTTTTAACATTGCGGCGGGTGCTGCTTCAAGCAGCACCCGCCGCAATGTTAAAAATACAGGATGTGACCGCCAGGGTGGCGGTCACATCCTAATTTGCACGGAGGGACCACCGCTGCCCCTGCGGACGGTCCCTCCTACTCTATGGTGGCGGACGGACTCAGGTCCGTCCGCCATCATAATCGGCCCCTATATCTGTGGTGACCTGGGCAGGTGTATAATCACACACTATCTCTGTGGGGACCTGGATATCTCTATAATCACACACTATCTCTGTGGGGACCTGGGCATGTCTAAATAACACACTATCTCTGTGGGGACCTGGGCATGTCTATAATCACATACATTCTCTTTGGCGACTGTGGTAATATTATAGTCACACAACATCTCTGTGTGGACTTGAGCATTCCTGTAATTAAACGCAAGCTCTGTTTTGGCTTGAGCATCATCAGCTTTCCATTCTCTGTATGGGGTTTTGAAATACTGAAAAGTAGTAAAGTTAGACTTTTGGTCTAAGTTTACATTTGTGAAACTGAAAAGTAGAAAAGTTAGATTTTGTATTTAACTTTACCTTTGTGAATCAGGCCCTATTTTAATGAGGACTGAAACACAAAAAACGATAATAAAACACTATCTTTTTGGGGGCTTGAACATCACTATAAAAACATATAATCTCTGTGGGGACTCGAGCATTCCTGTAATTAAATGCAAGCTCTGTTTCGACAGGAAACACCAGGGAGTGCCACGAGGCACAGGATCAAGGCTGATTCGCATTTAGCTGGGTCTGAACTGGGGTGACGAAGTAAGCTAAAGAACGATGATGGTTTCAGCCCAGATTTGTGACTGGGGGTAAGTGACTGAAAAGTTTCAGCACTCCGTCCATCATCTCCTTGTGTTTGCTTTGTTTGCCCTAAATTGGCAGGGTATGCCCAGACGTGGGTCCCTTGCTCACTCTGCCACTGGATTCAAGCTAGCCTGGCTGATGAGGGGGTGTTACCTGAAACCTGTCCCAGGATGCTTGTTTCCGGTCCAGGCAAGAACTGGCTTCGCAGTTCAGGCTGGACTGTTGCCATGAGGCACAGGGTCAAGACTGATTGGGGTATAGCTGGGTCTGAACTGGGGTGACGAAGTAAGCTAAAGAACGATGATGGTTTCAACCCAGATCTGTGACGGGGGTAAGTGACTGAAAGGTTTCAGCACTCTGTCCATCATCTCCTTGTGTTTGCTTCGACATGAACATCATCAGCTTCACATTCTCTGCATGGGGCATTGTGAATATTGAAATGTAGTAAAGTTAGACTTTTGGTCTAAATTTACCTCTGTGAACACTGAAAAGTAGTAAAGTTAGACTGTTAAGTTTACCTTTGTGAATTGGGCCCTATTTTAATGAGGACTTAAACACAATCACCTGCATGCACTATCTCTGTGGGAACTTAAACATCGTATAAAGGCACACTATATTTGTGGGGACTTAAACAACACTGTAACAACACACCATCCCTGTGGGGACTTGAACATCTCTATGATAACACACTATCTCTGTGGGGACTTACACATCGCTGTACTACCATGCCATCTCTGTGGGGACTTGAGCATTCCTATAAATACACACAACCTCTGTGTGGACTTGAACATCCTTAGCATCACACTCTTTATAATGGGATTTAAGCTTTGAATGTGCCCACTATTGCTAAGGAGACTTAAACACAATGATCTTCACCCACTATCTCTGTGGGGACTTGAACATCTATTTTGGCAAAACATTTAGCAACTAATCAAGCTCTGGGTTCCACTTGACCATATTCCTTAGTTCCATATGTGAATTTCTTTATGTGTTTGTTCCCTTATCTCCAAAGATTTTAAGCACTAATAAATAGGTTAAATACAGCTTTAAGGGTCTTTCTTTAAGCGTGATATGATATTTTCTGCCACATTAACAGAATCTGTCTTTAATGTATACCCCTAGTACATAGTAGCAATTCATATATGAATAGATTATAATGTTGTTTGTGTATATTGTTGATAAAATAAACATTTAGCCATGTACCTTTGACTGTATTCAATCACAAATAGTATTACGGACTAGGTCCCCACAAGGATGGTAGCACGTGTTCAAGTCCCCACAAGGATGGTGCTGTGCGCACGATTAAATAACAATATATTTGCAAATTTGAAGCAGGATCCTGTATAATGAATTTTTTCTTAACATTTTTCTGTTATTAGTGTATTTTAAAAACATTGGGAAAGGTTAGTCCCCACAAGGCTGGTATTCACACATAGTCCCCACAAGGATGGTAACACGTGTATGTGTGGCTCTGTGTGTGTGTGTGTGTGTGTGTGGGTGCAAATGCAATAGGTCTCGCATTTGCGAGAGATTAAGCTATTGGCATTGTAAATGACAATGCCATTTATTTATCTGTTTTCAAAACCAACACACAAATAAAACATTTGTCATGTACAATGCCAATAGCTCTAACTTTTGCAAAGGCGAGACTGTTGCATTGTAAATGCTCGTTCTTTATTCCCACCACCTACAAGTGGTGTCATTGTTTTGATTTGCATTAGTAAATCCCCGTGCAAAAGACATTGCTACCTGCGCCTGGTTATAGTATGTATGAAAAGTACGTCAATTTATGAGAAAAAAACCTTTAACATCACAAATTTCTTCTCTGCTGCCTTTCTTCTCAGTCCACTTTACTTTCTCTCCTTTCATGTCTCTCACAAATGTTGTCCCTCTTCTATCCTTTTCAGCCTCTCATTCCCTCACTCAAGTGGACCTTCATGGTCTTAATTTATCTCTTATTTTCTCTTTCTACCTTCTCACTTTCTTTTTCCCCTATTATCTCACTGTTTTCTTTTAACTCTCTTCCTCTTTTTCAACAGACTTTTTTTCTTTCAATCTTGTTTTTTTCTCACTCTTTTTTCTTGCTTTTACTTTTTATGTTTCACTGTCTGTTGTATTTTCGCTCTCTTGATCTTTTTCTGCTAGCTATGCTGTTCTTTTTATCCCTCTGTTCTTCACTCATCCTCATCTTTGTCTCCTTTTATCTCTCTATTATTGCATTATTTGCTCTTCTTCTCAACCATTGTCTGCATCACCCTCTTTCTTTCCTCTTTTTCACTCTGTTCTGATACCTTTGGGTTTCCTCTTGCTCTCCATTCTCATCTTTCTCACTCTCCACTCTACTTGCAGAGTGTGCAGAGTGTGCACCTTTAAGCACTCTGAATGAGGGGGACATCATATCTGACAATCTCTGGCTGATATCCATCATCTCACAAATTCTAAATGCTAACCTTTGACTTTTTCACTCTATTCTATAATTCCCTTGATTTTGCAGTCACTTTCATGTTAATGTGTTTCTCTTTCGCTCTGGTTCTTACCCTATTTCATTCTCTCATGCTATTTCTCACTTAGTTTTCAGATTCTCTTAGTCTATCTTTCTATCTCTTTTACTATTTTGGTCATACATAAGACTACCAGATTTTGAAAACAACAAAAAAATAGTATATTTAAAAAAATCTAAAAGAAGGACGACTATTTTACATCAACTGAGGGGTATGGGATGAGAGTGCGTATCAACATCGAAATGCCAAGGAAATAAATAAAATGCCATTTTAAACACCGTTTCATACCGGCTAATTAAATTGCTTTCTGATAACAGAAACTAGCCAGTCCTCCAATGGAATACATAAAAATGTGCCTCTTTCAGCAAGTCCTCTATGAAAACAGGGACACAAGACAAATTTCTTGAAATTTGAAAAACTGGGGTTGTCCTGATAAATCCGGGGCACCTGGTCACCCTAATCACACACGCACTTCATAACCTTTGTTTCTCCTTTGCTGTTTCTCATTCTGTTTTTCTACAACATTCCGGATCGCAGAGTTGAAAGGGTCTTATCTAATGTATGGTTCATATGAGGGCAGATGGAGTCACATCAGGGCACATAAATGTAAACAGCCCAGTGCAACCAACTCTCAGGGCACCGAAGGCTAGGGGTCAAAGTTCAAAATGCTCCTAGGACAGAGAACATAGGCACAGCTATTGTTAGTGCAGCAGGCACAGTGGCACTAGGGCTGAAGAAGAGGTAAGAGGCGAGGCCAAGACAGAGACCAAGATGGTCGCTCGGCTTTGAAGCTCTGCCAGCAGTCGTTGCAACAACGTGATGTCCTGCTATCCAGCGAGGCTACCAGGCAGGGAAAAGACGCCAAAATGCAGCGGAAGGGATCCTGATTAAAAGTCTCCCTGCGGTGCTGCGAGAAAACCACCGGAACGGCAGAAATCGGCGGCTCCAGGCAAACGGACGACTTTCAAGATGGGGGAATCGACGATATGAGGAGTCTCCGGGTGCGGCAGAGGAGGGACTGAGCCAGCATCTGGGGTGCTGTGAGTCACCGGGCCACGGGCCGGAGCGTTGAGCGGCCACATTGTGGGCAAAGCGGTGCTCGGTACTGGCGGGAGGTCCGTTTGACCTCTGACGGTCCAAGCGCGGCACTCTTATGTCTGCGCTGATCGCGGGGGCACACAGGGATGGTGCCTGTGATCGCTCCCCCGTCGACACCTGGTACAGCATTTCCAAAGCGCCCTTGGGGATCTCCTCCCCGCATATGCACTCGCTCGGCCGCGGCCTGCGCTCTTCCCCCGCAGTTCTCCATTGCTGTAACGCTTCCTGGCGTGGCTGCGATGCTCCTGGAGCGAAAAACGGAATCCAAACCTCAGCAGTGTCTCCGCCCCAGCCACCAATTTATGCTGCAGCAAACTTGAAACATTAACTGCCCACTGCACATTGCCTTGTCTTCAAACAACCTGCTCCGTGGAAGTACTGTGCCTCGACCACTGCTGCGCCACAAGCTCCATTGTGGGAGACAATAGTGAAATACCCAGAACCTCCCCTGTTGCCAAGAAAATACAAACACGGGTTGGATGCCCATTCCTTGCCGATCAGTTCTGCTTGCCTAATCTCTCTTCGCCAGCTACTTGCACCTGCTCTGCGGCCATAACCAGAATACTCTGGCATTGGGCTTAATTAATACTTGGCGGGTGGAACTGCGGTATTGGCCACAAAGACCCCAAACAGCATCTTCTCCCCTTCGAAAAGGTCACCGAAGTAGCCCAAGAAGCCCCTGACAACATGGCGGAAGGTGGCCAGAAAGACACAACACTAGAGGGTGATACCAACCAATTAGGTTCCCTGCTACAAGAGATGAGAGCGGAGATCAGAGCCCTGGATGTGCGCTTTGATGCCCTAGATAAGCACATGGCGGATCTGAGATCGAAGATCCAAGTTCACGACAGAAAACTCGACGTGGTGGAATCGCATACATCAGATCTAGGAGATTGAATGGCGCAATCCTTGAAAAGGCTTGGCCGAATGGAACGTTACCTCAAAGACGTCGCAATCAAGAAAGAGGACTTAGAGGTGCGCAGTAGCCAAAATAGCGTGCACATTTTGGGTGTTCCGGAATCGACAGCCACTGGTCACATGGACACCTTGGTAGAAACAATCCTGATAGACTTGTTTTGTAGAGAAGTCTTCACTATGGGCTTTGTGATAGGACCCGCTAATAGATCACTAGGTCCAAGGCCCAATCCTGGATGCCCGCCCAGACCCATCACTGCCCGTGTCATGAACTTTAGGGATCGAGACACGGCCCTGCGCCTGGCACGAGAACCGGGCGAAACGGTATGGCAGGGCTCCAAACTGTCCCTATACCCAGACTTTACAATCATGGTACAGGAGGCCAGGCGGAAATACACAGGAGTTAAGGCAACACTCAGAAATCTAGGACTGCTCTATCCATCTCGGTTACGTGTTGAGATCAATGGGAGAGCCTGGGTCTTTGACAATCCTACGGAGGTGCAGGAGTTCTGTCACACTTACAAACTTAACAACAAACGCCCAGCTGAGGACAAAAGACTTCCCCCTCCGCAGAGTGGTTCAGACGTCAGCATGGAACTATTCTCGGGATCTGGGCATGGCTAAACTGTTATTATGGTCTTCCTTTACATGGAGACTTTAATAAGTTGGGATTTCATTCAATCACTTTATAATATCATTTTTCATTGCCACTTAGCTGTAGGGCCGCTGCCACCACCCCTAATGGTGTTCACCTAATAATTGTTGAGTACTATTTATGGTTGTTTTTCAGCGATGCAGAGGAACTATTAGTACGTGTTGGACCCGGCCTCGTGGCGTGGGTCGCCTCTGTCCCTCCACACCCTGTGAGCGTAGGCCTGCACCCTGAGCCCCTGCGCAGCGTCCCCGTAAGAATAGCCTGCACCCAACAGCCTGGTCGTCTCACCCCTGATGAGCCCGAACCCCCGTAAATACACGACCAGGCCGCATGTCCCCGTCCCGCGCCCGACTCCGAGCGCCTAGACCGGGCCTGCCCCACAAGGCCCGGACGCCATCTTCCCTTCCCGACATCCCTGTCTCCCTGGGCCTAGCGTGACCCCGGCCCCAGCGAAACCCTGACTCCAACGGCGCGCCAGTCCTGGCTGGGGGGTAAAGCACTCCCCGAGTGAGATAAGCCAGAGAGTTGCGATGGCACCTCCGGCCTCCCCTGAGAGACTGGTCTCCGTCACACCTTCGGGCCTCCCCTGGGGCCCAGTTTTGATCGCACCTCTGGCCTCCCCGAGGGCTGGCTCCAGACCCGCTGGGCGTCTGGGAATTCCCGGACCCATCTTGCAAAGGGATCAAAGAGCCAACCGCCGGACCTCGCCAACGACCAGCCCCCCAGGGCTGGAGACCTCCGCCTGCGAGGGTCCGGAGATCAAAGAGCAGAAGGACTATAACTGGGCCCGCCCAACAACTAGCGGGCAGTTGTATCTTGGACCTGAAGCCCTGCTGATCTGATCGCGGCTGACCCTAAGAAAACTCATCCTGGACCATCGGAGCCCTGCTGACGTCGTCGCGGCTCGAGCTGAACTTTGACCATCAGAGCCCTGCTGACGCTGTCGAGGCTCGAGCTGAACTTTGACCCTCGGAGCCCTGCGGACGCTGTCGCGGCTCGTCCTCTTGTAACCCTCGGAGCCCTGCTGACGCTGTCGCGGCTCCTCGCGACCTTCTCCAGATCGAGCCCTGCTGACCTCGTCGCGGCTCGAGGAGTACTCTGGTCCGGCTGGACCATCGAGAGCACCATCACGACCGAGCCGGCGCGACGGAAGTGAGGCAGCCAGTTCGACTATCATCCCGTACCCCCCGGCTCGAGGATTGAGAGCTGTGCGCAGGGTACGCCTCATACGGTCCCAGAGACTAAAAGACTGTCCCGCTTCCCCCTTCCCGGATCCTCAAAGACTTGATGGTCCCGTGACCACGTTGTACATAAGAGTGCTTTCTTCGTTTCATTGCGTATATAAAGAACTTGTTACTTTAACCCAACGGTGTGGTGTCTGTTCGTAGTGTGGTGTGAGCTCAGTGTGTACGATCCTAGACTCGAAGTCCTCCCCGGCGAGGACCTCACGATAAGACTCGGCAAGATCTGTGGGAGAGGTGGGTCTTGGGGTGACCGGGTGAGCATAACCTGGCTCTCTGAGATCGCCCCTTCTAACATTGGTGGCAGCGTCGCGATAAGAACCTACGTCTAGGGATCGTACAGTACTGACACACTACCCGAACAAAGAGCAAACATGAGCATCACAAACAACGAGACCACCTTCCAGATGGAGCGTCTGAAGGACTATTCGCACCGTGAGCTCAAGCAATTTTGCAAGGATCTCCATATCCCGTCAACGGGATTAAACACCAAAGAGGACTTCCAGCAAGCTCTGACCGCCTGGGTGGAGTCCGGAGGCCAACCTCCCGCACTGACAGAAGCCGATGGGGGGGGAGCTCCCCTGATCACAACCGACGCCCCAGACCGAGAAAGAACCGAGTCCCCGACGCGGACTCGCAGCGCGGAGAGAGGTCTGTCTCTCGAAGAGATGACCGACCGAGAACGCGACCGGAACCACGAGCTAGAACTAGCCCGTCTGAAGATGGAAGGAGAACTCAAGCTGGCCGAAAAGAAGCTAGCCATTGAGCAGCTGCGGCTGCAGGGAGAACTGGAGGAGAAGAAGCTCCAGCGAGAACATGACGGAAAGAAGCTCCAGCTGGAGCACGAGCGCAGTGTGCTGGAAATAGAACTAAAGGCCTGGAACGAAAACAACAAAACAACAGCGTCCCGAGAGGCCATCCCCCCGGTGGAACCAAAGGTCCACATCCCCAAGGATGTGGTCAAGGAATATTATAAAAACGATGACATCCAGCAATGGTTCAAGGCCTACGAGGTCGCCATGACCTCGCACCGAGTTCCACAGAAAGATTGGGGAGCCGGGCTGTGGGGGCGGTTCCTGAGCGAGGGGAGAGACACCCTACTCGACCTACCGTCTGCCGAACAGACCTCCTACCGCCACATGAAGGACGCCCTCCTCACCCGGTACGGGCTTACCCCAGAAATGTACCGTCAACGCTTTAGAGAGTGCAAGAAGATCCCCGACACCACATGGGTGGAATACGTCAACTTCTACACTCGAGCCCTAGAAGGGTGGATCAGGGGCAGCAACGTATCCACTTTCGAGGGGCTCATTGACCTCATTGCCTACGAACATTTGTCTCTGAACTGCTTTGTGGAGCTCCGACAGCACCTCCTGGACAGCAAGCTGGCTGATCCCCGGAAGCTGGTTATCGAAGCCGATCGCTGGGTGAGCACCAGAGTCCCCCGGGGGCCCGGGGGAGACTCTGGCCGAAATGAACAGGGATCTTCCCGCCAGAGGGGAGGGGGGAACCAGAATAGACAGAGGGGGTCCCAGGGAGGAGCCCCGCGCAGTCCCCCTAGAAACCAGCCCAACTCCTCACCTCCCGCAGCGCGCGCAGGGTTTCCCCCAGCCAAACCAGGGCCCCGCGTCAACCAAGCCTGCTTCCATTGTCAGCAGCCAGGGCATTATGCCAATGACCCCCGATGCCCGTTGTTCAAGAAGCCTGCCGCTGCAGGGCCCCCAGCGCGCCACATCACCTCATTAGCCTTAGAAGAAGAGGAGGGAGTAGAGGAGTTCGAGGGAACTGACCCCGCAGCGATGATGTTAGTCTCCCTGGGTAATAGGGAGATGGTCCCAGGAGCCCCCCTACCCGACAATACCGAGAAGTACCGACAGCAGGTGACTGTCAATGGCCATCACATAGGGGCGCTCCGAGACACTGGGGCAAGTATAACCGCCGTCAAACGACACCTAGTCACCGAAGCCCAGATCGTTCCCCACATCTCCTGCAGGGTGATCACAGCTGATAACTCGGTCCGCACCTGCCGGATAGCGCAAGTCCCGTTCGAATGGGGAGGCGTCTCTGGAGAGTTACGAGTGGCGGTCCGCTCCGACATGCCTGTAGACTGCCTGCTCGGCAACGATCTAGAGAGCTCCCCCTGGCAGCGGGTTGAGAAAAAGACCCACCTGGAGATGGTGGGCCTGCCCGAATGGGCCTGTGAGAGCACCCGGTCGATGACCGCCCGGAGAGCCACCCCCGAAGGGGCGACCGTAGAGGCGGCACCAGCAACCCCCGAGGACCCCGAGGTCCATGAACTGTCTGAGACCCCTGAGCTGTTCCCCGAAGAGAGCTTCCCCCCCGAAGCAGGTCCCCTCGGCCCGGGCGCCGAACCGACCCCGTGCCCGGACGACCTGCCCGAGCTGGCCCAGTGGCGCCAAGAAGGAGGGCCGTCCCGGGAAGAACTCTGCCTAGAGCAGACGTCCTGTCCGTCCTTGGTCGGGCCGCGGCAGCAGGCCGCCGCCCAGGCCGCCGGTGACCAGTCCGGCTCCCACTTGGTATATTGGGAAAACGGCCTCTTATATAGCGAGCAAAAGTCCGCCGAGCTAGGTTCGGGCCTGGTGCTGGTGGTACCCCTACGCTTCCGCAATTTTCTCCTCAACCTGGCCCATGACGTACCCCTGGCGGGACACTTGGGACAGGATAAAACGTACCATCGCCTGGTCACTCACTTCTACTGGCCGGGCATGCGCTCCGATGTGGAGGCCCACTGTAAATCCTGCCCCACGTGTCAGTCCAGCGGAAAGAGCGGCGGGAGGCGCAAGGCTCCCCTCCAACCCTTCCCCGTGGTCAGTACCCCCTTTGAGAGGGTGGGAATCGACATTGTGGGTCCCCTTGACCCCCGGACCTCCCTGGGACATCGGTTTATCCTTGTCTTGGTGGACCATGCCACCCGCTACCCTGAAGCCATTCCCCTTCGAATGGTGACCGCCCCCGTGGTGGGGCGGGCCCTCATGGGGATCTTCTCTAGGGTAGGATTCCCCCGAGAGGTCGTCAGCGACCGAGGGACGAACTTCATCTCAAAATACATGAAGTCCCTCTGGCAGCAATGTGGGGTGACCTACAAGTTCACCACCCCCTATCACCCCCAGGGGAACGGTCTGGTGGAACGCTTCAACCGGACCCTCAAAGGGATGATCATGGGTCTCAAAGAGCCCCTGAGGCGTAAGTGGGACGTCCTCCTCCCCTGTCTCCTCTTTGCGTACCGTGAAGTCCCCCAGAAGTCACTGGGGTTCAGCCCCTTCGAGCTGCTCTATGGGCACCCCGTCCGGGGGCCCCTCACCCTGGTCAAGGAAGGGTGGGAGACGGCGGGCCCCGAGCCCCCTCCCGATGTGTTTCGATACATCCTGGCCCTCCGGAACCAGACGAGGAAGTTCCGGGAACTGGCCGAGGCCAACCTCGAGGCCAGTCAAGAGGAGATGAAACGGTGGTACGACCAGAATGCCACTCTGGTCGAGTTTCAACCCGGACAGCGGGTCTGGGTGATGGCCCCCGTAGAGCCCTGTGCCCTGCAAGACAAGTGGACAGGGCCCTTCAAGGTGATAGAACGCAAAAGTCAGGTGACCTACCTCATCGACGTAGAATCCCCCAGGAACCCCTTGCGGGTCCTTCACGTGAACCGCCTCAAGCCCCACTTCGCCCGGTCCGAGTTGAGCTTGCTCCTCGCCACGGACGATGGGGAGGAGGAAGAGACGGAGCCTCTCCCCGATCTCCTGTCTGTGAGAGAGAAAGATGGCTCCGTAGAGGGAGTGCGTCTCTCCTCATCCCTCTCCCCCGAGCAGCGCGAGGACTGTCGCCAGCTATTGGGACAGTTCTCGGACCTCTTCTCCCTCACCCCCGGCGTCACCAACTGGTGCGTCCACGACGTGGACACCGGGGACAGCCCTCCGGTACGGCACCGAGCCTACCGCGTCCCTGACCGAGTCCGGGCCTGTATCAAGGCCGAGGTATCAAAGATGTTGGCTCTCGGGGTGGTCGAAGCCTCTGACAGCCCATGGGCTAGCCCCGTGGTCCTGGTTCCGAAGGCAGCCGCCCCCGGTGCCGCTCCCGAGCTGAGGTTCTGCGTTGACTACCGAGGGCTCAACGCAGTCACCAGAACCGATGCTCACCCCATCCCCCGAGCCGACGAGCTGATCGATCGCCTCGGGGCGGCTCGCTTCCTAAGCACGTTCGACCTGACCAGTGGATACTGGCATATCGCCCTCACCGAGGGAGCTAAGGAAAGATCCGCTTTTTCCACCCCGGATGGTCACTACCATTTCCGGGTGATGCCCTTCGGGATGAAGAACGCCCCCGCCACCTTCCAGAGGCTGGTTAACCAGGTACTGGCGGGGTTGGAAGAGTTCAGCGCGGCGTATCTGGACGATATCGCCGTTTACAGTTCCCAATGGCCCGAGCACCTCCAGCACCTCTGGGCGGTGCTGACCGCCCTGAGGGGGGCCGGTCTCACCATTAAGGCAAGCAAGTGCCAGCTCGGACAAGGGTCCATAATCTACCTCGGGCACCAGGTCGGAAGCGGCCTCGTAGCCCCCCTCCAGCCCAAGATCGATGCCATTGTGGCCTGGGAGGCCCCCACGACCCAGACGGAAGTACGGGCGTTCCTAGGGCTCACGGGGTACTACCGCCGGTTCATTAAGCATTACGGCAGCATCATGGCTCCCCTCACGGAGTTAACCTCCAAAAACCAGCCGAAGAAAGTCAGCTGGACACCCCCCTGCCAAGAGGCGTTCGAAACCTTGAAAGACGCCATGTGCACTGCCCCCGTCCTACAGGCCCCCGACTACTCACAAGAGTTTGTAGTCCAGACGGACGCATCCGAGCATGGCATCGGAGCCGTCCTGTCCCAGGTGAGCGAGAACGGCCTGGACCAACCAGTGGCATTCATTAGCCGGAGGTTACTCCCTCGAGAGCAAAGGTGGAGCACCATCGAGCGGGAGGCCTTTGCAGTGGTTTGGGCCCTGAAGAAGCTGAGGCCCTACCTGTTCGGTACTCACTTCCGGGTCCAGACCGACCACCGACCCCTCCGGTGGCTAATGCAGATGAGGGGGGAGAATCCCAAATTGCTGCGCTGGTCCATCTCACTCCAGGGGATGGACTTCACTGTTGAGCACCGGCCTGGCTCTGACCACGCCAACGCAGACGGCCTGTCCAGGTTCTTCCGCCTCAGCGAAGAGAACCCCCAAGAGGATGGGTAGTTCTCCCCGCCTTCAGCTGGGGGGGACGCGTGTTGGACCCGGCCTCGTGGCGTGGGTCGCCTCTGTCCCTCCACACCCTGTGAGCGTAGGCCTGCACCCTGAGCCCCTGCGCAGCGTCCCCGTAAGAATAGCCTGCACCCAACAGCCTGGTCGTCTCACCCCTGATGAGCCCGAACCCCCGTAAATACACGACCAGGCCGCATGTCCCCGTCCCGCGCCCGACTCCGAGCGCCTAGACCGGGCCTGCCCCACAAGGCCCGGACGCCATCTTCCCTTCCCGACATCCCTGTCTCCCTGGGCCTAGCGTGACCCCGGCCCCAGCGAAACCCAGACTCCAACGGCGCGCCAGTCCTGGCTGGGGGGTAAAGCACTCCCCGAGTGGGCGTCTGGGAATTCCCGGACCCATCTTGCAAAGGGATCAAAGAGCCAACCGCCGGACCTCGCCAACGACCAGCCCCCCAGGGCTGGAGACCTCCGCCTGCGAGGGTCCGGAGATCAAAGAGCAGAAGGACTATAACTGGGCCCGCCCGACAACTAGCGGGCAGTTGTATCTTGGACCTGAAGCCCTGCTGATCTGATCACGGCTGACCCTAAGAAAACTCATCCTGGACCATCGGAGCCCTGCTGACGTCGTCGCGGCTCGAGCTGAACTTTGACCATCAGAGCCCTGCTGACGCTGTCGCGGCTCGAGCTGAACTTTGACCCTCGGAGCCCTGCGGACGCTGTCGCGGATCGTCCTCTTGTAACCCTCGGAGCCCTGCTGACGCTGTCGCGGCTCCTCACGACCTTCTCCAGATCGAGCCCTGCTGACCTCGTCGCGGCTCGAGGAGTACTCTGGTCCGGCTGGACCATCGAGAGCACCATCACGACCGAGCCGGCGCGACGGAAGTGAGGCAGCCAGTTCGACTATCATCCCGTACCCCCCGGCTCGAGGATTGAGAGCTGTGCGCAGGGTACGCCTCGTACGGTCCCAGAGACTAAAAGACTGTCCCGCTTCCCCCTTCCCGGATCCTCAAAGACTTGGTGGTCCCGTGACCACGTTGTACATAAGAGTGCTTTCTTCGTTTCATTGCGTATATAAAGAACTTGTTACTTTAACCCAACGGTGTGGTGTCTGTTCGTAGTGTGGTGTGAGCTCAGTGTGTACGATCCTAGACTCGAAGTCCTCCCCGGCGAGGACCTCACGATAAGACTCGGCAAGATCTGTGGGAGAGGTGGGTCTTGGGGTGACCGGGTGAGCATAACCTGGCTCTCTGAGATCGCCCCTTCTAACAGTACTGCACTGTTTTTGGATAGTAATGGTTTTGCCTCTCTGGTAGGGTGGGGAGGCTGGGTGGGGGGGTGAGGCTGGGACATTGTTTAGCTACACTGAGACTTTCTTAGGTACACACTTGGATGTAACTGGCAAGTACGCACGGTTGATTTTCATTAAGCACTCATTTTTACCACCACCATGGCTCAGTTTGGGTGTAATTCTGTACCCTCAGAGGTGGTTTTGGTGACATGGAACGTCCGCGGCCTGAACAACACTAGCAAGAAAAGGCAGATAACACAGTATTTACTACGTCACAGGGTAGATGTAGCTTTCTTACAGGAAACTCATCTGCCTCCTAGTGATCAGGCACACTTTGCCGCAAATTGGGGAACACATCGATATTTTGCCAACTTCTGCAACTTCGCAAGGGGCACTGCCATTCTTATACATAAATGACTCCCCTTCCATTTGCATTCTGTAATACGTGACAGTGAAGGCAGGTATATCATTGTCCTGGGCACGTTAATGGGTCACAGTGTGGCATTGGTCTGTGTGTATGGCCCCAATAGCGACTCCCTGGACTTTATTATACCCTACTCTCTAAACTGGTGCAGCTAGGCCCCCAGTTCCCCTTTTACTGGGGAGTGATTTTAAAATAGTCCAGGACCAGTCACTTGACACCACTTCGAGAGCACTAGATCCCAAACCGTGAGCACGAAAGGCATTGAGCTCGCTTTGCGATCAATTCTCCTTAATTGACATAGGTCGTACGCAAAACCCGCATAGCACTGACTATACTCACTACACTGGCAGTCATACCACATGGACGAGGCTCGACTATTGGATGGCATCCCCAGAACTTATCAGCTGGTGTCATGTAATCCGGACGCTTCCTCGCACATATTCGGATCACTCCCCGGTATTATTAATATTGAAGGTCCCGCAATTCCCCAGCCGCGCATTAGATGATGAAGTTTTTAGACAGGAATAACGAGAAGCGATAGAGGACTACTTCGTCATTAACACTGGTTCAGTAGACACTGTGGCAATGTTATGGGAGGGTTTAAAAGCATACATGAGGGGCGTGTGTATATCCAAAAATGCCGGTGTAGTGCAGGATTTGTGCAGTAAGTTAGCCCGCATGAAAAAGGACCTAGGGCCGTTAAACTCTGAACAACGCCATTGGCGTGGGTCTCCATTCCATTTTTGCTGTTGCCTCATGTATTTTTTCTGGTGTTAGATGCTTTGGGCACTGTGCCACTGCTATCCAGTGCCACCGTGCAAGTGCTCCCTATTGTAAATTGATGTACTAATCAGTGGTTCCATGTTTGGCTATTAGGTTTACTTGTCAGACCCTAGTCTAGTGCACTGAGTGTGCCAGGGCGTGTAATCCAAATGCTGCTCGTGGGCCTGCAGCACTGGTTGTGCCACCCACAGAAGCAGCCTAGTAAAATGTGTCTGAGGTCTGCCATTGCAAAGCCTGCGTGCAGTCTGGTACTGTTATGCTGACTGGGCAAGTGCACCCACTTGCCAGTCCCTAAACCTTCCCTTTGCTTCATATTAGTCACCCCTATGGAAGGCCCAAGGGCAGGGTGCATTGTAAGTATAAGGTAGGACAAGCCCTGGTGTGTGTGGCATGTCCAAATAGTGAATTACAGTCATTTTCGTTTTTCACTATTGCAAGGCTACCTGTTCTCCATAGGCCAGAATGGGCTGTTAGAATTGTTACATTTTATAATCCTAATAGGCTCAGAGAACATGGTAGAAGTTCGAGTTTAGTATGCCTGAACTCAGAATAATAAAATACATCTTTTAGTAAAGTTTATTTTAACATTCTGTGTTTGCAAATACCACTTTTGGAAACTAGGTATTTGCTTGTCTAACTATTCAAACCAGCCTCTGCTAGTTTGTGTATTCCTATGTCTGGTTTCTGTGAGTGACAGGGCTGGGGAATTCCAGGAGACAGGCTGAGTCACCCAGTGGTGAATAGAGAGATCTGCAACTTAATGGGAGGGAGGAGTGCACCTGAACTCTGAATAGGGCTGTACCTGCCTTCCACAATGCTGGCTCCACCCCCTGGGGAGCAGCTGATATCTCTGCCCTGCACACTTAAAGAAGAGAAGGAAGACTGTCAACAGAGTACTCCAGGACTGTACTTGCCTTCCACAATGCTGGCTCCACCTCCTGTGAGGCGTCTGATGTGCTTGCCCTGCAGGGAGCTTTGATTTAACAGAAGAAAGAGGGCGGTGACCCGTGGGCCTGCTATTTACCTAACTATGTCTTGTGTCTGCCACGGCCTTAGAGTTCATGGTGGCCCACCACGGGGACTAGTTCTTTTAAAGTACTAGTCCCCGGTGCGGGTGTACAACCATCCCTTCAAGCTCATCATGGCGGTGGGCCCCTACAGAATACCAGGCGTTAGGCGGGACGCAGTTCCTGCCGAAATAGAGAGCATGTTACAACTAGGAGTCAAAAAACCTTCCAGCAGTAACTGGTCTCCCCCATTGTCATAGTTCTGAAACCTGATGGTTCCATCTGTTTTTTTATAAACGTCCGAGCAGTCAATGCCATCTCGAAATTTCACTCATACCCATTACCAAGAGTCGATGAATCGAGAAATTAGGCTTAGCCCAATATATAACCACATTCGATCTTACAAAAGACTATTAGTAGGTACCACTTAAACAGGAAGACCAAGAGAAAAACGCATTTAGCACCTCTAATAGGCTATACGAGTTTACTGCACTGCCTTTTGGGTTACACAGAGCACCAGCGACGTTCCTAAGACTTATGAACAAAGTTTGCTCCCAACATCAAGAGTACTCCTTAGCCTTCATAGACGATATCATAATATTTAGCCCTAACTGGGAACTACATCTCGTCCATTGTGGGAAGATATTCCAAGCACTTAGGACTGCAGGGCTCCACGTGAACTCCAAAAAGACCAGGATAACCTTCACCAAAGTGAAATATTTGGGCTATTTATTGGGAGATGGGGCTATCGCTCTGCAACAAGAGAAATTGAGAGCAGTCTTAGGCACCCCCTTCCCTACCACCAAAAAAGGCATTAGATCCTTTTTGGGCTTACAAGGGTGATACTGCCAGTTTAAACCCAATTATTCTGAAATAGCAGCACCACTAACCGACCTACTGAAGAAAGAGAAAAGGAACTAAGACTTGGTAAATCCTCCCCAAGCCGCCAGAAAGGCATTCCACGAGCTCAAGTGAGCCATAACCTAAGGCGGAGAAACCAGCAGGGAAGACCGGAAAAACGGAGAACACCTAACAGCCTTCCGAGAGAGAGAACTGGAGCCTTGGGGAAGTCACAGCTTGTTAGTGAGGAGGGAAAGTCGAAACAGAAGGAGACCAGACGTTGCTGAAGGACGTGGAGTCACCACGCCATGGCCCCGGAGTGACGTGGCTCTTACAGGTGAGTGGGCGTCTACGAGGCTTTTGGAAAGGGGCCGAGTCAGAGAGGGACGGGAGGGGAGGCTGAGAGGTGAAAGGGACCCAGGGAAAAGGAAATAAGTGAGACGGAAAAGAAAGACAAGAGCAGAAATCATCGGCTACTCTTTTTCTTTTGGTTGCTCCAACCTCTACCGCCACCCTTCACATATACGCATAGCTATTATTTATCCCTCACATCCTCCTTTGATTAAGTCATAAAGCAAAAAACACTTACCTGTGTCTTTTCCTTCTGTCCGAGGGACGACGGCGGCCGAGGCTCACCTAAGGGACTGAAGTGGAAGACCCTGTGGGCAAGAAGAATACAAAAGAGACAATCAATCATTGTGATTTCCTGTAATACTAATAAAAAGTGCACACCAAGAAAACATTCAATGCAGTGTGCTCCTTCTTGACCGACTCTTCTAGAACGGGGAGCTACAAACTCTCCCTACAGGGAATGGGAGACAGACACACAGAGACCAACAGACACAGACAGACACACACACACACACACACAGACAGACACACACAGACAGACACACACAGAGATCAACAGACACACACAGACACACAGGAAAGCAAAGTAGGGAAACGCTACATACAGTTGTCCTATGCTGGCATATGTACATTGTTTTATAAAGATGGAGGAACTATTGATTTGAATGCACTTTCTTTTCTTAAGTCACACATGTATGACGCAGTTCAGAGTCTGGAAATCACTGCACAGCCCAGTGCCCTGAATGCTGCCTCTCAGTGTCCTGAAGATGCCCCCGGGCTCGTGCGTCACCCTGGGGTCAGAGGCCCCCCTCACCTCTGCTTGAGCCCCGCTCAGTGGGGGCTGCAGGGTCTGGGGGGAGGGGGCACCGGGGGCCCGGCTGCCTGTGAGGAGTGTGACGGGTCCGGTGTGTTATTCCCCACCGAGTGACGCGGAGCTCAACACAACAAAACAATGCGTCTCACTGCTGGGCACGCGCAGGACCGCGCGTCACAGCTGCGCATGTGCGGAGCGGAGACACGACGTCCTATCGCCGAGTTAGGACCTTGCACGGGGTACGGACTGTGAACTGCCCTGCACGGAGAACACTCAGCCTCACTGCGCATGCGCAGAGGAAAGAAATTTCCCCCAGAGGAGCGGACCGAGGAGCTTTGCATTTACATACCTCTCACCCTGTGCTGTGGCGCGAGGCCCCTCGTGCTCTGCGGCGGGAGGCAGTTATATCTCATACATTGTGTCTCCGCGCGGACACTGGAATTCTTGTACTTCTTTGAGTCCCACCTGTGCTGGCCCTGAGCTGGAGCCCTTCACTGCGCTCCGTGCTGTGAACTAAATGAAATCTTTCTTGCACCGACTTCTGGAGTTGGATTATAGTAACATCGGTGTCTGGCCTCCGCGCATGCGCAGTTGTTCATGCAAGGCCCTCTTTAACCCTCGCACCCCAGCTGGAGGCAGTATCTGTCCCCCGCGCATGCGCAGGTAATCCAATGCCTCTTTAGCCCGCGCTGTGGGAAGCGGTGTCTGTCCCCAGCGCATGCGCAGTTGTTTATCCACAGGCCTTTGAACCCGACCCACAACAGAGAGCACAGCACCCACATGAAACCCCAGGTGAGGTCATTTATTTAATGCATTCTTATAAAGCGCGGACTTTACCCGAAGGTGTCACAGCACCGTACAATAGAACCAATAGAACCAGTGAGGTTAAATGAGAGAACTGTTACAGGATGCAACAAATAAAAATAGCAGGCCATAGAATCAAAACAACGCAGGCAAAAGGCACACGATCTCAAGCACAGCAAGCACAGACTGTACAAGAACGTAGACATTGGGAGGACTCTGGTTGGGAAGACTTGCGAGCCGCAGCAAGGGCAGGAGATCAATGGTTGCAAACGGCAATAAGTCGAGCAAGCCAGCCCAGGACTACCATCTAGATCCTAAAACATGGTTCAGACACTTTGCACATTTATATGCATGTTCGGGTTCCCCTTCAAGCGAGAACGTATGCATAATTAAAGAGCTGACAATGCCCAAGGAGTTTTAACCACTGTATTTTAGTATCTTAGATACTAAGTAGGCTATAGTCGCCATTAAGCCGTCCAAAGCGCCAGCCCCAGATATTATCCCGGGAGACCTCTTTAGACATGACCCAGAGGTATGGGCACTGTATATCAACTTACTGTGCAATGCAATTAGCAGAGGGAAGCCTATCCCTATATCATGGAAGGGCGCGGAGATCGTCCCTATATACAAAAAGGGCAGTAGGGACGATCCCGCTAATTATAGACCTATCAGCTTGATAGACATTACCCAAAAGGTCTATTCAAAGCAGATACTGAACAGGCTAAACAACTGGCTAGTTGACAACAACATATTATCCCCATGCCAGGCAGGGTTCAGAAAAAGAATCAGCACCATAGATCAGGTGTTTAGGCTGCTAACCATTTCCTGGAAGTATACTAAACTAAGATCCGGCAATTTGTATATGGCCTTTATTGACCTAAAGGCTGCTTTCGTTTCAATTCCAAGAGATCTGCTGTGGATAAATCTGCTAAATCAAGGGGTCCCAAAAACCATACTGGTGCAACTCATAAAATTACATGAAGATAATTTTGCAAAAGTGCGCTGAGGTATGGGCGGGGAGTTGACAGAGGAGATACCGGTGAGGAGAGGGTCCGCCAGGGCTGTGTCCTGGCGCCTACCCTGTTTCTCTTCTATGTTAATGATATGGTGGATTTCCTATTGGACACAAACCACGATTCCCCAAAGTTAGGTGGCTCTCATGTATGTGCTCTGACATTTGCGGATGATACCATCCTCCTCTCACAGACCCCAATGGGACTGCAAAATCTTCTGAATAAGTTGGTGGTGTACTGTAAACAAAAAGGATTGGAAATAAACCCATCAAAAACAAAATACATGTCCATCAGGCCACACAAAAGTTTTAAGAAAAAGATGTTGCTGAATGGCGTAGTGATAGAATGGGTTCACACTTTTGTTTACTTAGGGGTGACCCTAGATTCTAAGCTCTCATGGTGCCCGCATGTCGGAAAATCTGGGACCATTTTCATGCAAAATTCAGTGCCCATCTTGAAAAAGCTCAATGCTATTGGTACCAAGTCCATCACCCCAGCAATGGAGGTATACGAATCCCGGGCCTAAACCGCTTCTCTCTATGGCTCGGAGCTGTGGAGCGGAGAGCAAATATCCACCTTAACCGTGAGAGAAAACAGGGTTTTAAGAGCGATGGTCCCCCTCCCCCAAAATACACCGGTGATCCCCTACATGTACGATCTGGGGTTAAAACGCATCGAGCATAGGGCTGTGTGGATGACTTTGTCATATTGGTTTAGGTTATGGGCCACTGATGAACTCCATATCTACAGGCAGGCACTAAGTGAACTTATCGCACTAGATACCCATGTTGCTTTCCCATGGCTGGCTAATATACGTAGATGGCTTTTGACCTTGGGGCTTAGTGAGTTCCGGCACCACCCAGAAAGGTTGACCGCAGAATCAAAAAGGGAACTCAGAAGGGTGTATTGGAACTTCACTGTGCACAAAGTTTTACAAAATTGTGGAGTTGGCTCACTCACAAACAATATTCTGATGGTTAAACCAACACCCCGCTTTGAGGCATTTTTAGACCAAATCGAACCCCAATTGGCGAAAATATTGTACTTGAAATTCAGGTATGGGACCCTCCGTGTTAAGTCCTTTACAACCAAATGGGAAAATTGCCGAAATGGGGGGGAAGATAGTGAGTGTAAAATGTGCCAGCTGGGAATGCAGGAAAATATCGCACATGTTTTGTTCTTCTGCCCCACTTACCTGAGAGCTAGACAAAAATGGATTGTGCCGTTGGGCAGGAATATGGGTGTCAGGAGATATAATGATATGTTACGCATTTTAAAAACAGATAACACCCAGCTTACTGTATTTGGAGTTTCTAGATTTTTATTGGCTATCAACTATATAAAAATGAAGAAGGGTTTGAAATTTTAACTAGGATTCTGCAATAGAGGATAAAAGAACATTAATTGAGTATTGCAGGACTGAATCGCCGAAACGTTTTATTGTATATAGTATTTAATATTTTACAATGTATTTTGTTTGTAGTAGTTCTTATTATTTCCTTTTTTAATTGTTACTGAGATAAACATATAAGGGGCACAAGTACCTTTGGGAATACAACTATGATACATATGCACTGTACTTTACTATTTTAATTGTCTATTGCACCGAGAACCTAATGGCCATGTTATTTGCACTGATTCTACTAACTGCACCTTATCTTGGAATTGCGTATTTGCACAAATTTAATGATACCCAAAAATCTGCAATTTACTTTCTCAAGGATTATGGCATTGGACGGAAATGATGTATCTATAAATATTGCATTGTTTTTCTTTTATGATTCCACAAATCGAATAAAGATGTTTTGAATGAAATAGATAGCAATTTCCAATCCATAATGTAGCAAAATACAGTAAACCTAGGTAAAGTGCATATTGTGAATAGTACAATACAAATGACTTCATAGATTGCACATAGATTTCCGTGCACCCGTAGCTACTCTCAAAAAGGTGCCAATGCTCAAGATCAATTCAACATTGTCCAATTTAAATTTGCAGTCAAGAGCATCTGTTAAATTAATAGGTGACAATTTTTTAAAATACAGAATTAGCAACCATTGTGCATATTTCATATAGTATCTACTAAAGAATAAAAAGTGTAAAAGTGTTTGACCGCTGTGACCATCATATGGACATGGCAGGGAGTCACGTTTTGCGTTATAGCTATAGGGAAAACAAAGCAAATATCTTACTGTCCCAGCTCTTAGACGGAATAGGAGGCCTCTCTCCCATCGGGACATGGGTAGTGCAATATAACTTGGTAGACAATGCTCAGGGTACGCAATGGATATACATTTTGCAACAGTTTGTCTATTCAATTCCCTTTCTAGTCTTTCCGCGCTATAAAGTGCGTACAGTGCTGTCTTTAAAACTTTTTTGTCCATTGTTACAGCTGTGTTCGAATTGGCAAACAGTCTACCAAGGTTAACACTTTCCAGACTCTTGACTACCCCAGGAAGCCATGGAATATCCATCCCTTTCTCACAGGGAAGACTATCATCTATTATGTCCCTTGTGAGAGAAGACTCGGGATTCTTCATTATGGATAGCCAAAATAGTGTGGGGCGGGCTCTTATGATGTCTTCAATATATTCTAATTTCAGTTCGCCTTCGCCTTGACATATGTACAGAGAGGTGGAGATTGGAGCGCCAAGAGTTTTCTACAAAATGTATTTTCCTCTGATTGGACGTAAGAGCATTTGGCAACACTCCATACCTCTGCCCCATAGGTAGCTATTGGTACACTCTGGATCTTAAAAATCTTTAAAAAGGCTGGAATTGTTCCCGATCTTTTAGGGCGGAGGAGACTGAGGATTGAGTTAAAATCCCTCGAGAACTTACTTTTACAATATGCCAAGTGTTCACACCAGGTGCAGTACGCAGCAAAGACCATTCCCAGATAAGGTAAAGTAGCAGTGCAAGTTCATTTTTGGTCACCCACAGAGATAAAATTTAAAGGACATTTCCTTGGCCCACAAGGCATTATAAAAGATTTCTTAAAATTTGTGCATAAATCTAAGCCGGACATAAAATCTGTGAAACCTCAAACTAAAGTGCGTAGTGCATTTGGTGTGCGACCAATTAAAACCGCCTCATCTGTGTATAAAAGGAATGGGAGAGGTTTGCCTTGAATTCTGGGAATATCATTAGTTAGTGTGATCAGTGATTTATGTAAATTGTTTATATATATGATAAATAGAAAAGGGGCCAGAACACACGTGTGACCACTCTGTCTACACTGATGTAAGTGGAAACCTCTCCCCCACCAACAATCCTGACCCACGCTTTCAGGTCCCTATGGAGATAGGCCAAAAAATGAACAAGGGCCTCATCCAGTCCATATTCTAAAAGGATGGACCATAGACGGGACCTATTGACAAAATCAAAAGCTGAGGACAGGTCCATAAAAGCTAAGTAAAGTGGCGAGTGCTGTGCAATAGTGTACTTCCCTATGATCAAATTAAGATTAGGACTTTGCTCATTTGTGCCAACTTTACCCCTGAAGCCTAGTTGGCATTGTTCTAAAATCTGATTGTCCTCTGTCCAGGTTAAAATGTTTGTATATAAAACTCTGCTAAAATTTTAAGGGTGTTATCTATGAGGGAGCTCGGTCTACAGCAACAAGGTTGTGTTCAATCGCCCTTTTTTAAAAAAAATAGGAACGATCGTGCTAGTACACCATGTCTTAGGCAGTGGGGCATTGGTTAGAATATTAAAAATATTTAACAACAGTGGGGCCAACAAATCTGGTTTATATTTAATAAGATCGATGGGCAACCCATCAGGGCCTGGAGTTGTATTGCCCGCACTCTGACGTATAGCTTCCTCAACCTCGTTTATTGATAATGAGACACCAGGTGGCACCCTTTTCATAAAAGGGTCGGATTCAAAAGAAGGCTCTTGGTAAATAGTGGAAAAGTGACTTTCCCAGGTAGCGCTCATTATGTTGCAGCTGATGGGAGTTAACGGTTGTCCCATTGATCTTAACTCTTTAATGGTAGTCCAAAATATATTCACATTATTTAAGCTGGCAGCATTAATGAGCGCATCCCAGTGCTCACCTAATAATTGTTCCTTCCTATTAGCAATAGCCTGCCTATATGTCAACCTTAAGGACTTGACCAAATCATTACACCTAGGGCTTTGAGATAGGGCCTTGCGGAGCTTCCTGTTGACAATTGAGCACTCCTGATTGAACCATCTAGGTTCGCGCAGTACTGTACAAATGGGGTTAGACAGCAAGGATTTAATGGCTGCACTGAATTCGGTAAAGGCGCTGATAGCCACTGGGTGTGGAACAGGGCCTCTAAACAGATGTTACTAAGATTCATGTTTCCCCTAACCATACAACTGAATCGGTCTGCGCTATTAATGCCTCGCCATACCAGCCTGCGGTTATCTGTGGATGGTGATAGATCTCCAGCACCACATTCTGTCTGAGGCGTTGGAACTGGAGACATCCGTAACATTATTTATATTGGGTTATGGTCCCCAAAGATTGTGGCCATAATTCCGGCTTTAAGCAAGCTTGCTTCTAAAGCGGGGGGTGGGGATAAAAAACATTATCAATTGTAGATGAGCAGCCCCTCCCTCTGAATGTCGGTTAATGGGGAGCATTATCTTTTGTAGTTGCATCAATTTCCATAACATTAATTAAGTTAAAGGTGTTCAAATGGTCCATTAGCTCTCTACCCCTAATGCATGTTTGTCTGCTGCTATGTGAATATTCGCTTGACCATGAGTAAGTTAGCTTAGCATTAAAATCGCCCCCCAGACAGATTCCTACTGACTTAAAAGAGTCTTTGGATTTTTCAATAGATGCATTAAAATTAATCACATTTATAAAATGCATATTTGGAACAGAATGAAAATAATTGTTATAAAAATAAATTATCCAAAAGGAAATTACCCTATTAAATAATATGCCTAGAAAATTATTGTTATCTGTATGTACAGTTTTTATGCATCTCCCTGTCTTAATATTGACCCAGATTAATAAAGTCCCCCCCCCTGCTTGGGGGTTGTTGCTAGGATATTATGGCATTCAAACCCCTCAATATGCAATTCTTGTGTGGCCCATGTTTCCTAACACAACAGGATATCTTGGTCTTTAATAAGTTGTACCCAATCTGTCTGGTGAAGTTTAGAGTACAACCTTGCAACAGTCCAGCTTAAGATACGGATGTCTGAACTTGCTGAGGCCTTCGTTTGCATAGGGGGGATAAGTGGGTTGTGGGAATAGTACACTCAGTTACTGGCAGGGCATGAGGTAACCTAATAGCAGGATCAGTATTTTCCCCAAAAGTTCATAGTCAGTCTTGTGTCTCTAATCCAGACAAGGTCTGGAACCTATTAGAGGTAGTAATTCAAGAGAAATTGTTGGTGAAAGGAGCATGACTTGGTTTGAGGAAATAACCAAGGGGTAGTGCGCATATGTTAGTGCTATTAGGTGTTATGAATTTGCAACCCCTTAGTAGGTGTCTCACCAAAGAAGGTCTGCGAAAGTTAATTAGAATACTGTCCCCTTCGATATTTTTTTGTAGATGCACTGACTCACCCAACTCTGCGTGCCATAATAATATCCTTTAATTCGGATACATGGAAGCTTCTATGCCTTGATAGCCAGTCCGCACATTTCATGCGTAGCTGGCTCCATGACTCATGCTGATCCCTCTTTAAAGTGGGTACCCCTGCCAGTACCAACACATAGGGCAAGCAGCGGGCGGCAGACTCAGGACATCCTGATTATCCATTCATACTTGGGGCGGCAGGAACATTAATGCACGAGGTACTAGACAACCTGTTCTGATTCGAGCCCCTGGGCCTGTTTAACCTATTAGCACCATCCCTGGTGGGGTTGGTATTTGAAATGGTTATTGGTATAGGGGGTTGGGGGGAGGACCCGTTTCTATCTATAGGCAATTGACGCAGCCCCTGGATTGATCGTATATCGGGTGAAGGGTGATTGCAGAAGCAGTATCTGCCAGTTTGCGACACAATTTCGGCATCTAAAATACTCATACCAACACCTACGCTATCGATGGCCCTGCTCCCATCAACCTCTTTGATTTCGGCCACCTTTTCCCCCACTGTCCCCTTAAAACGCTTGGCTACTAAAATTGCCACCCGCCTTCTTATCCAGGGTAGATGAAAAGAACTGCTGGGGAAAGAGTCGTGACCTCATTCTATGCCAATCTTTGGAGAGGAGCTGTGTCTCCTGGAGGAGGCACACATCTGCCTCCATGTTATCCCGGTAGGAAAGGATGGACCTCCTTTTATTGGGATTGTTGAGACCTCTCGCGTTGAGAGTGAGAATTTTCAGTGTGGGCTGGGAAATAGCGTGTCATAGTGAGTGCACCAGCTTTGGCCTGTATTTGGGTCCCTGTGATCCCTTTTCCCCCTGAGCCCCCAACGTCTGCCCGGCCTTCATTGCCCTTTGATCCTCTCTTCAACGTCTTTAACCTGCATACCAGTTCTCCACCCTCCCCTCCCTAACTCCAACTTAGAAACCCATTAACCTCAAATTGTCCAGGGCCCGCCTTTCGTGCGTGCGCGTCCTTGGAAGTCGGAATAGTTGGGAACGTGTGTTTCCTGTTCCCCATGTCTCTACACTCCCCGTGTCTCTACGCTCCCAGCAGATTTGTTCGCCGCCCACCCAGCCTTGCAAATGTCACTTATCTGTCCCTCAGTCGTTCACGGTGTCATCATAGGGGAATGTCTCTTTCGCCAATGTCTCCAGCACTGCCAGAATTTCTCGTGGCATGGTCTTGGGGTTCGGTCTCGTTGCTCGCTCTGTGCTACGCCTCCCGTAGACCTTATGCCATCTTTCTCGAGGAGTTTTGGTCTGTGGGCCCTCTGTCTCCTCCTGGATTGGATTCTCAATGCCCAGCACCTGGCAAGTGTCCTGCATGGATCTGAGCTGGAGGAGTATGCCCTGCCATATGAAAATCAGCCAGAAAGGGTGACCCAAAGAATACGGTATTCCTTGATTTCGAAGACGCAGAGTTGCCACTCGGAACTCTCTACACTTTTGAAGGGGTATAAGAGCCAGGTCATGGTGCAAAGCTATGGAGTGGTCCTGATATCTTAGTGGTTGCTTGTCCCTGGCAGCACGTAGCATACACTCATTTAGTTGAAAGTCTGAAATGTAAGCCAAAATATCCGGTGGGGCGCCCAGTATGCTCCTGAAGAGACCCTGCAGGTATTGTGTGATGTCTGGCCCTTCTTCTTTAGGTGGAACTCCCTTAACACGGATGTTGTTTTGCCGAGACCGATTCTCCAGGTCTTCTCTGTGTGTCTGGAGATCGATCTGTTGAGCCTTGAGCCGGACTATCTCTTGCTCTAGATGCTCCACCTCCTTTTCCTGGGCTTGCTCCTGATCCTCGATGGAGGCCATACGGTCCCCAACGGTATCGACGTCCCGCCTTATCAAAAGGCGGGACGTTGATGCCGTTTGGGAACGTGTGGCCTCCATCGGTTATCTCCTTCATCTCCCCGCTATTTCCCTTTTCAGCGTCTGCAAGTCGCCTTGTAATGCACCGAATAGAGACTCTAAAAAGGCGTTGGTAACTGGGGCTTCAGAGGTGTCCACATCTTGATTGATTTGTGTCGTTGGGGAGAGCCTCCCTTCTCCGCTGCTGTCATCGGGAGCTTGGTCAGCATCTTTTTTAGATTCTGATCCTTCTTGCTTCTCGCTGAGGACATGGCTGCTATATCTCTTACCACATCACCAGACCGGCATGCCTTGTCGTGGGGGTCCCAGCCCCAGTGGGTGGCAGTCACCGGGTTGTCCTCCCGCTGAGGTCCACTACGCTGTTGCTTGATGGTGAGGGCCCTAGGTGTCACTCCCTTTCAGTCTCGTCCGGGCCATGCTGTCTTCGACCGTCTGCTATTGCCCTGCTGGGCATCTGCTGCTTGTTCTCAATACTCTAAGCAATTTGCGCCCGAACCTGCTGTGAATCCCCCTGTAGGCCAGCAGCCCTATCTGAGCCTGGAGCACTAGATGTCTTCTAGTACCACTGCGGCTAATTCCTGCATTATGTGCTTGCAGGCCGTGGCCTCCGGTTTCCTCTGACTTGGCAGTCAGCTCCAGAGAGACTAATCCATGCCCAGGCCTCTCACCCATTGGCACCTTGTGATTTTTACAGAGTTACAGTTTATATCTCATTCCCCTTATTGGATTTTGTCATTTTAGTGTCATGTTGTTCAATACACTTTACTTTATTTTTCTATTTGTTTTTTTGTTTTTTTTGTTTTGCATTTTGACTTTTACTTTTTTGGTTTCTGCATACATATTTTTCATATTACCTTAAGTTAAGCCTGCCTGTTCGGTGATTAGGTACCAGGGGGTTGATCCTAGGTTAATTGAATGGCTTTGAAAGTTCACTCTGACAACGGTTGTGATTGTTCCACATCTACCGCAAATAATAATTCAGTTTCTTACAGAAACTATCTAACATTATCTGCAAAACAGGCAGTTGATAACCTACCAGGGTTGAAGCACCATGTGGACAGATTGAAATATGGGATGAGTATTGTGTGGCAATAGAATCTCTAAAAAACCTCAGTTTGCAGACGAACCAAGAATTACGCTTGAATGTCATAACTTTTTAAAACAAGGTAGTCAGGAAAGTGTGGCGAATATATGGCAGCATTTTGACAGCCCCAAGCAAATTTGAGAACAGAGTTGATGTATGTTGCAGAGACGAGTTTGTTCACCCAATGTGAATTGTGATATCCGCTTTGCTGATCTGCCTGAAGTTATGATGCTGCTGACAGTAGCGTGTCTGCTAAAAGCGATGGCGTGACTGGTGGAACTATAAAGCCAAATAAGAGAAAGTTATCTTCCGACACCGCAGTCTTCGTGACTGAGACCAGTAACACTGAAGACTCTGAGACTCACAGCAGTAATTTCTCCTTTCAGACGGTTATTGCTGCAGATGGAGCGAAGCCAAGAAGTAAGCACATTACTAAGGTACCAACAAAGTTTAATATTATCAATTTGTATTAACTTTTTCTCTTTTACAGCATTTGGAAATCCATTTTCTAATTGTGTTGCTTTTTGGTTAGTTTTTTTATTGTAGGCTATTATCTTCGTTTTAAAGGGAAGGATCTTGTAGTGTGTGACCTTAATGCTGCAGTTTGCATTTCATTACCATCATTTGCTTACCCAGGAGAATCTCCAGGGTGGAGGAGGTTTGCTGTTCCAGAGTTCTTTCTTCAGCTTCTGGGCAGTTGTCGCTCTGTGGCGATCTGTGGCGATCTGTGGTCCTGTTTCTCTGCTTTCCTTGTAGTAGCTCTTATCAGAGATTCATCCATCCGCCAACGATAATAAGATGCCAGGCATCACCCAGCACACAACACAGACTATGATGTGCTACGTCTATCTGCTCGGCGCAGTTAAAGCGCGGATAAAGTTCTCCGGACCCATCAGGCTGTGAATGTAACCTAAGGGCTTAAGATGAAATGAAGAGCTTACCTCCTTCCTGAGTGGCTCCAGACTGCTGTGTGCAGACCCGATAGCTGGCAGCACCCTGGAGTATGTATGTATAAATCAGATTATGTTGGAAGTAACCTGCAATATATTGTGGCAGGCAGCACCCTGCCATAGAGTAGGATTTCCTGGGTGTGAAGGGCGGCTGATTCCGATTGGTTGCTTGATAGTTTTCCAGAAACTCATGTTCTTGATTGTTCATGTAGTTAATGAAACATGCCTAGGCGTTTTATCGCTTCAGTTGACAGAAGCTGCAATAAAAGTTTCTTTGTCGTTGCAAAAAAATATGAACGGCCGACGAGCCTCTGTCTGTCAAAGAATGGAAGGGCTGGGGAACTGTCAGTCATCTCACTGCTAAGCAGAGCAGTGTCATGCTTCATCCTCCGTCAGGCCTCTGATTTTGACCAACATCGCTTAGAACACTGGGACTTTAGAGCCCATCCTTTTAATGAGAAAAACAAAACTACAAGTCCCATAAGCAATAGTGGTGGAGGGTGTCACACATGACCTGGCGCAACATCCGATTCAGCATATCCAGTTTCATTTTATAAGTATTTGACACAATATTGAAATTTATAACCTTTGTTTTTATGGTCATGAGTCACCAGAATACTAAAAAGTGTCTTATTTTGAAGGTCAATTAAGTAATGGTCACCAGCTTGGAAGCTCTGTTAATTCTTCAGTATTTATCATTGATCTCCACATGTGGATGGTTTGGGTCTGCCTCCTGCATCGTTCCCGATAACTCACACAGGTAAGGAGCTTGTAGCAGCAACATGATAACCCTGTACTCGTCTGTAGGAAGTGCGCTCCGAGGCAGGTATCCGATCATTTTTGTGAAACAAGCAAGCGCCAATATCTGCTATGTACATTTGTTAAAATAAAACAGTCAAATCACAGTATACTGTTCCGGAGGTTCAGTCCCAGAGTCATTAGCTGTAACTGAACGCAGACACCCTAGGTAGCATGTGCTTTTAAGACAAGTTGCGTTCACTCACCTAAAGGTGACATGCTTCATCATTGGGCTATACTCCTCACCAGGCCGGCGCTACAATGCCTGGCGGACACCACAAGAGGCCACTTCGTCGGAGATCTTTTAATAAGTACTCCGGATGAGCATAGTATGACAGAGGATGTTGTGTCATAAGATGTGACATTGTTGAAAGTCTGAATATAGTTCATGTGATCATCCTAGTCCATGTTGAGATTAAAAACAGTGGCAGAGAAATTGAGGAACTAATGGCCCCTATCACTGTGTGAAAGTGTCGATCACCTGTGGACCTGCTGGTAAGCTGGGGTCTATACATCAGGTCAGCCTTTTTCATGCCATGTATAGTCATGGAGCAATCTGTTGGCATTTCATCGGGACCAAATATGCGAAAATGGGTAAATGTGACCTAATCTTCTCCACAGCGTGAGGAGCTCTGTAACTCAAAACCCTGCACTGTGCATAGGTGATAAGGTGCCTATTAACATCTTACTGCCACAGGTGAGCGCTGTCTAACAGGGTGCACTAGATACAGTAACCCTCCTAAAATTCAGGACATACTGACTTATCCAATAGCGAGGACGCCCCATCAGAGGGCAACTGGTTTGAAAAGCACATGCTTCCTAGGGTGTTCAGTTAGAGATAATGTCTGTAGGACTGAACCTCCAGAACAGTATACTGTGAGTTGATTTATATGAAGTATGTGTATACCGGACTGTCATTTTCCTCGTCATCTCTTATGATATGTAAAATAAAACACAACACACTGGGAGGCCAACAAATCTATCATACATTTAATGCAAAAATAGCAAAAGGCCAAGCAAACTAACAAGTGACAATTGTCTTTGCAATGGACGAGACCATCCACCCTAAAGCAAGTTGGAGTATGTAATGCTACAATGTATTTTTATACACTTTTCTCCTAATACAAGTCAATGAAACATGAACACGTGATAGAAGCAGTTACTGACACAACACTAATGAGTAGGAGGCAGGATCTTCTCTTGAGAGGAATGTGAGGAGTCCGTGAGGTGCAGATAAAAGATACACAGAGAAGCTGCAGAATTCACTGTTTCTGGAAATAACACTTCTGTTTGTCAATATTCAATTTACTACAAGATGCAGGAAAGTGTGCAGATGGACATCACTAAATAAAATGGTTCTGTGCCCTAATTGAATCATGTAACTTTGCAGGCATATTAAGGCGAACAGTCACAACAAATTAATATAAGAATATTGTAATTTGGTAATGTAATATATCAATGCACGTTGTGGCATTCATGTGTAACCAATTATCGGTGTTAAAGAAACCAGTACCCACGCACCGTGCCGGCCATATATTGGACCTAATTTTCTCCAACGTGTTGGATTCTACTACCCTTCCTCCCTTACCCCTGGTATGGACGGACCATTTTTTAATTCCCTTCTCTATCTCCCTTCCTTCCTATTCCCAGAAAACAGGCAAACGTTCCTACATACGTAGAAATTTGGATAAACTATCTGCTGACACCCTATGTTCTGCTCTTGCTGCTACCCGCCCCACACTGACATCGGAGGTGAATTTCGATGCAGTGCTGCTAAACCGCTGGATAGGCAACACAGTGGAATCCATCGCCCCTGCCAAAACTGCAACCTCTCGCAGAGAATCCTCTACCGCCCCTTGGTTTTCTGCAGAATTGATGGAGAAAAAAAGTAATTGTAAAAAGTTGGAGCGCCTTTGGAGGGCAAACTATTGTGAAGCAGCAAAAAACTGCTACAAAAAAGCCCTACGAGGTTTACACCAATCTATAAAAAGAGCCAAAAAATTATTCTTTGCAACCTCCATTCAACAAGCTGAGCAATCTAGTAAAGAAGTCTTTAAGATTGTTCAATCCTTTTTTAAACCAAGAGCGATTGACACTGAGATAACCCCATCAGAGAGACTTTGCGAAGACATCTCGGATTTTTTTGATAAAAAAATTATCCAGGTCTATGAGACCTTTTCAAACCCCACGCCCACTGTAATGGCGGACTTTGACATAAAAGATTCGCCCCCTCCTCCCTTAGCCCAATTCCATCACATCTCCCGTGATGAGGCCATGAGTGAGCTAAATAAATGCAAATCTGGAGGTCCAGACGCCCTTGCCCACCAAAACTCTGGAAAATGATGTTGTCAGCTATTGTTGCACCTCTCCTTCATATCTGGAACACATCCATTGAAACTGGCACGTTCCCTGACTGCTGGAAACATGCCACCCTCCTCCCTCTAAAAAAAAAGCCCAATGGTGCCCCTGACGACTTGACCAATCTGCGCCCCATTTGCCTGCTAGCAGCCCCCGGAAAAATGCTCGAGAAACTGATTCAACGCCAACTGAACAGTTTTATAGAGAAAAACGGAATCCTTCATGAAACACAGTCGGGTTTCAGGACTGGCTTCAGCACCGAGACGGCCCTTATTGAGTTCGCTGAGTCAATCAGATGGTCTTTAGACGCAGGGGCATCAGCTATGCTGGTGCTCCTGGATCTATCGGCCGCATTTGATTCAGTGGACCATGGAAGATTGATGTTAAGGTTAAGAGACACAGGTCTGGAGGATAAAGCACTGAACTGGCTTCAATCCTACTTAACAGATCGCTCCCAGAAAGTTGCATTGGGCACTTTTTCCTCCAAACCAAAACGTCTCTGGTGTGGTGTCCCCCAGGGGTCTGCACTCAGCCCGTTACTTTTTAATATCTACTTGGCCCCACTCTTTACCTTGATCACCAAATGGGGGGTCAAGGCAATCTCATATGCCGATGATACTCAATTGGTTTTTCCCTTTGATGAAGTATCTGAGGTTGCTTTCAGCAAAATTAAGGGCTGCCTTCAAGACATAGCCAACTGGATGAACACTAACAAACTTAAGCTGAATGCATCCAAAACGGAAGTGTTATTCTTTGGAAAAAATACGCGTCCTTCTCCAGACCTATGGTGGACCCCCGAAATGGGACCAGCTCCAGTCCCTGGAACCAATGCGAAGAACTTGGGAGTAAAATGGGACGTAAACCTCTCTTTCTCCTCTCATGTTCAGCAGGTCTCCACAGGTTGCCTTCACAAACTCAGGAACCTTCGCAAATTTCTGTCTCTCCTACCTGCTGAGTGCCGCAAAACGGTAGTCCACGCAACAGTTACCTCTAGACTGGACTACTCGAACGGCCTCTACCTTGGTCTTCCCAAGTATCTGGTGCAGCGCCTGCAGATCGTGCAGAATGCGGCTGCGAGACTCATAAAATCGATTCCTTTTAAACATCATGTCTCTCCGCACCTGCGCGAACTGCACTGGCTCCCAGTAGCGAGCAGAATTAAATTTAAAGTTCTTACCCTGGCGTTTAGAGCATTAAAAGGCACCTGTCCTAATTATTTAAAACTCAGACTCACCCGCTACCATCAGGATAGACATTTACGTTCCAACTCCTTGCTTCAGCTAACTATACCTAGAGTTAGGAAGGCCAGACTTGGGGGCAGATCCTTTTCTGCCGGTACGGCGAAACTTTGGAACGCCCTCCCTCTGGCCATTCAATCCACCTCGACAGAAGCAAGTTTTAAGAAACTCCTGAAGACCTGGCTTTTCATGCAAGAAACCTAAGCATTCGACCTAGTTTCTGTCTCAAGCTGTAAGCTCTCTACTAGCGCCGGGACACCTCCTTGTGAGGTAGCTGTTTGCGCTTTACAAGCATCAGTATTATTATTATTATTATATCCAGTTATGCTTTCTCAATTCCTTCTTCCTAGAGGCCACCACTGCTGCTATCCAGCTGTATTCAGCAGTGCCATGTGTGACCTATAATCCTGCACTAATCAATACCAACGGTTGTCAATGCTTCTAGCCAACTCTGGTCACTGGTGCCACTGGCACCCCTCGCACCCCCACCACCCTTGGGCCTGTTATTCTTTTAGCTAGCTCCAGTCAGTAGTGGCCCCTTGGGCCTGTATGTAAGCCTACTAGCCAGCTCCAGTCAGTAGTGGCCCCTTGGGCCTGTATGTAAGCCTACTAGCCAGCTCCTGTTAGTACTGCCCCCTGGGACCTGTTATCATTCTAGCCAGCTTGAGTCATTAGTAGCACCTTGGGACTAGTGATCATACTAACCAGCTTCAGTCAGTATTGACTTCCTGAGACCTATTATCCTGCTAAGTAACTCCAGTCAGTAGTGACCCCTGTACCTTACTACCGACACCGAAAACGTTTCATTTTTTTAAAAATGCATCCCGTTTTCCTTTAAGAAAAACGGGCTGCATTTAAAAAAAAGAAAGGGAAAAAAAATCTGCTTCATTAAAAAGCAGTCCCAGACATGGTGGTCTGCTGAGCCCAGCAGGCCACCATCCCTGGTAGGGCTGGCATTCCCAATGGGCTCACAAATTGTGGGAGGCTCATTAATACTAATGAGCCTCGCAATTTGCGACCCCGACCTAGTGTTGGTAGACAGCGGCAACCATCGCTCGCTGCAGTGGTGGAACCCTCAAAACTTAGCAAAAGGGCGGCCTTTCATAGACCCGATTCCACAGTAACCGGTTGGGGTGCCCATGTTCAACATTACAAAGTCCAGGGGCTGCGTTCAGACAAACACAAACGTCTCCACATCAACTACCTGGAACTTCTAGCAGTGTTCATAGCACTCAGCTTTTCTCACCCAACTTGTAGGCAAGACTCTTAGTTTGCACGGACAACATGACAGCAATGTACTACCTACAGAAATAGGGAGGGACTCACTCTCTCCAGCTGTCGCACCTTGCACAAAGCATTTGGGATTGGGCGATTCGCCAGAAAATCTATCTCCTAGCAGTACACCTCCCAGGAGTAGACCATCAGATTGCAGACCTGCTCAACAGACACAGGTAGCAAATACACAAGTGGGAACTTCATCCCCAAGTTCTTCTTTCCTACGTTCAAAACAGGTTTTCCACAGATAGATCTGTTTGCCACAGTGCACAACGCAAAATGCCCAAACTCTGCATCCAGGTTCCCACACCCAGCATCCGAAGGCAATGCCCTATGGATGATTTGGTCAGGGATATTTGCTTACGCTTTTTCACCTCTCCTGCTAATTCCATTACTAGCTCGGAAGCTCAGACAAATGTCCCTCTCTGATCTTAATAGCCCCCACATGTTCTCGTCAACCGTGCTACTCTCATCCTTGGAACTCTCTGTGGTTCCACATCAAAAGCTACATCTCACACCTTGTCTCCTCACTCAGAGCCATTGAGAAATCAGACATCCAATTCCCAGAGAACTCAACCTAGCGATTTGGCTCCTAAAGTCATAGAGTTTGGTTATTTACAACTACCACCAGACTATATGAATATTTTCAAGGAAGCTAGAAAGCCTACTACAAATGGAAACTTTAGCATTGTCAGAGCCCATTCTCCATTTTTGAGTTGTGTCCTCAGAATCCTCGGCATCTTTCACCCTCAGGCTTGCTACCTTCTTTTTTTCAAATTTTTAATTTTTTACTTGGTAGAGCAGGTTCCTTGTCTTTGGACTTCACGTGCTCTTCTTTATGGTCTGAAAGGATCGAGAGGAACGTGTATCAGTATCTTGATATCTGTCAGGTTTTTTCAAATTATCTCTATTTCTAAGATTGTATCTTTTCTCAGAGCGCTCCCTTTGGGGAGATCTATCTACCCGTTCTGGAGATCTATTTCTCCTCTGGGGTGACCTTCCTCTGACTTTGAACTGTTTCTCCTTGGGGCTTGTATCTTTGTTACCTTCCCATTTCTTTTTAGGAGTATTTATATTAATTTTTATAAAGGGTTTCCCTGCATTATCAGGTAGTTGTGGTTTCAGTGGTTTACCACCTAGACTATCTCTACCTAATTCTTCATAGCATTTTTCCATTATTCTGGCAAGTTCAGAAGGCTGATCTTCGATAGGTGTTTCCCTTAATTTTTGGCGGATCGCCACAGATGCTGCTTCTCCCCGTACATTGGCTAATAGTATACCTGAGACCTGCTTAAAATCTTTCAGTAATTTCATACCTAGATTTAAAGCAGGTTCTGGACCGTATTAATTTTGAATCTGTCTTAGTACGTCTGTTATTACCGCAATAGACGGAACACCATGTGTTTTTGTATAGATTGAAGCAAAGACTGTACCCCAAGTGTCACAGTCCTCCACATGTGGTGCGATCCCCATTGGTAAACATATTGTCAGAATCCTGTGTTTATCATTAGGTGTACTATCTGGGAATACTGCCTCTATTTGAGTGATCTTTTGAGCCAACCAAAATGGAATCTGTTCTCGTTTGGCTGGTAATTTACCAATTACTGACTGTATAGTCTGTGGTGTTATTTTGTTTGTGTTCGCCTGATGAGGGGTGTATTGGGGAACTCTTACTGTCTGTTGGACTGTTAGAGTCCTCATGACATATTGGACTAATTGTCTGTGTATTTTAATCAGTTCTTTCAGCTGGGCCAAAAGTTCATCATGTCCCATTTTCTCCCTGTCAGGATGGGGTGTGTAACCGGCTAATATTGGCCACGTTGCTCCTGGTCTGCCAAGTGGACCGAGCCTACTGATGTGATTACTGTGTTGTAGGGCGCCATTAAACCACAGCTCGTGCTGTTGGTAGGTTAGTGGAATTTCTATTTCCTCATAGGGAGTATATTCCTCTGGAGTTTCACCTGGTTCATAGTAGTGGAACTCATTTGTTATAGTATCTGCTGCTGGGAATTTTATCCATGAATAGAATACTTCTGTCTGTCGATACTCATGTGCCTCTATTACAAACACACCTGTACCACCTGTAGCTGGTAATCCGTTGTTTATTAGTTTTAAAGTTAGATTTTCTCTTATATTTACCGGAATGAGCCTCGCATTTTTGTTAGTTAATAAGGGATGAAGTAAGTGAGAAGTACCTTAAGTTGAATCGTTTTGCTAAAAGTTTAAAACCAAGAATTCTCTTAGAGTCTAATCAGCTCCGTACCTTGTTTAGAATGCGGGAGGGCTTGTATCTCTCTCTCTCAGAACTCGATCTCCCGGCAACCCGCAAGGGCGGCAGGGGAACACTGGAGCTGGATTTCTCGGCTGGAGAAAAGACAGCGTCTTTCTCAGTGCCTCGGACGGGAGGGTCGGCTTCCTTCAGGATTTTCAGACAGCAGGGCGTCGGGCGAGAAGTCAGTCAATCTGCTCCAAACCACCGTGTGTCTGACTAGGCAAACCTGGGCATATTTATACTAAAAAGTTGGCTGGTTTGACGTCAAGGGTGGACATATTAACGTCACTAGAAGCATGAAGTGCGTAACTCACTCCAAGGGTCGGGTACAAATCAATACTGGAGGCACGGGTAATTTCCCCCGGGACTTCAGTGGCGGATTCTGTTTCAGAGCCTGTTGTACTTTTCTAGGGGCTTAGTGGCAGAGGAAACGCCATGTTAGGATTGCGTTGATCCATATTTGGGCATGAATCAGCAAATTAATACTAGGGTCCTAGATACTTCACAACACCTGCTTCCGAGGACGCCAAGTCACCCAGCTTTGGATCCAACTTGATAAGCAGGGAGCGCCGACGCTCCGTGGACAGGGCGCAGTTGGCATTACCCAAAAAGGCTATCGCCCTCTGCGCCCAGTTAGACAAAACATCAAGTGAGATGACTGATCCTGTTGCCTTCGCCTCCTCCGCCATGTCTAAAAAGAATTTCATTGGCCCAATGGCGTCCAGGAGCTTATCCTTGCACGAACGCCAGGAACGGTCTATCTCCTTACGCGGATCCTTAATGTATTTTGCAAGGAAAGTCGTCATTTTAGCGTCCAACTCTGGAGTCAGTGCCACCTTCCCCTCCTACGTGGGGCGTGGACACTCCGCCCTAAGACGCCCGAGCTTCCTTTTCCAGAGGCTTGCGGAGGCCCCCGCCACAAACTTGGCCACCTTGTCCCCAGGAGCCTAGGCCGCCGACCGTGGATGTATGATTTCATCTGGGTCCAGCATGCCAGAGACTTGGCCAGAAACGCTGTTTTCAGGCGTTCAAAGGCATCCTTGTCCACCCCCTGTGCCTCCCCTACGGAGCCTTCTCCACAAACCTTCTTGGGTGGTGGGGGATCCTCCCCCAGGGTGGGTAGGGGTGCAGGAGCCGGGGTGCCCCCGTAGGCCTGGGCCAATCTTGCGCATTCCGCCGCCAGCGAGGTCAAATCAATGCCAGAATACGGACCCCCAATGGGCGTCAATGCTGCAGAAAGGGTGACAAATACAGACCCCGCAGGGCGTAACGGTTTGGCGGCTTGGGGACAGGCTCCGGCAGACTCGTTACTCCCTCAGCGCGGCTCCTCTATGAAGACGCCGTGCTGTGGGAGCAACGAGACGCACGAGTGCCCCCTGGTGGCCCCGCAGAGCACCGCAACTGGACTGCCGCGAAAGGAGTAGGAAACACTCCCGCGGCCATACATCGAGGGAACCTGTGAAGGGAAGGTCAACCCCAAACATATAATGTATTCCGGAATCCCTTCATCGACGTTCCCTCCCCGCAATAAGAAAAGAACACAGTTAACACACAAATGCACAGAGAGCAAAAAAGGGTACTTAACTAGCTGCGCAGCAGCGAAGAAAGACGAAGTCTGCGTAAGGTGGTGGAGCTTTCTAGGAGTTGGAGACCGTGAGGAAGGACTACGTGGCAGGCTACCTCTTGGACTTATGGGATTTGATGTTCATGGACTGAGTTTTACTTTTTCTTATAAGAGCAAATGACGTTTTTTCTCTGTATGTTACAAGAAGAAATCTTTTTATTGCTTTTCTGGCTGCTGTGTTTATGATTTTGGATTAAAGCGGAGAAAGAAAAGCATAATCAGAGCCTCCGGTCCTGACATAGAATTAACTTGCAATGCAATCTAATCCTACAGATACATAAATTAATAGTTTACTGCATGTCCTGGTAGAGCCTAACCGCAAGTCTGTGTTTGTGTTATACCAGGGTCTTCATCTTTTCGATAGTGAGAGCTACTTCTGATCGAGGAGAATCATCCTGATCTACAGCCGATATTACGTGGCTTAGCTAAGGGTAGATAAATGCCAAGCAGCTTAATTGCGCCCCTAGAGCGCTCAGTCCTGCTGCACTGAGCACATAGCATTTGTAGCACTGGGTTAGGAAAGGTTTACCTGTAGGGCCCTTAAGCCTTTGTAGCACTGTTAGGTTTACCTGCGGGACCTCAAGCATTTATAGTACTGGTAGGAACGGTGTATCTGTGGGGTCCCCAGGGACGCGTTATGTTCATTTTATTAACGAATCCCATCTGAGAGGTGAGTGTTTCACTGAGGGTTGTTGCCTCTTTGTCATGCAATACATGGGGTGGCATTGTTCTCTCTGAGTGAGTGTGTAGACAGAAGACTTCTATTATCTGGTGAGTTGCCCTCCTGTTCATTGGCTCCTGTCCAGATCCTGCTTTAACAATTCAAGATTAATGTTCAGTAGTGGCAGTCACAGTGTAAGGGCTGTGAGCAAGACCTGCTGTAGAGTTTTCGCTGTCCTAGGAAAAATGTCTCAATGTAGGAAAGGGCCTGTTTTGGACATGGTTAGCCTTCACTTTTTACCCGGAAAATAATATAGTATTTACTGGAAGTGCACAGGGTCCCTGCCAACCAGGTCCCCTGAGCCGATCTCCTTCCCTAAAGTGCACCAGTCGTTTCCACGAGGTTCTCCCCCCATTAGCTCACTTATAAGCCCCTAGTAAAAGATACCTCTGGGACCAAGGGCCTTGCTGTTTAAGAGGGTCTCTAAAGGCTGCAGCACACATTATGCCTCCCTAAGGGACCCCTCACCAAGCACATACATACATACATACATACATACATACACACACACACATACATACATACATACATACATACATACTGCCACTGCAGCTGTGTGTCTTGGTGCAGGCAAAAATGAAGAGTCGACGTGGCACACATCCCTGTATGCGATGCCCATCGGGACTGTCTGAGATATAGGTGGGGGGAGACCAAAAGAAAGAGGCCAGAAAGCGACCCTAGGGAAATGGGGTAACCCGAAAAAGAAAGATTCTACTTCAGGGCCCCAAAAACCTGTTCAATGGAGTGGGCCCAGAGACTCTTGACAGCCAAAGGGTGGGTACCAGGGTAAGGACTGGGATCCTAAGATGGGCTTGGTGCCATGGCAGTAGGTCACTTGGGCACTTTCCTTGAGACTCTAGCTGTAAAAACAAGAACTATACCTCTGGTCCACCTGCAGTACCTGCAGCTGCCAATCTCCAGAAAGGATCTCAGGAGAGCAATGGCCGGGCCAATGAGCTCTCTTAGGCGACTCAAGTAGGGATGTGGCCTTAGCCACCTTAGCTGCCTGGCCCACTAACATGCACATGGGGTTAGGGTGGAGGTCTTGAGAGACACTGGTGCCAGCATCGCCATGGTGACTGAGCAGATAGTTTCCTTAGAACAGTATCTGCCTGGGAGGACCTTTCCAGTCATCAATGCTGAAAATGTGACAAAACCCATCCCGCAGGCGAGGGTGTCTGTTGATTTGGGAGGAGTTGCTGGCAACGAAGAGGTAGCAGTCTCTTCATCCATACTAGTTGATTGTTTTCTTGGCAATGATTTGGAACCCTTAGCCTGGGCTGAGGCAGAACTGAGGATCCATGCAGAAATGCTTGGAACCTCTCACTGGGTGTGTGTGGGAAAACCATAGCACAGAGCAGAGCCCGGGTGTAAAAGAGGTGCTGAAGTCTGGAATAATGGCCCAGTCCTCCAAGAGAAAAGGCAGGAAAACTGGAGAACCAGTTTCCAGTCAGACACCAGACCGTTCTCCTCAGGAGGAAGAAGGTTCAGCCTCAGAGACAACTGAGCCTCAGGAGCTGACGTTTTACCAGGATGAGCTTTTGGCCCTGGGGCGACCCTCTAGGGAAGATCTGTGCCAGGGACAGAAAACCTGTCCCAGTCTTGAAAACCTGTGACGGCAAGCTGCAGCACAGGAAGGAGGTGATGGCAGTGGTGTCCACAGGACATATTGGGAGGAGGAAATCCTTTCCACTGAGGGCAAAGACCCCAAACCTGGTGCCACTATGAGAGTGGTAGAGCCTCGGGCGTTTGGGGGAGTTCCTGCGCCTCCATTTGTGCATTATCAGCAGCCACATATACGACTTATTCTGTCCAGACTATTTAAGATTATCAAAGAACGGACTGTTCTTCTCTGCTTTCCATGATAGAACTTCGGGTCAGAGTTGTATATGACGTATTGTTTGGCGTCTGTGCAGCCACATCTTCTTTAAGATCAGTGAAAGCAGCCACGAAGCATATCTGGATGAGAGTCTTGAAGGTAAGTAACTCTCAGAAGCTCCTGTTAAGCTATCTTCCCTTCAGTGGGGCAAACTTGTTTGTATCTTTCCTAGAGGACCTGGTTGTGGCATCCCCGTAGCTGGACACCTTGACCAGACCAGAACTAAAGGCCAGGGATGCACCTGAAGGTGAAGGAGATTTGTAACTCCTGTCCCATCTGTCAAGCCAGTGGCACGACAGGTGGGAACCCAAAGGCCCTCTTAATCCCGCTTCCAGTTGTAGGCGTTCTCTTTGAAAAGGCAATGGTTGACATTGTTGGTCCCCTTGACCCCCTACAGCATCAGGGAACAGTTCCGTTGGTAGTAGATCATGCCTCCAGGTATTCCGAGGCTATTCCCCTCTGGACTACCACTGCCTCTGCAGTGGCTAGGGCCCTCATTAGCATCTTTACCAGGGTGGGCTTCCCTAAGGAGGTGGTGTCATACAGAGGTACCAACTTCATGACTGGCTACTTGAAACACATGTCGAAGGAGTGTGGCGTGAGTTACCGGTTCACTACCCTCTACCACCCACAATGTAATGGCTTTGTTTTTTTTTTTTAGAACTGTGTTTTAATTTTAACAACATGCAACCTGGCAGTCAGAGTATACAGAGACATATAATACCAATATATTCTACGTAAGTAGGTTAATCAAGAAGCAGTCAATAATTACACATGCATTAATCTGCTTTCCGATTCTCCAGGTGATCAATAAGTGTCCCATTCCCCTAATTGGGAATGTACCTTATAATTATCATGTGGAGACACCTCCTTGCTCCTCCCCATTGTCGTAGTGTTTTGCCTCGTCAGTTTCAGAGCCAGAGTCTGTGTCTGTTGTCACTCAGGAAGCAGGAGCTAGGAATTATCTGTATGAGCACGGCAAGTGTTTAGTGTATCCTCAAATATGTCATCCTTTCTACTAAGGCGCATATGTGTCTCCTCAGCTGGGGCCCAGTCGAGCGCATCTCTATGCCAGAGCGCAATCGTTGGGGCATGCTGGGACAGCCATGTGATTGCATTTTTACGTCATGCCAGTACCATAGGCGACTGACCAAATTTATAGGTTATCTTGCGCCCTTCTGGCATCTAATGAGGCTTAATAATAAGCATTTCGGTGTCGGATCAATACTTAGTTGTGTGGCATGCACCATTTCTTCGACAGCTTGTTGCCAGAAGGAGTGTATTGCATCGCAGGGCCATCGTTAATGTAAGAAATCAGCCCCCACAGTGTTGCAGCGCAGGCATATATCTGGGCAAGACACGACCATTCGATAAAGGTCTTGTGGCGTTAAGTAGGTTCTTCACAGAAATTTATAATGTATCATTCGAAAATGGGCATTACTAGAAACCATGTTTGTTAGTTCACAGGACCGCTGCCAGTCTTGATCTTCCTTTTGGAATGTCAAAGTCTAAATTCCAGGCCTCTTGAGTCCGTGTGTAGTGTGAAGTGTCTACTGTACAGTTTAAAATGCAGCCCTTTGGGGGTGCGAGGGGTCGTGGCTCCTCCTCTCCCTTTCGGGGATGTTACAACCAATATCAGCAGTACCGTCCCTATCCGGGCCAACCGCGTTACTCCTCCTCCCTGCAACAGCAGTCGTTTCGACAGCTGCAGGCTGCCTCTTACAAGCAGTACAGAGGGAAATCCTCCTGCTGAGGTAGAGATTCCTCAAAAAAGCGCTGCCAACTGCCAACTGCCAACTGTCAACCGCTCTTCCCATCAATCCGACCAAAGTTGGAGGGCGGATCTCCCATTTCTTCTCCAATTGGTCTGTAATAACTACAGATCGATGGGTTTTGGACATAGTGTCCAGAGACTACAATCTGGAATTTGTGAAATTCCATCAAAAATCTCCCCCCAGAGGTCCTCCTCCTGCCCGTCTGATGGAACTCATATGCCAAATCCATCTCATGTTAAGGAAAGGAACGATCAAAGTGTACCGAATCTTCAAGGGGATGCAGGCTTCTATTCAAGATTCTTCCAAATCAAGGAACAATCGGGGGAGTGGCGCCCCATTCTAGACCTTCGTTCCCTCAAAAAGTTCCTCAAGAAGCAAACTTTCCGGATGTTGTCTCTCCTAGAAGTGCTTCAATTAATGCGTCAAGGGGATTACAAGCCAACACTGGACCTTCAAGATGCCTATTTTCATGTCCCTATCCTACCCAGACACAGAAACTTCCTGCGCTTTAGAGTAGCTGGCAGAGATTTCCAATTCCAAGTCCTTCCATCTGGCCTTCGCTCTGCACCTGAATGTTCACTAAAGTCTTGGCACCGGTGGCAGCATATCTTGGTCAAGCTGATGTCCAAATATTTCGCTACCTCGACGACTGCCTTATAAAGGCCTAGTCGTTCGCAGTCGCAAGCAGACACACTCAGTCATGCCTGTCTCTGTGTCTTTCCATCACTCTGGAGAAGTCTCAGTTCACCCCCTCTCAAGTGAGGACCTTCTTGGGGGCCATCATAGACACACAGCAAACAAGGGCTTTTGTCTCCAATGAAAGACAACAGCAGATTTCCAAACTGGCAACTCTCCTGTGCACATAAAAGTATGTTTTTGTTCGACAGTTCAAATCGCTTCTGGGGATGCTGTCTTCCGGTATTCCCCTAATTCTTAACTGTCGCCTCAAAATAGAACTCCGACTGGAGAACTCGACAACCAATTGCAACAAGTCTCAGGGTCCTTCGACAATGTCATCAACATCACGTCTCAGATATGAAGAGCATTGCTATGGTGGACTTGCATACCAAACATCTCTGCAGTTCGTTTGTAGTGGACACTTCAAGTTTCATCCTCACGACAGATGCCTCCCTCGAATGGTGGGAAAGTCATCTTCAAGCCCTCACAGTCAAGGGGAAATGGGACAACCACCTATGAACTTGGCACATAAACCTTTTGGAGTTACTAGCAATATTTCCGGCTCTGAAGTCCTTTTGCACCCTCATTCAAGGAGCTTCAGTGTTGATCCGAATGGACAACACAACAACCTGACCCCAGGCCACCCCCCATGCCGCACGGCTCCTCCGCTGTGACCGCGTCTTTGACCCTGGCGCCGCAGGTTCGCCCCTGACCTCGGTGTCCCCCTGCTGCTACCTTCTCCTTTCTGCTGCTGCCCTCACTTGTGAATTGTGCTTTTTTTTCAGGACTTCTGCATTTTTCTGTATTTTTCGTAGTTGCTGTTGTATCCCTGCACTCTGTGTGTGCCCCCCCGCTCCCCGCTTCCCGCCGCAGCTCCCCCGCGGCCCGCCCCTTTTCTTTTATACCCCCTGCTCATTGGCCGCCCCGCTCCCGCCTCCCAGCTGCTCCTCCCTCCCACTTCGTCTCATATGGAGGCCGCAAGGCGGCCGCGCGCAGAAGGCATGCCAAAGGCAAGCCCGTCTGCGCCTGGACCACGCCCACCGCCAGGACCCCTGGCCCTCAATGATGCCTGCCCACCCGCCGGACTTACGACGCCGCCACCATCCACACACTCAACGCCGGCCGGAACCCCGCCTGCTACCGAGCCATCCCGAAACGCACCCACGGACCCTTCACCTGCCAAGCCTGCAAATTCACCTGCCTCCAAACTTGAACAGCACCGGCCAAGTCAGCTACCAGCAACAATCACCTCAAGTGCATCCTGCTCAACACCCGCTCCGTCCACAGGCACACAGTCGAACTCTGGAACTCTGGAACCTCCTGGACACATCACCAGACGTTGCCTTCCTCACAGAAACCTGGATGAACGCCTTCTCAGCCCCCGACATCGCCATAGCCATCCCGGATGGCTACAAAATCACCCGGAGGGACCGCGTCAACCAAACCAGAGGAGGCATCGCCATCGTCCACAGAAACACCATCCAAATCACGACCAACTCCGACGACACCCTCACTGCCGCCGAGCACCTTCACTTCCAGATACACACCGACCCCAAGACCACCCTCAGGGGCACTCTAATCTACAGACCCCCGGGACCACGCACACAATTCAGCGAAGCCATCGCAGACTTCGTCAGCCCGCACGCCCTAACCTCCTCAGACTACATCCTCCTAGGGAACCTCAACTTCCACCTGGAGAACAACAATGATAGCAACACCGCCGCCCTGCTGGACAACCTCACCAACCTCGGACTCAAGCAACTGGTGAACACCCCCACCCACTACGCCGGCCACACGCTTGACCCCATCTTCTCCTCCAGCAAGCACATCTCCTTCAGCCATTCCACCGGACTACTCTGGACAGATCACAGCTGCGTCCACTTCAACTTCAGGAGAACCACGACCCACCACCACCCGCAATAGGTTCCTCGCAGAAGCTGGCGTAAGATCACCACTGACCAGCTCACCACCTCCCTCAGCCAGAACTCTCCCACCAACACGACGGACCCCAACGAAGCAGGCCGCAACCTCGCACAGTGGCTTACCAACTGCGCCGATGAACTCGCACTATTGAAGAACCCACCCAGCAGACCCGGCAGCAAGAAAGCCTTGTGGTTTACCAACGACCTTAAAAACTCCAAGAAAACCTTCCGCACCCTCGAGATAGCCTGGCGCCACAACCAGACAACAGAAAACATGACAGCCCTCAAGTACGCCACCCGCAAACACCACTAGCTGATCCGCACCACCAAAAGGACAACATTCAAAGAACGACTGGACAACAACACCCACAACAGCAAGGAACTCTTCAGCATCGTTAAAGAGCTATCCAACCCCAGCACCTGCAACAACAACATTAAACCATCGCAAGACCTCTGCGACTCACTCGCCTCGTTCTTTCACCGCAAGATCGCCGACATACAAAACAGCTTCGGCGCACAGACCAGGCACCCTACCACCGAACCATCGCCCCCCGCCACCACCACCCTATGCACCTGGACCTCGGTTAGCACCGAAGATACCACCCGAACGATTAACACCATCCACTCCGGCTCCCCAACCGACCCCTGGCCACACCACATCTTCAAGAAAGCCGACTCCATCTTCGCACCCCAACTCCGGGACATCATCAACAGCTCCTTCGCATCCGCCACCTTCCCGGAGAGCTGGAAACATGCCGAGCTCAGCGCCCTCCTGAAGAAACCCACCGCGGACCCCACGGACCTCAAGAACTTTCGCCCCATCTCGCTCCTCCCGTTTCCGGCCAAAGTCATCGAGAAGATCGTCAACAAACAACTCTCCGCCTTCCTCGAGACAAACGGATCCCTCGACCTCTCGCAGTCCGGTTTCCGAGCAAACCACAGCACCGAGACCGCCCTAATCGCAGCTACCGACGACATCAGGTCCTTGCTCGACAATAGGGAAACAGCTGCCCTCATCCTCCTGGACCTCTCAGCAGCCTTCGACACTGTGTGCCACCGCACCCTAATACAGCGCCTCAGCAACACCGGAATCCAAGGAAAGGCCTTGGAGTGGATCATCTCGTTCCTCGCCGGAAGAACCCAGAGAGTCCGCCTCCCCCCGTTCCGATCCGCGTCCACCGAAGTCATCTGCGGCGTACCGCAAGGATCCTCGCTCAGCCCCACCCTCTTCAACGTCTACATGAGCCCCCTCGCAGCCATCGCACATCAACACAACCTAAACATCATCTACGCTGACGACACCCAGCTGATCCTCTCCCTCACCAACGACCCCGCCACCGCCAAAGCCAGCCTCCAGGAAGGAATGAAAGACGTCACGGAATGGATGGAGCTCAGCCGTCTGAAACTGAACTCAGACAAGACGGAAGTCTTCATCCTGGGACCATCCCCCTCTGCCTGGGACGATTCCTGGTGGCCCCCTGCCCTGGGCACCGCCCCCAAGCCAAAGGACCATGCACGCAATCTGGGCTTCTTCTTGGACTCCTCCCTCAAGATGACCAAGCAAGTCAACGCCGTCTCGTCATCCTGTTGCAACACCCTGCGCATGCTTCGAAAAATCTTCCGGTGTATCCCCACCGAAACCAGGAGGACGGTCACCCAGGCCCTCGTCACCAGCCGACTGGACTACGGGAACACCCTCTACGCTGGAACCACAGCCAAACTCCAGAAAAGACTCCAGCGCATACAGAACGCCTCTGCACGACTCATCCTGGACATCCCCCGTCACAGCCACATCTCTCCCCATCTGAAAGACCTGCACTGGCTCCCCGTCAACAAGAGGATCACATTTAGACTCCTCACCCACGCACACAAGGCTCTTGTTGGAAGGGGGAGTCTCTGGTTGGCGCAGTGCAACACTGGCGACAAGCAGCGACCCTCTCTTCCTCGTCAGGGCTAAGGGTTACCTTCAAGAACAACCTCTGCTTACCCTCTAGGTAGTGTGGCGCAAGCAGTCTAGGCTAATCTCTGGGGCACATAGGGTTAAACATTTGCAATATCATACCATCACCACCAACCCACCACACAATGACACCAAACTGTATTTTGTAAAAATATATTCTCTTTATATATCGTTAAAAGCAGGCTTGTAAATACAGTCTTGGATTACTTTGAAAATGCAGGTTCCAGTTATTCTTGGTAAAAAGTCACAGTTCTTAAGCAAATGCACTCTTTTGGGCCTTCTGCCCAGGTTTGGAAAGGTTCCGTGCTTTACAGCGCCTCAATGCGCTTTCCGCTGCCTCCGCTCGCTTCCTCGGAGAAAATCGGGCCCGGCCTGCCAAAGCTCACGCTTCCCGCGTGAGCCGCGAAAGGCACGACCGGGTCCGCTCTGGAAATGAGTCACCCTTCGGGGCTCGACTCGAGGAGAGGGGGCCGCGGGCCACAGGGAGCGTCAGGCGGGGCCTCGGGGGCCAGGAGCAGTGCGAGCCTCTGTCTCAGGGGCGGCTCGCGCTGTGAGGCAGACAGCAGCTGCGAGGCTCCCGGGGCGCCTGAGGTCACACAGCGCGGTGCGAGCTCAGCTGGCAGGACGCTCGCACCGCGAGGGGCAAAGACACAGTACCTTAAGATTCTTGTGGAGCGGACGGCTGGAAGGGGGGGCCTGTCCCACGTCGCGTTGCTTCTCTGGGGTCGATGCGCGCTGCGGCTCTCAGCCGGGCAGGTCACGGGTCACCCGGGGCGGCGGTGCTTGGTGGCGGCAGGGTCCTTCCTTTGGAGTTCGCTCCGACCCTGAAGGCGGCGGCTGTGTGGTGGCGGCAAGTGGCAGTACGGTCCCCAAGTGCTAGACGTACCCAGCCAAAGTGCCGGTTGCAGCTGTGCACTCACAGCTGAGCTGTCGGGCAGGATGCCGACCAGAGGGGGGTTATCACAGGGCGGCAGTCCGTCTTTGCAGAGGGGTTGACGGCGCGAGGCGCAGTCAACTCGGGCGCTTGGACCGGACGGGTCCTCCTTCACGTTGCTCTCGGGGCTCCCAGGCAGAGGCAGTCACGGTGCTCGGGCCAGCGGCGGCTGGGCCTCACGTTGCTCTTGCTGTCGCTTTGGGCCCCTGTCACGGTGCTTGGGGGGATATCGATGCCCTGGATCACGGGGAGCGTGGCAGGGATGCACAATGCTCCCAGACTCCTCAGTCAGCGCTGCAGCGATAAGCAGCACACACAGTAGCTTTCTTCAGGGGGATAGCGCCCACTGTTCCTGGGGCGCTGGTCAGGGGGCAAGTTCACAGGCAAGCCCTTGGAGATCTTTCAGCAGAGTTTGGCACAAAGTTCAATAAAGCAAAAGTCTCTTGTAGTCTTTTCTTTCCTCTCCTTCTGCAGCAAGGCACCAGACACAGGCCAGAGACAGCACTCCTCCTTGTAGTCTTCTTCCAGGTCCTTCTCTTCGGGCAGAGTTTCTTCTGTAGCACAAACAGGATCTAATTTACAAGGAGCAGGGCTCCTACTTTTATACCCAGATTCTTTTGTTCTAGCAGGCCAGGGGGGCCTCTGCATAACTGCTCCAGTCTCTGAGCACTTGTTGTGGGTACTTCTGGCTTCTGCATGCAGTGTGAGGGCAGGCACATCAGCCGCTCCCCAGGGGGGCGGAGCCGGCATTGTGAGGACAGGGGCAGCCTGAGCACTTTGTTGACAAGCTTCGGTCCTTCCTGGGCCAGGTGCAGGCTGAGTCATCAGTCGCTCCCCAGGAGGGCGGAGCCAGCATTGTGGAGGCAGAGCACAGCCTGATGCATCATTCAGGGGAAACTCCCACCACCCACTAAGGTGTCATCCTGCTATTCACTACCTGTCAACTCCCAGCCCTGTCACTCACACACACCAGACAGTCAGATCCACATCCAAGCAGAGGCGGGCTGAAATGGTTAGGCCAGCAAATGCTAACTTTCTAAAAGTAGCATTTGCAAACCCAGGATATTAAAATAAACTTTACTAAAAGAAGTATTTTATTATTCTGAGTTCAGGCATACTAAACATTAATTTCTACCATGTTCCCTGAGCCTGCTGGGATTATAGAGTGTAATAATTCCAGCAGCCCATCTGGCCTAGAGGGGAACTGGTAGCCTTACAATAGTGAAAAACGAATTTGGCAGTAATTCACTATTAGAACATGCCACACACACCAGAGCATGTCCTACCTTACACTTACAATGCACCCTGCCCTCAGGCCTACCATAGGGGTGACTAATATGAAGTTAAGGGAAGGTTTAGGGGCTGGCAAGTGTGTGCACTTGCCCAGCCAGCATGACAGTACCAGACTGCACGCAGGTTCTGCAGTGGCAGACCCTAGACACATTTTAAGGCTGCTTCTGTGGGTGGCGCAACCAGCGCTGCAGGCCCACTAGCAGTATTGGCATTCACAAGCCCTGGCACTCCTGGTGCACTTTACTGGGGACTAACAGTAAATCCAATGAACCAATCATGGACATCAATCATATGTACACTTTACAGTAGGGAGAGCATATGCACTTTGGCACTGGTCAGCAGTGGCAAAGTGCCCAGAGTCATTAAACCAACAAAAACAGGTCAGAGAGAGTATTGGAGGAAGGCAAAAAGTTTAGGGATGACCCTGCCAAGAGGCCCAGGTCCAACACAACCCCCTTCCAGCCAAAACGCAGGGTAGACCAATCACCACTGTGATGGGCTTCACTGGTTAGGGCGATAGAACATGGACCTGGCCCGCAACAGCAGGGGCACACTCCAGTTCTATGCCAATCTGAACCTATTTCAAATCCTCTGTCCATACTCTCAGGGTCCACCCAGCTAATCCATGGGGCACCCTTCTCTTCCTCTGTGGACACCACCTGTGCAGCCTCTAACCTTAACTTGCTCACAGGTGTGTCCCAACAGACAGACATCAAATCACAGTGGCCACTGACAGTAGTCAGGGCTGAGACCCAGGCCTCATGCCTCTCAGGGCTCTCAAACCTCTGTGGCCTCAGAGAGCGGGGGGCGGTAGCCCCAGGTGCTTGGCACCCTTTGTCCACTCTCCCTCCTGTCAGGTCAGGTATGACATCCTGGCACTGACCCACCAGCCCCAGGCCTGTACCTGGCGGCTGGACCAAAGACTGGGGTGGGCTCTCCCACACCCGGTCCTCCACCTCGGGGCTCTGTACCCTCCTACCTGGAGTGTTACCCCCTTCCAGAATTGTCAGGGCACCTGTGGCAGGTGACCTGCACAATTCGCCCACCAGTTCAGGGGTGCTATCCTGCAACTGGGGCACCAGGTCAGGGGGGACACCCTGCACCTGGCCCTTAAACCTAGGGTCTAAACCCTCAAACTGTACCGGGGTCAGAGGCAAGGACTCCCTCCCTCTGCACCCCCTTCCAGAGTACTGCCCACTCCCAACTGGAGTGGTACCCCTAGAAGAGACATGGGTCAGGACACTGATTACAGTGGTCCCACCCTCCAGGTCAGACAACACCTGAACCTGGCTCTCCAACTCAGGGACCCAACCCTGCAGTTGAACACTTGCCTGGCGCACCAGGACTTTCCGGGGGGCACGCCTGCCCCCCCTGAGGGTGGCACATAGCTCATGTGCCGTGCGACAGTCTGCCTGGCGCAGATCTCCCAACCCCTGTCCCTCTGACAGTGTGGGAAGATCCCCCAGGACAGAAGTGGTGTCCCCCTGGTCATTCACTGGGGACGCAGCCCTGCTGGCTGGCCCCTGACCCACTGGTTCTTCCACTGGGGACTCTTTCCCCCTCTCGCCCCTCTTTCTGGACTTCTGTACCCTCCCAACTGGAGCGGTACTGCCAGACACCAGAACTACTGGAGCCCTGTTTACAGAGCCTCCACGTTCTCTAGCCACTGGGGGATCCCCCTCAGCGGGTGACTCATCCGGACAGCCTAGGCTCCCCACCTGGTGTTCCCTCAGAGAACCATCCAGGCTCTGAGACTGAGGTTGGGCACTACCGGGACAAAACCTATTCTCACTCCTTCCCCTTAAGGACAGGACGTGAGGCCCTACACCCCTCTCACTACTACAGGACCTAGCTGGGCTACTCTGCGCCACTTCCACCACTCTGGGCTGGAAGATACCTGAGCCACTCCCCACAGGATCACACCCCAATGCCTCTCCAGAACCTCTGGAATCCACCACAAGGTCTGCCTCCAACGTGAGCTCCCTGGGGTCAGAGAACTCACTCTCAAACAGGTGTTGGCATAGCTCTGGAAAACTGGGACTTAAAGTATGCTCTTCCACAATTGGATTACACAGCCCCCTAGCAGGGTTAACCAAACCATCCTTCACCTCTCCATCCAGTGCCTCACACACATACTCCACACCATTCTTCTGAGACTGGCCAGACAGTAGCGAACTGTCTCTGTCACACAACCCACACTCTTCTGGGCGGTCCTTACACTCACCCACCAGGACCTCAACCATGGGGGAATCCCTCCCACCACTAGGACCATGAACTCCTACGCCAGCAACCCTATTCCCTTCAGGGACGCTGCGCACTACTGGAGCTACCTCATGCCCTTGAACCTCCTGGTGTATGTTAACCCCCTCCAAGTCAGGTGCCATACCTCTAGGTGCGCGCGCTATGCTGTCAGCACTAGATACCTTAATGTTGCTGCCACCATCTGAGCTGGACTCCACCTCCAACTCAGCAAAGCTCAATCTCTGAGCTACACACATTTCTTGTTGCTGGGCTGACGCCCTCCTGGCCTCACGCCCCTCGAGCTCCAAGTCAAGTTTCCTCATTCTTAAGTCATGCGCAAGCTCCATTTTCATTTCTTCCAGGGCTAACTTCCTAGATTCTAACTCCAGTTGGCAATTCAATTTCAGCTCCGCCAACTTCATTTCATGTATTCTGGCCGCCTTCCTGTCCGTCAACTCCTCTGGCGACAGGGCTCTACCAAAATCCATGATGCTTCCTGCTGATCCAGGCATGACTTCACAACAAATGGGGATTCTCTCAGTAAAACATAAAAAAAAAGTCTGTGGCTTAGTTACTGGACTGTCATCACTGTGCAATGGTCAATAGTAAATGTATGAACACTGCAAATGTAAATTCGCGATCCTCACCGCTGCATCCAATGTTGGAAGGGGGAGTCTCTGGTTGGCGCAGTGCAACACTGGCGACAAGCAGCGACCCTCTCTTCCTCGTCAGGGCTAAGGGTTACCTTCAAGAACAACCTCTGCTTACCCTCTAGGTAGTGTGGCGCAAGCAGTCTAGGCTAATCTCTGGGGCACATAGGGTTAAACATTTGCAATATCATACCATCACCACCAACCCACCACACAATGACACCAAACTGTATTTTGTAAAAATATATTCTCTTTATATATCGTTAAAAGCAGGCTTGTAAATACAGTCTTGGATTACTTTGAAAATGCAGGTTCCAGTTATTCTTGGTAAAAAGTCACAGTTCTTAAGCAAATGCACTCTTTTGGGCCTTCTGCCCAGGTTTGGAAAGGTTCCGTGCTTTACAGCGCCTCAATGCGCTTTCCGCTGTCTCCGCTCGCTTCCTCGGAGAAAATCGGGCCCGGCCTGCCAAAGCTCACGCTTCCCGCGTGAGCCGCGAAAGGCACGACCGGGTCCGCTCTGGAAATGAGTCACCCTTCGGGGCTCGACTCGAGGAGAGGGGGCCGCGGGCCACAGGGAGCGTCAGGCGGGGCCTCGGGGGCCAGGAGCAGTGCGAGCCTCTGTCTCAGGGGCGGCTCGCGCTGTGAGGCAGACAGCAGCTGCGAGGCTCCCGGGGCGCCCGAGGTCACACAGCGCGGTGCGAGCTCAGCTGGCAGGACGCTCGCACCGCGAGGGGCAAAGACACAGTACCTTAAGATTCTTGTGGAGCGGACGGCTGGAAGGGGGGGCCTGTCCCACGTCGCGTTGCTTCTCTGGGGTCGATGCGCGCTGCGGCTCTCAGCCGGGCAGGTCACGGGTCACCCGGGGCGGCAGTGCTTGGTGGCGGCAGGGTCCTTCCTTTGGAGTTTGCTCCGACCCTGAAGGCGGAGGCTGTGTGGTGGCGGCAAGTGGCAGTACGGTCCCCAAGTGCGGGACGTACCCAGCCAAAGTGCCGGTTGCAGCTGTGCGCTCACAGCTGAGCTGTCGGGCAGGATGCCGACCAGAGGGGGGTTATCACAGGGCGGCAGTCCGTCTTTGCAGAGGGGTTGACGGCGCGAGGCGCAGTCAACTCGGGCGCTTGGACCGGACGCGTCCTCCTTCACGTTGCTCTCGGGGCTCCCAGGCAGAGGCAGTCACGGTGCTCGGGCCAGCGGCGGCTGGGCCTCACGTTGCTCTTGCTGTCGCTTTGGGCCCCTGTCACGGTGCTTGGGGGGATATCGATGCCCTGGATCACGGGGAGCGTGGCAGGGATGCACAACGCTCCCAGACTCCTCAGTCAGCGCTGCAGCGATAAGCAGCACACACAATAGCTTTCTTCAGGGGGATAGCGCCCACTGTTCCTGGGGCGCTGGTCAGGGGGCAAGTTCACAGGCAAGCCCTTGGAGATCTTTCAGCAGAGTTTGGCACAAAGTTCAATAAAGCAAAAGTCTCTTGTAGTCTTTTCTTTCCTCTCCTTCTGAAGCAAGGCACCAGACACAGGCCAGAGACAGCACTCCTCCTTGAAGTCTTCTTCCAGGTCCTTCTCTTCGGGCAGAGTTTCTTCTGTAGCACAAACAGGATCTAATTTACAAGGAGCAGGGCTCCTACTTTTATACCCAGATTCTTTTGTTCTAGCAGGCCAGGGGGGCCTCTGCATAACTGCTCCAGTCTCTGAGCACTTGTTGTGGGTACTTCTGGCTTCTGCATGCAGTGTGAGGGCAGGCACATCAGCCGCTCCCCAGGGGGGCGGAGCCGGCATTGTGAGGACAGGGGCAGCCTGAGCACTTTGTTGACAAGCTTCGGTCCTTCCTGGGCCAGGTGCAGGCTGAGTCATCAGTCGCTCCCCAGGAGGGCGGAGCCAGCATTGTGGAGGCAGAGCACAGCCTGATGCATCATTCAGGGGAAACTCCCACCACCCACTAAGGTGTCATCCTGCTATTCACTACCTGTCAACTCCCAGCCCTGTCACTCACACACACCAGACAGTCAGATCCACATCCAAGCAGAGGCGGGCTGAAATGGTTAGGCCAGCAAATGCTAACTTTCTAAAAGTAGCATTTGCAAACCCAGGATATTAAAATAAACTTTACTAAAAGAAGTATTTTATTATTCTGAGTTCAGGCATACTAAACATTAATTTCTACCATGTTCCCTGAGCCTGCTGGGATTATAGAGTGTAATAATTCCAGCAGCCCATCTGGCCTAGAGGGAACTGGTAGCCTTACAATAGTGAAAAACGAATTTGGCAGTAATTCACTATTAGAACATGCCACACACATCAGGGCATGGTCTACCTTATACTTACAATGCACCCTGCCCTCAGGCCTACCATAGGGGTGACTAATATGAAGTTAAGGGAAGGTTTAGGGGCTGGCAAGTGTGTGCATTTGCCCAGCCAGCATGACAGTACCAGACTGCACGCAGGTTCTGCAGTGGCAGACCCTAGACACATTTTAAGGCTGCTTCTGTGGGTGGCGCAACCAGCGCAGCAGGCCCACTAGCAGTATTGGCATTCACAAGCCCTGGCAACTAGTGCCTGGCTTGTGTTATTGCATTGTTTGCATAAGATTCTTCTGGTGCCTGGCCTATGTTATTGCATTGTTTCCCTCAGATTCTCCATGCGCCTGGCCTGTGTTATTGCATTGTTTGCATAAGATTCTTCTGGTGCCTGGCCTGTGTTATTGCATTGTTTCCCTCAGATTCTCCTAGCGCCTGGCCTTTGTTATTGCATTGTTTGTGTCAGATTCTCCTCGTGCTTGGCCTGCGTTATTGCATTGTTTGCATCAGATTCTCCTAGTGCCTGGCTTGTGTTATTGCATTACATGCATCAGATTTTTCTGGTGCCTGGCCTGTGTTATTTCATTGTTTGCATCAGATTCTCCTAGTGCCTGGCTTGTGTTATTGCATTGTTTGCATCAGATTCTTCTAGTGCCTGACTTGTGTTATTGCATTGCATGCATCAGATTCTTCTGGTGCCTGGCCTGTGTTATTGCATTGTTGCATCAGATTCTCCTAGTGCCTGGCCTGTGTTATTGCATTGTTTGCATTAGATTCTTCTGGTGCCTGGCCTGTGTTACTGCATTGTTTGCATCATTCCTAGTGCTTGGCCTGTGTTATTGCATTGTTTGCATCAGATTCTTCTGGTGCCTGGCCTGTGTTATTGCATTGTTTGCATCAGATTCTTCTGGTGCCTGGACTGTGTTATTGCATTGTTTGCATCAGATTCTCGTAGTGCCTGGCCTGTGTTATGGCATTGTTTGTGTCAGATTCCTCAGTACCTGGTCTCTGTTTTTGCATTGTTCGCATGAAATTCTCCCAGTGCTTGGCCTGTGTTATTGCATTGTTTGCATCAGATTCTTCTATGACACGGCCTGTCTTATTGCATTTGTAGGACCTAGTACCAATGGCGTGGGTCTCCCATCCACTTTTTGATGGATTGCCTCCTCTGTTTTTGATGTTTGCTGGTTTAGACGCTTTGGGCACCTCGCCACTGCCAATCAGTGCCGCAGTGCAAGTACTCATTGGATTAAAATGGTGTTTAATTCGAGATTCCATGATTGCCGTATTTGATTTACTGTCAGGCCTGTCAGGCCTTAGTATTGTTCACAGGGGTGCCCAGGGCTTGTAAATCAAATGCTGCTGGTGGGCTTGCAGCACCAATTGTGCCACTCCCCGGAGCAGCTCGTAAAGTATGACTTGGGCCTGCCACCGCAGAGCGCCGTATGCAGCCTGGGGCTGCTGTGTGACTCAATAAGTGCAACCCCTTGCCGGTCTGTGAACCTTCCCTTTACTGCCTGTTGGTCACCCCTACAGAAGGCCCTGCGGGCAGGGTGTGTTGTATGTGGGAGTCTGATCATGCCCTGGAGTGTGAGGCATGACCTGGTACTGAATCAACCCAGAGCGCATTTTTCACTATTGTAAGGCAGCCTGTTCCCCCTTAGGCCAGAATGAGCAGTTTGGTTATAGCATCCTATAATCCTACCTGACTCAGGGAACCAGGTAGAGAGTCGAGTTTATTATGCCTGAACTCAGAATGATAAGATGCTTCTTTTAGTAAAGTTTGTTTTACCATTCTGTGTTTGGAAATACCACTTTTCGAAAGACAGTATTTTCTTGCCTGACCATCCAGCCTGCTTCTGCTAGCGTGTGTATTGTGTGTCTGAGTTTGCGAGTGACAGGGCTGGAGGGACTCCAGGAGGTTGGGCGTGACGGCACTAGGCTGATAGTCCTGAGAGTGATGGGAGGAGTAGGCACCTGGGTCTGCATAGAGATTTTCGACTTATCTCACAAGACAGCAGACGCCACGCCGATGCGGTTATCACCACGCTCAGCTTCCCACAGATATCCAAATTGCATTTTTATGCTTTTATCGGCTCGATAACATATGAGGCCTCCACTGCCTCATATCAGATTCGTTTTATTCCATGAGGCAGTAGACGCCACACCGCTACAGCAATTACAACGCTAAGCTGCCCACAGGTATCCAACCTGGGTTTTTATGGTTTTATCATCTGATTTTTCATCAATATATGAAGCACTACATATGCCATATCAGCAACTGAGGATTTCTGAAGCCCCGGCCTTCTTAATCAACAGCTATCCACTGACCTTATTCACCTGCACAGTACAGTGCCTGCCGTTTGGGAACGCAAGATCACTTCCACCAAGCCATCGAGTTTTCGTCAACTTTTTACTTTATTCGCCGCAACTCATGCTGTCATGACTTTTCGGCTGGATTTATACCTCCCTTGTTTTTTCTTTCAACATCCTAAAGCACCTTTATATGCTACAAGATGGTAGCGTCCTGAGGAAGACACTTTCCATGTGTTGAAACGCGTAGACGAAAACCATCTTCCATTCAGATCATTGGAAATATCTGTATACACAACAATTTATATATATCGAATTTCTAACGAAAGAATTTTTTACTGTTATTGTTTAGTTATCCTCATGACATCTTTTATCAATTTTATTAAACCAAATCCTTAAATGCTAATTTTGTGCCTGATTATCTCTTACTAAAAAAATGTTTTTGCTACTTGAACCGCGCCAGTATTTTGTTTTGCCTGGGTGTGTTATTTTCTCATAAAATCTGCATAGAGCTGGGCCATCTCCCACAACATCGGCTCCACTCCCTGTAGTGAGTCTGAAGACACTGGCCTACCCCGACAAAGGAAGAAAACACACACTGGTAGAATGCACCAAAAACTGGGTTTGACCAGGCAAATACCCTCTGCCTTCAGAGAACAACGGATTTATGGGTATAAATACTGGGGCCCAGACCCCAGATCTTTGGAATCACTCTGGAACGAACAAGACGTCCCTCTGCCGAGGAAGATCACCTGGAGACAGGAGGAGTTGTACTGCCCCTCTGCCAGAGCGCTGTAGTGGGTTGGCCTGTGGTGGTGTCTCTCGTGCCAAGGAGAGGTAGAAAGGACCAAGGAAGATACTTTCATCATCCTGCCGATTATTCCCCGAGGGCTAGAGTTGTGCTAGTCTCCTGTTTGAAGGCGCAGGTGTTTGAAGGCGCAGGGCTACCAACAGCTTCACCTCTTCTGTTTGAGCAAAGCTGGAAGTGCTGTTTCAGCCACTACAGAGGAACTCTGCAACTCAAGCCAGCTAACTTCGCCACCATCTGCCACGAGACCGTGAGTGCTGCTCTGACTCGCACCGTAGACCAACACCTGCCGCTGGGCTGCAACCGGCTCCGAGATCGCCATCATCGACCAGAGTGAGCAAGCACTCACTGACTCAATGACATCAGCAATGACCTGTTGCGCCAGCGCTGCCGTATCGCCACCTCCTCTCCCATAAGGACCGAAGCCACCTCCTGCCTGCATCCCCAGCTGGGGTACCGCCACATCGCTTTCCCCCAAAGCAAGGAACCGACGCAACCAACATGCCACACGACCTCACAGCTCCCTGACGCTGAGAACAGCCTTTGTTTGTTTTCTTAATGGTACTGTCCCTTGAGAGTCTAGTTGTGACTCCGGGCCCGACGCTGTGCTCCTCGCAGGCAGACTGTCCCCTGAGAACTCTTTTGTGCGTTGAAACGATAACTCCTGTTGGGATTATCTGTTGCCAGAGACACTTGAAACTAAGAACCTATTTTTGAGTAAACGCTTAACACACTGCATCTGAGATATGCCTGTCTGCTCATGCCAAGCTACCAACCGGGTGAGCAGGGGTTATCTACAGCATGTAACTCCCTTGCCCTGATGTAGACAAAGGGTCCCTACTTGACAAAGGTCCATACTGTTGCCAATTAGAGACTCCGGGTTCTAACAGCATTGTTTGCATCACAGTCTCCTAGTGCCTGACCCTTGTTATTGCACTGACCCCCCAGCCCCCGGACCCTGCCCCCAGTTCAGGGACTCCATCGCCGACTTCATCAGCACGCACCCCCTGACCTCCACCGACTACATCCTCCTTGGAGACCTGAACTTTCACCTTGAGAACAACAACGACAACAATTACACAACCCTGATCGATTACCTCACCAACCTCTGACTGAGACATCTCATCACAAAGCCCACCCACTCCGCCGGCCACACGGTCGAGCCCGTCTTCTCCTCAAGACCGCACGTCTCCGTCAGCCACACCACCGAACACCTCTGGACCGACCAAAGCTGCATCCACTTCACCTTCCAGAAACCCACCACACACCACCGTACCCAACAGATCCCCCGCCGCCGCTGGAGCAAAATCACCGAAGACCAACTACATGCAAACCTCACTCTCAGCCCACCCACCAAACCCTCCAACACCAATGCCGCTGCACACAACCTCAGACGCTGGATCGAGGACTGTACCAACACCCTCGCCTGCTGAAGTAACCTCCCCACAGAGAAACCAGCAAGAGGGCCAGCTGGTTCACTCCAGAACTCCTAGCCTCCAAGCAAGCCTGCCGGAAACTAAAGAAGAAATGGCACAGTGAACAAACTCCAGACAGCCACTCAGCACACAAGGAAGCCGTCGGCAACCACCACCACCTCATCAGGGCTGCCAAGAAGACATCCTTCAAAGACCGCCTCAACAACAATGCACACAACAGCAAGGAGCTCTTCAATATCCTGAAGGAACTCTCCAACCCCAGCTCCAACACCAACGACATCCCGCTGTCGCAAGCCCTGTGCGAATCCCTCGCCACCTCCTTCCACCGCAAGATAGCAGACATCCACGACAGCTTCAACACCCAGACAGCCCCAACAGACACTCCGCACACCATCGAACACGTCCCCTTGCTTGCCTGGACTAGCGTGAGCGTCGATGACACCATCATGACCATGAGCACAGTCCACTCCGGCTCTCCGTCAGACCCAGTCCCGTACCACGTCTTCAACAAAGCAAGCAGCTCCATCGCACCTCACCTGAGCAACGTCATCAATCTCTCCCTCGAGACCGCGACCATCCCAGAGAGCTGCAAACACGCCGAGATCAACACCCTACTCAAAAAACCCAAGGCAGACCCAAGAGACCTCAAGAACGTCCGGCCCATCTCTGTGCTCCCCTTCCCGGCCAAGGTCTTTGAGAAAATCATTTACAGACAGCTAACCCGATACCTCGAAGGAACAGAATCCTGGACCCTTCCCAGTCAGGGTTCCGCAGCAACCACAGCACCAAGACCGCCCTCTTCGCCGCCACCGAAGACATCAGGACCCTGCTAAACAACGGGAAGATCGCGGCACTCATCCTCATATACCTCTCCGCCGCCTTTGACAGCGTCTGCCACCGCAGGGATTCGAGACAAGGTTCTGGTATGGACCACCTCCTTCCTCTCCAGCAGAACCCAGAGCATCCGCCTCCCCACATTCTGTTCCAAAGCCTCCGAGATCATCTGCGGCGTACCCCAGGGATCCTCCCTCAGCCCGTCACTGTTCAACATTTACATGACCCCGCTCGCACACATTGACCGACAGTACGACCTCAACATAATCTCCTACGCCGACAACACTCAACTGATCCTCTCCCTCACCAAGGACCCCATCACCGCCAAAGCCAACCTCCATGAAGGAATGAAGGCCGTGGCAGACTGGATGAAGAACAGCCATCTAAAGCTGAACTCGGAAAAGACAGAGGTCCTCATCCTCGGCTCCAACCTGTCAGCCTGCGACGAGTCCTGGTGGCCAACGGTACTGGGATCACCCCAGACCCACACCGACCACACACGCAACCTGGGAATCATCCTCGACTCAATGCTCTCAATGACCAAGCAAGTCAACGCCGTCTCCTCCTCCTGCTTCAACACCCTCCGCATGCTCCGCAAGATCTACAGATGGATCCCGACAGATACAAGAAAGACAATCACCCAGGCCCTCGTCAGCAGCAGACTTGACTACGGAAACACCCTCTACGCGGGCACCCCAACCAAGCTCATCAATCGACTACAACGTATCCAAAACGCCTGCCACAACTGATCCTCGATGTACCATGACACGGCCACATCACCCCCCACCTGAGAAACCTGCACTGGTTCCCTGTCAACGAGAGGATATCCTTCAAGCTTCTCATCCACGCACACACGGCACTCAACAAGACCGGCCCAGCCCACCTCAACAGACAGCTCTTCTTCTACACTCCCAAACACCAGCAACGCTCCGCTGACCTCTCATTCGCCACCGTCCCGCGCATCCGAAGAACAACCACCAGAGGGAGATCCTTCTCCCACCTCGCCGCCAAGACATGGAACACCCTCCCACTAAACCTACGACAGACCCAAGACCTGCTGATCTTCAGGAGGATACTGAAGACCTGGCTGTTCGATCAGTAACGGCCCCTCCCCCCCCAGCGCCTTGAGCCCCTCCCGGGTATCTAATGTGCTTAACAAATGTCTGATTGATTGATTGCATTGTTTGCATCAGATTCTCCTACTGCATGACCTGTGTTACTGCATGGTATACATCAGATTCTCCTAGTGCCTGGCCTGTATTATTGCATTGTTTGCTTCACATTCTCCTAGTGCCTGGCCTGTGTTATTGCATTGTTTGCATCAATCCTAGTGCCTGGCCTGTGCTTTAGATTCTCCTTGTGTGTGACCTGTATTATTGCATTATTTGCATCAGATTCTCCTAGTACCTGGTCTGTGTTGTTGCACTGTGTGCTCTGCATTGGTTATGTTATTATTCTAGAAGTTGCAGCTTTTCTAACAAAGTACCTTTAGTCCCAATAAAGTGTATCTTAGTGCACGCTTCCTGCAGCAGTAATCCATTAACTATTTACGTAGAAAAAGGCAGCACAACATTTCTTCCAGAGATTTCTTTAGGTCAGAAATAGTAAACAGCTAGGTAGGTATGATGTAAAACAAACTGGTGAGTGAAGTTTTAAATGAAGGACAGCAACACGTCCATGTTGAAACAACAGAAGTAAGACAATGGTACATGTTATGAAAAAATGGTTGATTAATATACAGTTCTGTGCGGTGTGTCATTATTTGTTCTTGTCTTCCAGTCTATTGTGATTTTACGAACTAACTTTGCGCGTGGAGCTTCCACGAATCTCAGAGACAGGCAGTTCCAAAGATGGTAACAGAGAATGTTGAAAGATTGGATTCTGGATGCTGGTAGATGGTTTTAAAGATTGGAGTCTGGATTGGGCTACCAAGTGCTGGTGGATCGATTGGTAGCTCCCGGAGGGTGTTTAGTTGGTCTGTGTGTTGGCACAGCTGTCCAGGAGGCCTAAGAAAATGTCAGCAATTTACAAAGGGCTTGCTGAGGACTAAGACCGCCCAGCTTCATGCAATATGGACTTGAAGGTGTGTGTTTGGGCAAGATTAATTGGATTCTGATAGCAAAATGTATGACCTTGTACAAAGAGCATTGATGTGACCAAGGATCACCATCTTCTGTTACAACAGATAGAAAAGATCAATGTACCTCGAGGTTCTTGAAAAGCTCTCTGCACTGTGCTGGTACAGTGGGTATGTTCACTAGTTGCCATTTTCAAGGGGATGTTTAGTAAGAGTAGTTGAATTCATCCTTAGAATTGTATTTCTAGCTTCAGCTCTTGGAGTCTTGCAGTATGTGGTGGATGCGGTAGAACTGTCTCAATTTTCCACGGAGCTTAGAAAATCCAGATTGTCCTTCATCTCACAGCTTGACACCTGTGACTTGACCAGTAGAATTGCAATAAAGAAGTTGACCTAGACCAGTTGTACCGCACCCGACCTTTGAACTGATCATTGAGGAAAGAAGCCCCTGCCTGGAAGGAAGATCTGCACAAGGCACAGCTAACAGAAGACCCAGCTGGCGGTGGCCTCAAAGCAGTGAGTGAACCACAAACCACACGATCCTTCAAGCCCAGCTGGCCACAGTAAGCAAAGCAACAGGAAGCTTGATCCGGGGCCCTGGAGCTGTAGTAACACGTTACCAGCAGAGCGTATCTTTGCCACAGTGGTCAGGGGCCTGGGGGACCAAGAATTGACTGATAGGATTATAACAGGCAGACAAAGTCCAAGCTAACAGAACATCACATCAGCGGAATAAGTATGTTGTCAAGTCGTTCCTGAAGCCACTATGACTTTACTGAGGGAAGGGTTGAGTCGAGGAACAAAAAGAAGAATTTCAGTTTGTGATACCTGCACTCACTGAAGGTCCTCCACCCTCATCCAGCCCTCTGGAAGCGAGGGCAGTAGGTAATGCCTCAGGTCACTGAAGGTCCTCCACCCTCATCCAACCCTCTGTAAGCGAGGGCAATATGTAATGCCTCAGTTCACTGAAGGTTTCCACCCCTATCTAGCCCTCTGGAAGTGAGGAATGTGATTTAGGACCCAGGCGATGGGTCTTAGAAGTCATGTAGGAGTAGTGTGCGGGCACTAACACGTCAGGCCAGGAGGTTGGACCACCTTTGTACTTTGTAAGACGTCTGATGAATGAGACAGAGGAGTTTGAAGCTGACCTGTTTTTCATCAACGGTGATGGATTAAACCCAGATCTTTTGACTGGGTGTGAATGTTTGATTGATTCAGATGCTCCGTCCATCACCACCCCCTTTTGTACCGCTGTTTTTCATCAAGGCGGCAGTGAAAGCACATGATGATAGTTCTGCACTCTAACTCTATCATTTTCAGCATATTCAGATCAGCATATTGTGAAAGTGTAGCTGTCTTCCCCGTGCAGCCTTCCACAAGTTGAGGTAGATAGTCCAGCCAAAAGAGAAAAATAAGCTCTTACCCCCTCAACTCTGTTAGGAGAGGTTAGTAGTTTTGTTGAATCATTCCAGTAATCCTGTTGTAAAACTCAAGAAGACCAAACGTTTTTGAATTTGAGGAAGAAATCAGACATCGCGGGCAAATGAACTTCCAATGTTTTTAACCTATTCAGGCTCAGCTTGTGTGGGACAAAGCTCTGGCTTTCCTGTTGAGAGTCCTCTAGCTATGAGAAGAACTTCAGTTTGAACTCTATTCATATTTATACATTTAGTAGTCATCAGGAAGTAAATGGCTGTCAAGCACACCCTCAGACCGCTTATGGAATTGTCAGAATCCCTGTCCAGCCTAAGGATCAGCTGTTTGTCACCATCAAAGGATAATACTTTCAGACCAAAGGAGTGGACTAACCTCTCAGTGGTGCCACATCCGGATTACGGAGAAAGGGTGAGATATCACATCCATTGGGTTCCTCCATAAACTATTGCCACCATTGCTGAGCAGACGAGCAGAAGAACAACAGTGTTGGAACGCCCACGCTGAAGAAGCAGAACGATTGTAGAGCTGCCCTTGGTGCCTCCCACCGAAGGACATTCAAAACGAGAAGTAATTGTTCAACAGTGTCTAAAGTGGCCATCGGCTCTAGAAGGTTTAGGCCGGCCTGAAGGTTATCATCTTGGCTCATTTGAAGCTCCTCCCGGAAGGGTAACAGAACTGTTCCTGTGCAGGGGCCGGGCTGGAATCCTGGGTGTTACCCAAACAAGAGCATAGTCCACTAGACTTTTATGACATGATTTAGAGTTTGGGTACTCCTTTGCAAACACAAAAGAATAAACTGCCTGGATGGCAGACCTTAAGGGTTTCAAGCTTCCTCTGACAGCCAATAGAGTAGGGATCGTCAAAGGAGGGGCATTACACTGCCCACTTTATTTAGGGTGGGTGATGTACTGTCCTTTTTAGGTCTCGCCTAGCGATGCAGCGCATTTCTTGCTCACTTGGCAAGATCTATTGTCGTCGAGGTACAGGAGATATGCATGCGCCCGGACAGGACATGTGCACGCGTATGGTGTGTCGGCATGGCGCGCCTACGTCAGCTGCTTCCATTTACCAGCTTGTGAACGGGCAGCATTCCATTTGTCGCTGCTTGTTGTAGTGTGGCGTGGTTAGGATTATAGCTCCTTCCCCACGCCGCTGCTCGTAGCTTTCAGTTTACAGCTGAAGCTACATGTTGGTATCCTGCCCTCCTGCCCACTAATGCTGGTACACAGGACATTTGCAGAACAAACAAAACCGATGCAGTTTTTTAAAAACTGATTTAGGACTGACTTAGATGCGAGGCAGCGCCTTAAAAGGGAAGAACACGGTGCAGTTAAAAACTGGTACAAAACGAATCTAATAGTGAAAGTAACACCATATTATGTGCCTACTGAGGACGCAGTAAGTGTATTGGGTGCAGATGTTTGTCTTCTTTTGATTACTTCCCCTGCCCCTGGGAGAGGACTTGCTCTCATGTTCCCTGTCTCGAACCTAGGATTTCCTTTGCTAAAAGAAGTGTTGTGCAGGACAGAAGGTCATAATACCAGTAAAACTTAAAACAATAAAAGCATATATAACAAGAAACCCAAACGACGCAATGTTGAACACGGAGTAAACTGTGCAACACAGATGTGTGTGTGGTACACAGTGTGTGTTTAGTGCTGCAGAACAGGCACCTCACCCCCAGGTAGAAGCAGGTACACAGAAGGATGCAGACAGGCAGTCACCAGCCAGCAGTGTTCTGAACAGGAATGCCCGCTTTATCACCCTTGCCCTCCCGGTATTCTATAATAGATTAGTAGAGTGCATACATATATTCATTTGTTTAATTTTATTGTGTACATTTGAGTATATATACATGCATATACCATCTGTAGGTATGTTTAACATGTGGTGGTTAATTATGATATATGACTTGTGTGTGCCACACCTCTCATTCACTTTTTCACATTCTTTCGTAGTAGCGGCCACGCCTTCCTTTTCTGCACACCGCTTCATATTGAAGTTAGCGGCCATGTTTTTTTTTTATCCTGCCGGGCTCGCCACAAAGAGCTTTTCTCACCTACCTCCCGGTCACAAACGCTATCTTACAGGAAGAACAGCGGTCGGTAAAGACAAAGTAACTGGCACAGGATCATCTGATAACATATTATAATATATTCACTTTGGACTTGTTCCTTATCTTACATGTGCTTAATAGTTAAATACCCTTTGATTCTATTTTCATTTAACATTTACTTTTTATTTTACCTTAAATAAGCTCAAGTTTACATGTATTATTTTTTAAAACACATAATCAAACCAAACCTCACATTTTATAGTTAGGTAAAATACTTTGCTATTTGCAATGCGCATAGCTCTAACTCTTGAAAATGCGAGACCTATTGCATTGCAAATGCTTGTTTTTGTTAGTCACCTCCAGGTAAAACCTGGTAGCGATGGACAGAAAAGAAAATAATGATCCATACTTCCCGTGAAAAAGCTCCCAGTGTGTTTTTCTGAAACAACATTTGGTGGATTGACATCAAAATTGAATGTGGGCGTCCACCACATTTTTATGCTCTGAAAAGAACCCCTGTCAATGTACAAAGGTGACGACTGAGTCAACAGTTTTCTACAAATTTAAATTTGAAGTTTCAACTGGACTAGTCAGGCCTTTTGTTCGGTGGTGAACCAAATACCAAAACTGCCTCAGCACTAAAAGAAGCGTAAGTGCTACTGGAAGCTTTCAAGACACTGGTAGCAAAGGCCCTTTGAAGTGGACTCCGTAGACGGCATTGACTCAGTTTAGGTCCATGTCCCATTGAGTACCATGACGCTATGAGACCAATTGGGGTCTTAATTAGTCTAATCTGCACTATCTCTTGATGTGATACTAAACCCTAGGCCTTGATAAACTGGACATAGAGTGAAATAGCATTTACAATGCACCATTTATCATGCATGCCTTTTCCACGCATGCCTTTACAACAAAATGCCAAGTATATATATCCGATGTGTGTGTATATATCACCTACAGGCGGTTGCCAATAGGTAGTAGAAGCAATTCTCTCTCAGCACACAAGTTTGCAAGATTTATTGGGAACCCTATCAGCGTGCAGCACGGAGACCTCAGCAAAGCTTACTGAGTGCCCAATTGGTATGACAGTGCAGAGATATTTTATAGATACAAGCCCTAGAGGATGGGCATCACAAAATACATAACACAGATCAGACTATGTCCTGCTGGACCAATCAGTGAAGGCTAATACTGGTGTGATACCTTCTAATGACCGAAATACGTCTACGATCTAGTGTTGCTGCCCACGTGTCATCGGCAAAAGCAGATTTGGGATATTTCCATAGAGGTGAAATATGTGTTTCTGATATATGTGGGAATGGCACGGGCGTGACCGGTCAGGTCACGTTGACACAGATAGGAAATGTGCTGTTTCTGCAATAGCTAGCTGGAAGCTGGCACGCGTATTTATCGGAAAGCCTTGCGTTGCTTTGCACGTTGCAGCTGGCTGACACAGAAAATGAAACGCGTGACCATTTTGTGCATTCTTGCTGGTGTCAATTTTAAGTAGATTAAAGAAAGCTACAGGCCTTAAAGCAAAAGGCATTTGGTATCATAAAATATCAGCTACATCATCGCCACATCTGATACCAAATCACATGCTAATCAGAAATCAGCTTTGTTCATCATCTCTTGTCCCTCATGCTGATGGGTGTGGTGGTATGTAATACCATCCCTGGATATGCAGCGGGCACAGGAGTTGGAAATGACTGTACAACAGGCCGGGCAGATTTTGACCAGGAGGCATAGTGTCAAAAGGACTGCTACCACTATTATAATGGCCTGTAGTATCCAAGAACCCCAGTCTGCAAACCAGTTCATCATGTCTTCCCACAGGCCCCCTGTGTGTATACCATGAGCCTCATCTCTAATTTCCTTGATCTTATCTATTGCTATATTTATATTCCCACTGTTATCTATGAATATGCAGCACTGAGAAGGTAATTGATGAATGATGTTGCAGACTCCGCCTTCTTTGGCCAGAATGATGTCTAGAGTAATCCTATTCTGGATTATTACAGTCCTCATGGAGGTGAGTTCTTCTGTTATATTCCCTAAGGCGCCAGTGGTAGAGTCCGCTAGATCCTCAATCATTCTGGATAACTGGTGTATCCTTACTGAGGTATAGGCACCGCCTACCACTGGGATCATCGCCCCAAAACCTGTTAATATGTTGTCTACCCATGCTGCCGTTCTCTCTGCCCTAACCAGCGCCAACACTTGCTTTTCTGCTGGAACTAACTTGGTGAAGTGGGTCATCTGCGGAATGATGGATGCTCGGTAGCAACTTGCATACCATCCTGGAGGCAGATAGAAGTATGCCCATGGGCCACAGACAAAGAAAAGGCCCCTGTAACCTACCAGACCTGGAGATGACTTGTCACGGCTCCTGACTCGTGTCAGTCTCATGGTGTGGTTACAGCTGCTGGTGCCCATATATATCTGTTGAACTGTCTTTGCTGGTTGTATACCTTTTATCCTGTTTATCCTGTCTTCACAGTCGAACAATCCCTGATGACCCTGAGCCAGTCGGCTGCATATTTGTGCAAGGGACCCTTTTAGGTATGAGAGGAGAGTCTGTTGCTTGCTTGCTATCGCTAGGAGGGGCCAGTACTTCAAATACAGTCACACCTACCGACACCTACACAGACATGCTGTGTTGGCTTAGTAGCATGTCGCGCATTAAGACACAGCCTACATACTTGGATACTGGCTGTACGTGGTACTTTAAACTATGTGTGGCATCTGTGGGCAGATGTGTGCAAACATAGCAATCAGATATATTTAAAATTGTTACATATGGCTTTAGCATTTCAATGTATTGATTTCCTTCATATGTTTCCCACAATCCTCCTTGATCCCCTTTATTCACATCCACCCCCATTTCAGCATTCTTTGTGGTCATAGTCAGTCATATTCAGTTCATAATCCTTTGGGGATTTCGTTGGTTCATTTCCCACTCTTCCATTAAGATGCGGTATCTCAAGATCTGCAGAATAGACTATAATCATCGTTGTCACTAGTATTGCTGGTGCCGGTAATAATATTGCAAGGACCACTGCTTTCCAGTTACATGTGTGTGGTTCAGTGGATGGCATGGCTCCAGAACAAACCTGTCCCTTCCCTATGCTTTTTAATCTTCTTGTGAAGGAGCCCTAAGTTTATTCAATGGTCCACTCGGGCTGGTGAATAGGCCCTAATTTTGTTCTTCTTCCTCTTGGCGCTATGCTAACTAACCCTTAGAGCCAGGTATTTTACCCACTGTTTTCCTGTTCTATTCAATGTCTCGGATAGGTCTAGGACCAATGTTCTCTATTGCAAAAACGGCACAATGGGGAATGTTCCAGGTCTTGGATAAGGCTAGAACCAGTGTCCTCCATAGCAAAAATGGCAGAAAGTTGAAAGTCAAAACGTACATTTGTTAATTCTTGCTCAGGTACTTGTGCCAAACGCGTTGGAGAGGAAATGTCATGAAAAATCAGTCTTATTAGTTCACTGAGCAACAGGGGATCTGGCATAAGTAATGTCAGTGTGGCAAAGAGTTACTGCCGGCCAGGAATCCTGCTGAAACTTGCCGTCACCAGCCAGGGAATGTCTGAGACCTGGGCCAGACCCTCCAGGACAAGAAAAAAATTGTACGTGAGAAAAGGCAGCGGACAGTAGGCAGCAATGACAAAGGTGAACACACGCCCGTGGCGCAGAATCGAAGAAAAGTCAATATTACAGAAAGCGAGATAAATGGCTAAACAGTATTGACTTCCTGGGCCTTGTGATGGCAGAAGCAAAAATAGACCATGAGAACCAATAACAGGAGAACGAAGAACGTGACCATAAAAGGGACCATGAAAGACATGGAGTCGGGAAAACAAGCAGTGTAAATATCCCCAGGACATAAACACACTGGCCCAGACATAGGAAGCCAATAACAAGAGGCAGAAACAACACAAGCGTGCTGAGAGGGAAAAGAGCAGAATCACCCCAAAGACAACAGAGAGGCAACAACGAGAGCATCCACCGGTATCGACGCTCCAGCAACCAGAGAGATCGGAGAGAGATAAATAAACAGAACGTTATCACCTCAAATCCCCTCTCTCAGAGGGTGCAGAAGAGGCCAAGCACCAGTGTCCGTCAATGGAGCCAGTCAGTTGTGATGGGACCGCATTCTTCACCAAATGTTGAAGCTGAAATAATAAAGGATAATAAAATGACACAGAAATAATTCTCTCTCAGCACACACGTTTGCAAGATTTATTTGGAACCCAATCAGAATGCAAAATAAACATGCAGCACGGAGACCTCAGCAAAGCTTACTGAGTGCCCAATTGGTATGACAGTGCAGAGACATTTTATAGATACAAGCCCTCGAGGATGGGCATCACAAAATACGTAACACCGATCAGACTAGGTCCTGCTGGACCAATCAGTGAAGGCTAATTCTGGTGTGATACCTTCTAAGGACCGAAATACGTCTATGATCTGGTGTTGCTGCCCTCGTGTCATCGGCACGTGTCATCAACAAAAGCAGATTTGGGGTATTTCCATAGAGGTGAAATATCTGTTTCTGGTATATGTGGGCATGGCACGGACGTGACCGGTCAGGTCACGTTGACACAGATAGGAAATGTGCTGTTTCTGCAATAGCTGGCTGGAAGCTGGCACACGTATTTCTCGGAAAGCCTTGTGTTGCTTTGCACGTTGCAGCTGGCTGACACAGAATATGGAACGTGTGACCTTTTATGCATTCTTGCTGGTGTCAATTTTAAGTAGATTAAAGAAAGCTACAGGCCTTAAAGCAAAAGGCTTTTGGTATCATAAAATATCAGCTACATCAGTTTTAGTTAGGATGTAGTTTACATAGGAAGAGCGTTTTTTCATTTGCCAATAACTTTGGTGTCATTTGACGAATACTCGTGAAATTTCTAAAAGTAGTTTGCAACTCACTTTAGCTGCTGTCTTTTTTCGGGGTGATCTGTCTTAGAAAAAAGGGGGGTCCCAAAACGCTTTTTCCCCATGTTAATTTCCATAGGAAATGTTGGCATGTCTACAGCCCTGACCTGCTTAACAGAATGACACCAGATTTGTCAGGAAAATGGATGTTGATTCTGGGAAGTGCCTTTTTGTGATTTCTTTAAATCTGTACAGTAGTTGCAGAGTTATTTACAGAAATACCTTGGGACACGGAGCACCCGCAACCCCTCCCAATCTCATACCTTGATCTGATTGGCTACCAACACTTCAAACGAGGAAGTGTTGGAAGCCGTCTTGTGACTCTGTTTGAATCAACTCACAGAAAAAAGCATTAAAAAAAGAAAAGGGGGTTGGGTAGAAACACCCTGACCCCACTGGGTCTCTTCGGGGGAGTCCCACAAAGACCTCGCATGGCCAAAAAAAGCATAAAAAAAATAATTTCGGCAGGATTCGATGCCTGCCAACTTTTTTGTTGTTAAACCTAGCGTGGTCTCCTGTGTTGGCCCCAAGTGGGCCAGGTCCTGAGGGCATTTCTAAAAATAATAGAGTGAGGCGAACACAGGTCCCCCCCATGAAGCTGAATATTGCCCTAGGGGCCATCACCTACCCGGGGCTTCTTTAAAAATGAAAGTGGGAGAGGCTCGCACAGCAGGGCTCGAAAAATCTGAAAAGTTGTACTAGTCCTGCAGATCTAGTACCTTGGAAAATCCCCTCGACCTAACTTTAACCTACTTGACCTCCATCTCTGAAAACAGAGCAAAAGTGACAAGATGACAAGATTTAAAGTCATCTTTATTGCTCATTCCCTTTGTCAGCAATAAAAATGCCTTTAAATCATGTTATCTTGGCACTTTTGCTCCGTTTTCAAAGACAGAGTACAAAAGTTAGTTTGTCTTCCTACTCGCCAGAAAGGGAGAGTGGGACCTAAAAATAGCTTGTCCTAATCAATTCTCCCTCGCAAATGCGAGCAGGCGAGTGAATTTGTCGAGCCCTGTACAGCCTCTTCCACTGCCCAGGAATCACCACCTCCCCGGTGCTTATTTAATTATAATTGGGGGGGCTCTTTGACTCCCCACGTGCCCCGGTGTCCGCCACCTCCCTGGGGCTTTCTCTTTACACAAAGCATGGGTTGCGCGGACCCCCCTTCCTCCACCCTGTGGCCTGCCACCTTCTCAGGGCTTTAATTTTAAATAATGCGGGGGCACAAAAAACCCCTGCGACCCCGGGGAATGCCAACTCCCTCGGCCTTTTGTCAATTTGGAAGGGGGGGCCTGCATGATCTTCCCGGAGACCCAGGGACCACCTCTCCAGGGGTCTAATTTTAATTGATGTGTGGGGGCCACACAGACCCCCCTGCACCCCTAGGGACTGCCACCTCTTTTTTGTTAAATGTATTGCGGGGGTCACATGGCCCCTCCGCAGCCCTGGGGAAAATATGAAGAACCTTCAGCCAATAATGGCCCTGGGCACCCCTAGGGCAGACCCCTGCTATTTCCCTGGCCACCCGTGGGACATAGCTGTTTGTTGTGGCTTGGCGGGAGCTATACCGCTCCGGCCAAGCCACAGAAAACTGTGTTCCAGTTCTAGCAAGCGAGAGCAGAAAAAAATGCTCTTGCTTGCCGAAAGCGGCGCATTCTGGGGCAAGATTCTAGAGTTTAGTGAATATTATTGTATTAGCTCTCAGCTGAGCCGGAGAGCCTACCCCTGAGGAGGGTTTTGCTATTGGATACTATAATAATCACTGCACTCTAGAATTTCGTCCCATAATGCTTTGCAGGGCCTTTGGTTGGGATTGTATTTTTGCCCATACCTGTGCTTGGGGTGGTCCTAGGAGGATGGGACCACCACCAAATCATGTCAGCATTGTGTGCTGTTTGTGTTCAAGGATTCTTCTTGGTCCTTTCCCTAGGTTAGGAAGGACCCCAGAATCATCACGTCTCTCACTGCTTGCTGTATTTTTATTTTCACTTTTGTTAGATGATTATATGCATTTTAGCATGTGATAATGTTACTTGTCGTTTTCCCAAGGGTATGTGAGGATTCTGTTTTCTTAATTGTGGTGAGATGGAATGGAGTTGCGGAGCAGAATTCACAGAGTTTTTGATCAATTCCACAGAATTCGGTATAGTGGTACTTATCTGTGTGTTCATATTTTGTGTGTGTGTTTGTTATGTTATGTTATGTTAATTTCGATTTATATAGCGCCAAATCACTGACAGGTCTCTTAGCGCTTGCTTTGGGAACCCGTCCTGGCTTTCCCTGCGAGATAACCCCTACTGGGCATCCCCAAGGTGAAGACCAGGCATCCCATCGCACTGGGGCCTTAGTGGAGATTAAGCAAGCTATTGCCCAGAGTTGCAGAGTGTGAACCCATGATTCGAGTAGGCACTGAGGTGAGAATTATCGAGTCCGTGGATATTTTGAGCTCAAGACCCTGCCGCATCGGGAATTGAACCCTGGTCCCGGGTCCGACCTCTGCATCAGGGTCTGCCTCCTCTAACCAGTGAGCCACACTTCTCCACCTTTGTATGTGTATTTCTTTGTAGGTACACCCTTTTCTGCCGTAGAAGAATGAAAGCCTCTTTTAATGAGGTATTCCACAAGCCTGCCTTACAATTTAAAAAACATATTAAATGACATGAGCACACCCGCAATTTTCTATGTAATGACATTTATCCCAAACACGGATTGTTTTTCCTCCATTCCTACTTTCAAACTAGAGGCGTAGCTTCCATTTGCGCAGCAGGCGCAGTGGCACCAGGGCCCACTGAACTCCTAATTATTGCTGTATTTCACAGTTTCACATGGGTCAAAGAGGGAATGTCTTTCTTGGACTAGAGCCCCTGACACACTGGCTACTGCTGTAACCTAGCCTTGCTGGAGAACAAATGTTATTTGCGAGAGGGATGCTGTATGAAAGAGTGACGACTCGTTGGATATTGTTCTATTCGTGAAATACATCTGCTTTAGAGTTGGAAATGATTATCAGCCTGTCAGTGGCGGGAAGTTCCATCGGGGAGCATGGCAGTGCCTAACAGGGCTGAATGTGAACACAGCTAAGTACGGGAAGCTGCCCAGCGCATTACCTTTGCTTGTGTTCTAGGCCTTGTCATAAAGTTTGGCCAACTTAATTAGATATGGTGATCTCCTGTATGTGCTGCAAGCAAGTACACCATCCCACCGAGATATTAAGGTGTTAAGAGCCCTGTTCGTTGGGGAACGTTACTTGCGAACCACAGAGAATTGAAGGTGGAGCAGCCATAAAGACAAGCCCCAGGACAGTCTGGAGGTCAGCCAGTGTGTAAGCCTCATTACGTATAATCTCTTTAGTTCAAATGGGGCTGGTAAAAGCAGATATCTGCCCCACCATAAATATGAAATCTGGAAATATAGAGAATCTTTTTACTTTAACACTGAAAACTGCCAACATTTCTGTGTGACAATGTGGGCGAAATGAGGAATTAGAAGGGGAATTGGAGCAGTATATCACTGAACGTGTAATAGGTGATTAGGTGGAGACCGTAAATGTGTAGTGTTCATGTGATGTTTGTTTTAATAACACTGTGGTTGTGGTACACTGGGTTGCTCGGTTGAAGGCTGTAGGAAGGGGGAGTCTCTGGTTGGCGCAGTGCAACACTGGCGACAAGCAGGGCCTCTCTCTTCCTCGTCAGGGCTGAGGGTTACCTTCAAGACAACCTCTGCTTACCCTCTAGGTAGTGTGGCTTAAGCAGTCTTAGGCTAATCTCTGGGGCATGTAGGGTTAAACATTTGCAATATCACACCATCACAACCAACCCACCACACAATGACACCAAACTGTATTTGTAAAAATATATGTTCTTTATATAAATCTCAAGCAGGCTTGTAAATACAGTCTTGGTTACTTCAAATGCAGGTTCCAGTTACTCTTTATGAAAAAGGCACAGTTCTTGAATAAATGCGGTCTTTTGGGCCTTCTGCCCAGCTTTACGAAGGTTCAAGGGTCTTAGAGCGCTTCTAGGCGCTTTCCGCTGTCTCAGCTGCCGAAATGAGCTACCCGGCGGGGCCTGACTCGGGAAGAGGGGGCCGCGGGCCTTCGGGAGCGTCAGGCGGGGCCTCGGGGGCCAAGAGCAGAGCGAGCCTCTGCTTCAGGGGCGGCTCGCGCTGCCAGCGGTTGTGCGGCTCCCGGGGTGCCGGAGATCAGTCAGCGCGGTGCGAGCTCGGGTTGCAGGACGCTCGCACCGCGACGGGCCAAAGACAGTACCTTGAACTTCTTGGGGTGATCTTTGAAGAGGACGGCTGCAGGGGAGGGAGCTGTCCCACGTCGCGTTGCTTCCTTGACGGGCGAGGCGAGCTGCGGCTCGAGGCAGCAGGTCACGGGTCACCCGGGGCGGCGGTGCCCGATGGGGTCTCAGGTCCCTCACTCAGTCTCCTCTTCGGTCCTGACGGCGGCGGCTGGGTGTGGCGCAGTGGCAGTACGGTCCCCAAGTGCGGGACGTACCCAGCCAAAGTGCCGGTCGCGGTGCTGTCCCCTCAGCGGGGCGGCAGGCCAGACGCTGCTAGCGAGGGAGATGACAAGGGCGGCAGTCCGTCTTTGCGGGGGAATCTACGGCGCTTGGGCCCAGTAGACTTCGGTGCTTGGACCGGACGGGTCCTCCGTTACTTTGCTCTCGTGGGGCCAGGTGCAGATGCCGTCACGGTGTTCAGTCCAGCGGCGGGCTGGGCTTCACGTTGTTATGGCGATCTGCTCACCCACGGTCACGGTGTACAGGGGGGCTTGATGCTCTTGTTTTCCTCAGGCAGCGCTGCAGCGATAAGCAGCACACACAGCAGATGCTTTGGTCAGGGGTTAGCGCTCACTGTTCCTGGAGCGCTGGTCAGGGGGCAAGTTCAGCAGCAAGCCCTTGGAGATCTTTTAGCAGAGTTTGGCACAAAGTTCAAAATAAAGCAAAAGTCTCTTGTAGTCTTTTCTTCTCCTCTCCTTTGGCAGCAAGGCACCAGACACAGGCCAGAGTCAGCACTCCTCCTTGTAGTCCTTCCAGGTCCTTCTCTTCGGGCAGAGTTTCTCTTGTAGCACAAACAGGATCTAATTTACAAGGAGCAGGGCTCCTTCTTTTATACCCAGTTTCTTTTGTTCTAGCAAGCCAGGGGGGCCTCTGCATAACTGCTCCAGTCTCTGAGTACTTGTTGTGGGTACTTATGACTTCTGCATTCAGTGTGAGGGCAGGCACATCAGCCGCTCCCCAGGGGGGCGGAGCCGGCATTGAGAGGGCAGGAGTGGCCTGAGCACTTTGTTTACAAGCTTCGGTCCTTCCTGGGCCAGGTGCAGGCTGAGTCATCAGTCGCTCCCCAGGAGGGCGGAGCCAGCATTGTGGTGGCAGGGGCACAGCCTGATGCATCATTCAGGGGAAACTCCCACCACCCATTAAGGGGTCCTCCTGCTAATCACTACCTGTCAACTCCCAGCCCTGTCACTCACACACACCAGACAGTCAGATCCACATCCAAGCAGAGGCGGGCTGAAATGGTTAGGCAAGCAAATGCTAACTTTCTAAAAGTAGCATTTGCAAACACAGGATATTAAAATAAACTTTACTAAAAGAAGTATTTCATTATTCTGAGTTCAGGCATACTAAGCACGAATTTCTACCATGTTCCCTGAGCCTGCTGGGATTATAGAGTGTAATAATTCCAGCAGCCCATCTGGCCTAGAAGGGAACAGGTAGCCTTACAATAGTGAAAACGAATTTGGTAGGAATTCACTATTAGAACATGCCACACACATCAGGGCATGTTCTACCTTACACTACAATGCACCCTGCCCTCAGGCCTACTATAGGGGTGACTAATATGAAGTTAAGGGAAGGTTCAGGGGCTGGCAAGTGTGTGCACTTGCCCAGCCAGGGTGACAGTACCAGACTGCACGCAGGTTCTGCAATGGCAGACCCTAGACACATTTTAAGGCTGCTTCTGTGGGTGGCGCAACCAGCGCTGCAGGCCCACTAGCAGTATTGGCATTCACAAGCCCTGGCACTCCTGGTGCACTTTACTAGGGACTAACAGTAAATCCAATGAACCAATCATGGACATCAATCATATGTACACTTTACAGAGGGAGAGCATATGCACTTTGGCACTGGTCAGCAGTGGCAAAGTGCCCAGAGTCATTAAACCAACAAAAACAGGTCAGAGAGAGTATTGGAGGAAGGCAAAAAGTTTAGGGATGACCCTGCCAAGAGGCCCAGGTCCAACACAACCCCCTTCCAGCCAAAACGCAGGGTAGACCAATCACCACTGTGATGGGCTTCCCTGCTTTGGGCGATAGAACCTGGACCTGGCCCGCAACAGCAGGGGCACATTCCAGTTCTACGCCAATCTGCACCTCCTTCAAATCCTCTGTTCATACTCTCAGGGTCCACCAAGCCAATCCATGGGAAACCCTTCTCTACACCTGTGGACACCACCCGTGCAGCCTTGAACCTTAATTCGCTCACAGGTGTGTCCCAACAGGCAGACAGAAAAATGTCACAGTGGCCACTGACAGTAGTCAGGAATGAGACCCAAGCCTTACGCCTCTCAGGGCTCTCAAACCTCTGTGGCCTTAAAGAGTGGGGGGCATTAGCCCCAGGTGCTTGGCACCCTTGGTCCACTCTCCCTCCTGTCAGGTCAGGTATGCCATCCTGGCACTGACCCACCAGCCTCAGGTCCGTACCTGACGGCTGTACTAAAGACTGGGGTGGCCTCTCCCACACCCGGTCCTCCTCCTGGGGGCTCTGTACCCTCCCACCTGGAGTGGTACCCCCTTCCAGAATTGTCAGGGCACCTGTGGCAGGTGACCTGCACAATTCGCCCACCAGTTCAGGGGTGCTATCCTGCAACTGGGGCACCAGGTCAGGGGGGACACCCTGCACCTGGCCCTTAAACCTATGGTCTAAACCCTCAAACTGCACCGGGGTCAGAGGCGAGGACTCCCTCCCTCTGCACCCCCTTCCACAGTACTGCCCACTCCCAACTGGAGTGGTACCCCTAGAAGTGACATGGGCCAGGACACTGATTACAGTGGTCCTGCCCTCCAGGTCAGACAACACCTGACCCTGGCTTCTCAACTCAGGGACCCAACCCTGCAGTTGAACACTTGCCTGGCGCACCAGGACTTTCCGGGGAGCACGCCTGCCCCCCCTGAGGGTGGCACATAGCTCATGTGTCGTGCAACAGCCTGCCCGGCGCGGATCTCCCAACCCCTGTCCCTCTGACAGTGCGGGAAGATCCCCCAGGACAGAAGTGGTGTCCCCCTGGTCATTCACTGGGGACGCAGCCCTGCTGGCTGGCCCCTGACCCACTGGTTCTTCCACTGGGGACTCTTTCCCCCTCTCGCCCCTCTTTCTGGACTTCTGCACCCTCCCAACTGGAGTGGTACTGCCAGTCACCAGAACTACTGGAGCCCTGTTTACAGAGCCTCCACGTTCTCTAGCCACTGGGGGATCCCCCTCAGCGGGTGACTCATCCGGACAGCCTAGGCTCCCCACCTGGTGTTCCCTTAAAGAACCATCCAGGCTCTGAGACTGAGGTTGGCCACTACCGGGACAAAACCCATTCTCACTCCTTCCCCTTAAGGACAGGACGTGAGGCCCTACACCCATCTCACTACTACAGGACCTAGCTGGGCTACTCTGCGCCACTTCCACCACTCTGGGCTGGAAGATACCTGAGCCACTCGCCACAGGATCACACCCCAATGCCTCTCCAGACCCTCTGGAATCCACCACAAGGTCTGCCTCCAATGTGAGCTCCCTGGGGCCAGAGAACTCACTCTCAAACAGGTGTTGGCATAGCTCTGGAAAACTGGGACTTAAAGTATGCTCTCCCACAATTGGATTACACAGCCCCCTAGTAGGGTTAACCAAATTATCCTTCACCTCACCATCCAGCGCCTCACACACATACTCCACACCATTCTTCTGAGACTGGCCAGACAGTAGCGAACTGTCTCTGTCACACAACCCACACTCTTCTGGGCGGTCCTTACACTCACCCACCAGGACCTCAACCATGGGGGAATCCCTCCCACCACTAGGACCATGAACTCCTACGCCAGCTACCCTATTCCCTTCAGGGACGCTGCGCACTACTGGAGCTACCTCATGCCCTTGAACCTCCTGGTGTATGTTAACCCCCTCCAAGTCAGGTGCCATACCTCTAGGTGCGCGCGCTATGCTGTCTGCACTGGTTACATTAATGTTGCTGCCACCATCTGAGCTGGACTCCACCTCCAACTCAGCAAAGCTCAATCTCTGAGCTACACACATTTCTTGTTGCTGGGCTGAAGCCCTCCTGGCCTCACGCCCCTCGAGCTCCAAGTCAAGTTTCCTCATTCTTAAGTCATGCGCAAGCTCCATTTTCATTTCTTCCAGGGCTAACTTCCTAGATTCTAGCTCCAGTTGGCAATTCAATTTCAGCTCCGCCAACTTCATTTCATGATCTCGGGTTGCCTGTCTGTCCGCCAGCTCCTCTGGCGACAGACCTCGGACAGAAACACTGCTACCCAATGGGGAGGTTGCACCCCTCCACTCTGGAGTCAGGGGTCCCTCCAGCTGCTGTTCTGCATCCTCAAATTCAAAATCCTTTCCAGGGGCTTTCCTTGCCTTGACCCAGGCCCTCAGCGCCTTTTGGAACTGCTCCCTTCTGGAGAGTCCGGTCATGGAAATGTTCAAATTTTTGCAGAAGCTCTTGAGCTGTTTCCCGGTGTAGTTTTCTAGTTTCTCCCAATCACAGTCAATAGAAGAAATGGATGTTGCCTCTTCCATTTTCACTGACACAGGCATGACTTCAAAAACACATGGAGATCTCTTCTCGCAAATCATAAATCAACAAAAAATGTCTGTGGCTTTAAGTTACTGGACTGTAATCACTGTGCAATGGTCAGCAGTTAAGGTAAAAACACTGCAAATGTAAATCCGCTATCCCACCGCTGCGTCCAATGTAGGAAGGGGGAGTCTCTGGTTGGCGCAGTGCAACACTGGCGACAAGCAGGGCCTCTCTCTTCCTCGTCAGGGCTGAGGGTTACCTTCAAGACAACCTCTGCTTACCCTCTAGGTAGTGTGGCTTAAGCAGTCTTAGGCTAATCTCTGGGGCATGTAGGGTTAAACATTTGCAATATCACACCATCACAACCAACCCACCACACAATGACACCAAACTGTATTTGTAAAAATATATGTTCTTTATATAAATCTCAAGCAGGCTTGTAAATACAGTCTTGGTTACTTCAAATGCAGGTTCCAGTTACTCTTTATGAAAAAGGCACAGTTCTTGAATAAATGCGGTCTTTTGGGCCTTCTGCCCAGCTTTACGAAGGTTCAAGGGTCTTAGAGCGCTTCTAGGCGCTTTCCGCTGTCTCAGCTGCCGAAATGAGCTACCCGGCGGGGCCTGACTCGGGAAGAGGGGGCCGCGGGCCTTCGGGAGCGTCAGGCGGGGCCTCGGGGGCCAAGAGCAGAGCGAGCCTCTGCTTCAGGGGCGGCTCGCGCTGCCAGCGGTTGTGCGGCTCCCGGGGTGCCGGAGATCAGTCAGCGCGGTGCGAGCTCGGGTTGCAGGACGCTCGCACCGCGACGGGCCAAAGACAGTACCTTGAACTTCTTGGGGTGATCTTTGAAGAGGACGGCTGCAGGGGAGGGAGCTGTCCCACGTCGCGTTGCTTCCTTGACGGGCGAGGCGAGCTGCGGCTCGAGGCAGCAGGTCACGGGTCACCCGGGGCGGCGGTGCCCGATGGGGTCTCAGGTCCCTCACTCAGTCTCCTCTTCGGTCCTGACGGCGGCGGCTGGGTGTGGCGCAGTGGCAGTACGGTCCCCAAGTGCGGGACGTACCCAGCCAAAGTGCCGGTCGCGGTGCTGTCCCCTCAGCGGGGCGGCAGGCCAGACGCTGCTAGCGAGGGAGATGACAAGGGCGGCAGTCCGTCTTTGCGGGGGAATCTACGGCGCTTGGGCCCAGTAGACTTCGGTGCTTGGACCGGACGGGTCCTCCGTTACTTTGCTCTCGTGGGGCCAGGTGCAGATGCCGTCACGGTGTTCAGTCCAGCGGCGGGCTGGGCTTCACGTTGTTATGGCGATCTGCTCACCCACGGTCACGGTGTGCAGGGGGGCTTGATGCTCTTGTTTTCCTCAGGCAGCGCTGCAGCGATAAGCAGCACACACAGCAGATGCTTTGGTCAGGGGTTAGCGCTCACTGTTCCTGGAGCGCTGGTCAGGGGGCAAGTTCAGCAGCAAGCCCTTGGAGATCTTTTAGCAGAGTTTGGCACAAAGTTCAAAATAAAGCAAAAGTCTCTTGTAGTCTTTTCTTCTCCTCTCCTTTGGCAGCAAGGCACCAGACACAGGCCAGAGTCAGCACTCCTCCTTGTAGTCCTTCCAGGTCCTTCTCTTCGGGCAGAGTTTCTCTTGTAGCACAAACAGGATCTAATTTACAAGGAGCAGGGCTCCTTCTTTTATACCCAGTTTCTTTTGTTCTAGCAAGCCAGGGGGGCCTCTGCATAACTGCTCCAGTCTCTGAGTACTTGTTGTGGGTACTTATGACTTCTGCATTCAGTGTGAGGGCAGGCACATCAGCCGCTCCCCAGGGGGGCGGAGCCGGCATTGAGAGGGCAGGAGTGGCCTGAGCACTTTGTTTACAAGCTTCGGTCCTTCCTGGGCCAGGTGCAGGCTGAGTCATCAGTCGCTCCCCAGGAGGGCGGAGCCAGCATTGTGGTGGCAGGGGCACAGCCTGATGCATCATTCAGGGGAAACTCCCACCACCCATTAAGGGGTCCTCCTGCTAATCACTACCTGTCAACTCCCAGCCCTGTCACTCACACACACCAGACAGTCAGATCCACATCCAAGCAGAGGCGGGCTGAAATGGTTAGGCAAGCAAATGCTAACTTTCTAAAAGTAGCATTTGCAAACACAGGATATTAAAATAAACTTTACTAAAAGAAGTATTTCATTATTCTGAGTTCAGGCATACTAAGCACGAATTTCTACCATGTTCCCTGAGCCTGCTGGGATTATAGAGTGTAATAATTCCAGCAGCCCATCTGGCCTAGAAGGGAACAGGTAGCCTTACAATAGTGAAAACGAATTTGGTAGGAATTCACTATTAGAACATGCCACACACATCAGGGCATGTTCTACCTTACACTACAATGCACCCTGCCCTCAGGCCTACTATAGGGGTGACTAATATGAAGTTAAGGGAAGGTTCAGGGGCTGGCAAGTGTGTGCACTTGCCCAGCCAGGGTGACAGTACCAGACTGCACGCAGGTTCTGCAATGGCAGACCCTAGACACATTTTAAGGCTGCTTCTGTGGGTGGCGCAACCAGCGCTGCAGGCCCACTAGCAGTATTGGCATTCACAAGCCCTGGCACTCCTGGTGCACTTTACTAGGGACTAACAGTAAATCCAATGAACCAATCATGGACATCAATCATATGTACACTTTACAGAGGGAGAGCATATGCACTTTGGCACTGGTCAGCAGTGGCAAAGTGCCCAGAGTCATTAAACCAACAAAAACAGGTCAGAGAGAGTATTGGAGGAAGGCAAAAAGTTTAGGGATGACCCTGCCAAGAGGCCCAGGTCCAACAAAGGCGTGAGCCGAAATGCATAGGCATCATGTGTTGGGTTTTGCTGCATTATAGAATGAATAAAACAGTAGTGAGCACTTGGACAATGATTTGTCGTCTTCGTGGCACACCGAGTGAGAGTACGGCTGATCGTCCTTTGGATAAAGTCATTTTGAGGTGGTTTATGGCAGGGCCATTGTTGTAAATCATTATGCGTGGTCAAGGCATATGCATGGTAAAGACTTGCGTGGTAAAGGTGTTACGTGGTTAAGGCATATGCATGGTAAAGACTTGCGTGGTAAAGGTGTTACGTGGTAAAGGCATACGTGGTAAAGGCATTTGTTGGAATGTATGACATTATAATTAGTCTAATCCTGCACTATCTCTTGACTTGAAACTAGACCCTGAGCCTTGATAAACTGGACACAGAGAGCCCAAAAAAAGTGTAAAAGCACGTGTATTGGGAAGGTCATGCCACATTGTCATCACATGCCATTTTCCCAGTGCCTTGTACCATTTCCCCAGTTTTTCTCGCATAAATGGTGCAATGTACCGTATAGCACTACTCGCCACCACTTTTAGAGGGTGATCCATTTCTCTTCCTACCCTGGATGGAGAGTTACTGCAGCATTTTGTTGAAGTGAAACTCTAAGTGTCAGAAAGAGTGGCGTCTGTGAATTTTCACTTACTCACAAGTTAGGGTTCATTCACAAACTGACGAGGTGAAGCATGCGTGCGCTGCATTTACTAGTGTGTGATTCTACACATGCAAAACATGTACACCTGGTGGCGATCATCTGACTAGTTTTGTTTTCAAACATTGTTGAAAGAGCTGCTTAGTCCTAAAAGCTCTAACTCTTTGAGCATAAATAAGATAAGCTGCAAAACAACTCATCTGGGGACACAGACAAGCCCACTGACACCAAGATAGAGACAGTGAAGATGGTTATTCACAGGCCCTGGAAAACCCCCTAGTCCTGCTCATCATACAGACCCATCTCCCTCCTAAACGCTCATGCTTAACTATTCACAGGCATTCTGGCACACATCTTAGGCCATTCATAATGGCCTTATGACTGCGAGTCACAGCAGTGGTGAGATAATACTGTGCCGTTGATGCAATGCATTCTTTCCAACACTGAGAAGACACTGGACACAATGTCCGCCAAGGGCTCGATTTATATTCAGGTCTAAGGTTTATTCTGTCATAAATGAAGCAGGTGTCCTGTCTCCCCTATTAAAAATGCATTATATTCTGTGGCAATTGTAATAAAGCGATCATGATCTGTCATGTTTGAGGCAATAACCTGTCGGATAAACTCTAAATCAGGCCCCTTGTCTGCAGCAAGTGTTGTAAAAGGAGCAGGAGCCAGCGTTATAGGAAGAGGGTCTAGAAGCAGATATAGTCCCAGAGTCACTGAAGCACCTACCTGTTCACTTCCTCTGTTTATACCTCATTAGCACCTTCCTGTGCACCTGCTCTGTTTGTACCTCATAGGTACCTATATGTGCACCTCATCTGTTTATACCTCATAAGCACCTATATGTGTACCTCATCTGTTTATACCTCACTAGCACCCACCTGTGCACTCTCTCTGTTTATAGCTAATAGGCCCCTTCCTGTGCACCTTCTCAGTTAGTACCTCCCAGGTGAGCTTCTTAAATGAAGCTTGTGATCAGTGTACTGACAACCACGGCCTCTTCACTATCAGGCCATTATCTCCATCTGCTGTGTGCATGCTTCAAGCGTGCCCCCCTGCCACAGCTAACAAGGAACCCTGAAGAGTGAGTACACAGACCGAGGGGAGTAGGGGAGCTGAAGGACATGGAATGAGGTAAACCTGGATAAAAGAAATATGGGAATGGAGGAATGTGACTTCACCTGTGAACAATCGACATCCCCTTTCGCTCTACCAAAGCCCTGTTGAGTTTCAAAGTAGCATCCTGGCCTTCAGACAGACCACAATAAGTCAAATATCATGGAAAACAGGAACATGGAAAGCAATTATTAATATGCACACATCTGTTGGATGCTTGATATTTCAGATAATTTATTGGTTGTGATGGATTCTATATAAGGATTAAATGACTGATATCGTTGAATAATAAATGTCATGATTTAATGTTTGTTTGCCATATCTGTGTGCGCAATATAAAGACGGGCCATTAGAATTAACCCCTCATTCTGTTTCACAGAAAACCCTGGAAGGAGCTGCTGATTGAAATACAACAGGATCTTAACTTTATCTACTTTAGGAAGAACTAAAGACTAATTTTTTAAGTTGTCTTTCAGGGCAGAATCAGTCAATAGTTCAAGGGAGATGGATATATATTACGCTGATAGAAAATCCACCTCAACTCGGGATAATGCTCCAGTCTTCCAGGTTAGAAGGATCCAGAAATGCTTGAGCCCGGAGGGCTGTAAAATGTGTTGAAGGTGACGTAGGGCTTTATTACGAGTGTGGCGGTCTTCCAATGGGACTACCACAGCGGAGGTACCAGGCAGACTGCCAAGCCCATTGAGAGCCCGCCGCCGGATTATGACCTAATCCATGGTGGGTGGGCGGTGCAGCAGCGGTCTCGCGGCGGCTGTATTAGGCTCATTTGAGAGCCTTAACAGCATACCACCACCTTAAAAGTGCCTGCAGTACGTTCCTGTACCATGTCATGCATGCCACACTGTGCAGGAACAAGGGTGCCATTCCATGGGATGGCACAGCATGTGCCCCCTGCATGCAACCCCAGGAGCAGAATCCGCCAGGGCCCTGTGAGGGCCCCCTTACCTGCATGTCCTTTATCCTTTTCATGGTAGAGTCCCCGCCATGAAAAGGGCGGTGGATATGCAGACTGTAATATGCTCGGCGATGACGGCATCGGCACTGCCAACATATTCAGGGTGTTTGCAGACCGCCTCCACAGCGGGATCCTTGATCCTGGTGGGGGGGGCGGTCTCACCACCACACTCATAATACGGCGGTCAGTCCGCCTGGATGGTGGCAGTTTGACCGCAACCGTGAGTACGGCGATCATGAGGGCAGTCGCGCTCATAGAAAGACTCTTAATAAGCTGCAAGGTAAAGGCGGGAGTTGGCATTTGAACTGATCCAGTGTGAACAGGAAAGCATTGTGGAAAAAGGTGTCTGGAGTTACCTTTGTCATATATACTTCCTAAAGAGCTACCTTTGTCATGTATACTTCCTGAAGAGTTACCTTTGCTATACACTTCCTGAAGAGTTACCTTTGTTATTCACTTCCTGAAGAGTTACCTTGGTTAAATACTTCCTGAAGAGTTACCTTTGTTGTACACTTCCTGAAGAGTTACCTTGATTAAATAATTCCTGAAGAGTTACCTTTGTTATACACTTCCTGAAGAGTTACCTTTGTTGTACACTTCCTGAAGAGTTACCTTGGTTAAATAATTCCTGAAGAGTTACCTTTGTCATGTATACTTCCTGAAGAGTTACCTTTGCTATACACTTCCTGAAGAGTTACCTTTGTTATACACTTCCTGAAGAGTTACCTTGGTTAAATAATTCCTGAAGAGTTACCTTTGTTATACACTTCCTGAAGAGTTACCTTGGTTAAATAATTCCTGAAGAGTTACCTTTGTCATGTATACTTCCTGAAGAGTTACCTTTGCTATACACTTCCTGAAGAGTTACCTTTGTTATTCACTTCCTGAAGAGTTACCTTGGTTAAATACTTCCTGAAGAGTTACCTTTGTTGTACACTTCCTGAAGAGTTACCTTGGTTAAATAATTCCTGAAGAGTTACCTTTGTTATACACTTCCTGAAGAGTTACCTTTGTTGTACACTTCCTGAAGAGTTACCTTGGTTAAATAATTCCTGAAGAGTTACCTTTGTCATGTATACTTCCTGAAGAGTTACCTTTGCTATACACTTCCTGAAGAGTTACCTTTGTTATACACTTCCTGAAGAGCTACCTAAGGTAGATACTTCCTGAAACTGAATTAACGGCAGCGCTTCCTGATTCCTCTCTTTTTCCACAATCTGTTCTGTTTAAATGAAATCTTGTCCATGTATATCTGCCTAAAACTCTACCTGTAGCACGAGTGCTCTGTGGCTGCCCTTTCTTTAGTAAGTTACTCAGTGAATAATGGTAAATCACTATCTTTTCAGAAGTAAATACAATGTGACATGTTCAACCACAGTTTTAATGAAATATCCATGTATGGTAAAATGTTCCTCACTAAATTTCAAATATGGTAGAGAAGAGATGTCTTATCCAGCTGGTTAAATATTGTGTATTCACATTCTATTACATTTGCATTTAGTAATATTACATTTCTTTACATCCAACAGAGAATAAGCCTTAAATGCAAGGATTGATTATGAATAATGAAAATAACACATCAAACCTGCAAAAATTATGAAAAATAAGGAGCTCCAAAAACATCAGTGCAATCAGAGGCAGAGGACAGATCCAGGAAGACGAAGTCAAAGGCAATTCAGTGAGTGTCCGAGTCTGAGATCTGCACCTCGACACCCCAAGACGAAGAAATGACCACAACAAAACCAAGACAACAAAACTGACAAACCACCTGCTGTATAAACAAGCGTCCAACACCAGCTTTGATCATGAGGCCGGTATGAAAGTTGGAGGAAGGTCTTGTGTCTATTTGGGATCCATAGCTTGGAACAAACTCCCTCCTCAGCTTTGAGCTGTTAGTATCATGATAATGTTTAAAAAAGGTTGAAATCTTGGCCTTTTTGTCCATGTTTGAAACAAACTGATTTACTTTCTTTTCTGACCTGTGCTTTGCCGCGGGACACTCTTTGGAGTAGCTGTACACATTACGAGTCGCTTCACCATCATGATATGGCTAGAGCAGTGCTTCGCTATCTAAATTGGCAACAGACCACCATTCAGTGCTCTAGGTGTATTGTTAACTCTTTCTAGCCAAACCTCAGGCACCAGGGAAAAGCACAACGAAGTGGAGCCTAACCACTGAAGGCTAAAGGAAAGCGGAGTTCTCCTCTCTGAAGTACAGAGTATTGTCCCAATTTGCACCTACCGGAAGGAAGATTAGGCTTTACCCGCAAGCATGCAAAGCCATTATCCAATCTAAAGATGCAATCACCCTCAAGGAAGCCTTACTGATATTATGAATGTGGCAGGTATTTAGTGAGTCTTGTATTTTTATTTTTAAATCGGAAATCACGCGTCCAAAATATAACACGCATACAGGGAATGTGAAAATAACGCAAGTAGTTTATGAACTATGCTGACCCTTCAGGAAACACGGTCAGGAGAAAAATCGTGCAATTCCACTGAATATGTCAAGAACTTTAGCCAATTAGAAACCATAAAAGAGCATCAGCAAATACACACAGGGGAAAAACCATACCATTGCAATGAATGTGTGCAGAGCTTCAGTTGGTTATCACTCCTCCAAAGACATCAAAGAATACACACAGGGGAAAAACCATACCATTGCACTGAATGTGTAAAGAGCTTCAGTCATCTATCAGACCTCCATAGACATCAGAAAATACACACAGGGGAAAAACCATACCATTGCAAGAAATGTGTGAAGCGTTTCAGTCAATTATCAAACCTCCATAGACATCAGAAAATACACACAGGGGAAAAACCATATCATTGCAAGAAATGTGTGAAGAGTTTCAGTATGTTAGCAGAACTCCAAACACATCAGAGAATACACACAGGGGAAAAACCATACCATTGCAAGGGATGTGTGAAGAGTTTCAGTACGCTAGCAAAACTCCAAACACATCAGCGAACACACAGAGGGGAAAAACCATACCATTGCAGTGAATGTGTGAAGAGCTTCAGTCAAATTACATGTCTCCGCACACATCAGAGAATACACACAGGGGAAAAACCATACCAGTGCAGTGAATGTGTAAAGAGCTTCAGTCAATTATCAAACCTCCAGATACATCAGCGAATACACACTGGGGAAAAACCATACCATTGCAGTGAATGTGTGAAGAGTTTCAGTACGTTAGCAACACTCCAAACACATCAGCGAACACACACAGGGGAAAAACCTTACCATTGCAGTGAATGTGTGAAGAGCTTCAGTCAATTATCAAGCCTCCATACACATCAGCGCACACACACGGGAGAAAAACCATACCATTGTAAGGAATGTGTAAAGAGCTTCAATCAAATTTCATAGCTCCACAGACATCAGAGAATACACACAGGGGGAAAACTATACCATTGCAGTGAATGTGTGAAGAGTTTCAGTACGTTAGCAGAACTCCAATCACATCAGCGAACACACACAGGGGAAAAACCATACCAGTGCGGTGAATGTGTAAAGAGCTTCAGTCTGTTAACAGGCCTCCGGAGACATCAGCGAATACACACTGGGGAAAAACCATACCATTGCAGTGAATGTGTGCAGAGCTTCAGTCGGTTAGCACATCTCCAAACACATCAGCGAACACACACAGGGGAAAAACCATACCATTGCAGTGAATGTGTAAAGAGCTTCAGTCAGTTAACAAGCCTCCGGAGACATCAGCGAACACACACAGGGGAAAAACCATACAATTGCAGTGAATGTGGAAGTAGTTTTACTTACTCTTCAGCATTAAGAAATCATCAGCGAGCTCACAAAGGGGAAACAAATCGTTTAAATGCCATGAATGCTTGAAAAGCTGAAGTCCATTATCAATCCTAAACAGGCATCAGCGAACACACGCAGAAGAAAAGCCTTCAAGTGCAATAAATGTGTGAACAAATGTAGTCAATTGTCAAGCCTATGTAGACATCAGCTTGCACTCACTCTGTAAATACCGTACGACTGTAGTGAGTGTAGAAGTACCTTTAGTGCATCTTCCGCACTAAGGATTCATCAGTTAATGCTCACAGAGAAAAATCCATTCAGGTGCAGCGAATGTGTGAATATCTTCTGTCAGTTATTAAACCTACGGATACATCAACTAACATACACAGAGTAAAAAAGAGCATTGCAATGAATGTCAGAAGTGATTTTGTCAATTGCAAACACACCTGTGGTAAACCTTACAATTGCTCTAAAAGTGTGACGAGCTTTTGTCAATTTCTGATCCTACATAGCCTCAGCGTAAACACACCTTCATTTAACTCACTTAGAAATAATCCCAGAGATGCAGTGAATTCAAAAAGAACTTAAGAACATTAACAATAATATTGACTCATCTGAGGACATAGACAGGGGCAGAACAGTGCAGTTATTGTGAGATGAAGGAATTACAGGAACAAGTATATAATTATGTTAGTTATTCAAATACCAGATGAATGAAGACTCGACTAGAAGAAATGAAGAAAACCAAAGATTTGTAGAATATTGAAAGTGTCTGTTCCCAGTGATTGTTCACTTTGGTACACATAGAAAAAACAACGTGATATAACAGGAAATCCACTGGGAGACTAGCACAATGAGGAATAAAAGAAAAGAAACACTGGTAGTTTTTATTTGGCAATGAAGAGTTACAAAGAAAAACATCCAAGTGTTCCAGTTCATGCCACCTATGAAAGTGTAGGGATGAATATGATGTAGTGTAGTTCCTATTATCCCAATAGGCTCTGCGCATTGGAATAATACCTTCAATAGTATAGGCCTAGACCAGACGTTAACTAGGTCTACTACTGTCGATATTAGACTTAAAGTTTTGGGTTTGCCAGCTAGCTCAGAGTTCACTAGAAACTTTCTCGAATAGGCAAGGAGGAGTTGAACCTCCCTGGATAGACAAGAAGGGATTTAGTTTCTGACAACCATAGAACATGACAACTTTGCTCTCCCCTAATCAAGAGTGTATCTCTAGAGTCGTGTGAACAAAAGGCAATTTATTTTACTCAGTCAGTACGTGCATTCTTAGTCTCACCAGATTGTAGAGAAAAGGAAGAGACGGGCGTGTTCAATAAAAGATGTTATTTATTGATCAGTCTCTTTTCTCATACAAGAGAAATGGATCGATATTATTGCAATACTTATGGTTAAGTAAAGTGCATACATTAAAAGCAGAAGTATAAAATAATACTGTAAAAACATTGATATGGTTTCTGAGCCATATGAAGGTTTAAAATGAATAAAATGAATACATACACATATACATTTGACTAATCGTACTCAACTGGTGTTTCTAACTACGCCTACCCCGTGTACCTGACCTAAGCCTAATACGTGGGCGGGAATAGAAAGTTACAGTTTAAGTTAAGTTTGTTTTGCCAAGTGACTGACTAAAGAATTCTCTGCAAGGGGTTATTCAGTTCTGTACCTGGAATCTAGGATGAATGAGGGATGGTATCTCTCGTCTCTGGTCTCGATATTCCAGGCTGCCTGCGAGGGCTACCCGGAAGCGCCAGAGCTCAATCAATCAATCAATCAAGACATTTCTAGAGCGCACTACTCACCCGTAGGGTCTCAAGGAGCTGGATTTCTCGGCAGGAGAAAAGGCAGCTTCTCGTTCTCAGCGCGTCAGGAAGGCGGGGCTGCGCCAGCGGGGTCTGCTCTGCTCTGGGCTTCGGCAAGTCTGGCTGCTCCGATCTCGTCACCACCGCGTGTGTTTGCATAGGGCAATATCGGTAATATTTATACCTTTAAGGTGCCGAGATTGACGTAAGGATGGACATAGATACGTCAATAAGGATGTCATACAACCTGGTCGTTAGCACATTCTTTTGCTGAAGTTCTCGGTGAAATCAAAACAATGGCCGCAGGGTTTTTCCCAGGTCTGTCATAGGTTTGATTTGTTTTGAGAACTCCGTATGCCTTATCAGGGGCTGGAGGAATATCGCTTGTCTAATTAGATGGCAAGCGTTATGACCTAATCAGATAACACGTTCCTGTGCCGTAGTGTGGCTTTATCAGATAACGGTTCCTGCATCATGGGGGTTTTCTGCCTCATGGGATGGCTGCTAGTTAACTTGTTAACCAGAATAGGGTCAGGAATAGGGGGATCGATACAGAACCTATAGGAATACATCACAATGATTCTGCCTGCACATATTGCTATATTAGCATAAGTGAGTTAGTTGTGAAAACGCCATTTTGCTGCTTTTGCACATGACACAACATCTCTGTTTTTATAAAGACAAACTGCTTGCTTTTCCTTCACATGAGAACGGTCTGTTTTTCATATCTCTAGACTCACACTGCGACCTCAAGTCTACACAAAGTGTTCAAGGTTAAAATAACAATGTATGCTGTTGATGCAGGTTGATCGGCCCACGCTCTAGACACAACACAAACACAGCTGCTCATTTCTAAAACTCAGGTGCACTGCATGCATGAGTCTAGCACTTGGAAAAAACCTTTCAATCGACAAAGAGCTGTGCTGATCTGGGATGTGATTCACTTCACCTGACTTTGGAGGTATGGGTTTCCCGGTTTTAACCTAGAGATCTTCTATTATTATAATACCTAGCTCCTATCAAGGGGAGGGTGGTACACAAGGCGCTATAGACCATTATAATATGATTTCTCCCTTTGTATTTTATGGAATTGTAACAATGTTGATTGTATTGATTTTATGCATCTTTTTACTTATGTTAGCAAAGATACTGCATCTTAGAGCACGTAGTTGAAATAAACATTTTAAACTATACAGTGTCTCTGATTGCTCACGTTGTGGACATTTATGAGAATAAAAACAAAAGAGTGTTCTTGATTCCCACTATTCCTGAGAGGTCCCAAAGTCGCTTGTTCATTGGTAGCTTCACTTTAGTACGGAGAATGAATGAGACACTGTTGCTAGTCGGATAGGGGTTCTGGGCACTGAGGTGCATTTTTGGTACACCACAATACACTGAAGTCCTGGTTTCCTGCGCATAGTTCTGTGCATGAGCTGAATTCCCGTAACATGGCACCCAAAGTCTTGATTAGTGCTCGTATCTGTCCCCAATACCCTCAACACCTTTTCCGGTTAACAGGCGTGACGGATTAACCTACCTATACGAATGTGTTATAGGTTAATTCAAGCATAAGATTTATAAAAAGGTACACATTTTGAATTACTACCCTTTGTTGTACTGCAATTTATATAAATTGTTTTTCTTCTCTATGTCCTCATGGGTGATATTGACATAGCTCAGCATAGTTGGGCAGCGCTCCGGCGTCATCAGACGCAGTTTGGAGTACCAGACGATGATATGTCTGTAATATTTGTAGTGAGTGCTGATTCGGCGTTCCCCTTTGAGCTTTTCTACTATTGGGTCACGTTTCCTGCAATAAATGTGGATGAGGATACGTTTCATACATACACTCACACTGCGATTCCTGTGAACTATACTCCATATAGGACACAAGAGATTCCAATTTCGGCATGGCAGCATCGTGTTTGGTTTAATGGCACCCTGCCCCACACAGTAACTCCGGTTCGGTTAGGTCCCTTGTCAATTCCTGGGGCCACTTGGCCAGTCTTAGCCGGGTTCACACCATATCCACGTTATCTCAATGCCCCGATTGATGACTTGTGTCAACTTTATACCTCTTTTGTTGGGGTACATAGGGCTTTAGTTCAATATGTTTCTTGCAGCGGAACAAGTTGGACCGGCCGGGATGTAGATTGGTCCAGTCATGGTTAGTACGGTTAATTTAGTAATGGGCAAGCACCCTCAAACTAAGTACGATATGCCTTATTGGCTTGCCGAGAAATTTGACCCACTGGAAGCAGTGTTTCCTAATAACACTCCTGTGGAAAAACACAGGATTCTCTCAATTAGTTTGCAGAAAGACCTATTGCCAGAGGTAATAGATTGTGAGATTTGGGGTAAAGTATTTGCAGCAGAATATGCGAAGTGTTTCTGCACGCCGTCTATAAATGTCTTGCCCTCTGTGATCAAGCATGTTCCGGATGAGCACAGTGCGGAGGCGGCTGTCGAGTTGAGAATGAGGCTCGTTGGAGTGTTTGATGTAGTTGCTGATCTCATCTTTTGTAATGTAAAGGGAGATGCGGTTAACTTTCAGGTGTCGAATGCTTTGCGCCTTGTCCAAGACGTTGACAAACCCGAGCGTTACCTTGAATTATTGCGGAGGCTTATAAGACCATTGGCCGCAATAGTTTGGGTGTTAAGCCTTTTGCTAAAACCGCAACTCAACCGCAGACTCAGATAGCAAAGTCTACTAAAGAGGATCATCCAAATTTTCCAAAACAGAATTGGAAGAATAAAATCAGGGGAAGCAGCAATAGAAACAGGGGTCGCGTCCGGCGTCGCCGATACCAGCGTCTACTGAGCGCATTTATGATTTGTGCAACCACGCAAGAATTAGGGCTCCTGATAGATTACAGGTTCCTCAGCAACGTTCTCCTTGTTCTTCACAGGAAACATCGCGCACAAGCTGGTGGAGGAGAACACGGCAGGGGTCAAGGTGCCCCACAAGGACGTGAGCAGCCCCGCCCGTCTGATGGTAAAGGCAAGCAGGAAGACTTGCCACGTTAACGCCCTCATTTTCAGAAAAAGAAAGTTGCTGCGTTAACCGTAAGGTATGCCACGGATAGTGAGATCACAGGTTTGGATCCTGACATGGGCATTAACGCTGCTCGACAGCGCAGCGGAGGTTACAATAGTGCGGCAAGCACTGCATCCATATCTGAAGGCGACAGCAACTGACACTTTTATCACAACGGAAACTGCTGCCAGTAGGGTGGCTCCCCCTGACAGACTATATGATATAGTTCTTTTAATAGAAGGTGACATCCAACGTGTAATAAAAGGGATTTTTTGGGAACATCTGACCTCTACATCTGACATTCTGTTAGGTTAGTTGAGTCAGACTGGGCCCTGCTTTTCATTTTTGCCGCTCCAAGAGGGGAGGAGGTCACCCTCCCCAGCTTTCCGCACACCGTGCCCAAGGAGCAGTCCGCAGAACTTTGCAGAAGAGTGTGCTCTGGTGCTTGCACCTGTGTTGTACCATACTCAAGTCGGTGGGATAAACTTTCTCCCAGACACGAGATTCCATTGCGGTTTATGCCACAGCCACCACCCCGCTATCCCATGCGGCGATTGGCTAAAGCCCCCGTTGCGGAAATCCTTGAACAATTAGAATATCAAGGTGTGATTGAGACATGTGTGTCACCCATAAATAATCCTCATTTCACTGTTACCAAACCTGATGGGTCGTACTGCCTGGTTTTGGATTATCTTTGTGAAACAAAGGAGTTAGGTCAATGTAGAGTATGGGGTAGACTGGGTCATAATAAACTAGAAAACACAAGAATATGTCTACACCCAATTAATTTCCAAAAACTTATTTCAGATCATAGGAGAAACACAAATGTATTGAGTTTGACCCAGTATTTTCATTTATACCTGTCTATTTTGAAAAAAAAATCATTCTTCTTTTGAACGTTTCGCAAAAAAGGAGAAAACTGTACATCCAACACATTTAAATTCCAACGTCTAACTATTTACAAACAAAATATTTACAATTCATATACACAATTATCATACATACCACAAAAAATTCACTATACAAACACAAACAATTGAAATTTTCAATGAAGTTAATCTGAATTCATATAGAATGAAGAGACAAAGTCAAAAGGAAGGAGCACGTCCTAAAATAAGGATGACTTTTACAACCAGCCAGAGCTAGTTCAAACACTTAGTGATATTGATTGCTCCCTCAGATGTGCTGACGCGTTTCTAGTCCGAGGAAACCAGTTCCCAGATAGTCATCAGGGCTTTGTCACTTTTCTGTGTAAAATGCAGAAAAACAATAAAGTTTTAATTATCTAGCTTGAAGCCTCTATTCTTTCTGGTATTGCACTAAACTATCTATAATATGTACCTGTTGGTCTCTGATGTCTTACTCATTCCGACTACAAATGTCGCTTTATTTACAAATTGCATCAAAACACGTATTAGGAACGGCCCCTTCAGTTGCTAGAAACTACGTGTCCCATAACCCCCAGCCTAATAAAAAAAGAGTTTGAAGTGCAGACGTTTCCAAGATGGCCACCGGTCAAGCGCAATAGAGAGAGCACCCGTCCTGCTCACACATTGACAAAGGTACGTTATATAGCAAACTGGTGGGTACACAAGATTATGGGTCCAATATTGTTACAATTTCTTTTATCAGAACCTGCTTTTGAAAACAGAAGCACAGGCGAACCACTTGCCGCTATTAAGACTCTGACCCTGAAACAAAGGTAGGAATGAGTAAGATTGTATCTTCTTCCTCCTTCCCGCTTCGTGTACATAAATGAGTGGAGAAACTCTGACTTTTTCCTTCTATCACAGGCAGTCAACATAAAATGTCCTGTTTCACAGCTTGAGCCACTTCCTTGAATACAAAGATTCATAAAAAGGTTTTCCCTGAGCCTGACGATACCGTGAGAGGCCAGGACATCAGAGACACACAGGTACATATTTTAGATCATTTAGTACAATACCAGAAAGAATAGAGGCTTCAAGCTAGATAATTAAAACTTTATTGTTTTTCTGCATTTTACACAGAAAAGTGACAAAGCCCTGATGACAGTCTGGGAAGTGTTTACCTTGGACTAGAAACATGTCGGCACATCTGAGGGAGCAATCAATATCACTAAGCGTTTGAACTAGCTCTGGCTGGTTGTAAAAGTCATCCTTATTTTAGGACGTGCTCCTTCCTTTTGACTTTGTCTCTTCATTCTTTATGAATTCAGATTAACTTTTTTGAAAATTTCAATTGTTTGTGTTTGTATAGTGAATTTTTTGTGGAATGTATGGTAATTGTGAATATGAATTGTAAATATTTTGTTTGTAAATAGTTAGATGTTGCAATTTAAATGTATTGAATGTTCAGTTTTTTCCTTTTTTGCGAAACTTTCAAAAGAAGAATGACTTTTTTTTCCGAAATAGACAGGTATAAATAAAAATACCGGGTCAAACTCAATACGTTTTTGTTTCTCCTATGATCTGAAATAGGTTTTTGGAAATTAATTGGGTGTAGACATATTCTTGTGTTTTCTGGTTTTGGATTATCGACATTTAAATTCACATTGTCGTACATGTGCGGTACAGAACACCCACAGTTCAGCTCAGCTCTCATTAACAGTCTGATGCGAAAAAGATTTAAGGTCACACGAGATATTTCAAATGGCATTTTTAGTCATAACCTGTCCTCCGTTAGTAGTCAATGGACAGCGTTCACTTGTGGCGGCAAACAAAAACAATTTAAAAGATTGGCCATGGGCTATAAAAACAGCCCAGGTGTCTTTGCTGCACGTGTCGTCTCTTTCTTAGATGGCATTGATCCTGATGCGTACTCGTACATTGATGATATTTATCTAATGGACGATGAATTATGGCCACATCTTTGACCGCATTATAGTTATGTTTGCGGACTTCGGTTATACATTTATCTTTGCAAAGTCAAACATTGCGGAGTTCACAGTGTTGTTCCTGGGCTCAACAATGAAGGTAGAGGTCTTGCACCTCACTTCCTGGAGAAATGCGCATGTTTATGGTCTCCTACAACTCTGAAAAAACTACAATCCTTGCTGGGATTTTTGAATTTCGGGCGTACTTATATTCCCTATTATGCCCAGCGTATCAAACCTCTTTATGCTTTGATACAACCAACTTTTACCAAGTCATGCTGGCTGCCTGAACGTTCAGCTATTCTGCAATTCTTGAATCTAAGTACTTATTGACTCATGATGACCACACTAACCTGGTAATAAGAATTGTGCCTGGTGCCGTGGGTTTCATGTACTTGACGTTTAATGAAAGAGACACAGTGCCTATCGCTTACAAGTCACACTTGTACACTTCGGCTGAAAAGCGATTTTCTTCTGTCGAGAAAGTCTTGACAGCTGTACATATGGCAATTCTAAAAGAGAGAGCGCAGTCACAAGGAAAACACATGTTTGTTGTTACACCTTACACTGCATTTGAAGCAGTGATGAAAGCCAGTGTGCCAAATTCTAAAGTTTTATATCCTAATCGGATACAATGGGCAACTTCGTTGACATCTCCGGATGTCACATTTATCTTTGACCCCTCATTGCAAACTCAGGAGTTCTTACAGTATGAGTTTGTTCATACTGCTCCTCTGTTCATGCGCACGCTTGAGAATTAGCATTGTATCTATAACACTGACGGTTCGGCGCAACCGGCGATAGGATCTAAGCATTCTTATTCAGTGGTCTGCCCAATCGTGGCTGGTACCATGGTGAATGGAGAATTCAAGTCCGATGTCGTGCACACGCAGATATTAGGTGACTGTACCGCCCAGTTGGCAGAGCTACGTGCTCTAGTGCTTGGGTTAGTGAGAATGAGGGGTAAAAGGTCTGAGTCCCTTACTAGCCGTTTATTGAGCAATGGTCCCTCTTTTTTGTCAAGCTTACCCTCTGCATGGGGAAACCCCTAACCCCCTATTATAGCAAAGTTTGAGAAAGGTGTGTCAGGGCAAGCTTTGTTTTTTATAGTCTATTATGGAAAAATTCCAATCGCACGAGACGACTCGTACCAGCATTACACCAAAATCAGGGAATCTCTATTTATCCACAGAAAAGAACGACCAGATATACTTCTTCAACCTGATTCGTAAAGCCCTGAGGAAGCCCCAGGCCGGATGGCCATGTAAGGGGTGAAACAAGTGTTGGCTGTTCTCCTACGTACTATCACGAATATAGTAACACCTTTATTAAAACCAAAAAATTAACCATCGTGTGATTGGAATTTTTCCATAATAGACTATAAAAAACAAAGCTTGCCCTGTCACACCTTTCTCAAACTAAGCTCTAGTGTTTGCATTGAAGTTTGCTGACCCTCGTGTGACTACTTTAATTGGGAGTGACTCTTATTACTGTTTTCAGTCCTTCAATGAAAATGTATTCTTTTGGACTCAGAATGACTATCGTGATTCCAAAGGTGGCACAATTAAGCACAAGATACTATGGGTTTGAGTCGCAGAAATAAAGAACGTCTGCCTCTCGTAAATGTAATTCATACCCTTGGTCACCAGCATGTAGGAGTACACGCTGTTGGCAACAGTCTTGCTGGTGAAGCAGCAAAGACCGCAGTCGCAACATATGTAGTAGCAGCAGTTACAAGGTCCAACAGTAAGAATGATGATGACATCTTGGCAGCTATAGCTGCTACAGAGATCGGTGATAATTACCCTAAGGGTTTCCCTTCTAAATACTTTTATCATTTAAGTCCTGATAAAGTTCCCTATGTGAGAATTAACAACGTTGGTGACAGGCTGATTTCCGACTCGGACCGCAGGCTACCCTTGATAACAGTCGCTCACTAAGGCATAGCCTCGGTTCATGCTGACGTTTCAGCGTATGTCTCGATCTTACAGCAGCGTTACTGGCGGCGTGGATTGTGTAAATAAACTTGTGAATATGTCCTTTCTTGTTATGTATGTCAGCAGATTAAACCTTCAACTGCTGCACGGCCGCCACAAACTCAGCTGTACATATCTAATAGACCACTTGGTTGTGTTTATTTAGATCACTGCTGACCTTTTTCTGCTGATACTGCGTATAAATATATCTTAGTTGCAGTGGATTCATGCACACGTTTTCTCTGCGTTTGGCCACAAAGGAGTGCTGATGCTCGAACTGTCATCACAGATTTGCATGTCTCTGTGGGAATTTTTGCATGTCGCACCTTCCATTCTGATCAGGTCCAGCGTTCACCTCTAAGGTGTACAAGAAAGCCATGGGGTCTTTGGGGGTGCAGGTAAAATTTTTGTCTCCATACCAGCCTGAGGGCAATTCTGTTGTGGAGTGAATGAACCGTGACTTAAAGCGATCTTTGACAGCTAGGGTTTTAGGAACTACGTGCACTAAATAAGCTTCCTAGAAGATCTCTGGGTGGGCAGACCCGTTACGAAATGCTCTTTGGCATAAAAATGTTTGTCCTGGACCTTGATGGTCTAGACATGGCAGCGACAGCCGTACCCTATGACTTAGATAATCATTCTGCTGTGTTACAGAACCTACAAGAGACTCGAGACAGTCTTGCAAAGGAACACTTGCCCTCCACATATGGAGCTGAAGCTGCTCTACAGATTCCGGTAGATTCCTGTAGTTAGCTGGCTACCCCGAGTCAGTGACCTGGTCTGTGAGAAGGTGGAGAACAAGAAGGAGTTCAGCCGCTCGTATCATGCACCCATTCCAGTGCTTGGCATGCAGGGCACAAGAACAGTCATTTTACCACCACTTCCGATTCGCAAGGGAAACAGGTACGACTCCATTGACAATGTCAAACTACAACGAGCGGCCGATTCTTCTTAGTATGACTCCTGCTGTCTCTTGTCCAGTACTGCTGAGAAATTCTGTTTTGGCCTCTGCTGACACCAACATCCCTGACCTTGCTATAGAGATGCCCACAGTCACTAATCCATTATTAAATTCGCCAGCTGGCGATCCACATGAAGTTACTGAGTATACATATCCCACGGATGTGTCATTGCCTGATGTGTAAACAAGTCTAGCTGACCAGTCACATTTTTCCTTTGACTCTGACTCTATAACATCGAGTGTACCATTGAAGTTTTCTATTTTTGTTACTTGGTTTAAAATACATTTTTTGGTTCCCCCTTGGACTTACATCTGGTTGGTTCTCATCTCCATTTTTTTGTTCATGTCGATTGGATTTGTGATGGTATTTTTTCGTCTGGTAAATGGACACTATATAACTGAACGATCAAAAATCTGATTCATTGATGGAACTTTGGCCCCACACTCCTCATCACACATCATGAAAAGAGACCAGACTTTTGTCAACATCACAGCCTAGCCCGTGCTAGATGTTATTGTATGAGATGCTGTAAAATTTCAAACTCATGGACCCACAGAGGTGATTAATGTTCCTAATGTACTTTGTATTTCAATGGGAGATGTTGTGAAACAAAACATACAATCTGATGATTGGGATGTCCAAGCCATTGAATCTCTCTTTTCTGATTTGAAATATTATGCTACCTTTCATGCTGAGGATTTATATTTAGATTCAGCAAACTACGCTGACTTGTTCTGTTACCAACACTATGGCTATCACTTTCTGCATAATGCTAATACATTTAGAAATGTGGTTAATTACACCCAATGGGAGGGGCGTGGCCGAGAGCCGAGCATGGCGGACGCTTGCTGAATTAGCTCCGTCCTCTGCCCGGTAATACAAGCTTAATATCCTGCTACCCTGATGGCCCCGACGACCCGCCCGGGTCTGCATGAGACGGAGGTGTCGGTGGGCAGCCTGGTCGGGGTCCAGCACCCGGCACAACAACTTACAAGGCGCCGAAGCACCCGAGGCGGAAGAGGCCTGCTACCAGCCCAGAAGCCGCGGCCTCGAGTGAACTGTGGGGCCGCAGAGTGAGCGACCTGCCGGAAACACTGAGCGGACGATAGGCGGAGCTGTCGGGACATCGGCGGCAGAGGTGGGGTGGTGACACTGCTTTTACCCCGGACCCTGTCAGGACACTTGGAGTGCACTCCCTGTGCAATCAGCCGGAGAGACACTTGCAGAGCGCGGAGCCGCCCTGCCGGGCAGAGCCTGGTGGAGACGGGGAGGCGACGGCCTTGACTGCTGTGCGATGGATTGGGAAGTGCCTAGTCGGAGACGGCGAGCGGAGGAGCATCGGAGCATAGCGGAGGCCACGACTTCTGGGACCCGCTCTTTTCACAGCTCCCCGACGGCTCACGGCGGTTCAGGAGGTGAGGACTGCGGGCCGATGCGGGGGTGCGCACTAACGCCGGTGAACCATGATGGCGGACTAGAGGAGCTGCCGGGGCAAGCAGAACAGGACGTTCCTAGACGCACATAAGGGGCAGGTCTGCCATAGAGGATAAGACACTACGACGTTGGAGGAGGGCCCGGTTCTTGCGGAGGTGAGGGGCGGAGAGGCAGCCGTGCTGTTCACTGCCTGGAGACCGGCTTTGAGACATAGCGTCTGGGAGAACACCCCCCCGCCACCTGGTTGATACTAGCGGTACCGGAGGCCGAGCGGCTGCGACCGCTGACATACATTGGGACTGGTGGAGTAGAGGAGGCTTTCATCGCACCTGCGGAGCACTGCAGGGTCTGTGGGAGGAGAGGACACGCCACCACGGGATCCCCCGGGGAGCCGGACGGAGGGACATTGGCTTTCCTGCTTGTGAGGGGTGGACCCCATTGAAGTGCAGTGGTCACACACGATTACGTGCATTGAGGTGCCGGTGGGGAGGCGCGTGGCCGGCCGATTTTGCCCCGGACGGCGCCAGGACAAGGGATCAGTACTTGTGTGCCACTCTCGCCTGGCCGCGGTGCGACCAACCACCACTGGGACGCAGGCCAGGCCTATTGTTATAGGCTTAATACCACCGTAGGCGCGCCACGTGAGCGACTTGTCGATACCACACCACTCCGCCAGCACACGGAACACAGGCGGTAGAAGAGTCGGGAACGGCGCAGGTGGGACGCCTGAGGCACGACCTGCTGTCCGCTGGAACGCTGCCCCCCGGGGGCGCACACGCCGCCATCCAGTTGCTGAGAAACATGGTCAGGAACAGGGCCAAGATGCCTGAGAGGGGCGCTGATCTAACGCAACAGTCTACTGGCTCAGAAGATCCACTGGCCTCGTCTAATGTAGAGATGGTGCCTCCAACGGGCCAGACATCGCAGGAGGCCAAACTGGACCTTATCCTGTCAGAGATACGGGCTTCCAGGGAAGCGATGGAAACGCGCATGGACCAAATGGCGACTGGCATGTCCCTACTACGCGCTGATCACAACAAGCTGGCGGAGAGGGTCACGGAACATAAACTGGCCCTGGACGATCTGATCCCGCAACAGACGGAGCATTCCACGAAAATGGAAAACATGGAGAAGCAGCTGAAACTAATATGGGCGAGGATGGACGATGCGGAAGGGCGGGCGCGCCGCAACAATGTGCGAATACTAGGAATTCCGGAGCGGAGTGAGGGGAGGAACCCGACGCAGTTCGTAGAGGATTGGTTGAGGAACCTTGCAGGGCCGCAGGTGCTTACGCCCCTATACAGCGTGGAGAGGGCGCATAGGATACCAGGTAAACCGCCAAGGCCGGGTGCGGCACCTCGTCCTTTAATAGCTCGCCTGCTCAACTACAAGGATAGGGATATAGTCCTGCGAGTGGCAAGAGAGAAGGCGCCTATACGCTTTGAGGACAAGACTATCTCGATTTACCCAGACTTCACCCCCAGGTGCAAAGGGCCAGGTCTACGTTCCTGCATGTGAAGAGACGCTTGCGGGACAAGAACCTGAAATATGCCTTACTGTTCCCAGCCCGCCTGAAAATAATTCACAACAACAAATCACTTTTCTTTGACACGGCTGAGGAGGCGGCGGAGTGGATGGAGGTGACGCTGACGCCGCCCAGCTCGCACGACCCTCTTGCGGAGGGACAGCTGAGGGACGACCCGCCGCGCGGGAGGGAGGAGAGGCCTGAAGAGGGTGCAGCACACGAGGAGGTGGAGATAACGAGCGGACCAGACGGCCTGACGGGACTGAGGGGGACACAGGAGAGGGCTCGGCTGACAGAGGCCGCACTGGCTGCACACAACGTGGGCGACGCGGTGGTCCTAGATAGCGCCTCTGATGCCAGGACGGAGGTATCTGGTTCTGCGGACAGCCTGCAACTTTTTCCGAAAATAACTGCACAAGAGGCGAATGAACTTTAACGGGACTTCGGAAGACACCGCTTGGTAATGTATAGCCTGCATGAAAGACCTTGGGCGGGCTAACCGGGGTCGGGGGTACGGACACTCGCTGGGGCACGCCGTAAGGACTCCGGCGAGGCCCAGGCGAGGGAGAGCGGGACCACACCCCCAGGGCGCAGCAATGGTACTGTTTGCTTGTCACCCCAGTTGGGTGCTAGTGTTTGGACCTCATAGTTCTTTGAATGGGGACCTTGATGTTTTGGGGTTGTTAGTAACTGGGGCACACACGGCAGCAATTACTGGGAAGTTGGTAACATGGTTGGATACACTGAACCTAATTGTCGCAAACGGCCATGGGGTCACTTAGCGAATACAAAATGTGCACCTGGAATGTGAGAGGTATGAGCTCAATCCATAAAAGGTATAGGGTGCTTGCGCAACTGAATAGGAGACGTATTGCAGTGGCATACTTACAGGAAACACATCTGAATAGGGATGAAGGTGCGAAACTGCTCAAGAAGTGGAAGGGGCAACTATTTGCTACTACTTATTCTGTGTTCTCCCGGGGAGCGGCGATATGGATTAGGAACTCAGTCCCCTTCAAGGTGATGGAGGAGAGGTTAGACCCTGAGGGCCGGTATGTGCTTGTCAGGGGATTGTTGGATGGCTCCCCTGTTGTGCTTGGCTGTGTGTATGCACCGAATGTGGGACAGGGGGGTTTCTTGACCTCGCTTAACAGAGTGATAGCTGACTGGTCGGAGAATGTGTGGATTATTGGAGGGGACTTTAATGCAGTCCTGGACATATCGCTGGACAGGTCCCACCCGCCACTGCAGGCTACTGAAAGCAGGCGACAGGCGGAAGCGCTTTCTCAGTGGGCGGCGGGTTGGGGGCTAGCAGATATTTGGAGATGCATGCATTTGACGGACAGAGTATACCTTCTTTCCCCCCCCCCCATGGCCTACACACGAGAATAGACCACATGTTTTGCAACATGACATTACTGGGGGAGATGGTAGGCTCAGAACACATGGGTAAGACCTTCTCGGACCACAATCCAGTCGAGGTCACGCTGAGATGGGGCAAGATACCCACGCCGATACCGACGTGGCGTATGTCCCCGGACCTGCTCGAGGACACCGTTTTTAAAGCTACCATGGCGGAACACATCGCACAACATTTACACATAAATGATGGCTCGGCTAGTACACGCCAAATAGAGTGGGATGCCTTCAAGGTGTATATAAGAGGGGAGGCATTGAACACACGAACAGGTATGAGGCGTATGGTCATGGAGAAGCTTAGTGATGTGGAGGGCCGACTGGCCATGCTGGAGAGGGAGGCTGCGGGCACGAACTTGCCTTTTACGCCATTGCAGGAGGCACACATTCAACACGCCGAGCTGTTGGAGGAACTGCGTGTCCTGGATTACAGGGAATATACATGTAGACAACATGCCCACGCAGACAAATCCGGACCTCTATTGGCCCGGATATTGCGAGATGCCCCGGACCCTACTCCTGTGTTGGAGGTTATGGATCAATCTGGGAGGCTGGTGGCGACACAGTTCGGTGTAAACGTTGCCTTTCGTGAATACTATGAGTCGTTGTACGGCCCACATCGAAGTATGTCTGATGAGGCATTTGAAGAGTTCATGTCGGGAATCGAGCTGCCGCGCCTAGGTAGGACCCAGAGTGACGACTTGGCACGACCTATATCGGTCGCGGAAATACGACAGGCAATAAAAGCACTCCCAAGGAACAAGACCCCGGGAACCGATGGCCTCCCGGCTGAGTTTTATGGGGCGTATGTAGATTTGCTGGCCCCGCGACTACACGAGGTGTTCAACGAAGCGAAGAAAGTGGGTGGGTTACCGCAGTCTACGCTGCAGGCCCTGATTGTTTCATTGCCTAAGCCGGGTAGGGACAGTTTACGTTTAGCTAACTATAGACCGTTGTCCTTGTTGAACACCGATCACAAGGTACTGAGCAAGGTGTTGGCGACAAGACTGGCGCAATATGTCCCGGGCCTGATCCACCCGGACCAATGTGGTTTCGTGCCTGGCAGAAGCACGGCGATGAACCTGCGGAGGCTTAGCCAACTCATGCTTCACGAGCATTCACCCGTGACAACTGAGGGCTGTATATCGTTGGACCTGCGGCAGGCATTTGATTCCCTTCGTTGGGATTATATGTTTGCGGCGTTGGAACGGTTCGGGGTCCCGGCTGACTTCATTGCTTGGATCCGATTACTATACACCCGCCCCACTGCTAGGGTCCGCACGAACAGATGTATCTCACCTCAATTGGCTATAGCGAGGGGCACGAGGCAAGGTTGCCCACTATCCCCGCTGTTGTTTATTATGGTACTGGAACCGCTCCTGTGTAAACTCCGGCTTCAAGCACGGCACAGAGGTATCAAGAGGGGAGGTGTAACACATGTGGTGTCGGCATACGCCAATGACATCATCCTTTACTTGAGGGACTTAAAGGGGGGACTGGATCCCATCCCGGAGCTTTTTGAAGACTTTAGTGCACTCTCGGGCCTTACGATCAGCGAGTCTAAATCCCATGGATACTGTTTTGCTGCTCTGGAGGCAAGTGATCCCTTGTTTTTCCCACCTCACAGCTTCCAAATGGCGGAGACTACTTTCCGCTATCTGGGGATACAGATTTACAGAGGGGCGACAAATATGCTTGAGGGCAATCTGGGTCGGGCTGTGGCAGCACTGAGGTCGCAGGTACAATTTTGGACCGCACTACCATTGTCAGTGGCGGGCAGGGTGGCCGTCTCTAAGATGGTAGTCCTCCCGAGGCTCCTTTACTACTTTACGAACTTGCCCTTTATGGTCCCAGCTGCGGTATTTCGAACCTTGAATACCATACTAACGGAGCTGGTCTGGGGACGGGGCAGACGCCGCATAAGTTTGGCGAAGCTACAGCTACCCACGGCGGCTGGAGGGATGGGAGTTCCTGACTTACTGGCGTATTACTATGCGTGCCAATTACAGTGGCTGGCTATTGGCTAGCGGGACGCAACCTGCACGAAATAGGCATGTCTGAAGAAGACAGGAGAAGGGGTGCCGTCCACACACTGTTGCTGCCCAACGCGGCGATCTGTGGGCAAGCTCCTCCCTTACTCAAGATGGCCATCTCCTGCTGGAGGAGAGCTGTGCGATACACGTCCCCCACCTCCTCCTACGCTCCCACAATACCATTACTGGGGATCCCATTGGGGACGGGAATTTTGTCTACACGGGCGCTCACCACATGGACGGATGCCGGGGTGTCGCAAGTGGGCGATTTTTTCAATGATGGACACATGATGACATTCGATAGCTTTGCGCAGTGGCAGTATCATAGCCAATGAGGTCTAACCGAGGCGCGATTATTGCTTATTGATGATGACATTCAATGACTTTTGCACAGCACACCACACGCCTGGGGGAATGTTCTTACTCCACGGAGGGGTGCGCGGCTACATCACACGGAATTGGGCACCGGCAGGCGACGAACCACTTGTCAACCCATTACACACGATGCTATACCTGATGGGTTCAGGGAGCCATTTAACGAAATGGATTGCGAGTGGTATTCGTGCGGGGAGGGCGATTTCGCTGCAGCTGCTGCGTGAAGTGTGGGGGAGGGATGCAGGCCGAGCGTTTCAAGATAAGGAATGGGAGCATGTTCTTAAATTCCCCAAGAGAGTCTCGAGAAACCCGAATTTAAATTTATACAACTTATGATCTTACACCGCGCGTACCTCACGCCTCACCGCCTGCATTTAATGTTTCCCACCGCGCCAGATTCCTGCCCTCGGTGTGGACTGGCGGATGCAAGGTTAATACACATGCTATGGGATTGCCCGAAATTGGGATATTTTTGGGCTACAATACACACTGCACTACACAGAGTGTCCCCCACCAGACAGTACAACACTATATCCTTTAGCTTGCTGGGACTAGGGACCGCTGAACGTAAAAGAAGTGTGGTCACGAGGTTCATTGACCTCGCACTACTAATGGCCAAGCGTGCTATTACCATGAGGTGGAAATCGAGCAGGCCACCTGACCCAGACGTATGGAAAGCGGAAGTAGTGAGGTGGGGTAAGGCTGAGGGTATGGCATTACAGACCGAAGAGCGCAAAGGCTTGAGAAGGGTTCCTATATCTCTTGAGTGGAATGCTGTGATGATATCCTTTGAAACGGCTGAAGAGGACTCTACCACCGGGAGTGCGTCTGTGGATGACTGAAATGGGTAGAATGCCATGGGAATAACGTTTCCTTGGACTCACGTGCGCTTCTGTATGGCAAGGGACAGTAGCTCATACACAGACACAGGTGCACGAAAGAAGAAAAGAGTAGACATTTGGCCATGGCTGCGTTGTGGCTTATGGGACACAAAGGGCATTGCGACAAACCTTTGGAGAAACTAAGAGACGGATTCGGATTGTACCACCATGGATAGTTGACACAATATGCTTACTTTGATGTGCCTGGGGAGGGATGCTGGGTGGGGGGAGTTGGGCGGGAAAAGTTGGGGTTGGGTGGAAATTTGAAAAGAAGAAAAGGTGATTGGAGCTAATACAGTATACCTGGAATGTGTGCCTTCTTGAGCTGAACTGTACTGTGATGTTTTTGCAATGATATCCTGCAAATAAAAAGAATTTAAAAAAAAAATGACACCCAATGGGAACATTGTCCTATTCCCATAAAAGGCAGCTCAAATACCCTTTTGAATAAATTCACATATTTTACTGACTTTGATCGGTCTAACCCGAGCTCATTTTATTTTAAATTAAATTACAAATCGAATTCGAAAGTGAGACTTACTCAATCAAAAGGGATGGCTAAGAGGTTTACTTAAAAGGGGAGGAGTGCACTTCCACACCTGATCATTCACTCGTATGCAAGAATGCTTAATTGCACGACACGTATAATGTGGAGGCTCCGAATTTAGCTTGCATTATGAATGGAATTCCTGTGCCAGCTATCGTACCAACATTCACACTAATAGCTAACGGTAGCTATTTGCTTTTAAATAATGAAGCTTGCTGCGGGATGTTGGCTGGAATTCCGTACATTGTCACTGTTTCACAGCGAGTAGGGAGGCTTGATATCTCGATTTGGCCTTTCATTCCGCCCCTGAAAGCAGAGTTCAACAAGTTGATCAGAATAAGAGCTTTATTGTCTCAAAAAGAAGTCGCTCTCACTTCTTCTCATGAAACATTTGTTCTTCATGTTACTAAAACGCGTACAGAAGTACACTTGCTTTTAAATATGGATCTCCCACTTCATTGTGGTGCTTTAATCCACACTATCTTTAATGCCTCAACCACTACAGGCCTGGCCCACTTTTTTAAAACTGTTAGCTCCAGCCTTGTGACCTCATTCCAAACTATATTTGGTGTGATACTGGCATTTTTTCATACTATTTTTTCCAGCGTCTTTGGCGGCTTCCCTCTAATTCTCACCTTGGCTGACAGTGTGCTGCTATTGATTTGCTGCTCCAAAATGGCTGCACTGTCTGTGTCAAGAGACAGCCGACCCAAGCTCACGCAGCTTCATAATCGAAAGCTTGAACACTATGGAGTACTGCCATTGGGCATATTGGGCGTGGTATATGGATTATCATTTCGCTTTTCATACTTTACTTGTGCTGAAAATGCCAGAATGCTGGCTTTGCGCTGCCTTTGTCTTGGTCAGCTTCGTACAGCCCTGTGCCGTGAATGCTTCAGCACTGGCAGCAGGCTCCTGCTCACCTCTCCCATCCTACACTGGCACCACCAGCCTCTATGACCTGTGAAGAGGTGGTGACTAAGAATAGTACAAAACAAATAAGCACATTTTCCAAAATGCTTTATTATCACTAAAATCAAATTTAATGTTGCCAGGTAGCACCCAAACAAACTGTTTTCTTGTGGAAAATGGCTTTGTTTAGCTTATATAACACTGTTATTTATCGCTGAAACATCAAGTTACCGTTTGATGAGATTAGGAACAGGAATGACTGCCTTGCACGGAGGAAACATCTGGACCATAACAATAAACTAAATAAGTAGAAACGGGTGCCCTGCTGAAACATGAAGCGCTGGGCCCGTGTGGAGAAAAGTAATACGGTGTGGATATAAAAGCAGTAGTCCCCAAAGGAGCATATATACAACTACAGCGTAACCAAACTGTAGTTGGCCGGTACTCCTGAGAGAAAACCGCAAGTGATGTTACAGGAGTGCCAGCCAATCAGAAGCCATCAAAGAAGAATGATGGAGGAGTAAACCAATGGCAAGAAGCCAGGTGGGATCACACTCCTTGTAAAGATTACAGCAGGTCTTGCAGACAGTGCATGTGCTGATGCTCAACCTATAAAATATTTAAGGGACAGAGTGGGCACACCCAAAAGGAACTCCCCTATACAGGCTGGCCACAACATGGACAACATGCAGTGGCAGCCGTTACAGGACTCTTGGACATGGAGCCAATTGAAATGAAAAGATGATAACAGTTCCTTATGACAAAACTATGGCACACCTGAAGCCATCTTGATTGAATCAAACTGATAAACCTAAAAATATTTCATTTAAAAAGGAACAAAAAGAGGCAGTCCATTTTGTAATAGACATTATGGTTAGTGCCGTAGAAAGCAAAATTAGAAAACCTTTTAAATGAGTTCTCAAATATCTTCTTCTATTTCATTAAAACGTTTTGGCATGCAGACTGAAACATGCACTTTCAACGCCAGCAGCAGATTGCCAGTTAACTCCCTGGTGATCAGCAGCTGTACCACAGTGTTCTAATGAGCAACTAGAGTACTAACTTTCTGAAATTATTCCAAAAGTGTGGCACAGCTGAAATTCACCTTGATGGAATTGAAGTGGAAAACTGAAAGTACTTTCTACTGAGGATACCTCAGTAAGTTATACATTTGCTAGCTAAAGAAAAGCAAAGTTTCGATTCTATTAAGGACAAAGAGGCAACAAATATTCATATTTTTAATCACTTTATTAATCCAGCAGCATTCAAAGAACATCTTAATGAAAAACAGCATTTACTACATTTTCCATTAACCATAAGTGAATCCAAGAAATGCATCGAGCTGCGCAGAGGAAGCAGGGAATCCTAGGAGCAGCATTGAGCAGCGCAGAGGGAGTGGGAAATCCAAGGACTGTAATCAAGCAGCGCAGAGGGGTGAAGGAATTTACCCGTTTAGCACCTCAAGCCTTGAACACAAAATGAAGAGTCGGTCAGACATTAGAGAATACAAACCAATAACTGTTTATTCAAAGTACACTCAGAGCGGAGCCTGGTCTGCCCAGTCGCTAGGAGTGCTGCAGAAGGACTGACATCATCCAGCATAAAGATACATTATGTACATTTCAGAACCAATGAAGGCACGCCCATCATTGAATTTTCCAAGCAGATGTAGCTAAACAGTGAAATACAAGAAGTAAGTTTCAATTCTGAGAGCGGGCACACATTATCTGCTATTCAAGGTCGTTCTGCCCGTCCCTGCCACTGGACAAGTGGGAGAAGGCCTCTATATGGTGTGAAAGGTATGCGCTAATAAGAGCAGCTCCTCATCCATGCACACAAAGCCCTCCACGACACCGGCCCTGCGCACCTCAACAGACGACTCAGCTTCTACACCCCCACCCGCAAGAACCGCTCTGCCGACCTCGCCCACGCCACGGTCTCCCGCATCTGAAGAATGACAGCGGAGGCAGATCCTTCTCCCACCTCGCAGCCAAGACCTGGAACACCCTCCCCACCAACCTCCGGCAGACCCAAGACCCACTGGCCTTCAGAAGACTACTCAAGACGTGGTTATTTAATCAGTAGCAACCCCCCCCCATCGCCTTGAGACCCTCACGGGTATGAAGTGCGCTTCACAAGTGTCCTGATTGATTGATTGATTAGTGAAGCAAAACTCAACCCTGGAGCAATGCAACTCAGAAAAGGACATTTCTCAGAAATAGCAAAGAATTAGTTTCAATCATGATTCTTCAAAATGGTGCCCAAGTAGAAAATGGCCACAAATGCTAACTTACATATAATAATACATAAACAAAATCATTTCTATTGTAACAGGGGGTTGGGTATCCAAGGAGGGGCATGGAGTAGTGCAGAGGGAGTAGGGAATCCAAAGAGCTGCTCGAGTAGAAAATCCAAGGAGTGGCATCGAGCAGGGCAGAGGGTGTAGGGGATCCAAGGAGCTGCATCGAGCAGCGCAGAGGGAGTAGGAATTCCATTAGTTATTGTTGGGGTGCACCTCGCTTGCAGCACTCCACACTGTTCACACTTTACTATTGCACGTTGTACCAAATTCTGTCTCATGGCTGGTGGCTTTGACTGTGCCTTGCCATACAACAATAATAGTAATGAACAATAAGAAAATAAAATTCCCACTGTGCAACTTTAGTTAGATATTATAGCTCTCCTGCGTCTCAACGATATCTTCATGTATACTGCAACAAATAGACAAAAGATAGTGATTAAAATCAAATGTGTAGCTATATATTTCAAATAAAAAACATGTCCACCTAATAACTATTTCAATCCTTCTGTCAGTAATGATTAACCAAGATGTACCGCTAGTTCTTCATCAAGGTTAAGGCCTGTCGGATGAAGGGTGTTGTACCTGATAATCAATTTTGATTCTAATCTTCTTAGTTCTAATATTCTGTTGCCGCCCCATCCTCGAATTGGAACACTATCAAGCACACTGGATTTCAGCAGGTTACAAATCTGGTTAGGGAAGTTTTTCAAATGTCTGGCAATGGGGTATTGTTGATCTTCATTGTGAATAGCTCGCATATGTTCTAATACTCTTTTTTGGCCTCATGGACAGTACTCCTGATATAGAATTAATTGCACGGACATTTGAGAGCATATATTGCAAATTCTGTATTGCAAGTAAAATGTTTTAGGATTTTGTGTGCTGCTAGTTTTTCGGATAGTTTAATGGTCTTGCAATTATCACTAAACTTATATGCCTTGCATTTTCTACAACTGAAAAATCCTTTGATGTCAGTCTTATCCCTTTCCAGATTAAGTAAACAGTGACTCAACATGTCTTTTAGGAATCTCACTTTTTTGAAAGTGATGGCTGGCTTGTCTCCAACAGGTTTTACTAAATCTGGGTCTGTTTTTAAAACTTCCCAGTATTTTCTTAAACTATGTTTCACCTGCCAGGCGTGGTTGTTAAAAGATGGAATGAATCTATTTTGCTTGTCCTTATCCTCATCTGTCTTTTTCTTTGGTACTAGCAATTCATTACGTTGGAGTTTTTCAACCTTCTTACTGGCTTGTCTAGTGGTTTTCTTAGCATACCCTCTCTCAACAAATCTTTGCATCATAAGCACCTTTTCTTTCTGAAATCCCTAGTCAGTGCTACAGTTTTTTTTCGAACGTAATAGCTCTCCGTAAGGGATGCTTTGGATTAGAAAGATAGGGCGGCAGCTGTCCGTGTGCAGTAGACTATTGCCTGCTGTTTCTTTTCCTACCTCCTCCAATTTCAGAACTAGAAACTCAATGGTAGTTTTGTTGATGTTGCTACTAAATGATAGGTTTAGGGACTTATCATTGAGTATGTTGACAAATTCGTAAGCTTGATTCTGGGTACCCTTCCAGATAAAAAAGATGTCATCTATGTATCTGACCCAGAGGACGACGTGGTCTTCAAAGTGTCTGATGTTACTGACAACTTGCTTCTCCCATCAGCCCAGGTACAACCCAGCAAAGCTGAGGGCAAAGCAAGTTCCCATCACCGTTCCCTGGGTTTGTCTGTACAGTATTTTATTGAAAATGAAGAAATTGTTTATTAGTCAAATGTGTATCATATCTAAAATCTCAGTATGCAGCAGATATGAGAACGATCTTCCCTCAAGGAAGTATCGACAAGGCTCGGGCTGAGCAAATTGGAAAAGATGGTATACAATATAGATGTATCTAAACCTTGGTCCTGAACAAGGTGGAGATGTAAATTGAAGATGTCCGTCAAAACGTGGATTGACGTTTTTTAAATTGTCCATTGTTGCCTGACTTCACAGGACAAATGTAAACAATGTATAATGTCTTGTACTCAAAGAAGAGTTTTTGTCTTTTTGTGTGAGATTTAATTTTGAAGCTCCTTTTTGAGTGCTGTGATAGATATTTATGTACACAGATGTACAACCTTAATTGAAAATGTGGATTGTTTTGAGATTGATTAAAGAAAAACCTTTTTGCAGTCTCAGAGGTGACAAGTGTGGTATTGATTATTTACACATCGTGCAATATGATTGTACTAATGTGGAACAGAAACAGCATTCATGTTCATTCTTACCTATATATAAGGTGTTGAGTTTTTGTGTATTTTTTGAGTATTCATTGGCACTCTGTTACCTAACCTTTCTCACTCCCTCTTTGGTTAACTTCAAGCAAACCCTTGGACTGTCCTCTGTCACACTTAGTAAAGAGTCTGTCCTCCTTGGGTCTCCTAAGTCATGCCCTGAGTGCAGTTTGTCTTGTCCCTGACATACTTCATGTAGAGCCCGGCCTCTTCTTTCTACACCGGTCTCAGAGCCTGGCATCTCTCATGTGCCACTGGGCGTGTGCAGTCCGTCTTGTCCCTTACATACTTCATGTAGAGCCCGGCCTCTTCTTTCTACACCGTTCTCAGAGCCTGGCATCTCTCATGTGCAACTGGGCGTGTGCAGCCGCTGTCACATGTAGAGCCCGGCCTCTTCTTTCCGCACAGGGCTCAGAGCCTGGCATCTCTCATGTGCCACTGGGCGTGTGCAGCCGCTGTCACATTTGGAGCCCGGCCTCTTCTTTCCACACAGGGCTCAGAGCCTGGCATCTCTCATGTGCCACTGGGCGTATGCAGCCGCTGTCACATTTGGAGCCCGGCCTCTTCTTTCCCCACAGGGCTCAGGGCCTGGCATCTCTCATGTGCCACTGGGTGTGTGCAGCCGCTGTCACATTTGGAGCCCGGCCTCTTCTTTCCACACAGGGCTCAGAGCCTGGCATCTCTCATGTGCCACTGGGCGTATGCAGCCGCTGTCACATTTGAAGCCCGGCCTCTTCTTTCCACACAGGGCTCGGAGCCTGGCGTCTCTCATGTGCCACTGGGCATGTGCAGCAGCTGTCACATTTGGAGCCCGGCCTCTTCTTTCCAAACAGGGCTCGGAGCCTGGCATCTCTCATGTGCCACTGGGCGTGTGCAGTCTGTCTCGTCCCTGACATACTTCATGTAGAGCCCGCCTCTTCTTTCCACACAGGGCTCAGAGCCTGGCATCTCTCATGTGCCACCGGGCGTGTGCAGTTTGTCTTGTCCCAGACATGCTTCATGTAGAGCCTGGCCTCTTCTTTCCACACAGGGCTCGGAGCCTGGCATCTCTCCTGTGCCACTGGGTGTGTGCAGCAGCTGTCGCATTTGGTGCAGGGCCTGTTCTCTCTCACAGGGCTCAGAGCCTGGCATCTCTCATGTGCCACTGGGTGTGTGCAGCAGCTGTCGCATTTGGTGCAGGGCCTGTTCTCTCTCACAGGCTTGTTTATGAGAGCCCTGCGTCACTTTTGCACCACGTAACGGGGTACATGCATGACGCAGTGCTCTCAATCGACTTAAGAAGCCACACAAAGCCTCCCTGCGTAGTTTTAAGTGACCTCAGAAATCATGAGTAACGCAATGCAGTGCAGATCACTATGCCGCCTTAATCTGTGCCCGAGAGGCTTTTTTTGGTTGTTGCGGTGGGTTTTCCCACGTAACACGCACAGAATTTGACGCTGCCCCAGATTAACAAAATCATGTAAACCTGGGGAGCTGCCAAGTGTGTACGCCTCCTAAGGTGAGGCGTACTGAAAAGACATTCTGCAGGAGACATACAAAGAGAAAAACACCTCTTAGCATTGTTTGTGTTCAGGAAAGTGCCCCTGCACAAAAACAACCTTGCGTGCAGCGGAGGTACCCTTGCGTTGGGGCTGGGCTGCCAAAACGGCGCCAGTGCAGGAAGAAAAGACATGAATGCACCGTATTGCCTTGCTGCACTGCCCTATGCCAAAATCCCATAAATGAGCCCCTGGTTGTCGGACCTGTCACACTGAGTTCAAATCCTCACTTCTCTGGGTTCCCTGTCACACTTAATGACGTCTCCTGGCTTCCACTTCTGTTTGCGTTGATCTGTTTCCATAACCATGCTTGTCCCTCATTAACAAGGACTGTATTCCACTCACAGCAGTAACCTCCCTGGAATTCTTACACGTGCAATCCTGAGTGGCTCCGTATCTTGAATTACTAGCCCCGCAAAATCTTGACCCACTAATTACGGGTCTGAAAACCCCAGACGTGAGTCCCGTGCTCTCCATGCCACTGGAATCAAGCTATCCTGGCTGAAGAGGGGTGAAACCCGAAACCGGTTCTAGGATGCTTGTTTCCAGTCTAGGGAGGATCTGGCTTGGCAGTTCGCGCTGGACTGTTCCCATTGGGTGAAGGGTCAAGACTGATTTGCATATGGCTGGGTCCAAACTGGAATGGCATGGTGACCAAAAAAACAAAGGATTTAGGACCCAGATCTCTGTACTGGGGTGAATGTATGACATTGTTCTGCATTCTGCCCATCAATAGTTCTTTTTGCAGGTACAGCTGGAGCAGAGGAAGCGGAGCTGGAGTACACAGAGCAGGGACCCCCAATATTGGGTTTGAGCCCCACCACTATTCAGGAGGGTCGTGGCCTCCTCCCGCAGGTTAAACAAACATAGAAAAGAGTCAGCTAGGGTTGAGCTTAGGAGAAGCCACCTGAAAAAGTTTATGAGCAATGGGTGGAGGGTTCAAGGTGCAATAAAGAAGCAAATGAGGGGAAACATAGCGAAATATAAAGTATGTTCTTGAAAAGGACCGATCTGGGAGCATGAATAATTCTTAGCTATCCTGCGAGATCGACGAATGGAGACAACACTACTGCGGCATTTACGCCCGCCATTTAGAGCACCCGAAAGGACCCTAATGATCCAGACAATCTACTTTCCCAATACCCTATAATATGCCCTGATGAAGCCCCAGGCTGGATGGCCGTGTAAGGGGTGAACGACGTGTTGGCTGTCAGTTTTGCTCTCTAACTCACTCTCACGGATAGAGTGACAACACTCATGGCATCAGCCGAGAAGAATTTAAGAGAGCTTCTTCGAATGGTGCACTTGCCTTTGTTAAGTGTCCGCTTGGCACCTTGCAAAGCTTGGCAGACTTTAAGAAGGGGGCAGCATCAAGATCTTGAGAGGTGAAAAGAACTGCTACATAGTACCAGAACACAGCTTTTACCTGTCTGCAGCAAGGCACACATGTCTGCACTAAGCCCCTGCGTAGGTCCTCCTCCTGCAGGCAGTGATGGGAGTACAACTGAATACACCTGGTATGCTGATCTCCTGTCAAGCGCCATACTGGCTGCAGCACACTCCCTCTAACACCTCACAACATGCACATGCCACTTAACGCACCCTTGCATCTCTGGACGCATGGGTGCGCAAAGCTCATGGCATGAGAAGGACATTCTTGCATCTCCGAATCAGATGACAAGAGGTAAAATTAATCACTCGCAGTAAAGGAAGCCAATGGCTGGAGTGGGCGGACCCACTGCCCGATGCTGAAGCAAAATGTGAATGACACAACAACAGACCAATGGATGAAACCCCTTGAACAGTATAAGGAAGGCAGCTGTTTGTATGGTCACCCCCAGGATTTTTTGACCGATGGTTTTTAGACTCTAAGAGAGAACTGAGGCCTGCTAGCCAGACCTCCGCGTCAGTGCCGTGACCTCAAAACTTGTACGTTACATTGGCTTTACCCACTTGGTATCGGCTACCTTACCTATCAGTCCCTTGTATGTGGTACACTGGTAACCAGGGCATGTAAGTTAGAAGGTCACCCCAAGTACTGCAGCACTGGTTGCACCACCCTGGGTGTGATAAATGTCAAAGGAGTCTCCCAGCTACTCACTGCAGACTGGAAGAGCAGTTTCAAACTGCTTGCCCGATGTTCCCATTTAAAGCCATGGCAAAGTCAAGTGTGCCCTTGAAACATGCGTAAGTTACCCCTATAGCAGGTCTATCGAGCCCTAAGGCAGGGCGCAGCATATTTTACATGTTCTTCAAGGAAAAATCTGCAACTGTTGTTTTTATTGTGGAAAGACTTGGCCGCCCTATTGGCGAGTACAGGGTTACATGCTGACACCTCAGCTGTGCTAAATCCTGAATGGTGTAACTAAAGTTGATACTACAAAGTATCAAACAACTCTTGCATTAAGCCCCACTTGATTCTGAAGCTTAAATAAATGTAATAATTTACAGTGTACAACAAGTATAAAGTTGCCACTTTGTAACCTTCTGTCTGCTATGCCTTTAGCAGTTAGCTTGCGTCTGAGACAGTTTTCTGCCCTCCCGGGGAGCCATGTTAACGACTTCCAAGAAAGGAGACAATAGGGTCCTGCACTGGAGAGAGGTGTTACCTCCCTCCTACAGGAAGCCATGCGGGATTTGACACAAAATGTGACCTTCAAAGCTGAAGCTGCCTTTGAAGAGCAAAGGGGAACACTTGGCAGAAGGGCAGCTCGATTGTTTAGGCAGAATAGCTGACACCCGGAAGGAGAGGGGAAAACGGTTGTAATTTTTCAGGACATGTAGCCCCCTCATTAGCCACTCCTCTGGGTTTGGGGCTAGAGAGCTTTGGAGACTGAGAGAGGGGGTTCTGCTATCTTTGGAGCATGCGGAATCCTGGGATGCCCACATGCCACACTTCCCAATAAGTGGTTATCAGGAAAGAGGGTACCTGGTAGCCCAATGGCTACAAGCTGCACCATACCCTGAGGGCACTTTTCTGTACATAAATAGAGCCCACATGGCACCCAGATCTCATCTGGACTGGAAGAAGGACCGAAGAAGGACTGCCGTGCTGCACCGTGGAAACGACAAAGAGAGACTGCACTAAAATGGGGTGCACATACTGAACCTGGTGGCAGGCAAAGGAAAGGGACTATACCTGCTGTTTCCAGAGCCCAGCCAAAACCAAGAGACTCCAAGGGGCAGGTAGCTGTCCTCCTGTTCACAGAGCAGGGCTACAGCAACTGAGAAGCCTGCTAGGGGAATGCATATTTAAGGGTCTTTGGACCCGAAGTAAAAGGAGCAAGGAAAACAGCCTTAGATCTGTCCTCAAGATATGATTTAAGCCAGGACAGAGCTTTCCCTTGAGTTCTAATTTTCAACAGCCGTAGGATAGAATGCGAGACCGTGTCAAACGCTGATGACAAATCTAATTCTACAACCGTAGCCGATGCACCTTGAACCAGATTAGACTTGATCAATTCAGAGACCTCCAGTAAGGCCAACTCTGTACTGTACCCTGTACACTGCGTATCATGGAAAAGGGAGTTTGATTCCAGAAAAAGGGAAAGCTGTCTATTAGCCTCCATTTCCAGCATTTTGGCTACTGTGGGAAGAATTGAGAGTGGTCTGAATTTCCTAAGAGTTTTGGGGTCAGCATTAGTTTTGTTAACAGTGGTACCAGGAGGGACTGTTTTCACCCCTTCAGAAGAACATCAGACGTCCGTGAAGCGTTCAGCCGTTTGTTCAAAATGTGGTTAACAAACAGCAAAGCTAATTTCAGGATTTCAGGGAGGATTTCATGGAGGCAACAGTCTCGGGGCAAGCTGAACTTGCAGATGGAAGAACATATAGGTCTAGATCTTTCATATATTACTTAATCAAGTTGTCACCCTATTTAGGGACTCACATTTCTGACAGAAGAGTGACACATGGCCCGATTCACAGAACGAACTTAATTCTGGGAGTTTTTAAGGACCAGTTAAAGGTGAATTGCTAAATTACTTTTCTTGATGATTATGGACCACACACGTGTCCTAACCACATCTGTTAGATCGATCCAAATCTTTTAAGAGAGGAAAGCGCTTTTATCCTGTGGGCTTGATTCACAGAACTAACTTAAGACAAAATCCTAAACTTACTACTTTTGGTATTCACAGAACGTTCTTACTACTTTTGGTAGGATAGAGACATGTCTTCAATTTCTTCCTGAACTGCAGCAAGTTCTCCATCTGCCTGTGTTCAGTAGGGAGTTTACTTCTGGCCAGTGCCGCTGCAATACTAAAGGCCCTTCCTCCTGATTTAGCTCTTTAAATCTAGACACTCTTACCAGCTTAGCTGATGAGGAGCGGAGGATGTGCTAGGCAGCGTACTTTAAAACGGCTGCTTAGAAACATGTTGTGTTTGGTGTCAAACACCTTGGAATCCTACCTCCTGTGGGGGAGGTATGATTCCACCCTTCTAGAGGGACTTATGTGAAACACCGGTACACCCAGCACCAGCTTTTTCGACCTGGGCATCACAAAATGGATGATGCCAGGCACAGACACGTCTGCCCTCCTGCTGCTGAGCCAAGCCTGACAATAGGTTTCCTGTCACGGGAGGTGTGACCACCTCCCAGAGAGGCCTTAGTGTATTGGGGCTGGCTGGGTGTACTCTTAGAGTGCCAGAAAGTCTGCACTGGGGGCACATTTGGTGTCCCATGCATAGTCCAGCTCAAACCAGTCGCAGCAGCCATTTGCTCCTGCTCTGGTGTGAAACTGGACAAAGGACATGGGTATAGCCACCCCTCTGTCCTAACCCTCCCCTAGGAGGGTCCCTAGAGTTAGTCCAATGCCTTCCCTGGGTATAAAGTGGGAAACCTGACTAGAGGACTTTGGATTTTACCTGGACTAAACTCTGCAAGCAGAAACCAAGTACTTCAATGGTCTACACTTCACTGGATGATAGAAGAATCTCCCTTGGAGTAAAGGAGTTACTCCCCTGCATCAGCAGGCACCTAAAAGCATCTGACCGGTTTGCATCTCCCAAGCTCCTGAGGACTCCGAAGATTACTGCAACACAGGAGGTGGGTTCCCAGGCATCTCTGAGGTCGATCTGCTCTCTCAGCAATCCTTAGACCCGTATCCCTCGTGGGGACCGTGCAACCCGAACCCCTGTGAATTGAGTACTTTTTCAGCAGCATATGCTTTTTGGCAATCCCTGAGGTTGTGGATTGGACTACTTATAGTCCCAACCCTGAGCAGTATTTTCACTGAAGATCTCCAGCCTCCACTCCACGAGTGCTCTGTGGGCTGGTGCTATGTGATTCCCTTTGCGATCCCTGCTCTTTTGGACTGTGGGTCCTAGCGAGGGTCACTTTGATTTGCCTTGGGCTTCCCTGGTTTCTCCAGATGTGCCCTTACTCCCCATAGTTTGGAGAGTCCCCAGGACCTTGCTGGTCCTCACCGTAACCGGTTTCCTCTGCCGGCGGGGGGTTGCCTTTGCCAAGGCTTGTTGATGTTCAATCCGGACACTGACCCCTCAGCACTCAACAGCTCACATCCAGACTTTGGTCATCATCAACGTCTCTTGTTCCCCATGGCTGCAGAGTCAAGCATCCTATCTTCACACCCTAAGCTCCCGGCATCGGTGGACATTTGCCTATCGAGCCCCTGGTCACCCTGAAGTGACCCAGACTCTGTGACCTCTGCTTTCAGGTTCTTCTCACCTCAGATCTAGGCTTGGATTCCACTGGACAGTTTTCATCTTCCCGGCAGCACCACACAATTGAAAACGACAAGGGTTTCCGACACCACGTGACCCCTATGCACCAGGCTCCTCTGGGATAGGTAACACGGGTACCTCGATAATCACATGGGGGCTGCCTTAGAACCTTGTATATTCCAAAGGGTTTGCTTGAAGTCCTCTCCAAAGTGTCCTTGAACTGTAATTTTCCAACGCGACTTTCCCCATAGAAGCTAACGGAGCCTGCGTCTGTGTTCCCACACTGCCCCCGCCCTCCGTGGGGTCCCTGTGTCACTCCTTTGGGTGGTTCATTGGGGTCCCAGTGATTCTATGTGCTCTAGGCACTGTGTCTTGTGAAGTCGTTGTTGTTATACCATTTTTTTAGTATATGGTTCGGTCTACCCCTGGAGCCTGCTGTGTATTGTGCTATTTACTGTTGTTCTATTGATTAAGTAGTGTGTGTTTTCTGCTCTAATCTCTTATAGGGGTTAGCAGGGATTGTTTAGTAATAAATAACACTTGTGTGGTTCTCCTTTCATTTGATTACTCAGGAGGTTGTGATCTGGTAAAACAAGCTGCTGTACACTCCTTCAAGACTTAGCCTGAAGGCTGCTCTCCATAGCTACCACTAGGATAGCTTTCATAAAGGTTATCTTTGACTTCATACATCATAAGGGTCGTTTGAACTGGTGCAAGGTGCCCACCATAACTAGTGGATAGCAAATACCAGCCCAGTTTCTCACACTCAGCCTGGAATGTATAGAAGTATGTCATCTGCGTAAAGTGTGTCATCCGCGTAAAGCATAATTCTATCCTTATGATTGTCTCCCCAGGCCAGATCCCTGACCTGTGCATCTAAGTGGAACCACTCCACCGGAGGTTCAATGATGAGGGCGAGCAATAGGGGTGTGAGAGGGTAAGCAAGTCTGGTGTCTTTTTTTGTCGAGTTTGGGGCCAATAATGGGTTATTTAATCTCACTTGTGCCCAAGGGGAGGTATAAAGGGTATTGACAAAACAAATGAAACGAGGCCCAAAATCCATTTTATAGTACAATTGGCATAAAAGGCCAATGTACCATGTCAAAAGTCTTCTATATATAAAGCAAAAGTAGGGCAGCTGGGCTCTGGAAATCGTGCACATGTGAGGGTATAATGTGGAGGTGCTGGAGACAATTATGAGCGCTCTTATTAGGCATAAAGCCATTTTGATCATCATGCAGTAGTGTTCGGACGACATTATGTAATCTCAAGGCTATTACGTTTGTACAGGCTTTAGTTTCGATATTATTAATTACTCAAATTGAATTATAGAAGGCACTGAGTTGTGGGGACTTATGCGGCTTCAGAGTAACTGAAATAACCGCCCCTCACAAGAAGACAGAAAGCGTGCAATTCACAAAGGCCCCTTGAAACATCAACTTTAAATGCAGAATAACCAGAAAGGCACATTTCTTGAAAAATGTAATAGTACACACCTTGGGACCTTGGTCCTCCCTTGACAGTACCCCCACTGAAAGATCTCTTATGATGGGATTTTGAAGTTTAGCAGGAGGGGGATGTACACAAAAGTATAATATTTCGTAGTAATGGGTGAATGCCTCTGTAATATCTCTACTTGACCCTCAGTGGATACAATCGAAGGGACAATTCTTGACATATGGCCTTTGTTTGGAAGCCAGTACAAAAATTCCCAACCTGGTCAACCACTTCATACTTTGTGAATATAACTAACCTGTCCATCCAGTAATATGAATCTTCTGCTTTAGTGTGGTTCTCGGATGTTAAAGGAGTTGAGCTGCTTTGGTATGGTTTGCATTCACCTCCCTCTTTTCTACCTGAATAATTTGGTCTTCTAGGTCAGTATTCTCCCTCTCCCAATTTTCGAGCTTACGCCTAACCTGAGCCATGGTATTTCCTCTAGGCAATACCTTGAATGCTTCCCAAGCTGTAACTGCTGCGGAGACTGAACCCGCAATAATGTAAAAATAATCTATGATCTTATCCTGCAGATGTTTCACAAGAGTATCATCTAACATTCAAACACCATTTACCCTGCAACTCCCATTGTCGATGTCAGGAGGTTTATAGGACCGGTGAATGATCGGAGAACCCACTGGAGAGAATGACATGTTTACCTTTGTCGTCTACATGAACTATCTGTACTGAAAATGGAAAGGACCTACAGAGGCAAATGGAGAATGGCGACCCCTGTGGACCACTGAGTAAATCCTGCATGACTGACATGGGTGTATACATCCTACCCAAGAATCAATAAAAAATAAGGTTTCCCTTTTCCTGGTTGTAGGTGATAGGTCAGACTGTTGTGGGCAGTCCTACTATCAAGACTTAATTTATGATACAGCTGGGAGTATGATCAGGTATGAGGCACCCCACACAGTAACAAATTTACACATATGAACTAGTGAATTTAAGTAATATAATTTCACAAACTTGTAGGACGAATATCAAGGTTCCAGAGTTAACTAAGTAGTAAAACAAGAGGTAAAGTGATCAAATACTAGAGGTTCTGTTGATTAAAATTATGACATTTATTGTATTTGTTATAGCAGAAAATGATTTTTTACATTCATTAACATTTTGTTAAAAAGCACATTATCACATACATTTTATTAAAAACATCATTAACAATTATTTTTTTTTAAACAAAAGAAGCACAGTCCTACCCAAGAACACACACTTTGTACCTAGTAAATGAGTCCCTTGAAGTAGCAGTATATCAGGGGTGTGTTCTTAACTAAAATCCGTCCCCCTAACACCCCCACCCTATATTTCTATCCTAGAAATATCAGTCACCCAAAATAATATGTAATAATCACATGTGAAACTCAATGGCAAAAAGTGAAAATAGAAACAAGCAAGCAAAAGGATTGATGCACTCTGAATGAAGAGTCGCTATTCTTTTCTCTTTCAGGGGTTTTGTATTGTGCAGAAAAGCTGAACATGAAGTCAGTCCTTTCATAATGGTTTCTGTTGCCACAGGCGTGTTATTTCCCCTGAACCCCTGGGTATGGTGAAGACTGTCTGCAGCAGGAGTAACCTCTTCCCCCAATGACTTAAGGTGTGCTAGATTCTTTGATGCCACCTCGGTTTATGTCGTGTTCTTTGCGAGATGAAGATATTTCATCGGACGCCCTTTCAATCCCCCGGATGTGTCAGCTGAAAACCTCGAAAGCCTCGTTTGACATGGTTATCCCCTATTTTGTGCTGCCTGGTTTTGATGGGGTTTCAATTGTAGTGCAAAGGGTCTCCCGTGCCAGTGCTTTTTCCCAAAACATATCCACAATTGCTATGTCTGCCCCCTGTAAGTCACTAGTAAATGGTACCCTGGGTACCCAGGGCCTGGGAGCTGAAGAGGGTCCCCTCGTACCCTCCTCAGTGTGACCATGCCACTGCCCTTGCAGCTTGCATGCCCCTGTGAGAGAGAAAACAACAAGGTTGACATGGCACTCTACCTGGGTGCCATGCCAGACAACACTGCCTGAAGGTATAGGTCAGTCACCGCTCTAGCCGATCTAACAGCCCCAATGCAGGGTGACCTATACCACAGGTGAGGACATATCTGCATGAGCAGATATGCCCCTACAATATTAGGGTCCATTCTTTAATATTGTAAGTGCCAGTGAAGCCAAACAGAGTACATGGGCTGGAAACTCGACAGCTCGATTTCCACAGCACCATGATTGCTTCCCTGAACACAGGGGTGTTTGGTACCAAACTACTCCTTCCAATATATCCACACCAATGCCACTGTGAGATTTATTATACCATGTATCAGAGGGCACCTCAGAGGTGCCCCCTGAAAAACCAATCCTGCTGTGGTTTCTGACCAGCTGTAAGCATTTAGCCACCACCAGACATGTTTCTGGACCCCTGGATGGAGAGACCCTTCTCTCTTGGACCAGAAACAATGCACATCCTGGGTGAAGGTGTCACACCTCCTCCCCCAGGATGGGCCGGTGCTCAAAGGGGAAGCTTCAAAGGCCTGCCGCCTTTGTATTATGCAATCCTGTGCCTCTGCTGCTAACAGAAGATGGCAGCCTCCGGTTTACACCCCCACTTCATATGGGAAAACTGGTGGAAAACAGGAGAATAAGGGATGTGCCCACCTCTGCCAATCCACCCCTCAGGTGGGAGAGGCAAGGTGAAGCACATCTTTCAGTCCTCACCATCTTGAAGATGGGTAGACCCGCCAATCAGGGCTAGGTCTGTGCACACTCCCACAGGAGGGTGGCATAATAGAGGGTGTAGTCAACCCAGGCAAGGTGCCAATTGGCCCTACCTGCTACTCCCCTAAAATGCCCCATAATTTTGTTTTTAGGTGGCTCTACCAGTCCTGTAAATTGGATCTGCGATGTCTTAAGAAGAAAGAAGACGTCCCTGCAGAGAAGACTGAATACGGAGACTGTCTTGGCCCCATCCCTACTAGCCTGTCTCCAGCTTCTGCGAACCTGCAACCTGTCTTGCAGCCGGTGAGCTCTGAAAACCCTGGGTGGACTGCTGCCTTTGAAGAAGACTCCAATCTCCCGTGGAGAGTGGATCTGTCCAGAAAAAAACAACTCCAAGGGCTCTGGATCCAGCTAGAACCGCGATCCCTGCATCCGACGCCCACGGCCAGAGTCGGAGTGTCCCACCTGCCCAGTGAAGTCTCCGCAGTGATTTAGACCTCGAATCCAGTGTTCGCTGACCGCTCCTGACCTCCATGCCGATGCCTGCAGACAGAATCCAGAGGCTCTGCCTGACCGTGACTGGCTCAGGTAAGAAGACTTGGAAGTTGAAAGGCACCCCTGCACCCGGAGCCCCTGCACCTTGGTGAGCTGAACCAATTGTGCCCCTACCACACGCTGCCTCTCTACTTACCTCTCCTGTAGTTGGTCTCCCTCTTTCAACCTCCGGTGAGATGCCCACAGCCTGTTTGTCAAAAGCTCCAAACTCCATTCAGAAGCATTGGGCACCCAACGCTGATTTAGCATCCAGCTGCCCCTCTGCCCCTGGTGGTGTATGCTTGGTGCTGCTTGGGGCCCCCCTGTGCTAGTGCTAACCCCCAAAGCTTAGCCTCTGCAACGGATCCACTTACCTGCAAGCAGTGTGGCTCCAAACACCCCCTGTCTCTACTGAAAAGCATTGGGCCGAACTCTGACTCTGACCTCTGCTCTTGGCCGCCCCTGTGCTGCTAGTGGTGCAGTTTTGGTACTCACCTAACCCGTGCTCCTTGCTGACCTTTGGGCCCGAATACTGGATTTGTAAGTGTGGAACTTACCTGTTAAACTGCATTATTGTTTTCACCATAGGGAACATTGAACTGCTTCAAACATCTTCTAAATGACAACTTTTAAAAGCGAAAAGTATTTTTATTTAAAAACGTACTTACCTTTTTGCGAAGATCTTGGTCTTAAAATAAAATAAAAACAATGTATAGTTTTCCAAAAGCGGTGTGGATCTCCTTATCGAGCCGTGTGTCCATTATTGGTCAATGTTGCGCAATAAATGTCTTCCTCTCCTCTGTGTGAGGCCTAAGGCTGCTCGCCCTCACTCCCACTAATAGAGCACCTTGGGTTTTACATTGAGCCCTGTACACTTTTGGGGAACCCCTGATCTCTGTGCATGGAATGACCACGGGCATACCGTATACAAAGCCAGATTCATCCAGCGTCAATGTAGATTTTGAAGGGCTTCTCATAGTGAACCCACCTCGGCACAGAATTTGACTCACTTCAGTCAAATCCAAGAATCAGCAGAAACATAGACAGCGCCTTTAACCACTTTCTCCAGGAAACATAAGTTTGACTTCTCTCTCAGAAAAGACTGTATGCTCTTTCGAGGGCAATTTAGTTGGAGAAACAGCACAGCGTGAAAGTTAAGAGACTGAAGGTACTCGTAGGAACGCAAGTGATGAACCACTTTGTGACCATTGTAAAGTTCAACAACTCTGACATGAAGTGCAATTAAAATGAAACACACATTTCATATCTTTTTGCAGAGATCAGCACTCTACTGGTCTGAATGCTGGTAGCATAGCTTGGCAGGAACGTGTCAGGGGAGCGCCTGTACTGCTTCCAGATGTTTTCATCTGTCAGCAAAGACCATGCTCCTCCCCCTTACTCAGAGGCGCAACAAGAGTCAAATTTCAAGGGGGTAGGGGGGACTACGAATATTTGCAGGGGGGGGGATTAATTCTTCCAGCAATGGACAGAGTGGAGTTGCAGGAGCTCTAAGAAGGGGTGAAAAAGCAACAAAACCTTGCTAACAAGTAAATGGCCTTTTAAAGACCTGTGAAGTACTCATGTGCGGCGGCAATAAGACGGACGCTAGACCAGCCTGGCTACAGCAGCTTAAAAACTGTCTGTGTGTGCACGGGAAGCTGTCTCAGTCTGGGGTGACACCCACGATGGGGGGAGGGGAGAGGGGGAGGCTGAAGCCCTGTGAGCCCTATGGGCGTTGTGTGCCTGCCCTTACTCCAAATGAGCGCTCATGTGTGTGCTTCACAGAGCTCGAATCTTTTAGATTCTTAGGAGCCGAAATAAACTATCCTATTGATGACCTCACATGAAGTGATGTCACATAACATTTGACTTTGATAATGTCAGAGGAAGAGATATTAGTGAAATTATAGGAATGATGAGTACACAGGTAAAATCCAAATCATTAATACAGACATCTAGATTAACATTACACTGAAAGTATAATCTGTGCAGCCGTCAAGGTGAAATATTGAAAATGTAGTGATATCAAAATGTAGTACAGTGGGTTTGCTGAACTCTATGAAGTGAATAGTGTCTCCCTCTTTAGTTGTAAGGGGCTACTCCGCACACAGTGGAAGTACGAGAATAGCATGAATTTGTGCCTATGGGCTTTTTGGTGTACTCTGTAGGGTCAACAGCTATCCTCTAGTCCTTCGATCTGCTTAAGACATTTCCAGTTAATTATTCAAGACTGGTTGTCTGAGCCAGAGGAGGTCAGTTCCAAATGATGAAATCTCACAAAATGTGAATGATGGGTACTGACAAGAAACATTCTCCTCTCTAACTGAGGTGGCTGGTACCTTTACCTGTGGACATACTTTCATTCTATTCCACTACTCACCTTTACACTATTTGTCTAGACCCAAGGTGTTTTGTGTTCTTTATATATATGTTAGGGGATATACACCCTGCTGGTCTTTAAATTACTCCCTGAGACCTTCCTTAATGTTTTGTTTTCAGTACGAGCAAAGTAACATATGGAGTACTAGGCCCCGTCTCCCGGTGATAAGATTCAGCAAGGTGTGAGTGCGACTTCAGCACAACCTCTAAATGTGTGAGTGTCACTCATGATGAGTGAGACTTGAATGCTCTGATGTGTGCATGTCGGATCTGATGTCAGTGCGGAGGCAACAAATGCAGCTTGCCTGACAGTGCTACGAAGCCCCCTTGTACCCGCACATTGATGGTGCGTGGTCGAGGAGTGACTTATGCTAGGAGAGAGGGTTATCACCTGGCTGGTATATTATAGGCATGGCATGGCCAGTATTTTAATGCTCCGACCAGTACAAAAATTAGGAAAATAACCTAACGCTGGTATTGTTTTCTTCAATAAGTGCAAAGTTAAAATATCAAATATAAGTAAAAATCACTTGTTCAATGTGTTCTAGAACTGCCTTAATGAATCCTGACTGATAGTTAAAGTAAACAAAGACAGCAAAGCCATGTTAAAAATGAATACAAACAATTTTACACAAAGTCTTATTGAAGAATAATATCCGGGCCTTTGCAAAATCTTAAAACATGACCAAAAGGCAGGTGGTAACTCCAACAAGAGCCTGTATGAAGGAGTCTAACATTAGTTAGTGATGGAATACCCTCTCATCCTCAGAGCCGGCACCGGTCACTCACTGCCATGACACCATCCACTGAGGGAGAAATCTGTGAGAGTCAAACCCGATTGTTCTGTCTCATGAATGTATTGAGACGGCAATTTACTTTATTTTGTTTTATAAGTGAAACTTTGGGGGGAGTGAGTGGGTAAAAAATGCAGAGAAATGCAAAACTTAGTTTGGGGCAAATCGTTGGAAAGTTGTTTGAATACACAGAGCCCTATCAAATATAAAGAATTACCCACAGAAACAGGAAAAATAGAAAAACAGAAAAACGTTGTCTAGTTTAATTCTAGCAGTTTTCTTACATTTTTAGGTTTCGCTGGAGGGCGGAGCTCTTAGCTCCGCCTCCAGAGAAATCTCTTGATTCTAGTAAGGAAAATGGAAAACGCCCCCCTGTCCCATTGGCTAGCTCCATAAATGGAGGCTAGCCATTGGAACAGACATCTGTCCGTCAAGGCCGGACCAGATTCGGGGGCGTTCCCGAGATTTTTTCCCAGGGCGGAGTTACGTTTTTTCCCGTTCCCTCCCATTTCACTGTAAGTCTGTCCATTCCCGCCCCCTCCGTGTGCCTTTCCGCCCCCCCCTCGCTGTCCTGTGCACGTTTCCCGCCGTCCGTGTCCTCTCCCGCCCCCTCCCGCCGTCCGTGTCCTCTCCCGCCCCCTCCCGCCGTCCGTGTCCTCTCCCGCCCCCTCCCGCCGTCCGTGTCCACTCCCGCCCCCTCCCGCCGTCCGTGTCCTTTCCCGCCCCCTCCCGCCGTCCGTGTCCACTCCCGCCCCCTCCCGCCGTCCGTGTCCACTCCCGCCCCCTCCCGCCCCCTCCCGCCGTCCGGGAGAGCATACGCCAGTGAGAGGACACCGTCGGTTGAGTCGGAGGACTCCCGAAAGGAATCCATCGAAAACTGGTGAGTGAGACAGCATTTGTGTAGGCGGGGTGAGAGGACCTTTGGCAGTACAAGTTGTTGAACTCACGGAGGTTGAGGTTCAAATATTCACGGAGATATCCTCTAAAAATGTCCATAGACGCAGGACACGAGCGAGAGGCAGCCGCAGACGAGCTGTTCAGTAATTTACCAAAAGTCGGCAGTAACGGTACTGATACAAGAACATTGGAATCTAATACGGACAATGATGTCAAATTTCTTTTAAAAGATCTTGAAAAAAAGATGAAAAGTGAAGTAACGAAGTGGTGGGAGCACAAGTCTTTAACAAAATATGTGGAGGTCGGTAGAGCACCGCGAGGGCTCAGAATACTCCTCAACCAATCTTTGACAACCCCAATCCCCATCTGCTTAGGGAATGCGGTGAGAGTAAGAAGCCAATAGCCGTCCGTTCCACAGGTTCCTCAGGTTCGAGGGTAAATGCTTGTTTTCTTCCAGATCATGAGGCATATTAGCGCTCGTCCCCAACTCTGCACTCCAGGGTTTAGCTATCCGTTAACACCATTCGGCTTCACTCCTTGTTCTTAGCTCTGTCATTCTGGTTTTTCCCCCTTTAAGCTTATTTGACAACACAGCGTATTTTAATGAACATGAAGTAAGGCTGCAAACTTTACGAAGACAGCCTAAAACATTTTCAAATTTATGTACCTAGAAATCAAAACACACTGTAAGACTGTGAGACTGTAAGAACAACAACCACGAAATTCTCACTTAAGGACAAGGCAGCACTATCGGTGTTTAACGATCCCTGAAGGTTTAGAAGCAGTTTCTGTGCCGGATTTGTTACTGGTGAGAAGGCTACTGGAGAGACCAGATCCTCCCCGACTGGAACTGTTAACTCTTTCATTAGCGTGAGGCAACTTAATGGTACCCTAACTGGCGCTAGAGTGACATTGAACATAATCTCACGGTGGCTCTGTTATTAATTGTGTAAACCAACACCTCTTTTCACAAGGTTCCTGCTTTGAGAAGTCACTTTTCCCAGCTCTTTGCGGGCGTGTGCAGCGTCCGCCGGTGGGTGCGCTTGCACTCCCCTACAGGACCCAGGCTGGCTGGCGGGAGACTTTCTTAATGAGACCAAATAAGGCCTGGAATAAAACCAGCCCCTTTGAAAATATTCCAGTCCCAGCCCATGTGGACTGGGTGGAGGAAAACAAAAGCAAAGGTTGCATGTCTCGTGCATCCCGTAGATTCTTTACTTCTGCTTGCTTTTTTTTTATTGTAGTGAAATTTGGTTTATCCAGTTAGTTACTGGGTGTTTTAAAAGTTATGCTTGCATCTCTCCGCTTTTGCTCCTAGGAATCTCATGGATGTTCCAATTTAAGAGGCACTGACGCACACCAGAGAGCCTCCTTCAAATACCATGAACATGACCAGGCTGGCTTTTTTTTTTTTTTTAAGTAGAATTACTTCCTGTTTGAACAAGTCGGTGCCAGTAGTGCTGCGAACAATTTTCACTGTGGGGGTGCTGCAATGCACATCATATGACCAGGGGCGCAACTAGACCAGAACTTAAGGGTGGGGGGGGAGGGTGTTAAGTCTCCCAGCCAGGGCTGGTCCTAGCACTGGTCGCGCCTGGTGCACCAGTCTTTTTTGGAGCCCCTTCCCCATTACCTCCGGAAAAGTTAGAGCTATTAGCAATGTAAATGACAATGCCATTTATTTATCTGTTTTCAAAACCAACACATAAATACAAATTTTGTCATTTACAATGCCAATAGCTCAAACTTTTCCAAAGGCGAAACCTTTGCATTGTAAATGCTTGTTATGTATTTAATGAAATTCAGGCTGTCACTTCCAATTCACTCTTGAAGACTGAAGGAGGCGGCGGTTCCGTCTGCGGCCACCAGAGGGCGCTCATCGCCTGCTGATGAAACCCACTGAGCTGCACATTGGATGAAAGGGAGAAGGGTTTCCTCTTCCGGGTCAGCGGCGGCAGAGACAGCACCAGCAGCGGGGGTGACATCACTTCCAGCCTCTCCTGGTGTTTGCAGCCTGCAGCAGAGAAGGAAGGAGCCCTGTCTGTTTGTGAAGTTACCTTCATCTGCAGACCCCCCTCAAACCCCAGATTTACCCCCCCCCCCCAGACCCCAGACCTGCCCCCCAGACCCAGGAGGAGAAGAGAGCCTGGACATGTCTGCACAGGTCTCCACTCAGGTAGGAGATTGTCAGCACCTTCTGCTGTGTTTGTAGATATAGACTGAATAATCCCGGAGGGAATCTCTGCAGGAGCCGGGCTGAGCTGGGCTCTTCTATCTGTGGCCCCTAGGGCTGAGCTGGGCCCTTCTATCTGGGGCCCCTGGGGCTGAGCTGGGCTCTTCTATCCGGGGCCCCTGGGGCTGAGCGGGGCCCTTCTATCTGGGGCCCCTGGGGCTGAGCTGGGCTCTTCTATCCGGGGGCCCTGAGGCTGATGTAAGAAACTCTTACTGGGCTCTTCTATCCAGGGCCTCTGGGGCTGAGCTGGGCTCTTCTATCCGGGGGCCCCTGGGGCTGAGTTGGGCTCTTCTATCTGGAGCCCCTGGGGCTGAGTTGGGCTTTTCTATCCGGGGTCCCTGGAGCTGAGCTGGGCTCTTCTATCCAGGGGCCCTGGGGCTGAGCTGGGCTCTTCTATCCGGGGCCCCCTGGGGCTGAGCTGGGCTCTTCTATCTGGAGCCCCTGGGGCTGAGTAGGGCTTTTCTATCCGGGGTCCCTGGAGCTGAGCTGGGCTCTTCTAACCGGAGGCCTGTGTGGCTGAGCTGGGCTCTTCTATCCGGTGGTCCTGGGGCTGAGCTGGGCTCTTCTATCCGGGGCCCCTGGGGCTGAGCTGGCCTCTTCTATCCCGGGGTTCTCTGGGGCTGAGCTGGGCTCTTCTATCCTGTGCCCCTGGGGCTGAGCTGGGCTCTTCTATCCAGGGGCCCCTGGGACTGAGCTGGGCTCTTCTATCTGGGGCCCCTGGGGCTGAGCTGGGCTCTTCTATCCGGGGGCCCTAGGGCTGAGCAGGGCTCTTCTATCCGGGTGCCCCTGGGGCTGAGCTTGGCTCTTCTATCTGTGGGCCCTAGGGCTGAGCTGGGCTCCTTTACTTAGGGACCCCTGGGGCTGAGCTGTGCTCTTCTATCCGGGGCCCCCGGGGGCTGAGCTGGGCTCCTCTATCCAGGAGCCCCTGGGGATGAACTGGGCTCTTCTATCCGGGGGCCCTTTGGGGCTGAGCTGGGCTCTTCTATCCGGGGGCCCTAGGGGCTGAGCTGGGCTCTTCTATCCGGTGGCCTCTGTGGCTGAGCTGGGCTCTTCTATCTAGGGGCCCCTGGGGTGTAGATGGGCTCCTCTATCCATGGGCCCCTGGGGCTAAGCTGGGCTCTTCTATCCGGGGCCCTTGGGGGCTGAGCTGGGCTCTTCTGTCCGGGGGCCCTAGGGGCTGAGCTTAAAACTTAATTTGGTGCAGAGTTAGAAAGTTGTTTGAATACAGACAGTCCTACCAAATATAAAAAATTACGCACAGAAACAGGAAAAATAGAAAACATTGTCCAGTTTAATTGTAGCAGTTTCTTACATTTGCATATAATTAATGAAATTCAGGCTATTTCCAATTCACTCTTAAAGACTGGAGGCGGCGGTTCTGTCAGCGGCCACCTGAGGGCGCTCCTCGCCTGCTAATGAAACCCACTGAGCCGCACATTGGCTGAAAGGGAGAAGGGTTTCCTCTTCCGGGTCATCGGCGGCAGAGACAGCACCAGCAGCTGCGGTGACAACACTTCTGGCCTCTCCTGGTGTTTGCAGCCTGCAGCAGAGGAGGAAGGAGCCCTGTCTGTCTGTGCAGTTACCTTCAACTGCAGACCGCCCTCAAAACCCAGATTTACCACCCCCAGACCCCAGATCTGCCCCCCAGCCCTAGGAGGAGGAGAGAGCCTGGACATGTCTGCACAGGTCTCTGCTCAGGTAGGAGATTGTCAGCACCTTCTGTTGTGTTTGTAGAAATAGACTGAATATTCCTGGAGGGAATCTCTGCAGGAGCCGGGCTGAGCTGGACCCTTCTATCCGGTGGTCCTGGGGCTGAGCTGGGCTCTTCTATCCGGGGGCCCCTGTGGTTGAGCTGGGCTCTTCTATCCGGGGCCCCTGAGGCTGAGCTGGGCTCTTCTATCTGGGGGACCCTGGGGGGGCTGAGCAGGGCTCTTCTATCCGGGCCCCTGGGGCTGAGCTGGGCTCTTCTATCCTGGGGCCCTGGAGCTGCGCTGGGCTCTTCTATCCGGAGATTCCTGGGGCTGAGCTTGGCTCTTCTATCTGGGGCCCCTGGGGCTGAGCAGGGCTCTTCTATCTGGGGGCCCTGGGGCTGAGCTGGGCTCTTCTATCTGGGGGACCCTGGGGGGGCTGAGCAGGGCTCTTCTATCCGGGGCCCCTGGGGCTGAGCTGGGCTCTTCTATCCTGGGGCCCTGGAGCTGCGCTGGGCTCTTCTATCCGGAGATTCCTGGGGCTGAAGTCGGCTCTTCTATCTGGGGCCCCTGGGGCTGAGCAGGGCTCTTCTATCCGGGGGCCCTGGGGCAGAGCTGGGCTCTTCTATCTGGGGGACCCTGGGGGGGGCTGAGCAGGGCTCTTCTATCCGGGGAACCCTGGGGCTGACCTGGGCTCTTCTATCCGGTGTCCCTGGGGCTGAGCTGGGCTCTTCTATCCGCTGGCCCTTGGGCTGAACTGGGCTCTTCTATCCGGGGGCCCTGGGCTGAGCTGGACTCTTCTATCCGGGGGTCCTGGGGCTGAGGAGGGCTCTTCTATCCGGGGCCCCTGGGGCTGAGCTGGATTCTTCTATCCAGGTCCCTGAGGTTGAGCTGGGCTCTTCTATCCGGGGCCCGGGGCTGAGCTGGGCTCTTTTATCCTGGGGAACCCTGGGGCTGACCTGGGCTCTTTTATCCGGTGTCCCTGGGGCTGAGCTGGGCTCCTCTATCCGCGGGCCCTTGGGCTGAACTGGGCTCTTCTATCCGGGGGCCCTGGGCTGAGCTGGACTCTTCTATCCGGGGGTCCTGGGGCTGAGCTGGGCTCCTCTATCCGGTGCCCCTGGGGCTGAGCTGGGCTCTGCTATCCGGGGGCCCCTTGGGGGCTGAGCTGGGCTCTTTTATCCTGGGGCTGAGCTGGGCTCTTCTATCCGGGGCCCCTTGGGCTGAGCTGGGCTCTTCTATCCAGGGGCCTGTGGGGCTGAGCTCGGCTCTTCTATCCGTGGGTCTCAGGGGGCTGTGCTGGGCTCTTCTATCCAGGGCCCCTGGGGCTGAGCTGGTCTATTCTCTCTGGGGGCCCCTGGGGAGGGCTGGACTCTTCTATCCGGAGCTGGGCTCTTCTATCCAGGACCCCTGGGCTCTTCTATCCGGGGGGCCCATGGGGCTGAGCTATACTCTTCTATCTGGGAGCCCTTGGGACTGAGCTGGGCTCTACTATCTGGGGGCCCCTTGGGCTGAGCTATACTCTTCTATCTGGGAGCCCTTGGGACTGAGCTGGGCTCTACTATCTGGGGGCCCCTGGGGCTGCGCTGGGCCCTTCTATCTGCGTCCCCTGGGGCTGAGCTGGGCTCTTCTATCGGGGACCCCTGCGGCTGAGCTGGGCTCTTCTATCCTGAGGCCCTAGGGGCTGAGCTGGGCTCTTCTAGCCGGGGGCTTTTGGGGGGCTGGGCTCTTCTATCCGGGGCCCCTGGTGTTGTGCTGGGCTCTTCTATCCGGGCCCCTGGGGCTGAGCTGGGCTCCTCTATCCAGGGGCCCCTGGTGCTGACCTGGGCTCTTCTATCCAGTGTCCCTGGGGCTGAGCTGGGCTCTTCGATCCGCTGACCCTTGGGCTGAACTGGGCTCTTCTATCCGGGGGCCCTGGGCTGAGCTGGACTCTTCTATCCGGGGGTCCTGGGGCTAAGGAGGGCTCTTCTATCCGGGGCCCCTGGGCCCTGGGGCTGAGCTGGGCTCTTCTATCCGGGGCCTCGGGGCTGAGCTGGGCTCTTTTATCCTGGGGAACCCTGGGGCTGACCTGGGCTCTTTTATCCGGTGTCCCTGGGGCTGAGCTGGGCTCTTCTATCCGCGGGCCCTTGGGCTGAACTGGGCTCTTCTATCCGGGGGCCCTGGGCTGAGCTGGACTCTTCTATCCGGGGGTCCTGGGGCTGAGCAGGGCTCTTCTATCCGGGGGCCCTGGGCTGAGCTGGACTCTTCTATCCAGGGGTCCTGGGGCTGAGCTGGGCTCCTCTATCCGGTGCCCCTGGGGCTGAGCTGGGCTCTGCTATCCGGGGGCCCCTTGGGGGCTGAGCTGGGCTCTTTTATCCTGGGGCTGAGCTGGGCTCTTCTATCCGGGGCCCCTTGGGCTGAGCTGGGCTCTTCTATCCAGGGGCCTGTGGGGCTGAGCTGGGCTCTTCTATCCGTGGGTCTCAGGGGGGCTGTGCTGGGCTCTTCTATCCAGGGCCCCTGGGGCTGAGCTGGTCTATTCTCTCTGGGGGCCCCTGGGGAGGGCTGGACTCTTCTATCCGGAGCTGGGCTCTTCTATCCAGGACCCCTGGGCTCTTCTATCCGGGGGGCCCGTGGGGCTGAGCTATACTCTTCTATCCGGGGGCCCTTGGGGCTGAACTGGGCTCTTCTATCTGGGGGCCCCTGGGGCTGAGCTATACTCTTCTATCTGGGAGCACTTGGGACTGAGCTGGGCTCTACTATCTGGGGTCCCCTGGGGCTGCGCTGGGCCCTTCTATCTGCGTCCCCTGGGGCTGAGCTGGGCTCTTCTATCGGGGGCCCTGGGGCTGAGCTGGGCTCTTCTATCCTGAGGCCCTAGAGGCTGAGCTGGGCTCTTCTAGCCGGGGGCTTTTGGGGGGCTGGGCTCTTCTATCCGGGGCCCCTGGTGCTGTGCTGGGCTCTTCTATCCGGGCCCCTGGGGCTGAGCTGGGCTCCTCTATCCAGGGGCCCCTGGTGCTGAGCTGGGCTCTTCTATCTGGGGCCCCTGGGGCTGAGCTGGGCTCCTCTATCCAGGGGCCCCTGGAGCTGAGCTGTGCTCTTCTATCCGGGGCCCCTGGGGCTAAGCGGGGCTCCTCTATCCAGGGGCCCCTGGGGCTGAGCTGGGCATATCTTTCTGGGGGCCCCTGGCGCTGAGCTGGGCTCTTCTATCCAGGGGCCCCTGGGGCTGAGCTGTGCTCTTCTATCCGGGGCCCCTGGTGCTGAGCTGGGCTCCTATATCCAGGGGCCCCTGGGGCTGAGCTGGGCTCTTCTATCCGGGGGCCCTTTGGGGCTGAGCTGGGCTCTTCTATCCGGGGGCCCTCGGGGCTGAGCTGGGCTCTTCTATCCGGGGGCCTCTGGGCCTGAGCTGGGCTCTTCTATCTGGGGGCCCCTGGGGCGCAGCTGGGCTCCTCTATCCAGGGGCCCCTGGGGCGCAGCTGCGCTCTTCTATCCGGGGGCCCCTAGAGCTGAGCTGGGCTCTTCTATCTTGGGGCCCCTGGGGCGGAGCTGGGCTCTTCTATCCATGGGCCCAAGGGGGGGCTGGGATGGGCTCTTTTATCTGGGGCCCCTGGTGCTGAGCTGGGCTCTTCTATCTGCGGCACCAGGTGCTGAGTTGGGCTCTTCTATCTGGGGCCCCTGGTGCTGAGCTGGGCTGTTCTATCCGGGGACCCCTGGGGCTGAGCTGGGCTCTTCTATCTGGGGGCCCCTGGGGCGGAGCTGGGCTCTTCTATCCAGGGGCCCTGGGGCTGAGCTGGGCTCTTCTATCCGGGGGTCCTGTGGCTGAGCAGGGCTCTTCTCTCCGGGGGCCCCTGGGGCTGAGCTGGGCTCTTCTATCCACCGGCCCGGGGGGGGGGGCCTGAGTTGGGCTCATCTATCTGGGGCCCATGGTGCTGAGCTGGGCTCTTCTATCCGGGGACCCCTGGGGCTGAGCTGGGTTCTTCTATCCGGGGGCTTCTGGGACTGAGCTGGGGCCTTCTATCCGGGGACCCCTAGGGCTGAGCTGGACTCTTCTATCCGAGGCCCTGGGGCTGAACTGGACTCTTTTATCCGGGGGCCCCTGGGGCTGAGCTGGACTCTTCAATCCGGGGGCCCCCCGGGCTGAGCTGGGCTCTTCTATCCGGGGGCCCCCTGGGCTGAGCTGGGCCCTTCTATCCAGGGGCCCCAGGGGCTGAGCTGTGCCCTTCTATCCGGGGGCACTGGGGCTGAGCTGGGCTCTTCTATCCGGGGCCGCTGGGTAGCACAGCTGGGCTCTTCTATCTGGGGCCCCTGGGGCTGAGCTGGGCTCCTCTATCCGGGGCCCCTGGGGCTGAGCTGGGCTCTTCTATCCAGGGCCCCTGGGGCTGAGTTTGGCTCTTCTATCTGTGGCCCCTAGGGCTGACCTGGGCTCTTCTATCCGGGGGCCCCTGGGGCTGAGCTGGGCTCTTCTATCCGGGGGCCCTGGGGGGCTGTCCTTCTGGCCCTGGGGGTGTTTGTGGGAATCATGTGTGTTAAAGAGGGGATCTGTGCACTGCATCTTAATGCACTGCAAGGAATCTGTGCACTGTGGTGCATCTTGCTGCACTGTGGGAAATATGTGCACTGCACTACATCTTGCTGCACTGTGAGGGATCTGTGCACTGTGGTGCATCTTGCTGCACTGTGAGGGATCTGTGCACTGTGGTGCATCTTGCTGCACTGTGAGGGATCTGTGCACTGTGGTGCACCTGTGCACTGTGGTGCATCTTGCTGCCCTGTGAGGGATCTGTGCACTGTGGTGCATCTTGCTGCACTAAGAGGGATCTGTGCACTGTGGTGCATCTTGCTGCTCTGTGAGGATCTGTGCACTGTGATGCATCTTTCTGCACTGTGGGAAATCTGTGCACTGCACTGCACCTTGCTGCACTGTGAGGGATCTGTGCACTGTGGTGCATCTTGCTGCACTGTGAGGGGTCTGTGTACTGTGATGCATCTTGCTGCACTGTGAGGGATCTGTGCACTGTGGTGCATCTTACTGCACTGCGAGGGATCTGTGCACTGTGGTGCATCTTGCTGCACTGTGAGGGATCTCTGCACTGTGGTGCATCTTGCTGCACTGTGAGGAATCTGTGCACTGTGGTGCATATTGCACTGTGAGGGATCTGTGCACGGTGGTGCATCTTGCTGAACTGTGAGGGATCTGTGCACTGTGGTGCATCTTGCTGCACTGTGAGGGATCTGTGCACTGTGGTGCATCTTGCTGCACTGTGGGGATCTGTGCACTGTGGTGCATCTTGCTGCACTGTGAGGGATCTGTGCACTGTGGTGCATCTTGTTGCACTGTGAGGGGTCTGTGCACTGTGTTCCATCTTACTGCACTGTGAGGGATCTGTGCACTGTGGTGCATCTTGCTGCACTGTGAGGGATCTGTGCACTGTGGTGCATCTTGCTGCACTGTGAGGGATCTGTGCACTGTGGTGCATCTTGCTGCACTGTGAGGGATCTGTGCACTGTGGTGCATCTTACTGCACTGTGAGGGATATGTGCACTGTGGTGCATCTTGCTGCACTGTGAGGGATCTGTGCACTGTGCGGGATCTGTGCACTGTGGTACATCTTGCTGCTCTGTGAGGGATCTGCGCACTGTGGTGCATCTTACTGCACTGTGAGGGATCTGTGCACTGTGGTGCATATTGCTGCACTGTGAGGGATCTGTGCACTGTGGTGCATCTTGCTGCTCTGTGAGGGATCTGTGCACTGTGGTGCATCTTACTGCACTGTGAGGGATCTGTGCACTGTGGTGCAACTTGCACTGTGAGGGATCTGTGGACTGTGGTGCGTCTTGCTGCACTGTGAGGGATCTGTGCACTGTGGTGCATCTTGCTGCACTGTGAGGGATGTGTGCACTGTGGTGCGTCTTGCTGCACTGTGAGGGATCTGTGCACTGCGGTGCATCTTACTGCATTGTGAGGGATCTGTGCACTGTGGTGCATATTGCACTGTGAGGGATCTGTGCACTGTGGTGCATCTTGCTGCACTGTGATGGATCTGTGCACTGTGGTGCATCTTGCTGCACTGTGAGGGATCTGTGCACTGTGGTGCATCGTGCTGCACTGTGAGGAATCTGTGCACTGTGGTGCATCTTGCTGCACTGTGAGGGATCTGTGCACTGTGGTGCATCTTGCTGCACTGTGAGTGATCTGTGCACTGTGATGCATCTTGCTGCCCTGTGAGGGATCTGTGCACTGTGGTGCATCTTGCTGCATTGTGAGGTATCTGTGCACTGTGGTGCATCGTGCTGCACTGTGAGGTATCTGTGCACTGTGGTGCATCTTGCTGCTCTGTGAGGGATCTGTGCACTGTGGTGGATCTTGCTGCACTGTGAGGTATCTGTGCACTGTGGTGTATCTTGCTGCACTGTGAGGAATCTGTGCACTGTGGTGCATATTGCACTGTGAGGGATCTGTGCACGGTGGTGCATCTTGCTGAACTGTGAGGGATCTGTGCACTGTGGTGCATCTTGCTGCACTGTGAGGGATCTGTGCACTGTGGTGCATCTTGCTGCACTGTGGGGATCTGTGCACTGTGGTGCATCTTGCTGCACTGTGAGGGATCTGTGCACTGTGGTGCATCTTGTTGCACTGTGAGGGGTCTGTGCACTGTGTTCCATCTTACTGCACTGTGAGGGATCTGTGCACTGTGGTGCATCTTGCTGCACTGTGAGGGATCTGTGCACTGTGGTGCATCTTGCTGCACTGTGAGGGATCTGTGCACTGTGGTGCATCTTGCTGCACTGTGAGGGATCTGTGCACTGTGGTGCATCTTACTGCACTGTGAGGGATATGTGCACTGTGGTGCATCTTGCTGCACTGTGAGGGATCTGTGCACTGTGCGGGATCTGTGCACTGTGGTACATCTTGCTGCTCTGTGAGGGATCTGCGCACTGTGGTGCATCTTACTGCACTGTGAGGGATCTGTGCACTGTGGTGCATATTGCTGCACTGTGAGGGATCTGTGCACTGTGGTGCATCTTGCTGCTCTGTGAGGGATCTGTGCACTGTGGTGCATCTTACTGCACTGTGAGGGATCTGTGCACTGTGGTGCAACTTGCACTGTGAGGGATCTGTGCACTGTGGTGCGTCTTGCTGCACTGTGAGGGATCTGTGCACTGTGGTGCATCTTGCTGCACTGTGAGGGATGTGTGCACTGTGGTGCGTCTTGCTGCACTGTGAGGGATCTGTGCACTGCGGTGCATCTTACTGCATTGTGAGGGATCTGTGCACTGTGGTGCATATTGCACTGTGAGGGATCTGTGCACTGTGGTGCATCTTGCTGCACTGTGATGGATCTGTGCACTGTGGTGCATCTTGCTGCACTGTGAGGGATCTGTGCACTGTGGTGCATCGTGCTGCACTGTGAGGAATCTGTGCACTGTGGTGCATCTTGCTGCACTGTGAGGGATCTGTGCACTGTGGTGCATCTTGCTGCACTGTGAGTGATCTGTGCACTGTGATGCATCTTGCTGCCCTGTGAGGGATCTGTGCACTGTGGTGCATCTTGCTGCATTGTGAGGTATCTGTGCACTGTGGTGCATCGTGCTGCACTGTGAGGTATCTGTGCACTGTGGTGCATCTTGCTGCTCTGTGAGGGATCTGTGCACTGTGGTGGATCTTGCTGCACTGTGAGGTATCTGTGCACTGTGGTGCATCTTGCTGCACTGTGAGGGATCTGTGCACTGTGGTGTATCTTGCTGCTCTGTGAGGGATCTGTGCACTGTGGTGCATCTTGCTGCACTGTGAGGTATCTGTGCACTGTGGTGCACCTTGCTGCACTGTGAGGGATCTGTGCACTGTGGTGCATCTTGCTGCTCTGTGAGGGATCTGTGCACTGTGGTGCATCTTGCTGCACTGTGAGGGATCTGTGCACTGTGGTGCATCTTGCTGCACTGTGAGGGATCTGTGCACTGTGGTGTATCTTACTGCACTGCGAGGGATCTGTGCACTGTGTTCCATCTTACTGCACTGTGAGGGATCTGTGCACTGTGGTGCATCTTGCTGTACTGTGAGGGATCTGTGCACTGTGGTGCATCTTGCTGCTGTGTGAGGGATCTGTGCACTGTGGTGCATCTTGCTGCTGTGTGAGGGATCTGTGCACTGTGGTGCATCTTGCTGCTGTGTGAGGGATCTGTGCACTGTGGCGCATCTTGCTGTACTGTGAGGGATCTGTGCACTGTGGTGCATCTTGCTGTACTGTGAGGGATCTGTGCACTGTGGTGCATCTTGCTGCTGTGTGAGGGATCTGTGCACTGTGGTGCATCTTGCTGCACTGTGAGGGATCTGTGCACTGTGGTGCATCTTGCTGAACTGTGAGGGATCTGTGCACTGTGGTGCATCTTGCTGAACTGTGAGGGATCTGTGCTCTGTGGTGCATCTTGCTGCACTGTGAGAGATCTGTGCACTGTGGTACATCTTACTGCATTGTGAGGAATCTGTGGACTGTTCACTCATTGCCATGACACCATCCACTGAGGGAGAAATCAGTGACAGTCAAATCTTGTTCTGTCTTATGAAGTTATTGAGACTGTAATCTACTTGTTTGTTTATTTTATAAGTGAACCTTTGAAGGGAGTGAGCGGGTGAACAAAGCAGACAAATGTAAAACTTAATTTGGTGCAGAGTCGGAAAGTTGTTTGAATACACACATTCCTACCAAATATAAAAAATTACCCACAGAAACAGGAAAAATTGAAAATATTGTCCAGTTTAATTCTAGCAGTTTCTTACATATAATGAATGAAATTCAGGCTATTTCCAATTCAATCCTAAAGACTGGAGGCGGCGGTTCCGTCAGCGGCCACCAGAGGGCGATCCTCGCCTGCTGATGAAACCCACTGAGCTGCACATTGGATGAAAGGGATAAGGGTTTCCTCTTCCGGGTCAGCGGCGGCAGAGACAGCACCAGCAGCTGCGGTGACATCACTTCCGGCCTCTCCTGGTGTTTGCAGCCTGCAGCAGAGGAGGAAGGAACGATTGTCTGTCTGTGCAGTTACCTCCATCTGCCGACCCCTCTCAGACCCCAGATCTGCACCTCCCACCCCCAGACCCCAGGGGGAGGAGAGAGCCTGGACATGTCTGCACAGGTCTCTGCTCAGGTAGGAGATTGTCAGCACCTTCTGCTGTGTTTGTAGAAATAGACTGAATAATCCTGGAGGGAATCTCTGCAGGAGCCGGGCTGAGCTGGGCTCTTCTATCAGGGGGCCCCTGGGGCTGAGCTGGGCTCTTCTATCCGGGGGCCCTTTGGGGCTGAGCTGGGCTCTTCTATCTGGGGCCCCTGGGGCTGAGCTGGGCCCTTCTATCCGGGGGCCCCTGGGGCTGAGCTGGGCTCTTCTATTTGGGGGCCCGGGGGCGGAGCTCGGCTCTTCTATCAGGGGACCCCGGGGCTGAGATGGGCTCTTCTATCCGGGGTCCCTTGGGTTGAGCTGGGCTCTTCTATCCGGGGGCCCCTAGGGCTGAGCTGGGCCCTTCTATCCAGGGGCCCCTGGAGCTGAGCTGGGCCCTTCTATCCGGGGGCCTCAGGGGCTGAGCAGGGCTTTTCTATCTGGGGCCCCTGGGGCTGAGCGGGGCTTTTTTATCCGGGGGCCATTGGGGCTGAGCTGGGCTCTTCTATCCGCGGGCCCCTGGGGCTGAGCTGGGCTCTTATATCTGGGGGCCCTGTTGCTGAGCTGGGCTCTTCTATCCTGGGGCCTCTGGGGCTGAGCTGGGCTCTTATTTCTGGGGCCCCTGGGACTGAGCTGGGCTTTTCTATCGGGGGCCCTGGGGCTGAGCTGGCCTCTTCTACCCGGGGGCCCTTGGGGCTGAACTGGACTCTTCTATCCTGTGGCCCCTGGGGCTGAGCTGGGTTTTTCAATCCGGGGCCCCTGGGGCTGAGCGGGGCTCTTTTATCCGGGGCCCCTGGGGCTGAGCTGGGCTTTTCAATCCGGGGGCCCTGGGCTGAGCTGGGCTCTTCTATCTGGGGGCCCTGAGGCTGAGCTGGGCTCTTCTATCCGGGGGGCCCTGGGGCTAAGCTGGGCTCTTCTATCAGGGGTTCCTGTGGCTGAGCTGGGGTCTTCTATCTGGGGGCCCCTGGGGCAGAGCTGGGCTCTTCTATCTGGGGGTCCCTTGGGTTGAGCTGGGCTCTTCTATCCGGGGGCCCCTGGGGCTGAGCTGGGCCCTTCTATCCAGGGGCCCCTGGAGCTGAGCTGGGCCCTTCTATCCGGGGGCCTCAGGGGCTGAGCAGGGCTTTTCTATCTGGGGCCCCTGGGGCTGAGCGGGGCTCTATTATCCGGGGGCCATTGGGGCTGAGCTGGGCTCTTCTATCCGCGGGCCCCTGGGGCTGAGCTGGGCTCTTATATCTGGGGGCCCTGTTGCTGAGCTGGGCTCTTCTATCCTGGGGCCTCTGGGGCTGAGCTGGGCTCTTATTTCTGGGGCCCCTGGGACTGAGCTGGGCTTTTCTATCGGGGGCCCTGGGGCTGAGCTGGCCTCTTCTATCCGGGGGCCCTTGGGGCTGAACTGGACTCTTCTATCCTGTGGCCCCTGGGGCTGAGCTGGGTTTTTCAATCCGGGGCCCCTGGGGCTGAGCGGGGCTCTTTTATCCGGGGCCCCTGGGGCTGAGCTGGGCTTTTCAATCCGGGGGCCCTGGGGCTGAGCTGGGCTCTTCTATCAGGGGGTCCTGTGGCTAAGCTGGGCTCTTCTATCAGGGGGTCCTGTGGCTGAGCTGGGGTCTTCTAACTGGGGGCCCCTGGGCAGAGCTGGGCTCTTCTATCTGGTGGTCCCTTGGGTTGAGCTGGGCTCTTCTATCCGGGGGCCCCTGGGGCTGAGCTGGGCCCTTCTATCCAGGGGCCCCTGGAGCTGAGCTGGGCCCTTCTATCCGGGGGCCTCAGGGGCTGAGCAGGGCTTTTCTATCTGGGGCCCCTGGGGCTGAGCGGGGCTCTATTATCCGGGGGCCATTGGGGCTGAGCTGGGCTCTTCTATCCGCGGGCCCCTGGGGCTGAGCTGGGCTCTTATATCTGGGGGCCCTGTTGCTGAGCTGGGCTCCTCTATCCTGGGGCCTCTGGGGCTGAGCTGGGCTCTTCTATCTGGGGGCCCTGAGGCTGAGCTGGGCTCTTCTATCCAGGGGGCCCTGGGGCTAAGCTGGGCTCTTCTATCAGGGGGTCCTGTGGCTGAGCTGGGGTCTTCTATCTGGGGGCCCCTGGGGCAGAGCTGGGCTCTTCTATCTGGGGGCCCCTGGGGATGAGCTGGGCTCTTCTATCCGGGGGCCCCTGGGGATGAGATGGGCTCTTCTATCCGGAGCCCCTGGGGCTGATCTGGGCTCTTCTATCCAGGGCCCCTGGGGTTGAGCTGGGCTCTTCTATCCGGGGCCCCTGGGGTTGAGCTGGGCTCTTCTATTCAGGGGCCCCTGGGGCTGAGCTGGGCTCTTCTATCCGGGGGGCTCTGGGGTTGATCGGGGCTCTTTTATCTGGGGCCCCTTGGGCTGAGCTGGGCTCTTCTATCCGTGGGCCACTGGGACTGAGCTGAGCTCTTCTATCTGGGGCCGCAGGGGCTGAGCTGGGCTCTTCTATCCGGGGGCCTCTGCGGCTGAGCTGGGCTCTTCTATCCAGGGGCCCTGGGGCTGAGCTGAGATCTTCTATCCGGGGGCCCCTGGGGCTGAGCTGGGCTCTTCTATCGGGGGCTCCTGGGGCTGAACTGGGCTCTTCTATCCAGGGCCCCTGGGACTGAGCTGGGCCCTTCTATCTGGGGCCCCTGGGACTGAGCTGGGCTCTTCTATCCGGGGGCCTCGGGGGCTGAGATGGGCTCTTCTCTCCGGGGGCCCCTGGGGCTGAGCTGGGCTCTTCTATCGGGGGCTCCTGGGGCCGAACTGGGCTCTTCTATCCAGGGCCCCTGGGGCTGAGCTGGGCCCTTCTATCTGGGGCCCCTGGGGCTGAGCTGGGCTCTTCTATCCTGGGGCCCCTGGGGCTGAGCTGGGCTCTTTTATCCGGGGGCCTCGGGGGCTGAGCTGGGCTCTTCTATCCGGGGGCCCTGGGGGGCTTTCATTCCTGCCCTGGGGGTGTTTGTGGGCATCATTTTTTGTTGAAGAGGGGATCTGTGCACTGCATCATACTGCACTGTGAGGAAACTGTCACTGCACTGAATCTTACTGCACTATGAGGAATCTGTGCACGCTGCACTGCATCTGACGGCACTATGAGTAATCTCTGTACAACCTCCCTCTGCACAATGGAAATCACTGCATGCTGCACTGCATTTTACTGCATGAGGAATATGTGCTACTGCACTGCATCTTTACAACACTGTGAAGAATCTTTGCACTCTACACTGCACCTTACTGTAATGTGAGAATTCTATCCACGCAGCCCTGCATCATACAACACTGTGAGAAATCTCTGCACGCTGCACTGTATATACTGCACTATGAGCAGTCTGTACATGCTGCACTGCATCTTACTGCACTATGAATAATCTATGCACACTGCATTGTTTCTTACTGTACTGTGAGCAGTATATGCGCACTGCACTGCATCTTACTACAGTGAGAAATATGTGCACACTGCATCTTACTACTATAAGAAATCTGTGCACACGTCACTGCATCTTACAGCATTACGAGAAGTCTGTGCCACTGCACTGTGAGACATCTGTGCACACTGCACTGCATTGTACTGCAATGAGTAATCTATGCACACTGCACTGCAGTTTAGTGTTCTATGAGAAATCTGTGCACACTGTGCTGCATCTTATTCCACTCTGAGAAGTCTGTTCACACTGCACTGTAACGTACTACACTCTGAGAAACCTGTGAACGCTTCACCGCCTCTTACTGCACTATGAGGAATCTGTGCACACCACAGTGCACCTTACAGCACTATGAGAAATTTGGAGTACTGCAATGCTATTTACTGCACTGTGAGAAATCTGTGCACACTGCACTGCATCTGATTGCATTATGAGGAGTCTGTGCAGTTCACTGCATCTTATTGCACTATGACAAGTCTATGTCAGTGCACTGTATCTAACTGCACTGTGTGAAATCTATGCACACTGCACTGTATCTGACTGCATTATGAGGAGTCTGTGCAGTGCACTGCATCTTATTGCACTATGACCAGTCTATGTCAGTGCACTGCACTGTATCTAACTCCACTGTGTGAAATCTGTGCACACTGCACTGCACCTTGCTGCACTATAAGGAATCGGTGTCACTGCACTTCGTCTTACCCCACTACGAGACATCACTGAAGGGGGTGGACTGAGCTGGGTTCTTCAACCTGGGGACCTCTGGGAGGGTGAAGGGGCTTTCCTTCCGGCCCTGGGGACTTTTGTGGTCATTATGTGTGTTTAAGGGTGAATTTATGCACACTGCACTGCATCTTACTGCACTATGAGAAATCTGTCACACTGCACTGCATCTTACTGCACTATGAGAAATCTGTGCACACTGCACTGCATCTTACTGCACTATAAGAAACCTGTCACACTGCACTATGAGAAACCTGTCACACTGCACTACTTTTTACTGCACTATGAGAAATCTGTGCACACTGCCCTGCATCGTACTGCACTGTGTGGAATCAGTGCATGCTGCACGGCTATTTGCACTATGAGCGATCTGTGCATACTGCCATGCATTGTACTGCACTATAATAAACCCGTCACACTGCATTGCATCTTACTGCACTATGAGAAACCTGTCACACTGCACTGCATCTTACTCTACTATGAGAAATCTATCACACTGCACTACTTTTTACTGCACTATGAGAAATCTGTGCACACTGCCCTGCATCGTACTGCACTGTGTGGAATCAGTGCATGCTGCACGGCTATTTGCACTATGAGCGATCTGTGCATGCTGCCATGCATCGTACTGCACTGTGTGGAATCAGTGCATGCTGCACGGCTATTTGCACGATGAGCGATCTGTGCTTGCTGCCATGCATTGTACTGCACTGTGTGGAATCAGTGCATGCTGCACGGCTATTTGCACTATGAGCGATCTGTGCATGCTGCCATGCATCGTACTGCACTGTGTGGAATCAGTGCATGCTGCACGGCTATTTGCACTATGAGCGACCTGTGCATACTGCCCTGCATCGTACTGCACTATGAGTAGTCTGTGCCCCCTGCACTGTGAGAAATCGGTGCACATTGCTCTGCTTTTTACTGCACTTTGAAGAGGATGTCTGTGAAAACGGCACTGCTTTTTGCTACTTTGTGAGAAGTTTGTGCTCAGCTTACTAATAATCTCTGAGAACCGAGAAAATCTGTATATTGCATTGCTTTTCCCTGCTCTATGAGGGCTGTTGACAGGCAAGTTAATATGCACACACTGCACTCCTTTTTATTACACTGTGAGGGGGATCAAAAATAAAAGAAGAAATCTGTGCAGACTCCTCTGCCTTTGACTATTCTGTGGAGGGTGTTTAGAGCCCATCTGTGGTCTGCAAATAGAATTACTTTTTACTACAGTCCGAGGGGCGATTAAAAAAGAGAAAATCTGGGCGCGCTGCACCGCTCTTTACTCTTCAGTGTGATAAATCTGTCCATACTGCGCTTCCTTAACTACACTTAGGGGCACGCAGCGCAGCTCAGCAAGCCACCTACCTGCGCTGCGTGATAGGGAAAGGGCAGGAATGCGCTGTATTTATCTGCGTGAGTGGATTTGTGAGTGGCTCTTTGGATGAGTCATTGGTTGTGTGAGTGCTGGTATGGGTCTGTGAATGGGTATGTGAGGGGTTATGTGGGGTTGGGATTGGGTGTATGAGAGGTTCTATGGGGTAGGAGAGGGTGTGTGTCTGTCTGTATGTATATGCGAGTGGTTGTATTGGTGAGTGAGTGGGTGCATGAGTGGCTGTATGGGTGACTTAGTGGGTATGTAAGTGGCTGTGTGAGTGAGTGGATTTGAGAGTGGCTCTTTGGATGAGTCACTGATTGTGTGAGTACTGGTATGGGTCTGTGAATGGGTATGTGAGGGGTTATGTGGGGTTGGTATTGGGTGTATGAGACGGTCTATGGGGTAGGAGTGGGTGTGTGTCTGTCTGTATGTATATGTGAGTGGTTGTATTGGTGAGTGAGTGGGTGCATGAGTGGCTGTATGGGTGACTTAGTGGGTGTGTAAGTGGCTGTGTGAGTGAGTGGATTTGTGAGTGGCTCTTTGGATGAGTCACTGATTGTGTGAGTGCTGGTAAGGGTCTGTGAATGGGTATGTGAGGGGTTATGTGGGGTTGGGATTGGGTGTATGAGAGGTTCTATGGGGTAGGAGTGGGAGTGTGTCTGTCTGTATGTATATGTGAGTGGTTGTATTGGTGAGTGAGTGGGTGCATGAGTGGCTGTATGGGTGACTTAGAAATCTGACCTAATTCTAATGTCCATGTAACCTGTAGTTTTTTCAGTGAATATATATGTATATTCCACATGTATTCCGCTTTGCCTGTTACTCCTGAGAAAACAGCCACACCAAAGCAGTAGTATTTTATCACTGTTTTTTATTTGGCAAATGAAAGTGGCGCGTTTCAATCTGACAAACTTTTTCACATAACTCGTTTTTCTCTATGTTCATTGCATTTATACAACGTGCAATAACACGTTCAAGTAGACATAAACAAAATACTTCACATTCTGTAATTCCTCCTCGACTCTTTGTCAACAAAAACTTTATCAATGACGGACAAAAGTTGTTATTTAGTAAACTAAGTTTTACCAATAATATTTACTTTAGCCACCATATAATAGGTATAGCACAGTTTCTATGACAGTTCAGCTATGTTTTGCTTATTTCTGAATTATATTTTTATTTTGATAAATAATTTCTTGTTAGGGTCTAGTGCCCTAACTCAAAACTGACAAACAAATGCTGCTGTGCTTAAGGGTATTGTACCCAAATGAAACTAAATCGTACTTCCACCTCAGTTAATAAAAAAGGTGTTGCCACATGGTGGTCGCCTTCTATAGCCTCCTTAACACTACAGGCAGATGTGCATGGAAGCTTCCAAATATCTATAAGGGAGAAAAAGAATGATTTAGTATACCAGCGTAACGTAAGTACAACCTTAGTACAGCCTTCTTTGTGTTGCATCTTGGAAAACCATTATAAGAGGAGAAAATATTATCGATGATGAATGTGATATGTCTACAGAAAGAACTATATACATTTGTGACCATTAGAAATATCATCAAAAGAAAAGAAAAATTAGCTACACATAGGAGCTTCTAATTTACAAATGTGTGTAAAGCTCTTCATCCTGGTTCATACTATGTGGAGCAAGACTTCCTGCTTCTAATATGTACCTAGATTTCATTCTGCGTACTGCAGTAGTTCTGTTGCCACCCCTAGGGTGTTTCACAACAGTATCAATGCCAAACAATCTGGCTTTGGTCCAATCTCCATCATGGTGTTCCCTGAAGTGTCGTGCTGTGCTGTAGCTCATGTCTGCATTTGCGATGGCATGCCAATGTTCGAGTATACTCTTTTGTATGGGAAAGGTTGTCGACCCTGTATACCATCTGTCGCATGGGCAGATGATTACGTATAGTACATAGTTTGTTTCGCATGTGATTGGTTTTGTGATACAGTGTTTCTTCCTAATCCTGTCTAGGGTAATCTCATAGACGTTAGTGCTGAATTTGCACGCCTTGTAGTGACTACATTTTCTGAAACCTCAACTCTGTTGCAACCAAGTTTGTCTGTTACTTGTGGGATGGCTGTGTACTAACATGTCTTTTATGGAGAGATTTCTCTTAAAAGTGATGCTGGGTGTATTTGCCTCTCTTCGGACTCAAGGTGGTATCATGTGTTAGTATTGCCCATCTACTCTTAAAGATCTTGCGTAAGTTGTTTGTCTGACTTGTAAACTTGGTGATAAATCGTATCGGTTCTTTGTCAGGTTTCCTTGATATGTGTGGTTTTCCTTGTAAAAGTTAATCTCTCAATTTTTCATCAGCCCTTATGCTAGCTTTTATAAAGCTTTTCTTAGGATACTTTCTGGCACTAAAGCGATCTAGCAATTCCTGTTTGGTTCTCCTACAGCCTTCATTGGTGCTACTGTTTCTTTTGGCTCTGAGAAACTTGCTATAGGGGATACTCCAGCAGTAGCTTGGTGGATGATAGATCCGCAAGGAGGATCGAGTTGCCTGCAGTGTTCTTCCTATCGAGATCAGTCTGGAGTGTGCCATTTTTGAGTGAAACTTTGATATCAATGAAATCCACTGTTTCCTGGCTGTAATTCGTGGTGAATCTCAGATTGATGTTGTTATTGATGACAGATAAAAAGGTTTTAAGGTCTTCCTCGCTCCCCTCGCAAACGAGGAAGACGTCATCAATATACCTGAGCCACACACTGATTTGATCAATTAATCTATTCTGATCTTGATTCCATAGGACGTGCTCCTCCCACCAGCCCACCAAAAGGTTGGAATAGCTGGGGGCGAAGCATGTCCCCATGGCTGTTCCTTGTATTCGCTTACAGAATGTATTTTCAAAGAGGAAAATGTTCTCCTTTAGACAAGTTTTGCCTTTGATTTTATTTGTTAGTACGGTATGCTCTATCCATGCACTCTTGATCAGGATTCTGAGCATGGTATTCGAGCATGCATTAGTATTTTCTGTCCAACCCTTCAGAAGCTCAGGTCTAGGATTTGCAAATGTGAGGATTATATAGGTTCTTAGGCCTCTCGTTATCCTGTTTACATCCAGGTAATTTTGAAGCGATGTGGCTTCCCACCCTCGACTGATTTCCTTTTTCCTCATTTTTTTCCAGTGTTATTCCTCGTTGTTTAAAAGTGCCAGTTGTACCATCGGCATCGCTTACATCGGCAGCGCCCTCTCCTCTCACAGCTAACTTTGATTTAAAGATTCTAAGAGCCAATGCCTCGCGCTCCTTTAAACTTTCATTCGCCATGTGTATTCCGTATACTGCGTGGAGTAGGTGTAAATACCTAATGCACCTTAGTCACTGCAGGTTAGAGCCCTTCTACGTGTCGCTGGTTCCCCCGTGTGTGAAAAAATTAGCGCAATGTATGTATATATATATATGTAATACTAGCTGTCACCAGTAGGCAGTTATAGTTAGGACCTAGCTTGAGTAGGAAAAGTTGTTTTTGTTTTGCTAAAAACTTTGATCCATTTGATGAGTCTAAAAAGTTTTTACGCTAGTTTACCATTCAATTCCGCTGCTGTCTGGAAAGCTTAGGGGTCATTCGTCAGTAGAGGGTTAGAAAAAGGGTGGTCCAAAATGCCTTTTCCCCATGCAATTTCCCATAGGGGTTTAAGACATGACTACAGGCCGGACCACTGAATGGAATTACACTAAATTTGGCAGCAAGCTAGAGCTTGGTCCAGAAAGATCTCTTTTTGTAATTTGGTGCAAATCCATTGATTAGTTTTTAAGTAATTAAAAAGAAAAATATTTAGCAGCAGTGGGGGGGCGTTTGGGCGCCACCCCCTGCTTTCTCGCCGTGCGAGAAGGCAGAAACAAATGGTAGTTAATTATTGCCGTAATAATATAACTACCATTTGTTTCTGCCTTTTCGCACGGCGAGAAAGCAGAACTTCCTGGTTTTGATTTACAGTGGGCGGTGTTACTCGAGGGCAGGGGGGAGTGGCTTGGGGGAGTGGCTTGCCCACTGTTGTTAATACTCTCCAAAGCCACTCCCCCCTGCCCTTGAGTAACACCACCCACTCAGTCTCCCTGTTCTCTACCATACATGCTTTATATAGACTGCTGTGCTGCATGAGTATGAAGTTACGCCTTGCATGCTTCCTGTGTGGTGCAGTTCTGCACACTGTTAACTCCTACTTGGTTTGCTGTACAGTGCAATTGTGCACACTACTACACAGTACAATTGTGCACACTGTTGCGCCATCCTGCTTTCAACCTGTGTGCCAGTCACACACACACACACAAACACACACCACACCGCCACACACATCTTGTATGGATCCAATACAGCTCAGTTGTGCAAAAGACTGTTGAGCTATGCGTGCTGTGTTTGTATCCTCTATAGTGCAGGTGTGTGCACACAGATGAGCCGTGCACGACCTTTGCACAGCATAAGTTTGTGCATGCACGCACAGAAATCACCTCTCATTCTTCCTTCATAGAGTATATTTGTGATGCTAGAATCCTGCTGCCTGCATGCATCGCAACACTGCAATAGTGGACACTGCAGAGCCATGTACTCTTCAGATTTATTTGTGCTCTGATTGCTGATTCATGCATGCCTCTTTAGGGTTTTTGCAGACAGACTGCTGAGCCATGCATCCTGCAGGTATATTTGTGCTCTGACTGCTGAGTCATGCATGCCTCTTTAGGATTTTTGCAGACAGACTGCTGAGCCATGCATTCTTCAGATTTATTTGTGCTATGATTGCTGAGTAATGCATGCCTCAATAGGGTTTTTGCAGACAGACTGCTGAGCCATGCATTCTTCAGATTTATTTGTGCTCTGATTGCTGAGTCATGCATGCCTCTTTAGGGTTTTTGCAGACAGACTGCTGAGCCATGCATTCTTCAGATTTATTTGTGCTCTGATTGCTGAGTCATCTATGCCTCTTTAGGGTTTTAGCAGACAGACTGCTGAGCCATGCACTCTTCAGATTTATTTGTGCTCTGATTGATGAGTCATGCATGCCGTTTTATGTTTTTTGCAGACAGACTGCTGAGCCATGCATCCTTCAGATATATTTGTGCTCTGATTGCTGAGTCCTGCATGCCTCTTTAGGGTTTTTGCAGACAGACCGCTGAGCCATGCATTCTTCAGATTTATTTATGCTCTGATTGCTGAGTCATGCATGCCTCTTTCTGGTTTTTGCAGACAAACGACTGAGCCATGCATCCTTCAGATATATTTGTGCCCTGATTGCTGAGTAATGCATGCCTCTCTTGGGTATTTGTAGACAGACTGCTGAGCCATGCATTCTTCAAATATATTTGTGCTCTGATTGCTGAGTCATGCATGCCTCTTTAGGGTTTTTGCAGACACACTGCTGAGCCATGCATTCTTCAGTGCCTACAAGATACTGGACCGCGCTAGCATTTATTCAGTGCTTGCATTGCTTTTGTTACAGTTTATCCAAGAGTGTTGCTCATACTGGGGAATGAGACAGAGCATTGTTTGTTGTGTGCTCCTGGAAGCATTCAGTGGTTTCCAGGCGTAGATAACCACTTTGCAATAATAGTTATACATTAACAATAATAATAACAACAAGTGTAATGATTTTAATAACTGCAATAACAACACAAAGAGAGCTCAGTTTACATATCCTCCCATTTTGAACACACAATGCTTTTTAAGTTCTTTATTTCAGCTAATAAGACTGGCATTTTTGTCACTGCCCCCATTTCTGGTCCTATTATCTTTTCTTCTTGCCCTTCTATTGAAGGGCGGAAGAAAAGATAATGGGACCAGAAAACAAGCTATTGTTTATGCCTGGAGTTCTCCTGGTGTACCTCGTTCACCCTCTTCACTTTTCCATTTTCTGTTTGTCTTGATGTCTCTCTAACGTTGTATGAAATGAAAAGGATTTATAGAGCGCAATCAAATGCCCAAGGGCGTCATAGCGCTGTCAGCAGTTAATCCTAAAGAATGAAAAGAAGACGGAAATAGAAATTCCATGGTCTCAAGCCCCAAAAGCATCCATGACAGAATAAAAAGTCAGGTTTTTAACACCTTTGGCGCGCCGTAGAATCCGCCCGCGGTGCAGATGTTTCCGTGCGCGGGCGGGGCTGTGTTGGCCAACGGACGTGCGCAGCACTACGGAGGTAGTGCTCATGACGGCTGCTGGCCGACTCACGCAACAAACCGGTTAAGGCCTTACGAAATGGGGTGTGAGCCTGAAGACTGGAGATGGAACGGAGAAGGGAGTTCCATAGCTTGAATACGGCCACGGAAAAGGCTCTGGACTCCCCAACTTGCCTTTTGGTATTTAGGAACAATTACAAGATTTTGACTTGAGGATTGAAGTCGTCTGGAGGGAATTTATCATTGAAACATGTCTTTGATATCTCCATGCCCCTTGTTATGCAGTGCCTTGTGAACGATGCGTAAAGTTTGATGGTAATAGGTTTGTCACAGGTAGCCAATTGAGCTTCAGAATCTCTGCCGAAACTGGTTGAGATTTAGGAATATTAAAAATCAATCTTGCCGCCACATTGTGGACTAGCTACAGTTTGGCTATTACAGTCTTGTTGATAGCCAGGTGGAGCTCATTGCAGTAGTCTAACCAGGATGAGATCAGTGCCCCGGCCACTTGCTTACGTGCCGGGAGGGAAATGTAAGGATCTCTCCTTCTCCAGGCGCCCTTTCTCTTCCTTCCCTCGCACTTTTTCTTCCTTGGCTTTCCCTCTCTCTCGTATCTTTACTGCTGTTCCTCATTTCTATCTTGTCACACCCACTGCGCTTCCTGCCCATTGAATACGGATCACGAGGGCTTCAGGAGGAACCATGGCTGGTGACGGCGACCTCTGTGCTCTGTCCTTGTGTATAGATTTATTTATTTAAGTGATCAGTCTTTTAAAAACAAAAAAACATTAAACCAATGACATTTATAATAGTACTACTGCATACTTATATAAACACGTAAAATCATTAGTAGCATTTTTACATGGTTGGGCTACACCATACTTCCATACATCAATTATTTAAAATTTCGTTTAAAATGGTGATTTGGGAGTTCTTGTCGTTGTGACAGATTATTGCGATCTCCACGGAGTTTCAGCCAATTTCCTTAAAATACACATTTAAAAGTTTCACCCTCCCTGCACTGTTGTGAACAGATGTGATCATGTCTGTGATCCTTGAATACTAATTTAGTGGGAAGTAGCCCCCTTTGGAACATGGTCTTCTTGTCTGCTCAGTGGTCTAAAAATAGCTGGTATCAGAGCTTCCTGCCTGTTACCGACCCACTGGGTGTCTTAAGTCATCGCGTCACCATCCCTAATCCCTGTCCAAGCAAGATCAGGCTGCAGATTTAGTGGGAACAGCCCCCCGAGAGCACCAGGTCAAGTTAGGCACCCATCCTCTGTGCTGCTGTAGAGACCCTTGTACTTGAAATTCTACTTCATTCCCTATTCGGTGTTATTCTCTGCCATGCCAGCAGTAAATGTAAAATGTATTTTCAGCTAAATAGTTGGGCACAGGTGCTTTTAGTCGGGTATGGTGAGATGTCTGTCATGTTTTCAACAGGCATTTTTATCGACACACACTTTTCCCTTTCTGTTTTGAAAGTCTTTAACAATGTTAGTTGTATTACAAAATAACGTGTTTTCTCTCACTCCGCATGTGTCTCCTTTCCATTGCCCCGTTAGGCCCTCTCATGCACATTATAACTTAGCTCCATTCATGGAAAATCTACAGCTCATCCCTCCAATCTTACTGCGCAAGCCACGCTCCTGCCTGCCAGTGTCTCATTATTACCTATTTACTTCAGTGTCAATGAGGTGTGTGCTGGTTTACATGTGAGTGTCTTTTAGTCTGTGTGTTTGCTTATGTGTGCATGTTTATGTGCGACTATTTGAATATCTGTTTGTGGGTGTTAGTTTGTTTCTATTTGTATTTATGTGTTTGTGTGCACCATTGTGGGTAGTTAGGAGTCTGTATGTTCATGTTTGATGTGTGTTTGTGGGTCTGTGCATCTCTTTGTATGTGTATTTCTTTGTGGGAGCACTCTTTTATGTCTTTATCAAGCAATCAATCAGGACACTTGTAAAGCGCACTACATACCTGTGAGGGTCTCAAGGTCTTGGGTCTGCCGTAGGTTGGTGGGGAGGATGTTCCAGGTCTTGGCGGCGAGGTGGGAGAAGGATCTGTCTCCGACTGTTGTTCTTAGAATGCGGGGGACAGCGGCGAGGGCGAGGTCGGCAGATCGGAGCTTGCGGGTGGGGTTGTAGAAGCTGAGTCGTCTGTTGAGGTACGCTGGGTCGGTGTTGTGGAGGGCTATTAATGTGCTTAACCTCTTCCTTAGAAGATAGAAATCCTCTTTTAATGAGGTATTCCCTATGCCTGCCCTATACATTAAAACACACATTAAATTACATTAGCACACCCAATTTTCTATGTATTCACTGTCTATTCTTAGGATAAGATTTTCAGTGTAAAAACTGTACTTGTAAATCATTATTTTTCTCACAAACACAGGTTGTTTATCCTCCACATCTACTTTCAAACACCACGCGTAAACTACAGGCGTAGCTTTCATTAGTTCAGCAGGTGCAGTGGCACCAGGGCCCACTGAACTTTAAATATTGCTGTATTTCACAATTTAAAATGGGCAAAAGAGGGAATTTCTTTCTTGGACTAGAGCCCCTGACACACTGGCTACTGCTGTCACCTAGCCTTGCTGGAGAACGTTATTTGCGAGAGGGATGCTCTCTGGAAGAGTAAAGACTCGTTGGATATTGTTCTACTCGTGAAATACACCTGCTTTAGAGTTGGAAATCATTATCAGCCCCGTCAGTGGCGGGAAGTTCCATCGGGGAGCATGGCAGTGCCTACCAGGACTGAATGTGAACACAGCTAAGTACAGGAGGCTGCCGGTGCATTACAGGTGCCTGTATTCTAGGTCTTGTCATGACGTTTGGACAACTTAACTAGATATGGTGATCTCCTGTATGTGCTGCAAGTACATAATATTAAGGCATTAAGAGCCCAGTTCCTTGGGAAGTTTACATGCAAACCACAGAGATTCGAAGGGGGAGCAGCCATAAAGACAAGCCCCAGGGCAGTCCGGAGGTCAGCCACCATGTACCCTCTTATGCCCTCATTACAAGTAGCCTCTTTGGTTTCTATGGGAAATATGAAATCGAGAAATACAGAGAATCTATTTACTTTAATGCTGAAAACTGCCAACTTGTCTGTGTGTACATTTGTGGGAAATTATATACATATATATATATATATATATATATATATATATATATATATATATATATATATATATATATATATATATATATATATAACCTACTGGCAGTCTCCAAATAGCCCGACAGGTATCTCCAGTATGCGCCAGGGAGCTGCGTTGCAGACAGGTGTTCAGAGGCCACGGCCCTTTTTACACCTCTCTGCAACGCATCTCTGTGGTGCTTACTGGAGGTACCTAGTGGACTAGTTTGACCCTAGGGATCCTTAGGATTGAAGGGGACTTAATCTCTCAACTTAGAACAGTGACAGGGTGCGTTTACACAGTGGTGAAGGGAGGGGACGGGGCGTGATGTGTGCCCTGAGGCGCGTTTTAAGTTTGGGAAAAAAATTCAACTTCATACCTGAGGGACCATGGGGGCCAAGTCGTCCACCTGGTGCTTCCAGGAATCTCTACTGCGCTGCGTTGCAGAGAGGTGGTGCATGCCGTGCCCCTTTTTACAACTCTCTGCTATGCAGCTCTGTGGCGCTTACTGGATGTACTACGAATTCCGATTTACTCACCTGTTATCAGGAGACACCTCAGTGCTGCATCTTTGATCCAAGTACTGATCCTCAAAAGTAATTCTAACCATGCTTACCAGTAACTTGAATTTCCTTTGATAGGCTAACATTGACTGGTTTTACTTGGAAATTCTTCTAAGTGTGGAGTTTTGCAACTTTAAAATAGTCACCTAAAATCACCTGAACAACAAATTCCGATTTACTCACCTGTTATCAGGAGAGAACCCAGTACTGCATCTTTTAGCCCAGCACTGACCCTGAAAAGTAATTCTAACCATACTTACCAGTAACTTGTATTTCCTTCCATAAGAATCCATTGTCTGGTTTTCACCAGAAAAGTTTCTAATGTCTATTTTCACAAACTAAAAATATTCCTTAGAAATCGCCTGCATGACTTAAACGCATTCTTTTAACTGTTTACAGGAGATGCACCAGTGCTGGATCCAGGATCCACCACTAAGTAAGAAAAAGTGACTATAGCACTACTCATCTGCTAAAGGAATTTCCTGCTATAGGATAACATTGGTGATTCTATGTGAAAATATTTGTGTCAACTTTTAAAATACAATATTATTCCTTTAAATCACTACTGTAACCAAAACACTTTTACTCAACCGTTTACAGGAGATGTCCAAAGACTAAATCTAGGATCCAGTCCTGTGGTTAGAAAAGTAATCCATAACGTAACTAATTGCATTTAAGTAGAAATTCACATTGAGCTCAATGTTGCATTGTGTTTGAAATTGTGTTGCCCATTGCAACAACTGTAACTACTGTACTTAAAAGTCTATTGCCTATTTGCAAAGTATTTAAACTAAAGTAATTCATTCTAAGAAAGTATATTTTGTAATGTAATGTATAATGTAATTATAATGCTTTTTTACAAAATAAAATATCTAAAAATAAATTGTTTAAAAAATGTAGTAAATCAGTATCAAAAAAAATAAATATAACAATACATATAAAAATTGTCATTTACAAAACCTTCGAAATTCACTGAAAAAGCCATAGGTTTCTGGCCTGATATAGTTAGGAATTAGCATTTAAAAAACCTCAGAAATTCACTGAAAAAGCCATGGGCCTCATTTATGAAAAGTGACGCATCGCTGCGTGAAAACAGCGATGCGTCACTTTTCGCTGCGCACTCCTTGCAACACCAATGATGCGTCATATTTAATTTATGACGCATCATGTCGCAAGGAGTTACAGATACGTCAGTATTTCTGATGTATCTGTAAGCGCAAAAGTGACGCATTGCTGGAGTGTGTCACAAAAGTGACGCAACTCCGGCAATGCTCCCTTTCACATGGGGCAAGCCCCATGTGAAAGGGCATGCATCAGTCTTACGCCTGCTGTGAGGCAGGCTCAAGATTTTGACGCAACAGTGTCCTAAAAGTGACGCAGTGAAATCTCATAGATTTCACTGCGTCACTTCTACGACCCTTCCCTGCGTCAATACGCCCCCCTTGCATACATTATACCTGGCGCAGGTATAATGTGGCGCAGGGGTTTACAAAGTGACGCATCTACCTAGATGCGTCACTTTGTAAATATGGTGCAACAAGGCACATTATTTACGCTGCTGGTGCGTCACAAAAAGTGACTCACCGGCGGCGTAAAAGTGACGCACAGCCTCATAAATGAGGCCCCATAGGTTTTAGAGGTGTTATAGTTAGCTGGACATTTCACTCGTACAAAACCATTGAAATTCCTCCGATATAGTTAGTTGTACTCACTATATCTCGCGCGCCTGCTATCCACTGCTGATAATGTCACATATTACATCATTCATGACATGGTCAGTGACCTCACTGATGACATCTCAAATGACATCACTGATGACATCATCCACATGACAATCAGATACACCTCATCATACACTAGTATAACCTTTGTTCACTCACTGTAAAATACAGAGTACCATATTTGAATCCATTGACACACCAATACAAGTTTCTAAAATTCCACTCAGTGATTCCTAACTATATCAGGCCTGAAACCTATGGTTTTATTCAGTGAATATATATATATATATATATATTAAAGCTCAAAAAGCACCAAGGCGTCGCACTCTCAGGCGGGTGCTCCCGTTGCGAGGGTGCACTCGCAAGACCAGTACTGCTCTGCCTCCCAAAGCGGCAATCACCCGCAGGAAGAAGGAAGCACTCTCGGGGGTATATATCCAGTTATTTATTATTACACAGCACACTGACGCGTTTCGGTCGGAACCTTCCTCGAAGTTTACCGGACCGACAGAGGCATCTACCATATATTTACAAATTGGGGTCAAAAACATAAACATAGGACTTGCCTATGACGCGGGGAAGGTAAAACGAAAAGCATAGGCGCCATCTTAGAATGTCTAAATGTCACAGTACATCGTGACACAAGTACAAATTAAAGCCCAGGATGGGCATGGCTGACATTTCAAGAAATATATATATGAAACACAGTTTCTCACTGTCAATACCAATGGAAAAATAAAATAAATAAGTAAAGAAAATTCAAATGTACTTTTAACTCAAATACATCTGCTATACATAATCCCTCCCCCTGCGCAATCTCAAATAAGAGATCACTAGCACAAACAATCAAGCCCTGGATGGGCTAATGCATTGATAATCCGTCATAGACTGTAAGGAGAACCCACACTCCTTTTCATTCCTCTTGAAAGGCAAAGACAGATAATTGAGGACACAATCATGAAACTCATAAATATTGTTGGACACAAGGAATGAAGTAAGTCTAACCCAGAGAACCATCTGTATAAGTATACATATTCCTGGAGTCAAGTCAAAGAGATTCAAAACCAAACGCAAATTCCAGTCCATGCAGACATAGTTGAAGAATTAAAATCAACAGATCAACAAGCCCAAGGGTGAATGTCCCATCATAAATAGGTACAGTGAAAATTCAATACAGCCCAAAAATACAAAATACAAAATACAGAATCAATAAGAGGAACCTCATCGGTGTCTCCCTACTCATCTACTCCAGTACATTATTCCCCCAGATGAGATGATAATTCCTCATGTATATTCATCCCTAAAGGCATTTTGGTTTGAAGGTCAATTATGTACCGTGACTCCAGTCTGCGGAGTCGGACAAGCCTGTCCCCTCCTCTTGGGTTTAACGGTACATGGTCAAGGCCAAAAAAGCTCAAAAGATCCCTGTTGCGTTTGTGTACTTTATCGAAGTGGCGTGCCACCGGGTACGCCTCATCGAAATTGGCAATGGCGCGCATATGCTCTAAAATGCGCATCTTAAGGGGATTCACAGTACTGCCGATATATCTTAGTCCACACGGACAAGTGAGGCAATAAACACAGTATGGTGTAGAGCAAGTTATAAATTTGCTAATCCTGCGTTGTATCCCAGTATGAGGGATAGTGTAAGATCTGACTCTTCTGCTGAATTTACACGCCTTACTCTTCCCACATGGGGAGAAACCACAGATTTCACCAAAGGCAGTGACTTATGGGGACTCGACCAAATGGCTCTGAACTAAATCGTTCTTGATGGAACGTGCCTTACGGTAGGTTATCTGGGGATTGGTAGGGAGATCATCTTTGAGGAGTTGATCAGTCTGCAGAATATGCCAACTTTTCTTTATGGTTTTTTTAAGAAAAGCGGCATCTTGTGAAAAAGTGGTTATGAGCCTAAATTTACCACCACTAATAGCGGAGCTTTGTTTCTCTTTGCTTTTAAACAGGTCTTTCCTATGTGTGGAATTGGCTCTTTTGTACGCGTCATTGAGGAGTTGCTCTCCATACCCTCTCATCTTAAAGCGGGCAATGCATTGATTGGCTGCCAGTTGGAATTCTTGATCGTCAGTGCAATTCCGTTTTATCCTGAGTAATTCCCCATAGGGGATACTCTTTACTAAGCTGTCAGGGTGACTACTGGTCGCTCTCAAAACACTATTGCCCGCTGTGGGTTTGCGGAAAAGTTTGCTCTTAAGTGTCCCTCCCTCAACATAAATTGTCACGTCGAGGTAATTCACAGAGGTTTGACTCACTTCCCCTGAGAATTCAAGGTGAACACTATTGTCATTCAATCTCCCCATGTATAGTATGGCACTCTCAATTGTACCGTTCCAGACGATAAACAGATCGTCTATGAAACGATACCAACTGATCAAATTTTGAGACCAGGATGTGTTGTCTGCCCCCCAGGCCACCTGCTCCTCCCACCAGCCTACGAACAAGTTCGCGTAGCTGGGGCGCGAAGCAGGTACCCATCGCTGTCCCAGACAGCTGGCGAAACAGTTCTGTCTGGAAAAGAAAAATATTATTGGTCAGGCAGAATTGAACAAATTCCAACAACATTTGACTATGCCTCCTAAATTTCAAAGGTCTCTGGTCTAGATAATACTTTATGGCCAACAGACCATCACCATGATCAATAGAGGTGTATATATATATATATATCCAACAGGCTTGGCTCAAAATTATTGCGGTCCAATGGCGCTCTCTCCACCGGTGCCGGACTACTCAGTAGAGCCCTGCTTTCTAAGTATTGCACAAATCTCTTAAGATAAGAGAAAAAGTCCGCACTCACAAGGAGTTATTTCCCAATCTTCCGATTTATTAGTCAAGGTTCAGCATATAAAGTTACAAACCAACGCGTTTCGCAACCCACCGTTGCTTGTTTATATATATATATATACATTACCTACTGGCGGTCGCCAGTAGGTATATATAGTTAGGATTTTTTCTCTATGGGATTTTTGAAAATTCTATGTCTAATAACTTTGGCGTTTGTGGACGGAATTGGCTGAAATTTTCAGGAAAATGGCACATTTTATTTCTGAGCAGCCCTTGAAAATTTGGGGGGGGTTCGTCAAGGGGGGGCCGAGAAAAAAGGGGGGTCCCAAAACATGTTTTTAACATTGAGTTTTCCATAGGGCGGTTGGCCTCACTTTTAGCCCGAACGGCTGAATGGATTTGCACGAAACTTGACAAAATTGTAGGGACTGGTAGCCCGATGTGCCTTTGCTAGGTCTCAATATATGTGCTTCAGTGGATTTTGAGAAATTAACGTTCAAAAAAAGATATATATCTGTAACAGCGGACCGGGCAGCGCTCCGGTTCGCGGACTTTTCGCGGTACGGAGCTTTGTGAAGCGAAGCTGATTGGTTCTCCGGCGTCTGTGAACATTCCAAACAGTCCGTAGCGGCCGCCATCTTGTCTCTCGGTAGGATCGAGAGACAAGAGGAGGCCAAAGCGAAGGGGCAAATGACCATAAGGGGGCATAGTAGATCCTCGCTGACCCCCTAGGTTTGATGTGGAGGTTTTAAAAGGGCCCCGCGGGGCAAAAAAAAAAAATAATAATAATAATCGAACGGCTGAATGGATTTGCACGAAACTTGGTAAAATATTAGGGACTGGTAGCCCGATGTGCCTTTGCTAGGTCTCAATATATGTGCTCCAGTGGATTTTGAGAAATTAACGTTCAAAAAAAGATATATATCTGTAACAGCGCTCCGCTTTGCGTAACGGAGGTTTGCGAAGCTGATTGGTTCTCCGGCGTCTGTAAACATTGCAAACAGTCCGTAGCGGCCGCCATCTTGTCTCTCGGTAGGATCGAGAGACAAGAGGAGGCCAAAGCGAAGGGGCAAATGACCATAAGGGGGCATAGTAGATCCTCCTTGACCTCTTAGGTTTGATGTGGAGGTTTTAAAAGGGCCCCGCGGGGCAAAAAAAATAATAATAATAATAATCGAACGGCTGAATGGATTTGCACAAAACTTGGCAAAATTGTAGGGACTGGTAGCTCGATGTGCCTTTGCTAGGTGTCAATATATGTGCTTCAGTGGATTTTGAGAAATTAACGTTCAAAAACAAGATATATATCTGTAACAGCGCTCCGCTTCGCGGAGATAAAATTATATCTGTATTACCTAGCTGTTGCTAACACCAGTTAGCGACGGCTAGTAGGAGATAGCGACCATCTTGGGCCCCACTTTGCATGTGAGTGATATTTATCACTAATGACATGCAAAGTGGGGATGCCAAGATGTTAGCGACTGGAAACAGTCGCTAACATCGCTATCTCCTATTATCAACTTTTGGAAATATTCGCGATAAGCGCGAATATCTCCAAAAGCTAGCACCTGCCCTGAGCAGTTCTTAGCCATGTCATCCAATGGGAGGTGGATAACATGGCTAAGAGCATTAGCTCGGTAATGCATGAATATCGCTGAGTTTTCAGCGATATTAATGCATTGCGGTCGTTTTTTATCGTATTTGCGATAAACCTTGATAATAGCAAGGTTTATCTGCGATCATTTCTGAGGATGCTTAGCGGTAAAAAAATCGTTGCTAAGCATCGTTAGGGATAAATATCGCTTAACTTTGGTAATATGCCCCAACGTCTGTTAACGTTCGATTCGAAGGAAATCAGGAAGTGTTGAAAAACATTGTCTGCGCCATCTTGCCTTTTTTCAAATGCCACACTTTTGTCGTGCACGGCAGTCATTTTAGATGCCTTGACCAGACCCACTCTGTGCACGCTGTCGATCCTTAGCATGGCTCCCCACCCTCGCAAGCATCTCCCCCAGGCAGTGGTCACCCCCGCTCTCTGTCTTATGCATGGGTAATAAACCACCCCCCATCTGCGCTGCTCTTCCCTGAGAATCACACCCTGTGCCCGCCCGACACCTCCCTTTCGCCCTATTCACTACCGCACCCTCTGACACTCCTTTTCCTCTGTGTCCGATTGTCCAGGCCGGTCCTAGGGTATCAGCTAGCCCTGCAGATGTAGTTTATGGCCCCAGCTGTAAAGAATCACCCCTCTTCAAAGGAGTTATAGTAGATCAAGGCCCACACTCGATGAGATCCGTCACAGCAGACGCGTTCCTATTATCTGAAAACCATCCTGTATTGCGATTGGGGAGGGGACTGAGCCTGAAGCGGAAGATTCCAGGGATGACTCTTTGTACATCAAAGTTTTTTTTACAATTATGTGTCACATTAAAAATATATAGCACTCCAACAAAGTAGTAAGATTATAAAACTTTGTTTTTTTTTTAGGGGGGAAGATGGCGGCTGAGTAGGAAGCTAGGTCGGAGAGCTCCCGGTGCACCCAGTGCACCCGTGATTTTACCATAGCAGTGGTTGGGGAAAAAGCTCAAGCGCGAAATGAGATGCAAGGCGCTTAACTGAGATCCATGAAAAAACAACAAACGAACGAGCAAGTTTAAAATCACCGTTTCCTACCTGTAACCTGTAAACTGTGCGTGGCATGGTGATTCTCTTCGGACTTATTGGACTCTCCCCTCTCCCTCTGAGCGGCGGGGGGAAATGTGAGGCGTGGTGTTCTACTTTCGGCGCTTCGGAGGCAGAGGACACACTTCATGGCACCATTCTGTATCCGTTTCTAGCTCCCGCTGTTGCAGATGCCAGAGCAGACGGGACCGCCCAAGGAAACGGCGGACTGAGCAAGGCGGTGAGGGATCCCGGAGCTCGCCTCACAGCAGGAACAGGTACGGTGCTGTGGAGTGCTGCGAGGAGGGCGAAGCTGCACTGCCGCAGTGCCTCCGGAAGACTGAGGTTTCAGTTCCGGGGCACGAGCGACAGAGCCAGAGCGCAGAGGCGAAGAGCAGAAGCAGTGCAGAGGCGGCAGGGTGAAGAAGGCAGTGGGGAAAGCCGTGAGGAGAGCTTTGACACTGTCTCAACAGCGGGTGAAGTAAAAGTCATAGCGGGAGAATTGAAGGGCCAAAAGAGTGATAACAGGAATTCAATAAAACCTGCAATAGACTGTAAAAAAGACTGTAAAATAGCAGGTTTAGAAGCTTTAAAGTGCAAACGCGAGGCAAAAGAACCAGATAACTGTTTCAAGACAGAGAGAGTTTGGGTACTGGGAAACCCTCACTGCAAAGTAAAACATACAAACTTCTGTTACAATACAGACTACAACTTTAACTTTAGTGCTGTTAATAGTCAGTTGTATCAATATCTCCTGCATTCACAACCCTGCCAAATAACAAATATAAATATAAAAAAGAGAAACTCAACAAATAATCAGCACATGAGTAGAATAACAGAATCAATACAGGAGGGAACAGAGGAGAAAACGCCTCAAGATTTAAAAAATCCTTCAAAAAGTAAAGCCGGACCCAAATTTGAAATAGAACCACTGAAATCACTGCAACCAGAAACACAGCCTAACACAGCGAAATCCTTCTACAGCTTGCGGAATAGAAAGTTCTTAAGTCAGGAGCAGTTTCCGAAAGGCATCGCCCCAAGAGTGAGCAGAAAAAAACAAAAAACCTCACTTAAGGGGTACCTAAAGAATAATTCAGAGAAGGGAGAAAACAACTTGGAGTCTATTCAGAGATCTAAAACAAAAATAAAAGTTACCCCCTCTCTTAGATCTTATTTTAAAATCCAGCAGCAAGAACAGAGCTCGGAATCTTTTAGCTCTTTAGAAGCACAAAGAACATCGGAAGTTTTGCAAAGTGAGAAAGAGGATATACCAACCAAACTTACAACTGAACTACCGGATACTCACTCCTTAAGAAAAGAGAAACAGCGAGCAGCTCCTATTCTAGCGGGAAAATCGAACACAGGTAGCGTAAAGAAAGGGTGAAAACCTAGATCTAAGAGAAAGAACTTGGCAGAGAGCATAAGTCTGGAAGAAATCTGGAAAATTAAAGAAGGTAGCTCGGAAGGAAGAGTGGCAACTCATATGGCGGAGGGGGGCGCAGACCCCTCTGCGGCAGCAGCAGCAAACATAACTGCAAACACAACCGAAAATGTTGAAGACAGAGAGGACGATGAACCTAGGCCTGTAGAGTTTAACAAGGACATAACAAAAACCCATACAGATGAACTTCTTGAAAAAATATGGGTAGAAATGAAAGAGAAATTCTCTATTTCAGAATCAAAACAAAGCAAAATACAGGAGGTCTGCGAGAAATTGGATAGCAAGCTGAACGCACTAGGTGACAGAGTAACAGCGGTAGAAAATGAAGTCTCCAGTTTGGACAAAAGGGTGGAGAAAAATAGAAAGGAAATAAACTCTTTGAGATTGGAAAATAAAACCGTGAATGAGAAACTGGAATCCCTAGAAAACCAAGCGAGGAAAAATAACATAAGAATCCTAAATGTGCCGGAGAATCAAGAAGGCAAAGATGTAAAAGTGTTTGTAGTGGCACTCCTGATGGAACATTTCCCATGGGAAGACAAAGAAACTCTAGAAGAGGACATACAGAGAGTACATAGGGATCCCTATGGAAAAAGCAAAGAAAGGAAAAACCCTAGAAAGATTCTAGTCAATTTTAAAACGTACATGCTGAAGGATAGGATCTTGGGAGAAGCATTGAAAAAAGGGACGTACAACAAAGACAGTTGGAACTTTAAAATAAGATCAGATATGTCAAAAGCCTCTCAGACCAGGCAGTGGGAACTGGGAAATCTAATGTCTGAACTTCAACAACTAGGTGCCACGGTGCAAATGAAATTTCCACCCTCATTACGGATCATGTGGAGAAATAAAATGCGTAATTTAAGAGAACCTGAAGAGGTGAAAAACTTGATAAAGCAAATCAAAGATCAAATAAGCGCAGAAGAAACTCTGAGTTAAATGTTCACAGATAAATCATACAGATTACCTAATAGCCTAGAACATATATAATCATGTTTAAACTTCGAAATACAAAAAAATATATATATATATATATATATATATATTCTCTTATAATAAAAATATATATATGTAATCATATGTAATCATATGTAAATATATAACAGGAACATAAGAGAATCAGATCTAAACTACACTCAAGGACAAAACATGGAATAATTATGAAAGAGCTATAAACCAACCAACAAATGTCATTATTTTAACTGTATATAGATAAAAATCACGGGGAGGGGATCGGGAAGCCAAAAGGGTTATGAAGGTAACCGAAGGAGAAGAAGATGGAGGCTTCCCCGGGGAGGGTAACTTTAAGGCACGACTTAGTAAGTACAAAACTACACGAAAAAGGGTGGGGAGCAAAATAGGGAAAAAAAAACAAAAAATTCCTCATCTGCGAATACTCGGGAAACTAAAACAGCAAGGAGCGAAACATAATTCACAAAAAAGTAAACAGAATAAATGGGGAGTACACGTAGGGATGTAAATATTCTATCCTGGAATGTAAATGGTTTGAGAACAAAAAGCAGAAGGAATAAAATCTTAGAGTATATCAGAACTGGGAAAAGCGAGATAATAATATTACAAGAAACTCACCTGTTAAAAGAAGAATGGGATCAAATAATTAAGAACCTCTGGTGGGTAGACACTCTAATATGCACAACGCAACAATGTAATATAAAGGGAATAGCAATAATCTTTAAAAAGTCATTAAAAGCCACTATAACCAGTTCAGAAGTAGATAATAAAGGACGATGGGCCATAGCTAATGTCAGAATAGGAAATTCTCCGATTACTATCACAGGGTACTATGGTCCGAATTTGGATGATCCTGATCCGCTGCGAAAACTGTACTCACAACTACTCCTAGCTACCTCTCCCATAATATTGGGAGGAGATTTTAACCTAGTGATGGACTTAAAACTAGATAGATCACCACCGGGTAGGCATACTACCTTAAAAAAAATGAGACAATGGATTGGGACTTATAAAAGGGACCTAAATTTGGTAGACATCTGGAAAAACAAAGGAGAAATGTCACAACCATTTACTCTATATAACAAAAAACTGGGACACAAATCCAGGATCGATTTCTTTCTGGTTAGCAATGAACTATCAAAGAAAGTGAAAAGAGTATCTCACTTACCAGCTCACCTCTCAGATCATTCAGCAGTACAGTTAGAACTACAAATCATGGATAACATAACCGAAAGGAGATTCACAGTCGAAAGAGTTTTGCTGGAAGACGAAGAGATCGTAAAGGAGCTGGAAACTGAAACAAATATCTTCTTCGAGTTAAATGCGTTAGGTACCACAGAACAAATAACCTGGGATGCCTATAAAGCTGTCATAAGGGGTAAACTCCTGAGCCTAGGGGCACACAAAAACAAACAAGCAAAACAGGAGATCTTAGACTTGGAATCAGAGATCAGATTCTTAGACATCGATATATCCACAGAACAAGAGGAGGAAAGGAAACAAGATCTTCTTAATAAAAGACAGACTCAAAAAGATAAAATAGATCAAATTTTGGAAGAAAGGTTACATAAAAAATGGGATTCTAGCAAACTGGCGAAACATGAGTTTGGTGAAGGTTGCGGAAAATGGCTAGCGTGGAAGCTTAAATCGGATCTAGCTAAAAACAAAGTGGAAAGTGTTATCCCGGATGATCAAACAATTCCTTCCTCTGATGAAAACACTATCAAGTACGAATTTTGGAAATTTTTTAAAGACTTATACACGGAAGACATAAATCCCTCGGATCAAATGATAGATTCTTATTTGAAAGATGCAGTACTTCTAAAACTCGAAGAGAACGAAAAAGAAGCTCTAGATAATGAAGTTCAAGAAGAAGAAGTGGCAGAAGCCATTAAAAGTTTGAAAAGGGGAAAAGCCGCAGGCCCAGACGCCTTACCAAACGAATTATACATGAAGCTGAAAAACTCTTTACTCCCTCATATAACCAAACTAATTAACCTAATTCTAACGCAACGAAAACCATACCAGACTCCTGGAACGATGCTATAATTACAATCATTCTGAAATCCGGCAAGAACCCTCTCAAATGCGAGTCATATCGCCCAATTTCATTATTAAACACAGACTATAAAATATTTACTAAAATAATGGCAGCACGACTAGGGAGAGTAATATCAAAACTATTACATCAAGACCAAAAAGGTTTCACAAAAGGAAGCTATCTACATGAGGTAACACAAGAACTCTTAACTTCAATAGATATCGCAACAAATGAGAAATCTCCACTTACCATACTCGCTGTTGATGCCGCAAAGGCTTTTGATAGGGTCAATTGGGCTTTTCTTGAGAAAGTCATGGTCAAGAACAACTTCGGACCTCACTTTATTAATATGGTCAGCCAGATTTATAAGGATCCAAGATCAAAGGTCCTAGTAAATGGTAGCTTAACAGAAAATATAAAGATAACCAGAGGAACGAGACAGGGGTGTCCACTCTCCCCTTTACTATTCAACTTATATATCGAACCACTGGCAAACAAGCTAAGAAATAACAATAAAATCATTCCATTCAAATATGGCTTGTGGGAGAAAAAAATCGCTCTTTACGCGGACGACCTAATGATTTTTACTGAGGATTACCCAAAAGCTAAGGCAAGTATTGAAAAAACTTTAAAGGCATTCGGGAAAATATCAGGATACCTAGTAAATCAAACGAAGACAGAAGTCATGACATGGAACACAACCTTTCAAAGCAATTTTATAAAAAACGAAATAAGGTACTTAGGAATTCTAATAAATCATGATATAGCGAAGATTGCAAACAGAAACCTAAACAAAGTTGCCGGAGAGGTAAGAAAACTGCTTGAGACATGGACCTCTTTACCGTTGAGCTTGATTGGGAGATCGAATATAATCAAGATGACCGTCCTGCCAAGTTTACTTTTCTATTCAACGCGATACCAATGGAATTTGGAAAGACGGAATTAGCTCGAGCACAAAGAAACATAACAAGCTTCATTTGGGCAGCAAAAGGATCAAGGATTGCATGGAAAAAGATCAGGAGGAGCAAGAAAGATGGTGGGCTGGCCAGCCCAGATCTGGTGGAGTACTGTAGAGCTTTCCAATTCAAAAACATTAAAGCACTACTAAAAAATCATGAATACTACCCTAACCATCTTAAAGCAATCACAAAATCAGAGGATTATGTGTTGTTTAAGTTCGGACACCCCAAATACTTAAAAAAAATAAAGCTCAAGATATTAAGGGATGCAGCAAAAATGTGGACACAAATTAGAGGCATTCTAAAAATATCGTACTATAGTAAGTGGGCTCCAATCTGGGAATCTCCTGGAACCCCAGAATGCTTAAGAGACACTCTCGCATTGGCACTGAAAAGAGCCAACATCAAAAATTGGGGTCAAATACTAAACGGTCCAATCTTAAAAACATGGTTAGAGCTGCAAGAAATAACAAATAATACTCTATCCAGATTTAAATATTATCAATTGTTAAGCTGGTCTAGAACTTTGCCCAGTATAAACGGCAATGAAAAATTGGAAGATGACATGATCAAAACAACGCGACCACCGAAAGAAGTTGCAAAGTGGTACTGGGCTCTGATTACAGCCAACGATATCAATGTTAACATGGAAACCCAAATATGGGGGAAAGACTTTGAAATAACGGATCTGGATTTAATTTGGGAAAAATCAGTGGACAAATGCTGGTCCAACCTGAAATCTGCGGCTCTGAAGAGAAATCATTTATATACAATTCATAGAGCGTATTGGACACCAAAAAAACTCTCCAAATTTAAAAATGCTGGAATAAAGAAATGCCCCAAATGTGGAGAGGAAAAATCAGACGACATTCACATGTTTAAAAACTGCCCTCAATTGAAAGAGTTTTGGGACCAAGTCGGTAAGACCTTGAGTACTATCCTGTCCAAACAACTAACTGTGAGTATTACTCTTGTTCTTTTTGGGATATTAGACTCAGGTAATGAAAGGGGGCTTACTAAGGAACAGGAGAATCTCCTCTTTGTGTTAATAGTTCTTGCAAGGAGGGAGATTTGTATCAAATGGATAGGATCCACCTGCCCGACCCATGCAGAATGGCTGAACTCGGCAATAAGAATCAACAAACTGGATAAACTAAGTAATGTAACCAAAAGATTTAAGTTCTGGGATAGTTTTGAAATCTTCTTAAACCCCAAATAAACACCATACCTAAGTCCTATGATTAAAGCGATACATTTTCTGGTGGACAAGTATGGTACTTGTCGAGTAGCCTAGTTGGCTAGCTCCCCCCGATCAAAGCCAGAAGCTTCGATATGTAATGAGTAAAGGATACTCCTCAAAAACCAACAAGAGGTCATAACTCCCCAAACAAGAGAGCTCAAGGGGCAGTGTCGGAAAAGATCAAAGAGGCAGACACCTTATACTCCGTAAGCATACAGTAATCGCAAGATGAGGACAAAAAAAAAAAAAAAAAAAAAGATTATAAAACTTTAATAACTTATAAATATATACAAGAAAACAAAAACAGTAATAACATATAAACATTTTTAGGGAAAAACAACGAAGTAGCGGTCGGCTGTGCGAATAGTCCCAACGCAGCACAACGTCCAGATTTCTGGCGTGGGGCGTCACGGGGGGTGGGTCATCAGTAGCAAACTGTTGTGCGAATAGTTCCAAGGAAGCAGAACGATGGCACCAAGGTGATGTCCAGTAAGTTGCCGCACTGGTTTTGGTATCCTACAATGCTGCTCCGAATAACGGCGTGGGGTGCCCCGGGGGAGGCGGCGTGAACGGGCCTCTCCAGGTGGAGTCTCATCTGTTGTAGTGGGGCGCCCCTTTACCGTTTCAGTTGCCATTCCGTCCACTTTTGGTCCACTGTGTCAAAAGCCGCAATTCAGCTGAGTTGCGCCCACTCTTGCGGTGCAGCGATAGGCGGCTGTCACAGGACTCTCAAAATGGCGGCAGGCTGTTTCCTTTTTGGGCCTGGTCCACTGAAATGGCCCTGGGACACCTTGGAAATCGGACGCTAGTCTGCTAGGTCTTGGACCCCATTCTCGAAAGCGTCCCCTCCGCCTTGAGGATTCATCAAAAGTTTTGGGGGCCCCCGACTCCTGTAGGCTTCTGGTGGGGAGCGGCTGCCATGATTGCTCGCGGAATGACCACGACGGAGCTACGAGATGGTGGTGCTCTCATGCTGACGCCAGCTTCAGTCTGAAACATCCAGAAACAAGGTGGGGCTTTCATCGTTTGGGAAAAAAAAAAAGTTTTCATCCAATGAAAAGTGTTGTTTTTAGGTCATATGATCAAGCCTTCCATCATTAGGAAACCAAAAGTAAAATGAACCAATGAAAAGTTTTATAAACAAGTCACATGACCTGTTATGCGGCATAGGGTATAAAATGCGGAGAAAATACGTTGGCACGTGAGGCGGCGTCAGTAGCGGACCGATGTGCGAATAGGCCGAAGGCAACACAACGCGCCAAGATCCGGATGGCACCGAGGTGGTGTCCAGCAAGTTGCAGCACTGGTGTGGCCATCTTACAATGCTGAAAGTCGGCGTGGGGCGCCCCGTTGGCCTGTGAGTTTGCGTCAGTAGCGGACCGATGTGCGAATAGGCCGAAGGCAGCACAACGCACCAAGATCCGGATGGCACCGAGGTGGTGTCTAGTAAGTTGCCGCACTGGTGTGGCCATCCTACAATGTTGAAAGTCGGCGTGGGGCGCCCTGTTGGCCTGTGAGATGGTGTCAGTTGCGGACCGATGTGCGAATGGGGCCAAAGGCAGCGCAACAATATTTCCTGAATAGAAGACACCACTAGGCGCTGAGATGCCAAGATCCGGATGGCACCGAGGTGGTGTCTAGCAAGTTGCTGTACTGGTGTGGCCATCCTACAATGTTGAAAGTCGGCGTGGGGCGCCCCGTTGGCCTGTGAGATGGCGTCAGTAGCGGACCGATGTGCGAATGGGGCCAAAGGCAGCGCAACAATAGTTTCTGACTGACACCACAAGGCGCTGAGATGCCAAGATCCGGATGGCAACGAGGTGATGTCTAGCAAGTTGCTGTACTGGTGTGGCCATCCTACAATGGTAAAAGTCGGCGTGGGGCGCCCTGTTGGCCTGTGAGATGGTGTCAGTTGCGGACCGATGTGCGAATGGGGCCAAAGACAGCGCAACAATATTTTCTGTATGGAAGATACCACTAGGCGTTGAGATGCCAAGATCCGGATGGCACCGAGGTGATGTCTAGCAAGTTGCTGTACTGGTGTGGTCATCCTACAATGCTGAAACTCGGCGTGGGGCGCCCCATTAGCCTGTGAGATGGCGTCAGTAGCGGACCGATGTGTGAATAGGCCGGAACCAGCACAAGGCGCCAAGATCCGGATGTCACCGTGGTGGTTTCATAGTTGAGAGGCACTTCATCTGCAGTGGGGCGCCGAGATCCGGATGGCACCGAGGTGATGTCTAGCAAGTTGCTGTACTGGTGTGGTCATCCTACAATGCTGAAACTCGGCGTGGGGCGCCCCATTAGCCTGTGAGATGGCGTCAGTAGCGGACCGATGTGTGAATGGGGAAAAGGCAGCGCAACAATATTTTCTGAAGAGGAGACACCACCAGGCGCTGAGATTCGGTTACCACCGAGGTGATGTCTAGCAAGTTGCCGCACTGGTGTGGCCATCCTACAATACTGCTCCGAATAACGGCGTGGGGTGCCCGAAGGGGTGGGGGGGGCCGCGTGAACGGGCCTTCCTAGGTGGAGGCTCGTCTGCTGTAGTGGGGCGCCCCTTTACCGTTTCAGTTGCCATTCAGCTGAGTTTCGGCTGCTCTTGATGCTACAGCGACAGGCGGCTGCAACAGGACTCTCAAAATGGCGGCCTGTTCTTTGGATTTGGGCCTGGTCCACTAAAATGGCCCTGGGACACCTTAGAACTCGGACGCTCGATTTTTTTTTCCTTTCCTGTGCACGCAAAAAAAGGTAAATGCCCGGTACGTTACACGCTTCATCTGCCACGATGAACTCTCCAGAGGAACCGAAAAAAAATATAGTTATGGTAACTATACCATGCATCGTCATATGGAGAGGTGGCACCAATTAATTATAGTGCTGCATAAAAGAGAGATTTGGAGGAGAACCCCTGACCTGCTAGTACATTCATCAAAGAAGTGGCACTGACAGCATCAGAGGCAAGGGAAACGGTCCCAAATATTTAGAAGAACTTTGGAAAGAGTAAAATGACATGTTTAGATTGTGGCAAGTTAATTTCATGTGGACAGATGAGTGTTACTCTAATAAATACAGCATATGAACATCATCATAGTCGATGGTTGGTAGAGACATTTTGACTATATCCTGGACCTGCCCGTCCTCGCCCAAAATGGCGCCGGAATAAATGGGACTCGTAACTCCTTGTTGTGTACTGGTTGCAGAACCTTGAAATCACGAGATACGTATGCAGTTTTGAAGCACATGGCGGGCGGGGACGAGAATTGATTGAATATTTCGACATCCCTATTGATATTAAGTTCTGATGTGTTATTGATTACTGTACTATTGAAAGTTCGAATTAACGTCACCCATGGTACTTGCCCGCAAATGTATATCTAGATAATTTTATTGTAACTGGCTCTGTCGTATTTTAATTATAAAATGTACGTCCACCGATTCCGTAACTGTTAGACACCTTAGTTCTTGCAACCTAATGGCCCGCCCGTTACGTTCCTCTACAGTGTAAATGTCTACTCATCATATACGATTACAGTTTGCTCCGTGGCCGGCCCACGTGGTTATAGGCCCGTATTTGTATAATGAAATTTTCACAATAAAGGTTTTTAAAAGAAAACATGGTAGTAGTATATACATTGGTAAAGTTTTTAATAATAGTCACTGTTTTAGAATCATTAAAAGGCAAGTGAAATAAAGCAGACCAATTACATGAAGGGTAAAAGGTATAATACGAAGGAACGCAGTAAAGATAAATGGTCAAGGGCTGTTGTGTTTTCTATTCCTGCAACATAAAGTGATCGATAAGAATCTCATATTCAGGCGTATCGGCGACTAAGACAGCAGGTCGACCCTCTTTTGCTCAACGGCTCCGTCATGGGACGAAGAAACGCTCTTTTTCTCGAAAAAATAATATATTTTACTTGCAGGACAGTTGTAAATTTTCCGGGAAAGTACATTAGCCTGGAACATTATAACATATATTTAAGAAAAAATAATGTTCGGAAGTAATAAAAAGCGTAATTTTTAGGTCATATGACCAAGCCTTTCATCATTAGAATAAGAAAAGTAAAATGAACCAATGAAAAGTTTTATTAACAAGCCCCGGATGACTTCCGGATGCGCTAACGCGACGCGTCATATGACGCATTACGCGACAACGCAGGTCCAGAATATAGTCAAAATGTCTCCACCAACCAGCGGTCGGAACACAACCCCTTTCAGCAGGCTAAATAGTTCTGTTAAATGACAACAGAAGGGACAGGCAATAAGAACCATTAGTCAAAGAGGGGAGGGCTAGTTCTTCTCTACCGGGTTACATTGGGGCGCTACCGGAACTGATCGAATTGGTAGTCTACAGTGTTTCTGGATGTTTCAGACTGAAGCTGGGGTTAGCATGAGAGCAGCACCATTTCGTAGCTCCGTCGTGGCCATTCCGCAACCAATCATGGCAGCCGCTCTTTATCGTTATTTTGGGCGGGGTAGGTGGCGGAGCCGAGCTGTTTTGCAGCCATCATTGTGTGGAGTTCAGTTCATTTCACTAGTTTTGTATTTGTCATGAGGGGTTGTTCCTAATGTTTCTATTTTAGCGAGGTCAAAAAGAGATCCCATTAGTGGCCTACTGATTTTGCTCGATTCCTTTTCTTTTTTTTTTTACACGATTTTTCGTTATCTGCAAAGACTAAACAGAGTATTGCGACTCTGTGTTTGTTTGTAAATAGAGAATGAACCAAAGAGAACCAATCCTAAAACAGTAAATACTTGGATAACAATCAATCAAATGGAGAGAGAAGCAGGCACGACGTATTACAACGGGGGCAAAGGCCTGCGTTAAGTACCCTTCACTATGTGCAAAGAGAGAGTACTCCTAATAGAAATGAGGGGGGGGGGCACCATTCAAAGCAGATCAGTGTGCATAAACACGAAAATGTTTTCACTTACCACGTACTTGACATTCGACAGCTTATGATATTTGCTATTAAAAAACCATTGAAATTCACTGAAAAAACCATAGGTTATAGACCATATATAGTTAGGAATTAGCATTTACAAAACCTTGAAAATTCACTGAAAAAACCATAGGTTATAGACCATATATAGTTAGGAATAAGCATTTAAAAAACCTTATTTTACTCACACAAACCCATTGAAATTCCATATATAGTTAGTTGCACTAACTATATATCGCGCACCCGCAATCCACTGCTGATGATGTCACATATTACATCATTCATGACATGGTCAGTGACATCACTGATGACATCACTGATGACATCTCAAATGACATCACTGATGACATCACTGATGACATCTCATTTGACATCAATGACCACATCACTGATGATATCATTCATGTGACAATACAATGCATCTCCTCACATTTTAATATAACCTCTGTTTCACCCAGTGTTAAATACAGAGTATAATTTTTGAAACCATTGACACACCAATACTAGTTACTACATACGTACTCACTGATTCCTACGTCTACACACACATTCACTCATTCACCCATACAATCATTCATACATACAATCACTCATCTTTACAACACTATCATATGCACTCATACACCTATACAGACACTCACACTCTGCCACTCATCCATGGAGTTACTCACACACCTAGTCAGTCCTGTAAAGAATCAATCATACTTCCATTTTCTTGTCTATACAGTTAAACATAGAGCACCTTACATTTTCAAACATATACTAACACATACTTACTTTCTTATACAATCATTGATACAAGTACACATTGATCTGCACAGAGTCACACACCTCCCAGCCAGCCACACACACACTCAGTCTCCCATACAAATACTTGGACAATCAATCAATAACCCATATAGTTAATCATATAGCTACTGATCAACACATGCAGCAGTTTACAGAACAACAGACATAATGATGCACAAATTAAGACAGTTTAGTCACTAACCCATGCACTCAGTGAGACACATTTAATCTCTCACTCATACATTCAGTCATGCACCTACTAAATCCTTCTTCCAACAGTTATACATCTACTCATTCTTCAATATGTAAAACATATTTAAACTTTACAGAAACTCACAGTCACTGGATGATGTCATCAGTGATGTCATTTGAGATGTCATCAGTGATGTCATCAGTGATGTCACTGACCATGTCATGAATGATGTAATATGTGACATCATCAGCAGTGGATTGCGGGTGCGCGATATATAGTTAGTGCAACTAACTATATATGGAATTTCAATGGTTTTGTGTGAGTAAAATAAGGTTTTTTAAATGCTAATTCCTAACTATATATGGTCTATAACCTATGGTTTTTTCAGTGAATATATATATATATATATAATCCACAGCAGTTTTCTTCTCAGAAAAGACTCACACTCAGGATAATCCACAGTTTAATATGCAAAAGTTACACGTTTCGACAGCGAAAGCTGTCTTGATCACACAATTTGCCATTGATACAGGAAGTCTATACATAGGCTTAAGACACCAAAGAGGGACTAGTTGTTTGGTAACTGGTGTCCAGATCGAACTTGGCGGCCATCTTAGAGTGGTTTATACACATACATAGTATTTAGCACAAAGTTCATTTCTTTAGATGTGTATATGCATACATCTCATAAATCCAATAAGTGACCCAAAATAATAATTGTAAATGAATATTTACATAATCGTCTATATATATTCTACATTCGTTAACACATAGAAACATTATTTTTTCGACATAGTGTCATTATAATATCATAGATAACTGACGAAAAAATCTCCTATTGCTGAAAATGAGTGAGATCATGTATGGCATAGTGCCCAATTTTACACAAACTATCATCGTATATGGCGTAGTGCCATTCTTATCTGAACATCGTCCTACATATCGTGCTTAGTTATATATCTTAAGATAGACTCAAATACGTTCGTTGATCGCCTATACAGTACTCCCTGTACCAAAAGAGAAGAGTAAAAATAGAAAGTGCACTAAATAAATCTTAATCTAAAAAATATAAGTTCTTATCTGAGAAACAGGACCCTTGGAAGAAAGGGGTAGGTTATCAGTAACGGATGAGACAGTCCGCAGCATAGGTAACCTGTCCTTTCTTCCTATAAGTAGAATCAAACAAAATTAGAGTTTAATCCCTATGTGAATATAAAATCATCATATGATATTTTGTACACATAATCATATTGATAAGTTTTTCCATAAGCAAAAAAACAGGATGGTGCTTTGTAATTGCAGCTGCATGTCATTAACACAACAGTAACAGAACGGAAAATCATACTTTTAAGTGGTATGCAAGTTCCTCATCGAGGTTGTGACCTTTAGGGTATTTAGTCTCGAGATTAATTATCCACTTAGATTCCCGTTTACGTAATGCAAGGTTACCTGTGCTACAATCTATAAATAATGCATTCTACAAGGCCTTATAGAGTTGTCTCTTATAATAATAAGTCATAAATTATGTATATACACATATATATATATATATCTGTCTCTCTCTCTATATATATATATATATATATATACATATATATATATATATATATAGAGAGAGAGAGAAAGAGAGAGAGACAGAGAGAGAGAGAAAGAGAGAGATATTTTCACTGAAAAAAACCATAGTTTACAGAGACGTTATAGGTTGGAAATAGCATCAAAAACCTTAGAAATACACAGAAAAAAACAAGGTTACAGAGACGTTTACTTAGGTTCAGATTTTACATACTCAAAACCGTAGAAACTGAGCAGTTATAGTTACCTGGGCTAACTATAACTTACACTCCCCACAATGCACAGCTTATAAAGCGGGTAGAGAAACACATAAAAAAATTGTTTCTGCCCGTAGAGCGCAGGGTTTTAAGCTGCTCCCTACGGGTAGGAACAATACTGGCTCCCGCTGGCGTCATGGGGACTTTGGGGTCCCTCAACATTGATCATGTGGGTGCCTTTGGTGGGCTCAAGGGCACCCACCATTTACTGGCAGGGCCATTTTTGTAAATCCTTCATTATGCATGGTCAAGGCATATGCATGGTAAATGTGTTACGTGGTAAAGGCATACGTGGTAAAGGCATTGCAGGGTAAAGGCATACGTGTTAAAGGCATTTGTTGGTATCTATGACATTATAATTAGTCTAATCCTGCACTATCTCTTGACTTGAAACTAAACCCTGGGCCTTGATAAACTGAACACAGACAGCTCACAAAAGGTGTAAAAGCAGGTTTAGTGGGAATGTCATGACACATTGTCATCACATGCCATTTTCCCAGTGCATTGTACCATTTCCCCAGTTTTCCCCAGATAAATGGTGCTATGAACCGTATAGAACTACTCGCTACCAGGTTTAGAGGGTGATCCATTTCTCTTCCTATCCTGGAAAGAGAGTTACTCCAGCATTTTGTTGAAGTGAAACTCTGACTGTTTCCAGTGTTAGAAAAAGTCAGATTGGGGTCTGTGAATGCTCACTTGCTCACAAACTGACAAGGGGAATCATGCATGCAGTACAGCTACTAGTGTGTGATTCTGCACGTGCAAAACATGTACACCTGGCAGCTATCATCTGACTAGTTTTGTTTTCAAACATTGTTGAAAGAGCTGAGGACACAGATAAGCCCACTGACACCAAGAGAGAAACAGTTATTCACAGGCCCTGGCAAACCCCCTAGGCCTGCTCAACATGAGACCAATCTCCCTCCGAAACATTCTTGCTAAACTATTCACAGGCATTCTGGCACACAACTTAGTCCGTTCATAATGGCCTTATGACTGCAAGCCACAGCAGTGGTGAGTTAATATTGTGCTGTTAATAAAATTGATAATTTCCAACACTGTGAAGACACTGGATGTAGGAAGGTGGATATCTGACTATATGGTTACCCCAACTTTTTGCCTTGTGTTTTGCTGGTTTTCGACTTAGTTGGCCTGAGATCCTGCTATTCGGGGCTCCAGGCTATCTGCTCTCCCTATAAAATGGACTCCATGTACTTTAGGTACATACCAGATTGGGTATTGGGTCACCTCTGTGAGCCCCTGTGTAGTGTACCATAGGTACCCAGGGCATAGGTGCATCCAAGGCCTACCAGGGGCTGAAGCATGCATTATGCCACCCCTGTCTGGCCATCCAAACTGACACCACAGGCTGATCACTCAGCTTGAGTAAGGTGGTGTAATCACCCCTTACTTAGATATAGTATATCTATATCTACCTTTATATATAGACACATATGCACCTATAAGTCACTCCCATGGTAGGCCTCGACAATCCTCAAGGCAGAGTGCTTGGTTTTATGTGAGAGGCTGCCCTAGCTTGAGCTGAGCCCCTTTATCAAAACATGTGGTGTAGGGTGTCAAACACTTTGGAATACTACCCCCCCCCCACACCAATTCTGGCAGCGGGGTAGCATTCCATCCTTCTAGAGGGAAAAGACATGTATGTTACTGCTTTACCCAGTTAAAGTTAAACAGAGCTTCAGCATCACAAAATGGATGCTGCTGCCACAGACACAAGTCTGAACTCCTGCTACTGGACGAAACTCCAGCAAGGGAGGCCTGGACAATGGGTTTCCTGTCGAGGGAGGTGCTAGCACCTCCCCAGACAGCCTGTAGTGTATTGGGGCAGGGTGGGTTGAATGGAACAATGCTTTCCAGACACTGGACCTTAGGCGATCTGAACACCACTGGAGACGCAACTATTGTCCCTTCTTGCGAGCCAAATATAAGTTTCTTTTGGCTAAATACAAGAAGGCTATCCTCCTAGCTAAAACCACCTACTTTTCGGAGAAGATATCTTTGTCAGCCAATAAGCCCAAAGAGATTTTCTCCATAGTCCGCAACTTAGTTGCTTCTGACAGGGCCAACCCTAACCTCATCCCTTCCCAAGCTCTCTGTCTGTCCCTGAACGACTTCTTTTTTAGAGAAGATCGCGAAGATCAAATTTAACATTCCTTTAGTATCTTCGCCACCCCTCTCCCCTGCTCTCCCTCTGTCCCCTTCTTCTCTCGATCATTTTCCCCCTATCTCTCTGGATTCCTTTCTGGCTCTACTTCAGAAAGTGAAGTCAGGCTCCCCGGCTGACTGTGCTCCAGCTCGCATTCTGAGAGAGCTTTTCACTCACTGCCCTGATCCCCCCCTTCCCTCCTTAATGCCCCCATCTCCTCAGGCCTAGTCCCGAAATTCTTCAAAACGGCTATAGTTCGCCCCACCTTAAAAAAGACTGGTTTAGACCCCTCCCTTCTGTCCAACTTTAGACCCATCTCCCTTCTCCCTTACCTTGGGAAGATCTTGGAGAGTTATATCACATCCTGTCTCTCCTCCTTCATTGAGGATAACCATCTTTTGGCCTCCCACCAAGCGGGTTTCCGCCCGGCCCACTCTACCGAGTCAGTGGTCCTGTCCGTTCTAGACGAGCTAAAGAGCAAGGCGGATTCCAACTTACCTCAAGCCTTGGTGCTCCTTGATCTGTCCGCTGCATTTGACATGGTCGACCACTCCATCTTCCTCGGCCGTGTCTGCGCAGCGGGCGTCCGGGGCACCGCCCTCTCTTGGCTCGTCTCTTTTCTTAAAGAACGGACTCAGGCGGTCCATCTCTCTGGTTATACCGCCCCCACCCACTTGGTCCCTTGCGGGGTCCCCCAAGGCTCCTCCCTGTCCCCTCTTCTTTTCAATCTTTACATTCACCCCCTTATTCTTTCTCTTCTTGACATGGGGGTCTCCGTGTATAACTATGCGGATGACCTCCAGTTAGTTTTCGATCTCTCCTCTCCTCTGCACTCCCTACCTAAATTCCACTCCACCCTAGTTTTCATTTCGGAGTGGATGAACCGTAATCAACTTAAGCTTAATCTGGGCTAGACAGAGTTGGTCCTGACTGGCCCTACCACCTCCCCTTGGTCCGCCGCCTTTTGGCCCTCCACCTTCGGCCCCCCGCCCGTACCGGTGGCCTCCGCAAAGACCTTGGGTATTAAAGTCAGTCGGGACATCTCCATGCATGCCCAGATTAGCTCAGTTGTCTCTTCCTGTTTCCTCTCCCTCCGGATTATCCGGAAAGTGTCCCGTTTCTTTTCCTCCGAAGCTCTTAAACTTATTATTTTGGCAATGATTCTTTCCCGTCTTGATTACGGGAACAGCCTTTACGTGGGCATTCCGGCCTACGAACTACGCCGTCTTCAGGCTATTCAGAATCAGGCCGCCCGTCTTATCCATCACCTTCCCAAGTCCCTCCACATCACTCCTGTTTTGAAATCCCTTCACTGGCTTCCCATCTGTCAGAGATCCCTCTTTAAGATGGGCTGCCTGGCCTTTATGGCTCGTGCCCGCACTGCCCCGGCTTTCATTAACTCTCTCATCATTCCCTACATTCCCAATCGTGCCCTTCATTCCTCCAATCAGTCCCTCCTCAATGTTCTGCGGTTCCGTAGATCTAAAACTGGAGGCACTAGATTCTCTGTATTAGCTCCTCGCTTTTGGAACAGCCTCCCTCTGTCCATCAGATCTATCCCAGTCTACTCACAATTCCGCAAGGCCCTTAAGACCTATCTGTTCTCCCAAGCGTACTCTTGCTGATCTGCTTTCGGCAAAATTCCATTCTCCTCAGCCCTCTACTTTCAGCGCCAGGGAGCCGCTTGGTCGCAGTGCGCTTTATCAAGAACCTTTTCAACTTCAACTGCCTGGGGCCCACAAGATGCTCCATGCATAGCCCGGTTCAAACCAGTTGCTGGGGCACTCCAGCCCCGCTCTGGCGCGCGTGATACTGGACAAAGGGAAAGGGATGTAACCACCCCCTTCCCAGGTCCACCCATAGGAGGGACCTAGTGGGTAATCCAGCCTATTTTCTTAGTATAAAGATAGGAGCTGTGTCCCCAGGACTTTAGATTATCCTGGAACGAAACTCTGAAATGAAACTCTTGGACCTTCGATATTCTATACCGACTAGAAGACTGAAGACATCTCCCTTGTTGTCAAGGAGTGACCACCCTGTATAAACTGGGACCCCTGTCTTTAGTAACAAGCAAGGTAAAGGCGGCAGTTGGCATTTGAGCTGATCCAGTGTGAACAGGAAAGCATTGTGGAAAAAGATGCCCGGAGTTACCTTTGTCATATATACTTCCTGAAGAGTTACCTTTGTTATACACTTTCTGAAAAGTTACCTTTGTTAGACACTTCCTGAAGAGCTACCTCTGGTAGATACTTCCTGAAACTGAATTAACTGCAGCGCTTCCTGATTCCTCTCTTTTTCCACAATCTGTTCTGTTTAAATGAAATCTTATCCATGTGTATCTACCCAAAACTGTACCTGTAGCACATGAGTGCTCTTTAGCTGCCCTTTCCTTAGTAATTTACTCTGAACAATGGTAAATCACTGCCTTTTCAGAAGTAAATAAGATGTGACATGTTCAACCACAGTTTTAATGAAATATCCATGTATGGTAAAATGTTCCTTACTAAATTTCACATATGGTAGAGAAGAGATGTCTTATCCAGCTGGTTAAATATTGTGTATTCACATTCTATTACATTTGCATTTAGTAATATTACATTTCTTTACATCCAACAGAAAATTAGCCTTAAATGCACGGATTGATTATGAATAATGAAGATAACACATCAAACCTGCAAAAATTATCAAAAATAAGGAGCTCCAAAAACATCAGTGCAATCAGAGGCAGAGGACAGATCCAGGAAGAAGCAGTGAAAGGCAATTCAGTGAGTGCCCGAGTCTGAGATCTGCACCTCGACACCCCAAGATGAAGAAATTACCTCAACAAAACCAAGACAACAAAACTGACAAACCACCTGCTGTATAAACAAGCGTCCAACACCAGCTTTGATCATGAGGCCGGTATGAGAGTTGGAGGAAGGTCTCGTGTCTATTTGGGATCCACAGCTTGGAACAAACTCCCTCTTCAGCTTTGAGGTGTTAGTAACATGATAATGTTTAAAAAAAAAGGTTGAAAACTTGGCTTTTTGTCCTTGTTTGAAACAACCAGATTTACTTTCTTTTCTGACCTGTGCTTTGCCATGGGACACTCTTTGGAGTAGCTGTACACATTACGAGTCGCTTCACCACCATGATATGGCTAGAGCAGTGCTTCGCTATCTAAACTGGCACCAGACCAGCATTCAGTGCTCTAGGTGTATTGTTAACTCTTTCTAGCCAAACCACAGGCACCAGGGAAAAGCACAATGAAGTGAAGCCCAACAACTGAAGGCTAAAGGAAAGCGGAGATCTGCTCTCTGAAGTACAGAGTATTGTCCCAATTTGCACCTACCGAAAGAAGATTAAGCTTTACCCGCAAACAGGCAAAGCCATTATCCAATCTAAAGATGCAATCACCCACAAGGAAGCCTTACTGATATTATGAATGTGGCAGGTATTTAGTGAGTCTTGTATTTTATTGTTAAATCGGAAATATCACACACATACAGGGAATGTGAAAATAACGCAAGTGGTTTATTAACTATGCTGACCCTTCAGGAAACACGGTCAGGAGAAAAAGTGTGCAATTGCACTGAATATGTCAAGAACTTTAGCCAATTAGAAACCCCAAAAGAGCATCAGCAAATACAAACAGGGGAAAAACCATACCATTGCAATGAATGTGTAAAGAGCTTCAGTCGGTTAAAACATCTCCAAACACATCAGCGAACCCACACAGGGGAAAAACCATACCATTGCAATGAATGTGGGAAGAGCTTCTGTCGGTTACAAGAACTCCAAAAACATCAGCGAACCCACACAGGGGAAAAACCATACCATTGTAAGGAATGTGTAAAGAGCTTCAAACAGATTTCACAGCTCCACACACATCAGAGAATACACACAGGGGAAAAACCATACCATTGCAATGAATGTGTAAAGAGCTTCAGTCAAATTTCAAACCTCTACACACATCAGAGAATACACACAGGGGAAAAACCATACCATTGCAATGAATGTGTAAAGAGCTACAGTCAAATTTCAAACCTCTATACACATCAGAAAATACACACAGGGGAAAAAACATACCAGTGCAGTGAATGTGTGAAGAGCTTCTGTCGGTTACAAGAACTCCAAAAACATCAGCGAACCCACACAGGGGAAAAACCATACCATTGCAAGGAATGTGTAAAGAGCTTCAATCAAATTTCCAACCTCCATAGACATCAGAGAATACACACAGGGGAAAAACCATACCATTGCAGTGAATGTGTGAAGAGTTTCAGTACGTTAGCAGAACTCCAAACACATCAGCGAACACACACAGGGGAAAAACCATACCATTGCAAGGAATGTGTGAAGAGCTTCAGTCAATTATCACACCTCCATAGACATCGGAGAATACACACAGGGGAAAAACCATACCATTGCAAGGAATGTGTAAAGAGCTTCAATCAAATTTCACAGCTCCACACACATCAGAGAATACACACAGGGGAAAAACCATACCATTGCAGTGAATGTGTGAAGAGTTTCAGTACGTTAGCAAAACTCCAAACACATCAGCGAACACACACAGGGGAAAAACCATACCATTGCAAGGAATGTGTGAAGAGCTTCAGTCAATTATCAAGCCTCCATAGACATCATAGAATACACACAGGGGAAAAACCATACCATTGCAAGGAATGTGTAAAGAGCTTCAATCAAATTTCACAGCTCCACACACATAAGAGAATACACACAGGGGAAAAACCATACCATTGCAGTGAATGTGTGAAGAGCTTCTGTCGGTTACAAGAACTCCAAATACATCAGCGAACCCACACAGGGGAAAAACCATACCATTGTAAGGAATGTGTAAAGAGCTTCAATCACATTTCACAGCTCCACACACATCAGAAAATACACACAGGGGGAAAACCATACCATTGCAGTGAATGTGTGAAGAGTTTCAGTACGTTAGCAGAACTCCAAACACATCAGCGAACACACACAGGGGAAAAACCATACCATTGCAGTGAATGTGTGAAGAGCTTCAGTCAAATTATATGTCTCCGCAGACATCAGAGAATACACACAGGGGAAAAACCATACCAGTGCAGTGAATGTGTAAAGAGCTTCAGTCAGTTAATAGGCCTCCAGAGACATCAGCGAATACACACTGGGGAAAAACCATACAATTGCAGTGAATGTGGAAGTAGTTTTAGGGTACAATCAAACCTCCACACACATCAGAAAACACACACAGGGGAAAAACTATACCAGTGCAGTGTGTGTGTAAAGAGCTTCAGTCAGTTAACAAACCTCCAGAGACATCAGCGAATACACACTGGGGAAAAAAAAATACAATTGCAGTGAATGTGGAAGTAGTTTTAGGTTACAATCAAACCTCCACACACATCAGAGAACACACAAAGGGGAAACACCCTACCATTGCAATGAATGTGGCAGTAGTTTTACTTACTCTTCAGCATTAAGAAATCATCAGCGAGCTCACAAATGGGAAACAAATCTTTTAAATGCCATGAATGCTTGAAAAGCTGTAGTCCATTATCAATCCTAAACAGGAATCAGTGAACACACGCAGAAGAAAAGCCTTCAAGTGCAATGAATATGTGAAGAAATGTAGTCAATTATCAAGCCTATGTAGACATCAGCTTGCACTCACTCTGTAAATACCATACAACTGTAGTGAGTGTAGAAGTACCTTTAGGAAAACTTTCGCATTAAGGATTCATCAGTTAATGCACACAGAGAAAAAACCTTTCAGATGCAGTGAATGTGTGAATATCTTCTATCAGTTATTAAACCTACGGATACATCAACTAACATACACAGAGTAAAAATGGGCAATGCAATGAATGTCAGAAGTGATTTTGTCAATTGCAAACACACCTGGGGTAAACCTTACAATTGCACTAAAAGTGTGTCGAGCTTTTGTCAATTTCTGATCCTGCATAGCCTCAGCGAACACACACCTTCATTTAACTCACTTAGAAATAATCCTAGAGATGCAGTGAATTCAAAAAGAACTTAAGAACATTAACAATAATATTGACTCATCTGAGGACATAGACAGGAGCAGAACAGTGCAGTTATTGTGAGATGAAGGAATTACAGGAACAAGTATATAATTATGTGGGTTATTCAAATTCCAGATGAATGAAGACTCGACTAGAAGAAATGAAGAAAACCAAAGATTTGTAGAATATTGAAAGTGTCTGTTCCCAGTGATTGTTCACTTCAGTACATATAGAAAAAACAACGTGATATAACAGGAAATCCACTGGGAGACTAGCTCAATGTGGAATAAAAGAAACGAAACACTGGTGGATTTTATTTGGCGATGAAGAGTTACAAAGAAAAACATCCAAGTGTTCCTGTTCATGCTACCTGTAAAAGTGTAGGGATGAATATGATTCTGCCTGCACACATTGCTATATTAGCATAAGTGAGTTAGTTGCGAAAACACCATTTTGCTGCTTTTGCACATGACACTACATGTCTCTGTTTTTATAAAGACAAACTGCTAGCTTTTCCTTCACATGAGAACGGTCTGTTTTTCATATCTCTAGACTCACACTGCGACCTCAAGTCTGCACAAAGTGTTCAAGGTTAAAATAACAATGTATGCTGTTGATGCAGGTTGATCGGCCCAAGCTCTAGACACAACACAAACACAGCTGCTCATTTCTGAAACTCAGGTGCTTTTAATATTGCACTGCCTGCATGAGACTGTCATGTATTCCTATCGGTTCTGAATCGATCCCCCTATTCCTGACCCTATTCTAGTTAAACAAACCAACAAGTTAACTAGCAGTCAGCCCATGAGGCAGAAAACCCCCATGATGCAGATACCGTTATCTGACGCAGTCACACTACGGCACAGGAACGTGTTATCTGATTAGGTCATAACGCTTGCGATCTAATTAGACAAGCGATATTCCTCCAGTCCCTGATAAGGCATACGGAGTTCTCATACCAAATCAAACCTATGACAACCTGGGCAAAACCCTGCGGCCATTGTTTTGATTTCACCGAGAACTTTAGTAAAGAATGTGCTAACGAGCAAATCGTATGACATCTTTATTGACGTATCTATGTCCATCCTTACGTCAATCTCGGCACCTTAAAGGTATAAATATTACCGATCTTGCCATATGCAAACACACGCGTGGTGACGAGACGGAGCAGCCATACTTCCCGAAGCCGAGAGCAGAGCAGACCCCGCTGGCAGCAGCCCCGCCTTCCTGACGCGCTGAGAGACGCGCTGCTTTCTCCTGCCGAGAATCCAGCACCGGCGTTTCTGGGCAGCCCTCGCAGGCAGCCTGGAATATCGAGACCAGAGAGAGAGATACCATTCCTCATTCATCCTAACTTCCAGGTACAGAACTGAATAACCCCTCACAGAGAATTCTTTAGTTATTCACTTGGCAAAAACAAACTTAACTTAAACTGTAACTTTCTATTCCCGCCCACGCATTAGACTTAGGTCAGGTACACGGGGTAGGCGTATTTAGAAACACCAGTTGAGTACGTTTAGTCAAATGTATATGTGTATGTAAATATACTTTATTCATTTTAAACATCATATGGCTTAGAAACCATATCAATGTTTTTACAGTATTACTTTATACTATTGCTTTTAATGTATGCACTTTACTTAGCTATAAGTATTGCAATAATATCGATCCATTTCTCTTGTACGAGAAAAGAGACTGATCAATAAACAACACCTTTTTATTGAACACGCCCGTCTCTTCCTTTTCTCTACATTCTGATGAGACTAAGAATGCACGTACTGACTGAGTAAAATAATTTGCCTTTTGTTCACACGACTCTCGAGATTGACTCTTGATTAGGGGAGAGCAAAGTTGTCATGTTCTATGGTTGTCAGAAACTAAATCCCTTCTTGTCTAATCAGGGAAGTTAATTCCTCCTTGAACATTCGAGAAAGTTTCTAGCGAACTCTGAGCTACGCTGGCAAACCCAAAACTTAAGTCTAGTATCGACAGTAGTAGACCTAGTTAACGTCTGGCCTAGGCCTTTACTGCTGTAGGTATTATTCCAATGCGCAGAGCCTATTGGGAAGATAGGAACTACACTACATGGCGCCCAACGCGTTTGGAAAGGGCGATAAAACTAACGTAAGACATTTAGAGTAACTCAGTCGTGCTTTCTCACTCAGACCCCTTTTCCCATTATACTCCAAAGACGTCTGGAGTGGGTGAAAGGTTATATCCTCCAAAACCTCGCAGGAGGGAACTCCTATGTATGGTTCTTGATATAGTCAACGTTGAAGGATAAACAGTTCCAAAATATTGTGCATCTAATCTTTGTTTCCATAAGAAACCTGATCTGCAAACAAACATAATACCATCCTGTCGGTAAAATGGGAGACAGTGATGATGAAAGAGAGGCAGTTAGATTAGCAACTGAACTCGCAGCAGCTGATGCTACCCTGCAAGCTGCAGACGCGGAGATAATACTCATCCCGGTCATCAAAAGGAGATCTATAACTCTAAAACTTATAGAAAATGGACTGACACCTAGAGGTGGCACAGTCATATTCGTAATTGAGACACACAAATATCGGCAGACAGAGGTATATTATTCATGGATACATTTTCCAGCAGCAAATGCTGTAACAAAGTACTTCCACTATTACAAAATAGAGGAACCTCCTAATGAGTACACTCCTTTCGAGGAGGTGGAAGTACCACTCAAATTTCAAGAGCATTTGCTCTTATTTGATGGCGCCCTAAAACATAATAATCACATCACCAGGCTCGGTCCTTTAGGTAGACCAGGAGCAACGTGGCCGGTCTTAGCCGGATACACACCACACCCAGACATCGAAGGGATGTCTACAGGAGAGCTGTTAATACAGCTAAAACAATTACTAAAAATTCATAGACAATTAGTCCAGTATGTAATGCGGACTTCAACAATTCAGCCAGCGATTAAACTACCACAGCTGACCCCTCACCAGGGGAACACAAATAAAATTACACCACAGAACATCCAATCCTGCCTAGGTAAAGTACCGGCTAAACGGGAACAAATACCATTCTGGTTGGCACAGAAAATTACCCAAATAGAGGCGGTGTTTCCTGACACCACCCCGCTAGAAAAACACAGGATTCTGACTATCAGTCTTCCAATGGGAATCGCACCACACATTGAGGATTGTGACACTTGGGGTACAGTCTTTGCTTCCATCTACACAAAAACGCACGGTGTTCCATCCCTTTCGGTGATACCAGATGTGCTAAAACAAATTCAAGACGAATACGGTCCAGAACCCGCTTTAACTCTTGGTATGAAATTACTGAAAGACTTCAAGCAGGTCTCGGCTATATTATTAGCCAACATAAAGGGTGAAGCAGCAAATGTGGCGATCCGCCAGAGGTTAAAAGAGACAGATATAGCAGACCAACCAGCTGAAATTGCCAGAATCATAGAAAAATCCTATGAGGAACTAGGTAGAGATAGTTTAGGTGGAATACCAGTAAAACCGCAGCTGACTGAAAGTCCAGAAAAAATATTTTTTAATAATAATTCACCAAAAAAGAACTGGGATGGAAACAAACAATCCAATCCTAAAGAAAAGAAATTCCAGTCCAGAGGAAGGTCTCCTAGGCGAAGAGAAAAATCTCCAAACCGAAGACAGAGGTCACCGCAGAGTGACCCCTCTGGGAATAGATATAACCTTAGAAATAGGGATAATATAAAAAAACCTGATAGATATCAAGACATTGATACACGTCCCTCTCAATCTTTTCAGAATTCCTCGCAGAAATCGGAAAGAAGAGGACGATCAGAACAAAGAGAAGAGCACGCCAAGTCCAAAGACAAGGAACCTGCTCAACTAAAAAAGAAATTACAATTTCCAAAAAAGAAGGTAGCCAGTATCAAGGTAGTTAACAATGCCGAGAATACTGAGGACACAACTGAAAAACGGAGAGTGGGCTCAGACAATGCTAGACAGTGCAGCAGAAGTGAGCATAGCTCGCAAAGTCCTTATGAATCATCTGGAGACAGTGGACACGAATGAATATCTTCAAGTGGAAACTGCGGACACCAGGGTTAGCAAACCCCACAAGATATACGAGATAACATTACGTATAGAGGGAGATAAGACTAGGAAAATAAGGGGACTATTTTGGGATAATCTCTCCAAGGGCTATGATATCCTTCTAGCTGAAAAAGACTGGCCACCAGAGTTTGTCAGGGAGTGCCCTCATGGCGAAGAAATAATTATGCCTGCCTTCTCGAATCATATCCCGATTCATAAAAAATACACACTTGCTAGAAAGTGGGCAGTGGCTCTAGCACCTGCTTTATATAAAAATCATGTAGGATGGGATGAGGATTCTCCTCCTCACAAAATCCAGTTAAAATCACAGCCTACTGCACAAAGACAGTACCCAATTAAGCAAGAAGCTAAAAAACAGGTAAATGAAATACTAGATCAGCTAGAATACCAAGGGGTGATTGAAACTTGCACCTCACAAATGAACAATCCTTTGTTTCCGGTCTCCAAACCAGACAATTCATATCGTCTAGTTTTGGATTACCGACACCTTAACACATGTTGCAAAACTTTTGCAGTGCAAAACTCACACAGTGCTGCACTAATGAATAACATAGTGCGCAAAAAATACAAAACAACCTTGGACATCTCCAATGGATTCTTTTGTCAAAATATAGCACCAGAGAGCAGATATTTAACTGCATTCTCAGTAAATGGCACTCAAAAACAATTCTGTCGGTTAGCCCAGGGGTACAAGAACAGCCCGGGGGTATTCTCAGCAAGAGTAACAGAATTACTACAACTATATGATGATGAAGCATTATCTTATGTCGATGACATTTACTTAACAGATGATGACTTGGAGACTCACTTGAAAAGAGTGAACACCATAATACTTGGGTTCGCTGCAGAGGGTTACAAATTCAACTTTAAAAAATCCAGAATTGCCCATCTGACAGTCCTGTTCGTAGGATATGAATTATCAAGTATAGCTTGGCTTACAATTTTCTAGAACTAGAAGAATTAAAAAATCTAGAATATGAAAAAACATATCCTCTGCCAATCGACATTCTGCCTCTACGACATTACGCCTGTGTAGTCTATACAGACGGACATGCTCAACCGTCCGTTTGGGGAGAACAAGCATACAACCCCACATGTGAGATTACAAAAGAAGTGTGGCGCGGAGGTAAACTAAAACCTCTATTAACAAAATCACACTCAGTAGAAACTAATTCAGAAAAACAAACTGAAATAATAGCATTGAAAATGGCGCTAGAGAATGCGGATCGCGAATTCCCGACACTTATAGTGTCAGATTCATATTACTGCGTCAAATCATATAACAGCGATTTGCAGACATGGATTCAGAACGGTTACAAAGATGATACAGATGCACCAATAAAGCAGAAACTGCTCTGGGAACAAATAGCTCTTTTACAAAAAGAACTACCAAAGACTCACGTGACTCACTCACTGAGTCATCAGCGTGATGGCGTTCACGTTGTAGGGAATTCATTGGCTGAAACAGCCGCAGCGGCAGCCACTAAATCGGCTCCCGTAGTTCGAAAAAAGCGTACATTAAAATACATTGACGGTGAAACAATGCTGGCGGTGAAAACGTCATCAAAAGGCGACTGCTCAGCATTACCGATCAACTATCCACTCAATTATACATACATAATCGATGCAAACTCCGTCCCTTTTGCTCGAATCCCTGGAGTGGGGGATAGAGTGATTCCAAACATGGACAGGAGAAACTTGTTAATCGCAGACGCACATATGGGCGAGGGTCCCAGACACCTCAAACTAAAAGATTCTCTGGAAGAATTACAATCAAGGTACTGGTGGCCAGGCATGAGCCTGCATCACACCATGTTTGTAAAAAACTGCCCAAACTGCAACAGAAATCGCAGTGGGGAGAGAAAAAGTGTAATACCGTGGAGTCTGACTCCGGATAATATCACCAGTAATGAGAAAGGCAATGAGGCAGCGAGCCGTGAGGTGATGCGCATTTCTTCAAGAACTGTAACCGATGGTTGAAAAGGATGTTGATTTTACAAGCGTCAAGAAGTACATGATAGCCTCTTTCTAGGGAATATATGAAATAACAGTGTGAGGAATCTAAATGCGAGCACCTGTAGTTAGCTCACACGAGTATCGGCGCAAAGCATTTTTGAGTAAACCCTGTAAGCCGAGAAGGGAAGCAGGAGGCGGAGCAGGAAGCATAATCTTCCCCTCAGGGAAGGCTGTCAATCCCCGTTGTAACGCGTGAAAAGGAACTTAGGTAGCGCTTTGAAACAGCGTCAAGTAGCTGCGTGAGGATATCTCTGAGGGGCAAAGTGTGCAGTGAACCCTAAGGGAAGAGTCTTGTTCAGATTTGAGGAAGAGCATCTCAAGTGAGATATGATATCTTTCGAGGATCCTTAACTTGTGGGGGTCAAGGATCAGGAAGCTACAGGAGTGGGGAGCAAAGCAAATGAAGACATCTCAGTGTAGTGCAAGAAACTAGGCCTTTCCACCAGAGCCTCCAAAGAAAAGCACGAAACATAAGGAGGACATAAGGATAAAGGCATAGAGAGGTCATCAGAAGAGGCACTATGGGAAAATCATCGCATCCTAAGCTATTAACCAAGAAGAAAATAAAATTGGTACCGCAGATAACAAGGAGAGGAAGATGGGATGAGAAAAGCATACCATTCGTCATAATCATTTCTGAGGAGAAGGAGGAACCTGTGGTAAAAGAGATAGGGGAAGAAGAATGGACTAACTGTAGGGAAAGGGAAGAATGGAGAGCGAAGAGTAACAGTGAAGGGAGAGACTGTAAGGACGCAGAAATAAAAGGTCGGCAAATGGACTTGAATTATGCAAATGTACAAAATGAACGAGAAAGAAGTGCCAAAGTACAAAGGAGGAAAATATGCCGAGAGAGGGGAGATATAGTAGCGGTGAGAAACAAAAGCGAAGCAAAACTGAGGCTTACCATCAATAGGGGTGGTGAATTTAAGGGAGCTCTCACAGATGCAGAGTCGCAAAGTACAGTGATGGACAAATACAGATGGAAGAGTGATTTGTCTGTAACCAAAGGAAATGAAGTGAGAGCAGCAGACGCAGGTGGAAACTTGATATTGAAAAAAAAAAACGGGACAGAGTGGAATTACATGAAGAGAAGTATGAAATTTAAAGTGAATAATGCAGAAGAGGTGGTCGCAGCACAGGAAGGGATGGAACGAAGGAAATTAAGTAGAAATAAAAATCCGAAAGGTTCTGAGTCCAAGATAAGGTTGGCTGTAAATAAAAATAACCCACTTACCAGATTGGAGAATTTGAAGGTCAACACGTATCCATCCTTAGGTCTTGAAGTAAGAAGAAGAAAAGTCTGGAGGAACAAAAAGAAAACAGAAACCGCGAGGGTCAAGCGCACAATAAAGCAGAATATGTCTGAGGAAAAGGATGTTGGAAACAAGATGAGGAAAAACTTTGTGAGAATGAACAGGGAACATGATATTCTGGAAGAAAAGGAGAGGGTAAAGGAGGAAACGTACGGGGTAACACAGTCCACGAGAGTAGTGGACGAACTGTCCAAACCAATCTGCCTCTGGGTTAAGATAGCGTGGAGCTATGCCGCTAGGGTTGTTTACCAGCTCAGACCGTATAAGAGATCTGACCTTCACACGAGCCTGGGAAGAGGAAATCGTCAAGGAGGGTGTGAGAATTCACTCAAAAACGGACCAAGCCAGTACCCTAAAGGTCCGGTTGGAAGAGTCTATGGGCTCCTAGTAGGCTGGGAAGAAGTTGTGTTAGGGTTTACTAAGGACAAGGCCAGATTCACAAGGTTGATCCCGGGGGCGAAGCTGGAGGGAAGTCCAGTCCCCGAGGAGGCTCGTACAGGTGGAAGTACGGGAAGCACAGGCACGGCGTTCCACAAGAGAAATTATGGGGAACACAACGACAAGGAGACCAATGAGAAGGAAACCGGTCACAGGGGCAGGGTCAGAAGCAGTGAAATATGGTCCAGGAAACTTCCTAAGAGAAAAAAAAAATATATATATATAAAGGAATAAATTGTTCAAAGGGATAGATGCTTGCCAGCAAGATGAGGAGGTATGTGTAACGGAGGCCTCGAGCACGTCAGCAGAGTACATGTTGGTCGAGCGGTTCCTGAGGACATTAATTCAGAGTACCATTAGGCATCAGTTCCCTTTCCTAACGCTCAACTTAAACCAAACATGGATGTGACACAAGCCAAAGGGAACAGAAAGGAGGGCAAATGTTGTGCTCTCAGTCCGAACAAAAGCATCTTAGTGAACGGAACAGTCACCCACCCCGTGGAAGGGATAAAGCGTGGCTAGTGACCACGTGGAACCAGCAACCCTATCTCTCAGCAACTCCGCCGCCGGAAGCGGTGGTGATCATCACCTCGATGACGAAAGTAGCCAAATTCAGAAGAGAATTGGGAGGCTGTCAACTTTTCCCGGGATAACTGGGCCGCTAAAAGAACTAACTTTTGTAGTGCAAGCATCTCCTATCTTACTAGACAGGCGCCCAGTTGGATTTTTTCCCCTTCATTCAGGGCAATGTGTAAGGAGCCATCTGTCTCCTGTTTTGGGGTTCAAGTCTCAGCGTCTATGTTGTTCTTTATTTGCAAGTTTATGGGGGTCGCTTTACCCTGTCTCCCTTCTTCACCTTTCAGTCCCACCTGCTCTGGTTTCTGGCGCAGTTCCTCCCTTCCCCCCCCCCGGTTACCTCTTCCGTTCCCTTTTCTTGTCTTTCCTCTGGGGTTCTTGCCTCCCTTCTCTCCTTCCTTCTCTCCCCCAGCCCGGGGCCCTGGGATCCTCTTCCCTCTGTTCTCCTTAGGGGGGAAGGTGTGTTGTAACCTCACCAGCCGGACCCTCCCGCACACACCCCTCTCACTCCCTCCTCCTTGGTATGGTCCGCACTGCTCCTTAGAGTGCGAGTTAGAACGCTGAGGGTGTGTGAGATTAGCCGCCAAGCTGGAAGCACCTGTTATCATTTAACTAATAAAAATATATGAGGAACCTACCGGATGTGGTGATTCATTACAACACACTGACTATGAAATTTATGGTCCGGTCGAGATCCTGAAATATCCACACCAAATTAAGATCTCCTTGAGTGACTTTGCAAAACCAAACTCATTTGCTGATGATTGGGACTTCGAAAGCATTAATAATATGATGTCTGACTTAGTGATGTCTGCTAAATTTACCAAACATGATTATTTGCAGGGTTCTACAAATTATGACAGTATGTATTGCTATAACCACTATGGTAATCACTTTTTACATAGATCTGCACAACCTAGAAATGTTTTAAATTATAATCAATGGGAACATTGTGCAACACCTCCAAAAGGGAGCTCAAGAACCGTTTACGACAAATATTCATATTTTTTAGGTTTCAACACAAGTAATGCTGAAACATTTTATTTTAAATTGTCAAACAAGACAGGAACCAAGACCATGATAACCAACACAAAATTGTTATATTCAGACTAATTTTTTGCACAAATGAATACTTTTGGATTTGATTATTGGGACAAAAATGTTGAATTGAAAAGTGTTTGGGGTACAAAAGAATGGCAAGTACAGGGTATAGAAGCTTTGTTTAGAGCCTGCATGATCCCAGAACAAATGATATTTTTAAATGACACTGTTCAACAAACCACCTGTCTTGGCTTAGCCAAAATCAAAGATTTAAATAAACCATCTATTCCAAAGCCAACAATGCTTAGCAATAACTCTGATACAGATGAAGAGATAGACGTAAACCATATATTAAACCAAAACAGAACACATCCTGATTGGAAACAGTGGTTGATCTGGCCCACAGATACAAATAACTGTCAAGACAGATTCCTGAACAAAACACAGGGTTTCAAAATGACCAGGCCAGACCCTAGATATCCTCAAAGACATCACCCAGGGATAATAACCACCTACAGTGTGGGCAAATTATGCCTTCAATGGCTACAAACTTCCACACTGGCTGAAATTAAGCAAGAGACTATTGCAAAGCAATGCACAGACTATTGCAAAGCAATGCACAGACTATTGCAAAGCAATGCACAGAGACTATTGCAAAGCAATGCACAGACTATTGCAAAGCAATGCACAATGCACAGACTATTGCAAAGCAATGCACAGACTATTGCAAAGCAATGCACAGAGACTATTGCAAAGCAATGCACAGACTATTGCAAAGCAATGCACAGACTATTGCAAAGCAATGCACAGAGACTATTGCAAATGCACAGAGACTATTGCAAAGCAATGCACAGAGATTATTGCAAAGCAATGCACAGACTATTGCAAAGCAATGCACAGAGCCTATTGCAAAGCAATGCACAGACTATTGCAAAGCAATGCACAGAGACTATTGCAAAGCAATGCAGAGAGACTATTGCAAAGCAATGCACAGACTATTGCAAAGCAATGCACAATGCACAGACTATTGCAAAGCAATGTACAGACTATTGCAAAGCAATGCACAATGCACAGACTATTGCAAAGTAATGCACAGACTATTGCAAAGCAATGCACAGAGACTATTGCAAAGCAATGCACAAACTATTGCAAAGCAATGCACAGAGCCTATTGCAAAGCAATGCACAGATTATTGCAAAGCAATGCACAGAGACTATTGCAAAGCAATGCACAGAGACTATTGCAAAGCAATGCACAGACTATTGCAAAGCAATGCACAATGCACAGACTATTGCAAAGCAATGTACAGACTATTGCAAAGCAATGCACAATGCACAGACTATTGCAAAGTAATGCACAGACTATTGCAAAGCAATGCACAGAGACTATTGCAAAGCAATGCACAAACTATTGCAAAGCAATGCACAGACTATTGCAAAGTAATGCACAGAGACTATTGCAAAGCAATGCACAGAGACTATTGCAAAGCAATGCACAGAGACTATTGCAAAGCAATGCACAGACTATTGCAAAGCAATGCACAGAGACTATTGCAAAGCAATCCACAGAGACTACTGCAAAGCAATGCACAGACTATTGCAAAGCAATGCACAGAGACTATTGCAGATCAATGCACAGACTATTGCAAAGCAATGCACAGAGATTATTGCAAAGCAATGCACAGACTATTGCAAAGCAATGCACAGACTATTGCAAAGCAATGCACAGACTATTGCAAAGCAATGCACAGAGACTATTGCAAATGCACAGAGACTATTGCAAAGCAATGCACAGACTATTGCAAAGCAATGCACAGACTATTACAAAGCAATGCACAGCAATGCACAGAGACTATTGCAAAGCAATGCACAGACTGTTGCAAAGCAATGCACAGAGATTATTGCAAAGAAATGCACAGACTATTGCAAAGCAATGCACAGACTATTGCAAAGCAATGCACAGACTATTGCAAAGCAATGCACAGATTATTGCAAAGCAATGCACAGAGACTATTGCAAAGCAATGCACAGACTATTGCAAAGCAATGCACAATGCACAGACTATTGCAAAGCAATGCACAGACTATTGCAAAGCAATGCACAGAGACTATTGCAAAGCAATGCACAAAGACTATTGCAAAGCAATGCACAGACTATGCAAAGTAATGCACAGACTATTGCAAAGCAATGCACAGACTATTGCAAATCAATGCACAGACTATTGCAAAGCAATGCACAGAGACTATTGCAAAGCAATGCACAGACTATTGCAAAGCAATGCACAGAGACTATTGCAAAGCAATGCACAGACTATTGCAAAGCAATGCACAATGCACAGACTATTGCAAAGCAATGCACAGATTATTGCAAAGCAATGCACAGAGACTATTGCAAAGCAATGCACAGACTATTGCAAAGCAATGCACAATGCACAGACTATTGCAAAGCAATGCACAGACTATTGCAAAGCAATGCACAGAGACTATTGCAAAGCAATGCAAAGACTATTGCAAAGCAATGCACAGAGACTACTGCAGATCAATGCACAGACTATTGCAAAGCAATGCACAGAGATTATTGCAAAGCAATGCACAGACTATTGCAAAGCAATGCACAGACTATTGCAAAGCAATGCACAGACTATTGCAAAGCAATGCACAGAGATTATTGCAAAGCAATGCACAGACTATTGCAAAGTAATGCACAGAGCCTATTGCAAAGCAATGCACAGATTATTGCAAAGCAATGCACAGAGACTATTGCAAAGCAATGCAGAGAGACTATTGCAAAGCAATGCACAGACTATTGCAAAGCAATGCACAATGCACAGACTATTGCAAAGCAATGCACAGACTATTGCAAAGCAATGCACAGAGACTATTGCAGATCAATGCACAGACAATTGCAAAGCAATGCACAGAGATTATTGCAAAGCAATGCACAGACTATTGCAAAGCAATGCACAGACTATTGCAAAGCAATGCACAGACTGTTGCAAAGCAATGCACAGACTATTGCAAAGCAATGCACAGGCTATTGCAAAGCAATGCACATAGACTATTGCAAATGCACAGAGACTATTGCAAAGCAATGCACAGAGACTATTGCAAAGCAATGCACAGACTATTGCAAAGCAATGCACAGAGACTATTGCAGATCAATGCACAGACTATTGCAAAGCAATGCACAGAGATTATTGCAAAGCAATGCACAGACTATTGCAAAGCAATGCACAGACTATTGCAAAGCAATGCACAGACTATTGCAAAGCAATGCACAGAGACTATTGCAAAGCAATGCAGAGAGACTATTGCAAAGCAATGCACAGACTATTGCAAAGCAATGCACAATGCACAGACTATTGCAAAGCAATGCACAGACTATTGCAAAGCAATGCACAGAGACTATTGCAGATCAATGCACAGACAATTGCAAAGCAATGCACAGAGATTATTGCAAAGCAATGCACAGACTATTGCAAAGCAATGCACAGACTATTGCAAAGCAATGCACAGACTATTGCAAAGCAATGCACAGGCTATTGCAAAGCAATGCACATAGACTATTGCAAATGCACAGAGACTATTGCAAAGCAATGCACAGAGACTATTGCAAAGCAATGCACAGACTATTGCAAAGCAATGCACAGAGACTATTGCAGATCAATGCACAGACTATTGCAAAGAAATGCACAGATTATTGCAAAGCAATGCACAGAGACTATTGCAAAGCAATGCACAGACTATTGCAAAGCAATGCACAATGCACAGACTATTGCAAAGCAATGCACAGACTATTGCAAAGCAATGCACAGAGACTATTGCAAAGCAATGCACAAAGACTATTGCAAAGCAATGCACAGACTATGCAAAGTAATGCACAGACTATTGCAAAGCAATGCACAGACTATTGCAAATCAATGCACAGACTATTGCAAAGCAATGCACAGAGACTATTGCAAAGCAATGCACAGACTATTGCAAAGCAATGCACAGAGACTATTGCAAAGCAATGCACAGAGACTATTGCAAAGCAATGCACAGACTATTGCAAAGCAATGCACAATGCACAGACTATTGCAAAGCAATGCACACATTATTGCAAAGCAATGCACAGAGACTATTGCAAAGCAATGCACAGACGATTGCAAAGCAATGCACAATGCACAGACTATTGCAAAGCAATGCACAGAATATTGCAAAGCAATGCACAGACTATTGCAAAGCAATGCACAGAGACTATTGCAAAGCAATGCACAGACTATTGCAAAGCAATGCACAATGCACAGACTATTGCAAAGCAATGCACAGAATATTGCAAAGCAATGCACAGACTATTGCAAAGCAATGCACAGAGACTATTGCAAATGCACAGAGACTATTGCAAAGCAATGCACAGAGATTATTGCAAAGCAATGCACAGACTATTGCAAAGCAATGCACAGAGCCTATTGCAAAGCAATGCACAGATTATTGCAAAGCAATGCACAGAGACTATTGCAAAGCAATGCAGAGAGACTATTGCAAAGCAATGCACAGACTATTGCAAAGCAATGCACAATGCACAGACTATTGCAAAGCAATGTACAGACTATTGCAAAGCAATGCACAATGCACAGACTATTGCAAAGTAATGCACAGACTATTGCAAAGCAATGCACAGAGACTATTGCAAAGCAATGCACAAACTATTGCAAAGCAATGCACAGACTATTGCAAAGTAATGCGCAGAGACTATTGCAAAGCAATGCACAGAGACTATTGCAAAGCAATGCACAGAGACTATTGCAAAGCAATGCACAGACTATTGCAAAGCAATGCACAGAGACTATTGCAAAGCAATCCACAGAGACTACTGCAAAGCAATGCACAGACTATTGCAAAGCAATGCACAGAGACTATTGCAGATCAATGCACAGACTATTGCAAAGCAATGCACAGAGATTATTGCAAAGCAATGCACAGACTATTGCAAAGCAATGCACAGACTATTGCAAAGCAATGCACAGACTATTGCAAAGCAATGCACAGAGACTATTGCAAATGCACAGAGACTATTGCAAAGCAATGCACAGACTATTGCAAAGCAATGCACAGACTATTGCAAAGCAATGCACAGCAATGCACAGAGACTATTGCAAAGCAATGCACAGACTATTGCAAAGCAATGCACAGACTATTGCAAAGCAATGCACAGAGACTATTGCAAAGCAATGCACAGACTATTGCAAAGCAATGCACAGAGTCTATTATAAAGCAATGCACAGATTATTGCACTGAGTCTATTGCAAAGCAATGCACAGATTATTGCAAAGCAATGCACAGAGACTATTGCAAAGCAATGCACAGAGACTATTGCAAATGCACAGAGACTATTGCAAAGCAATGCACAGAGATTATTGCAAAGCAATGCACAGACTATTGCAAAGCAATGCACAGAGCCTATTGCAAAGCAATGCACAGATTATTGCAAAGCAATGCACAGAGACTATTGCAAAGCAATGCAGAGAGACTATTGCAAAGCAATGCACAGACTATTGCAAAGCAATGCACAATGCACAGACTATTGCAAAGCAATGTACAGACTATTGCAAAGCAATGCACAATGCACAGACTATTGCAAAGTAATGCACAGACTATTGCAAAGCAATGCACAGAGACTATTGCAAAGCAATGCACAAACTATTGCAAAGCAATGCACAGAGCCTATTGCAAAGCAATGCACAGATTATTGCAAAGCAATGCACAGAGACTATTGCAAAGCAATGCACAGAGACTATTGCAAAGCAATGCACAGACTATTGCAAAGCAATGCACAATGCACAGACTATTGCAAAGCAATGTACAGACTATTGCAAAGCAATGCACAATGCACAGACTATTGCAAAGTAATGCACAGACTATTGCAAAGCAATGCACAAAGACTATTGCAAAGCAATGCACAAACTATTGCAAAGCAATGCACAGACTATTGCAAAGTAATGCACAGAGACTATTGCAAAGCAATGCACAGAGACTATTGCAAAGCAATGCACAGAGACTATTGCAAAGCAATGCACAGACTATTGCAAAGCAATGCGCAGAGACTATTGCAGATCAATGCACAGACTATTGCAAAGCAATGCACAGAGATTATTGCAAAGCAATGCACAGACTATGGCAAAGCAATGCACAGACTATTGCAAAGCAATGCACAGACTATTGCAAAGCAATGCACAGAGACTATTGCAAATGCACAGAGACTATTGCAAAGCAATGCACAGACTATTGCAAAGCAATGCACAGACTATTGCAAAGCAATGCACAGAGATTATTGCAAAGAAATGCACAGACTATTGCAAAGCAATGCACAGACTATTGCAAAGCAATGCACAGACTATTGCAAAGCAATGCACAGATTATTGCAAAGCAATGCACAAAGACTATTGCAAAGCAATGCACAGACTATTGCAAAGCAATGCACAATGCACAGACTATTGCAAAGCAATGCACAGACTATTGCAAAGCAATGCACAGAGACTATTGCAAAGCAATGCACAAAGACTATTGCAAAGCAATGCACAGACTATGCAAAGTAATGCACAGACTATTGCAAAGCAATGCACAGACTATTGCAAATCAATGCACAGACTATTGCAAAGCAATGCACAGAGACTATTGCAAAGCAATGCACAGACTATTGCAAAGCAATGCACAGAGACTATTGCAAAGCAATGCACAGACTATTGCAAAGCAATGCACAATGCACAGACTATTGCAAAGCAATGCACAGATTATTGCAAAGCAATGCACAGAGACTATTGCAAAGCAATGCACAGACTATTGCAAAGCAATGCACAATGCACAGACTATTGCAAAGCAATGCACAGACTATTGCAAAGCAATGCACAGAGACTATTGCAAAGCAATGCAAAGACTATTGCAAAGCAATGCACAGAGACTATTGCAGATCAATGCACAGACTATTGCAAAGCAATGCACAGAGATTATTGCAAAGCAATGCACAGAGACTATTACAAAGCAATGCACAGACTATTGCAAAGCAATGCACAGAGACTATTGCAGATCAATGCACAGACTATTGCAAAGAAATGCACATATTATTGCAAAGCAATGCACAGAGACTATTGCAAAGCAATGCACAGACTATTGCAAAGCAATGCACAATGCACAGACTATTGCAAAGCAATGCACAGACTATTGCAAAGCAATGCACAGAGACTATTGCAAAGCAATGCAAAGACTATTGCAAAGCAATGCACAGAGACTATTGCAGATCAATGCACAGACTATTGCAAAGCAATGCACAGAGACTATTGCAAAGCAATGCACAGACTATTGCAAAGCAATGCACAGACTATTGCAAAGCAATGCACAGAGACTATTGCAGATCAATGCACAGACAATTGCAAAGCAATGCACAGAGATTATTGCAAAGCAATGCACAGACTATTACCAAAGCAATGCACAGACTATTGCAAAGCAATGCACAGACTATTGCAAAGCAATGCACAGGCTATTGCAAAGCAATGCACATAGACTATTGCAAATGCACAGAGACTATTGCAAAGCAATGCACAGAGACTATTGCAAAGCAATGCACAGAGACTATTGCAGATCAATGCACAGACTATTGCAAAGAAATGCACAGATTATTGCAAAGCAATGCACAGAGACTATTGCAAAGCAATGCACAGACTATTGCAAAGCAATGCACAATGCACAGACTATTGCAAAGCAATGCACAGACTATTGCAAAGCAATGCACAGAGACTATTGCAAAGCAATGCACAAAGACTATTGCAAAGCAATGCACAGACTATGCAAAGTAATGCACAGACTATTGCAAAGCAATGCACAGACTATTGCAAATCAATGCACAGACTATTGCAAAGCAATGCACAGAGACTATTGCAAAGCAATGCACAGACTATTGCAAAGCAATGCACAGAGACTATTGCAAAGCAATGCACAGAGACTATTGCAAAGCAATGCACAGACTATTGCAAAGCAATGCACAATGCACAGACTATTGCAAAGCAATGCACAGATTATTGCAAAGCAATGCACAGAGACTATTGCAAAGCAATGCACAGACTATTGCAAAGCAATGCACAATGCACAGACTATTGCAAAGCAATGCACAGAATATTGCAAAGCAATGCACAGACTATTGCAAAGCAATGCACAGAGACTATTGCAAAGCAATGCACAGACTATTGCAAAGCAATGCACAATGCACAGACTATTGCAAAGCAATGCACAGAATATTGCAAAGCAATGCACAGACTATTGCAAAGCAATGCACAGAGACTATTGCAAATGCACAGAGACTATTGCAAAGCAATGCACCGAATATTGCAAAGCAATGCACAGACTATTGCAAAGCAATGCACAGAGACTATTGCAAAGCAATGCACAGACTATTGCAAAGCAATGCACAGAGCCTATTGCAAAGCAATGCACAGATTATTGCAAAGCAATGCACAGAGACTATTGCAAAGCAATGCAGAGAGACTATTGCAAAGCAATGCACAGACTATTGCAAAGCAATGCACAATGCACAGACTATTGCAAAGCAATGTACAGACTATTGCAAAGCAATGCACAATGCACAGACTATTGCAAAGTAATGCACAGACTATTGCAAAGCAATGCACAGAGACTATTGCAAAGCAATGCACAAACTATTGCAAAGCAATGCACAGACTATTGCAAAGTAATGCACAGAGACTATTGCAAAGCAATGCACAGAGACTATTGCAAAGCAATGCACAGAGACTATTGCAAAGCAATGCACAGACTATTGCAAAGCAATGCACAGAGACTATTGCAAAGCAATCCACAGAGACTACTGCAAAGCAATGCACAGACTATTGCAAAGCAATGCACAGAGACTATTGCAGATCAATGCACAGACTATTGCAAAGCAATGCACAGAGATTATTGCAAAGCAATGCACAGACTATTGCAAAGCAATGCACAGACTATTGCAAAGCAATGCACAGACTATTGCAAAGCAATGCACAGAGACTATTGCAAATGCACAGAGACTATTGCAAAGCAATGCACAGACTATTGCAAAGCAATGCACAGACTATTGCAAAGCAATGCACAGCAAGGCACAGAGACTATTGCAAAGCAATGCACAGACTATTGCAAAGCAATGCACAGACTATTGCAAAGCAATGCACAGAGACTATTGCAAAGCAATGCACAGACTATTGCAAAGCAATGCACAGAGTCTATTATAAAGCAATGCACAGATTATTGCACTGAGTCTATTGCAAAGCAATGCACAGATTATTGCAAAGCAATGCACAGAGACTATTGCAAAGCAATGCACAGAGACTATTGCAAATGCACAGAGACTATTGCAAAGCAATGCACAGAGATTATTGCAAAGCAATGCACAGACTATTGCAAAGCAATGCACAGAGCCTATTGCAAAGCAATGCACAGATTATTGCAAAGCAATGCACAGAGACTATTGCAAAGCAATGCAGAGAGACTATTGCAAAGCAATGCACAGACTATTGCAAAGCAATGCACAATGCACAGACTATTGCAAAGCAATGTACAGACTATTGCAAAGCAATGCACAATGCACAGACTATTGCAAAGTAATGCACAGACTATTGCAAAGCAATGCACAGAGACTATTGCAAAGCAATGCACAAACTATTGCAAAGCAATGCACAGAGCCTATTGCAAAGCAATGCACAGATTATTGCAAAGCAATGCACAGAGACTATTGCAAAGCAATGCACAGAGACTATTGCAAAGCAATGCACAAACTATTGCAAAGCAATGCACAGACTATTGCAAAGTAATGCACAGAGACTATTGCAAAGCAATGCACAGAGACTATTGGAAAGCAATGCACAGAGACTATTGCAAAGCAATGCACAGACTATTGCAAAGCAATGCGCAGAGACTATTGCAGATCAATGCACAGACTATTGCAAAGCAATGCACAGAGACTATTGCAAAGCAATGCACAGACTATTGCAAAGCAATGCACAGAGACTATTGCAAAGCAATGCACAGACTATTGCAAAGCAATGCACAATGCACAGACTATTGCAAAGCAATGCACAGACTATTGCAAAGCAATGCACAGAGACTATTGCAAAGCAATGCACAGACTATTGCAAAGCAATGCACAGACTATTGCAAAGCAATGCACAGAGACTATTGCAAAGCAATGCACAGACTATTGCAAAGCAATGCACAATGCACAGACTATTGCAAAGCAATGCACAGACTATTGCAAAGCAATGCACAGAGACTATTGCAAAGCAATGCACAGACTATTGCAAAGCAATGCACAGACTATTGCAAAGCAATGCACAGAGACTATTGCAAATGCACAGAGACTATTGCAAAGCAATGCACAGAGATTATTGCAAAGCAATGCACAGACTATTGCAAAGCAATGCACAGAGCCTATTGCAAAGCAATGCACCGACTATTGCAAAGCAATGCACAGAGACTATTGCAAAGCAATGCAGAGAGACTATTGCAAAGCAATGCACAGACTATTGCAAAGCAATGCACAATGCACAGACTATTGCAAAGCAATGTACAGACTATTGCAAAGCAATGCACAATGCACAGACTATTGCAAAGTAATGCACAGACTATTGCAAAGCAATGCACAGAGACTATTGCAAAGCAATGCACAAACTATTGCAAAGCAATGCACAGAGCCTATTGCAAAGCAATGCACAGATTATTGCAAAGCAATGCACAGAGACTACTGCAAAGCAATGCACAGAGACTATTGCAAAGCAATGCACAGACTATTGCAAAGCAATGCACAATGCACAGACTATTGCAAAGCAATGTACAGACTATTGCAAAGCAATGCACAATGCACAGACTATTGCAAAGTAATGCACAGACTATTGCAAAGCAATGCACAGAGACTATTGCAAAGCAATGCACAAACTATTGCAAAGCAATGCACAGACTATTGCAAAGTAATGCACAGAGACTATTGCAAAGCAATGCACAGAGACTATTGCAAAGCAATGCACAGAGACTATTGCAAAGCAATGCACAGACTATTGCAAAGCAATGCACAGAGACTATTGCAAAGCAATCCACAGAGACTACTGCAAAGCAATGCACAGACTATTGCAAAGCAATGCACAGAGACTATTGCAGATCAATGCACAGACTATTGCAAAGCAATGCACAGAGATTATTGCAAAGCAATGCACAGACTATTGCAAAGCAATGCACAGACTATTGCAAAGCAATGCACAGACTATTGCAAAGCAATGCACAGAGACTATTGCAAATGCACAGAGACTATTGCAAAGCAATGCACAGACTATTGCAAAGCAATGCACAGACTATTACAAAGCAATGCACAGCAATGCACAGAGACTATTGCAAAGCAATGCACAGACTATTGCAAAGCAATGCACAGAGATTATTGCAAAGAAATGCACAGACTATTGCAAAGCAATGCACAGACTATTGCAAAGCAATGCACAGATTATTGCAAAGCAATGCACAGAGACTATTGCAAAGCAATGCACAGACTATTGCAAAGCAATGCACAATGCACAGACTATTGCAAAGCAATGCACAGACTATTGCAAAGCAATGCACAGAGACTATTGCAAAGCAATGCACAAAGACTATTGCAAAGCAATGCACAGACTATGCAAAGTAATGCACAGACTATTGCAAAGCAATGCACAGACTATTGCAAATCAATGCACAGACTATTGCAAAGCAATGCACAGAGACTATTGCAAAGCAATGCACAGACTATTGCAAAGCAATGCACAGAGACTATTGCAAAGCAATGCACAGACTATTGCAAAGCAATGCACAATGCACAGACTATTGCAAAGCAATGCACAGATTATTGCAAAGCAATGCACAGAGACTATTGCAAAGCAATGCACAGACTATTGCAAAGCAATGCACAGACTATTGCAAAGCAATGCACAGACTATTGCAAAGCAATGCACAGAGACTATTGCAAAGCAATGCAAAGACTATTGCAAAGCAATGCACAGAGACTACTGCAGATCAATGCACAGACTATTGCAAAGCAATGCACAGAGATTATTGCAAAGCAATGCACAGACTATTGCAAAGCAATGCACAGACTATTGCAAAGCAATGCACCGACTATTGCAAAGCAATGCACAGAGATTATTGCAAAGCAATGCACAGACTATTGCAAAGTAATGCACAGAGCCTATTGCAAAGCAATGCACAGATTATTGCAAAGCAATGCACAGAGACTATTGCAAAGCAATGCAGAGAGACTATTGCAAAGCAATGCACAGACTATTGCAAAGCAATGCACAATGCACAGACTATTGCAAAGCAATGCACAGACTATTGCAAAGCAATGCACAGAGACTATTGCAGATCAATGCACAGACAATTGCAAAGCAATGCACAGAGATTATTGCAAAGCAATGCACAGACTATGCAAAGCAATGCACAGACTATTGCAAAGCAATGCACAGACTATTGCAAAGCAATGCACAGGCTATTGCAAAGCAATGCACATAGACTATTGCAAATGCACAGAGACTATTGCAAAGCAATGCACAGAGACTATTGCAAAGCAATGCACAGACTATTGCAAAGCAATGCACAGAGACTATTGCAGATCAATGCACAGACTATTGCAAAGCAATGCACAGAGATTATTGCAAAGCAATGCACAGACTATTGCAAAGCAATGCACAGACTATTGCAAAGCAATGCACAGACTATTGCAAAGCAATGCACAGAGACTATTGCAAAGCAATGCAGAGAGACTATTGCAAAGCAATGCACAGACTATTGCAAAGCAATGCACAGGCTATTGCAAAGCAATGCACATAGACTATTGCAAATGCACAGAGACTATTGCAAAGCAATGCACAGAGACTATTGCAAAGCAATGCACAGACTATTGCAAAGCAATGCACAGAGACTATTGCAGATCAATGCACAGACTATTGTAAAGAAATGCACAGATTATTGCAAAGCAATGCACAGAGACTATTGCAAAGCAATGCACAGACTATTGTAAAGAAATGCACAGATTATTGCAAAGCAATGCACAGAGACTATTGCAAAGCAATGCACAGACTATTGCAAAGCAATGCACAATGCACAGACTATTGCAAAGCAATGCACAGACTATTGCAAAGCAATGCACAGAGACTATTGCAAAGCAATGCACAAAGACTATTGCAAAGCAATGCACAGACTATGCAAAGTAATGCACAGACTATTGCAAAGCAATGCACAGACTATTGCAAATCAATGCACAGACTATTGCAAAGCAATGCACAGAGACTATTGCAAAGCAATGCACAGACTATTGCAAAGCAATGCACAGAGACTATTGCAAAGCAATGCACAGAGACTATTGCAAAGCAATGCAAAGACTATTGCAAAGCAATGCACAGAGACTACTGCAGATCAATGCACAGACTATTGCAAAGCAATGCACAGAGATTATTGCAAAGCAATGCACAGACTATTGCAAAGCAATGCACAGACTATTGCAAAGCAATGCACCGACTATTGCAAAGCAATGCACAGAGATTATTGCAAAGCAATGCACAGACTATTGCAAAGTAATGCACAGAGCCTATTGCAAAGCAATGCACAGATTATTGCAAAGCAATGCACAGAGACTATTGCAAAGCAATGCAGAGAGACTATTGCAAAGCAATGCACAGACTATTGCAAAGCAATGCACAATGCACAGACTATTGCAAAGCAATGCACAGACTATTGCAAAGCAATGCACAGAGACTATTGCAGATCAATGCACAGACAATTGCAAAGCAATGCACAGAGATTATTGCAAAGCAATGCACAGACTATGCAAAGCAATGCACAGACTATTGCAAAGCAATGCACAGACTATTGCAAAGCAATGCACAGGCTATTGCAAAGCAATGCACATAGACTATTGCAAATGCACAGAGACTATTGCAAAGCAATGCACAGAGACTATTGCAAAGCAATGCACAGACTATTGCAAAGCAATGCACAGAGACTATTGCAGATCAATGCACAGACTATTGCAAAGCAATGCACAGAGATTATTGCAAAGCAATGCACAGACTATTGCAAAGCAATGCACAGACTATTGCAAAGCAATGCACAGACTATTGCAAAGCAATGCACAGAGACTATTGCAAAGCAATGCAGAGAGACTATTGCAAAGCAATGCACAGACTATTGCAAAGCAATGCACAGGCTATTGCAAAGCAATGCACATAGACTATTGCAAATGCACAGAGACTATTGCAAAGCAATGCACAGAGACTATTGCAAAGCAATGCACAGACTATTGCAAAGCAATGCACAGAGACTATTGCAGATCAATGCACAGACTATTGTAAAGAAATGCACAGATTATTGCAAAGCAATGCACAGAGACTATTGCAAAGCAATGCACAGACTATTGTAAAGAAATGCACAGATTATTGCAAAGCAATGCACAGAGACTATTGCAAAGCAATGCACAGACTATTGCAAAGCAATGCACAATGCACAGACTATTGCAAAGCAATGCACAGACTATTGCAAAGCAATGCACAGAGACTATTGCAAAGCAATGCACAAAGACTATTGCAAAGCAATGCACAGACTATGCAAAGTAATGCACAGACTATTGCAAAGCAATGCACAGACTATTGCAAATCAATGCACAGACTATTGCAAAGCAATGCACAGAGACTATTGCAAAGCAATGCACAGACTATTGCAAAGCAATGCACAGAGACTATTGCAAAGCAATGCACAGAGACTATTGCAAAGCAATGCACAGACTATTGCAAAGCAATGCACAATGCACAGACTATTGCAAAGCAATGCACAGATTATTGCAAAGCAATGCACAGAGACTATTGCAAAGCAATGCACAGACTATTGCAAAGCAATGCACAATGCACAGACTATTGCAAAGCAATGCACAGAATATTGCAAAGCAATGCACAGACTATTGCAAAGCAATGCACAGAGACTATTGCAAAGCAATGCACAGACTATTGCAAAGCAATGCACAATGCACAGACTATTGCAAAGCAATGCACAGAATATTGCAAAGCAATGCACAGACTATTGCAAAGCAATGCACAGAGACTATTGCAAAGCAATGCACAGAGACTATTGCAAATGCACCGAGACTATTGCAAAGCAATGCACAGACTATTGCAAAGCAATGCACAGACTATTGCAAAGCAATGCACAGCAATGCACAGAGACTATTGCAAAGCAATGCACAGACTATTGCAAAGCAATGCACAGACTATTGCAAAGCAATGCACAGAGACTATTGCAAAGCAATGCACAGACTATTGCAAAGCAATGCACAGAGTCTATTATAAAGCAATGCACAGATTATTGCACTGAGTCTATTGCAAAGCAATGCACAGATTATTGCAAAGCAATGCACAGAGACTATTGCAAAGCAATGCACAGAGACTATTGCAAATGCACAGAGACTATTGCAAAGCAATGCACATAGATTATTGCAAAGCAATGCACAGACTATTGCAAAGCAATGCACAGAGCCTATTGCAAAGCAATGCACAGATTATTGCAAAGCAATGCACAGAGACTATTGCAAAGCAATGCAGAGAGACTATTGCAAAGCAATGCACAGACTATTGCAAAGCAATGCACAATGCACAGACTATTGCAAAGCAATGTACAGACTATTGCAAAGCAATGCACAATGCACAGACTATTGCAAAGTAATGCACAGACTATTGCAAAGCAATGCACAGAGACTATTGCAAAGCAATGCACAAACTATTGCAAAGCAATGCACAGAGCCTATTGCAAAGCAATGCACAGATTATTGCAAAGCAATGCACAGAGACTATTGCAAAGCAATGCACAGAGACTATTGCAAAGCAATGCACAGACTATTGCAAAGCAATGTACAGACTATTGCAAAGCAATGCACAATGCACAGACTATTGCAAAGTAATGCACAGACTATTGCAAAGCAATGCACAGAGACTATTGCAAAGCAATGCACAAACTATTGCAAAGCAATGCACAGACTATTGCAAAGTAATGCACAGAGACTATTGCAAAGCAATGCACAGAGACTATTGCAAAGCAATGCACAGAGACTATTGCAAAGCAATGCACAGACTATTGCAAAGCAATGCGCAGAGACTATTGCAGATCAATGCACAGACTATTGCAAAGCAATGCACAGAGATTATTGCAAAGCAATGCACATACTATTGCAAAGCAATGCACAGACTATTGCAAAGCAATGCACAGACTATTGCAAAGCAATGCACAGAGACTATTGCAAATGCACAGAGACTATTGCAAAGCAATGCACAGACTATTGCAAAGCAATGCAGAGAGACTATTGCAAAGCAATGCACAGACTATTGCAAAGCAATGCACAATGCACAGACTATTGCAAAGCAATGTACAGACTATTGCAAAGCAATGCACAATGCACAGACTATTGCAAAGTAATGCACAGACTATTGCAAAGCAATGCACAGAGACTATTGCAAAGCAATGCACAAACTATTGCAAAGCAATGCACAGACTATTGCAAAGTAATGCACAGAGACTATTGCAAAGCAATGCACAGAGACTATTGCAAAGCAATGCACAGAGACTATTGCAAAGCAATGCACAGACTATTGCAAAGCAATGCACAGAGACTATTGCAAAGCAATCCACAGAGACTACTGCAAAGCAATGCACAGACTATTGCAAAGCAATGCACAGAGACTATTGCAGATCAATGCACAGACTATTGCAAAGCAATGCACAGAGATTATTGCAAAGCAATGCACAGACTATTGCAAAGCAATGCACAGACTATTGCAAAGCAATGCACAGACTATTGCAAAGCAATGCACAGAGACTATTGCAAATGCACAGAGACTATTGCAAAGCAATGCACAGACTATTGCAAAGCAATGCACAGCAAGGCACAGAGACTATTGCAAAGCAATGCACAGACTATTGCAAAGCAATGCACAGACTATTGCAAAGCAATGCACAGAGACTATTGCAAAGCAATGCACAGACTATTGCAAAGCAATGCACAGAGTCTATTATAAAGCAATGCACAGATTATTGCACTGAGTCTATTGCAAAGCAATGCACAGATTATTGCAAAGCAATGCACAGAGACTATTGCAAAGCAATGCACAGAGACTATTGCAAATGCACAGAGACTATTGCAAAGCAATGCACAGAGATTATTGCAAAGCAATGCACAGACTCTTGCAAAGCAATGCACAGAGCCTATTGCAAAGCAATGCACAGATTATTGCAAAGCAATGCACAGAGACTATTGCAAAGCAATGCAGAGAGACTATTGCAAAGCAATGCACAGACTATTGCAAAGCAATGCACAATGCACAGACTATTGCAAAGCAATGTACAGACTATTGCAAAGCAATGCACAATGCACAGACTATTGCAAAGTAATGCACAGACTATTGCAAAGCAATGCACAGAGACTATTGCAAAGCAATGCACAAACTATTGCAAAGCAATGCACAGAGCCTATTGCAAAGCAATGCACAGATTATTGCAAAGCAATGCACAGAGACTATTGCAAAGCAATGCACAGAGACTATTGCAAAGCAATGCACAGACTATTGCAAAGCAATGCACAATGCACAGACTATTGCAAAGCAATGTACAGACTATTGCAAAGCAATGCACAATGCACAGACTATTGCAAAGTAATGCACAGACTATTGCAAAGCAATGCACAGAGACTATTGCAAAGCAATGCACAAACTATTGCAAAGCAATGCACAGACTATTGCAAAGTAATGCACAGAGACTATTGCAAAGCAATGCACAGAGACTATTGCAAAGCAATGCACAGAGACTATTGCAAAGCAATGCACAGACTATTGCAAAGCAATGCGCAGAGACTATTGCAGATCAATGCACAGACTATTGCAAAGCAATGCACAGAGACTATTGCAAAGCAATGCACAGACTATTGCAAAGCAATGCACAGAGACTATTGCAAAGCAATGCACAGACTATTGCAAAGCAATGCACAATGCACAGACTATTGCAAAGCAATGCACAGACTATTGCAAAGCAATGCACAGAGACTATTGCAAAGCAATGCACAGACTATTGCAAAGCAATGCACAGACTATTGCAAAGCAATGCACAGAGACTATTGCAAAGCAATGCACAGACTATTGCAAAGCAATGCACAATGCACAGACTATTGCAAAGCAATGCACAGACTATTGCAAAGCAATGCACAGAGACTATTGCAAAGCAATGCACAGACTATTGCAAAGCAATGCACAGACTATTGCAAAGCAATGCACAGAGACTATTGCAAATGCACAGAGACTATTGCAAAGCAATGCACAGAGATTATTGCAAAGCAATGCACAGACTATTGCAAAGCAATGCACAGAGCCTATTGCAAAGCAATGCACCGACTATTGCAAAGCAATGCACAGAGACTATTGCAAAGCAATGCAGAGAGACTATTGCAAAGCAATGCACAGACTATTGCAAAGCAATGCACAATGCACAGACTATTGCAAAGCAATGTACAGACTATTGCAAAGCAATGCACAATGCACAGACTATTGCAAAGTAATGCACAGACTATTGCAAAGCAATGCACAGAGACTATTGCAAAGCAATGCACAAACTATTGCAAAGCAATGCACAGAGCCTATTGCAAAGCAATGCACAGATTATTGCAAAGCAATGCACAGAGACTATTGCAAAGCAATGCACAGAGACTATTGCAAAGCAATGCACAGACTATTGCAAAGCAATGCACAATGCACACACTATTGCAAAGCAATGTACAGACTATTGCAAAGCAATGCACAATGCACAGACTATTGCAAAGTAATGCACAGACTATTGCAAAGCAATGCACAGAGACTATTGCAAAGCAATGCACAAACTATTGCAAAGCAATGCACAGACTATTGCAAAGTAATGCACAGAGACTATTGCAAAGCAATGCACAGAGACTATTGCAAAGCAATGCACAGAGACTATTGCAAAGCAATGCACAGACTATTGCAAAGCAATGCACAGAGACTATTGCAAAGCAATCCACAGAGACTACTGCAAAGCAATGCACAGACTATTGCAAAGCAATGCACAGAGACTATTGCAGATCAATGCACAGACTATTGCAAAGCAATGCACAGAGATTATTGCAAAGCAATGCACAGACTATTGCAAAGCAATGCACAGACTATTGCAAAGCAATGCACAGACTATTGCAAAGCAATGCACAGAGACTATTGCAAATGCACAGAGACTATTGCAAAGCAATGCACAGACTATTGCAAAGCAATGCACAGACTATTACAAAGCAATGCACAGCAATGCACAGAGACTATTGCAAAGCAATGCACAGACTATTGCAAAGCAATGCACAGAGATTATTGCAAAGAAATGCACAGACTATTGCAAAGCAATGCACAGACTATTGCAAAGCAATGCACAGACTATTGCAAAGCAATGCACAGATTATTGCAAAGCAATGCACAGAGACTATTGCAAAGCAATGCACAGACTATTGCAAAGCAATGCACAATGCACAGACTATTGCAAAGCAATGCACAGACTATTGCAAAGCAATGCACAGAGACTATTGCAAAGCAATGCACAAAGACTATTGCAAAGCAATGCACAGACTATGCAAAGTAATGCACAGACTATTGCAAAGCAATGCACAGACTATTGCAAATCAATGCACAGACTATTGCAAAGCAATGCACAGAGACTATTGCAAAGCAATGCACAGACTATTGCAAAGCAATGCACAGAGACTATTGCAAAGCAATGCACAGACTATTGCAAAGCAATGCACAATGCACAGACTATTGCAAAGCAATGCACAGATTATTGCAAAGCAATGCACAGAGACTATTGCAAAGCAATGCACAGACTATTGCAAAGCAATGCACAGACTATTGCAAAGCAATGCACAGACTATTGCAAAGCAATGCACAGAGACTATTGCAAAGCAATGCAAAGACTATTGCAAAGCAATGCACAGAGACTACTGCAGATCAATGCACAGACTATTGCAAAGCAATGCACAGAGATTATTGCAAAGCAATGCACAGACTATTGCAAAGCAATGCACAGACTATTGCAAAGCAATGCACCGACTATTGCAAAGCAATGCACAGAGATTATTGCAAAGCAATGCACAGACTATTGCAAAGTAATGCACAGAGCCTATTGCAAAGCAATGCACAGATTATTGCAAAGCAATGCACAGAGACTATTGCAAAGCAATGCAGAGAGACTATTGCAAAGCAATGCACAGACTATTGCAAAGCAATGCACAATGCACAGACTATTGCAAAGCAATGCACAGACTATTGCAAAGCAATGCACAGAGACTATTGCAGATCAATGCACAGACAATTGCAAAGCAATGCACAGAGATTATTGCAAAGCAATGCACAGACTATTGCAAAGCAATGCACAGACTATTGCAAAGCAATGCACAGACTATTGCAAAGCAATGCACAGGCTATTGCAAAGCAATGCACATAGACTATTGCAAATGCACAGAGACTATTGCAAAGCAATGCACAGAGACTATTGCAAAGCAATGCACAGACTATTGCAAAGCAATGCACAGAGACTATTGCAGATCAATGCACAGACTATTGCAAAGCAATGCACAGAGATTATTGCAAAGCAATGCACAGACTATTGCAAAGCAATGCACAGACTATTGCAAAGCAATGCACAGACTATTGCAAAGCAATGCACAGAGACTATTGCAAAGCAATGCAGAGAGACTATTGCAAAGCAATGCACAGACTATTGCAAAGCAATGCACAGGCTATTGCAAAGCAATGCACATAGACTATTGCAAATGCACAGAGACTATTGCAAAGCAATGCACAGAGACTATTGCAAAGCAATGCACAGACTATTGCAAAGCAATGCACAGAGACTATTGCAGATCAATGCACAGACTATTGTAAAGAAATGCACAGATTATTGCAAAGCAATGCACAGAGACTATTGCAAAGCAATGCACAGACTATTGCAAAGCAATGCACAATGCACAGACTATTGCAAAGCAATGCACAGACTATTGCAAAGCAATGCACAGAGACTATTGCAAAGCAATGCACAAAGACTATTGCAAAGCAATGCACAGACTATGCAAAGTAATGCACAGACTATTGCAAAGCAATGCACAGACTATTGCAAATCAATGCACAGACTATTGCAAAGCAATGCACAGAGACTATTGCAAAGCAATGCACAGACTATTGCAAAGCAATGCACAGAGACTATTGCAAAGCAATGCACAGAGACTATTGCAAAGCAATGCACAGACTATTGCAAAGCAATGCACAATGCACAGACTATTGCAAAGCAATGCACAGATTATTGCAAAGCAATGCACAGAGACTATTGCAAAGCAATGCACAGACTATTGCAAAGCAATGCACAATGCACAGACTATTGCAAAGCAATGCACAGAATATTGCAAAGCAATGCACAGACTATTGCAAAGCAATGCACAGAGACTATTGCAAAGCAATGCACAGACTATTGCAAAGCAATGCACAATGCACAGACTATTGCAAAGCAATGCACAGAATATTGCAAAGCAATGCACAGACTATTGCAAAGCAATGCACAGAGACTATTGCAAATGCACAGAGACTATTGCAAAGCAATGCACAGAGATTATTGCAAAGCAATGCACAGACTATTGCAAAGCAATGCACAGAGCCTATTGCAAAGCAATGCACAGATTATTGCAAAGCAATGCACAGAGACTATTGCAAAGCAATGCAGAGAGACTATTGCAAAGCAATGCACAGACTATTGCAAAGCAATGCACAATGCACAGACTATTGCAAAGCAATGTACAGACTATTGCAAAGCAATGCACAATGCACAGACTATTGCAAAGTAATGCACAGACTATTGCAAAGCAATGCACAGAGACTATTGCAAAGCAATGCACAAACTATTGCAAAGCAATGCACAGACTATTGCAAAGTAATGCACAGAGACTATTGCAAAGCAATGCACAGAGACTATTGCAAAGCAATGCACAGAGACTATTGCAAAGCAATGCACAGACTATTGCAAAGCAATGCACAGAGACTATTGCAAAGCAATCCACAGAGACTACTGCAAAGCAATGCACAGACTATTGCAAAGCAATGCACAGAGACTATTGCAGATCAATGCACAGACTATTGCAAAGCAATGCACAGAGATTATTGCAAAGCAATGCACAGACTATTGCAAAGCAATGCACAGACTATTGCAAAGCAATGCACAGACTATTGCAAAGCAATGCACAGAGACTATTGCAAATGCACAGAGACTATTGCAAAGCAATGCACAGACTATTGCAAAGCAATGCACAGACTATTGCAAAGCAATGCACAGCAATGCACAGAGACTATTGCAAAGCAATGCACAGACTATTGCAAAGCAATGCACAGACTATTGCAAAGCAATGCACAGAGACTATTGCAAAGCAATGCACAGACTATTGCAAAGCAATGCACAGAGTCTATTATAAAGCAATGCACAGATTATTGCACTGAGTCTATTGCAAAGCAATGCACAGATTATTGCAAAGCAATGCACAGAGACTATTGCAAAGCAATGCACAGAGACTATTGCAAATGCACAGAGACTATTGCAAAGCAATGCACAGAGATTATTGCAAAGCAATGCACAGACTATTGCAAAGCAATGCACAGAGCCTATTGCAAAGCAATGCACAGATTATTGCAAAGCAATGCACAGAGACTATTGCAAAGCAATGCAGAGAGACTATTGCAAAGCAATGCACAGACTATTGCAAAGCAATGCACAATGCACAGACTATTGCAAAGCAATGTACAGACTATTGCAAAGCAATGCACAATGCACAGACTATTGCAAAGTAATGCACAGACTATTGCAAAGCAATGCACAGAGACTATTGCAAAGCAATGCACAAACTATTGCAAAGCAATGCACAGAGCCTATTGCAAAGCAATGCACAGATTATTGCAAAGCAATGCACAGAGACTATTGCAAAGCAATGCACAGAGACTATTGCAAAGCAATGCACAGACTATTGCAAAGCAATGTACAGACTATTGCAAAGCAATGCACAATGCACAGACTATTGCAAAGTAATGCACAGACTATTGCAAAGCAATGCACAGAGACTATTGCAAAGCAATGCACAAACTATTGCAAAGCAATGCACAGACTATTGCAAAGTAATGCACAGAGACTATTGCAAAGCAATGCACAGAGACTATTGCAAAGCAATGCACAGAGACTATTGCAAAGCAATGCACAGACTATTGCAAAGCAATGCGCAGAGACTATTGCAGATCAATGCACAGACTATTGCAAAGCAATGCACAGAGATTATTGCAAAGCAATGCACATACTATTGCAAAGCAATGCACAGACTATTGCAAAGCAATGCACAGACTATTGCAAAGCAATGCACAGAGACTATTGCAAATGCACAGAGACTATTGCAAAGCAATGCACAGACTATTGCAAAGCAATGCACAGACTATTGCAAAGCAATGCACAGCAATGCACAGAGACTATTGCAAAGCAATGCACAGACTATTGCAAAGCAATGCACAGAGATTATTGCAAAGAAATGCACAGACTATTGCAAAGCAATGCACAGACTATTGCAAAGCAATGCACAGACTATTGCAAAGCAATGCACAGATTATTGCAAAGCAATGCACAAAGACTATTGCAAAGCAATGCACAGACTATTGCAAAGCAATGCACAATGCACAGACTATTGCAAAGCAATGCACAGACTATTGCAAAGCAATGCACAATGCACAGACTATTGCAAAGCAATGCACAGACTATTGCAAAGCAATGCACAGAGACTATTGCAAAGCAATGCACAAAGACTATTGCAAAGCAATGCACAGACTATGCAAAGTAATGCACAGACTATTGCAAAGCAATGCACAGACTATTGCAAATCAATGCACAGACTATTGCAAAGCAATGCACAGAGACTATTTCAAAGCAATGCACAGACTATTGCAAAGCAATGCACAGAGACTATTGCAAAGCAATGCACAGACTATTGCAAAGCAATGCACAATGCACAGACTATTGCAAAGCAATGCACAGATTATTGCAAAGCAATGCACAGAGACTATTGCAAAGCAATGCACAGACTATTGCAAAGCAATGCACAATGCACAGACTATTGCAAAGCAATGCACAGACTATTGCAAAGAAATGCACAGAGACTATTGCAAAGCAATGCAAAGACTATTGCAAAGCAATGCACAGAGACTATTGCAGATCAATGCACAGACTATTGCAAAGCAATGCACAGAGATTATTGCAAAGCAATGCACAGAGACTATTGCAAAGCAATGCACAGACTATTGCAAAGCAATGCACAGAGACTATTGCAGATCAATGCACAGACTATTGCAAAGAAATGCACAGATTATTGCAAAGCAATGCACAGAGACTATTGCAAAGCAATGCACAGACTATTGCAAAGCAATGCACAATGCACAGACTATTGCAAAGCAATGCACAGACTATTGCAAAGCAATGCACAGAGATTATTGCAAAGCAATGCAAAGACTATTGCAAAGCAATGCACAGAGACTATTGCAGATCAATGCACAGACTATTGCAAAGCAATGCACAGAGACTATTGCAAAGCAATGCACAGACTATTGCAAAGCAATGCACAGACTATTGCAAAGCAATGCACAGAGACTATTGCAGATCAATGCACAGACAATTGCAAAGCAATGCACAGAGATTATTGCAAAGCAATGCACAGACTATTGCAAAGCAATGCACAGACTATTGCAAAGCAATGCACAGACTATTGCAAAGCAATGCACAGGCTATTGCAAAGCAATGCACATAGACTATTGCAAATGCACAGAGACTATTGCAAAGCAATGCACAGAGACTATTGCAAAGCAATGCACAGACTATTGCAAAGCAATGCACAGAGACTATTGCAGATCAATGCACAGACTATTGCAAAGAAATGCACAGATTATTGCAAAGCAATGCACAGAGACTATTGCAAAGCAATGCACAGACTATTGCAAAGCAATGCACAATGCACAGACTATTGCAAAGCAATGCACAGACTATTGCAAAGCAATGCACAGAGACTATTGCAAAGCAATGCACAAAGACTACTGCAAAGCAATGCACAGACTATGCAAAGTAATGCACAGACTATTGCAAAGCAATGCACAGACTATTGCAAATCAATGCACAGACTATTGCAAAGCAATGCACAGAGACTATTGCAAAGCAATGCACAGACTATTGCAAAGCAATGCACAGAGACTATTGCAAAGCAATGCACAGAGACTATTGCAAAGCAATGCACAGACTATTGCAAAGCAATGCACAATGCACAGACTATTGCAAAGCAATGCACAGATTATTGCAAAGCAATGCACAGAGACTATTGCAAAGCAATGCACAGACTATTGCAAAGCAATGCACAATGCACAGACTATTGCAAAGCAATGCACAGAATATTGCAAAGCAATGCACAGACTATTGCAAAGCAATGCACAGAGACTATTGCAAAGCAATGCACAGACTATTGCAAAGCAATGCACAATGCACAGACTATTGCAAAGCAATGCACAGAATATTGCAAAGCAATGCACAGACTATTGCAAAGCAATGCACAGAGACTATTGCAAATGCACAGAGACTATTGCAAAGCAATGCACAGAGATTATTGCAAAGCAATGCACAGACTATTGCAAAGCAATGCACAGAGCCTATTGCAAAGCAATGCACAGATTATTGCAAAGCAATGCACAGAGACTATTGCAAAGCAATGCAGAGAGACTATTGCAAAGCAATGCACAGACTATTGCAAAGCAATGCACAATGCACAGACTATTGCAAAGCAATGTACAGACTATTGCAAAGCAATGCACAATGCACAGACTATTGCAAAGTAATGCACAGACTATTGCAAAGCAATGCACAGAGACTATTGCAAAGCAATGCACAAACTATTGCAAAGCAATGCACAGACTATTGCAAAGTAATGCACAGAGACTATTGCAAAGCAATGCACAGAGACTATTGCAAAGCAATGCAAAGAGACTATTGCAAAGCAATGCACAGACTATTGCAAAGCAATGCACAGAGACTATTGCAAAGCAATCCACAGAGACTACTGCAAAGCAATGCACAGACTATTGCAAAGCAATGCACAGAGACTATTGCAGATCAATGCACAGACTATTGCAAAGCAATGCACAGAGATTATTGCAAAGCAATGCACAGACTATTGCAAAGCAATGCACAGACTATTGCAAAGCAATGCACAGACTATTGCAAAGCAATGCACAGAGACTATTGCAAATGCACAGAGACTATTGCAAAGCAATGCACAGACTATTGCAAAGCAATGCACAGACTATTGCAAAGCAATGCACAGCAATGCACAGAGACTATTGCAAAGCAATGCACAGACTATTGCAAAGCAATGCACAGACTATTGCAAAGCAATGCACAGAGACTATTGCAAAGCAATGCACAGACTATTGCAAAGCAATGCACAGAGTCTATTATAAAGCAATGCACAGATTATTGCACTGAGTCTATTGCAAAGCAATGCACAGATTATTGCAAAGCAATGCACAGAGACTATTGCAAAGCAATGCACAGAGACTATTGCAAATGCACAGAGACTATTGCAAAGCAATGCACAGAGATTATTGCAAAGCAATGCACAGACTATTGCAAAGCAATGCACAGAGCCTATTGCAAAGCAATGCACAGATTATTGCAAAGCAATGCACAGAGACTATTACAAAGCAATGCACAGAGACTATTGCAAATGCACAGAGACTATTGCAAAGCAATGCACAGAGATTATTGCAAAGCAATGCACAGACTATTGCAAAGCAATGCACAGAGCCTATTGCAAAGCAATGCACAGAATATTGCAAAGCAATGCACAGACTATTGCAAAGCAATGCACAGAGACTATTGCAAATGCACAGAGACTATTGCAAAGCAATGCACAGAGATTATTGCAAAGCAATGCACAGACTATTGCAAAGCAATGCACAGAGCCTATTGCAAAGCAATGCACAGATTATTGCAAAGCAATGCACAGAGACTATTGCAAAGCAATGCAGAGAGACTATTGCAAAGCAATGCACAGACTATTGCAAAGCAATGCACAATGCACAGACTATTGCAAAGCAATGTACAGACTATTGCAAAGCAATGCACAATGCACAGACTATTGCAAAGTAATGCACAGACTATTGCAAAGCAATGCACAGAGACTATTGCAAAGCAATGCACAAACTATTGCAAAGCAATGCACAGACTATTGCAAAGTAATGCACAGAGACTATTGCAAAGCAATGCACAGAGACTATTGCAAAGCAATGCAAAGAGACTATTGCAAAGCAATGCACAGACTATTGCAAAGCAATGCACAGAGACTATTGCAAAGCAATCCACAGAGACTACTGCAAAGCAATGCACAGACTATTGCAAAGCAATGCACAGAGACTATTGCAGATCAATGCACAGACTATTGCAAAGCAATGCACAGAGATTATTGCAAAGCAATGCACAGACTATTGCAAAGCAATGCACAGACTATTGCAAAGCAATGCACAGACTATTGCAAAGCAATGCACAGAGACTATTGCAAATGCACAGAGACTATTGCAAAGCAATGCACAGACTATTGCAAAGCAATGCACAGACTATTGCAAAGCAATGCACAGCAATGCACAGAGACTATTGCAAAGCAATGCACAGACTATTGCAAAGCAATGCACAGACTATTGCAAAGCAATGCACAGAGACTATTGCAAAGCAATGCACAGACTATTGCAAAGCAATGCACAGAGTCTATTATAAAGCAATGCACAGATTATTGCACTGAGTCTATTGCAAAGCAATGCACAGATTATTGCAAAGCAATGCACAGAGACTATTGCAAAGCAATGCACAGAGACTATTGCAAATGCACAGAGACTATTGCAAAGCAATGCACAGAGATTATTGCAAAGCAATGCACAGACTATTGCAAAGCAATGCACAGAGCCTATTGCAAAGCAATGCACAGATTATTGCAAAGCAATGCACAGAGACTATTGCAAAGCAATGCACAGAGACTATTGCAAATGCACAGAGACTATTGCAAAGCAATGCACAGAGATTATTGCAAAGCAATGCACAGACTATTGCAAAGCAATGCACAGAGCCTATTGCAAAGCAATGCACAGACTATTTCAAAGCAATGCACAGAGACTATTGCAAAACAATGCACAGACTATTGCAAAGCAATGCATAGACTATTGCAAAGCAATGCACAGAGACTATTGCAAAGCAATGCACAGACTATTGCAAAGCAATGCACAGAGACTATTGCAGATCAATGCACAGACTATTGCAAAGAAATGCACAGATTATTGCAAAGCAATGCACAGAGACTATTGCAAAGCAATGCACAGACTATTGCAAAGCAATGCACAATGCACAGACTATTGCAAAGCAATGCACAGACTATTGCAAAGCAATGCACAGAGACTATTGCAAAGCAATGCACAAAGACTATTGCAAAGCAATGCACAGACTATGCAAAGTAATGCACAGACTATTGCAAAGCAATGCACAGACTTTTGCAAATCAATGCACAGACTATTGCAAAGCAATGCACAGAGACTATTGCAAAGCAATGCACAGACTATTGCAAAGCAATGCACAGAGACTATTGCAAAGCAATGCACAGAGACTATTGCAAAGCAATGCACAGACTATTGCAAAGCAATGCACAATGCACAGACTATTGCAAAGCAATGCACAGATTATTGCAAAGCAATGCACAGAGACTATTGCAAAGCAATGCACAGACTATTGCAAAGCAATGCACAATGCACAGACTATTGCAAAGCAATGCACAGAATATTGCAAAGCAATGCACAGACTATTGCAAAGCAATGCACAGAGACTATTGCAAAGCAATGCACAGACTATTGCAAAGCAATGCACAATGCACAGACTATTGCAAAGCAATGCACAGAATATTGCAAAGCAATGCACAGACTATTGCAAAGCAATGCACAGAGACTATTGCAAATGCACAGAGACTATTGCAAAGCAATGCACAGAGATTATTGCAAAGCAATGCACAGACTATTGCAAAGCAATGCACAGAGCCTATTGCAAAGCAATGCACAGATTATTGCAAAGCAATGCACAGAGACTATTGCAAAGCAATGCAGAGAGACTATTGCAAAGCAATGCACAGACTATTGCAAAGCAATGCACAATGCACAGACTATTGCAAAGCAATGTACAGACTATTGCAAAGCAATGCACAATGCACAGACTATTGCAAAGTAATGCACAGACTATTGCAAAGCAATGCACAGAGACTATTGCAAAGCAATGCACAAACTATTGCAAAGCAATGCACAGACTATTGCAAAGTAATGCACAGAGACTATTGCAAAGCAATGCACAGAGACTATTGCAAAGCAATGCACAGAGACTATTGCAAAGCAATGCACAGACTATTGCAAAGCAATGCACAGAGACTATTGCAAAGCAATCCACAGAGACTACTGCAAAGCAATGCACAGACTATTGCAAAGCAATGCACAGAGACTATTGCAGATCAATGCACAGACTATTGCAAAGCAATGCACAGAGATTATTGCAAAGCAATGCACAGACTATTGCAAAGCAATGCACAGACTATTGCAAAGCAATGCACAGACTATTGCAAAGCAATGCACAGAGACTATTGCAAATGCACAGAGACTATTGCAAAGCAATGCACAGACTATTGCAAAGCAATGCACAGACTATTGCAAAGCAATGCACAGCAATGCACAGAGACTATTGCAAAGCAATGCACAGACTATTGCAAAGCAATGCACAGACTATTGCAAAGCAATGCACAGAGACTATTGCAAAGCAATGCACAGACTATTGCAAAGCAATGCACAGAGTCTATTATAAAGCAATGCACAGATTATTGCACTGAGTCTATTGCAAAGCAATGCACAGATTATTGCAAAGCAATGCACAGAGACTATTGCAAAGCAATGCACAGAGACTATTGCAAATGCACAGAGACTATTGCAAAGCAATGCACAGAGATTATTGCAAAGCAATGCACAGACTATTGCAAAGCAATGCACAGAGCCTATTGCAAAGCAATGCACAGATTATTGCAAAGCAATGCACAGAGACTATTGCAAAGCAATGCAGAGAGACTATTGCAAAGCAATGCACAGACTATTGCAAAGCAATGCACAATGCACAGACTATTGCAAAGCAATGTACAGACTATTGCAAAGCAATGCACAATGCACAGACTATTGCAAAGTAATGCACAGACTATTGCAAAGCAATGCACAGAGACTATTGCAAAGCAATGCACAAACTATTGCAAAGCAATGCACAGAGCCTATTGCAAAGCAATGCACAGATTATTGCAAAGCAATGCACAGAGACTATTGCAAAGCAATGCACAGAGACTATTGCAAAGCAATGCACAGACTATTGCAAAGCAATGTACAGACTATTGCAAAGCAATGCACAATGCACAGACTATTGCAAAGTAATGCACAGACTATTGCAAAGCAATGCACAGAGACTATTGCAAAGCAATGCACAAACTATTGCAAAGCAATGCACAGACTATTGCAAAGTAATGCACAGAGACTATTGCAAAGCAATGCACAGAGACTATTGCAAAGCAATGCACAGAGACTATTGCAAAGCAATGCACAGACTATTGCAAAGCAATGCGCAGAGACTATTGCAGATCAATGCACAGACTATTGCAAAGCAATGCACAGAGATTATTGCAAAGCAATGCACATACTATTGCAAAGCAATGCACAGACTATTGCAAAGCAATGCACAGACTATTGCAAAGCAATGCACAGAGACTATTGCAAATGCACAGAGACTATTGCAAAGCAATGCACAGACTATTGCAAAGCAATGCACAGACTATTGCAAAGCAATGCACAGCAATGCACAGAGACTATTGCAAAGCAATGCACAGACTATTGCAAAGCAATGCACAGAGATTATTGCAAAGAAATGCACAGACTATTGCAAAGCAATGCACAGACTATTGCAAAGCAATGCACAGACTATTGCAAAGCAATGCACAGATTATTGCAAAGCAATGCACAAAGACTATTGCAAAGCAATGCACAGACTATTGCAAAGCAATGCACAATGCACAGACTATTGCAAAGCAATGCACAGACTATTGCAAAGCAATGCACAATGCACAGACTATTGCAAAGCAATGCACAGACTATTGCAAAGCAATGCACAGAGACTATTGCAAAGCAATGCACAAAGACTATTGCAAAGCAATGCACAGACTATGCAAAGTAATGCACAGACTATTGCAAAGCAATGCACAGACTATTGCAAATCAATGCACAGACTATTGCAAAGCAATGCACAGAGACTATTTCAAAGCAATGCACAGACTATTGCAAAGCAATGCACAGAGACTATTGCAAAGCAATGCACAGACTATTGCAAAGCAATGCACAATGCACAGACTATTGCAAAGCAATGCACAGATTATTGCAAAGCAATGCACAGAGACTATTGCAAAGCAATGCACAGACTATTGCAAAGCAATGCACAATGCACAGACTATTGCAAAGCAATGCACAGACTATTGCAAAGAAATGCACAGAGACTATTGCAAAGCAATGCAAAGACTATTGCAAAGCAATGCACAGAGACTATTGCAGATCAATGCACAGACTATTGCAAAGCAATGCACAGAGATTATTGCAAAGCAATGCACAGAGACTATTGCAAAGCAATGCACAGACTATTGCAAAGCAATGCACAGAGACTATTGCAGATCAATGCACAGACTATTGCAAAGAAATGCACAGATTATTGCAAAGCAATGCACAGAGACTATTGCAAAGCAATGCACAGACTATTGCAAAGCAATGCACAATGCACAGACTATTGCAAAGCAATGCACAGACTATTGCAAAGCAATGCACAGAGACTATTGCAAAGCAATGCAAAGACTATTGCAAAGCAATGTACAGAGACTATTGCAGATCAATGCACAGACTATTGCAAAGCAATGCACAGAGACTATTGCAAAGCAATGCACAGACTATTGCAAAGCAATGCACAGACTATTGCAAAGCAATGCACAGAGACTATTGCAGATCAATGCACAGACAATTGCAAAGCAATGCACAGAGATTATTGCAAAGCAATGCACAGACTATTGCAAAGCAATGCACAGACTATTGCAAAGCAATGCACAGACTATTGCAAAGCAATGCACAGGCTATTGCAAAGCAATGCACATAGACTATTGCAAATGCACAGAGACTATTGCAAAGCAATGCACAGAGACTATTGCAAAGCAATGCACAGACTATTGCAAAGCAATGCACAGAGACTATTGCAGATCAATGCACAGACTATTGCAAAGAAATGCACAGATTATTGCAAAGCAATGCACAGAGACTATTGCAAAGCAATGCACAGACTATTGCAAAGCAATGCACAATGCACAGACTATTGCAAAGCAATGCACAGACTATTGCAAAGCAATGCACAGAGACTATTGCAAAGCAATGCACAAAGACTATTGCAAAGCAATGCACAGACTATGCAAAGTAATGCACAGACTATTGCAAAGCAATGCACAGACTATTGCAAATCAATGCACAGACTATTGCAAAGCAATGCACAGAGACTATTGCAAAGCAATGCACAGACTATTGCAAAGCAATGCACAGAGACTATTGCAAAGCAATGCACAGAGACTATTGCAAAGCAATGCACAGACTATTGCAAAGCAATGCACAATGCACAGACTATTGCAAAGCAATGCACAGATTATTGCAAAGCAATGCACAGAGACTATTGCAAAGCAATGCACAGACTATTGCAAAGCAATGCACAATGCACAGACTATTGCAAAGCAATGCACAGAATATTGCAAAGCAATGCACAGACTATTGCAAAGCAATGCACAGAGACTATTGCAAAGCAATGCACAGACTATTGTGGTAAATAAATAAATAATACCCTATTTTTGATAGCATGAATGAATGAATAACAGATAGCTCAATAAATAAGAGTCAAGATTCGAGGTAGTAGGAGTTTCTGCAGGTTTATTACAGCATAAGGACAGGATCAGGACAACCTGCATAGGAATAGAATGACAAGGGCCCAGCAGGACAACTGGGACCCAGGCAGGGGAAAAAGAGGCCCAGCAGCTGCTGGGGCTTGGTCTGGGATGAGCGCGCTCACATTCAATAACATAACATTGATATATATATACATAGCGCAAACACATAGCATTACATTGCAGTAGGCGTAACAGTGGGTGGAATAGAAGGCGTGACGTGTAACAGTCGCGAGAGATAACAGTAAAAGTGGGTGTAACTGGGAGTTTACATAGACATGTGATGCAAACGTAACAGAATATGTCATGAATGGGCGGAAACATAGGAGGGGGCTACCTAAGGAGCCGGGACCTCTAACCTAATGGTGCGCGAAAACTGGCAATGACGTATTACTAGGAGAAGTTGGGGGCTACGAACTCTGTGCTAGGAGCAGAGACTAGAGTCTGGAGGGTCGGAGCGACATGTACCTAAACCCTATCTGGTATCTAATGTTTAGGGAACATGTTGATATAAACTAGAAGTCATGAGGGGAAAAGCTAACCTGATTCTAAGACTGGACCATGCATTATTCTACATGTAGTGCGTGAAGAATATTAAATGACCATTAAATACAGTATTTCTCTAACGTGGAGCCGAGAAGGCTAGACAATGACGGAAACTATTGATACAGTTCAGTAGCTTAGGAATGCAGAAGAGGAGGACTGAACTGATAGCAGGAACTATAACATACTTTTGGCAGACTCAGAGGCAGAGCCGGGCTGCACCGGGCACTGCTAGGCAGGAAGTAAGTGAAGGGTCGAGGATACAGGTGGGGGCTGTATCGCTCCTCAGCGAGGCTTTCAGGAGACAGGAGCTGAATCTGTGGTCCGGGCCCTTTTGAGGCCTAGAAACGGGGACTTTATAATTGAATAACGTGCACACTGAGAAACGTGGCAACATTACTTACATAGGCCTGATATTCGTAGTATTCACGAGGACTGGAAAATAGCATACCAGAGGTGGACACAACTGTAATTGCGTCTTTAATCAGAAATGGGGAATAACATATGCATATTGGTCATGCATACATAACATATGATGGATGAGGCGTAGGGACACAGAACATGGCAAAATTTACTTTTCCACATTCCCTCCTTGTCACTACGTTTACATCAGGAAACATCAATATTCATGATACCGTCTATCATTTCATACAGTACCATTTGCTCGTCTCGAATTGTCTTGGAACGGGATTTAGAACGGGGCTTGGGACTAGGAATACAAGAGGTAGCACACATGCTGCAAATCGCAGGGCCACATTGTATACAGAGGCAGCAGCTAAATATGATCGCTACTGCAATACCTAGGAAGGACAGGACTTTCCATCCCCATGCGGAAATTATATTCCAGAACCAACCGGACCATGTCCAGGTGCCTGGATCTTGATGTAACAGATGGGCAATTTTATGAAGTCTGGTTATAGCTGAATAAACAGACGGCGCGTTATTTGGAATGAAAATGCAACAACTGGATCCGAGAATTCTACAGGCCCCGCCCCTATCGGCCAGTATGACGTCAAGGACGAGACGATTCTGTAAAACGACAAATCTCATAGCAGATTGCTCTTCGGTTAAGTTACCTAGAGCAGAGGCAGTCTCATTTACTACAGCTTCGAGGGTTCTTGTTAACCTACGGATTAACTTACTATTCTGGACAGGTCCTATAAAGAAAAAGAAACCTTTATTGAAATCTGTATACTGTTCTAGAGCAGTTTCAGTATAATCGACAATCGGGGACTCCCTTCTAGGTCTAGTGTGTACTAAGAAAGAATTCCTATGATAATCAGGTGGGGCTAGAAAAACAGGTGGCAGTAGGAAGGCAATGTAACAGGTTCCCTCCCAATCGAGGGGCAGACGGACATATGCAGTTTGACCACAAACAAAATAAGAATGACGTGAAGCTTTGAAAATAGATTTCCCACTGTCACCATACTTGACAACAGTAGTACATTCACTATGACCTATATGTACAGAACCATAACTACGGATACATAATTCGCCTTTGACTGGTAGTACTGAAATAGCAGGTAAGTCTGGAGTAGTATCAGACTGAACATTCAGAACCATGAAATTCGACGAATAATTTCCTAAATTATATACCTCATTTTCTAAATCTAAACCTGTTCTGTGGGGAAAACCTTGCTTGTCTGGAAAACATGTACTGTTAAGAAAAGACATATCTGTTGAGGATGACGTTAACGTGGACCATGCTCCACACGAACCATTGTGTGAGAATGGATAAGGAAAGAGTGGCAGAACTCCCTTCGATGTCTGGAAAGGGGGGAGTCGACCACACACCCAACAATTAGTGGCATTGCTGGTCTGGTGTGAATAATGTAACATACGGATGAATGTGTTATTACGCATGGCAAGGCGGTATGCATATTCGTGAGGAGGCAGATCACTAAACGTGTGCTCTACTGTAGCATTAGCAGACATATTTACATGAGGAACTGGTAAATACAGAAAAAATGCGTAGCTGGTGCAGGAAATCATTAGGCTGAGAAATAATATGAAACTCAGAAAAACGATGCATTGTAGTGAACTGCGACTGACTCTCTCACTATGGGGGTCTATTTTATACATGTCAGAAACAGTCTAACCGTTTCACCTAGGGGAGGACTTATACAATCAAACTGGCTGACTTATTAGACCTGAGCTTTAACTTATACTCCTGTTGCGGAGTTTTCTCTAACAAGGGAGGGGTTGTAACAAAGTCTGGTGCGGGACAGTCCTTTAAGACAATGTTCTGGCAATCCTTCGAATCCTGGGAAATGTTCTTGGCAATGTCTTTGACGACTGGCTTTGGTCCTTTAAAAAGTTTTACATGAGAAAGGTGGACCCACCCCTTCCTGCCTTCTAACTTGACGGCAGTTCGGGTGGTCAAGAGGACTTGACGTGGCTCTTTCCAACGTGGTTCCAGCGGACTTGATCTGTCAAAGTTGCGGATCATCACCAACGACCCTGGAACGATCTCGTGCGGTGCCACCTCGGTATTGTCTGGAAATGCGGCGGCAACCTGTGAACGACATGAGTTGAGGGCAGACATCAAGGAAGCTAGGTAATCTGTCAGCATATTACATGAAACATCGGTAATACTTCGGGGTCTAGGAGTACCCCACATGTTAGGGGGGCGGCCGAAAACGACCTCATACGGGGACAGACCTGATCTGGAATGTGCGACCATACGCATGTAAAACAGAGCGACTGGCAAAGCTACTAACCAGTCTACACCTTTGTCTTTACAGACTTTTGCTATACGGATTTTCAGAGTCTGATTATGTCTCTCGACTAATCCAGCTGCTTCTGGATGGCGTACACAATGGAACTTCCACTGGTACCCTAACAACAGGGAAACGTGTCTCATGAGTTCGGATGAGAATGGCTGACCGTTATCAGAATATACGACTCTAGGGAGTCCATATCTAGGGAAGAATTCACGAACCAACTGCTTGGCAGTGGTCGCGGCTGTGTAATCTGGGACTGGATATGCTTCTGTCCACCTGGACAAAGCGCATACTACTACAAGGACATACTTGAAACCTCGACATCGCTCCATCTGAATATAATCCATCTGGAGGACCTCAAAAGGGTGGTCAGGGGGCTGGAAACCACCTTGTTCCACCGGGACACTTTTACCTGGATTAAACTGACAACATATCATACAGGTACGGACTTTCTGCTTGGCTGCAGCTCGTAAATGCTTGTTGAACCAAATGTTCTGGATACTGTCTAACATAGCTTTTTCTCCTAAATGTGCTGGACTATGTGCGGTATTGATAATGACTTGAACCATAGAATCGGGGAGAAACCATGTGGCTCTACCCTTCGTTAACCATCCTTGATCTGTCTGGACCCCTCCTTGTACAGACCATTTCTTGATTTCATCGGGAGTAGCATGTAACTGGATATCTATGACATCTTGTGTAGGGTCCTTAACTGTCATGCATGTAATCAGATCTGGAGTATGTGTCTGATTAACTGGAACGTCTGGAGTCTGTGCTGTAAGCTTGGCTGTGCGGTCTGCTAGATCATTACCTTGGGAAATAATGTCTGTGACTTTCGTATGTGCTTTGCACTTCATGATAGCAATAGATGTCGGTAAATGTATGGCATCTAACAGGGCTTGAATAAGGAGACCATGCTGAATCTTGGTTCCATGAGAAGTCATAAAACCTCTCTCCTGCCAGAGCACTCCGAAGTCGTGTACAACTCCGAATGCGTAACGTGAATCTGTGTAAACATTAACCTTCAGGTTCTTGGCATGTATACAGGCTTGTGTCAGAGCAACTAGCTCTGCTGCTTGAGCGGACAGAGTATCAATACGGTGTGTTTCAATAACTTCAGTGTCAGTAGTCACTGCATACGCGGCGACTAGTTCTCCTGTACTAGTTCTCATACATGAACCATCCACATAAAGTGTCAGGTCAGGATCTAGTAACGGAATGTCTGTCAGGTCTTGTCTGGGCTTTGTCGTAATGTTAACTACTTCCACACAATCATGTGGGTCTGGATTTGAATTGACTGATGGTAACAGTGTAGCAGGATTCAGGACGTTGCAGCGTCTAATTTCTATGTGTGGCTGGAACAGTGTCAATTCATAACCTGTTAAACGTGCAATCGTCAAGTGCTGAGTCTGTGTTCGGTTTAAAAGAACTTCTACTGAATGTGGAACTTGTACTGTCAGGGAATGTCCTAAAACTATGGAATCACTTTGTCTGATAGCTAGTGCTGTGGCTGCAACTGACTTGAGGCACGCAGGCAACGCCTGGGCGACTGGATCTAATGTGCTCGAAAAATAAGCACAGGGCTTGTGTTGACCTGCTTGATCTTGTGTGAGAACAGATAATGCTGTACCTTCGCGTTCTGTAACGAAAAGTGTAAAAGACTTACTATAGTTCGGTGTAGCTAGAACTGGAGCTTGACATAGGGCTTTCTTTAACTCGTTGAAACTAAGTGTATGTTCAGATGTCCAAGGGAGGACAGTCGATACGGCTGCCTCCTGTGTCGTTAACTGTATCAGTGGCTTGGCTAGAAATGCATACTGGGGAATCCATTGTCTACAATAAGAAGTAAGGCCGATAAAAGCACGTACCTCCTTCTGGGTTCTGGGCTGGGGAAGACTCGCTATTAACTGGATACGGTCGGGTGTCAACTGCCTACCCCTCTTGGACAGCAAGTGTCCTAAGTATACCACTTGCTGGACACAGAATTGAAGCTTCGAAGGTGACACCTTGTGCCCCATCTCGGCTAGGAAATACAAAACTGTAAGTGATGCTCGCTCGCAGGCACGTTCAGAACGGGCTGTGATCAGTAGATCATCGACATACTGGAGCAGGGCAGTGTCAGTTGGCATGTGAATGTTGTCTAGTTGTCTCTTGAGTGCTTGACTGTAAATACTAGGGCTTTCTGTGAAACCTTGAGGAGCGCGTGTAAACATATAGCTCCTTCCATTTAAACAAAATCCGAAAAGAAACTGGCTGTCTGGATGAATTGGAACACTAAAAAATGCATTCTTGAGGTCAATAACAGTGAAAAACATGGCTTCGGAATCAATGGCAGTTAACAGAGAAGAAATGTCTGGAACAACTGGGTACTGAGGAATAATACATTTGTTAAGCTCTCGTAAATCAATCACTAATCGATATACTGGGGGTGCATTCGGATCAGTACGTTTCATGACTGGAATGATCGGAGAATTGCATACATTGGAGTCAGTTTCTACAACTACCCCTTGAGCCATGAGCTCGTCAATAATTTTGGATAAGGCTGCTACAGCCTCAGGTGGCAATCTGTACTGTCTGATTCGGGGTAACACTACACCTGGTTTGAGAGTCACACGATAGGGTGTGATTTGCATGTAACCTACATCAGTTGGACCTTGCGCCCATAACTGCTGCGGAACATTAGACAATCTTGAATCAAAATCTCGTAATACATAGTGACCCTTAAAGTCACGTAGGAACAGACGTATTCCCTCTGGGGAACAACAAATAATTGCACCTAATTCTTTCAATGTCTTAATACCCAATAGATTTTCTGGACATGACTTAGTAAGTAACAGATCAGTAGTACGGGACAATGGACCTACTTCTAGAGTAACTGGCTGAGATATTTCATTAACTATGGGTTTTCCTGAAAATCCAAGGGAAACATTTCTTGAGCCTGAGAGCGGAGCCCCTGGAACTTCGGCATGACTAATTGTGGTCCTACTTGCCCCTGTATCGATCAGAAATTTTCTGTCTTTCCCTAATACTTGACTATGAACATAGGGACCTTCTTGGTCTACAGGTATCTCGATGAGAGGCAAGCCTACCTCCCTCTCTAGGCTGTTTCATGAATATGACTGGTACTCTGGATACTCAGACTGTGCATACTGGTACATCTGCGATGTAACGTGCTGTGTTGCAGCAATAGGCTGCGGTACTGTAACTGTCTGTGGTGCATTCTGTGACTGAGGAGCCTGTGAAACTTGTTCTTGTCTAGGCGGACGTGGTCTTTCCTTAGTCTTACCAGTAGCTATGTTGTGCTTCAGAACTGCACACTCGTTTATAAAATGACCTGGCTGTTTACAATAATTGCAGTTCCCTTTAACGGGAGCTGCAGGATGACTGGCTTGATTCGGACCCCTCTTCTGACTGTCTTGGGGAATAGATTGTGCAACTAGCACTTTCATTTTCGTGTCTTTCATACGTTTTCTCTCGTGTTCTTGCTCTTCTCTGATTCTATTCTGGTGGTACTGGAGCATCTGGAGCATCTGGGACGGACTATTTGCTTGCCAGGTGCTTTCGACTTTCAAAACTCGGTTTTTAATCTGTGGACTTGAATTCTCGACCAATTTGGTAACGAAAAGATGAGGGTATGACTCACTACTTGTCTTGAGACCACTGTTAATACTGAAACATTTCTCGAATCTAGAATAAAAATCACTAATATCTTCTTCTTGTTTCTGTTTGCAGGCTGAGATTGCATCCCAGTCTTCTTTCCTAGTTGTCAATAATCTGGGTAAAACTTGAATCAATAATTCTGGTAATTCTTTACATTTATCTCCAAGACCGGTACCTGGTACTCGTGCCTTGTCTTCAGCTTCTAGAGCTGTCCAATCGATCTTTTTCTCTCCCACCTCCCATTCTTTTTCCTTTAACTTTTCATACACCCCTGCGGGTAGCAGAACCTTTAACATTTTAATGATATCTGGGTAGGTGTATTCTCCCATACGGAGCATGTCTTTTAATTCTCGATGGAACCCTGCTGGATCTTTGTCATGACAGGGAATTAATTTCTTCATCTCGAGGAGTTCCATCTTTGATATCGGAGTGTATACAAACACTCGTTGCATTTCGCCACCCGCCCCTTGGACTGGGTGGACTTCTCGTAACGGATTCTGTCTGTCTATGTAAAACGGTTTACTTTCTGGGGGTGAGACATGAACAAAATGCGGGTTCAGGAACGTTCTATACTTGTGGCGCTGTTCTAGAATGACACTAATTAAATCGGTACCTAGACCTCTCCATCTATACTGGAGTAACTCGTTCAGGATATCATGTAACGGACCTGGATCAGAATGTTGACCCTCATACAGGGTAATGAGGTGCTGGATCATATACATACCCACCAGTCGTTGCTCGGCTGGGGGCAGTTTCAGAAACATTTGTGCCACTATTTCGTCTGGAAAAGTGGTAGAATCAGCAATCCATCGGACTGCTGATCGGGCTAGTTCTTGTTCGTGCATAGTACTTAGTTCGCTATAACCGACTCGTGATTTCAGAATGTGATCGGTAGCTTGAAATACTTGTTCTAGAGAGCGCGGCTCTCGTGCTGGATGATGAAAAATAGACTTAGGTTCTGGACGTAAATGGCGATCTGGAAATCTGGATTTTCCTACATACGCTATTCTGACGGGATTCTCGTCTTCCTCTTCAGGATCAGAGGCACTTTCTTTCTCGCTTACTTGTGCTGCTTTACGCTGTTCGTGTAACTTTATTATTTCTTTACGAATTTTCTTGTACATACTTTCCATGGCACTAATGGTCTTGTGCTTACCCTCGGCTATATTATCACTCCACCTTGTTAGGATTCTCATGTCGGCGGGATCTTTAGTCGGGTAATCTTGTTCTCTTATTAGACAATTGATCAGGAACTTTAATATCATGAGCTGAATCTCGGCTTTCCTTTGGGACATAATCTCGCCAATACTTTCTGGATCATCCCCTGTACGGATGAAACGATATATTCTGTCTAGATCTTCTTTCATATTCGGTAAGGTGACTAGATACTCGGTCACTCTTCTTACACGCAAGGAATATAAAACCATAGTATTTTCGCCTGGAACTGGATCATAACTACATTCGTTAAGGGCTTGCCTGATTTCTGCGACAGACTTATTACTCTTGGGAGTACGCTGTGATGCTTGAGCATGTAATTCGAGTGCTGATAAACGCTTGTGTGGCGGCGGGGTTTGAGGAGGACCTCCTCCTGCGGCCCCTAGACTAGAATCGTCAACTGACATTCTTCGTGCTTGCAGGGTCGGTAATTGTAACGTGGGCTGAACTTGTATGGCGGGCTGACCCGGGGGTACCGTAACAGGTACTCCGGTGCCTGGAAGAGCGGGAAGTGCCTGATTTACAGGGACAGGTGGAGCGCGAACTGGATTTGCATATTCTGGGACTGTGTCATCCAAATAGGACGAAATGAAAATATCAGCTGCGGTCGGTTTGTGACGTAGCTTGGTCGGAACTAATGGTGGCGGGAAATTACTGGATGCCTCCGGGGTCGCTTTTGGCACACCTTCGGCAAGAAGAGGATACATACCCTTAATAAGGGCATGCCTCTGTCTGTCTGACTGTTCGGCTTTGACTTGTTCACCTATCTCGATTAATTCTCTTTCTTGGGCTCGTTCTTGGGATTCTCTACTTAACTCTGACTTTCTGACTTCCTTTTCCGTTCTTCTATGCGCTTCCTTACGCCATAACTCGATGGCATCTTTCTGTGACTGTCTGGCTTTCTTTTTCCATAATGCTTCTTCTACTCGCATGATACATTCGGCATCCCATGTACCCGATACGGGCCATCTATACTTTTCTTCTAACTGTTTGGTATACTCTACCCATAAATCTAAATACAATATGGCGCTTATGCCATGTTTCTGATACATAAAGTGACCTGGACTGTCCCTTGGCGGAACAGGAACTGCTGCTTCCAGCAGACCCTTTCTAGTTTTTAACTGACGTAACTTTGAAAAGAGCGGCATTCTAAACTTGAATCGGAACACAATACAATACACGAAAAACAATAACAATTGGGAAAACAATTCAGGCATACCACGACATTGAAAATACATTAAACAACATCATAAATAACAGTTCGAACAGAATACTACCTGAAAAATACTGAAAACAGAAACAGAACAGAATTCTCGAGAACGGAACAGACTAGAGTTACTGGATGCACTGCTGTAACAGTACGGAACATACCGGTCCCATAAAGGAACACATCAAGACCCGTATCCACCTAGGTGAACACTTCGTTTGCGGGCTTGGGTACCACCAACCCACGGACCAGAGTCAATTTAGACTGACCCTGTCTAGACACTACCCCAGCAATGGTACTCACCGGGCAGCACGGAACGGAAGGCCTCGGACGGGACTGGACTACGACGACGAACTTCGGACTTCGGACTTCAGTTACGGGTGGACCTCCGGATACCTCGGACCTTGGACTCTCGGCTTGGGCTCTGGTCGGGACTCGCCGCGTTCCTCCACCGTCTCGTTCGGATGCTGGACCGCCTCCTCCGTCTCCTCCGTGGGCCTGAGGGATACTTGAAGCAGAAATATCTGCACTTGGCCAGAGGAGTTCCGTCACGACTGCAGGGGGTCAGGGGGTCGGCGTGGCTTCACCGACGCGTGGGGAAAGGGCAAGTCCCTGTTCGGGCGCCATTATGTGGTAAATAAATAAATAATACCCTATTTTTGATAGCATGAATGAATGAATAACAGATAGCTCAATAAATAAGAGTCAAGATTCGAGGTAGTAGGAGTTTCTGCAGGTTTATTACAGCATAAGGACAGGATCAGGACAACCTGCATAGGAATAGAATGACAAGGGCCCAGCAGGACAACTGGGACCCAGGCAGGGGAAAAAGAGGCCCAGCAGCTGCTGGGGCTTGGTCTGGGATGAGCGCGCTCACATTCAATAACATAACATTGATATATATATACATAGCGCAAACACATAGCATTACATTGCAGTAGGCGTAACAGTGGGTGGAATAGAAGGCGTGACGTGTAACAGTCGCGAGAGATAACAGTAAAAGTGGGTGTAACTGGGAGTTTACATAGACATGTGATGCAAACGTAACAGAATATGTCATGAATGGGCGGAAACATAGGAGGGGGCTACCTAAGGAGCCGGGACCTCTAACCTAATGGTGCGCGAAAACTGGCAATGACGTATTACTAGGAGAAGTTGGGGGCTACGAACTCTGTGCTAGGAGCAGAGACTAGAGTCTGGAGGGTCGGAGCGACATGTACCTAAACCCTATCTGGTATCTAATGTTTAGGGAACATGTTGATATAAACTAGAAGTCATGAGGGGAAAAGCTAACCTGATTCTAAGACTGGACCATGCATTATTCTACATGTAGTGCGTGAAGAATATTAAATGACCATTAAATACAGTATTTCTCTAACGTGGAGCCGAGAAGGCTAGACAATGACGGAAACTATTGATACAGTTCAGTAGCTTAGGAATGCAGAAGAGGAGGACTGAACTGATAGCAGGAACTATAACATACTTTTGGCAGACTCAGAGGCAGAGCCGGGCTGCACCGGGCACTGCTAGGCAGGAAGTAAGTGAAGGGTCGAGGATACAGGTGGGGGCTGTATCGCTCCTCAGCGAGGCTTTCAGGAGACAGGAGCTGAATCTGTGGTCCGGGCCCTTTTGAGGCCTAGAAACGGGGACTTTATAATTGAATAACGTGCACACTGAGAAACGTGGCAACATTACTTACATAGGCCTGATATTCGTAGTATTCACGAGGACTGGAAAATAGCATACCAGAGGTGGACACAACTGTAATTGCGTCTTTAATCAGAAATGGGGAATAACATATGCATATTGGTCATGCATACATAACATATGATGGATGAGGCGTAGGGACACAGAACATGGCAAAATTTACTTTTCCACACTATTGCAAAGCAATGCACAATGCACAGACTATTGCAAAGCAATGCACAGAATATTGCAAAGCAATGCACAGACTATTGCAAAGCAATGCACAGAGACTATTGCAAATGCACAGAGACTATTGCAAAGCAATGCACAGAGATTATTGCAAAGCAATGCACAGACTATTGCAAAGCAATGCACAGAGCCTATTGCAAAGCAATGCACAGATTATTGCAAAGCAATGCACAGAGACTATTGCAAAGCAATGCAGAGAGACTATTGCAAAGCAATGCACAGACTATTGCAAAGCAATGCACAATGCACAGACTATTGCAAAGCAATGTACAGACTATTGCAAAGCAATGCACAATGCACAGACTATTGCAAAGTAATGCACAGACTATTGCAAAGCAATGCACAGAGACTATTGCAAAGCAATGCACAAACTATTGCAAAGCAATGCACAGACTATTGCAAAGTAATGCACAGAGACTATTGCAAAGCAATGCACAGAGACTATTGCAAAGCAATGCAAAGAGACTATTGCAAAGCAATGCACAGACTATTGCAAAGCAATGCACAGAGACTATTGCAAAGCAATCCACAGAGACTACTGCAAAGCAATGCACAGACTATTGCAAAGCAATGCACAGAGACTATTGCAGATCAATGCACAGACTATTGCAAAGCAATGCACAGAGATTATTGCAAAGCAATGCACAGACTATTGCAAAGCAATGCACAGACTATTGCAAAGCAATGCACAGACTATTGCAAAGCAATGCACAGAGACTATTGCAAATGCACAGAGACTATTGCAAAGCAATGCACAGACTATTGCAAAGCAATGCACAGACTATTGCAAAGCAATGCACAGCAATGCACAGAGACTATTGCAAAGCAATGCACAGACTATTGCAAAGCAATGCACAGACTATTGCAAAGCAATGCACAGAGACTATTGCAAAGCAATGCACAGACTATTGCAAAGCAATGCACAGAGTCTATTATAAAGCAATGCACAGATTATTGCACTGAGTCTATTGCAAAGCAATGCACAGATTATTGCAAAGCAATGCACAGAGACTATTGCAAAGCAATGCACAGAGACTATTGCAAATGCACAGAGACTATTGCAAAGCAATGCACAGAGATTATTGCAAAGCAATGCACAGACTATTGCAAAGCAATGCACAGAGCCTATTGCAAAGCAATGCACAGATTATTGCAAAGCAATGCACAGAGACTATTACAAAGCAATGCACAGAGACTATTGCAAATGCACAGAGACTATTGCAAAGCAATGCACAGAGATTATTGCAAAGCAATGCACAGACTATTGCAAAGCAATGCACAGAGCCTATTGCAAAGCAATGCACAGAATATTGCAAAGCAATGCACAGACTATTGCAAAGCAATGCACAGAGACTATTGCAAATGCACAGAGACTATTGCAAAGCAATGCACAGAGATTATTGCAAAGCAATGCACAGACTATTGCAAAGCAATGCACAGAGCCTATTGCAAAGCAATGCACAGATTATTGCAAAGCAATGCACAGAGACTATTGCAAAGCAATGCAGAGAGACTATTGCAAAGCAATGCACAGACTATTGCAAAGCAATGCACAATGCACAGACTATTGCAAAGCAATGTACAGACTATTGCAAAGCAATGCACAATGCACAGACTATTGCAAAGTAATGCACAGACTATTGCAAAGCAATGCACAGAGACTATTGCAAAGCAATGCACAAACTATTGCAAAGCAATGCACAGACTATTGCAAAGTAATGCACAGAGACTATTGCAAAGCAATGCACAGAGACTATTGCAAAGCAATGCAAAGAGACTATTGCAAAGCAATGCACAGACTATTGCAAAGCAATGCACAGAGACTATTGCAAAGCAATCCACAGAGACTACTGCAAAGCAATGCACAGACTATTGCAAAGCAATGCACAGAGACTATTGCAGATCAATGCACAGACTATTGCAAAGCAATGCACAGAGATTATTGCAAAGCAATGCACAGACTATTGCAAAGCAATGCACAGACTATTGCAAAGCAATGCACAGACTATTGCAAAGCAATGCACAGAGACTATTGCAAATGCACACAGAGTATTGCAAATCAATGCACAGACTATTGCAAAGCAATGCACAGACTATTGCAAAGCAATGCACAGCAATGCACAGAGACTATTGCAAAGCAATGCACAGACTATTGCAAAGCAATGCACAGACTATTGCAAAGCAATGCACAGAGACTATTGCAAAGCAATGCACAGACTATTGCAAAGCAATGCACAGAGTCTATTATAAAGCAATGCACAGATTATTGCACTGAGTCTATTGCAAAGCAATGCACAGATTATTGCAAAGCAATGCACAGAGACTATTGCAAAGCAATGCACAGAGACTATTGCAAATGCACAGAGACTATTGCAAAGCAATGCACAGAGATTATTGCAAAGCAATGCACAGACTATTGCAAAGCAATGCACAGAGCCTATTGCAAAGCAATGCACAGATTATTGAAAGCAATGCACAGAGACTATTGCAAAGCAATGCACAGAGACTATTGCAAATGCACAGAGACTATTGCAAAGCAATGCACAGAGATTATTGCAAAGCAATGCACAGACTATTGCAAAGCAATGCACAGAGCCTATTGCAAAGCAATGCACAGACTATTTCAAAGCAATGCACAGAGACTATTGCAAAACAATGCACAGACTATTGCAAAGCAATGCATAGACTATTGCAAAGCAATGCACAGAGACTATTGCAAAGCAATGCACAGACTATTGCAAAGCAATGCACAGAGACTATTGCAGATCAATGCACAGACTATTGCAAAGAAATGCACAGATTATTGCAAAGCAATGCACAGAGACTATTGCAAAGCAATGCACAGACTATTGCAAAGCAATGCACAATGCACAGACTATTGCAAAGCAATGCACAGACTATTGCAAAGCAATGCACAGAGACTATTGCAAAGCAATGCACAAAGACTATTGCAAAGCAATGCACAGACTATGCAAAGTAATGCACAGACTATTGCAAAGCAATGCACAGACTATTGCAAAACAATGCACAGACTATTGCAAAGCAATGTACAGAGACTATTGCAAAGCAATGCACAGACTATTGCAAAGCAATGCACAGAGACTATTGCAAAGCAATGCACAGAGACTATTGCAAAGCAATGCACAGACTATTGCAAAGCAATGCACAATGCACAGACTATTGCAAAGCAATGCACAGATTATTGCAAAGCAATGCACAGAGACTATTGCAAAGCAATGCACAGACTATTGCAAAGCAATGCACAATGCACAGACTATTGCAAAGCAATGCACAGAATATTGCAAAGCAATGCACAGACTATTGCAAAGCAATGCACAGAGACTATTGCAAAGCAATGCACAGACTATTGCAAAGCAATGCACAATGCACAGACTATTGCAAAGCAATGCACAGAATATTGCAAAGCAATGCACAGACTATTGCAAAGCAATGCACAGAGACTATTGCAAATGCACAGAGACTATTGCAAAGCAATGCACAGAGATTATTGCAAAGCAATGCACAGACTATTGCAAAGCAATGCACAGAGCCTATTGCAAAGCAATGCACAGATTATTGCAAAGCAATGCACAGAGACTATTGCAAAGCAATGCAGAGAGACTATTGCAAAGCAATGCACAGACTATTGCAAAGCAATGCACAATGCACAGACTATTGCAAAGCAATGTACAGACTATTGCAAAGCAATGCACAATGCACAGACTATTGCAAAGTAATGCACAGACTATTGCAAAGCAATGCACAGAGACTATTGCAAAGCAATGCACAAACTATTGCAAAGCAATGCACAGACTATTGCAAAGTAATGCACAGAGACTATTGCAAAGCAATGCACAGAGACTATTGCAAAGCAATGCACAGAGACTATTGCAAAGCAATGCACAGACTATTGCAAAGCAATGCACAGAGACTATTGCAAAGCAATCCACAGAGACTACTGCAAAGCAATGCACAGACTATTGCAAAGCAATGCACAGAGACTATTGCAGATCAATGCACAGACTATTGCAAAGCAATGCACAGAGATTATTGCAAAGCAATGCACAGACTATTGCAAAGCAATGCACAGACTATTGCAAAGCAATGCACAGACTATTGCAAAGCAATGCACAGAGACTATTGCAAATGCACAGAGTCTATTGCAAAGCAATGCACAGACTATTGCAAAGCAATGCACAGACTATTGCAAAGCAATGCACAGCAATGCACAGAGACTATTAAAAAGCAATGCACAGACTATTGCAAAGCAATGCACAGACTATTGCAAAGCAATGCACAGAGACTATTGCAAAGCAATGCACAGACTATTGCAAAGCAATGCACAGAGTCTATTATAAAGCAATGCACAGATTATTGCACTGAGTCTATTGCAAAGCAATGCACAGATTATTGCAAAGCAATGCACAGAGACTATTGCAAAGCAATGCACAGAGACTATTGCAAATGCACAGAGACTATTGCAAAGCAATGCACAGAGATTATTGCAAAGCAATGCACAGACTATTGCAAAGCAATGCACAGAGCCTATTGCAAAGCAATGCACAGATTATTGCAAAGCAATGCACAGAGACTATTGCAAAGCAATGCAGAGAGACTATTGCAAAGCAATGCACAGACTATTGCAAAGCAATGCACAATGCACAGACTATTGCAAAGCAATGTACAGACTATTGCAAAGCAATGCACAATGCACAGACTATTGCAAAGTAATGCACAGACTATTGCAAAGCAATGCACAGAGACTATTGCAAAGCAATGCACAAACTATTGCAAAGCAATGCACAGAGCCTATTGCAAAGCAATGCACAGATTATTGCAAAGCAATGCACAGAGACTATTGCAAAGCAATGCACAGAGACTATTGCAAAGCAATGCACAGACTATTGCAAAGCAATGCACAATGCACAGACTATTGCAAAGCAATGTACAGACTATTGCAAAGCAATGCACAATGCACAGACTATTGCAAAGTAATGCACAGACTATTGCAAAGCAATGCACAGAGACTATTGCAAAGCAATGCACAAACTATTGCAAAGCAATGCACAGACTATTGCAAAGTAATGCACAGAGACTATTGCAAAGCAATGCACAGAGACTATTGCAAAGCAATGCACAGAGACTATTGCAAAGCAATGCACAGACTATTGCAAAGCAATGCGCAGAGACTATTGCAGATCAATGCACAGACTATTGCAAAGCAATGCACAGAGATTATTGCAAAGCAATGCACAGACTATTGCAAAGCAATAAACAGACTATTGCAAAGCAATGCACAGACTATTGCAAAGCAATGCACAGAGACTATTGCAAATGCACAGAGACTATTGCAAAGCAATGCACAGACTATTGCAAAGCAATGCACAGACTATTGCAAAGCAATGCACAGCAATGCACAGAGACTATTGCAAAGCAATGCACAGACTATTGCAAAGCAATGCACAGAGATTATTGCAAAGAAATGCACAGACTATTGCAAAGCAATGCACAGACTATTGCAAAGCAATGCACAGACTACTGCAAAGCAATGCACAGATTATTGCAAAGCAATGCACAAAGACTATTGCAAAGCAATGCACAGACTATTGCAAAGCAATGCACAATGCACAGACTATTGCAAAGCAATGCACAGACTATTGCAAAGCAATGCACAGAGACTATTGCAAAGCAATGCAGAGAGACTATTGCAAAGCAATGCACAGACTATTGCAAAGCAATGCACAGGCTATTGCAAAGCAATGCACATAGACTATTGCAAATGCACAGAGACTATTGCAAAGCAATGCACAGAGACTATTGCAAAGCAATGCACAGACTATTGCAAAGCAATGCACAGAGACTATTGCAGATCAATGCACAGACTATTGCAAAGAAATGCACAGATTATTGCAAAGCAATGCACAGAGACTATTGCAAAGCAATGCACAGACTATTGCAAAGCAATGCACAATGCACAGACTATTGCAAAGCAATGCATAGACTATTGCAAAGCAATGCACAGAGACTATTGCAAAGCAATGCACAAAGACTATTGCAAAGCAATGCACAGACTATGCAAAGTAATGCACAGACTATTGCAAAGCAATGCACAGACTATTGCAAATCAATGCACAGACTATTGCAAAGCAATGCACAGAGACTATTGCAAAGCAATGCACAGACTATTGCAAAGCAATGCACAGAGACTATTGCAAAGCAATGCACAGAGACTATTGCAAAGCAATGCACAGACTATTGCAAAGCAATGCACAATGCACAGACTATTGCAAAGCAATGCACAGATTATTGCAAAGCAATGCACAGAGACTATTGCAAAGCAATGCACAGACTATTGCAAAGCAATGCACAATGCACAGACTATTGCAAAGCAATGCACAGAATATTGCAAAGCAATGCACAGACTATTGCAAAGCAATGCACAGAGACTATTGCAAAGCAATGCACAGACTATTGCAAAGCAATGCACAATGCACAGACTATTGCAAAGTAATGCACAGACTATTGCAAAGCAATGCACAGAGACTATTGCAAAGCAATGCAGAGAGACTATTGCAAAGCAATGCACAGACTATTGCAAAGCAATGCACAATGCACAGGCTATTGCAAAGCAATGTACAGACTATTGCAAAGCAATGCACAATGCACAGACTATTGCAAAGTAATGCACAGACTATTGCAAAGCAATGCACAGAGACTATTGCAAAGCAATGCACAAACTATTGCAAAGCAATGCACAGACTATTGCAAAGTAATGCACAGAGACTATTGCAAAGCAATGCACAGAGACTATTGCAAAGCAATGCACAGAGACTATTGCAAAGCAATGCACAGACTATTGCAAAGCAATGCACAGAATATTGCAAAGCAATGCACAGACTATTGCAAAGCAATGCACAGAGACTATTGCAAATGCACAGAGACTATTGCAAAGCAATGCACAGAGATTATTGCAAAGCAATGCACAGACTATTGCAAAGCAATGCACAGAGCCTATTGCAAAGCAATGCACAGATTATTGCAAAGCAATGCACAGAGACTATTGCAAAGCAATGCAGAGAGACTATTGCAAAGCAATGCACAGACTATTGCAAAGCAATGCACAATGCACAGGCTATTGCAAAGCAATGTACAGACTATTGCAAAGCAATGCACAATGCACAGACTATTGCAAAGCAATGCACAGATTATTGCAAAGCAATGCACAGAGACTATTGCAAAGCAATGCACAGACTATTGCAAAGCAATGCACAATGCACAGACTATTGCAAAGCAATGCACAGAATATTGCAAAGCAATGCACAGACTATTGCAAAGCAATGCACAGAGACTATTGCAAAGCAATGCACAGACTATTGCAAAGCAATGCACAATGCACAGACTATTGCAAAGCAATGCACAGAATATTGCAAAGCAATGCACAGACTATTGCAAAGCAATGCACAGAGACTATTGCAAATGCACAGAGACTATTGCAAAGCAATGCACAGAGATTATTGCAAAGCAATGCACAGACTATTGCAAAGCAATGCACAGAGCCTATTGCAAAGCAATGCACAGATTATTGCAAAGCAATGCACAGAGACTATTGCAAAGCAATGCAGAGAGACTATTGCAAAGCAATGCACAGACTATTGCAAAGCAATGCACAATGCACAGGCTATTGCAAAGCAATGTACAGACTATTGCAAAGCAATGCACAATGCACAGACTATTGCAAAGTAATGCACAGACTATTGCAAAGCAATGCACAGAGACTATTGCAAAGCAATGAACAAACTATTGCAAAGCAATGCACAGACTATTGCAAAGTAATGCACAGAGACTATTGCAAAGCAATGCACAGAGACTATTGCAAAGCAATGCACAGAGACTATTGCAAAGCAATGCACAGACTATTGCAAAGCAATGCACAGAGACTATTGCAAAGCAATCCACAGAGACTACTGCAAAGCAATGCACAGACTATTGCAAAGCAATGCACAGAGACTATTGCAGATCAATGCACAGACTATTGCAAAGCAATGCACAGAGATTATTGCAAAGCAATGCACAGACTATTGCAAAGCAATGCACAGACTATTGCAAAGTAATGCACAGACTATTGCAAAGCAATGCACAGAGACTATTGCAAATGCACAGAGACTATTGCAAAGCAATGCACAGACTATTGCAAAGCAATGCACAGACTATTGCAAAGCAATGCACAGCAATGCACAGAGACTATTGCAAAGCAATGCACAGACTATTGCAAAGCAATGCACAGACTATTGCAAAGCAATGCACAGAGACTATTGCAAAGCAATGCACAGACTATTGCAAAGCAATGCACAGAGTCTATTATAAAGCAATGCACAGATTATTGCACTGAGTCTATTGCAAAGCAATGCACAGATTATTGCAAAGCAATGCACAGAGACTATTGCAAAGCAATGCACAGAGACTATTGCAAATGCACAGAGACTATTGCAAAGCAATGCACAGAGATTATTGCAAAGCAATGCACAGACTATTGCAAAGCAATGCACAGAGCCTATTGCAAAGCAATGCACAGATTATTGCAAAGCAATGCACAGAGACTATTGCAAAGCAATGCAGAGAGACTATTGCAAAGCAATGCACAGACTATTGCAAAGCAATGCACAATGCACAGACTATTGCAAAGCAATGTACAGACTATTGCAAAGCAATGCACAATGCACAGACTATTGCAAAGTAATGCACAGACTATTGCAAAGCAATGCACAGAGACTATTGCAAAGTAATGCACAAACTATTGCAAAGCAATGCACAGAGCCTATTGCAAAGCAATGCACAGATTATTGCAAAGCAATGCACAGAGACTATTGCAAAGCAATGCACAGAGACAATTGCAAAGCAATGCACAGACTATTGCAAAGCAATGCACAATGCACAGACTATTGCAAAGCAATGTACAGACTATTGCAAAGCAATGCACAATGCACAGACTATTGCAAAGTAATGCACAGACTATTGCAAAGCAATGCACAGAGACTATTGCAAAGCAATGCACAAACTATTGCAAAGCAATGCACAGACTATTGCAAAGTAATGCACAGAGACTATTGCAAAGCAATGCACAGAGACTATTGCAAAGCAATGCACAGACTATTGCAAAGCAATGCGCAGAGACTATTGCAGATCAATGCACAGACTATTGCAAAGCAATGCACAGAGATTATTGCAAAGCAATGCACAGACTATTGCAAAGCAATGCACAGACTATTGCAAAGCAATGCACAGACTATTGCAAAGCAATGCACAGAGACTATTGCAAATGCACAGAGACTATTGCAAAGCAATGCACAGACTATTGCAAAGCAATGCACAGCAATGCACAGAGACTATTGCAAAGCAATGCACAGACTATTGCAAAGCAATGCACAGAGATTATTGCAAAGAAATGCACAGACTATTGCAAAGCAATGCACAGACTATTGCAAAGCAATGCACAGACTATTGCAAAGCAATGCACAGATTATTGCAAAGCAATGCACAAAGACTATTGCAAAGCAATGCACAGACTATTGCAAAGCAATGCACAATGCACAGACTATTGCAAAGCAATGCACAGACTATTGCAAAGCAATGCACAATGCACAGACTATTGCAAAGCAATGCACAGACTATTGCAAAGCAATGCACAGAGACTATTGCAAAGCAATGCACAAAGACTATTGCAAAGCAATGCACAGACTATGCAAAGTAATGCACAGACTATTGCAAAGCAATGCACAGACTATTGCAAATCAATGCACAGACTATTGCAAAGCAATGCACAGAGACTATTGCAAAGCAATGCACAGACTATTGCAAAGCAATGCACAGAGACTATTGCAAAGCAATGCACAGACTATTGCAAAGCAATGCACAATGCACAGACTATTGCAAAGCAATGCACAGATTATTGCAAAGCAATGCACAGAGACTATTGCAAAGCAATGCACAGACTATTGCAAAGCAATGCACAATGCACAGACTATTGCAAAGCAATGCACAGACTATTGCAAAGCAATGCACAGAGACTATTGCAAAGCAATGCAAAGACTATTGCAAAGCAATGCACAGAGACTATTGCAGATCAATGCACAGACTATTGCAAAGCAATGCACAGAGATTATTGCAAAGCAATGCACAGAGACTATTGCAAAGCAATGCACAGACTATTGCAAAGCAATGCACAATGCACAGACTATTGCAAAGCAATGCACAGAATATTGCAAAGCAATGCACAGACTATTGCAAAGCAATGCACAGAGACTATTGCAAAGCAATGCACAGACTATTGCAAAGCAATGCACAATGCACAGACTATTGCAAAGCAATGCACAGAATATTGCAAAGCAATGCACAGACTATTGCAAAGCAATGCACAGAGACTATTGCAAATGCACAGAGACTATTGCAAAGCAATGCACAGAGATTATTGCAAAGCAATGCACAGACTATTGCAAAGCAATGCACAGAGCCTATTGCAAAGCAATGCACAGATTATTGCAAAGCAATGCACAGAGACTATTGCAAAGCAATGCAGAGAGACTATTGCAAAGCAATGCACAGACTATTGCAAAGCAATGCACAATGCACAGGCTATTGCAAAGCAATGTACAGACTATTGCAAAGCAATGCACAATGCACAGACTATTGCAAAGTAATGCACAGACTATTGCAAAGCAATGCACAGAGACTATTGCAAAGCAATGAACAAACTATTGCAAAGCAATGCACAGACTATTGCAAAGTAATGCACAGAGAGTATTGCAAAGCAATGCACAGAGACTATTGCAAAGCAATGCACAGAGACTATTGCAAAGCAATGCACAGACTATTGCAAAGCAATGCACAGAGACTATTGCAAAGCAATCCACAGAGACTACTGCAAAGCAATGCACAGACTATTGCAAAGCAATGCACAGAGACTATTGCAGATCAATGCACAGACTATTGCAAAGCAATGCACAGAGATTATTGCAAAGCAATGCACAGACTATTGCAAAGCAATGCACAGACTATTGCAAAGCAATGCACAGACTATTGCAAAGCAATGCACAGAGACTATTGCAAATGCACAGAGACTATTGCAAAGCAATGCACAGACTATTGCAAAGCAATGCACAGACTATTGCAAAGCAATGCACAGCAATGCACAGAGACTATTGCAAAGCAATGCACAGACTATTGCAAAGCAATGCACAGACTATTGCAAAGCAATGCACAGAGACTATTGCAAAGCAATGCACAGACTATTGCAAAGCAATGCACAGAGTCTATTATAAAGCAATGCACAGATTATTGCACTGAGTCTATTGCAAAGCAATGCACAGATTATTGCAAAGCAATGCACAGAGACTATTGCAAAGCAATGCACAGAGACTATTGCAAATGCACAGAGACTATTGCAAAGCAATGCACAGAGATTATTGCAAAGCAATGCACAGACTATTGCAAAGCAATGCACAGAGCCTATTGCAAAGCAATGCACAGATTATTGCAAAGCAATGCACAGAGACTATTGCAAAGCAATGCAGAGAGACTATTGCAAAGCAATGCACAGACTATTGCAAAGCAATGCACAATGCACAGACTATTGCAAAGCAATGTACAGACTATTGCAAAGCAATGCACAATGCACAGACTATTGCAAAGTAATGCACAGACTATTGCAAAGCAATGCACAGAGACTATTGCAAAGTAATGCACAAACTATTGCAAAGCAATGCACAGAGCCTATTGCAAAGCAATGCACAGATTATTGCAAAGCAATGCACAGAGACTATTGCAAAGCAATGCACAGAGACAATTGCAAAGCAATGCACAGACTATTGCAAAGCAATGCACAATGCACAGACTATTGCAAAGCAATGTACAGACTATTGCAAAGCAATGCACGATGCACAGACTATTGCAAAGTAATGCACAGACTATTGCAAAGCAATGCACAGAGACTATTGCAAAGCAATGCACAAACTATTGCAAAGCAATGCACAGACTATTGCAAAGTAATGCACAGAGACTATTGCAAAGCAATGCACAGAGACTATTGCAAAGCAATGCACAGACTATTGCAAAGCAATGCGCAGAGACTATTGCAGATCAATGCACAGACTATTGCAAAGCAATGCACAGAGATTATGGCAAAGCAATGCACAGACTATTGCAAAGCAATGCACAGACTATTGCAAAGCAATGCACAGACTATTGCAAAGCAATGCACAGAGACTATTGCAAATGCACAGAGACTATTGCAAAGCAATGCACAGACTATTGCAAAGCAATGCACAGCAATGCACAGAGACTATTGCAAAGCAATGCACAGACTATTGCAAAGCAATGCACAGAGATTATTGCAAAGAAATGCACAGACTATTGCAAAGCAATGCACAGACTATTGCAAAGCAATGCACAGACTATTGCAAAGCAATGCACAGATTATTGCAAAGCAATGCACAAAGACTATTGCAAAGCAATGCACAGACTATTGCAAAGCAATGCACAATGCACAGACTATTGCAAAGCAATGCACAGACTATTGCAAAGCAATGCACAATGCACAGACTATTGCAAAGCAATGCACAGACTATTGCAAAGCAATGCACAGAGACTATTGCAAAGCAATGCACAAAGACTATTGCAAAGCAATGCACAGACTATGCAAAGTAATGCACAGACTATTGCAAAGCAATGCACAGACTATTGCAAATCAATGCACAGACTATTGCAAAGCAATGCACAGAGACTATTGCAAAGCAATGCACAGACTATTGCAAAGCAATGCACAGAGACTATTGCAAAGCAATGCACAGACTATTGCAAAGCAATGCACAATGCACAGACTATTGCAAAGCAATGCACAGATTATTGCAAAGCAATGCACAGAGACTATTGCAAAGCAATGCACAGACTATTGCAAAGCAATGCACAATGCACAGACTATTGCAAAGCAATGCACAGACTATTGCAAAGCAATGCACAGAGACTATTGCAAAGCAATGCAAAGACTATTGCAAAGCAATGCACAGAGACTATTGCAGATCAATGCACAGACTATTGCAAAGCAATGCACAGAGATTATTGCAAAGCAATGCACAGAGACTATTGCAAAGCAATGCACAGACTATTGCAAAGCAATGCACAGAGACTATTGTAGTGTAGCTCCTATTTTCCCAATAGGCTCTGCGCATTGGAATAGTACCTACAGCAGTAAAGGCCTAGGCCAGACGTTAACTAGGTCTACTACTGTCGATACTAGACTTAATTTTTGGGTTTGCCAGCTAAGCTCAGAGTTCGCTAGAAACCTTCTCGAATGTTCAAGGAAGGATGAACTCCCCTGATTAGACAAGAAGGGATTTAGTTTCTGACAACCATAGAACATGACAACTTTGCTCTCCCCTAATCAAGAGTCAATCTCGAGAGTCGTGTGAGCACAAGGCAGTTATTTTACTCAGTCAGTACGTGCATTCTTAGTCTCATCAGAATGTAGAGAAAAGGAAGAGACGGGCGTGTTCAATAAAAGATGTTATTTATTGATCAGTCTCTTTTCTCGTACAAGAGAAATGGATCGATATTATTGCAATACTTATAGTTAAGTAAAGTGCATACATTAGAAGCAATAGTATAAAATAATACTGTAAAAACATTGATATGGTTTCTGAGCCATATGATGTTTAAAATGATTAAAATATATTTACATACACATATACATTTTGACTAAACGTACTCAACTGGTGTTTCTAAATACGCCTACCCCGTGTACCTGACCTAAGTCTAATGCGTGGGCGGGAATAGAAAGTTACAGTTTAAGTTAAGTTTGTTTTTGCCAAGTGAATAACTAAAGAATTCTCTAGGAGGGGTTATTCAGTTCTGTACCTGGAATTTAGGATGAATGAGGAATGGTATCTCTTTCTCTGCTCTCGATATTCCAGGCTGCCTGCGAGGGCTGCCCAGAAGCGCCGGTGCTGGGTCTCTCGGCTTGAGATAGCAGCGCGTCTCTCAGCGCGTCAGGAAGGCGGGGCTGCTGCCTGCGGGGTCTGCTTCTGCTCTCGGCTTCGGCAAGTATGGCTGCTCCGTCTTGTCACCACGCGTGTGTTTGCATAGGGCAAGGTCGGCAATATTTATACCTTAAAGGTGCCGGGATTGACGTAAGGATGGACATAGGTACGTCAATAAAGATGTCATACGACTTGCTCGTTAGCACATTCTTTACTAAAGTTCTCTGTGAAATCAAAACAATGGCCGCACGGATTATCCAGGTTGTCATAGGTTTGATTTGTTATGAGAACGTCGTATGCCTTATCAGGGGCTGGAGGAATGTCGCTTGTCTAATTAGATCTCAAGCGTTATGACCTAATCAGATAACACGTTCCTGTGCCGTAGTGTGACTGCGTCAGATAACGGTATCTGCATCATGGGGGATTTCTTGCCTCATGGGCTGACTGTTAGTTAACTAGCTAGTAAGTTTAACCAGAATAGGGTCAGGAATAGGGGGATCGAATCAGAACCTATAGAAATACACGACACCCACTCCACGCTAACTATGGTCATATCTACTAATCTATGCATAGTATAACATAGTACAATCATACTATAGAGTATAGTGTATACCTTACCACCCCAAAATACATAAATGCATTTCGAAATTTTCAAATATACTGAAAAATTGCAGTCATATATATTGTATGCACTTAAGCTATGAATTAAATGCAAAAGTAAACACGCATTGTTATGTATTATTGCTTGTTGGTATATGAGAAATACACATGAAATGGCTCTTAATATGGCTATACAGAAAAAAAGTCGAAACCATTTCATCACATAAAATCTATTGCGAACATACCAGCGGGCAGCTAAAGTCTATAAAGTCTATAAAGTATCTAAAATAGAAATCTTAGTTCTCTAGGAATAGTCTCTTACTTTAAGCAGAAAATCAGTGTCCCGGGAAAAAATATATAGAAAAATATTTTAGGGGCTTGCTGAAAAAAGTTGCTGTCCGTGAATTGGATTGTAATTGTTCATGTGACTTTATTTTTAAAGTTGAAGGCCGAATTCAGGGAACGCCGTGTGCGAGTTTACTCAAAAGTCTCTATTTCTGTTCCGGAGAGAACATCATATCATTCAGGCTTTCGAAAAAACTGTCAACAGCTTCATGGGAAAGTTCCTCTAAGTCGGAAATAGGGGTAACCATGCATTCATGCGCATGATTGTCTGCATTGACATTCTGATTTGCATTGCTGACAGAAGGTCGTACCTGTTCGATGCTGCTTTCATCTTGAACTTCACTACTCTTCAATCGCAGTGGTGAAGATTCCAGGAATGCCGTCATCAGAATTGGCAGCCTTTGAGGGCAGCACAGTGCGTGAACCTTGGTAGGAACCAACAGTGTATCTGCATCCACCGGCGCATCCGATTGTAGCGTCAGACAGGTGTCTAACACGCATTCTTCTCCGCATAGCAGACACCTTAGTACAGGTAAAACACACCTTTGCCACATTGGTCGAAATGATAGAAACCAAGTCATGTTTAGGTCTCTAAGCCGGGATAGTCCCAGGATTTTTGATATCCGGTCCCGGTATCCAATGGCTAGGATCGTATCTTCCATTGTCGCGAGAGTTTGATCTGTGACATGGGTTGCCATAACGAAAAATAAGGACTAGGAATAGGATTCCTGCAATTAGTCCGAGGATCAAGGGAAGTCCGCCAAAAATCGAATGGACGAAATCTGGAAAAATACCCAGTATGGCTTTGAATGGTGTTAATGCCATCGAAAATACTGTCTTAAATACCTTTGAGACCCCAGTGGTATCAGAAATATTTAAGATTTCGCTCAGAATTTCCGCGAAATGTACGGGGGAATTAGTTGATAATAATGTATGTATCTCTGCAGTCGTCCTTGCGACTTGTAGATCATACGTTTCTTTAGATGACGTGAGCCTTGTAGGCGTCTGAAGAAGCACTGTTTTCATTCTGCTTAAAGTGTCTATTCGAATAGAAGTAATTTTCAGAACGGGCCATGCCCTTGCCTCCCTGTCTGGAAAGGAGCTGGGAAACAAAGAACGTCCACAGCACTTGACCTTCGCCGTCGTAGTGACGAGATAAGGAGTCCCGGGCATAAGACTACAGCATCTGCGGTCTACAATAAGAATGTAACTCCCATTATAGAGTCTTTGAAAGAATGGTTCTATTTCAGTTGCAGGTGCGCCTTGCTGGTGGCATGAAAGGTTGTATGAATTCCCTTCACAGGCTCCGTGCAAACTAATACCGTTACACAGAAGCGTGCCGCTTAGTGACATAGCACAATTGTTGCCACTAAGAAACACTTTCTGTCCTTTGTTACTGACACATGCATGTGAATAGGGCAGGTTCCATGTTGTTTTAAGGTACCCCTTTCCCAATTTCTCGTACATGCCAGCCTGTATATATTTTTGGCAGTATTGAAACCTGAAGGTTGAGATTGGAATATTTATGATTCCGTGGATTATCCATTCACTGACAGGTCGTTCTGACATTGTCAACGGTAATCTTTCTAGTTTTTCAATGCTCAAGATTGTATAATCAGCACCCTTCTGCGCCATACCGATCTGTCTATCAGTAAGGTTAAAGATTTGAAATAGTGACGTTGTGTTGATTAAACGCCAAGGCACATAGCCTGAACGCAGATTTTGTAACGTCCAGCCAAGCTGTACAATAGAACGCAATTGTGACTGACCATGTTGTAATAACAGTAAGTCTTGCGATAATATATCGATTGCTGAAGACACAATGCTGTCCAATGAAAAAATTCTGGAGGACAGAGTCATTAACCCATTGTCCACTACAGAAAGTGATTTTTCCAAATTAATACGGTCAATTTCCCGTATTCTCTCTGCTGTCTCAATTTGAGTAACCTTCCAGGCCTCATTGTATGCTGCATATACAGAGGCTGCTATGAAACGCTTTTGACGCTGTTTGCGTGGTCCCATTATGAAATCACGCAAGTCAGCACCATCAGTAAGTAAAGTTAGGTGTTGCTTAATTTCAGGCAGTGTGGAAGTTTGTAGCCATTGAAGGCATAATTTGCCCACACTGTAGGTTGTTATTATCCCTGGGTGATGTCTTTGGGGATATCTAGGGTCTGGCCTGTTCATTTTGAAACCCTGTGTTTTATTCAGGAATCTATCTAGACAGTTATTTGTATCTGTGGGCCAGATCAACCATTGTTTCCAATCAGGATGTGTTCTGTTTTGGTTAAGTATATGGTTTATGTCTATTTCTTCATCTGTTTCAGAGTTATTGCTAAACATTATTGGCTTTGGAATAGACAGGTTATTTAAATCTTTGATTTTGGCTAAGCCAAGACAGGTGGTTTGTTGAACGGTGTCATTTAAAAATATCATTTGTTCTGGGATCATGCAGGCTCTAAACAAAGCTTCTATACCCTGTACTTGCCATTCTTTTGTACCCCAAACACTTTTCAAATCAACATGTTTGTCCCAATAATCAAATCCAAAAGTATTCATTTTTTCAAAGAAAGAATCTGAATATATCAATTTTGTGTTGGTTATCATGGTTTTCATCCCTGTCTTGTTTGACAATTTGTAATAAAATGTTTCAGCATTAGTTATGTTAAAACCTGAAAAATATGAATATTTGCCATACACGGTTCTAGAGCTCCCTTTTGGAGGTGTAGCACAATGTTCCCATTGATTAAAATTTAAAACATTTCTAGGTTGTGCAGATTTATGCAAGAAATGGTTACCATAATGGTTATAGCAGTACATGCTGTCATAATTTGTAGAACCCTGCAAATAATCATGTTTTGTAAATTTAGCAGACATTACTAAGTCAGACATCATATTGTTTATACTTTCAAAGTCCCAATCATCAGCAAATGAGTTTGGTTTTGCAAAGTCACTCAAGGAGATCTTGATTTGGTGTGGATATTTCAGGATCTCGACCGGACCATAAATTTCATAGTCAGTGTTGTCCCAGGCTACCCCACCAGATATTGGAATTGCTGTGAAGTTGGCTGAAGAAAGTTCTGAAGAAAGTTCTCTTTTCTCGACGTGTGAAGATGTGTGTGGTTTGAGGACCAAGTTGATGTTCTGACTTGCTGTGTCCATTTTAGCATATTTTCCCTCAATGAAGCGTCCCAAGGTAAATACCATGATGAGCCAAAGTATGAGGATAAATGCACCAAAACCCACCCAAAATCCAATCCATGGAGAAACTAGATATGTTTCTTTCAGTTGTTTCAAAAGTTCCTTAGCTTTGTCTTTAAAGGATTTTGATGATGGCTGTGTCTTTTGTTCGCTGAAGCCTTCAGAGGAATCATCGAAGTTGATGAAGTAACCGGATGCAGTTCTGTCAATTGTTCCAATTGGTTCAGGATTTTTGTTTCTCGCATTTTCACTTGGTACTTCTGTATAGATTGGTGTGTCTCTGCTAAATGTCTTTATTTGGGTTTTCAGAGGTCTAAGTTCTATTGCATTGTTGCATAGTCCTTGTTGTTCTTCTGTAGGCGTTTCGAATGTGATGAGCCTCTTTGATAGGACCTCTGTACTGGTAGCAAACCTTGGTGTTCTGCTACTTATTGGGAGTCCACTTGGCCTACTGTTGGTTATCGGCCACATGTTGTGGTTTTACCAGGTCGATGGATACAACTCGGTTCTCCTTTTTTCCAGCAAGTGGCGGTAGTACAACTGATCTTGTCCCGTTGACAGACAATACAGGAACTGCTTTTCTGTAAGAAGGCCCAAATTCCTTCTTTACCGCGATCTTCTCCCTGACTAGATCCCCGACTTTTGGAATCCAGACAGGTCTTGCTGGGACAGGTGGTGATTCTTCAGTGGCAGTTGGCTGTTGTTTCAACTGTATGTTGCTCAGGTCTTTTCTTGTTTTGTTTAAGTCCTGCAAAATAGCCAAACGGTCTTTGACATCAAAGCTTTTTTCTGTTACCACTGAAGTCTGACTATCAAGGTCAGAGATCAACATCCTAGTTCCGAATAATAATTCGTACGGACTGAATCCCTTCAGAGAATTTCTTGGCAAGTTATTTAGACTACGTTGGACACTTATTAGATGTTTGACCCACCCAGCTCCCGAACCTAATATCCTTTCTATTATAGATTGCTTTCTGTCTTGGTTTTTTCTTTACACCATCCCATACCCTCAGGAAGGAAGTGAGAAGATTCCCGCTGGGCTGTGCTCATTTGGCCATTCTTTCCCCCCCCCAGGCTGGATTGCCTGAGAAAAGGAAAAAAAAATGGTCGAACGTAGCATGCTCTTAGCGTATATGCCAATTAGACTCGCAAATCTTGTATAACAGTCCGGACGTCAGCCGAGTGCTGTGGATCTACATTATAAGTGGGAACTAGCCTGTATATGTTAATCGCAAGCCATTCTTTTTAGTGGTGATGTTATCTGCCTTGATACGACGAGGTATTAAACTGCTTCTCTCCCCACTGCGATCTCTGTTGCAGTTTGGGCAGTTTTTTACAAACATGGTGTAGTGCAGGCTCATGCCTGGCCACCAGTACCGTGATTGTAATTCTTCCAGAGAATCTTTTAATTTAAGGTGTCTGAGACCCTCGCCCATGTGTGCGTCTGCGATTAACAAGTTTCTCCTGTCCATGTTTGGAATCACTCTATCCCCCACTCCAGGGATTCGAGCAAAAGGAATGGAGTTTGCATCTATGATGTATGTGTAATTGAGTGGATAGTTGATCGGTAACGCCGAGCAGTCGCCTTTTGATGACGTTTTTACTGCCAGCAATGTTTCGCCGTCAATGTATTTTAATGTACGCTTTTTTCGATCTACGGGAGCCGGTTTACTGGCTGCCGCTGCGGCTGTTTCAGCCAATGAATTCCCTACAACGTGAACGCCATCACGCTGATGACTCAGTGAGTGTGTCACGTGAGTCTTTGGTAGTTCTTTTTTCAAAAGAGCTACCTGTTCCCAGAGCAATCTCTGCTTTATTGGTGCATCTGTGTCATCTTTGTAACCGTTCTGAATCCATGTCTGCAAATCCTTGTTATATGCTTTGACGCAGAAATATGAATCTGACACTATAAGTGTCGGGAATTCGCGATCCGCATTATCTAGCGCCATTTTCAAAGCTATTATTTCAGTTTGTAGTTCTGAATTAGTTTCTACTGAGTGTGATTTTGTTAATAGAGGTCTTAGTTTACCTCCGTGCCACACTTCTTTTGTAATCTCACATGTGGGATTGTATGCATGTTCTCCCCAAACGGAGGGTTGAGCATGTCCGTCTGTATAGATTACACAGGCGTAATGTCGTAGAGGCAGAATGTCGATTGGCAGAGGATACGTTTTTTCATATTTTAGATTTTTTAATTCTTCTAGTTCTGGATCAAAGAAGTAATATACTTTGTCCGTTGTGATTGAATTTACCCATTGTAACCATTCTGGATCCAATGTTGTTGTTGGTAAATTACACGGTGTTGTTAATGCCTCAAAGGCTGATTCTGCTGTTCTGACTGTGATATGTCTACCGTCAGCTATGTCTTTTTCTCTAGCTATTGCGGTTTGAACTGCTTGAACAATTTTTCCTTTGTTGTTGAATCTCTGTTCAGCTTTTGTGTACAAATGTGATTTGAATGCAATTGGTACCTTATCTCCCTCATTAGAGGTTAGGTATGTGAATCCGCATCTCCCTGGGATGACTCGGATCACAAGGTTGCGTGTATTATCACGGGTTTCTAATTTTGTTTTAATTAGCATGTCTGTTTGTAAGGATCTCAAAATTTCTGTGTGTGCTTGAGTCCAACTGGATCTTTTAAAGTCTGGTTTAATTAGATCGTAAAGGGGTTTGACCCTTTCTGCGTAATTTGCAATATATGTTCTTCCGAAATTTAGGAAGCCTAGAATTGACTGTAGGTTTTTTAGTGTTTTAGGAGCTTGGATTACGGCACATTTCTCTAGGAAATTGTCTGCCAGGCTTTTGCCTTCACTTGATAACTCATATCCTAAGAATAGGACCGTCAGATGGGCAATTCTGGACTTTTTGAAGTTGAATTTGTAACCCTCTGCAGCGAAACCAAGTATTATGGTGTTCACTCTTTTCAAGTGAGTCTCCAAGTCATCATCTGTTAAGTAAATGTCATCGACATAAGATAATGCTTCATCATCATATAGTTGTAGTAATTCTGTTACTCTCGCTGAGAATACCTCCGGGCTATTCTTGTACCCCTGGGCTAACCGACAGAATTGTTTTTGAGTGCCATTTACTGAAAATGCAGTTAAATATCTGCTCTCTGGTGCTATGTTTTGACAAAAGAATCCATTGGAGATGTCCAAGGTTGTTTTGTATTTTTTGCGCACTATGTTATTCATTAGTGCAGCACTGTGTGAGTTTTGCACTGCAAAAGTTTTGCAACATGTGTTAAGGTGTCGGTAATCCAAAACTAGACGATATGAATTGTCTGGTTTGGAGACCGGAAACAAAGGATTGTTCATTTGTGAGGTGCAAGTTTCAATCACCCCCTGGTATTCTAGCTGATCTAGTTTTTCATTTACTTGTTTTTTAGCTTCTTGCTTAATTGGGTACTGCCTTTGTGCAGTAGGTTGTGATTTTAACTGGACTTTGTGAGGAGGAGAATCCTCATCCCATCCTACATGATTTTTATATAAAGCAGGTGCTAAGGCCACTGCCCACTTTCTAGCAAGTGTATATTTTTTATGAATCGGTATTTGATTCGAGAAGGCAGGCATAATTACTTCTTCGCCATGAGGGCACTCCCTGACAAACTCCGGTGGCCAGTCTTTTTCAGCTAGAAGGATGTCATAGCCCTTGGATAGGTTATCCCAAAATAGTCCCCTTATTTTCCTAGTCTTATCTCCCTCTATACGTAATGTTATCTCGTATATTTTGTGGGGCTTGCTAACTCTGGTGTCTGCAGTTTCCACTTGAAGGTATTCATTCGTGTCCACTGTCTCCAGATGATTCATAAGGACTTTGCGAGCTATGCTCACCTCTGCTGCGCTGTCTAGCATTGTCTGAGCCCATTCTCCGTTTTTCAGTTGTGTCCTCAGTATTCTCGGCATTGTTAACTACCTTGATACTGGCTACCTTCTTTTTTGGAAATTGTGATTTCTTTTTCAGTTGAGCAGGTTCCTTGTCTTTGGACTTGGCGTGCTCTTCTGATCGTCCTCTTCTTTCCGATTTCTGCGAGGAATTCTGAAAAGATTGAGAGGGACGTGTATCAATGTCTTGATATCTATCAGGTTTTTTAATATTATTCCTATTTCTAAGGTTATATCTATTCCCAGAGGGTTCACTCTGAGGTGACCTTTGTCTCAGGTTTGGAGATTTCTCTCTTCGCCTAGGAGACCTTCCTCTGGACTGGAATTTCTTTTCTTTAGGATTGGATTGTTTATTTCCATCCCAGTTCTTTTTTGGTGAATTACTATTAAAAAATATTTTTTCTGGACTTGTAGTCAGTTGCGGTTTTACTGGTATTCCACCTAGACTATCTCTGCCTAGTTCTTCATAGGATTTTTCTATGATTCTGGCAATTTCAGCTGGTTGGTCTGCTATATCTGTCTCTTTTAACCTCTGGCGGATCGCCACGTTTGCTGCTTCACCTTTTATGTTGGCTAGTAATATAGCCGAGACTTGCTTGAAGTCTTTCAGTAATTTCATACCAAGAGTTAAAGCAGGTTCTGGACCGTATTCATCTTGAATTTGTTTTAGCACATCTGGTATTACCGAAATGGATGGAACACCGTGCGTTTTTGTATAGATGGAAGCAAAGACTGTACCCCAAGTGTCACAGTCCTCAATGTGTGGTGCGATTCCCATTGGGAGACATATAGTCAGAATCCTGTGTTTTTCCAGCGGGGTGGTGTCAGGAAACACCGCCTCTATTTGGGTAATTTTCTGTGCCAACCAGAATGGTATTTGTTCCCGTTTAGCTGGAACTTTACCTAGGCAGGATTGGATGTTCTGTGGTGTAATTTTATTTGTGTTCCCCTGGTGAGGGGTCAGCTGTGGAAGTTTAATCGCTGGCTGAATTGTTGAAGTCCGCATTACATACTGAACTAATTGTCTGTGAATTTTTAGTAGTTGTTTTAGCTGTATTAACAGCTCTGCTGCAGGCATTCTTTCGATGTCTGGATGTGGTGTGTATCCGGCTAGGACCGGCCACGTTGCTCCTGGTCTTCCTAAAGGACCGAGCCTTGTAATGTGATTGTTATGTATTAGGGCGCCATCAAATAAGAGCAAATGCTCTTGGAATTTGAGTGGTACTTCCACCTCCTCGAAAGGAGTGTACTCATTAGGAGGTTCCTCTACTTTGTAATAGTGGAAGTACTTTGTTACAGCATTTGCTGCTGGAAAATGTATCCATGTATAGTATACCTCTGTCTGCCGATATTCGTGTGCCTCGATTACGAATATGACTGTACCACCTCTAGGTGTCAGTCCATTTTCTATAAGTTTTAGAGTTATAGCTCTCCTTTTGGCGACCTGGATGAGTATTATATCCGGGTCTGCATCGAGTGCTGTAGTATCAGCTACTGCTATTTCAGTAGCTAATCTAATTGCCTCTCTTTCTCCATCACTGTCTCCCATTTTACAGACAGGATGGTATTATGTCTATTTGCAGATCAGGTTTCTTTATGGAAACAGAGATTAGATGCACAATATTCTGGAACTGTTTTATCCTTCAACGTTGACTAGACCAAGAACCATACATAGGAGTTCCCTCCTGCGAGGTTTTGGAGGATATAATAACCTTTCACCCACTCCAGACGTCTTTGGAGTATTTGGGAGAAGGGGTCTGAGTGAGAAAGCACGACTGAGTTACTCTAAATGTCTTACGTTAGTTTTATCGCCCTTTCCAAACGCGTTGGGCGCCATGTAGTGTAGCTCCTATTTTCCCAATAGGCTCTGCGCATTGGAATAGTACCTACAGCAGTAAAGGCCTAGGCCAGACGTTAACTAGGTCTACTACTGTCGATACTAGACTTAATTTTTGGGTTTGCCAGCTAAGCTCAGAGTTCGCTAGAAACCTTCTCGAATGTTCAAGGAAGGATGAACTCCCCTGATTAGACAAGAAGGGATTTAGTTTCTGACAACCATAGAACATGACAACTTTGCTCTCCCCTAATCAAGAGTCAATCTCGAGAGTCGTGTGAGCACAAGGCAGTTATTTTACTCAGTCAGTACGTGCATTCTTAGTCTCATCAGAATGTAGAGAAAAGGAAGAGACGGGCGTGTTCAATAAAAGATGTTATTTATTGATCAGTCTCTTTTCTCGTACAAGAGAAATGGATCGATATTATTGCAATACTTATAGTTAAGTAAAGTGCATACATTAGAAGCAATAGTATAAAATAATACTGTAAAAACATTGATATGGTTTCTGAGCCATATGATGTTTAAAATGATTAAAATATATTTACATACACATATACATTTTGACTAAACGTACTCAACTGGTGTTTCTAAATACGCCTACCACGTGTACCTGACCTAAGTCTAATGCGTGGGCGGGAATAGAAAGTTACAGTTTAAGTTAAGTTTGTTTTTGCCAAGTGAATAACTAAAGAATTCTCTAGGAGGGGTTATTCAGTTCTGTACCTGGAATTTAGGATGAATGAGGAATGGTATCTCTTTCTCTGCTCTCGATATTCCAGGCTGCCTGCGAGGGCTGCCCAGAAGCGCCGGTGCTGGGTCTCTCGGCTTGAGATAGCAGCGCGTCTCTCAGCGCGTCAGGAAGGCGGGGCTGCTGCCTGCGGGGTCTGCTTCTGCTCTCGGCTTCGGCAAGTATGGCTGCTCCGTCTTGTCACCACGCGTGTGTTTGCATAGGGCAAGGTCGGCAATATTTATACCTTAAAGGTGCCGGGATTGACGTAAGGATGGACATAGGTACGTCAATAAAGATGTCATACGACTTGCTCGTTAGCACATTCTTTACTAAAGTTCTCTGTGAAATCAAAACAATGGCCGCACGGATTATCCAGGTTGTCATAGGTTTGATTTGTTATGAGAACGTCGTATGCCTTATCAGGGGCTGGAGGAATGTCGCTTGTCTAATTAGATCTCAAGCGTTATGACCTAATCAGATAACACGTTCCTGTGCCGTAGTGTGACTGCGTCAGATAACGGTATCTGCATCATGGGGGATTTCTTGCCTCATGGGCTGACTGTTAGTTAACTAGCTAGTAAGTTTAACCAGAATAGGGTCAGGAATAGGGGGATCGAATCAGAACCTATAGAAATACACGACACTATTGCAAAGCAATGCAAAGACTATTGCAAAGCAATGCACAGAGACTATTGCAGATCAATGCACAGACTATTGCAAAGCAATGCACAGAGATTATTGCAAAGCAATGCACAGAGACTATTGCAAAGCAATGCACAGACTATTGCAAAGCAATGCACAGAGACTATTGCAGATCAATGCACAGACTATTGCAAAGAAATGCACAGATTATTGCAAAGCAATGCACAGAGACTATTGCAAAGCAATGCACAGACTATTGCAAAGCAATGCACAATGCACAGACTATTGCAAAGCAATGCACAGACTATTGCAAAGCAATGCACAGAGACTATTGCAAAGCAATGCAAAGACTATTGCAAAGCAATGCACAGAGACTATTGCAGATCAATGCACAGACTATTGCAAAGCAATGCACAGAGACTATTGCAAAGCAATGCACAGACTATTGCAAAGCAATGCACAGACTATTGCAAAGCAATGCACAGAGACTATTGCAGATCAATGCACAGACAATTGCAAAGCAATGCACAGAGATTATTGCAAAGCAATGCACAGACTATTGCAAAGCAATGCACAGACTATTGCAAAGCAATGCACAGACTATTGCAAAGCAATGCACAGGCTATTGCAAAGCAATGCACATAGACTATTGCAAATGCACAGAGACTATTGCAAAGCAATGCACAGAGACTATTGCAAAGCAATGCACAGACTATTGCAAAGCAATGCACAGAGACTATTGCAGATCAATGCACAGACTATTGCAAAGAAATGCACAGATTATTGCAAAGCAATGCACAGAGACTATTGCAAAGCAATGCACAGACTATTGCAAAGCAATGCACAATGCACAGACTATTGCAAAGCAATGCACAGACTATTGCAAAGCAATGCACAGAGACTATTGCAAAGCAATGCACAAAGACTATTGCAAAGCAATGCACAGACTATGCAAAGTAATGCACAGACTATTGCAAAGCAATGCACAGACTATTGCAAATCAATGCACAGACTATTGCAAAGCAATGCACAGAGACTATTGCAAAGCAATGCACAGACTATTGCAAAGCAATGCACAGAGACTATTGCAAAGCAATGCACAGAGACTATTGCAAAGCAATGCACAGACTATTGCAAAGCAATGCACAATGCACAGACTATTGCAAAGCAATGCACAGATTATTGCAAAGCAATGCACAGAGACTATTGCAAAGCAATGCACAGACTATTGCAAAGCAATGCACAGACTATTGCAAAGCAATGCACAGAATATTGCAAAGCACTGCACAGACTATTGCAAAGCAATGCACAGAGACTATTGCAAAGCAATGCACAGACTATTGCAAAGCAATGCACAATGCACAGACTATTGCAAAGCAATGCACAGAATATTGCAAAGCAATGCACAGACTATTGCAAAGCAATGCACAGAGACTATTGCAAATGCACAGAGACTATTGCAAAGCAATGCACAGAGATTATTGCAAAGCAATGCACAGACTATTGCAAAGCAATGCACAGAGCCTATTGCAAAGCAATGCACAGATTATTGCAAAGCAATGCACAGAGACTATTGCAAAGCAATGCAGAGAGACTATTGCAAAGCAATGCACAGACTATTGCAAAGCAATGCACAATGCACAGACTATTGCAAAGCAATGTACAGACTATTGCAAAGCAATGCACAATGCACAGACTATTGCAAAGTAATGCACAGACTATTGCAAAGCAATGCACAGAGACTATTGCAAAGCAATGCACAAACTATTGCAAAGCAATGCACAGACTATTGCAAAGTAATGCACAGAGACTATTGCAAAGCAATGCACAGAGACTATTGCAAAGCAATGCACAGAGACTATTGCAAAGCAATGCACAGACTATTGCAAAGCAATGCACAGAGACTATTGCAAAGCAATCCACAGAGACTACTGCAAAGCAATGCACAGACTATTGCAAAGCAATGCACAGAGACTATTGCAGATCAATGCACAGACTATTGCAAAGCAATCCACAGAGATTATTGCAAAGCAATGCACAGACTATTGCAAAGCAATGCACAGACTATTGCAAAGCAATGCACAGACTATTGCAAAGCAATGCACAGAGACTATTGCAAATGCACAGAGACTATTGCAAAGCAATGCACAGACTATTGCAAAGCAATGCACAGACTATTGCAAAGCAATGCACAGCAATGCACAGAGACTATTGCAAAGCAATGCACAGACTATTGCAAAGCAATGCACAGACTATTGCAAAGCAATGCACAGAGACTATTGCAAAGCAATGCACAGACTATTGCAAAGCAATGCACAGAGTCTATTATAAAGCAATGCACAGATTATTGCACTGAGTCTATTGCAAAGCAATGCACAGATTATTGCAAAGCAATGCACAGAGACTATTGCAAAGCAATGCACAGAGACTATTGCAAATGCACAGAGACTATTGCAAAGCAATGCACAGAGATTATTGCAAAGCAATGCACAGACTTTTGCAAAGCAATGCACAGAGCCTATTGCAAAGCAATGCACAGATTATTGCAAAGCAATGCACAGAGACTATTGCAAAGCAATGCACAGAGACTATTGCAAATGCACAGAGACTATTGCAAAGCAATGCACAGAGATTATTGCAAAGCAATGCACAGACTATTGCAAAGCAATGCACAGAGCCTATTGCAAAGCAATGCACAGACTATTTCAAAGCAATGCACAGAGACTATTGCAAAACAATGCAGACTATTGCAAAGCAATGCATAGACTATTGCAAAGCAATGCACAGAGACTATTGCAAAGCAATGCACAGACTATTGCAAAGCAATGCACAGAGACTATTGCAGATCAATGCACAGACTATTGCAAAGAAATGCACAGATTATTGCAAAGCAATGCGCAGAGACTATTGCAAAGCAATGCACAGACTATTGCAAAGCAATGCACAATGCACAGACTATTGCAAAGCAATGCACAGACTATTGCAAAGCAATGCACAGAGACTATTGCAAAGCAATGCACAAAGACTATTGCAAAGCAATGCACAGACTATGCAAAGTAATGCACAGACTATTGCAAAGCAATGCACAGACTATTGCAAATCAATGCACAGACTATTGCAAAGCAATTCACAGAGACTATTGCAAAGCAATGCACAGACTATTGCAAAGCAATGCACAGAGACTATTGCAAAGCAATGCACAGAGACTATTGCAAAGCAATGCACAGACTATTGCAAAGCAATGCACAATGCACAGACTATTGCAAAGCAATGCACAGATTATTGCAAAGCAATGCACAGAGACTATTGCAAAGCAATGCACAGACTATTGCAAAGCAATGCACAATGCACAGACTATTGCAAAGCAATGCACAGAATATTGCAAAGCAATGCACAGACTATTGCAAAGCAATGCACAGAGACTATTGCAAAGCAATGCACAGACTATTGCAAAGCAATGCACAATGCACAGACTATTGCAAAGCAATGCACAGAATATTGCAAAGCAATGCACAGACTATTGCAAAGCAATGCACAGAGACTATTGCAAATGCACAGAGACTATTGCAAAGCAATGCACAGAGATTATTGCAAAGCAATGCACAGACTATTGCAAAGCAATGCACAGAGCCTATTGCAAAGCAATGCACAGCTTATTGCAAAGCAATGCACAGAGACTATTGCAAAGCAATGCAGAGAGACTATTGCAAAGCAATGCACAGACTATTGCAAAGCAATGCACAATGCACAGACTATTGCAAAGCAATGTACAGACTATTGCAAAGCAATGCACAATGCACAGACTATTGCAAAGTAATGCACAGAGACTATTGCAAAGCAATGCACAAACTATTGCAAAGCAATGCACAGACTATTGCAAAGTAATGCACAGAGACTATTGCAAAGCAATGCACAGAGACTATTGCAAAGCAATGCACAGAGACTATTGCAAAGCAATGCACAGACTATTGCAAAGCAATGCACAGAGACTATTGCAAAGCAATCCACAGAGACTACTGCAAAGCAATGCACAGACTATTGCAAAGCAATGCACAGAGACTATTGCAGATCAATGCACAGACTATTGCAAAGCAATGCACAGAGATTATGGCAAAGCAATGCACAGACTATTGCAAAGCAATGCACAGACTATTGCAAAGCAATGCACATACTATTGCAAAGCAATGCACAGAGACTATTGCAAATGCACAGAGACTATTGCAAAGCAATGCACAGACTATTGCAAAGCAATGCACAGACTATTGCAAAGCAATGCACAGCAATGCACAGAGACTATTGCAAAGCAATGCACAGACTATTGCAAAGCAATGCACAGACGATTGCAAAGCAATGCACAGAGACTATTGCAAAGCAATGCACAGACTATTGCAAAGCAATGCACAGAGTCTATTATAAAGCAATGCACAGATTATTGCACTGAGTCTATTGCAAAGCAATGCACAGATTATTGCAAAGCAATGCACAGAGACTATTGCAAAGCAATGCACAGAGACTATTGCAAATGCACAGAGACTATTGCAAAGCAATGCACAGAGATTATTGCAAAGCAATGCACAGACTATTGCAAAGCAATGCACAGAGCCTATTGCAAAGCAATGCACAGATTATTGCAAAGCAATGCACAGAGACTATTGCAAAGCAATGCAGAGAGACTATTGCAAAGCAATGCACAGACTATTGCAAAGCAATGCACAATGCACAGACTATTGCAAAGCAATGTACAGACTATTGCAAAGCAATGCACAATGCACAGACTATTGCAAAGTAATGCACAGACTATTGCAAAGCAATGCACAGAGACTATTGCAAAGCAATGCACAAACTATTGCAAAGCAATGCACAGAGCCTATTGCAAAGCAATGCACAGATTATTGCAAAGCAATGCACAGAGACTATTGCAAAGCAATGCACAGAGACTATTGCAAAGCAATGCACAGACTATTGCAAAGCAATGCACAATGCACAGACTATTGCAAAGCAATGTACAGACTATTGCAAAGCAATGCACAATGCACAGACTATTGCAAAGTAATGCACAGACTATTGCAAAGCAATGCACAGAGACTATTGCAAAGCAATGCACAAACTATTGCAAAGCAATGCACAGACTATTGCAAAGTAATGCACAGAGACTATTGCAAAGCAATGCACAGAGACTATTGCAAAGCAATGCACAGAGACTATTGCAAAGCAATGCACAGACTATTGCAAAGCAATGCGCAGAGACTATTGCAGATCAATGCACAGACTATTGCAAAGCAATGCACAGAGATTATTGCAAAGCAATGCACAGACTATTGCAAAGCAATGCACAGACTATTGCAAAGCAATGCACAGACTATTGCAAAGCAATGCACAGAGACTATTGCAAATGCACAGAGACTATTGCAAAGCAATGCACAGACTATTGCAAAGCAATGCACAGACTATTGCAAAGCAATGCACAGCAATGCACAGAGACTATTGCAAAGCAATGCACAGACTATTGCAAAGCAATGCACAGAGATTATTGCAAAGAAATGCACAGACTATTGCAAAGCAATGCACAGACTATTGCAAAGCAATGCACAGACTATTGCAAAGCAATGCACAGATTATTGCAAAGCAATGCACAAAGACTATTGCAAAGCAATGCACAGACTATTGCAAAGCAATGCACAATGCACAGACTATTGCAAAGCAATGCACAGACTATTGCAAAGCAATGCACAGAGACTATTGCAAAGCAATGCACAAAGACTATTGCAAAGCAATGCACAGACTATGCAAAGTAATGCACAGACTATTGCAAAGCAATGCACAGACTATTGCAAATCAATGCACAGACTATTGCAAAGCAATGCACAGAGACTATTGCAAAGCAATGCACAGACTATTGCAAAGCAATGCACAGAGACTATTGCAAAGCAATGCACAGACTATTGCAAAGCAATGCACAATGCACAGACTATTGCAAAGCAATGCACAGATTATTGCAAAGCAATGCACAGAGACTATTGCAAAGCAATGCACAGACTATTGCAAAGCAATGCACAATGCACAGACTATTGCAAAGCAATGCACAGACTATTGCAAAGCAATGCACAGACTATTGCAAAGCAATGCACAGAGACTATTGCAAAGCAATGCACAGACTATTGCAAAGCAATGCACAGAGACTATTGCAAAACAATGCACAGACTATTGCAAAGCAATGCATAGACTATTGCAAAGCAATGCACAGAGACTATTGCAAAGCAATGCACAGACTATTGCAAAGCAATGCACAGAGACTATTGCAGATCAATGCACAGACTATTGCAAAGAAATGCACAGATTATTGCAAAGCAATGCACAGAGACTATTGCCAAGCAATGCACAGACTATTGCAAAGCAATGCACAATGCACAGACTATTGCAAAGCAATGCACAGACTATTGCAAAGCAATGCACAGAGACTATTGCAAAGCAATGCACAAAGACTATTGCAAAGCAATGCACAGACTATGCAAAGTAATGCACAGACTATTGCAAAGCAATGCACAGACTATTGCAAAACAATGCACAGACTATTGCAAAGCAATGCACAGAGACTATTGCAAAGCAATGCACAGACTATTGCAAAGCAATGCACAGAGACTATTGCAAAGCAATGCACAGAGACTATTGCAAAGCAATGCACAGACTATTGCAAAGCAATGCACAATGCACAGACTATTGCAAAGCAATGCACAGATTATTGCAAAGCAATGCACAGAGACTATTGCAAAGCAATGCACAGACTATTGCAAAGCAATGCACAATGCACAGACTATTGCAAAGCAATGCACAGAATATTGCAAAGCAATGCACAGACTATTGCAAAGCAATGCACAGAGACTATTGCAAAGCAATGCACAGACTATTGCAAAGCAATGCACAATGCACAGACTATTGCAAAGCAATGCACAGAATATTGCAAAGCAATGCACAGACTATTGCAAAGCAATGCACAGAGACTATTGCAAATGCACAGAGACTATTGCAAAGCAATGCACAGAGATTATTGCAAAGCAATGCACAGACTATTGCAAAGCAATGCACAGAGCCTATTGCAAAGCAATGCACAGATTATTGCAAAGCAATGCACAGAGACTATTGCAAAGCAATGCAGAGAGACTATTGCAAAGCAATGCACAGACTATTGCAAAGCAATGCACAATGCACAGACTATTGCAAAGCAATGTACAGACTATTGCAAAGCAATGCACAATGCACAGACTATTGCAAAGTAATGCACAGACTATTGCAAAGCAATGCACAGAGACTATTGCAAAGCAATGCACAAACTATTGCAAAGCAATGCACAGACTATTGCAAAGTAATGCACAGAGACTATTGCAAAGCAATGCACAGAGACTATTGCAAAGCAATGCACAGAGACTATTGCAAAGCAATGCACAGACTATTGCAAAGCAATGCACAGAGACTATTGCAAAGCAATCCACAGAGACTACTGCAAAGCAATGCACAGACTATTGCAAAGCAATGCACAGAGACTATTGCAGATCAATGCACAGACTATTGCAAAGCAATGCACAGAGATTATTGCAAAGCAATGCACAGACTATTGCAAAGCAATGCACAGACTATTGCAAAGCAATGCACAGACTATTTCAAAGCAATGCACAGAGACTATTGCAAATGCACAGAGACTATTGCAAAGCAATGCACAGACTATTGCAAAGCAATGCACAGACTATTGCAAAGCAATGCACAGCAATGCACAGAGACTATTGCAAAGCAATGCACAGACTATTGCAAAGCAATGCACAGACTATTGCAAAGCAATGCACAGAGACTATTGCAAAGCAATGCACAGACTATTGCAAAGCAATGCACAGAGTCTATTATAAAGCAATGCACAGATTATTGCACTGAGTCTATTGCAAAGCAATGCACAGATTATTGCAAAGCAATGCACAGAGACTATTGCAAAGCAATGCACAGAGACTATTGCAAATGCACAGAGACTATTGCAAAGCAATGCACAGAGATTATTGCAAAGCAATGCACAGACTATTGCAAAGCAATGCACAGAGCCTATTGCAAAGCAATGCACAGATTATTGCAAAGCAATGCACAGAGACTATTGCAAAGCAATGCAGAGAGACTATTGCAAAGCAATGCACAGACTATTGCAAAGCAATGCACAATGCACAGACTATTGCAAAGCAATGTACAGACTATTGCAAAGCAATGCACAATGCACAGACTATTGCAAAGTAATGCACAGACTATTGCAAAGCAATGCACAGAGACTATTGCAAAGCAATGCACAAACTATTGCAAAGCAATGCACAGAGCCTATTGCAAAGCAATGCACAGATTATTGCAAAGCAATGCACAGAGACTATTGCAAAGCAATGCACAGAGACTATTGCAAAGCAATGCACAGACTATTGCAAAGCAATGCACAATGCACAGACTATTGCAAAGCAATGTACAGACTATTGCAAAGCAATGCACAATGCACAGACTATTGCAAAGTAATGCACAGACTATTGCAAAGCAATGCACAGAGACTATTGCAAAGCAATGCACAAACTATTGCAAAGCAATGCACAGACTATTGCAAAGTAATGCACAGAGACTATTGCAAAGCAATGCACAGAGACTATTGCAAAGCAATGCACAGAGACTATTGCAAAGCAATGCACAGACTATTGCAAAGCAATGCACAGAGACTATTGCAGATCAATGCACAGACTATTGCAAAGCAATGCACAGAGATTATTGCAAAGCAATGCACAGACTATTGCAAAGCAATGCACAGACTATTGCAAAGCAATGCACAGACTATTGCAAAGCAATGCACAGAGACTATTGCAAATGCACAGAGACTATTGCAAAGCAATGCACAGACTATTGCAAAGCAATGCACAGACTATTGCAAAGCAATGCACAGCAATGCACAGAGACTATTGCAAAGCAATGCACAGACTATTGCAAAGCAATGCACAGAGATTATTGCAAAGAAATGCACAGACTATTGCAAAGCAATGCACAGACTATTGCAAAGCAATGCACAGACTATTGCAAAGCAATGCACAGATTATTGCAAAGCAATGCACAAAGACTATTGCAAAGCAATGCACAGACTATTGCAAAGCAATGCACAATGCACAGACTATTGCAAAGCAATGCACAGACTATTGCAAAGCAATGCACAGAGACTATTGCAAAGCAATGCAGAGAGACTATTGCAAAGCAATGCACAGACTATTGCAAAGCAATGCACAGGCTATTGCAAAGCAATGCACATAGACTATTGCAAATGCACAGAGACTATTGCAAAGCAATGCACAGAGACTATTGCAAAGCAATGCACAGACTATTGCAAAGCAATGCACAGAGACTATTGCAGATCAATGCACAGACTATTGCAAAGAAATGCACAGATTATTGCAAAGCAATGCACAGAGACTATTGCAAAGCAATGCACAGACTATTGCAAAGCAATGCACAATGCACAGACTATTGCAAAGCAATGCACAGACTATTGCAAAGCAATGCACAGAGACTATTGCAAAGCAATGCACAAAGACTATTGCAAAGCAATGCACAGACTATGCAAAGTAATGCACAGACTATTGCAAAGCAATGCACAGACTATTGCAAATCAATGCACAGACTATTGCAAAGCAATGCACAGAGACTATTGCAAAGCAATGCACAGACTATTGCAAAGCAATGCACAGAGACTATTGCAAAGCAATGCACAGAGACTATTGCAAAGCAATGCACAGACTATTGCAAAGCAATGCACAATGCACAGACTATTGCAAAGCAATGCACAGATTATTGCAAAGCAATGCACAGAGACTATTGCAAAGCAATGCACAGACTATTGCAAAGCAATGCACAATGCACAGACTATTGCAAAGCAATGCACAGAATATTGCAAAGCAATGCACAGACTATTGCAAAGCAATGCACAGAGACTATTGCAAAGCAATGCACAGACTATTGCAAAGCAATGCACAATGCACAGACTATTGCAAAGCAATGCACAGAATATTGCAAAGCAATGCACAGACTATTGCAAAGCAATGCACAGAGACTATTGCAAATGCACAGAGACTATTGCAAAGCAATGCACAGAGATTATTGCAAAGCAATGCACAGACTATTGCAAAGCAATGCACAGAGCCTATTGCAAAGCAATGCACAGATTATTGCAAAGCAATGCACAGAGACTATTGCAAAGCAATGCAGAGAGACTATTGCAAAGCAATGCACAGACTATTGCAAAGCAATGCACAATGCACAGGCTATTGCAAAGCAATGTACAGACTATTGCAAAGCAATGCACAATGCACAGACTATTGCAAAGTAATGCACAGACTATTGCAAAGCAATGCACAGAGACTATTGCAAAGCAATGCACAAACTATTGCAAAGCAATGCACAGACTATTGCAAAGTAATGCACAGAGACTATTGCAAAGCAATGCACAGAGACTATTGCAAAGCAATACACAGAGACTATTGCAAAGCAATGCACAGACTATTGCAAAGCAATGCACAGAGACTATTGCAAAGCAATCCACAGAGACTACTGCAAAGCAATGCACAGACTATTGCAAAGCAATGCACAGAGACTATTGCAGATCAATGCACAGACTATTGCAAAGCAATGCACAGAGATTATTGCAAAGCAATGCACAGACTATTGCAAAGCAATGCACAGACTATTGCAAAGCAATGCACAGACTATTGCAAAGCAATGCACAGAGACTATTGCAAATGCACAGAGACTATTGCAAAGCAATGCACAGACTATTGCAAAGCAATGCACAGACTATTGCAAAGCAATGCACAGCAATGCACAGAGACTATTGCAAAGCAATGCACAGACTATTGCAAAGCAATGCACAGACTATTGCAAAGCAATGCACAGAGACTATTGCAAAGCAATGCACAGACTATTGCAAAGCAATGCACAGAGTCTATTATAAAGCAATGCACAGATTATTGCACTGAGTCTATTGCAAAGCAATGCACAGATTATTGCAAAGCAATGCACAGAGACTATTGCAAAGCAATGCACAGAGACTATTGCAAATGCACAGAGACTATTGCAAAGCAATGCACAGAGATTATTGCAAAGCAATGCACAGACTATTGCAAAGCAATGCACAGAGCCTATTGCAAAGCAATGCACAGATTATTGCAAAGCAATGCACAGAGACTATTGCAAAGCAATGCAGAGAGACTATTGCAAAGCAATGCACAGACTATTGCAAAGCAATGCACAATGCACAGACTATTGCAAAGCAATGTACAGACTATTGCAAAGCAATGCACAATGCACAGACTATTGCAAAGTAATGCACAGACTATTGCAAAGCAATGCACAGAGACTATTGCAAAGCAATGCACAAACTATTGCAAAGCAATGCACAGACTATTGCAAAGTAATGCACAGAGACTATTGCAAAGCAATGCACAGAGACTATTGCAAAGCAATGCACAGAGACTATTGCAAAGCAATGCACAGACTATTGCAAAGCAATGCACAGAGACTATTGCAAAGCAATCCACAGAGACTACTGCAAAGCAATGCACAGACTATTGCAAAGCAATGCACAGAGACTATTGCAGATCAATGCACAGACTATTGCAAAGCAATGCACAGAGATTATGGCAAAGCAATGCACAGACTATTGCAAAGCAATGCACAGACTATTGCAAAGCAATGCACATACTATTGCAAAGCAATGCACAGAGACTATTGCAAATGCACAGAGACTATTGCAAAGCAATGCACAGACTATTGCAAAGCAATGCACAGACTATTGCAAAGCAATGCACAGCAATGCACAGAGACTATTGCAAAGCAATGCACAGACTATTGCAAAGCAATGCACAGACTATTGCAAAGCAATGCACAGAGACTATTGCAAAGCAATGCACAGACTATTGCAAAGCAATGCACAGAGTCTATTATAAAGCAATGCACAGATTATTGCACTGAGTCTATTGCAAAGCAATGCACAGATTATTGCAAAGCAATGCACAGAGACTATTGCAAAGCAATGCACAGAGACTATTGCAAATGCACAGAGACTATTGCAAAGCAATGCACAGAGATTATTGCAAAGCAATGCACAGACTATTGCAAAGCAATGCACAGAGCCTATTGCAAAGCAATGCACAGATTATTGCAAAGCAATGCACAGAGACTATTGCAAAGCAATGCAGAGAGACTATTGCAAAGCAATGCACAGACTATTGCAAAGCAATGCACAATGCACAGACTATTGCAAAGCAATGTACAGACTATTGCAAAGCAATGCACAATGCACAGACTATTGCAAAGTAATGCACAGACTATTGCAAAGCAATGCACAGAGACTATTGCAAAGCAATGCACAAACTATTGCAAAGCAATGCACAGAGCCTATTGCAAAGCAATGCACAGATTATTGCAAAGCAATGCACAGAGACTATTGCAAAGCAATGCACAGAGACTATTGCAAAGCAATGCACAGACTATTGCAAAGCAATGCACAATGCACAGACTATTGCAAAGCAATGTACAGACTATTGCAAAGCAATGCACAATGCACAGACTATTGCAAAGTAATGCACAGACTATTGCAAAGCAATGCACAGAGACTATTGCAAAGCAATGCACAAACTATTGCAAAGCAATGCACAGACTATTGCAAAGTAATGCACAGAGACTATTGCAAAGCAATGCACAGAGACTATTGCAAAGCAATGCACAGAGACTATTGCAAAGCAATGCACAGACTATTGCAAAGCAATGCGCAGAGACTATTGCAGATCAATGCACAGACTATTGCAAAGCAATGCACAGAGATTATTGCAAAGCAATGCACAGACTATTGCAAAGCAATGCACAGACTATTGCAAAGCAATGCACAGACTATTGCAAAGCAATGCACAGAGACTATTGCAAATGCACAGAGACTATTGCAAAGCAATGCACAGACTATTGCAAAGCAATGCACAGACTATTGCAAAGCAATGCACAGCAATGCACAGAGACTATTGCAAAGCAATGCACAGACTATTGCAAAGCAATGCACAGAGATTATTGCAAAGAAATGCACAGACTATTGCAAAGCAATGCACAGACTATTGCAAAGCAATGCACAGACTATTGCAAAGCAATGCACAGATTATTGCAAAGCAATGCACAAAGACTATTGCAAAGCAATGCACAGACTATTGCAAAGCAATGCACAATGCACAGACTATTGCAAAGCAATGCACAGACTATTGCAAAGCAATGCACAGAGACTATTGCAAAGCAATGCACAAAGACTATTGCAAAGCAATGCACAGACTATGCAAAGTAATGCACAGACTATTGCAAAGCAATGCACAGACTATTGCAAATCAATGCACAGACTATTGCAAAGCAATGCACAGAGACTATTGCAAAGCAATGCACAGACTATTGCAAAGCAATGCACAGAGACTATTGCAAAGCAATGCACAGACTATTGCAAAGCAATGCACAATGCACAGACTATTGCAAAGCAATGCACAGATTATTGCAAAGCAATGCACAGAGACTATTGCAAAGCAATGCACAGACTATTGCAAAGCAATGCACAATGCACAGACTATTGCAAAGCAATGCACAGACTATTGCAAAGCAATGCACAGACTATTGCAAAGCAATGCACAGAGACTATTGCAAAGCAATGCACAGACTATTGCAAAGCAATGCACAGAGACTATTGCAAAACAATGCACAGACTATTGCAAAGCAATGCATAGACTATTGCAAAGCAATGCACAGAGACTATTGCAAAGCAATGCACAGACTATTGCAAAGCAATGCACAGAGACTATTGCAGATCAATGCACAGACTATTGCAAAGAAATGCACAGATTATTGCAAAGCAATGCACAGAGACTATTGCCAAGCAATGCACAGACTATTGCAAAGCAATGCACAATGCACAGACTATTGCAAAGCAATGCACAGACTATTGCAAAGCAATGCACAGAGACTATTGCAAAGCAATGCACAAAGACTATTGCAAAGCAATGCACAGACTATGCAAAGTAATGCACAGACTATTGCAAAGCAATGCACAGACTATTGCAAAACAATGCACAGACTATTGCAAAGCAATGCACAGAGACTATTGCAAAGCAATGCACAGACTATTGCAAAGCAATGCACAGAGACTATTGCAAAGCAATGCACAGAGACTATTGCAAAGCAATGCACAGACTATTGCAAAGCAATGCACAATGCACAGACTATTGCAAAGCAATGCACAGATTATTGCAAAGCAATGCACAGAGACTATTGCAAAGCAATGCACAGACTATTGCAAAGCAATGCACAATGCACAGACTATTGCAAAGCAATGCACAGAATATTGCAAAGCAATGCACAGACTATTGCAAAGCAATGCACAGAGATTATTGCAAAGCAATGCACAGACTATTGCAAAGCAATGCACAATGCACAGACTATTGCAAAGCAATGCACAGAATATTGCAAAGCAATGCACAGACTATTGCAAAGCAATGCACAGAGACTATTGCAAATGCACAGAGACTATTGCAAAGCAATGCACAGAGATTATTGCAAAGCAATGCACAGACTATTGCAAAGCAATGCACAGAGCCTATTGCAAAGCAATGCACAGATTATTGCAAAGCAATGCACAGAGACTATTGCAAAGCAATGCAGAGAGACTATTGCAAAGCAATGCACAGACTATTGCAAAGCAATGCACAATGCACAGACTATTGCAAAGCAATGTACAGACTATTGCAAAGCAATGCACAATGCACAGACTATTGCAAAGTAATGCACAGACTATTGCAAAGCAATGCACAGAGACTATTGCAAAGCAATGCACAAACTATTGCAAAGCAATGCACAGACTATTGCAAAGTAATGCACAGAGACTATTGCAAAGCAATGCACAGAGACTATTGCAAAGCAATGCACAGAGACTATTGCAAAGCAATGCACAGACTATTGCAAAGCAATGCACAGAGACTATTGCAAAGCAATCCACAGAGACTACTGCAAAGCAATGCACAGACTATTGCAAAGCAATGCACAGAGACTATTGCAGATCAATGCACAGACTATTGCAAAGCAATGCACAGAGATTATTGCAAAGCAATGCACAGACTATTGCAAAGCAATGCACAGACTATTGCAAAGCAATGCACAGACTATTTCAAAGCAATGCACAGAGACTATTGCAAATGCACAGAGACTATTGCAAAGCAATGCACAGACTATTGCAAAGCAATGCACAGACTATTGCAAAGCAATGCACAGCAATGCACAGAGACTATTGCAAAGCAATGCACAGACTATTGCAAAGCAATGCACAGACTATTGCAAAGCAATGCACAGAGACTATTGCAAAGCAATGCACAGACTATTGCAAAGCAATGCACAGAGTCTATTATAAAGCAATGCACAGATTATTGCACTGAGTCTATTGCAAAGCAATGCACAGATTATTGCAAAGCAATGCACAGAGACTATTGCAAAGCAATGCACAGAGACTATTGCAAATGCACAGAGACTATTGCAAAGCAATGCACAGAGATTATTGCAAAGCAATGCACAGACTATTGCAAAGCAATGCACAGAGCCTATTGCAAAGCAATGCACAGATTATTGCAAAGCAATGCACAGAGACTATTGCAAAGCAATGCAGAGAGACTATTGCAAAGCAATGCACAGACTATTGCAAAGCAATGCACAATGCACAGACTATTGCAAAGCAATGTACAGACTATTGCAAAGCAATGCACAATGCACAGACTATTGCAAAGTAATGCACAGACTATTGCAAAGCAATGCACAGAGACTATTGCAAAGCAATGCACAAACTATTGCAAAGCAATGCACAGAGCCTATTGCAAAGCAATGCACAGATTATTGCAAAGCAATGCACAGAGACTATTGCAAAGCAATGCACAGAGACTATTGCAAAGCAATGCACAGACTATTGCAAAGCAATGCACAATGCACAGACTATTGCAAAGCAATGTACAGACTATTGCAAAGCAATGCACAATGCACAGACTATTGCAAAGTAATGCACAGACTATTGCAAAGCAATGCACAGAGACTATTGCAAAGCAATGCACAAACTATTGCAAAGCAATGCACAGACTATTGCAAAGTAATGCACAGAGACTATTGCAAAGCAATGCACAGAGACTATTGCAAAGCAATGCACAGAGACTATTGCAAAGCAATGCACAGACTATTGCAAAGCAATGCACAGAGACTATTGCAGATCAATGCACAGACTATTGCAAAGCAATGCACAGAGATTATTGCAAAGCAATGCACAGACTATTGCAAAGCAATGCACAGACTATTGCAAAGCAATGCACAGACTATTGCAAAGCAATGCACAGAGACTATTGCAAATGCACAGAGACTATTGCAAAGCAATGCACAGACTATTGCAAAGCAATGCACAGACTATTGCAAAGCAATGCACAGCAATGCACAGAGACTATTGCAAAGCAATGCACAGACTATTGCAAAGCAATGCACAGAGATTATTGCAAAGAAATGCACAGACTATTGCAAAGCAATGCACAGACTATTGCAAAGCAATGCACAGACTATTGCAAAGCAATGCACAGATTATTGCAAAGCAATGCACAAAGACTATTGCAAAGCAATGCACAGACTATTGCAAAGCAATGCACAATGCACAGACTATTGCAAAGCAATGCACAGACTATTGCAAAGCAATGCACAGAGACTATTGCAAAGCAATGCAGAGAGACTATTGCAAAGCAATGCACAGACTATTGCAAAGCAATGCACAGGCTATTGCAAAGCAATGCACATAGACTATTGCAAATGCACAGAGACTATTGCAAAGCAATGCACAGAGACTATTGCAAAGCAATGCACAGACTATTGCAAAGCAATGCACAGAGACTATTGCAGATCAATGCACAGACTATTGCAAAGAAATGCACAGATTATTGCAAAGCAATGCACAGAGACTATTGCAAAGCAATGCACAGACTATTGCAAAGCAATGCACAATGCACAGACTATTGCAAAGCAATGCACAGACTATTGCAAAGCAATGCACAGAGACTATTGCAAAGCAATGCACAAAGACTATTGCAAAGCAATGCACAGACTATGCAAAGTAATGCACAGACTATTGCAAAGCAATGCACAGACTATTGCAAATCAATGCACAGACTATTGCAAAGCAATGCACAGAGACTATTGCAAAGCAATGCACAGACTATTGCAAAGCAATGCACAGAGACTATTGCAAAGCAATGCACAGAGACTATTGCAAAGCAATGCACAGACTATTGCAAAGCAATGCACAATGCACAGACTATTGCAAAGCAATGCACAGATTATTGCAAAGCAATGCACAGAGACTATTGCAAAGCAATGCACAGACTATTGCAAAGCAATGCACAATGCACAGACTATTGCAAAGCAATGCACAGAATATTGCAAAGCAATGCACAGACTATTGCAAAGCAATGCACAGAGACTATTGCAAAGCAATGCACAGACTATTGCAAAGCAATGCACAATGCACAGACTATTGCAAAGCAATGCACAGAATATTGCAAAGCAATGCACAGACTATTGCAAAGCAATGCACAGAGACTATTGCAAATGCACAGAGACTATTGCAAAGCAATGCACAGAGATTATTGCAAAGCAATGCACAGACTATTGCAAAGCAATGCACAGAGCCTATTGCAAAGCAATGCACAGATTATTGCAAAGCAATGCACAGAGACTATTGCAAAGCAATGCAGAGAGACTATTGCAAAGCAATGCACAGACTATTGCAAAGCAATGCACAATGCACAGGCTATTGCAAAGCAATGTACAGACTATTGCAAAGCAATGCACAATGCACAGACTATTGCAAAGTAATGCACAGACTATTGCAAAGCAATGCACAGAGACTATTGCAAAGCAATGCACAAACTATTGCAAAGCAATGCACAGACTATTGCAAAGTAATGCACAGAGACTATTGCAAAGCAATGCACAGAGACTATTGCAAAGCAATACACAGAGACTATTGCAAAGCAATGCACAGACTATTGCAAAGCAATGCACAGAGACTATTGCAAAGCAATCCACAGAGACTACTGCAAAGCAATGCACAGACTATTGCAAAGCAATGCACAGAGACTATTGCAGATCAATGCACAGACTATTGCAAAGCAATGCACAGAGATTATTGCAAAGCAATGCACAGACTATTGCAAAGCAATGCACAGACTATTGCAAAGCAATGCACAGACTATTGCAAAGCAATGCACAGAGACTATTGCAAATGCACAGAGACTATTGCAAAGCAATGCACAGACTATTGCAAAGCAATGCACAGACTATTGCAAAGCAATGCACAGCAATGCACAGAGACTATTGCAAAGCAATGCACAGACTATTGCAAAGCAATGCACAGACTATTGCAAAGCAATGCACAGAGACTATTGCAAAGCAATGCACAGACTATTGCAAAGCAATGCACAGAGTCTATTATAAAGCAATGCACAGATTATTGCACTGAGTCTATTGCAAAGCAATGCACAGATTATTGCAAAGCAATGCACAGAGACTATTGCAAAGCAATGCACAGAGACTATTGCAAATGCACAGAGACTATTGCAAAGCAATGCACAGAGATTATTGCAAAGCAATGCACAGACTATTGCAAAGCAATGCACAGAGCCTATTGCAAAGCAATGCACAGATTATTGCAAAGCAATGCACAGAGACTATTGCAAAGCAATGCAGAGAGACTATTGCAAAGCAATGCACAGACTATTGCAAAGCAATGCACAATGCACAGACTATTGCAAAGCAATGTACAGACTATTGCAAAGCAATGCACAATGCACAGACTATTGCAAAGTAATGCACAGACTATTGCAAAGCAATGCACAGAGACTATTGCAAAGCAATGCACAAACTATTGCAAAGCAATGCACAGACTATTGCAAAGTAATGCACAGAGACTATTGCAAAGCAATGCACAGAGACTATTGCAAAGCAATGCACAGAGACTATTGCAAAGCAATGCACAGACTATTGCAAAGCAATGCATAGAGACTATTGCAGATCAATGCACAGACTATTGCAAAGCAATGCACAGAGATTATTGCAAAGCAATGCACAGACTATTGCAAAGCAATGCACAGACTATTGCAAAGCAATGCACAGACTATTGCAAAGCAATGCACAGAGACTATTGCAAATGCACAGAGACTATTGCAAAGCAATGCACATACTATTGCAAAGCAATGCACAGACTATTGCAAAGCAATGCACAGCAATGCACAGAGACTATTGCAAAGCAATGCACAGACTATTGCAAAGCAATGCACAGAGATTATTGCAAAGAAATGCACAGACTATTGCAAAGCAATGCACAGACTATTGCAAAGCAATGCACAGACTATTGCAAAGCAATGCACAGATTATTGCAAAGCAATGCACAAAGACTATTGCAAAGCAATGCACAGACTATTGCAAAGCAATGCACAATGCACAGACTATTGCAAAGCAATGCACAGACTATTGCAAAGCAATGCACAGAGACTATTGCAAAGCAATGCAGAGAGACTATTGCAAAGCAATGCACAGACTATTGCAAAGCAATGCACAGGCTATTGCAAAGCAATGCACATAGACTATTGCAAATGCACAGAGACTATTGCAAAGCAATGCACAGAGACTATTGCAAAGCAATGCACAGACTATTGCAAAGCAATGCACAGAGACTATTGCAGATCAATGCACAGACTATTGCAAAGAAATGCACAGATTATTGCAAAGCAATGCACAGAGACTATTGCAAAGCAATGCACAGACTATTGCAAAGCAATGCACAATGCACAGACTATTGCAAAGCAATGCACAGACTATTGCAAAGCAATGCACAGAGACTATTGCAAAGCAATGCACAAAGACTATTGCAAAGCAATGCACAGACTATGCAAAGTAATGCACAGACTATTGCAAAGCAATGCACAGACTATTGCAAATCAATGCACAGACTATTGCAAAGCAATGCACAGAGACTATTGCAAAGCAATGCACAGACTATTGCAAAGCAATGCACAGAGACTATTGCAAAGCAATGCACAGAGACTATTGCAAAGCAATGCACAGACTATTGCAAAGCAATGCACAATGCACAGACTATTGCAAAGCAATGCACAGATTATTGCAAAGCAATGCACAGAGACTATTGCAAAGCAATGCACAGACTATTGCAAAGCAATGCACAATGCACAGACTATTGCAAAGCAATGCACAGAATATTGCAAAGCAATGCACAGACTATTGCAAAGCAATGCACAGAGACTATTGCAAAGCAATGCACAGACTATTGCAAAGCAATGCACAATGCACAGACTATTGCAAAGCAATGCACAGAATATTGCAAAGCAATGCACAGACTATTGCAAAGCAATGCACAGAGACTATTGCAAATGCACAGAGACTATTGCAAAGCAATGCACAGAGATTATTGCAAAGCAATGCACAGACTATTGCAAAGCAATGCACAGAGCCTATTGCAAAGCAATGCACAGATTATTGCAAAGCAATGCACAGAGACTATTGCAAAGCAATGCAGAGAGACTATTGCAAAGCAATGCACAGACTATTGCAAAGCAATGCACAATGCACAGGCTATTGCAAAGCAATGTACAGACTATTGCAAAGCAATGCACAATGCACAGACTATTGCAAAGTAATGCACAGACTATTGCAAAGCAATGCACAGAGACTATTGCAAAGCAATGCACAAACTATTGCAAAGCAATGCACAGACTATTGCAAAGTAATGCACAGAGACTATTGCAAAGCAATGCACAGAGACTATTGCAAAGCAATGCACAGAGACTATTGCAAAGCAATGCACAGACTATTGCAAAGCAATGCACAGAGACTATTGCAAAGCAATCCACAGAGACTACTGCAAAGCAATGCACAGACTATTGCAAAGCAATGCACAGAGACTATTGCAGATCAATGCACAGACTATTGCAAAGCAATGCACAGAGATTATTGCAAAGCAATGCACAGACTATTGCAAAGCAATGCACAGACTATTGCAAAGCAATGCACAGACTATTGCAAAGCAATGCACAGAGACTATTGCAAATGCACAGAGACTATTGCAAAGCAATGCACAGACTATTGCAAAGCAATGCACAGACTATTGCAAAGCAATGCACAGCAATGCACAGAGACTATTGCAAAGCAATGCACAGACTATTGCAAAGCAATGCACAGACTATTGCAAAGCAATGCACAGAGACTATTGCAAAGCAATGCACAGACTATTGCAAAGCAATGCACAGAGTCTATTATAAAGCAATGCACAGATTATTGCACTGAGTCTATTGCAAAGCAATGCACAGATTATTGCAAAGCAATGCACAGAGACTATTGCAAAGCAATGCACAGAGACTATTGCAAATGCACAGAGACTATTGCAAAGCAATGCACAGAGATTATTGCAAAGCAATGCACAGACTATTGCAAAGCAATGCACAGAGCCTATTGCAAAGCAATGCACAGATTATTGCAAAGCAATGCACAGAGACTATTGCAAAGCAATGCAGAGAGACTATTGCAAAGCAATGCACAGACTATTGCAAAGCAATGCACAATGCACAGACTATTGCAAAGCAATGTACAGACTATTGCAAAGCAATGCACAATGCACAGACTATTGCAAAGTAATGCACAGACTATTGCAAAGCAATGCACAGAGACTATTGCAAAGCAATGCACAAACTATTGCAAAGCAATGCACAGAGCCTATTGCAAAGCAATGCACAGATTATTGCAAAGCAATGCACAGAGACTATTGCAAAGCAATGCACAGAGACAATTGCAAAGCAATGCACAGACTATTGCAAAGCAATGCACAATGCACAGACTATTGCAAAGCAATGGACAGACTATTGCAAAGCAATGCACAATGCACAGACTATTGCAAAGTAATGCACAGACTATTGCAAAGCAATGCACAGAGACTATTGCAAAGCAATGCACAAACTATTGCAAAGCAATGCACAGACTATTGCAAAGTAATGCACAGAGACTATTGCAAAGCAATGCACAGAGACTATTGCAAAGCAATGCACAGAGACTATTGCAAAGCAATGCACAGACTATTGCAAAGCAATGCGCAGAGACTATTGCAGATCAATGCACAGACTATTGCAAAGCAATGCACAGAGATTATTGCAAAGCAATGCACAGACTATTGCAAAGCAATGCACAGACTATTGCAAAGCAATGCACAGACTATTGCAAAGCAATGCACAGAGACTATTGCAAATGCACAGAGACTATTGCAAAGCAATGCACAGACTATTGCAAAGCAATGCACAGACTATTGCAAAGCAATGCACAGCAATGCACAGAGACTATTGCAAAGCAATGCACAGACTATTGCAAAGCAATGCACAGAGATTATTGCAAAGAAATTGAAGGACTGGACTTTTATCAGTACCAGCGGTGCCAGGGAACAACACCTATAACCTTCATGGGATACCTGTTTCGGCGCACAAACTACAGAGACACGGGACACTTCCTTCGGCGTCAAAGATTCAAGGTTTATTACTGCAGGGAACACAGAAGTCACGACAAGTACAACACGTGCAACTTGGGGAGACTGCTTCAAATTGGTTCTGTGGATCGCTCCTTTTATACAGTTTTTACCCATAGGACATCATGATACACAAAGTTTACAACCCGGTTCCCATAATTATCCCTCAGAGGGGTCGCTTTGGTCACTTTGATACACATAAGGTCCGGAACATAAGTGCGGAAACATTTGGCGGTTCCCAACTGTAAAAACCCATCTTCCCAACATTAGTGAATTCCAATCGGCAGTAAAACAGATCGAAATAGGAACTAAAACAGGTGAAGAGGAAGATGGAAACAGTGAGAGAGTCGAAAAGGGTGTAAAGGGGAGGTATCGGGAAACACGAGATATAGGCATCAAAGGGACGTGCCTAATGAGATGCACGGCTGAGACAATAAACTGGCACGGCAAGATGAGCCTCGAGCGGGGCCATCTGCCTTACAGTATCATCCCCCTCATCATAAAGACACTTACAAAGAACATGTGTCTTCCGCAAATATCGTGGGAGTCCCAGGGTCGCGAAGCGGACAGTGTCCGTTCGCTGGCTACTTGAGGGCAAGAGACAAAATGGATGCCGTATCTAAGATGGAACCCGTGGGTACAGATGGAAAACTCATATATCAAATGAACGGTTTAAGTTAGCACAGCGAAACTGTGCACATTTACTAAACTCGTCATTTACGGTTCTTAGATACCAGACTCGACCATATTCGTGCGAGTCGAAAACATCACCTAAAATTGTCACGGAACCTCAGACGCTCCTTTTGCCCTCATGTAGGCAAGCACTAATCGGAATCATATTCGATATTCATCAGACCCTCGAGATGTTGTTGTAGCATAGCTCTGTTCAATCGAGACCCTTCGGTAACAGGTGGCTGTCTCATACACGTTGTAGCACAGAGGCCACATAAGGCAGGACCGCACTGCACACAAAGGCAACACGTGAACAGGAACACTACAACGACTCCAATGATCGTCAGAATTTTCCAACCCCAAGTCGACATCAGGCCCCAAAACCATCCAAGTAGCGTCCAATCCCCTACATCCACGTGTATGGATTCGGAGATCTTATGCAACCTCGAGATGGCTTGATAGACAGTCGGAGCGTTATCAGGAATGAAAATACAGCAAGATGAATGGATCACCTTACAAACCCCACCTCGATCTGCCAAGATCACATCTAAAACCATACGGTTTTGTAACGTCATAAGTCTATCCGCCTGAAGTTCTGTGGTGATATTACCAAGGGCACTGGCAGTAATATTAGCTGTCGATTCTACCACTCGAGTCAACTGTCTCAGGTTTCTACTATTAACCATAGGTCCCCAAAACGGAAGAAAACCTTTGAAAAAGTCTCCTGCCTCTTGACCGGTAGTATCCTCTTCGCTAATTACTCCTCTTACAACTCTAGTCTTGTGATAATCTGCATCTACAGTGAACGTTGGAGGCAACAAGTTGGCAATAAAGCATGCGCCTATAAAGTCAGAGGGCAACCATGCATATGCACGATCATGACAAATAAAGTAGGTACCCTTGGCAGTCAGGAACACAGGGGAGGAGACCATTGGCAGAATGTAATTTTCAGTGCAAGCACTCTCTCCAAGTCGGGCTTTCGATCTACGGCCGCGACCTATTAAACAAAAATTACCAATGTGGGGTACGACCCATATCGGAGGCGAGCTTTTAAGCTGTTTCTCATTAGTGAACACACTATATTCGCCTCTACTTAGGACCCTATAGGCTTGTACCTCTTCTTCAGGGATAAGCGAAGGATCATAGATATCGCTATCTAAATCCTCTATTGCTATCGATAAAGATTTTTGGTACGAAGTAGGACCAGAGTAAGGGGAACGTGGTTCTCGAATGGGGTGGAAACCCAGTGCGCTTCGAAACATTGTTTGAAATGCTCGAGCAGACCCTTGGGAGCTATACGGTAACACCAGATATGGAATTCCTTTATCCGTAGTATGTGGCATCAACCCACACACCCAACAATTAGTAGTGTTAACCACTAACTGGTGCTGATGAAGGAGCTGAATAAAGGAATTATTGCGGAATTCTGCACGTCTAGCCTGCTCGTGTTCAGGTAAGATGTGAAAAGAATGAGGAGAGTCAGTGGGGATGAGTTTAAGGTCAGGGGTAGGAGTAGGTATGATAGAAGACAAGAAGTGAAACATTGTGTAATACACTGCACCTACCAAAAATGCAGAAATAGTCATAAACAGTACGAATATTTGGAATATAAAACATTTGGTACGACTGAGTTGCTGCAGCTTGAATCTTCTTGCTTGAGTTCTTTCCAAATCCATCAGCTTCAAAAATGCCATTTCCTATGACCGTCCGCAACGTTTCTTGACGCACTTCGTTCTGTGTAGCAATAGTCAATTCCTAGGAGTTCCCAGGAATCGACGGTCTTTAACCTAGTGTCAAGACCTACTAACCAGAAGGAAGTACACGCGCGGCCCTACGGCCTTTATTTCACAATATATATATATATATATATCAAAAACAAATGTCTCTCAGCTGTGGAAACAAAAAGTGTAAGGAACGAAGCTCAATGAATATATACAAAATAATTACAATGGTGTGAGTGTTCAAACTGATCATGGAAAACGGGATAATGCACTTGTCAAAGGACAGAACGGGGTTTTTTATTAGTCTTTAGTGCTGGATCTTAAAAAATATCGGGTTTTCCCAGGACGTGTTTGTTCGTTAAACAAAAGATCCGTTGAAGGGACAACGCCCTGTTGATCAGCTGAATGCTCTGGTCTTGAGTTTTCTGATGACAAGTGTTCAATAATGCCTCTTTGCTGCACTGAGGATTCTCCGACAGGTTGTGCGTCGCTGAAAGGTACAAATGCCGGCAATCCTTCGGTTTCAGTTGATGCAATGCCTTTCCTCACCCACGAGACTGCTTGCAACGGAATGGGGACTTTCTTGGTGTGGGTAGCATGCACCCAATTTCTGCGCCCCTCAAGACGAACTGCAGTTCTCGTGGCAAGGAGGACTTGGTAGGGTCCAGTGAATCTAGGGTCCAAATTGTTCTTGCGTGAGAAGTTGCGCGTCACCACCCAATCTCCGGGTTGGAGTTGGTGGCCTGGACCCTCCGTCTGTGTTGGCAATGCTTCGTGAACCTGTTGGTGAATTAACCTCAGTTTAGCAGTCAAGTCATGAAGATAATCGATTAACATTGGATACTCAAGTTCACAAAAGACACCTGGTCTAGGGACCCCCCAAACATTGGCAGGACGACCGAACACTATTTCATAGGGACTGAGCCCTACTCGGGAGTGTACAGTTGCCCTTGTTGACAGTAATGCTAAGGGTAAAGCGTCAGGCCACGAAAGACCTGTCGTAGCCTGAATCTTTGCTAGTTTTAGTTTAAGGGTGCCATTATACCCTTCAACCAAACCGGCTGACTGAGGATGGTTGGCACTATGAAATTTTTGAACAATCCCTAATCCGCGACACACACTCTTCATCACGCTCCCAACAAACTCACTTCCGTTGTCTGACCACACAATTCTAGGCATTCCGTAACGGGAAAAATATTCTTTGAGTAAAATTTTTGCCGTGGACAAAGCCGTATTATCCTTAAGGGGGTAGGCCTCAATCCATCGGGAGAATGCGCACACCACAACCAATACATACTTCAAGTTATTACATCTCTCCATGTGGATAAAGTCTAACTGGATAACTTCGAAAGGGTATGTAGGAGGGGCAAAATGGCCTGGTGGAGTGGGAGTGCCCTTACCAGGATTATGCATCAAACACACCATGCAATTCTTAACCAAACGTTCAGCACATTTCGTAATACCATCATTCTTCCACACAGGAAACAGCAATTTACAGATACCTTTCGCGCTAATATGTGCTAACCCGTGTGCCATAGTCACAACAGCCAGCACATACGCATCAGGCAACATCCATCTTTTCTGTTCCGACAAGTCAATCCAACAACCATTCGCATCCAACTTCCCCGTACTTTCTTTCCATTTCGTCTTTTCAGTTTCGGTGGCCTCATTCTGAATTGCTTTCACACTCTCGATAGTGTTTTCACACATACTAGATTCTGCAGGCCACCTAACCGAACTCGTCACATACATTCGAGTGCTAAGGTTCCGGGCAGTCTCTTTAGCAGTTTCATCCGCAAATGCATTACCACAACCAACATCATCCGTCACCTTACGATGCGCACTACATTTAACAATCGCCACTTGCTTAGGCAACGTAAGTGCATCCAGAAGATCATTCACAAGCTGGCCATGCTGAATCTTCGTACCATGCGATGTCAGAAAACCTCTCTCTCTCCATAACCGTCCAAAACTATGTGCAACGCCAAACGCATATTGGCTATCTGTAAACACATTCACACGTTTATCTCTAGACAACACACATGCTCTCGTCAAGGCAATGAGCTCAGCAGCCTGAGCTGAATTCTGACTCAACCTTGCGCTCTCCACAATCGTTTTCAATGTAACTATAGCATACGCAGTTGTTACATCACCATTTGGTAATTTGAAACAAGAACCATCCACATACAGAGTACCATCGGGATCTGTCAATGGAGTATCCTTTAGGTCAATGCGACCCTTGGTTTCCTCCTCAGTTCTGAGGTAGCAGTCATGTACTGCTTCACTGCTTGATTCTGTGTCGATCGGCAGCAATGTTGCTGGATTCAACACATTACATCGTTTTATCCGTATATGACTGGCCAGCAACGTCAACTCATACCCAGACAATCTTGCGCTCGTCAGATGTTGAGTGTTCGTTCGGTTCAATAGAGTGTCAACTGCATGCGGAACCATTACCGTGAGCATATTATCCATGACTAGACCTGCAGACTGTCGAATGGACGCCGCAGCTGCCGCTGTTGCCCTTAAGCAACTTGGCAAGGCTCTTGCTACTGGGTCTAAAGTCGAAGAAAAGTAGGCACATGGGCGTTGCTTACCACCAAAAGGTTGTGTCAAAACACTCAACGCGCAACCATCCCTCTCGTGAACGTATAGTGTAAACGGCTTACTGTAGTCAGGAGTGCCCAACACAGGAGCCGAACACAACGCATCACGCAATTCAGAAAAACTTTTCTGACATTCTTCAGACCAAGGTACTGGGGATGAAACATCTTTGCATGTAAGGGCTATCAATGGTTTCGCCAACAATGAAAAGTTTGGAATCCATTGTCTGCAGTAGGACGTAATACCTAAAAAGGCACGAACATCTCTCTGGGTTTTTGGCACAGTCATTCGGGAAATTGCTGCAATTCTCTCTGGGGTCAACCTTCTCCCTTCTTTTGACAATAAGTGACCTAAATAGGTAACTTCTTGGCAACAATACTGTAGTTTCGAAGGTGATACCTTGTGGTGCAAGTCATGTAGATAGTGCAATAATGATACTGTAGCCGTCTTGCAAATAGCTTCTGTATCAGCTGCCACTAAAAGATCGTCAACGTATTGAATCAAAGCTGCACCCTTAGGCAATACCAAGTCATCAAGCTGACCTTTAAGTGCTTGGCTGTAGATTGATGGACTCTCACAGTAACCCTGTGGAGCGCGTTTCAGTCTAAAACTGCGTCCTCCTAATGAGAATCCGAACAGGTCTCTGCTTTCCTCTGCAATCGGAATACTAAAGAAAGCATTCTTTAAATCGATCACTGTGAACCAGGAGGCAGATGCCGGAATCATTGTTAGTAAAGCCGTAATGTCGGGAACCACAGGAAACTGCGGAACCACTATTTTGTTTACCTCTCTCAAATCTATAACAAAACGGTACACAGGAGGTTTATTTGGGTCAGTTCGTTTCAGAATTGGCAATACAGGGCTATTGCACACGTTTCCACGAGTTTCTTCAACAACACCTTTTCCAATGAGATCATAAACGATTCCTAACAGTGCTCGTTCGCCTTCAAGAGAAATACGATATTGAGGTAAACGCGGTAATCGCGCATTTGGTTTCAATTGAATCACATAGGGTGGAATATCTAACAGGCCCACATCATTGGGACCTGTGGCCCATAAGGACGCAGGAAGGGAATTCAATTCCGGTGGGAATTTATCAACCGATAAATATATGGGAGAGATCACTCTCCTTCCTAATGTAAGCTCCACTCCTTCAGGGGAACAATACAATGTTGCATATAATCGTTTCAACAAATCCAGGCCCAAAAGATTTTCGCCACAACCTGTAGATAGAATCAATGGAGCCGTTAGCTCACGAGATCCAATCATAAGAGGCAAAGGGTTAGAGACTGGGTTACTAACAGGGGCGCCAGAGAATCCAACGGAAACATTCGTTAAGCCAGACAAAGGTGCGCCAGGGAGTTTTGAATGCATGATGGAACTTTTCGTCGCACCAGTGTCTAACAGAAAAGGCTCAACTACACCCGATGTAGCTACTGCAACGTAAGGCCCACTCTGATCGACCGGAACTGACACTACTCCCTCTCTTTGTCGTTGGCTGTCCTAATAGTGGTCATTTGCAACAGTGTCATGCTCTACATAATAATCATCCACATTATACTGTGCAGACCGGACTGATCCCGCATTCCGCTGGTCAAAACAATTATTTGCATCCGATTGATTTTGATAACGGTCATTCTGATTATGGAATGTACCACGACCTCTACCACGTGGTGCCTGTTGAGGACCACCGCCACGATTTCCTCGAGCTGACACACCATTTAAACGGTCTTTTAAAGCAAGACACTCATATTTTAGGTGTCCTTCTTTCCTACAATATGCACACTGATTATATCCTAGTGTAGATCTATAATCAAAGTTGTCAGAACGCTGCTGTATCCTATCAGTCTGTGCTCGCGGTCGATACTGTTGTTGTGAATCATTTTGATTCGATCGTGGAGGATATGCTTGCTGCAACAAAACCTTCGTTTTGAGCTCCTTAGTTTTCTTTTCTACACGATCACTTTCTTCCTTTTCCCTATTTTCGTAATACTGGGCCGTTGCCAATATTTGCGCAGGGGTTGAGACTGCCCACGCACTTTCTGAATTCTTTAATTTGTTGCATAGCTCAGGCAGCAAATTTGACACAAATTTGTCAACGAATAACCGCTGACCTCCCTCAGCGCCCATGTCCTGGCCACTGTGGTCGATAAACGCTTCCTCAAACCTTGTAAAGAAATCTGAGACACTCTCGTCTTTCTTTTGCTTACAAGCTGATAACTTATCCCAGTTCACCTTCATTGCGGGCATGAGAGTTTTCATGAGCGTAATGATTCTCTGAGGCAAATCCAAGATCAACTGTTCAGGTTTAGCCCCACCAACTTGTAATGCATCAGCTGCTAGCAGTGCAACCCAATCACCCCCTAATTCAACTGTGTGATTAGCTTGACGAATTTTAGCCCAAACTGGTTGCGGTACAATATTGCCAAACAACATGTCGATGTCGGCTATATTCATAATAGAAGCTTCCACCAGTTGTGATAACTCCTTATAATAACCAGCCGGATTTTTACGCGGATCGGGTAAGGATTGCTTCACCTGCAAAACTTCCGATCGTTTCCATGGAAGATGTATCCACACCCTTTGGAAATGTGGTAAAACCGGAGGGTTTGCACCGGGGTCACCAGGGACCCATAGCGGCGGAACCTCTCTCATAGGATACTGACCAGGAACTGCCTTCCAGTTCTCAGTGGTATCATCTAATGACGCTCGAGAACGTGCTGTGGGTCTGAATGCTAATAAGCGTTCCACGGCACGTCGTACATCGTCTCCTATAATCATACCATTCGAAAAGTGACTCTGGAGTTCAATTATGTCGGACGGTACATCATCTACATCATTATTGTACCATTCTTCTCTCAAAAAATTACACATTTCCTCAAATACGAATCTCTGCGTAGGCTCATTAAACTGAGAAAACGTATCGAACACTACACGTGGAGTGTAATTGGCAGGATGTCTTATCCACCTATGTGCCATTGTTACTAACGTCTCTTTCTCCCTACCACTAGGGATCTGACTCCGTCTCTGAGGAGTATCAGATGAATCCGACGAAAATAACGGACCAGGAAGAGGTGAATAAAGGGTAGCAACAGAATTAGGAACACGCTTACGAACAGAAGGAGAATGAAAAACAGGAGCAACAACACGAGAGGTAAAAGAAGGCATAGTAGAAACAGGCAAGATAGTCGGAGTAGCAGAAACAACAGTCTGTAAAGGTACAGATACAGGAGCAGTAGAAACGAGGACAGGTGGTGGAACAAACGAAGGGTTAACAGCGGGCTGACCTGCAGCCGCCGGAGCAACAAGAGGAACAACAGGAGGTATTACAGGAGGAACTACAGGAGCAGTAGCACCCTGTACATAAGGAGGTGGTGATTTCATCAAGTATGATAGCAAGCAATCCTCCTTCATATCTTCTTCTTTCTTTTCTAGATTATTCGGCAAAGCTGGGTAACATTTATCCATTCTCATATGATGTAATCTAGTAGCTATTTCCATATCTTTTTCTTCTTTGTCTTGTCTACCTTCTTTTATAGCTTGCATTATCGGAACAAATTCTTGCTTTTTATCCTTTTTAAGTTGTTTGATTTCTTTCTGTTTGGCCTCTTTACGCCATATCCGAAAGGAATCAAACATAGCTGGCCTAGCTTTCTTTAAAAATAATTTAGCCTCAAGATTATCTAAAATCGAAAGTTCAAAAGTCCCATGTGGTGGCCATCTAAGGTCACCGTCCTTCTTTGTGTAGCGGATCCAGTAATCATTATAGATTATGGGACCCACACCGTGTCGACTATATAGATCATGAATAGGAGTTCCAACTGGAGGTATCGGACATGAGTCCTCCAACCGGGAATCCATTGCGCAACATTTGAAAATACGAAACAAATCACTATGGCTAGGCATCGTGCACACTAACCTAGTATCAAACTTCAAGGATTACCGAAGCAATATAACCTCGTGTAAGTCAAAACCCTCGGTTTTTGGCAATTGCAACTGTCAAATAATACTAAGAACCAATACTAAGAACCACAAATGCAATGGAACCATGCAATACAACAAAGCCGTAAGGCTATTACAAAGCTCGGAGAGCTATTACCACAAAGCCTGAGGAGGCTATTACAAAGCTCAATGAGCTATTACAACAAAAACCTTAAAGGTTAACACCAAAGCTTTCAAAAAGCTAAAAACAATCACTAAGGACTGGGAGCGACCCACAAATACTTAACTCAGAACTTCAATGGCGTCACCAGGAAGGCCCGTCTATCGTCTCGCTTTGTACAAAGGTCTACGCCGGGCGTCGAAGACAGGTCGACAGTCAGGGCATCGGTCCGTCGCAGCCGTCAGGAGGCGGGAATCTTCGCAGGGAAAAACTTCGGGCCACTTATTTCGACAACAGGATCGATGAAGCGGGGTGCACCTTCCCTCGGAGATTTCACACGAAGTTCCTCACGAACATCAGGCTTTGGACCGGACCGGTACCGCTGAAGTCGCCCCACGTTGGGCGCCAACTGAAGGACTGGACTTTTATCAGTACCAGCGGTGCCAGGGAACAACACCTATAACCTTCATGGGATACCTGTTTCGGCGCACAAACTACAGAGACACGGGACACTTCCTTCGGCGTCAAAGATTCAAGGTTTATTACTGCAGGGAACACAGAAGTCACGACAAGTACAACACGTGCAACTTGGGGAGACTGCTTCAAATTGGTTCTGTGGATCGCTCCTTTTATACAGTTTTTACCCATAGGACATCATGATACACAAAGTTTACAACCCGGTTCCCATAATTATCCCTCAGAGGGGTCGCTTTGGTCACTTTGATACACATAAGGTCCGGAACATAAGTGCGGAAACATTTGGCGGTTCCCAACTGTAAAAACCCATCTTCCCAACATTAGTGAATTCCAATCGGCAGTAAAACAGATCGAAATAGGAACTAAAACAGGTGAAGAGGAAGATGGAAACAGTGAGAGAGTCGAAAAGGGTGTAAAGGGGAGGTATCGGGAAACACGAGATATAGGCATCAAAGGGACGTGCCTAATGAGATGCACGGCTGAGACAATAAACTGGCACGGCAAGATGAGCCTCGAGCGGGGCCATCTGCCTTACAGTATCATCCCCCTCATCATAAAGACACTTACAAAGAACATGTGTCTTCCGCAAATATCGTGGGAGTCCCAGGGTCGCGAAGCGGACAGTGTCCGTTCGCTGGCTACTTGAGGGCAAGAGACAAAATGGATGCCGTATCTAAGATGGAACCCGTGGGTACAGATGGAAAACTCATATATCAAATGAACGGTTTAAGTTAGCACAGCGAAACTGTGCACATTTACTAAACTCGTCATTTACGGTTCTTAGATACCAGACTCGACCATATTCGTGCGAGTCGAAAACATCACCTAAAATTGTCACGGAACCTCAAAATGCACAGACTATTGCAAAGCAATGCACAGACTATTGCAAAGCAATGCACAGACTATTGCAAAGCAATGCACAGATTATTGCAAAGCAATGCACAAAGACTATTGCAAAGCAATGCACAGACTATTGCAAAGCAATGCACAATGCACAGACTATTGCAAAGCAATGCACAGACTATTGCAAAGCAATGCACAATGCACAGACTATTGCAAAGCAATGCACAGACTATTGCAAAGCAATGCACAGAGACTATTGCAAAGCAATGCACAAAGACTATTGCAAAGCAATGCACAGACTATGCAAAGTAATGCACAGACTATTGCAAAGCAATGCACAGACTATTGCAAATCAATGCACAGACTATTGCAAAGCAATGCACAGAGACTATTGCAAAGCAATGCACAGACTATTGCAAAGCAATGCACAGAGACTATTGCAAAGCAATGCACAGACTATTGCAAAGCAATGCACAATGCACAGACTATTGCAAAGCAATGCACAGATTATTGCAAAGCAATGCACAGAGACTATTGCAAAGCAATGCACAGACTATTGCAAAGCAATGCACAATGCACAGACTATTGCAAAGCAATGCACAGACTATTGCAAAGCAATGCACAGAGACTATTGCAAAGCAATGCAAAGACTATTGCAAAGCAATGCACAGAGACTATTGCAGATCAATGCACAGACTATTGCAAAGCAATGCACAGAGATTATTGCAAAGCAATGCACAGAGACTATTGCAAAGCAATGCACAGACTATTGCAAAGCAATGCACAGAGACTATTGCAAAGCAATGCAAAGACTATTGCAAAGCAATGCACAGAGATTATTGCAGATCAATGCACAGACTATTGCAAAGCAATGCACAGAGATTATTGCAAAGCAATGCACAGAGCCTATTGCAAAGCAATGCACAGACTATTGCAAAGCAATGCACAGAGACTATTGCAGATCAATGCACAGACTATTGCAAAGAAATGCACAGATTATTGCAAAGCAATGCACAGAGACTATTGCAAAGCAATGCACAGACTATTGCAAAGCAATGCACAATGCACAGACTATTGCAAAGCAATGCACAGACTATTGCAAAGCAATGCACAGAGACTATTGCAAAGCAATGCAAAGACTATTGCAAAGCAATGCACAGAGACTATTGCAGATCAATGCACAGACTATTGCAAAGCAATGCACAGAGACTATTGCAAAGCAATGCACAGACTATTGCAAAGCAATGCACAGACTATTGCAAAGCAATGCACAGAGACTATTGCAGATCATTGCACAGACAATTGCAAAGCAATGCACAGAGATTATTGCAAAGCAATGCACAGACTATTGCAAAGCAATGCACAGACTATTGCAAAGCAATGCACAGACTATTGCAAAGCAATGCACAGGCTATTGCAAAGCAATGCACATAGACTATTGCAAATGCACAGAGACTATTGCAAAGCAATGCACAGAGACTATTGCAAAGCAATGCACAGACTATTGCAAAGCAATGCACAGAGACTATTGCAGATCAATGCACAGACTATTGCAAAGAAATGCACAGATTATTGCAAAGCAATGCACAGAGACTATTGCAAAGCAATGCACAGACTATTGCAAAGCAATGCACAATGCACAGACTATTGCAAAGCAATGCACAGACTATTGCAAAGCAATGCACAGAGACTATTGCAAAGCAATGCACAAAGACTATTGCAAAGCAATGCACAGACTATGCAAAGTAATGCACAGACTATTGCAAAGCAATGCACAGACTATTGCAAATCAATGCACAGACTATTGCAAAGCAATGCACAGAGACTATTGCAAAGCAATGCACAGACTATTGCAAAGCAATGCACAGAGACTATTGCAAAGCAATGCACAGAGACTATTGCAAAGCAATGCACAGACTATTGCAAAACAATGCACAGACTATTGCAAAGCAATGCACAGATTATTGCAAAGCAATGCACAGAGACTATTGCAAAGCAATGCACAGACTATTGCAAAGCAATGCACAGACTTGTGCAAAGCAATGCACAGAATATTGCAAAGCAATGCACAGACTATTGCAAAGCAATGCACAGAGACTATTGCAAAGCAATGCACAGACTATTGCAAAGCAATGCACAATGCACAGACTATTGCAAAGCAATGCACAGAATATTGCAAAGCAATGCACAGACTATTGCAAAGCAATGCACAGAGACTATTGCAAATGCACAGAGACTATTGCAAAGCAATGCACAGAGATTATTGCAAAGCAATGCACAGACTATTGCAAAGCAATGCACAGAGCCTATTGCAAAGCAATGCACAGATTATTGCAAAGCAATGCACAGAGACTATTGCAAAGCAATGCAGAGAGACTATTGCAAAGCAATGCACAGACTATTGCAAAGCAATGCACAATGCACAGACTATTGCAAAGCAATGTACAGACTATTGCAAAGCAATGCACAATGCACAGACTATTGCAAAGTAATGCACAGACTATTGCAAAGCAATGCACAGAGACTATTGCAAAGCAATGCACAAACTATTGCAAAGCAATGCACAGACTATTGCAAAGTAATGCACAGAGACTATTGCAAAGCAATGCACAGAGACTATTGCAAAGCAATGCACAGAGACTATTGCAAAGCAATGCACAGACTATTGCAAAGCAATGCACAGAGTCTATTATAAAGCAATGCACAGATTATTGCACTGAGTCTATTGCAAAGCAATGCACAGAGTATTGCAAAGCAATGCACAGAGACTATTGCAAAGCAATGCACAGAGACTATTGCAAATGCACAGAGACTATTGCAAAGCAATGCACAGAGATTATTGCAAAGCAATGCACAGACTATTGCAAAGCAATGCACAGAGCCTATTGCAAAGCAATGCACAGATTATTGCAAAGCAATGCACAGAGACTATTGCAAAGCAATGCAGAGAGACTATTGCAAAGCAATGCACAGACTATTGCAAAGCAATGCACAATGCACAGACTATTGCAAAGCAATGTACAGACTATTGCAAAGCAATGCACAATGCACAGACTATTGCAAAGTAATGCACAGACTATTGCAAAGCAATGCACAGAGACTATTGCAAAGCAATGCACAAACTATTGCAAAGCAATGCACAGAGCCTATTGCAAAGCAATGCACAGATTATTGCAAAGCAATGCACAGAGACTATTGCAAAGCAATGCACAGAGACTATTGCAAAGCAATGCACAGACTATTGCAAAGCAATGCACAATGCACAGACTATTGCAAAGCAATGTACAGACTATTGCAAAGCAATGCACAATGCACAGACTATTGCAAAGTAATGCACAGACTATTGCAAAGCAATGCACAGAGACTATTGCAAAGCAATGCACAAACTATTGCAAAGCAATGCACAGACTATTGCAAAGTAATGCACAGAGACTATTGCAAAGCAATGCACAGAGACTATTGCAAAGCAATGCACAGAGACTATTGCAAAGCAATGCACAGACTATTGCAAAGCAATGCACAGAGACTATTGCAGATCAATGCACAGACTATTGCAAAGCAATGCACAGAGATTATTGCAAAGCAATGCACAGACTATTGCAAAGCAATGCACAGACTATTGCAAAGCAATGCACAGACTATTGCAAAGCAATGCACAGAGACTATTGCAAATGCACAGAGACTATTGCAAAGCAATGCACAGACTATTGCAAAGCAATGCACAGCAATGCACAGAGACTATTGCAAAGCAATGCACAGACTATTGCAAAGCAATGCACAGAGATTATTGCAAAGAAATGCACAGACTATTGCAAAGCAATGCACAGACTATTGCAAAGCAATGCACAGACTATTGCAAAGCAATGCACAGATTATTGCAAAGCAATGCACAAAGACTATTGCAAAGCAATGCACAGACTATTGCAAAGCAATGCACAATGCACAGACTATTGCAAAGCAATGCACAGACTATTGCAAAGCAATGCACAGAGACTATTGCAAAGCAATGCAGAGAGACTATTGCAAAGCAATGCACAGACTATTGCAAAGCAATGCACAGGCTATTGCAAAGCAATGCACATAGACTATTGCAAATGCACAGAGACTATTGCAAAGCAATGCACAGAGACTATTGCAAAGCAATGCACAGACTATTGCAAAGCAATGCACAGAGACTATTGCAGATCAATGCACAGACTATTGCAAAGAAATGCACAGATTATTGCAAAGCAATGCACAGAGACTATTGCAAAGCAATGCACAGACTATTGCAAAGCAATGCACAATGCACAGACTATTGCAAAGCAATGCACAGACTATTGCAAAGCAATGCACAGAGACTATTGCAAAGCAATGCACAAAGACTATTGCAAAGCAATGCACAGACTATGCAAAGTAATGCACAGACTATTGCAAAGCAATGCACAGACTATTGCAAATCAATGCACAGACTATTGCAAAGCAATGCACAGAGACTATTGCAAAGCAATGCACAGACTATTGCAAAGCAATGCACAGAGACTATTGCAAAGCAATGCACAGAGACTATTGCAAAGCAATGCACAGACTATTGCAAAGCAATGCACAATGCACAGACTATTGCAAAGCAATGCACAGATTATTGCAAAGCAATGCACAGAGACTATTGCAAAGCAATGCACAGACTATTGCAAAGCAATGCACAATGCACAGACTATTGCAAAGCAATGCACAGAATATTGCAAAGCAATGCACAGACTATTGCAAAGCAATGCACAGAGACTATTGCAAAGCAATGCACAGACTATTGCAAAGCAATGCACAATGCACAGACTATTGCAAAGCAATGCACAGAATATTGCAAAGCAATGCACAGACTATTGCAAAGCAATGCACAGAGACTATTGCAAATGCACAGAGACTATTGCAAAGCAATGCACAGAGATTATTGCAAAGCAATGCACAGACTATTGCAAAGCAATGCACAGAGCCTATTGCAAAGCAATGCACAGATTATTGCAAAGCAATGCACAGAGACTATTGCAAAGCAATGCAGAGAGACTATTGCAAAGCAATGCACAGACTATTGCAAAGCAATGCACAATGCACAGGCTATTGCAAAGCAATGTACAGACTATTGCAAAGCAATGCACAATGCACAGACTATTGCAAAGTAATGCACAGACTATTGCAAAGCAATGCACAGAGACTATTGCAAAGCAATGCACAAACTATTGCAAAGCAATGCACAGACTATTGCAAAGTAATGCACAGAGACTATTGCAAAGCAATGCACAGAGACTATTGCAAAGCAATGCACAGAGACTATTGCAAAGCAATGCACAGACTATTGCAAAGCAATGCACAGAGACTATTACAAAGCAATCCACAGAGACTACTGCAAAGCAATGCACAGACTATTGCAAAGCAATGCACAGAGACTATTGCAGATCAATGCACAGACTATTGCAAAGCAATGCACAGAGATTATTGCAAAGCAATGCACAGACTATTGCAAAGCAATGCACAGACTATTGCAAAGCAATGCACAGACTATTGCAAAGCAATGCACAGAGACTATTGCAAATGCACAGAGACTATTGCAAAGCAATGCACAGACTATTGCAAAGCAATGCACAGACTATTGCAAAGCAATGCACAGCAATGCACAGAGACTATTGCAAAGCAATGCACAGACTATTGCAAAGCAATGCACAGAGACTATTGCAAAGCAATACACAGAGACTATTGCAAAGCAATGCACAGAGATTATTACAAAGCAATGCACAGACTATTGCAAAGCAATGCACAGACTATTGCAAAGCAATGCACAGACTATTGCAAAGCAATGCACAGAGACTATTGCAAAGCAATCCACAGACAATGCACAGAGACTATTGCAAAGCAATGCACAGACTATTGCAAAGCAATGCACAGACTATTGCAAAGCAATGCACAGAGTCTATTATAAAGCAATGCACAGATTATTGCACTGAGTCTATTGCAAAGCAATGCACAGATTATTGCAAAGCAATGCACAGAGACTATTGCAAAGCAATGCACAGAGACTATTGCAAATGCACAGAGACTATTGCAAAGCAATGCACAGAGATTATTGCAAAGCAATGCACAGACTATTGCAAAGCAATGCACAGAGCCTATTGCAAAGCAATGCACAGATTATTGCAAAGCAATGCACAGAGACTATTGCAAAGCAATGCAGAGAGACTATTGCAAAGCAATGCACAGACTATTGCAAAGCAATGCACAATGCACAGACTATTGCAAAGCAATGTACAGACTATTGCAAAGCAATGCACAATGCACAGACTATTGCAAAGTAATGCACAGACTATTGCAAAGCAATGCACAGAGACTATTGCAAAGCAATGCACAAACTATTGCAAAGCAATGCACAGAGCCTATTGCAAAGCAATGCACAGATTATTGCAAAGCAATGCACAGAGACTATTGCAAAGCAATGCACAGAGACAATTGCAAAGCAATGCACAGACTATTGCAAAGCAATGCACAATGCACAGACTATTGCAAAGCAATGGACAGACTATTGCAAAGCAATGCACAATGCACAGACTATTGCAAAGTAATGCACAGACTATTGCAAAGCAATGCACAGAGACTATTGCAAAGCAATGCACAAACTATTGCAAAGCAATGCACAGACTATTGCAAAGTAATGCACAGAGACTATTGCAAAGCAATGCACAGAGACTATTGCAAAGCAATGCACAGAGACTATTGCAAAGCAATGCACAGACTATTGCAAAGCAATGCGCAGAGACTATTGCAGATCAATGCACAGACTATTGCAAAGCAATGCACAGAGATTATTGCAAAGCAATGCACAGACTATTGCAAAGCAATGCACAGACTATTGCAAAGCAATGCACAGACTATTGCAAAGCAATGCACAGAGACTATTGCAAATGCACAGAGACTATTGCAAAGCAATGCACAGACTATTGCAAAGCAATGCACAGACTATTGCAAAGCAATGCACAGCAATGCACAGAGACTATTGCAAAGCAATGCACAGACTATTGCAAAGCAATGCACAGAGATTATTGCAAAGAAATGCACAGACTATTGCAAAGCAATGCACAGACTATTGCAAAGCAATGCACAGACTATTGCAAAGCAATGCACAGATTATTGCAAAGCAATGCACAAAGACTATTGCAAAGCAATGCACAGACTATTGCAAAGCAATGCACAATGCACAGACTATTGCAAAGCAATGCACAGACTATTGCAAAGCAATGCACAATGCACAGACTATTGCAAAGCAATGCACAGACTATTGCAAAGCAATGCACAGAGACTATTGCAAAGCAATGCACAAAGACTATTGCAAAGCAATGCACAGACTATGCAAAGTAATGCACAGACTATTGCAAAGCAATGCACAGACTATTGCAAATCAATGCACAGACTATTGCAAAGCAATGCACAGAGACTATTGCAAAGCAATGCACAGACTATTGCAAAGCAATGCACAGAGACTATTGCAAAGCAATGCACAGACTATTGCAAAGCAATGCACAATGCACAGACTATTGCAAAGCAATGCACAGATTATTGCAAAGCAATGCACAGAGACTATTGCAAAGCAATGCACAGACTATTGCAAAGCAATGCACAATGCACAGACTATTGCAAAGCAATGCACAGACTATTGCAAAGCAATGCACAGAGACTATTGCAAAGCAATGCAAAGACTATTGCAAAGCAATGCACAGAGACTATTGCAGATCAATGCACAGACTATTGCAAAGCAATGCACAGAGATTATTGCAAAGCAATGCACAGAGACTATTGCAAAGCAATGCACAGACTATTGCAAAGCAATGCACAGAGACTATTGCAAAGCAATGCAAAGACTATTGCAAAGCAATGCACAGAGATTATTGCAGATCAATGCACAGACTATTGCAAAGCAATGCACAGAGATTATTGCAAAGCAATGCACAGAGCCTATTGCAAAGCAATGCACAGACTATTGCAAAGCAATGCACAGAGACTATTGCAGATCAATGCACAGACTATTGCAAAGAAATGCACAGATTATTGCAAAGCAATGCACAGAGACTATTGCAAAGCAATGCACAGACTATTGCAAAGCAATGCACAATGCACAGACTATTGCAAAGCAATGCACAGACTATTGCAAAGCAATGCACAGAGACTATTGCAAAGCAATGCAAAGACTATTGCAAAGCAATGCACAGAGACTATTGCAGATCAATGCACAGACTATTGCAAAGCAATGCACAGAGACTATTGCAAAGCAATGCACAGACTATTGCAAAGCAATGCACAGACTATTGCAAAGCAATGCACAGAGACTATTGCAGATCAATGCACAGACAATTGCAAAGCAATGCACAGAGATTATTGCAAAGCAATGCACAGACTATTGCAAAGCAATGCACAGACTATTGCAAAGCAATGCACAGACTATTGCAAAGCAATGCACAGGCTATTGCAAAGCAATGCACATAGACTATTGCAAATGCACAGAGACTATTGCAAAGCAATGCACAGAGACTATTGCAAAGCAATGCACAGACTATTGCAAAGCAATGCACAGAGACTATTGCAGATCAATGCACAGACTATTGCAAAGAAATGCACAGATTATTGCAAAGCAATGCACAGAGACTATTGCAAAGCAATGCACAGACTATTGCAAAGCAATGCACAATGCACAGACTATTGCAAAGCAATGCACAGACTATTGCAAAGCAATGCACAGAGACTATTGCAAAGCAATGCACAAAGACTATTGCAAAGCAATGCACAGACTATGCAAAGTAATGCACAGACTATTGCAAAGCAATGCACAGACTATTGCAAATCAATGCACAGACTATTGCAAAGCAATGCACAGAGACTATTGCAAAGCAATGCACAGACTATTGCAAAGCAATGCACAGAGACTATTGCAAAGCAATGCACAGAGACTATTGCAAAGCAATGCACAGACTATTGCAAAGCAATGCACAATGCACAGACTATTGCAAAGCAATGCACAGATTATTGCAAAGCAATGCACAGAGACTATTGCAAAGCAATGCACAGACTATTGCAAAGCAATGCACAGACTATTGCAAAGCAATGCACAGAATATTGCAAAGCAATGCACAGACTATTGCAAAGCAATGCACAGAGACTATTGCAAAGCAATGCACAGACTATTGCAAAGCAATGCACAATGCACAGACTATTGCAAAGCAATGCACAGAATATTGCAAAGCAATGCACAGACTATTGCAAAGCAATGCACAGAGACTATTGCAAATGCACAGAGACTATTGCAAAGCAATGCACAGAGATTATTGCAAAGCAATGCACAGACTATTGCAAAGCAATGCACAGAGCCTATTGCAAAGCAATGCACAGATTATTGCAAAGCAATGCACAGAGACTATTGCAAAGCAATGCAGAGAGACTATTGCAAAGCAATGCACAGACTATTGCAAAGCAATGCACAATGCACAGACTATTGCAAAGCAATGTACAGACTATTGCAAAGCAATGCACAATGCACAGACTATTGCAAAGTAATGCACAGACTATTGCAAAGCAATGCACAGAGACTATTGCAAAGCAATGCACAAACTATTGCAAAGCAATGCACAGACTATTGCAAAGTAATGCACAGAGACTATTGCAAAGCAATGCACAGAGACTATTGCAAAGCAATGCACAGAGACTATTGCAAAGCAATGCACAGACTATTGCAAAGCAATGCACAGAGACTATTGCAAAGCAATCCACAGAGACTACTGCAAAGCAATGCACAGACTATTGCAAAGCAATGCACAGAGACTATTGCAGATCAATGCACAGACTATTGCAAAGCAATGCACAGAGATTATTGCAAAGCAATGCACAGACTATTGCAAAGCAATGCACAGACTACTGCAAAGCAATGCACAGACTATTGCAAAGCAATGCACAGAGACTATTGCAAATGCACAGAGACTATTGCAAAGCAATGCACAGACTATTGCAAAGCAATGCACAGACTATTGCAAAGCAATGCACAGCAATGCACAGAGACTATTGCAAAGCAATGCACAGACTATTGCAAAGCAATGCACAGACTATTGCAAAGCAATGCACAGAGACTATTGCAAAGCAATGCACAGACTATTGCAAAGCAATGCACAGAGTCTATTATAAAGCAATGCACAGATTATTGCACTGAGTCTATTGCAAAGCAATGCACAGATTATTGCAAAGCAATGCACAGAGACTATTGCAAAGCAATGCACAGAGACTATTGCAAATGCACAGAGACTATTGCAAAGCAATGCACAGAGATTATTGCAAAGCAATGCACAGACTTTTGCAAAGCAATGCACAGAGCCTATTGCAAAGCAATGCACAGATTATTGCAAAGCAATGCACAGAGACTATTGCAAAGCAATGCACAGAGACTATTGCAAATGCACAGAGACTATTGCAAAGCAATGCACAGAGATTATTGCAAAGCAATGCACAGACTATTGCAAAGCAATGCACAGAGCCTATTGCAAAGCAATGCACAGACTATTTCAAAGCAATGCACAGAGACTATTGCAAAACAATGCAGACTATTGCAAAGCAATGCATAGACTATTGCAAAGCAATGCACAGAGACTATTGCAAAGCAATGCACAGACTATTGCAAAGCAATGCACAGAGACTATTGCAGATCAATGCACAGACTATTGCAAAGAAATGCACAGATTATTGCAAAGCAATGCACAGAGACTATTGCAAAGCAATGCACAGACTATTGCAAAGCAATGCACAATGCACAGACTATTGCAAAGCAATGCACAGACTATTGCAAAGCAATGCACAGAGACTATTGCAAAGCAATGCACAAAGACTATTGCAAAGCAATGCACAGACTATTGCAAATCAATGCACAGACTATTGCAAAGCAATGCACAGAGACTATTGCAAAGCAATGCACAGACTATTGCAAAGCAATGCACAGAGACTATTGCAAAGCAATGCACAGAGACTATTGCAAAGCAATGCACAGACTATTGCAAAGCAATGCACAATGCACAGACTGTTGCAAAGCAATGCACAGATTATTGCAAAGCAATGCACAGAGACCATTGCAAAGCAATGCACAGACTATTGCAAAGCAATGCACAATGCACAGACTATTGCAAAGCAATGCACAGAATATTGCAAAGCAATGCACAGACTATTGCAAAGCAATGCACAGAGACTATTGCAAAGCAATGCACAGACTATTGCAAAGCAATGCACAATGCACAGACTATTGCAAAGCAATGCACAGAATATTGCAAAGCAATGCACAGAATATTGCAAAGCAATGCACAGAATATTGCAAAGCAATGCACAGACTATTGCAAAGCAATGCACAGAGACTATTGCAAATGCACAGAGACTATTGCAAAGCAATGCACAGAGATTATTGCAAAGCAATGCACAGACTATTGCAAAGCAATGCACAGAGCCTATTGCAAAGCAATGCACAGATTATTGCAAAGCAATGCACAGAGACTATTGCAAAGCAATGCAGAGAGACTATTGCAAAGCAATGCACAGACTATTGCAAAGCAATGCACAATGCACAGACTATTGCAAAGCAATGTACAGACTATTGCAAAGCAATGCACAATGCACAGACTATTGCAAAGTAATGCACAGAGACTATTGCAAAGCAATGCACAAACTATTGCAAAGCAATGCACAGACTATTGCAAAGTAATGCACAGAGACTATTGCAAAGCAATGCACAGAGACTATTGCAAAGCAATGCACAGAGACTATTGCAAAGCAATGCACAGACTATTGCAAAGCAATGCACAGAGACTATTGCAAAGCAATCCACAGAGACTACTGCAAAGCAATGCACAGACTATTGCAAAGCAATGCACAGAGACTATTGCAGATCAATGCACAGACTATTGCAAAGCAATGCACAGAGATTATGGCAAAGCAATGCACAGACTATTGCAAAGCAATGCACAGACTATTGCAAAGCAATGCACAGACTATTGCAAAGCAATGCACAGAGACTATTGCAAATGCACAGAGACTATTGCAAAGCAATGCACAGACTATTGCAAAGCAATGCACAGACTATTGCAAAGCAATGCACAGCAATGCACAGAGACTATTGCAAAGCAATGCACAGACTATTGCAAAGCAATGCACAGACTATTGCAAAGCAATGCACAGAGACTATTGCAAAGCAATGCACAGACTATTGCAAAGCAATGCACAGAGTCTATTATAAAGCAATGCACAGATTATTGCACTGAGTCTATTGCAAAGCAATGCACAGATTATTGCAAAGCAATGCACAGAGACTATTGCAAAGCAATGCACAGAGACTATTGCAAATGCAAAGAGACTATTGCAAAGCAATGCACAGAGATTATTGCAAAGCAATGCACAGACTATTGCAAAGCAATGCACAGAGCCTATTGCAAAGCAATGCACAGAATATTGCAAAGCAATGCACAGAGACTATTGCAAAGCAATGCAGAGAGACTATTGCAAAGCAATGCACAGACTATTGCAAAGCAATGCACAATGCACAGACTATTGCAAAGCAATGTACAGACTATTGCAAAGCAATGCACAATGCACAGACTATTGCAAAGTAATGCACAGACTATTGCAAAGCAATGCACAGAGACTATTGCAAAGCAATGCACAAACTATTGCAAAGCAATGCACAGAGCCTATTGCAAAGCAATGCACAGATTATTGCAAAGCAATGCACAGAGACTATTGCAAAGCAATGCACAGAGACTATTGCAAAGCAATGCACAGACTATTGCAAAGCAATGCACAATGCACAGACTATTGCAAAGCAATGCACAGAGATTATTGCAAAGCAATGCACAGAGACTATTGCAAAGCAATGCACAGACTATTGCAAAGCAATGCACAGAGACTATTGCAGATCAATGCACAGACTATTGCAAAGAAATGCACAGATTATTGCAAAGCAATGCACAGAGACTATTGCAAAGCAATGCACAGACTATTGCAAAGCAATGCACAATGCACAGACTATTGCAAAGCAATGCACAGACTATTGCAAAGCAGTGCACAGAGACTATTGCAAAGCAATGCACAAAGACTATTGCAAAGCAATGCACAGACTATGCAAAGTAATGCACAGACTATTGCAAAGCAATGCACAGACTATTGCAAATCAATGCACAGACTATTGCAAAGCAATGCACAGAGACTATTGCAAAGCAATGCACAGACTATTGCAAAGCAATGCACAGAGACTATTGCAAAGCAATGCACAGACTATTGCAAAGCAATGCACAATGCAAAGACTATTGCAAAGCAATGCACAGATTATTGCAAAGCAATGCACAGAGACTATTGCAAAGCAATGCACAGACTATTGCAAAGCAATGCACAATGCACAGACTATTGCAAAGCAATGCACAGAATATTGCAAAGCAATGCACAGAGACTATTGCAAAGCAATGCACAGACTATTGCAAAGCAATGCACAGAGACTATTGCAAATGCACAGAGACTATTGCAAAGCAATGCACAGAGATTATTGCAAAGCAATGCACAGACTATTGCAAAGCAATGCACAGGGCCTATTGTAAAGCAATGCACAGATTATTGCAAAGCAATGCACAGAGACTATTGCAAAGCAATGCAGAGAGACTATTGCAAAGCAATGCACAGACTATTGCAAAGCAATGCACAATGCACAGACTATTGCAAAGCAATGTACAGACTATTGCAAAGCAATGCACAATGCACAGACTATTGCAAAGTAATGCACAGACTATTGCAAAGCACTGCACAGAGACTATTGCAAAGCAATGCACAAACTATTGCAAAGCAATGCACAGACTATTGCAAAGTAATGCACAGAGACTATTGCAAAGCAATGCACAGAGACTATTGCAAAGCAATGCACAGAGACTATTGTAAAGCAATGCACAGACTATTGCAAAGCAATGCACAGAGACTATTGCAAAGCAATCCACAGAGACTACTGCAAAGCAATGCACAGACTATTGCAAAGCAATGCACAGAGACTATTGCAGATCAATGCACAGACTATTGCAAAGCAATGCACAGAGATTATTGCAAAGCAATGCACAGACTATTGCAAAGCAATGCACAGACTATTGCAAAGCAATGCACAGACTATTGCAAAGCAATGCACAGAGACTATTGCAAATGCACAGAGACTATTGCAAAGCAATGCACAGACTATTGCAAAGCAATGCACAGACTATTGCAAAGCAATGCACAGCAATGCACAGAGACTATTGCAAAGCAATGCACAGACTATTGCAAAGCAATGCACAGACTATTGCAAAGCAATGCACAGAGACTATTGCAAAGCAATGCACAGACTATTGCAAAGCAATGCACAGAGTCTATTATAAAGCAATGCACAGATTATTGCACTGGGTCTATTGCAAAGCAATGCACAGATTATTGCAAAGCAATGCACAGAGACTATTGCAAAGCAATGCACAGAGACTATTGCAAATGCACAGAGACTATTGCAAAGCAATGCACAGAGATTATTGCAAAGCAATGCACAGACTATTGCAAAGCAATGCACAGAGCCTATTGCAAAGCAATGCACAGATTATTGCAAAGCAATGCACAGAGACTATTGCAAAGCAATGCAGAGAGACTATTGCAAAGCAATGCACAGACTATTGCAAAGCAATGCACAATGCACAGACTATTGCAAAGCAATGTACAGACTATTGCAAAGCAATGCACAATGCACAGACTATTGCAAAGTAATGCACAGACTATTGCAAAGCAATGCACAGAGACTATTGCAAAGCAATGCACACACTATTGCAAAGCAATGCACAGAGCCTATTGCAAAGCAATGCACAGATTATTGCAAAGCAATGCACAGAGACTATTGCAAAGCAATGCACAGAGACTATTGCAAAGCAATGCACAGACTATTGCAAAGCAATGCACAATGCACAGACTATTGCAAAGCAATGTACAGACTATTGCAAAGCAATGCACAATGCACAGACTATTGCAAAGTAATGCACAGACTATTGCAAAGCAATGCACAGAGACTATTGCAAAGCAATGCACAAACTATTGCAAAGCAATGCACAGACTATTGCAAAGTAATGCACAGAGACTATTGCAAAGCAATGCACAGAGACTATTGCAAAGCAATGCACAGAGACTATTGCAAAGCAATGCACAGACTATTGCAAAGCAATGCACAGAGACTATTGCAAAGCAATCCACAGAGACTACTGCAAAGCAATGCACAGACTATTGCAAAGCAATGCACAGAGACTATTGCAGATCAATGCACAGACTATTGCAAAGCAATGCACAGAGATTATTGCAAAGCAATGCACAGACTATTGCAAAGCAATGCACAGACTATTGCAAAGCAATGCACAGACTATTGCAAAGCAATGCACAGAGACTATTGCAAAGCAATGCACAGACTATTGCAAAGCAATGCACAGACTATTGCAAAGCAATGCACAGAGACTATTGCAGATCAATGCACAGACAATTGCAAAGCAATGCACAGAGATTATTGCAAAGCAATGCACAGACTATTGCAAAGCAATGCACAGACTATTGCAAAGCAATGCACAGACTATTGCAAAGCAATGCACAGGCTATTGCAAAGCAATGCACATAGACTATTGCAAATGCACAGAGACCATTGCAAAGCAATGCACAGAGACTATTGCAAAGCAATGCACAGACTATTGCAAAGCAATGCACAGAGACTATTGCAGATCAATGCACAGACTATTGCAAAGAAATGCACAGATTATTGCAAAGCAATGCACAGAGACTATTGCAAAGCAATGCACAGACTATTGCAAAGCAATGCACAATGCACAGACTATTGCAAAGCAATGCACAGACTATTGCAAAGCAATGCACAGAGACTATTGCAAAGCAATGCACAAAGACTATTGCAAAGCAATGCACAGACTATGCAAAGTAATGCACAGACTATTGCAAAGCAATGCACAGACTATTGCAAATCAATGCACAGACTATTGCAAAGCAATGCACAGAGACTATTGCAAAGCAATGCACAGACTATTGCAAAGCAATGCACAGAGACTATTGCAAAGCAATGCACAGAGACTATTGCAAAGCAATGCACAGACTATTGCAAAGCAATGCACAATGCACAGACTATTGCAAAGCAATGCACAGATTATTGCAAAGCAATGCACAGAGACTATTGCAAAGCAATGCACAGACTATTGCAAAGCAATGCACAGACTATTGCAAAGCAATGCACAGAATATTGCAAAGCAATGCACAGACTATTGCAAAGCAATGCACAGAGACTATTGCAAAGCAATGCACAGACTATTGCAAAGCAATGCACAATGCACAGACTATTGCAAAGCAATGCACAGAATATTGCAAAGCAATGCACAGACTATTGCAAAGCAATGCACAGAGACTATTGCAAATGCACAGAGACTATTGCAAAGCAATGCACAGAGATTATTGCAAAGCAATGCACAGACTATTGCAAAGCAATGCACAGAGCCTATTGCAAAGCAATGCACAGATTATTGCAAAGCAATGCACAGAGACTATTGCAAAGCAATGCAGAGAGACTATTGCAAAGCAATGCACAGACTATTGCAAAGCAATGCACAATGCACAGACTATTGCAAAGCAATGTACAGACTATTGCAAAGCAATGCACAATGCACAGACTATTGCAAAGTAATGCACAGACTATTGCAAAGCAATGCACAGAGACTATTGCAAAGCAATGCACAAACTATTGCAAAGCAATGCACAGACTATTGCAAAGTAATGCACAGAGACTATTGCAAAGCAATGCACAGAGACTATTGCAAAGCAATGCACAGAGACTATTGCAAAGCAATGCACAGACTATTGCAAAGCAATGCACAGAGACTATTGCAAAGCAATCCACAGAGACTACTGCAAAGCAATGCACAGACTATTGCAAAGCAATGCACAGAGACTATTGCTGATCAATGCACAGACTATTGCAAAGCAATGCACAGAGATTATTGCAAAGCAATGCACAGACTATTGCAAAGCAATGCACAGACTACTGCAAAGCAATGCACAGACTATTGCAAAGCAATGCACAGAGACTATTGCAAATGCACAGAGACTATTGCAAAGCAATGCACAGACTATTGCAAAGCAATGCACAGACTATTGCAAAGCAATGCACAGCAATGCACAGAGACTATTGCAAAGCAATGCACAGACTATTGCAAAGCAATGCACAGACTATTGCAAAGCAATGCACAGAGACTATTGCAAAGCAATGCACAGACTATTGCAAAGCAATGCACAGAGTCTATTATAAAGCAATGCACAGATTATTGCACTGAGTCTATTGCAAAGCAATGCACAGATTATTGCAAAGCAATGCACAGAGACTATTGCAAAGCAATGCACAGAGACTATTGCAAATGCACAGAGACTATTGCAAAGCAATGCACAGAGATTATTGCAAAGCAATGCACAGACTTTTGCAAAGCAATGCACAGAGCCTATTGCAAAGCAATGCACAGATTATTGCAAAGCAATGCACAGAGACTATTGCAAAGCAATGCACAGAGACTATTGCAAATGCACAGAGACTATTGCAAAGCAATGCACAGAGATTATTGCAAAGCAATGCACAGACTATTGCAAAGCAATGCACAGAGCCTATTGCAAAGCAATGCACAGACTATTTCAAAGCAATGCACAGAGACTATTGCAAAACAATGCAGACTATTGCAAAGCAATGCATAGACTATTGCAAAGCAATGCACAGAGACTATTGCAAATCAATGCACAGACTATTGCAAAGCAATGCACAGAGACTATTGCAAAGCAATGCACAGACTATTGCAAAGCAATGCACAGAGACTATTGCAAAGCAATGCACAGAGACTATTGCAAAGCAATGCACAGACTATTGCAAAGCAATGCACAATGCACAGACTATTGCAAAGCAATGTACAGACTATTGCAAAGCAATGCACAATGCACAGACTATTGCAAAGTAATGCACAGACTATTGCAAAGCAATGCACAGAGACTATTGCAAAGCAATGCACACACTATTGCAAAGCAATGCACAGAGCCTATTGCAAAGCAATGCACAGATTATTGCAAAGCAATGCACAGAGACTATTGCAAAGCAATGCACAGAGACTATTGCAAAGCAATGCACAGACTATTGCAAAGCAATGCACAATGCACAGACTATTGCAAAGCAATGTACAGACTATTGCAAAGCAATGCACAATGCACAGACTATTGCAAAGTAATGCACAGACTATTGCAAAGCAATGCACAGAGACTATTGCAAAGCAATGCACAAACTATTGCAAAGCAATGCACAGACTATTGCAAAGTAATGCACAGAGACTATTGCAAAGCAATGCACAGAGACTATTGCAAAGCAATGCACAGAGACTATTGCAAAGCAATGCACAGACTATTGCAAAGCAATGCACAGAGACTATTGCAAAGCAATCCACAGAGACTACTGCAAAGCAATGCACAGACTATTGCAAAGCAATGCACAGAGACTATTGCAGATCAATGCACAGACTATTGCAAAGCAATGCACAGAGATTATTGCAAAGCAATGCACAGACTATTGCAAAGCAATGCACAGACTATTGCAAAGCAATGCACAGACTATTGCAAAGCAATGCACAGAGACTATTGCAAAGCAATGCACAGACTATTGCAAAGCAATGCACAGACTATTGCAAAGCAATGCACAGAGACTATTGCAGATCAATGCACAGACAATTGCAAAGCAATGCACAGAGATTATTGCAAAGCAATGCACAGACTATTGCAAAGCAATGCACAGACTATTGCAAAGCAATGCACAGACTATTGCAAAGCAATGCACAGGCTATTGCAAAGCAATGCACATAGACTATTGCAAATGCACAGAGACCATTGCAAAGCAATGCACAGAGACTATTGCAAAGCAATGCACAGACTATTGCAAAGCAATGCACAGAGACTATTGCAGATCAATGCACAGACTATTGCAAAGAAATGCACAGATTATTGCAAAGCAATGCACAGAGACTATTGCAAAGCAATGCACAGACTATTGCAAAGCAATGCACAATGCACAGACTATTGCAAAGCAATGCACAGACTATTGCAAAGCAATGCACAGAGACTATTGCAAAGCAATGCACAAAGACTATTGCAAAGCAATGCACAGACTATGCAAAGTAATGCACAGACTATTGCAAAGCAATGCACAGACTATTGCAAATCAATGCACAGACTATTGCAAAGCAATGCACAGAGACTATTGCAAAGCAATGCACAGACTATTGCAAAGCAATGCACAGAGACTATTGCAAAGCAATGCACAGAGACTATTGCAAAGCAATGCACAGACTATTGCAAAGCAATGCACAATGCACAGACTATTGCAAAGCAATGCACAGATTATTGCAAAGCAATGCACAGAGACTATTGCAAAGCAATGCACAGACTATTGCAAAGCAATGCACAGACTATTGCAAAGCAATGCACAGAATATTGCAAAGCAATGCACAGACTATTGCAAAGCAATGCACAGAGACTATTGCAAAGCAATGCACAGACTATTGCAAAGCAATGCACAATGCACAGACTATTGCAAAGCAATGCACAGAATATTGCAAAGCAATGCACAGACTATTGCAAAGCAATGCACAGAGACTATTGCAAATGCACAGAGACTATTGCAAAGCAATGCACAGAGATTATTGCAAAGCAATGCACAGACTATTGCAAAGCAATGCACAGAGCCTATTGCAAAGCAATGCACAGATTATTGCAAAGCAATGCACAGAGACTATTGCAAAGCAATGCAGAGAGACTATTGCAAAGCAATGCACAGACTATTGCAAAGCAATGCACAATGCACAGACTATTGCAAAGCAATGTACAGACTATTGCAAAGCAATGCACAATGCACAGACTATTGCAAAGTAATGCACAGACTATTGCAAAGCAATGCACAGAGACTATTGCAAAGCAATGCACAAACTATTGCAAAGCAATGCACAGACTATTGCAAAGTAATGCACAGAGACTATTGCAAAGCAATGCACAGAGACTATTGCAAAGCAATGCACAGAGACTATTGCAAAGCAATGCACAGACTATTGCAAAGCAATGCACAGAGACTATTGCAAAGCAATCCACAGAGACTACTGCAAAGCAATGCACAGACTATTGCAAAGCAATGCACAGAGACTATTGCTGATCAATGCACAGACTATTGCAAAGCAATGCACAGAGATTATTGCAAAGCAATGCACAGACTATTGCAAAGCAATGCACAGACTACTGCAAAGCAATGCACAGACTATTGCAAAGCAATGCACAGAGACTATTGCAAATGCACAGAGACTATTGCAAAGCAATGCACAGACTATTGCAAAGCAATGCACAGACTATTGCAAAGCAATGCACAGCAATGCACAGAGACTATTGCAAAGCAATGCACAGACTATTGCAAAGCAATGCACAGACTATTGCAAAGCAATGCACAGAGACTATTGCAAAGCAATGCACAGACTATTGCAAAGCAATGCACAGAGTCTATTATAAAGCAATGCACAGATTATTGCACTGAGTCTATTGCAAAGCAATGCACAGATTATTGCAAAGCAATGCACAGAGACTATTGCAAAGCAATGCACAGAGACTATTGCAAATGCACAGAGACTATTGCAAAGCAATGCACAGAGATTATTGCAAAGCAATGCACAGACTTTTGCAAAGCAATGCACAGAGCCTATTGCAAAGCAATGCACAGATTATTGCAAAGCAATGCACAGAGACTATTGCAAAGCAATGCACAGAGACTATTGCAAATGCACAGAGACTATTGCAAAGCAATGCACAGAGATTATTGCAAAGCAATGCACAGACTATTGCAAAGCAATGCACAGAGCCTATTGCAAAGCAATGCACAGACTATTTCAAAGCAATGCACAGAGACTATTGCAAAACAATGCAGACTATTGCAAAGCAATGCATAGACTATTGCAAAGCAATGCACAGAGACTATTGCAAATCAATGCACAGACTATTGCAAAGCAATGCACAGAGACTATTGCAAAGCAATGCACAGACTATTGCAAAGCAATGCACAGAGACTATTGCAAAGCAATGCACAGAGACTATTGCAAAGCAATGCACAGACTATTGCAAAGCAATGCACAATGCACAGACTATTGCAAAGCAATGCACAGATTATTGCAAAGCAATGCACAGAGACTATTGCAAAGCAATGCACAGACTATTGCAAAGCAATGCACAATGCACAGACTATTGCAAAGCAATGCACAGAATATTGCAAAGCAATGCACAGACTATTGCAAAGCAATGCACAGAGACTATTGCAAAGCAATGCACAGACTATTGCAAAGCAATGCACAATGCACAGACTATTGCAAAGCAATGCACAGAATATTGCAAAGCAATGCACAGAATATTGCAAAGCAATGCACAGACTATTGCAAAGCAATGCACAGAGACTATTGCAAATGCACAGAGACTATTGCAAAGCAATGCACAGAGATTATTGCAAAGCAATGCACAGACTATTGCAAAGCAATGCACAGAGCCTATTGCAAAGCAATGCACAGATTATTGCAAAGCAATGCACAGAGACTATTGCAAAGCAATGCAGAGAGACTATTGCAAAGCAATGCACAGACTATTGCAAAGCAATGCACAATGCACAGACTATTGCAAAGCAATGTACAGACTATTGCAAAGCAATGCACAATGCACAGACTATTGCAAAGTAATGCACAGACTATTGCAAAGCAATGCACAGAGACTATTGCAAAGCAATGCACAAACTATTGCAAAGCAATGCACAGACTATTGCAAAGTAATGCACAGAGACTATTGCAAAGCAATGCACAGAGACTATTGCAAAGCAATGCACAGAGACTATTGCAAAGCAATGCACAGACTATTGCAAAGCAATGCACAGAGACTATTGCAAAGCAATCCACAGAGACTACTGCAAAGCAATGCACAGACTATTGCAAAGCAATGCACAGAGACTATTGCAGATCAATGCACAGACTATTGCAAAGCAATGCACAGACTATTGCAAAGCAATGCACAGAGACTATTGCAAAGCAATGCACAGACTATTGCAAAGCAATGCACAGAGTCTATTATAAAGCAATGCACAGATTATTGCACTGAGTCTATTGCAAAGCAATGCACAGATTATTGCAAAGCAATGCACAGAGACTATTGCAAAGCAATGCACAGACTATTGCAAAGCAATGCACAGAGACTATTGCAAAGCAATCCACAGAGACTACTGCAAAGCAATGCACAGACTATTGCAAAGCAATGCACAGAGACTATTGCAAATGCACAGAGACTATTGCAAAGCAATGCACAGACTATTGCAAAGCAATGCACAGACTATTGCAAAGCAATGCACAGCAATGCACAGAGACTATTGCAAAGCAATGCACAGACTATTGCAAAGCAATGCACAGACTATTGCAAAGCAATGCACAGAGACTATTGCAAAGCAATGCACAGACTATTGCAAAGCAATGCACAGAGTCTATTATAAAGCAATGCACAGATTATTGCACTGAGTCTATTGCAAAGCAATGCACAGATTATTGCAAAGCAATGCACAGAGACTATTGCAAAGCAATGCACAGAGACTATTGCAAATGCACAGAGACTATTGCAAAGCAATGCACAGAGATTATTGCAAAGCAATGCACAGACTATTGCAAAGCAATGCACAGAGCCTATTGCAAAGCAATGCACAGATTATTGCAAAGCAATGCACAGAGACTATTGCAAAGCAATGCAGAGAGACTATTGCAAAGCAATGCACAGACTATTGCAAAGCAATGCACAATGCACAGACTATTGCAAAGCAATGTACAGACTATTGCAAAGCAATGCACAATGCACAGACTATTGCAAAGTAATGCACAGACTATTGCAAAGCAATGCACAGAGACTATTGCAAAGCAATGCACAAACTATTGCAAAGCAATGCACAGAGCCTATTGCAAAGCAATGCACAGATTATTGCAAAGCAATGCACAGAGACTATTGCAAAGCAATGCACAGAGACTATTGCAAAGCAATGCACAGACTATTGCAAAGCAATGCACAATGCACAGACTATTGCAAAGCAATGCACAGAGATTATTGCAAAGCAATGCACAGAGACTATTGCAAAGCAATGCACAGACTATTGCAAAGCAATGCACAGAGACTATTGCAGATCAATGCACAGACTATTGCAAAGAAATGCACAGATTATTGCAAAGCAATGCACAGAGACTATTGCAAAGCAATGCACAGACTATTGCAAAGCAATGCACAATGCACAGACTATTGCAAAGCAATGCACAGACTATTGCAAAGCAGTGCACAGAGACTATTGAAAAGCAATGCACAAAGACTATTGCAAAGCAATGCACAGACTATGCAAAGTAATGCACAGACTATTGCAAAGCAATGCACAGACTATTGCAAATCAATGCACAGACTATTGCAAAGCAATGCACAGAGACTATTGCAAAGCAATGCACAGACTATTGCAAAGCAATGCACAGAGACTATTGCAAAGCAATGCACAGAGACTATTGCAAAGCAATGCACAGACTATTGCAAAGCAATGCACAATGCACAGACTATTGCAAAGCAATGCACAGATTATTGCAAAGCAATGCACAGAGACTATTGCAAAGCAATGCACAGACTATTGCAAAGCAATGCACAATGCACAGACTATTGCAAAGCAATGCACAGAATATTGCAAAGCAATGCACAGAGACTATTGCAAAGCAATGCACAGACTATTGCAAAGCAATGCACAGACTATTGCAAAGCAATGCACAGAGACTATTGCAAATGCACAGAGACTATTGCAAAGCAATGCACAGAGATTATTGCAAAGCAATGCACAGACTATTGCAAAGCAATGCACAGGGCCTATTGTAAAGCAATGCATAGATTATTGCAAAGCAATGCACAGAGACTATTGCAAAGCAATGCAGAGAGACTATTGCAAAGCAATGCACAGACTATTGCAAAGCAATGCACAATGCACAGACTATTGCAAAGCAATGTACAGACTATTGCAAAGCAATGCACAATGCACAGACTATTGCAAAGTAATGCACAGACTATTGCAAAGCACTGCACAGAGACTATTGCAAAGCAATGCACAAACTATTGCAAAGCAATGCACAGACTATTGCAAAGTAATGCACAGAGACTATTGCAAAGCAATGCACAGAGACTATTGCAAAGCAATGCACAGAGACTATTGCAAAGCAATGCACAGACTATTGCAAAGCAATGCACAGAGACTATTGCAAAGCAATCCACAGAGACTACTGCAAAGCAGTGCACAGACTATTGCAAAGCAATGCACAGAGACTATTGCAGATCAATGCACAGACTATTGCAAAGCAATGCACAGAGATTATTGCAAAGCAATGCACAGACTATTGCAAAGCAATGCACAGACTATTGTAAAGCAATGCACAGACTATTGCAAAGCAATGCACAGAGACTATTGCAAATGCACAGAGACTATTGCAAAGCAATGCACAGACTATTGCAAAGCAATGCACAGACTATTGCAAAGCAATGCACAGCAATGCACAGAGACTATTGCAAAGCAATGCACAGACTATTGCAAAGCAATGCACAGACTATTGCAAAGCAATGCACAGAGACTATTGCAAAGCAATGCACAGACTATTGCAAAGCAATGCACAGAGTCTATTATAAAGCAATGCACAGATTATTGCACTGGGTCTATTGCAAAGCAATGCACAGATTATTGCAAAGCAATGCACAGAGACTATTGCAAAGCAATGCACAGAGACTATTGCAAATGCACAGAGACTATTGCAAAGCAATGCACAGAGATTATTGCAAAGCAATGCACAGACTATTGCAAAGCAATGCACAGAGCCTATTGCAAAGCAATGCACAGATTATTGCAAAGCAATGCACAGAGACTATTGCAAAGCAATGCAGAGAGACTATTGCAAAGCAATGCACAGACTATTGCAAAGCAATGCACAATGCACAGACTATTGCAAAGCAATGTACAGACTATTGCAAAGCAATGCACAATGCACAGACTATTGCAAAGTAATGCACAGACTATTGCAAAGCAATGCACAGAGACTATTGCAAAGCAATGCACACACTATTGCAAAGCAATGCACAGAGCCTATTGCAAAGCAATGCACAGATTATTGCAAAGCAATGCACAGAGACTATTGCAAAGCAATGCACAGAGACTATTGCAAAGCAATGCACAGACTATTGCAAAGCAATGCACAATGCACAGACTATTGCAAAGCAATGTACAGACTATTGCAAAGCAATGCACAATGCACAGACTATTGCAAAGTAATGCACAGACTATTGCAAAGCAATGCACAGAGACTATTGCAAAGCAATGCACAAACTATTGCAAAGCAATGCACAGACTATTGCAAAGTAATGCACAGAGACTATTGCAAAGCAATGCACAGAGACTATTGCAAAGCAATGCACAGAGACTATTGCAAAGCAATGCACAGACTATTGCAAAGCAATGCACAGAGACTATTGCAAAGCAATCCACAGAGACTACTGCAAAGCAATGCACAGACTATTGCAAAGCAATGCACAGACTATTGCAGATCAATGCATAGACTATTGCAAAGCAATGCACAGAGATTATTGCAAAGCAATGCACAGACTATTGCAAAGCAATGCACAGACTATTGCAAAGCAATGCACAGAGACTATTGCAAATGCACAGAGACTATTGCAAAGCAATGCACAGACTATTGCAAAGCAATGCACAGACTATTGCAAAGCAATGCACAGCAATGCACAGAGACTATTGCAAAGCAATGCACAGACTATTGCAAAGCAATGCACAGAGATTATTGCAAAGAAATGCACAGACTATTGCAAAGCAATGCACAGACTATTGCAAAGCAATGCACAGACTATTGCAAAGCAATGCACAGATTATTGCAAAGCAATGCACAGAGACTATTGCAAAGCAATGCACAGACTATTGCAAAGCAATGCACAATGCACAAAGACTATTGCAAAGCAATGCACAGACTATGCAAAGTAATGCACAGACTATTGCAAAGCAATGCACAGACTATTGCAAATCAATGCACAGACTATTGCAAAGCAATGCACAGAGACTATTGCAAAGCAATGCACAGACTATTGCAAAGCAATCCACAGAGACTATTGCAAAGCAATGCACAGACTATTGCAAAGCAATGCACAATGCACAGACTATTGCAAAGCAATGCACAGATTATTGCAAAGCAATGCACAGAGACTATTGCAAAGCAATGCACAGACTATTGCAAAGCAATGCACAATGCACAGACTATTGCAAAGCAATGCACAGACTATTGCAAAGCAATGCACAGAGACTATTGCAAAGCAATGCAAAGACTATTGCAAAGCAATGCACAGAGACTATTGCAGATCAATGCACAGACTATTGCAAAGCAATGCACAGAGATTATTGCAAAGCAATGCACAGACTATTGCAAAGCAATGCACAGACTATTGCAAAGCAATGCCCAGAGATTATTGCAAAGCAATGCACAGACTATTGCAAAGCAATGCACAGAGCCTATTGCAAAGCAATGCACAGATTATTGCAAAGCAATGCACAGAGACTATTGCAAAGCAATGCAGAGAGACTATTGCAAAGCAATGCACAGACTATTGCAAAGCAATGCACAATGCACAGACTATTGCAAAGCAATGCACAGACTATTGCAAAGCAATGCACAGAGACTATTGCAGATCAATGCACAGACAATTGCAAAGCAATGCACAGAGATTATTGCAAAGCAATGCACAGACTATTGCAAAGCAATGCACAGACTATTGCAAAGCACAGACTATTGCAAAGCAATGCACAGACTATTGCAAAGCAATGCACAGGCTATTGCAAAGCAATGCACATAGACTATTGCAAATGCACAGAGACTATTGCAAAGCAATGCACAGAGACTATTGCAAAGCAATGCACAGACTATTGCAAAGCAATGCACAGAGACTATTGCAGATCAATGCACAGACTATTGCAAAGAAATGCACAGATTATTGCAAAGCAATGCACAGAGACTATTGCAAAGCAATGCACAGACTATTGCAAAGCAATTCACAATGCACAGACTATTGCAAAGCAATGCACAGACTATTGCAAAGCAATGCACAGAGACTATTGCAAAGCAATGCACAAAGACTATTGCAAAGCAATGCACAGACTATGCAAAGTAATGCACAGACTATTGCAAAGCAATGCACAGACTATTGCAAATCAATGCACAGACTATTGCAAAGCAATGCACAGAGACTATTGCAAAGCAATGCACAGACTATTGCAAAGCAATGCACAGAGACTATTGCAAAGCAATGCACAGAGACTATTGCAAAGCAATGCACAGACTATTGCAAAGCAATGCACAATGCACAGACTATTGCAAAGCAATGCACAGAGACTATTGCAAAGCAATGCACAGACTATTGCAAAGCAATGCACAATGCACAGACTATTGCAAAGCAATGCACAGAATATTGCAAAGCAATGCACAGAGACTATTGCAAAGCAATGCACAGACTATTGCAAAGCAATGCACAGACTATTGCAAAGCAATGCACAGACTATTGCAAAGCAATGCACAGAGACTATTGCAAATGCACAGAGACTATTGCAAAGCAATGCACAGAGATTATTGCAAAGCAATGCACAGACTATTGCAAAGCAATGCACAGAGCCTATTGCAAAGCAATGCACAGATTATTGCAAAGCAATGCACAGAGACTATTGCAAAGCAATGCATAGAGACTATTGCAAAGCAATGCACAGACTATTGCAAAGCAATGCACAATGCACAGACTATTGCAAAGCAATGTACAGACTATTGCAAAGCAATGCACAATGCACAGACTATTGCAAAGTAATGCACAGACTATTGCAAAGCAATGCACAGAGACTATTGCAAAGCAATGCACAAACTATTGCAAAGCAATGCACAGACTATTGCAAAGTAATGCACAGAGACTATTGCAAAGCAATGCACAGAGACTATTGCAAAGCAATGCACAGAGACTATTGCAAAGCAATGCACAGACTATTGCAAAGCAATGCACATAGACTATTGCAAAGCAATCCACAGAGACTACTGCAAAGCAATGCACAGACTATTGCAAAGCAATGCACAGAGACTATTGCAGATCAATGCACAGACTATTGCAAAGCAATGCACAGAGATTATTGCAAAGCAATGCACAGACTATTGCAAAGCAATGCACAGACTATTGCAAAGCAATGCACAGACTATTGCAAAGCAATGCACAGAGACTATTGCAAATGCATAGAGACTATTGCAAAGCAATGCACAGACTATTGCAAAGCAACGCACAAACTATTGCAAAGCAATGCACAGCAATGCACAGAGACTATTGCAAAGCAATGCACAGACTATTGCAAAGTAATGCACAGACTATTGCAAAGCAATGCACAGAGACTATTGCAAAGCAATGCACAGACTATTGCAAAGCAATGCACAGAGTCTATTACAAAGCAATGCACAGATTATTGCACTGAGTCTATTGCAAAGCAATGCACAGATTATTGCAAAGCAATGCACAGAGACTATTGCAAAGCAATGCACAGACTATTGCAAAGCAATGCACAGAGACTATTGCAAAGCAATGCACAGAGACTATTGCAAAGCAATGCACAATGCACAGACTATTGCAAAGCAATGCACAGACTATTGCAAAGCAATGCACAAAGACTATTGCAAAGCAATGAACGGAGACTATTGCCAAGCAATGCACAGACTATTGCAAAGCAATGCGCAGACTATTGCAAAGCAATGCACATACTATTGCAAAGCAATGCACGGAGACTATTGCAAAGCAATGCACAGACTATTGCAAAGCAATGCGCAGACTATTGCAAAGGAATGCACAGACTATTGCAAAGCAATGCACATAGACTATTGCAAAGCAATGCACGGAGACTATTGCAAAGCAATCCACAGAGACTATTGCAAAGCAATGCACAGAGTATTGCAAAGCAATGCACAGACTATTGCAAAGCAATGCACAGACTATTGCAAAGCAATGCACAGACTATTGCAAAGCAATGCACAATGCACAGACTATTGCAAAGCAATGCACAGACTATTGCAAAGCAATGCACAGAGACTATTGCAAAGCAATGCACAAAGACTATTGCAAAGCAATGCACAGACTATGCAAAGTAATGCACAGACTATTGCAAAGCAATGCACAGACTATTGCAAATCAATGCACAGACTATTGCAAATCAATGCACAGACTATTGCAAAGCAATGCACAGAGACTATTGCAAAGCAATCCACAGAGACTACTGCAAAGCAATGCACAGACTATTGCAAAGCAATGCACAGACTATTGCAGATCAATGCATAGACTATTGCAAAGCAATGCACAGAGATTATTGCAAAGCAATGCACAGACTATTGCAAAGCAATGCACAGACTATTGCAAAGCAATGCACAGAGACTATTGCAAATGCACAGAGACTATTGCAAAGCAATGCACAGACTATTGCAAAGCAATGCACAGACTATTGCAAAGCAATGCACAGCAATGCACAGAGACTATTGCAAAGCAATGCACAGACTATTGCAAAGCAATGCACAGAGATTATTGCAAAGAAATGCACAGACTATTGCAAAGCAATGCACAGACTATTGCAAAGCAATGCACAGACTATTGCAAAGCAATGCACAGATTATTGCAAAGCAATGCACAGAGACTATTGCAAAGCAATGCACAGACTATTGCAAAGCAATGCACAATGCACAAAGACTATTGCAAAGCAATGCACAGACTATGCAAAGTAATGCACAGACTATTGCAAAGCAATGCACAGACTATTGCAAATCAATGCACAGACTATTGCAAAGCAATGCACAGAGACTATTGCAAAGCAATGCACAGACTATTGCAAAGCAATCCACAGAGACTATTGCAAAGCAATGCACAGACTATTGCAAAGCAATGCACAATGCACAGACTATTGCAAAGCAATGCACAGATTATTGCAAAGCAATGCACAGAGACTATTGCAAAGCAATGCACAGACTATTGCAAAGCAATGCACAATGCACAGACTATTGCAAAGCAATGCACAGACTATTGCAAAGCAATGCACAGAGACTATTGCAAAGCAATGCAAAGACTATTGCAAAGCAATGCACAGAGACTATTGCAGATCAATGCACAGACTATTGCAAAGCAATGCACAGAGATTATTGCAAAGCAATGCACAGACTATTGCAAAGCAATGCACAGACTATTGCAAAGCAATGCCCAGAGATTATTGCAAAGCAATGCACAGACTATTGCAAAGCAATGCACAGAGCCTATTGCAAAGCAATGCACAGATTATTGCAAAGCAATGCACAGAGACTATTGCAAAGCAATGCAGAGAGACTATTGCAAAGCAATGCACAGACTATTGCAAAGCAATGCACAATGCACAGACTATTGCAAAGCAATGCACAGACTATTGCAAAGCAATGCACAGAGACTATTGCAGATCAATGCACAGACAATTGCAAAGCAATGCACAGAGATTATTGCAAAGCAATGCACAGACTATTGCAAAGCAATGCACAGACTATTGCAAAGCACAGACTATTGCAAAGCAATGCACAGACTATTGCAAAGCAATGCACAGGCTATTGCAAAGCAATGCACATAGACTATTGCAAATGCACAGAGACTATTGCAAAGCAATGCACAGAGACTATTGCAAAGCAATGCACAGACTATTGCAAAGCAATGCACAGAGACTATTGCAGATCAATGCACAGACTATTGCAAAGAAATGCACAGATTATTGCAAAGCAATGCACAGAGACTATTGCAAAGCAATGCACAGACTATTGCAAAGCAATTCACAATGCACAGACTATTGCAAAGCAATGCACAGACTATTGCAAAGCAATGCACAGAGACTATTGCAAAGCAATGCACAAAGACTATTGCAAAGCAATGCACAGACTATGCAAAGTAATGCACAGACTATTGCAAAGCAATGCACAGACTATTGCAAATCAATGCACAGACTATTGCAAAGCAATGCACAGAGACTATTGCAAAGCAATGCACAGACTATTGCAAAGCAATGCACAGAGACTATTGCAAAGCAATGCACAGAGACTATTGCAAAGCAATGCACAGACTATTGCAAAGCAATGCACAATGCACAGACTATTGCAAAGCAATGCACAGAGACTATTGCAAAGCAATGCACAGACTATTGCAAAGCAATGCACAATGCACAGACTATTGCAAAGCAATGCACAGAATATTGCAAAGCAATGCACAGAGACTATTGCAAAGCAATGCACAGACTATTGCAAAGCAATGCACAGACTATTGCAAAGCAATGCACAGACTATTGCAAAGCAATGCACAGAGACTATTGCAAATGCACAGAGACTATTGCAAAGCAATGCACAGAGATTATTGCAAAGCAATGCACAGACTATTGCAAAGCAATGCACAGAGCCTATTGCAAAGCAATGCACAGATTATTGCAAAGCAATGCACAGAGACTATTGCAAAGCAATGCATAGAGACTATTGCAAAGCAATGCACAGACTATTGCAAAGCAATGCACAATGCACAGACTATTGCAAAGCAATGTACAGACTATTGCAAAGCAATGCACAATGCACAGACTATTGCAAAGTAATGCACAGACTATTGCAAAGCAATGCACAGAGACTATTGCAAAGCAATGCACAAACTATTGCAAAGCAATGCACAGACTATTGCAAAGTAATGCACAGAGACTATTGCAAAGCAATGCACAGAGACTATTGCAAAGCAATGCACAGAGACTATTGCAAAGCAATGCACAGACTATTGCAAAGCAATGCACATAGACTATTGCAAAGCAATCCACAGAGACTACTGCAAAGCAATGCACAGACTATTGCAAAGCAATGCACAGAGACTATTGCAGATCAATGCACAGACTATTGCAAAGCAATGCACAGAGATTATTGCAAAGCAATGCACAGACTATTGCAAAGCAATGCACAGACTATTGCAAAGCAATGCACAGACTATTGCAAAGCAATGCACAGAGACTATTGCAAATGCATAGAGACTATTGCAAAGCAATGCACAGACTATTGCAAAGCAACGCACAAACTATTGCAAAGCAATGCACAGCAATGCACAGAGACTATTGCAAAGCAATGCACAGACTATTGCAAAGTAATGCACAGACTATTGCAAAGCAATGCACAGAGACTATTGCAAAGCAATGCACAGACTATTGCAAAGCAATGCACAGAGTCTATTACAAAGCAATGCACAGATTATTGCACTGAGTCTATTGCAAAGCAATGCACAGATTATTGCAAAGCAATGCACAGAGACTATTGCAAAGCAATGCACAGACTATTGCAAAGCAATGCACAGAGACTATTGCAAAGCAATGCACAGAGACTATTGCAAAGCAATGCACAATGCACAGACTATTGCAAAGCAATGCACAGACTATTGCAAAGCAATGCACAAAGACTATTGCAAAGCAATGAACGGAGACTATTGCAAAGCAATGCACAGACTATTGCAAAGCAATGCGCAGACTATTGCAAAGCAATGCACATACTATTGCAAAGCAATGCACGGAGACTATTGCAAAGCAATGCACAGACTATTGCAAAGCAATGCGCAGACTATTGCAAAGGAATGCACAGACTATTGCAAAGCAATGCACATAGACTATTGCAAAGCAATGCACGGAGACTATTGCAAAGCAATCCACAGAGACTATTGCAAAGCAATGCACAGAGTATTGCAAAGCAATGCACAGACTATTGCAAAGCAATGCACAGACTATTGCAAAGCAATGCACAGACTATTGCAAAGCAATGCACAATGCACAGACTATTGCAAAGCAATGCACAGACTATTGCAAAGCAATGCACAGAGACTATTGCAAAGCAATGCACAAAGACTATTGCAAAGCAATGCACAGACTATGCAAAGTAATGCACAGACTATTGCAAAGCAATGCACAGACTATTGCAAATCAATGCACAGACTATTGCAAATCAATGCACAGACTATTGCAAAGCAATGCACAGAGACTATTGCAAAGCAATGCACAGAGACTATTGCAAAGCAATGCACAGACTATTGCAAAGCAATGCACAATGCACAGACTATTGCAAAGCAATGCACAGACTATTGCAAAGCAATGCACAGAGACTATTGCAAAGCAATGCACAGACTATTGCAAAGCAATGCACAATGCACAGACTATTGCAAAGCAATGCACAGACTATTGCAAAGCAATGCACAGAGACTATTGCAAAGCAATGCACAGACTATTGCAAAGCAATGCACAGTCTATTGCAAAGCAATGCACACAGACTATTGCAAATGCACAGAGACTATTGCAAAGCAATGCACAGAGACTTTTGCAAAGCAATGCACAGACTATTGCAAAGCAATGCGCAGACTATTGCAAAGCAATGCACTGAGACTATTGCAAAGCAATGCACAGACTATTGCAAAGCAATACACAGAGACTATTGCAAAGCAATGCACAGACTATTTCAAAGCAATGCACAGAGACTATTGCAAAACAATGCACAGACTATTGCAAAGCAATGCACAGACTATTGCAAAGCAATGCACAGAGACTATTGCAAAGCAATGCACAGACTATTGCAAAGCAATGCACAGACTATTGCAAAGCAATACACAGAGCCTATTGCAAAGCAATGCACAGATTATTGCAAAGCAATGCACAGAGACTATTGCAAAGCAATGCAGAGAGACTATTGCAAAGCAATGCACAGACTATTGCAAAGCAATGCACAATGCACAGACTATTGCAAAGCAATGCACAGACTATTGTAAACCAATGCACAGAGACTATTGCAAAGCAATGCACAAAGACTATTGCAAAGCAATGCACAAAGACTATTGCAAAGCAATGCACAGACTATTGCAAAGCAATGCACAGAGACTATTGCAAAGCAATGCACAGACTATTGCAAAGCAATGCACAGAGACTATTGCAAAGCAATGCACAGAGACTATTGCAAAGCAATGCACAGACTATTGCAAAGCAATGCACAATGCACAGACTATTGCAAAGCAATGCACAGACTATTGCAAAGCAATGCACAGAGACTATTGCAAAGCAATGCACAGACTATTGCAAAGCAATGCACAATGCACAGACTATTGCAAAGCAATGCACAGACTATTGCAAAGCAATGCACAGAGACTATTGCAAAGCAATGCACAGACTATTGCAAAGCAATGCACAGACTATTGCAAAGCAATGCACAGAGACTATTGCAAATGCACAGAGACTATTGCAAAGGAATGCACAGAGACTTTTGCAAAGCAGTGCACAGACTATTGCAAAGCAATGCGCAAACTATTGCAAAGCAATGCACGGAGACTATTGCAAAGCAGTGCACAGACTATTGCAAAGCAATGCACAGACTATTGCAAAGCAATGCACAGAGCCTATTGCAAAGCAATGCACAGATTATTGCAAAGCAATGCACAGAGACTATTGCAAAGCAATGCAGAGAGACTATTGCAAAGCAATGCACAGACTATTGCAAAGCAATGCACAATGCACAGACTATTGCAAAGCAATGTACAGACTATTGCAAAGCAATGCACAATGCACAGACTATTGCAAAGTAATGCACAGACTATTGCAAAGCAATGCACAGAGACTATTGCAAAGCAATGCACACACTATTGCAAAGCAATGCACAGAGCCTATTGCAAAGCAATGCACAGATTATTGCAAAGCAATGCACAGAGACTATTGCAAAGCAATGCACAGAGACTATTGCAAAGCAATGCACAGACTATTGCAAAGCAATGCACAATGCACAGACTATTGCAAAGCAATGTACAGACTATTGCAAAGCAATGCACAATGCACAGACTATTGCAAAGTAATGCACAGACTATTGCAAAGCAATGCACAGAGACTATTGCAAAGCAATGCACAAACTATTGCAAAGCAATGCACAGACTATTGCAAAGTAATGCACAGAGACTATTGCAAAGCAATGCACAGAGACTATTGCAAAGGAATGCACAGAGACTATTGCAAAGCAATGCACAGACTATTCCAAAGCAATGCACAGAGACTATTGCAAAGCAATCCACAGAGACTACTGCAAAGCAATGCACAGACTATTGCAAAGCAATGCACAGAGACTATTGCAGATCAATGCACAGACTATTGCAAAGCAATGCACAGAGATTATTGCAAAGCAATGCACAGACTATTGCAAAGCAATGCACAGACTATTGCAAAGCAATGCACAGACTATTGCAAAGCAATGCACAGAGACTATTGCAAATGCACAGAGACTATTGCAAAGCAATGCACAGACTATTGCAAAGCAATGCACAGACTATTGCAAAGCAATGCACAGCAATGCACAGAGACTATTGCAAAGCAATGCACAGACTATTGCAAAGCAATGCACAGAGATTATTGCAAAGAAATGCACAGACTATTGCAAAGCAATGCACAGACTATTGCAAAGCAATGCACAGACTATTGCAAAGCAATGCACAGATTATTGCAAAGCAATGCACAGAGACTATTGCAAAGCAATGCACAGACTATTGCAAAGCAATGCACAATGCACAGACTATTGCAAAGCAATGCACAGACTATTGCAAAGCAATGCACAGAGACTATTGCAAAGCAATGCACAAAGACTATTGCAAAGCAATGCACAGACTATGCAAAGTAATGCACAGACTATTGCAAAGCAATGCACAGACTATTGCAAATCAATGCACAGACTATTGCAAAGCAATGCACAGAGACTATTGCAAAGCAATGCACAGACTATTGCAAAGCAATGCACAGAGACTATTGCAAAGCAATGCACAGACTATTGCAAAGCAATGCACAATGCACAGACTATTGCAAAGCAATGCACAGATTATTGCAAAGCAATGCACAGAGACTATTGCAAAGCAATGCACAGACTATTGCAAAGCAATGCACAATGCACAGACTATTGCAAAGCAATGCACAGACTATTGCAAAGCAATGCACAGAGACTATTGCAAAGCAATGCAAAGACTATTGCAAAGCAATGCACAGAGACTATTGCAGATCAATGCACAGACTATTGCAAAGCAATGCACAGAGATTATTGCAAAGCAATGCACAGACTATTGCAAAGCAATGCACAGACTATTGCAAAGCAATGCACAGAGATTATTGCAAAGCAATGCACAGACTATTGCAAAGCAATGCACAGAGCCTATTGCAAAGCAATGCACAGATTATTGCAAAGCAATGCACAGAGACTATTGCAAAGCAATGCAGAGAGACTATTGCAAAGCAATGCACAGACTATTGCAAAGCAATGCACAATGCACAGACTATTGCAAAGCAATGCACAGACTATTGCAAAGCAATGCACAGAGACTATTGCAGATCAATGCACAGACAATTGCAAAGCAATGCACAGAGATTATTGCAAAGCAATGCACAGACTATTGCAAAGCAATGCACAGACTATTGCAAAGCAATGCACAGACTATTGCAAAGCAATGCACAGACTATTGCAAAGCAATGCACAGGCTATTGCAAACCAATGCACATAGACTATTGCAAATGCACAGAGACTATTGCAAAGCAATGCACAGAGACTATTGCAAAGCAATGCACAGACTATTGCAAAGCAATGCACAGAGACTATTGCAGATCAATGCACAGACTATTGCAAAGCAATGCACAGAGATTATTGCAAAGCAATGCACAGACTATTGCAAAGCAATGCACAGACTATTGCAAAGCAATGCACAGACTATTGCAAAGCAATGCACAGAGACTATTGCAAAGAAATGCAGAGAGACTATTGCAAAGCAATGCACAGACTATTGCAAAGCAATGCACAATGCACAGACTATTGCAAAGCAATGCACAGACTATTGCAAAGCAATGCACAGAGACTATTGCAGATCAATGCACAGACAATTGCACAGCAATGCACAGAGATTATTGCAAAGCAATGCACAGACTATTGCAAAGCAATGCACAGACTATTGCAAAGCACAGACTATTGCAAAGCAATGCACAGACTATTGCAAAGCAATGCACAGGCTATTGCAAAGCAATGCACATAGACTATTGCAAATGCACAGAGACTATTGCAAAGCAATGCACAGAGACTATTGCAAAGAAATGCACAGACTATTGCAAAGCAATGCACAGAGACTATTGCAGATCAATGCACAGACTATTGCAAAGAAATGCACAGATTATTGCAAAGCAATGCACAGAGACTATTGCAAAGCAATGCACAGACTATTGCAAAGCAATGCACAATGCACAGACTATTGCAAAGCAATGTACAGACTATTGCAAAGCAATGCACAATGCACAGACTATTGCAAAGTAATGCACAGACTATTGCAAAGCAATGCACAGAGACTATTGCAAAGCAATGCACACACTATTGCAAAGCAATGCACAGAGCCTATTGCAAAGCAATGCACAGATTATTGCAAAGCAATGCACAGAGACTATTGCAAAGCAATGCACAGAGACTATTGCAAAGCAATGCACAGACTATTGCAAAGCAATGCACAATGCACAGACTATTGCAAAGCAATGTACAGACTATTGCAAAGCAATGCACAATGCACAGACTATTGCAAAGTAATGCACAGACTATTGCAAAGCAATGCACAGAGACTATTGCAAAGCAATGCACAAACTATTGCAAAGCAATGCACAGACTATTGCAAAGTAATGCACAGAGACTATTGCAAAGCAATGCACAGAGACTATTGCAAAGGAATGCACAGAGACTATTGCAAAGCAATGCACAGACTATTCCAAAGCAATGCACAGAGACTATTGCAAAGCAATCCACAGAGACTACTGCAAAGCAATGCACAGACTATTGCAAAGCAATGCACAGAGACTATTGCAGATCAATGCACAGACTATTGCAAAGCAATGCACAGAGATTATTGCAAAGCAATGCACAGACTATTGCAAAGCAATGCACAGACTATTGCAAAGCAATGCACAGACTATTGCAAAGCAATGCACAGAGACTATTGCAAATGCACAGAGACTATTGCAAAGCAATGCACAGACTATTGCAAAGCAATGCACAGACTATTGCAAAGCAATGCACAGCAATGCACAGAGACTATTGCAAAGCAATGCACAGACTATTGCAAAGCAATGCACAGAGATTATTGCAAAGAAATGCACAGACTATTGCAAAGCAATGCACAGACTATTGCAAAGCAATGCACAGACTATTGCAAAGCAATGCACAGATTATTGCAAAGCAATGCACAGAGACTATTGCAAAGCAATGCACAGACTATTGCAAAGCAATGCACAATGCACAGACTATTGCAAAGCAATGCACAGACTATTGCAAAGCAATGCACAGAGACTATTGCAAAGCAATGCACAAAGACTATTGCAAAGCAATGCACAGACTATGCAAAGTAATGCACAGACTATTGCAAAGCAATGCACAGACTATTGCAAATCAATGCACAGACTATTGCAAAGCAATGCACAGAGACTATTGCAAAGCAATGCACAGACTATTGCAAAGCAATGCACAGAGACTATTGCAAAGCAATGCACAGACTATTGCAAAGCAATGCACAATGCACAGACTATTGCAAAGCAATGCACAGATTATTGCAAAGCAATGCACAGAGACTATTGCAAAGCAATGCACAGACTATTGCAAAGCAATGCACAATGCACAGACTATTGCAAAGCAATGCACAGACTATTGCAAAGCAATGCACAGAGACTATTGCAAAGCAATGCAAAGACTATTGCAAAGCAATGCACAGAGACTATTGCAGATCAATGCACAGACTATTGCAAAGCAATGCACAGAGATTATTGCAAAGCAATGCACAGACTATTGCAAAGCAATGCACAGACTATTGCAAAGCAATGCACAGAGATTATTGCAAAGCAATGCACAGACTATTGCAAAGCAATGCACAGAGCCTATTGCAAAGCAATGCACAGATTATTGCAAAGCAATGCACAGAGACTATTGCAAAGCAATGCAGAGAGACTATTGCAAAGCAATGCACAGACTATTGCAAAGCAATGCACAATGCACAGACTATTGCAAAGCAATGCACAGACTATTGCAAAGCAATGCACAGAGACTATTGCAGATCAATGCACAGACAATTGCAAAGCAATGCACAGAGATTATTGCAAAGCAATGCACAGACTATTGCAAAGCAATGCACAGACTATTGCAAAGCAATGCACAGACTATTGCAAAGCAATGCACAGACTATTGCAAAGCAATGCACAGGCTATTGCAAACCAATGCACATAGACTATTGCAAATGCACAGAGACTATTGCAAAGCAATGCACAGAGACTATTGCAAAGCAATGCACAGACTATTGCAAAGCAATGCACAGAGACTATTGCAGATCAATGCACAGACTATTGCAAAGCAATGCACAGAGATTATTGCAAAGCAATGCACAGACTATTGCAAAGCAATGCACAGACTATTGCAAAGCAATGCACAGACTATTGCAAAGCAATGCACAGAGACTATTGCAAAGAAATGCAGAGAGACTATTGCAAAGCAATGCACAGACTATTGCAAAGCAATGCACAATGCACAGACTATTGCAAAGCAATGCACAGACTATTGCAAAGCAATGCACAGAGACTATTGCAGATCAATGCACAGACAATTGCACAGCAATGCACAGAGATTATTGCAAAGCAATGCACAGACTATTGCAAAGCAATGCACAGACTATTGCAAAGCACAGACTATTGCAAAGCAATGCACAGACTATTGCAAAGCAATGCACAGGCTATTGCAAAGCAATGCACATAGACTATTGCAAATGCACAGAGACTATTGCAAAGCAATGCACAGAGACTATTGCAAAGAAATGCACAGACTATTGCAAAGCAATGCACAGAGACTATTGCAGATCAATGCACAGACTATTGCAAAGAAATGCACAGATTATTGCAAAGCAATGCACAGAGACTATTGCAAAGCAATGCACAGACTATTGCAAAGCAATGCACAATGCACAGACTATTGCAAAGCAATGCACAGACTATTGCAAAGCAATGCACAGAGACTATTGCAAAGCAATGCACAAAGACTATTGCAAAGCAATGCACAGACTATGCAAAGTAATGCACAGACTATTGCAAAGCAATGCACAGACTATTGCAAATCAATGCACAGACTATTGCAAAGCAATGCACAGAGACAATTGCAAAGCAATGCACAGACTATTGCAAAGCAATGCACAGAGACTATTGCAAAGCAATGCACAGAGACTATTGCAAAGCAATGCACAGACTATTGCAAAGCAATGCACAATGCACAGACTATTGCAAAGCAATGCACAGATTATTGCAAAGCAATGCACAGAGACTATTGCAAAGCAATGCACAGACTATTGCAAAGCAATGCACAATGCACAGACTATTGCAAAGCAATGCACAGAATATTGCAAAGCAATGCCCAGAGACTATTGCAAAGCAATGCACAGACTATTGCAAAGCAATGCACAGACTATTGCAAAGCAATGCACAGAGACTATTGCAAATGCACAGAGACTATTGCAAAGCAATGCACAGAGATTATTGCAAAGCAATGCACAGACTATTGCAAAGCAATGCACAGAGCCTATTGCAAAGCAATGCACAGACTATTGCAAAGCAATGCACAGACTATTGCAAAGCAATGCACAGAGACTATTGCAAATGCACAGAGACTATTGCAAAGCAATGCACAGAGAATATTGCAAAGCAATGCACAGACTATTGCAAAGCAATGCACAGAGCCTATTGCAAAGCAATGCACAGATTATTGCAAAGCAATGCACAGAGACTATTGCAAAGCAATGCATAGAGACTATTGCAAAGCAATGCACAGACTATTGCAAAGCAATGCACAATGCACAGACTATTGCAAAGCAATGTACAGACTATTGCAAAGCAATGCACAATGCACAGACTATTGCAAAGTAATGCACAGACTATTGCAAAGCAATGCACAGAGACTATTGCAAAGCAATGCACAAACTATTGCAAAGCAATGCACAGACTATTGCAAAGTAATGCACAGAGACTATTGCAAAGCAATGCACAGAGACTATTGCAAAGCAATGCACAGAGACTATTGCAAAGCAATGCACAGACTATTGCAAAGCAATGCACAGAGACTATTGCAAAGCAATCCACAGAGACTACTGCAAAGCAATGCACAGACTATTGCAAAGCAATGCACAGAGACTATTGCAGATCAATGCACAGACTATTGCAAAGCAATGCACAGAGATTATTGCAAAGCAATGCACAGACTATTGCAAAGCAATGCACAGACTATTGCAAAGCAATGCACAGACTATTGCAAAGCAATGCACAGAGACTATTGCAAATGCACAGAGACTATTGCAAAGCAATGCACAGACTATTGCAAAGCAATGCACAAACTATTGCAAAGCAATGCACAGCAATGCACAGAGACTATTGCAAAGCAATGCACAGACTATTGCAAAGTAATGCACAGACTATTGCAAAGCAATGCACAGAGACTATTGCAAAGCAATGCACAGACTATTGCAAAGCAATGCACAGAGTCTATTACAAAGCAATGCACAGATTATTGCACTGAGTCTATTGCAAAGCAATGCACAGATTATTGCAAAGCAATGCACAGAGACTATTGCAAAGCAATGCACAGACTATTGCAAAGCAATGCACAGAGACTATTGCAAAGCAATGCACAGAGACTATTGCAAAGCAATGCACAATGCACAGACTATTGCAAAGCAATGCACAGACTATTGCAAAGCAATGCACAAAGACTATTGCAAAGCAATGCACGGAGACTATTGCAAAGCAATGCACAGACTATTGCAAAGCAATGCGCAGACTATTGCAAAGCAATGCACAGACTATTGCAAAGCAATGCACATAGACTATTGCAAAGCAATGCACGGAGATTATTGCAAAGCAATGCACAGAGACTATTGCAAAGCAATGCACAGAGTATTGCAAAGCAATGCACAGACTATTGCAAAGCAATGCACAGACTATTGCAAAGCAATGCACAGACTATTGCAAAGCAATGCACAATGCACAGACTATTGCAAAGCAATGCACAGACTATTGCAAAGCAATGCACAGAGACTATTGCAAAGCAATGCACAAAGACTATTGCAAAGCAATGCACAGACTATGCAAAGTAATGCACAGACTATTGCAAAGCAATGCACAGACTATTGCAAATCAATGCACAGACTATTGCAAATCAATGCACAGACTATTGCAAAGCAATGCACAGAGACTATTGCAAAGCAATGCACAGAGACTATTGCAAAGCAATGCACAGACTATTGCAAAGCAATGCACAATGCACAGACTATTGCAAAGCAATGCACGGACTATTGCAAAGCAATGCACAGAGACTATTGCAAAGCAATGCACAGACTATTGCAAAGCAATGCACAAAGACTATTGCAAAGCAATGCACGGAGACTATTGCAAAGCAATGCACAGACTATTGCAAAGCAATGCACAGACTATTGCAAAGCAATGCACAATGCACAGACTATTGCAAAGCAATGCACAGACTATTGCAAAGCAATGCACAAAGACTATTGCAAAGCAATGCACGGAGACTATTGCAAAGCAATGCACAGACTATTGCAAAGCAATGCGCAGACTATTGCAAAGCAATGCACAGACTATTGCAAAGCAATGCACATAGACTATTGCAAAGCAATGCACGGAGATTATTGCAAAGCAATGCACAGAGACTATTGCAAAGCAATGCACAGAGTATTGCAAAGCAATGCACAGACTATTGCAAAGCAATGCACAGACTATTGCAAAGCAATGCACAAACTATTGCAAAGCAATGCACAATGCACAGACTATTGCAAAGCAATGCACAGACTATTGCAAAGCAATGCACAGAGACTATTGCAAAGCAATGCACAAAGACTATTGCAAAGCAATGCACAGACTATGCAAAGTAATGCACAGACTATTGCAAAGCAATGCACAGACTATTGCAAATCAATGCACAGACTATTGCAAATCAATGCACAGACTATTGCAAAGCAATGCACAGAGACTATTGCAAAGCAATGCACAGAGACTATTGCAAAGCAATGCACAGACTATTGCAAAGCAATGCACAATGCACAGACTATTGCAAAGCAATGCACGGACTATTGCAAAGCAATGCACAGAGACTATTGCAAAGCAATGCACAGACTATTGCAAAGCAATGCACAATGCACAGACTATTGCAAAGCAATGCACAGACTATTGCAAAGCAATGCACAGAGACTATTGCAAAGCAATGCACAGACTATTGCAAAGCAATGCACAGACTATTGCAAAGCAATGCACATAGACTATTGCAAATGCACAGAGACTATTGCAAAGCAATGCACAGAGACTTTTGCAAAGCAATGCACAGACTATTGCAAAGCAATGCGCAGACTATTGCAAAGCAATGCACTGAGACTATTGCAAAGCAATGCACAGACTATTGCAAAGCAATACACAGAGACTATTGCAAAGCAATGCACAGACTATTTCAAAGCAATGCACAGAGACTATTGCAAAACAATGCACAGACTATTGCAAAGCAATGCACAGACTATTGCAAAGCAATGCACAGAGACTATTGCAAAGCAATGCACAGACTATTGCAAAGCAATGCACAGACTATTGCAAAGCAATACACAGAGCCTATTGCAAAGCAATGCACAGATTATTGCAAAGCAATGCACAGAGACTATTGCAAAGCAATGCAGAGAGACTATTGCAAAGCAATGCACAGACTATTGCAAAGCAATGCACAATGCACAGACTATTGCAAAGCAATGCACAGACTATTGTAAACCAATGCACAGAGACTATTGCAAAGCAATGCACAAAGACTATTGCAAAGCAATGCACAAAGACTATTGCAAAGCAATGCACAGACTATTGCAAAGCAATGCACAGAGACTATTGCAAAGCAATGCACAGACTATTGCAAAGCAATGCACAGAGACTATTGCAAAGCAATGCACAGAGACTATTGCAAAGCAATGCACAGACTATTGCAAAGCAATGCACAATGCACAGACTATTGCAAAGCAATGCACAGACTATTGCAAAGCAATGCACAGAGACTATTGCAAAGCAATGCACAGACTATTGCAAAGCAATGCACAATGCACAGACTATTGCAAAGCAATGCACAGACTATTGCAAAGCAATGCACAGAGACTATTGCAAAGCAATGCACAGACTATTGCAAAGCAATGCACAGACTATTGCAAAGCAATGCACAGAGACTATTGCAAATGCACAGACTATTGCAAAGGAATGCACAGAGACTTTTGCAAAGCAATGCACAGACTATTGCAAAGCAATGCGCAAACTATTGCAAAGCAATGCACGGAGACTATTGCAAAGCAGTGCACAGACTATTGCAAAGCAATGCACAGACTATTGCAAAGCAATGCACAGAGACTATTGCAAAGCAATGCACAGACTATTGCAAAGCAATGCACAGAGACTATTGCAAAGCAATGCACAGACTATTGCAAAGCAATGCACAGACTATTGCAAAGCAATGCACAGAGACTATTGCAAAGCAATGCACAGACTATTGCAAATCAATGCACAGAGTCCATTGCAAAGCAATGCACAGACTATTGCAAAGCAATGCACAGAGACTATTGCAAAGCAATGCACAGAGACTATTGCAAAGCAATGCACAGACTATTGTAAATCAATGTACAGAGACTATTGCAAAGCAATCCACAGAGACTATTGCAAAGCAATGCACAGACTATTGCAAAGCAATGCACAGACTACTGCAAAGCAATGCACAATGCACAGACTATTGCAACATAATGCACAGACTATTGCAAAGCAATGCACAGAGACTATTGCAAAGCAATGCACAAACTATTGCAAAGCAATGCACAGAGACTATTGCAAAGCAATGCACAGAGAATATTGCAAAGCAATCCACAGAGACTACTGCAAAGCAATGCACAGACTATTGCAAAGCAATGCACAGAGACTATTGCAGATCAATGCACAGACAATTGCAAAGCAATGCACAGAGATTATTGCAAAGCAATGCACAGACTATTGCAAAGCAATGCACAGACTATTGCAAAGCAATGCACAGACTATTGCAAAGCAATGCACAGACTATTGCAAAGCAATGCACAGGGTATTGCAAAGCAATGCACATAGACTATTGCAAATGCACAGAGACTATTGCAAAGCAATGCACAGACTATTGCAAAGCAATGCACAGACTATTGCAAAGCAATGCACAGAGACTATTGCAAAGCAATGCACAGACTATTGCAAAGCAATGCACAGAGACTATTGCAGATCAATGCACAGACTATTGCAAAGCAATGCACAGAGATTATTGCAAAGCAATGCACAGACTATTGCAAAGCAATGCACAGACTATTGCAAAGCAATGCACAGACTATTGCAAAGCAATGCACAGAGATTATTGCAAAGCAATGCACAGACTATTGCAAAGCAATGCACCGAGCCTATTCCAAAGCAATGCACAGATTATTGCAAAGCAATGCACAGAGACTATTGCAAAGCAATGCACAGAGACTATTGCAAAGCAATGCAGAGAGACTATTGCAAAGCAATGCACAGACTATTGCAAAGCAATGCACAATGCACAGAATGTTGCAAAGCAATGCACAGACTATTGCAAAGCAATGCACAATGCACAGACAATTGCAAAGTAATGCACAGACTATTGCAAAGCAATGCACAGAGACTATTGCAAAGCAATGCACAAACTATTGCAAAGCAATGCACAGACTATTGCAAAGTAATGCAGAGAGACTATTGCAAAGCAATGCACAGAGACTATTGCAAAGCAATGCACAGAGAGTATTGCAAAGCAATGCACAGACTATTGCAAAGCAGTGCACAGAGACTATTGCAAAGCAATCCACAGAGACTACTGCAAAGCAATGCACAGACTATTGCAAAGCAATGCACGGAGACTATTGCAGATCAATGCACAGACTATTGCAAAGCAATGCACAGAGATTATTGCAAAGCAATGCACAGACTATTGCAAAGCAATGCACAGACTATTGCAAAGCAATGCACAGACTATTGCAAAGCAATGCACAGACTATTGCAAAGCAATGCACAGACTATTGCAAAGCAATGCACAGAGACTATTGCAAATGCACAGAGACTATTGCAAAGCAATGCACAGACTATTGCAAAGCAATGCACAGACTATTGCAAAGCAATGCACAGCAATGCACAGAGACTATTGCAAAGCAATGCACAGACTATTGCAAAGCAATGCACAGAGATTATTGCAAAGAAATGCACAGACTATTGCAAAGCAATGCACAGACTATTGCAAAGCAATGCACAGAGACTACTGCAAAGCAATGCACAGACTATTGCAAAGCAATGCACATAGACTATTGCAAAGCAATGCACAGAGACTATTGCAAAGCAATGCACAATGCACAGACTATTGCAAAGCAATGCACAGACTATTGCAAAGCAATGCACAAAGACTATTGCAAAGCAATGAACGGAGACTATTGCAAAGCAATGCACAGACTATTGCAAAGCAATGCGCAGACTATTGCAAAGCAATGCACATACTATTGCAAAGCAATGCACGGAGACTATTGCAAAGCAATGCACAGACTATTGCAAAGCAATGCGCAGACTATTGCAAAGGAATGCACAGACTATTGCAAAGCAATGCACATAGACTATTGCAAAGCAATGCACGGAGACTATTGCAAAGCAATCCACAGAGACTATTGCAAAGCAATGCACAGAGTATTGCAAAGCAATGCACAGACTATTGCAAAGCAATGCACAGACTATTGCAAAGCAATGCACAGACTATTGCAAAGCAATGCACAATGCACAGACTATTGCAAAGCAATGCACAGACTATTGCAAAGCAATGCACAGAGACTATTGCAAAGCAATGCACAAAGACTATTGCAAAGCAATGCACAGACTATGCAAAGTAATGCACAGACTATTGCAAAGCAATGCACAGACTATTGCAAATCAATGCACAGACTATTGCAAATCAATGCACAGACTATTGCAAAGCAATGCACAGAGACTATTGCAAAGCAATGCACAGAGACTATTGCAAAGCAATGCACAGACTATTGCAAAGCAATGCACAATGCACAGACTATTGCAAAGCAATGCACAGACTATTGCAAAGCAATGCACAGAGACTATTGCAAAGCAATGCACAGACTATTGCAAAGCAATGCACAATGCACAGACTATTGCAAAGCAATGCACAGACTATTGCAAAGCAATGCACAGAGACTATTGCAAAGCAATGCACAGACTATTGCAAAGCAATGCACAGTCTATTGCAAAGCAATGCACATAGACTATTGCAAATGCACAGAGACTATTGCAAAGCAATGCACAGAGACTTTTGCAAAGCAATGCACAGACTATTGCAAAGCAATGCGCAGACTATTGCAAAGCAATGCACTGAGACTATTGCAAAGCAATGCACAGACTATTGCAAAGCAATACACAGAGACTATTGCAAAGCAATGCACAGACTATTTCAAAGCAATGCACAGAGACTATTGCAAAACAATGCACAGACTATTGCAAAGCAATGCACAGACTATTGCAAAGCAATGCACAGAGACTATTGCAAAGCAATGCACAGACTATTGCAAAGCAATGCACAGACTATTGCAAAGCAATACACAGAGCCTATTGCAAAGCAATGCACAGATTATTGCAAAGCAATGCACAGAGACTATTGCAAAGCAATGCAGAGAGACTATTGCAAAGCAATGCACAGACTATTGCAAAGCAATGCACAATGCACAGACTATTGCAAAGCAATGCACAGACTATTGTAAACCAATGCACAGAGACTATTGCAAAGCAATGCACAAAGACTATTGCAAAGCAATGCACAAAGACTATTGCAAAGCAATGCACAGACTATTGCAAAGCAATGCACAGAGACTATTGCAAAGCAATGCACAGACTATTGCAAAGCAATGCACAGAGACTATTGCAAAGCAATGCACAGAGACTATTGCAAAGCAATGCACAGACTATTGCAAAGCAATGCACAATGCACAGACTATTGCAAAGCAATGCACAGACTATTGCAAAGCAATGCACAGAGACTATTGCAAAGCAATGCACAGACTATTGCAAAGCAATGCACAATGCACAGACTATTGCAAAGCAATGCACAGACTATTGCAAAGCAATGCACAGAGACTATTGCAAAGCAATGCACAGACTATTGCAAAGCAATGCACAGACTATTGCAAAGCAATGCACAGAGACTATTGCAAATGCACAGAGACTATTGCAAAGGAATGCACAGAGACTTTTGCAAAGCAGTGCACAGACTATTGCAAAGCAATGCGCAAACTATTGCAAAGCAATGCACGGAGACTATTGCAAAGCAGTGCACAGACTATTGCAAAGCAATGCACAGACTATTGCAAAGCAATGCACAGAGCCTATTGCAAAGCAATGCACAGATTATTGCAAAGCAATGCACAGAGACTATTGCAAAGCAATGCAGAGAGACTATTGCAAAGCAATGCACAGACTATTGCAAAGCAATGCACAATGCACAGACTATTGCAAAGCAATGTACAGACTATTGCAAAGCAATGCACAATGCACAGACTATTGCAAAGTAATGCACAGACTATTGCAAAGCAATGCACAGAGACTATTGCAAAGCAATGCACACACTATTGCAAAGCAATGCACAGAGCCTATTGCAAAGCAATGCACAGATTATTGCAAAGCAATGCACAGAGACTATTGCAAAGCAATGCACAGAGACTATTGCAAAGCAATGCACAGACTATTGCAAAGCAATGCACAATGCACAGACTATTGCAAAGCAATGTACAGACTATTGCAAAGCAATGCACAATGCACAGACTATTGCAAAGTAATGCACAGACTATTGCAAAGCAATGCACAGAGACTATTGCAAAGCAATGCACAAACTATTGCAAAGCAATGCACAGACTATTGCAAAGTAATGCACAGAGACTATTGCAAAGCAATGCACAGAGACTATTGCAAAGGAATGCACAGAGACTATTGCAAAGCAATGCACAGACTATTCCAAAGCAATGCACAGAGACTATTGCAAAGCAATCCACAGAGACTACTGCAAAGCAATGCACAGACTATTGCAAAGCAATGCACAGAGACTATTGCAGATCAATGCACAGACTATTGCAAAGCAATGCACAGAGATTATTGCAAAGAAATGCACAGACTGTTGCAAAGCAATGCACAGACTATTGCAAAGCAATGCACAGACTATTGCAAAGCAATGCACAGAGACTATTGCAAATGCACAGAGACTATTGCAAAGCAATGCACAGACTATTGCAAAGCAATGCACAGACTATTGCAAAGCAATGCACAGCAATGCACAGAGACTATTGCAAAGCAATGCACAGACTATTGCAAAGCAATGCACAGAGATTATTGCAAAGAAATGCACAGACTATTGCAAAGCAATGCACAGACTATTGCAAAGCAATGCACAGACTATTGCAAAGCAATGCACAGATTATTGCAAAGCAATGCACAGAGACTATTGCAAAGCAATGCACAGACTATTGCAAAGCAATGCACAATGCACAGACTATTGCAAAGCAATGCACAGACTATTGCAAAGCAATGCACAGAGACTATTGCAAAGCAATGCACAAAGACTATTGCAAAGCAATGCACAGACTATGCAAAGTAATGCACAGACTATTGCAAAGCAATGCACAGACTATTGCAAATCAATGCACAGACTATTGCAAAGCAATGCACAGAGACTATTGCAAAGCAATGCACAGACTATTGCAAAGCAATGCACAGAGACTATTGCAAAGCAATGCACAGACTATTGCAAAGCAATGCACAATGCACAGACTATTGCAAAGCAATGCACAGATTATTGCAAAGCAATGCACAGAGACTATTGCAAAGCAATGCACAGACTATTGCAAAGCAATGCACAATGCACAGACTATTGCAAAGCAATGCACAGACTATTGCAAAGCAATGCACAGAGACTATTGCAAAGCAATGCAAAGACTATTGCAAAGCAATGCACAGAGACTATTGCAGATCAATGCACAGACTATTGCAAAGCAATGCACAGACTATTGCAAAGCAATGCACAAAGACTATTGCAAAGCAATGCACGGAGACTATTGCAAAGCAATGCACAGACTATTGCAAAGCAATGCGCAGACTATTGCAAAGCAATGCACAGACTATTGCAAAGCAATGCACATAGACTATTGCAAAGCAATGCACGGAGATTATTGCAAAGCAATGCACAGAGACTATTGCAAAGCAATGCACAGAGTATTGCAAAGCAATGCACAGACTATTGCAAAGCAATGCACAGACTATTGCAAAGCAATGCACAGACTATTGCAAAGCAATGCACAATGCACAGACTATTGCAAAGCAATGCACAGACTATTGCAAAGCAATGCACAGAGACTATTGCAAAGCAATGCACAAAGACTATTGCAAAGCAATGCACAGACTATGCAAAGTAATGCACAGACTATTGCAAAGCAATGCACAGACTATTGCAAATCAATGCACAGACTATTGGAAATCAATGCACAGACTATTGCAAAGCAATGCACAGAGACTATTGCAAAGCAATGCACAGAGACTATTGCAAAGCAATGCACAGACTATTGCAAAGCAATGCACAATGCACAGACTATTGCAAAGCAATGCACGGACTATTGCAAAGCAATGCACAGAGACTATTGCAAAGCAATGCACAGACTATTGCAAAGCAATGCACAAAGACTATTGCAAAGCAATGCACGGAGACTATTGCAAAGCAATGCACAGACTATTGCAAAGCAATGCACAGACTATTGCAAAGCAATGCACAATGCACAGACTATTGCAAAGCAATGCACAGACTATTGCAAAGCAATGCACAAAGACTATTGCAAAGCAATGCACGGAGACTATTGCAAAGCAATGCACAGACTATTGCAAAGCAATGCGCAGACTATTGCAAAGCAATGCACAGACTATTGCAAAGCAATGCACATAGACTATTGCAAAGCAATGCACGGAGATTATTGCAAAGCAATGCACAGAGACTATTGCAAAGCAATGCACAGAGTATTGCAAAGCAATGCACAGACTATTGCAAAGCAATGCACAGACTATTGCAAAGCAATGCACAAACTATTGCAAAGCAATGCACAATGCACAGACTATTGCAAAGCAATGCACAGACTATTGCAAAGCAATGCACAGAGACTATTGCAAAGCAATGCACAAAGACTATTGCAAAGCAATGCACAGACTATGCAAAGTAATGCACAGACTATTGCAAAGCAATGCACAGACTATTGCAAATCAATGCACAGACTATTGCAAATCAATGCACAGACTATTGCAAAGCAATGCACAGAGACTATTGCAAAGCAATGCACAGAGACTATTGCAAAGCAATGCACAGACTATTGCAAAGCAATGCACAATGCACAGACTATTGCAAAGCAATGCACGGACTATTGCAAAGCAATGCACAGAGACTATTGCAAAGCAATGCACAGACTATTGCAAAGCAATGCACAATGCACAGACTATTGCAAAGCAATGCACAGACTATTGCAAAGCAATGCACAGAGACTATTGCAAAGCAATGCACAGACTATTGCAAAGCAATGCACAGACTATTGCAAAGCAATGCACATAGACTATTGCAAATGCACAGAGACTATTGCAAAGCAATGCACAGAGACTTTTGCAAAGCAATGCACAGACTATTGCAAAGCAATGCGCAGACTATTGCAAAGCAATGCACTGAGACTATTGCAAAGCAATGCACAGACTATTGCAAAGCAATACACAGAGACTATTGCAAAGCAATGCACAGACTATTTCAAAGCAATGCACAGAGACTATTGCAAAACAATGCACAGACTATTGCAAAGCAATGCACAGACTATTGCAAAGCAATGCACAGAGACTATTGCAAAGCAATGCACAGACTATTGCAAAGCAATGCACAGACTATTGCAAAGCAATACACAGAGCCTATTGCAAAGCAATGCACAGATTATTGCAAAGCAATGCACAGAGACTATTGCAAAGCAATGCAGAGAGACTATTGCAAAGCAATGCACAGACTATTGCAAAGCAATGCACAATGCACAGACTATTGCAAAGCAATGCACAGACTATTGTAAACCAATGCACAGAGACTATTGCAAAGCAATGCACAAAGACTATTGCAAAGCAATGCACAAAGACTATTGCAAAGCAATGCACAGACTATTGCAAAGCAATGCACAGAGACTATTGCAAAGCAATGCACAGACTATTGCAAAGCAATGCACAGAGACTATTGCAAAGCAATGCACAGAGACTATTGCAAAGCAATGCACAGACTATTGCAAAGCAATGCACAATGCACAGACTATTGCAAAGCAATGCACAGACTATTGCAAAGCAATGCACAGAGACTATTGCAAAGCAATGCACAGACTATTGCAAAGCAATGCACAATGCACAGACTATTGCAAAGCAATGCACAGACTATTGCAAAGCAATGCACAGAGACTATTGCAAAGCAATGCACAGACTATTGCAAAGCAATGCACAGACTATTGCAAAGCAATGCACAGAGACTATTGCAAATGCACAGACTATTGCAAAGGAATGCACAGAGACTTTTGCAAAGCAATGCACAGACTATTGCAAAGCAATGCGCAAACTATTGCAAAGCAATGCACGGAGACTATTGCAAAGCAGTGCACAGACTATTGCAAAGCAATGCACAGACTATTGCAAAGCAATGCACAGAGACTATTGCAAAGCAATGCACAGACTATTGCAAAGCAATGCACAGAGACTATTGCAAAGCAATGCACAGACTATTGCAAAGCAATGCACAGACTATTGCAAAGCAATGCACAGAGACTATTGCAAAGCAATGCACAGACTATTGCAAATCAATGCACAGAGTCCATTGCAAAGCAATGCACAGACTATTGCAAAGCAATGCACAGAGACTATTGCAAAGCAATGCACAGAGACTATTGCAAAGCAATGCACAGACTATTGTAAATCAATGTACAGAGACTATTGCAAAGCAATCCACAGAGACTATTGCAAAGCAATGCACAGACTATTGCAAAGCAATGCACAGACTACTGCAAAGCAATGCACAATGCACAGACTATTGCAACATAATGCACAGACTATTGCAAAGCAATGCACAGAGACTATTGCAAAGCAATGCACAAACTATTGCAAAGCAATGCACAGAGACTATTGCAAAGCAATGCACAGAGAATATTGCAAAGCAATCCACAGAGACTACTGCAAAGCAATGCACAGACTATTGCAAAGCAATGCACAGAGACTATTGCAGATCAATGCACAGACAATTGCAAAGCAATGCACAGAGATTATTGCAAAGCAATGCACAGACTATTGCAAAGCAATGCACAGACTATTGCAAAGCAATGCACAGACTATTGCAAAGCAATGCACAGACTATTGCAAAGCAATGCACAGGGTATTGCAAAGCAATGCACATAGACTATTGCAAATGCACAGAGACTATTGCAAAGCAATGCACAGACTATTGCAAAGCAATGCACAGACTATTGCAAAGCAATGCACAGAGACTATTGCAAAGCAATGCACAGACTATTGCAAAGCAATGCACAGAGACTATTGCAGATCAATGCACAGACTATTGCAAAGCAATGCACAGAGATTATTGCAAAGCAATGCACAGACTATTGCAAAGCAATGCACAGACTATTGCAAAGCAATGCACAGACTATTGCAAAGCAATGCACAGAGATTATTGCAAAGCAATGCACAGACTATTGCAAAGCAATGCACCGAGCCTATTCCAAAGCAATGCACAGATTATTGCAAAGCAATGCACAGAGACTATTGCAAAGCAATGCACAGAGACTATTGCAAAGCAATGCAGAGAGACTATTGCAAAGCAATGCACAGACTATTGCAAAGCAATGCACAATGCACAGACTGTTGCAAAGCAATGCACAGACTATTGCAAAGCAATGCACAATGCACAGACAATTGCAAAGTAATGCACAGACTATTGCAAAGCAATGCACAGAGACTATTGCAAAGCAATGCACAAACTATTGCAAAGCAATGCACAGACTATTGCAAAGTAATGCAGAGAGACTATTGCAAAGCAATGCACAGAGACTATTGCAAAGCAATGCACAGAGAGTATTGCAAAGCAATGCACAGACTATTGCAAAGCAGTGCACAGAGACTATTGCAAAGCAATCCACAGAGACTACTGCAAAGCAATGCACAGACTATTGCAAAGCAATGCACGGAGACTATTGCAGATCAATGCACAGACTATTGCAAAGCAATGCACAGAGATTATTGCAAAGCAATGCACAGACTATTGCAAAGCAATGCACAGACTATTGCAAAGCAATGCACAGACTATTGCAAAGCAATGCACAGACTATTGCAAAGCAATGCACAGACTATTGCAAAGCAATGCACAGAGACTATTGCAAATGCACAGAGACTATTGCAAAGCAATGCACAGACTATTGCAAAGCAATGCACAGACTATTGCAAAGCAATGCACAGCAATGCACAGAGACTATTGCAAAGCAATGCACAGACTATTGCAAAGCAATGCACAGAGATTATTGCAAAGAAATGCACAGACTATTGCAAAGCAATGCACAGACTATTGCAAAGCAATGCACAGAGACTACTGCAAAGCAATGCACAGACTATTGCAAAGCAATGCACATAGACTATTGCAAAGCAATGCACAGAGACTATTGCAAAGCAATGCACAATGCACAGACTATTGCAAAGCAATGCACAGACTATTGCAAAGCAATGCACAAAGACTATTGCAAAGCAATGAACGGAGACTATTGCAAAGCAATGCACAGACTATTGCAAAGCAATGCGCAGACTATTGCAAAGCAATGCACATACTATTGCAAAGCAATGCACGGAGACTATTGCAAAGCAATGCACAGACTATTGCAAAGCAATGCGCAGACTATTGCAAAGGAATGCACAGACTATTGCAAAGCAATGCACATAGACTATTGCAAAGCAATGCACGGAGACTATTGCAAAGCAATCCACAGAGACTATTGCAAAGCAATGCACAGAGTATTGCAAAGCAATGCACAGACTATTGCAAAGCAATGCACAGACTATTGCAAAGCAATGCACAGACTATTGCAAAGCAATGCACAATGCACAGACTATTGCAAAGCAATGCACAGACTATTGCAAAGCAATGCACAGAGACTATTGCAAAGCAATGCACAAAGACTATTGCAAAGCAATGCACAGACTATGCAAAGTAATGCACAGACTATTGCAAAGCAATGCACAGACTATTGCAAATCAATGCACAGACTATTGCAAATCAATGCACAGACTATTGCAAAGCAATGCACAGAGACTATTGCAAAGCAATGCACAGAGACTATTGCAAAGCAATGCACAGACTATTGCAAAGCAATGCACAATGCACAGACTATTGCAAAGCAATGCACAGACTATTGCAAAGCAATGCACAGAGACTATTGCAAAGCAATGCACAGACTATTGCAAAGCAATGCACAATGCACAGACTATTGCAAAGCAATGCACAGACTATTGCAAAGCAATGCACAGAGACTATTGCAAAGCAATGCACAGACTATTGCAAAGCAATGCACAGTCTATTGCAAAGCAATGCACATAGACTATTGCAAATGCACAGAGACTATTGCAAAGCAATGCACAGAGACTTTTGCAAAGCAATGCACAGACTATTGCAAAGCAATGCGCAGACTATTGCAAAGCAATGCACTGAGACTATTGCAAAGCAATGCACAGACTATTGCAAAGCAATACACAGAGACTATTGCAAAGCAATGCACAGACTATTTCAAAGCAATGCACAGAGACTATTGCAAAACAATGCACAGACTATTGCAAAGCAATGCACAGACTATTGCAAAGCAATGCACAGAGACTATTGCAAAGCAATGCACAGACTATTGCAAAGCAATGCACAGACTATTGCAAAGCAATACACAGAGCCTATTGCAAAGCAATGCACAGATTATTGCAAAGCAATGCACAGAGACTATTGCAAAGCAATGCAGAGAGACTATTGCAAAGCAATGCACAGACTATTGCAAAGCAATGCACAATGCACAGACTATTGCAAAGCAATGCACAGACTATTGTAAACCAATGCACAGAGACTATTGCAAAGCAATGCACAAAGACTATTGCAAAGCAATGCACAAAGACTATTGCAAAGCAATGCACAGACTATTGCAAAGCAATGCACAGAGACTATTGCAAAGCAATGCACAGACTATTGCAAAGCAATGCACAGAGACTATTGCAAAGCAATGCACAGAGACTATTGCAAAGCAATGCACAGACTATTGCAAAGCAATGCACAATGCACAGACTATTGCAAAGCAATGCACAGACTATTGCAAAGCAATGCACAGAGACTATTGCAAAGCAATGCACAGACTATTGCAAAGCAATGCACAATGCACAGACTATTGCAAAGCAATGCACAGACTATTGCAAAGCAATGCACAGAGACTATTGCAAAGCAATGCACAGACTATTGCAAAGCAATGCACAGACTATTGCAAAGCAATGCACAGAGACTATTGCAAATGCACAGAGACTATTGCAAAGGAATGCACAGAGACTTTTGCAAAGCAGTGCACAGACTATTGCAAAGCAATGCGCAAACTATTGCAAAGCAATGCACGGAGACTATTGCAAAGCAGTGCACAGACTATTGCAAAGCAATGCACAGACTATTGCAAAGCAATGCACAGAGCCTATTGCAAAGCAATGCACAGATTATTGCAAAGCAATGCACAGAGACTATTGCAAAGCAATGCAGAGAGACTATTGCAAAGCAATGCACAGACTATTGCAAAGCAATGCACAATGCACAGACTATTGCAAAGCAATGTACAGACTATTGCAAAGCAATGCACAATGCACAGACTATTGCAAAGTAATGCACAGACTATTGCAAAGCAATGCACAGAGACTATTGCAAAGCAATGCACACACTATTGCAAAGCAATGCACAGAGCCTATTGCAAAGCAATGCACAGATTATTGCAAAGCAATGCACAGAGACTATTGCAAAGCAATGCACAGAGACTATTGCAAAGCAATGCACAGACTATTGCAAAGCAATGCACAATGCACAGACTATTGCAAAGCAATGTACAGACTATTGCAAAGCAATGCACAATGCACAGACTATTGCAAAGTAATGCACAGACTATTGCAAAGCAATGCACAGAGACTATTGCAAAGCAATGCACAAACTATTGCAAAGCAATGCACAGACTATTGCAAAGTAATGCACAGAGACTATTGCAAAGCAATGCACAGAGACTATTGCAAAGGAATGCACAGAGACTATTGCAAAGCAATGCACAGACTATTCCAAAGCAATGCACAGAGACTATTGCAAAGCAATCCACAGAGACTACTGCAAAGCAATGCACAGATTATTGCAAAGCAATGCACAGAGACTATTGCAGATCAATGCACAGACTATTGCAAAGCAATGCACAGAGATTATTGCAAAGCAATGCACAGACTATTGCAAAGCAATGCACAGACTATTGCAAAGCAATGCACAGACTATTGCAAAGCAATGCACAGAGACTATTGCAAATGCACAGAGACTATTGCAAAGCAATGCACAGACTATTGCAAAGCAATGCACAGACTATTGCAAAGCAATGCACAGCAATGCACAGAGACTATTGCAAAGCAATGCACAGACTATTGCAAAGCAATGCACAGAGATTATTGCAAAGAAATGCACAGACTATTGCAAAGCAATGCACAGACTATTGCAAAGCAATGCACAGACTATTGCAAAGCAATGCACAGATTATTGCAAAGCAATGCACAGAGACTATTGCAAAGCAATGCACAGACTATTGCAAAGCAATGCACAATGCACAGACTATTGCAAAGCAATGCACAGACTATTGCAAAGCAATGCACAGAGACTATTGCAAAGCAATGCACAAAGACTATTGCAAAGCAATGCACAGACTATGCAAAGTAATGCACAGACTATTGCAAAGCAATGCACAGACTATTGCAAATCAATGCACAGACTATTGCAAAGCAATGCACAGAGACTATTGCAAAGCAATGCACAGACTATTGCAAAGCAATGCACAGAGACTATTGCAAAGCAATGCACAGACTATTGCAAAGCAATGCACAATGCACAGACTATTGCAAAGCAATGCACAGATTATTGCAAAGCAATGCACAGAGACTATTGCAAAGCAATGCACAGACTATTGCAAAGCAATGCACAATGCACAGACTATTGCAAAGCAATGCACAGACTATTGCAAAGCAATGCACAGAGACTATTGCAAAGCAATGCAAAGACTATTGCAAAGCAATGCACAGAGACTATTGCAGATCAATGCACAGACTATTGCAAAGCAATGCACAGAGATTATTGCAAAGCAATGCACAGACTATTGCAAAGCAATGCACAGACTATTGCAAAGCAATGCACAGAGATTATTGCAAAGCAATGCACAGACTATTGCAAAGCAATGCACAGAGCCTATTGCAAAGCAATGCACAGATTATTGCAAAGCAATGCACAGAGACTATTGCAAAGCAATGCAGAGAGACTATTGCAAAGCAATGCACAGACTATTGCAAAGCAATGCACAATGCACAGACTATTGCAAAGCAATGCACAGACTATTGCAAAGCAATGCACAGAGACTATTGCAGATCAATGCACAGACAATTGCAAAGCAATGCACAGAGATTATTGCAAAGCAATGCACAGACTATTGCAAAGCAATGCACAGACTATTGCAAAGCAATGCACAGACTATTGCAAAGCAATGCACAGGCTATTGCAAACCAATGCACATAGACTATTGCAAATGCACAGAGACTATTGCAAAGCAATGCACAGAGACTATTGCAAAGCAATGCACAGACTATTGCAAAGCAATGCACAGAGACTATTGCAGATCAATGCACAGACTATTGCAAAGCAATGCACAGAGATTATTGCAAAGCAATGCACAGACTATTGCAAAGCAATGCACAGACTATTGCAAAGCAATGCACAGACTATTGCAAAGCAATGCACAGAGACTATTGCAAAGAAATGCAGAGAGACTATTGCAAAGCAATGCACAGACTATTGCAAAGCAATGCACAATGCACAGACTATTGCAAAGCAATGCACAGACTATTGCAAAGCAATGCACAGAGACTATTGCAGATCAATGCACAGACAATTGCACAGCAATGCACAGAGATTATTGCAAAGCAATGCACAGACTATTGCAAAGCAATGCACAGACTATTGCAAAGCACAGACTATTGCAAAGCAATGCACAGACTATTGCAAAGCAATGCACAGGCTATTGCAAAGCAATGCACATAGACTATTGCAAATGCACAGAGACTATTGCAAAGCAATGCACAGAGACTATTGCAAAGAAATGCACAGACTATTGCAAAGCAATGCACAGAGACTATTGCAGATCAATGCACAGACTATTGCAAAGAAATGCACAGATTATTGCAAAGCAATGCACAGAGACTATTGCAAAGCAATGCACAGACTATTGCAAAGCAATGCACAATGCACAGACTATTGCAAAGCAATGCACAGACTATTGCAAAGCAATGCACAGAGACTATTGCAAAGCAATGCACAAAGACTATTGCAAAGCAATGCACAGACTATGCAAAGTAATGCACAGACTATTGCAAAGCAATGCACAGACTATTGCAAATCAATGCACAGACTATTGCAAAGCAATGCACAGAGACAATTGCAAAGCAATGCACAGACTATTGCAAAGCAATGCACAGAGACTATTGCAAAGCAATGCACAGAGACTATTGCAAAGCAATGCACAGACTATTGCAAAGCAATGCACAATGCACAGACTATTGCAAAGCAATGCACAGATTATTGCAAAGCAATGCACAGAGACTATTGCAAAGCAATGCACAGACTATTGCAAAGCAATGCACAATGCACAGACTATTGCAAAGCAATGCACAGAATATTGCAAAGCAATGCACAGAGACTATTGCAAAGCAATGCACAGACTATTGCAAAGCAATGCACAGACTATTGCAAAGCAATGCACAGAGACTATTGCAAATGCACAGAGACTATTGCAAAGCAATGCACAGAGATTATTGCAAAGCAATGCACAGACTATTGCAAAGCAATGCACAGAGCCTATTGCAAAGCAATGCACAGACTATTGCAAAGCAATGCACAGACTATTGCAAAGCAATGCACAGAGACTATTGCAAATGCACAGAGACTATTGCAAAGCAATGCACAGAGAATATTGCAAAGCAATGCACAGACTATTGCAAAGCAATGCACAGAGCCTATTGCAAAGCAATGCACAGATTATTGCAAAGCAATGCACAGAGACTATTGCAAAGCAATGCATAGAGACTATTGCAAAGCAATGCACAGACTATTGCAAAGCAATGCACAATGCACAGACTATTGCAAAGCAATGTACAGACTATTGCAAAGCAATGCACAATGCACAGACTATTGCAAAGTAATGCACAGACTATTGCAAAGCAATGCACAGAGACTATTGCAAAGCAATGCACAAACTATTGCAAAGCAATGCACAGACTATTGCAAAGTAATGCACAGAGACTATTGCAAAGCAATGCACAGAGACTATTGCAAAGCAATGCACAGAGACTATTGCAAAGCAATGCACAGACTATTGCAAAGCAATGCACAGAGACTATTGCAAAGCAATCCACAGAGACTACTGCAAAGCAATGCACAGACTATTGCAAAGCAATGCACAGAGACTATTGCAGATCAATGCACAGACTATTGCAAAGCAATGCACAGAGATTATTGCAAAGCAATGCACAGACTATTGCAAAGCAATGCACAGACTATTGCAAAGCAATGCACAGACTATTGCAAAGCAATGCACAGAGACTATTGCAAATGCACAGAGACTATTGCAAAGCAATGCACAGACTATTGCAAAGCAATGCACAAACTATTGCAAAGCAATGCACAGCAATGCACAGAGACTATTGCAAAGCAATGCACAGACTATTGCAAAGTAATGCACAGACTATTGCAAAGCAATGCACAGAGACTATTGCAAAGCAATGCACAGACTATTGCAAAGCAATGCACAGAGTCTATTACAAAGCAATGCACAGATTATTGCACTGAGTCTATTGCAAAGCAATGCACAGATTATTGCAAAGCAATGCACAGAGACTATTGCAAAGCAATGCACAGACTATTGCAAAGCAATGCACAGAGACTATTGCAAAGCAATGCACAGAGACTATTGCAAAGCAATGCACAATGCACAGACTATTGCAAAGCAATGCACAGACTATTGCAAAGCAATGCACAAAGACTATTGCAAAGCAATGCACGGAGACTATTGCAAAGCAATGCACAGACTATTGCAAAGCAATGCGCAGACTATTGCAAAGCAATGCACAGACTATTGCAAAGCAATGCACATAGACTATTGCAAAGCAATGCACGGAGATTATTGCAAAGCAATGCACAGAGACTATTGCAAAGCAATGCACAGAGTATTGCAAAGCAATGCACAGACTATTGCAAAGCAATGCACAGACTATTGCAAAGCAATGCACAGACTATTGCAAAGCAATGCACAATGCACAGACTATTGCAAAGCAATGCACAGACTATTGCAAAGCAATGCACAGAGACTATTGCAAAGCAATGCACAAAGACTATTGCAAAGCAATGCACAGACTATGCAAAGTAATGCACAGACTATTGCAAAGCAATGCACAGACTATTGCAAATCAATGCACAGACTATTGCAAATCAATGCACAGACTATTGCAAAGCAATGCACAGAGACTATTGCAAAGCAATGCACAGAGACTATTGCAAAGCAATGCACAGACTATTGCAAAGCAATGCACAATGCACAGACTATTGCAAAGCAATGCACGGACTATTGCAAAGCAATGCACAGAGACTATTGCAAAGCAATGCACAGACTATTGCAAAGCAATGCACAAAGACTATTGCAAAGCAATGCACGGAGACTATTGCAAAGCAATGCACAGACTATTGCAAAGCAATGCACAGACTATTGCAAAGCAATGCACAATGCACAGACTATTGCAAAGCAATGCACAGACTATTGCAAAGCAATGCACAAAGACTATTGCAAAGCAATGCACGGAGACTATTGCAAAGCAATGCACAGAGATTATTGCAAAGCAATGCACAGACTATTGCAAAGCAATGCACAGACTATTGCAAAGCAATGCACAGACTATTGCAAAGCAATGCACAGAGACTATTGCAAATGCACAGAGACTATTGCAAAGCAATGCACAGACTATTGCAAAGCAATGCACAAACTATTGCAAAGCAATGCACAGCAATGCACAGAGACTATTGCAAAGCAATGCACAGACTATTGCAAAGTAATGCACAGACTATTGCAAAGCAATGCACAGAGACTATTGCAAAGCAATGCACAGACTATTGCAAAGCAATGCACAGAGTCTATTACAAAGCAATGCACAGATTATTGCACTGAGTCTATTGCAAAGCAATGCACAGATTATTGCAAAGCAATGCACAGAGACTATTGCAAAGCAATGCACAGACTATTGCAAAGCAATGCACAGAGACTATTGCAAAGCAATGCACAGAGACTATTGCAAAGCAATGCACAATGCACAGACTATTGCAAAGCAATGCACAGACTATTGCAAAGCAATGCACAAAGACTATTGCAAAGCAATGCACGGAGACTATTGCAAAGCAATGCACAGACTATTGCAAAGCAATGCGCAGACTATTGCAAAGCAATGCACAGACTATTGCAAAGCAATGCACATAGACTATTGCAAAGCAATGCACGGAGATTATTGCAAAGCAATGCACAGAGACTATTGCAAAGCAATGCACAGAGTATTGCAAAGCAATGCACAGACTATTGCAAAGCAATGCACAGACTATTGCAAAGCAATGCACAGACTATTGCAAAGCAATGCACAATGCACAGACTATTGCAAAGCAATGCACAGACTATTGCAAAGCAATGCACAGAGACTATTGCAAAGCAATGCACAAAGACTATTGCAAAGCAATGCACAGACTATGCAAAGTAATGCACAGACTATTGCAAAGCAATGCACAGACTATTGCAAATCAATGCACAGACTATTGCAAATCAATGCACAGACTATTGCAAATCAATGCACAGACTATTGCAAAGCAATGCACAGAGACTATTGCAAAGCAATGCACAGAGACTATTGCAAAGCAATGCACAGACTATTGCAAAGCAATGCACAATGCACAGACTATTGCAAAGCAATGCACGGACTATTGCAAAGCAATGCACAGAGACTATTGCAAAGCAATGCACAGACTATTGCAAAGCAATGCACAAAGACTATTGCAAAGCAATGCACGGAGACTATTGCAAAGCAATGCACAGACTATTGCAAAGCAATGCACAGACTATTGCAAAGCAATGCACAATGCACAGACTATTGCAAAGCAATGCACAGACTATTGCAAAGCAATGCACAAAGACTATTGCAAAGCAATGCACGGAGACTATTGCAAAGCAATGCACAGACTATTGCAAAGCAATGCGCAGACTATTGCAAAGCAATGCACAGACTATTGCAAAGCAATGCACATAGACTATTGCAAAGCAATGCATGGAGATTATTGCAAAGCAATGCACAGAGACTATTGCAAAGCAATGCACAGAGTATTGCAAAGCAATGCACAGACTATTGCAAAGCAATGCACAGACTATTGCAAAGCAATGCACAAACTATTGCAAAGCAATGCACAATGCACAGACTATTGCAAAGCAATGCACAGACTATTGCAAAGCAATGCACAGAGACTATTGCAAAGCAATGCACAAAGACTATTGCAAAGCAATGCACAGACTATGCAAAGTAATGCACAGACTATTGCAAAGCAATGCACAGACTATTGCAAATCAATGCACAGACTATTGCAAATCAATGCACAGACTATTGCAAAGCAATGCACAGAGACTATTGCAAAGCAATGCACAGAGACTATTGCAAAGCAATGCACAGACTATTGCAAAGCAATGCACAATGCACAGACTATTGCAAAGCAATGCACGGACTATTGCAAAGCAATGCACAGAGACTATTGCAAAGCAATGCACAGACTATTGCAAAGCAATGCACAATGCACAGACTATTGCAAAGCAATGCACAGACTATTGCAAAGCAATGCACAGAGACTATTGCAAAGCAATGCACAGACTATTGCAAAGCAATGCACAGACTATTGCAAAGCAATGCACATAGACTATTGCAAATGCACAGAGACTATTGCAAAGCAATGCACAGAGACTTTTGCAAAGCAATGCACAGACTATTGCAAAGCAATGCGCAGACTATTGCAAAGCAATGCACTGAGACTATTGCAAAGCAATGCACAGACTATTGCAAAGCAATACACAGAGACTATTGCAAAGCAATGCACAGACTATTTCAAAGCAATGCACAGAGACTATTGCAAAACAATGCACAGACTATTGCAAAGCAATGCACAGACTATTGCAAAGCAATGCACAGAGACTATTGCAAAGCAATGCACAGACTATTGCAAAGCAATGCACAGACTATTGCAAAGCAATACACAGAGCCTATTGCAAAGCAATGCACAGATTATTGCAAAGCAATGCACAGAGACTATTGCAAAGCAATGCAGAGAGACTATTGCAAAGCAATGCACAGACTATTGCAAAGCAATGCACAATGCACAGACTATTGCAAAGCAATGCACAGACTATTGTAAACCAATGCACAGAGACTATTGCAAAGCAATGCACAAAGACTATTGCAAAGCAATGCACAAAGACTATTGCAAAGCAATGCACAGACTATTGCAAAGCAATGCACAGAGACTATTGCAAAGCAATGCACAGACTATTGCAAAGCAATGCACAGAGACTATTGCAAAGCAATGCACAGAGACTATTGCAAAGCAATGCACAGACTATTGCAAAGCAATGCACAATGCACAGACTATTGCAAAGCAATGCACAGACTATTGCAAAGCAATGCACAGAGACTATTGCAAAGCAATGCACAGACTATTGCAAAGCAATGCACAATGCACAGACTATTGCAAAGCAATGCACAGACTATTGCAAAGCAATGCACAGAGACTATTGCAAAGCAATGCACAGACTATTGCAAAGCAATGCACAGACTATTGCAAAGCAATGCACAGAGACTATTGCAAATGCACAGACTATTGCAAAGGAATGCACAGAGACTTTTGCAAAGCAATGCACAGACTATTGCAAAGCAATGCGCAAACTATTGCAAAGCAATGCACGGAGACTATTGCAAAGCAGTGCACAGACTATTGCAAAGCAATGCACAGACTATTGCAAAGCAATGCACAGAGACTATTGCAAAGCAATGCACAGACTATTGCAAAGCAATGCACAGAGACTATTGCAAAGCAATGCACAGACTATTGCAAAGCAATGCACAGACTATTGCAAAGCAATGCACAGAGACTATTGCAAATCAATGCACAGAGTCCATTGCAAAGCAATGCACAGACTATTGCAAAGCAATGCACAGAGACTATTGCAAAGCAATGCACAGAGACTATTGCAAAGCAATGCACAGACTATTGTAAATCAATGTACAGAGACTATTGCAAAGCAATCCACAGAGACTATTGCAAAGCAATGCACAGACTATTGCAAAGCAATGCACAGACTACTGCAAAGCAATGCACAATGCACAGACTATTGCAACATAATGCACAGACTATTGCAAAGCAATGCACAGAGACTATTGCAAAGCAATGCACAAACTATTGCAAAGCAATGCACAGAGACTATTGCAAAGCAATGCACAGAGAATATTGCAAAGCAATCCACAGAGACTACTGCAAAGCAATGCACAGATTATTGCAAAGCAATGCACAGAGACTATTGCAGATCAATGCACAGACAATTGCAAAGCAATGCACAGAGATTATTGCAAAGCAATGCACAGACTATTGCAAAGCAATGCACAGACTATTGCAAAGCAATGCACAGACTATTGCAAAGCAATGCACAGACTATTGCAAAGCAATGCACAGGGTATTGCAAAGCAATGCACATAGACTATTGCAAATGCACAGAGACTATTGCAAAGCAATGCACAGACTATTGCAAAGCAATGCACAGACTATTGCAAAGCAATGCACAGAGACTATTGCAAAGCAATGCACAGACTATTGCAAAGCAATGCACAGAGACTATTGCAGATCAATGCACAGACTATTGCAAAGCAATGCACAGAGATTATTGCAAAGCAATGCACAGACTATTGCAAAGCAATGCACAGACTATTGCAAAGCAATGCACAGACTATTGCAAAGCAATGCACAGAGATTATTGCAAAGCAATGCACAGACTATTGCAAAGCAATGCACCGAGCCTATTCCAAAGCAATGCACAGATTATTGCAAAGCAATGCACAGAGACTATTGCAAAGCAATGCACAGAGACTATTGCAAAGCAATGCAGAGAGACTATTGCAAAGCAATGCACAGACTATTGCAAAGCAATGCACAATGCACAGACTGTTGCAAAGCAATGCACAGACTATTGCAAAGCAATGCACAATGCACAGACAATTGCAAAGTAATGCACAGACTATTGCAAAGCAATGCACAGAGACTATTGCAAAGCAATGCACAAACTATTGCAAAGCAATGCACAGACTATTGCAAAGTAATGCAGAGAGACTATTGCAAAGCAATGCACAGAGACTATTGCAAAGCAATGCACAGAGAGTATTGCAAAGCAATGCACAGACTATTGCAAAGCAGTGCACAGAGACTATTGCAAAGCAATCCACAGAGACTACTGCAAAGCAATGCACAGACTATTGCAAAGCAATGCACGGAGACTATTGCAGATCAATGCACAGACTATTGCAAAGCAATGCACAGAGATTATTGCAAAGCAATGCACAGACTATTGCAAAGCAATGCACAGACTATTGCAAAGCAATGCACAGACTATTGCAAAGCAATGCACAGACTATTGCAAAGCAATGCACAGACTATTGCAAAGCAATGCACAGAGACTATTGCAAATGCACAGAGACTATTGCAAAGCAATGCACAGACTATTGCAAAGCAATGCACAGACTATTGCAAAGCAATGCACAGCAATGCACAGAGACTATTGCAAAGCAATGCACAGACTATTGCAAAGCAATGCACAGAGATTATTGCAAAGAAATGCACAGACTATTGCAAAGCAATGCACAGACTATTGCAAAGCAATGCACAGAGACTACTGCAAAGCAATGCACAGACTATTGCAAAGCAATGCACAGAGACTATTGCAGATCAATGCACAGACAGTTGCAAAGCAATGCACAGAGATTATTGCAAAGCAATGCACAGACTATTGCAAAGCAATGCACAGACTATTGCAAAGCAATGCACAGACTATTGCAAAGCAATGCACAGACTATTGCAAAGCAATGCACAGACTATTGCAAAGCAATGCACAGGCTATTGCAAAGCAATGCACATAGACTATTGCAAATGCACAGAGACTATTGCAAAGCAATGCACAGACTATTGCAAAGCAATGCACAGACTATTGCAAAGCAATGCACAGAGACTATTGCAAAGCAATGCACAGACTATTGCAAAGCAATGCACAGAGACTATTGCAGATCAATGCACAGACTATTGCAAAGCAATGCATAGAGATTATTGCAAAGCAATGCACAGACTATTGCAAAGCAATGCACAGACTATTGCAAAGCAATGCACAGACTATTGCAAAGCAATGCACAGAGAATATTGCAAAGCAATGCACAGACTATTGCAAAGCAATGCACAGAGCCTATTGCAAAGCAATGCACAGATTATTGCAAAGCAATGCACAGAGACTATTGCAAAGCAATGCAGAGAGACTATTGCAAAGCAATGCACAGAATATTGCAAAGCAATACACAATGCACAGACTATTGCAAAGCAATGCACAGACTATTGCAAAGCAATGCACAGAGACTATTGCAGATCAATGCACAGACAATTGCAAAGCAATGCACAGAGATTATTGCAAAGCAATGCACAGACTATTGCAAAGCAATGCACAGACTATTGCAAAGCAATGCACAGACTATTGCAAAGCAATGCACAGACTATTGCAAAGCAATGCACAGACTATTGCAAAGCAATGCACAGGCTATTGCAAAGCAATGCACATAGACTATTGCAAATGCACAGAGACTATTGCAAAGCAATGCACAGACTATTGCAAAGCAATGCACAGACTATTGCAAAGCAATGCACAGAGACTATTGCAAAGCAATGCACAGACTATTGCAAAGCAATGCACAGAGACTATTGCAGATCAATGCACAGACTATTGCAAAGCAATGCACAGAGATTATTGCAAAGCAATGCACAGACTATTGCAAAGCAATGCACAGAATATTGCAAAGCAATGCACAGACTATTGCAAAGCAATGCACAGAGATTATTGCAAAGCAATGCACAGACTATTGCAAAGCAATGCACAGAGCCTATTGCAAAGCAGTGCACAGAGACTATTGCAAAGCAATCCACAGAGACTACTGCAAAGCAATGCACAGACTATTGCAAAGCAATGCACGGAGACTATTGCAGATCAATGCACAGACTATTGCAAAGCAATGCACAGAGATTATTGCAAAGCAATGCACAGACTATTGCAAAGCAATGCACAGACTATTGCAAAGCAATGCACAGACTATTGCAAAGCAATGCACAGACTATTGCAAAGCAATGCACAGAGACTATTGCAGATCAATGCACAGACTATTGCAAAGCAATGCATAGAGATTATTGCAAAGCAATGCACAGACTATTGCAAAGCAATGCACAGACTATTGCAAAGCAATGCACAGACTATTGCAAAGCAATGCACAGAGAATATTGCAAAGCAATGCACAGACTATTGCAAATCAATGCACAGAGCCTATTGCAAAGCAATGCACAGATTATTGCAAAGCAATGCACAGAGACTATTGCAAAGCAATGCAGAGAGACTATTGCAAAGCAATGCACAGAATATTGCAAAGCAATGCACAATGCACAGACTATTGTAAAGCAATGCACAGACTATTACAAAGCAATGCACAGAGACTATTGCAGATCAATGCACAGACAATTGCAAAGCAATGCACAGAGATTATTGCAAAGCAATGCACAGACTATTGCAAAGCAATGCACAGACTATTGCAAAGCAATGCACAGGCTATTGCAAAGCAATGCACATAGACTATTGCAAATGCACAGAGACTATTGCAAAGCAATGCACAGACTATTGCAAAGCAATGCACGGAGACTATTGCAAAGCAATGCACAGACTATTGCAAAGCAATGCACAGAGACTATTGCAGATCAATGCACAGACTATTGCAAAGCAATGCATAGAGATTATTGCAAAGCAATGCACAGACTATTGCAAAGCAATGCACAGACTATTGCAAAGCAATGCACAGACTATTGCAAAGCAATGCACAGAGAATATTGCAAAGCAATGCACAGACTATTGCAAAGCAATGCACAGAGCCTATTGCAAAGCAATGCACAGATTATTGCAAAGCAATGCACAGAGACTATTGCAAAGCAATGCAGAGAGACTATTGCAAAGCAATGCACAGAATATTGCAAAGCAATGCACAATGCACAGACTATTGCAAAGCAATGCACAGACTATTGCAAAGCAATGCACAGAGACTATTGCAGATCAATGCACAGACAATTGCAAAGCAATGCACAGAGATTATTGCAAAGCAATGCACAGACTATTGCAAAGCAATGCACAGACTATTGCAAAGCAATGCACAGACTATTGCAAAGCAATGCACAGACTATTGCAAAGCAATGCACAGACTATTGCAAAGCAATGCACAGACTATTGCAAAGCAATGCACAGACTATTGCAAAGCAATGCACAGGCTATTGCAAAGCAATGCACATAGACTATTGCAAATGCACAGAGACTATTGCATAGCAATGCACAGACTATTGCAAAGCAATGCACAGACTATTGCAAAGCAATGCACAGAGACTATTGCAAAGCAATGCACAGACTATTGCAAAGCAATGCACAGAGACTATTGCAGATCAATGCACAGACTATTGCAAAGCAATGCACAGAGATTATTGCAAAGCAATGCACAGACTATTGCAAAGCAATGCACAGACTATTGCAAAGCAATGCACAGACTATTGCAAAGCAATGCACAGAGATTATTGCAAAGCAATGCACAGACTATTGCAAAGCAATGCACAGACTATTGCAAAGCAATGCACAGAGACTATTGCAAAGCAATGCACAGACTATGTATGTATGTATGTATGTATGTATTTATTTACTTGATTAAGCGCAACTGCCACCCAAAGGGTACCCTGGCGCTGAGACTGCGTCCGTGCTGCAACAGGTCTATCATTACATTTTCCTAGGGAACAAGAACGTTTTCAGGTCCTTTTTAAAAGAGGGGAGATCCTGTGTACTCCTCAATGTCAACGGGAGTGAGTTCCAAAGTGTAGCGGCCGTAAAGCCAAACGCCCGGCCGCCCATCCTCACTCTATTTATCCTCGGGACCGTCACTAAGAACGCCGAGGAAGATCTTAATGATCTAGTAGCGCAGTACCAGGAAAACAGGTTTTGGATCGGCGTTGGCCCCTGTCCATGCAGGGCCTTGAAAACAAGACAAGCTGACTTGAACAATATTCTCTGCTGGACAGGTAGCCAATGGAGATCAGCCAGTGCTCCTGTGGAAGAGGCAGATCGAGGACGCGCTAGAGCCAGCTTAGCCGCCATATTTTGTATCCTCTGTAGTTTTAAAATTAGAAGTTTTGGGGCCCCCAGAAGTAGTGCGTTGCAGTAATCTAACCGGCTAAGGATAGAACTGCGCACTACTTCTGTTCTAGCATTTTCAGGGAGAAGCGGTAAAATCTTGCGTAAGGCCCGAAGTAGGCCCATGCAAGTCGCTACTGTTCTGTTCACCGACGCATCAAGCTGCAGGTTGGATTCAAATAGAACTCCCAAATTCCGGACCGACTTTGCTGCCTCCACCGTGCCAGGAATAGATGCAGGCCAGAAGTCGTCCGGGAGCAGGCGCGGTGTACGATCTAAGGAGCAGTGGACCACTTCCGTTTTTAGGCTATTAAATTGTAGCGAGTTCGCACCCAGCCACTCGGCCGTAGCCGACATACAGCGATGAAATGTGTCCATTGATACTGCCTTAGTGCCCTCGAATGAAAAGATCAACTGAGTGTCGTCGGCATAGTTGATGACCGATATGCCGAATGACTTTATCAAGGCGACCAGAGGTTGAAGGTACAAGTTAAATAGGATAGGGCTGATCGCCGATCCCTGGGGGACACCTTGTTCCACGCGATGCGTGGCAGATTGGTAAGGTGGAAACGCCACTGCTTGCTGTCTGTCACTGAGATAAGATGTAATCCAACTCAAGGCCAGGCCAGGCCAGGCCAGGCCAGGCCAGTGACTATTGCAAAGCAATGCACAGACTATTGCAAAGCAATGCACATAGACTATTGCAAATGCACAGAGACTATTGCAAAGCAATGCACAGAGACTTTTGCAAAGCAATGCACAGACTATTGCAAAGCAATGCGCAGACTATTGCAAAGCAATGCACTGAGACTATTGCAAAGCAATGCACAGACTATTGCAAAGCAATACACAGAGACTATTGCAAAGCAATGCACAGACTATTTCAAAGCAATGCACAGAGACTATTGCAAAACAATGCACAGACTATTGCAAAGCAATGCACAGACTATTGCAAAGCAATGCACAGAGACTATTGCAAAGCAATGCACAGACTATTGCAAAGCAATGCACAGACTATTGCAAAGCAATACACAGAGCCTATTGCAAAGCAATGCACAGATTATTGCAAAGCAATGCACAGAGACTATTGCAAAGCAATGCAGAGAGACTATTGCAAAGCAATGCACAGACTATTGCAAAGCAATGCACAATGCACAGACTATTGCAAAGCAATGCACAGACTATTGTAAACCAATGCACAGAGACTATTGCAAAGCAATGCACAAAGACTATTGCAAAGCAATGCACAAAGACTATTGCAAAGCAATGCACAGACTATTGCAAAGCAATGCACAGAGACTATTGCAAAGCAATGCACAGACTATTGCAAAGCAATGCACAGAGACTATTGCAAAGCAATGCACAGAGACTATTGCAAAGCAATGCACAGACTATTGCAAAGCAATGCACAATGCACAGACTATTGCAAAGCAATGCACAGACTATTGCAAAGCAATGCACAGAGACTATTGCAAAGCAATGCACAGACTATTGCAAAGCAATGCACAATGCACAGACTATTGCAAAGCAATGCACAGACTATTGCAAAGCAATGCACAGAGACTATTGCAAAGCAATGCACAGACTATTGCAAAGCAATGCACAGACTATTGCAAAGCAATGCACAGAGACTATTGCAAATGCACAGACTATTGCAAAGGAATGCTCAGAGACTTTTGCAAAGCAATGCACAGACTATTGCAAAGCAATGCGCAAACTATTGCAAAGCAATGCACGGAGACTATTGCAAAGCAGTGCACAGACTATTGCAAAGCAATGCACAGACTATTGCAAAGCAATGCACAGAGACTATTGCAAAGCAATGCACAGACTATTGCAAAGCAATGCACAGAGACTATTGCAAAGCAATGCACAGACTATTGCAAAGCAATGCACAGACTATTGCAAAGCAATGCACAGAGACTATTGCAAAGCAATGCACAGACTATTGCAAATCAATGCACAGAGTCCATTGCAAAGCAATGCACAGACTATTGCAAAGCAATGCACAGAGACTATTGCAAAGCAATGCACAGAGACTATTGCAAAGCAATGCACAGACTATTGTAAATCAATGTACAGAGACTATTGCAAAGCAATCCACAGAGACTATTGCAAAGCAATGCACAGACTATTGCAAAGCAATGCACAGACTACTGCAAAGCAATGCACAATGCACAGACTATTGCAACATAATGCACAGACTATTGCAAAGCAATGCACAGAGACTATTGCAAAGCAATGCACAAACTATTGCAAAGCAATGCACAGAGACTATTGCAAAGCAATGCACAGAGAATATTGCAAAGCAATCCACAGAGACTACTGCAAAGCAATGCACAGACTATTGCAAAGCAATGCACAGAGACTATTGCAGATCAATGCACAGACAATTGCAAAGCAATGCACAGAGATTATTGCAAAGCAATGCACAGACTATTGCAAAGCAATGCACAGACTATTGCAAAGCAATGCACAGACTATTGCAAAGCAATGCACAGACTATTGCAAAGCAATGCACAGGGTATTGCAAAGCAATGCACATAGACTATTGCAAATGCACAGAGACTATTGCAAAGCAATGCACAGACTATTGCAAAGCAATGCACAGACTATTGCAAAGCAATGCACAGAGACTATTGCAAAGCAATGCACAGACTATTGCAAAGCAATGCACAGAGACTATTGCAGATCAATGCACAGACTATTGCAAAGCAATGCACAGAGATTATTGCAAAGCAATGCACAGACTATTGCAAAGCAATGCACAGACTATTGCAAAGCAATGCACAGACTATTGCAAAGCAATGCACAGAGATTATTGCAAAGCAATGCACAGACTATTGCAAAGCAATGCACCGAGCCTATTCCAAAGCAATGCACAGATTATTGCAAAGCAATGCACAGAGACTATTGCAAAGCAATGCACAGAGACTATTGCAAAGCAATGCAGAGAGACTATTGCAAAGCAATGCACAGACTATTGCAAAGCAATGCACAATGCACAGACTGTTGCAAAGCAATGCACAGACTATTGCAAAGCAATGCACAATGCACAGACAATTGCAAAGTAATGCACAGACTATTGCAAAGCAATGCACAGAGACTATTGCAAAGCAATGCACAAACTATTGCAAAGCAATGCACAGACTATTGCAAAGTAATGCAGAGAGACTATTGCAAAGCAATGCACAGAGACTATTGCAAAGCAATGCACAGAGAGTATTGCAAAGCAATGCACAGACTATTGCAAAGCAGTGCACAGAGACTATTGCAAAGCAATCCACAGAGACTACTGCAAAGCAATGCACAGACTATTGCAAAGCAATGCACGGAGACTATTGCAGATCAATGCACAGACTATTGCAAAGCAATGCACAGAGATTATTGCAAAGCAATGCACAGACTATTGCAAAGCAATGCACAGACTATTGCAAAGCAATGCACAGACTATTGCAAAGCAATGCACAGAGACTATTGCAAATGCACAGAGACTATTGCAAAGCAATGCACAGACTATTGCAAAGCAATGCACAGACTATTGCAAAGCAATGCACAGCAATGCACAGAGACTATTGCAAAGCAATGCACAGACTATTGCAAAGCAATGCACAGAGATTATTGCAAAGAAATGCACAGACTATTGCAAAGCAATGCACAGACTATTGCAAAGCAATGCACAGAGACTACTGCAAAGCAATGCACAGACTATTGCAAAGCAATGCACAGAGACTATTGCAGATCAATGCACAGACAGTTGCAAAGCAATGCACAGAGATTATTGCAAAGCAATGCACAGACTATTGCAAAGCAATGCACAGACTATTGCAAAGCAATGCACAGACTATTGCAAAGCAATGCACAGACTATTGCAAAGCAATGCACAGACTATTGCAAAGCAATGCACAGGCTATTGCAAAGCAATGCACATAGACTATTGCAAATGCACAGAGACTATTGCAAAGCAATGCACAGACTATTGCAAAGCAATGCACAGACTATTGCAAAGCAATGCACAGAGACTATTGCAAAGCAATGCACAGACTATTGCAAAGCAATGCACAGAGACTATTGCAGATCAATGCACAGACTATTGCAAAGCAATGCATAGAGATTATTGCAAAGCAATGCACAGACTATTGCAAAGCAATGCACAGACTATTGCAAAGCAATGCACAGACTATTGCAAAGCAATGCACAGAGAATATTGCAAAGCAATGCACAGACTATTGCAAAGCAATGCACAGAGCCTATTGCAAAGCAATGCACAGATTATTGCAAAGCAATGCACAGAGACTATTGCAAAGCAATGCAGAGAGACTATTGCAAAGCAATGCACAGAATATTGCAAAGCAATACACAATGCACAGACTATTGCAAAGCAATGCACAGACTATTGCAAAGCAATGCACAGAGACTATTGCAGATCAATGCACAGACAATTGCAAAGCAATGCACAGAGATTATTGCAAAGCAATGCACAGACTATTGCAAAGCAATGCACAGACTATTGCAAAGCAATGCACAGACTATTGCAAAGCAATGCACAGACTATTGCAAAGCAATGCACAGAGACTATTGCAGATCAATGCACAGACTATTGCAAAGCAATGCATAGAGATTATTGCAAAGCAATGCACAGACTATTGCAAAGCAATGCACAGACTATTGCAAAGCAATGCACAGACTATTGCAAAGCAATGCACAGAGAATATTGCAAAGCAATGCACAGACTATTGCAAAGCAATGCACAGAGCCTATTGCAAAGCAATGCACAGATTATTGCAAAGCAATGCACAGAGACTATTGCAAAGCAATGCAGAGAGACTATTGCAAAGCAATGCACAGAATATTGCAAAGCAATGCACAATGCACAGACTATTGCAAAGCAATGCACAGACTATTGCAAAGCAATGCACAGAGACTATTGCAGATCAATGCACAGACAATTGCAAAGCAATGCACAGAGATTATTGCAAAGCAATGCACAGACTATTGCAAAGCAATGCACAGACTATTGCAAAGCAATGCACAGACTATTGCAAAGCAATGCACAGACTATTGCAAAGCAATGCACAGACTATTGCAAAGCAATGCACAGACTATTGCAAAGCAATGCACAGACTATTGCAAAGCAATGCACAGGCTATTGCAAAGCAATGCACATAGACTATTGCAAATGCACAGAGACTATTGCATAGCAATGCACAGACTATTGCAAAGCAATGCACAGACTATTGCAAAGCAATGCACAGAGACTATTGCAAAGCAATGCACAGACTATTGCAAAGCAATGCACAGAGACTATTGCAGATCAATGCACAGACTATTGCAAAGCAATGCACAGAGATTATTGCAAAGCAATGCACAGACTATTGCAAAGCAATGCACAGACTATTGCAAAGCAATGCACAGAGACTATTGCAAAGCAATGCACAGACTATTGCAAAGCAATGCACAGACTATTGCAAAGCAATGCACATAGACTATTGCAAATGCACAGAGACTATTGCAAAGCAATGCACAGAGACTTTTGCAAAGCAATGCACAGACTATTGCAAAGCAATGCGCAGACTATTGCAAAGCAATGCACTGAGACTATTGCAAAGCAATGCACAGACTATTGCAAAGCAATACACAGAGACTATTGCAAAGCAATGCACAGACTATTTCAAAGCAATGCACAGAGACTATTGCAAAACAATGCACAGACTATTGCAAAGCAATGCACAGACTATTGCAAAGCAATGCACAGAGACTATTGCAAAGCAATGCACAGACTATTGCAAAGCAATGCACAGACTATTGCAAAGCAATACACAGAGCCTATTGCAAAGCAATGCACAGATTATTGCAAAGCAATGCACAGAGACTATTGCAAAGCAATGCAGAGAGACTATTGCAAAGCAATGCACAGACTATTGCAAAGCAATGCACAATGCACAGACTATTGCAAAGCAATGCACAGACTATTGTAAACCAATGCACAGAGACTATTGCAAAGCAATGCACAAAGACTATTGCAAAGCAATGCACAAAGACTATTGCAAAGCAATGCACAGACTATTGCAAAGCAATGCACAGAGACTATTGCAAAGCAATGCACAGACTATTGCAAAGCAATGCACAGAGACTATTGCAAAGCAATGCACAGAGACTATTGCAAAGCAATGCACAGACTATTGCAAAGCAATGCACAATGCACAGACTATTGCAAAGCAATGCACAGACTATTGCAAAGCAATGCACAGAGACTATTGCAAAGCAATGCACAGACTATTGCAAAGCAATGCACAATGCACAGACTATTGCAAAGCAATGCACAGACTATTGCAAAGCAATGCACAGAGACTATTGCAAAGCAATGCACAGACTATTGCAAAGCAATGCACAGACTATTGCAAAGCAATGCACAGAGACTATTGCAAATGCACAGACTATTGCAAAGGAATGCACAGAGACTTTTGCAAAGCAATGCACAGACTATTGCAAAGCAATGCGCAAACTATTGCAAAGCAATGCACGGAGACTATTGCAAAGCAGTGCACAGACTATTGCAAAGCAATGCACAGACTATTGCAAAGCAATGCACAGAGACTATTGCAAAGCAATGCACAGACTATTGCAAAGCAATGCACAGAGACTATTGCAAAGCAATGCACAGACTATTGCAAAGCAATGCACAGACTATTGCAAAGCAATGCACAGAGACTATTGCAAAGCAATGCACAGACTATTGCAAATCAATGCACAGAGTCCATTGCAAAGCAATGCACAGACTATTGCAAAGCAATGCACAGAGACTATTGCAAAGCAATGCACAGAGACTATTGCAAAGCAATGCACAGACTATTGTAAATCAATGTACAGAGACTATTGCAAAGCAATCCACAGAGACTATTGCAAAGCAATGCACAGACTATTGCAAAGCAATGCACAGACTACTGCAAAGCAATGCACAATGCACAGACTATTGCAACATAATGCACAGACTATTGCAAAGCAATGCACAGAGACTATTGCAAAGCAATGCACAAACTATTGCAAAGCAATGCACAGAGACTATTGCAAAGCAATGCACAGAGAATATTGCAAAGCAATCCACAGAGACTACTGCAAAGCAATGCACAGACTATTGCAAAGCAATGCACAGAGACTATTGCAGATCAATGCACAGACAATTGCAAAGCAATGCACAGAGATTATTGCAAAGCAATGCACAGACTATTGCAAAGCAATGCACAGACTATTGCAAAGCAATGCACAGACTATTGCAAAGCAATGCACAGACTATTGCAAAGCAATGCACAGGGTATTGCAAAGCAATGCACATAGACTATTGCAAATGCACAGAGACTATTGCAAAGCAATGCACAGACTATTGCAAAGCAATGCACAGACTATTGCAAAGCAATGCACAGAGACTATTGCAAAGCAATGCACAGACTATTGCAAAGCAATGCACAGAGACTATTGCAGATCAATGCACAGACTATTGCAAAGCAATGCACAGAGATTATTGCAAAGCAATGCACAGACTATTGCAAAGCAATGCACAGACTATTGCAAAGCAATGCACAGACTATTGCAAAGCAATGCACAGAGATTATTGCAAAGCAATGCACAGACTATTGCAAAGCAATGCACCGAGCCTATTCCAAAGCAATGCACAGATTATTGCAAAGCAATGCACAGAGACTATTGCAAAGCAATGCACAGAGACTATTGCAAAGCAATGCAGAGAGACTATTGCAAAGCAATGCACAGACTATTGCAAAGCAATGCACAATGCACAGACTGTTGCAAAGCAATGCACAGACTATTGCAAAGCAATGCACAATGCACAGACAATTGCAAAGTAATGCACAGACTATTGCAAAGCAATGCACAGAGACTATTGCAAAGCAATGCACAAACTATTGCAAAGCAATGCACAGACTATTGCAAAGTAATGCAGAGAGACTATTGCAAAGCAATGCACAGAGACTATTGCAAAGCAATGCACAGAGAGTATTGCAAAGCAATGCACAGACTATTGCAAAGCAGTGCACAGAGACTATTGCAAAGCAATCCACAGAGACTACTGCAAAGCAATGCACAGACTATTGCAAAGCAATGCACGGAGACTATTGCAGATCAATGCACAGACTATTGCAAAGCAATGCACAGAGATTATTGCAAAGCAATGCACAGACTATTGCAAAGCAATGCACAGACTATTGCAAAGCAATGCACAGACTATTGCAAAGCAATGCACAGACTATTGCAAAGCAATGCACAGAGACTATTGCAAATGCACAGAGACTATTGCAAAGCAATGCACAGACTATTGCAAAGCAATGCACAGACTATTGCAAAGCAATGCACAGCAATGCACAGAGACTATTGCAAAGCAATGCACAGACTATTGCAAAGCAATGCACAGAGATTATTGCAAAGAAATGCACAGACTATTGCAAAGCAATGCACAGACTATTGCAAAGCAATGCACAGAGACTACTGCAAAGCAATGCACAGACTATTGCAAAGCAATGCACAGAGACTATTGCAGATCAATGCACAGACAGTTGCAAAGCAATGCACAGAGATTATTGCAAAGCAATGCACAGACTATTGCAAAGCAATGCACAGACTATTGCAAAGCAATGCACAGACTATTGCAAAGCAATGCACAGACTATTGCAAAGCAATGCACAGACTATTGCAAAGCAATGCACAGGCTATTGCAAAGCAATGCACATAGACTATTGCAAATGCACAGAGACTATTGCAAAGCAATGCACAGACTATTGCAAAGCAATGCACAGACTATTGCAAAGCAATGCACAGAGACTATTGCAAAGCAATGCACAGACTATTGCAAAGCAATGCACAGAGACTATTGCAGATCAATGCACAGACTATTGCAAAGCAATGCATAGAGATTATTGCAAAGCAATGCACAGACTATTGCAAAGCAATGCACAGACTATTGCAAAGCAATGCACAGACTATTGCAAAGCAATGCACAGAGAATATTGCAAAGCAATGCACAGACTATTGCAAAGCAATGCACAGAGCCTATTGCAAAGCAATGCACAGATTATTGCAAAGCAATGCACAGAGACTATTGCAAAGCAATGCAGAGAGACTATTGCAAAGCAATGCACAGAATATTGCAAAGCAATACACAATGCACAGACTATTGCAAAGCAATGCACAGACTATTGCAAAGCAATGCACAGAGACTATTGCAGATCAATGCACAGACAATTGCAAAGCAATGCACAGAGATTATTGCAAAGCAATGCACAGACTATTGCAAAGCAATGCACAGACTATTGCAAAGCAATGCACAGACTATTGCAAAGCAATGCACAGACTATTGCAAAGCAATGCACAGACTATTGCAAAGCAATGCACAGGCTATTGCAAAGCAATGCACATAGACTATTGCAAATGCACAGAGACTATTGCAAAGCAATGCACAGACTATTGCAAAGCAATGCACAGACTATTGCAAAGCAATGCACAGAGACTATTGCAAAGCAATGCACAGACTATTGCAAAGCAATGCACAGAGACTATTGCAGATCAATGCACAGACTATTGCAAAGCAATGCACAGAGATTATTGCAAAGCAATGCACAGACTATTGCAAAGCAATGCACAGAATATTGCAAAGCAATGCACAGACTATTGCAAAGCAATGCACAGAGATTATTGCAAAGCAATGCACAGACTATTGCAAAGCAATGCACAGAGCCTATTGCAAAGCAGTGCACAGAGACTATTGCAAAGCAATCCACAGAGACTACTGCAAAGCAATGCACAGACTATTGCAAAGCAATGCACGGAGACTATTGCAGATCAATGCACAGACTATTGCAAAGCAATGCACAGAGATTATTGCAAAGCAATGCACAGACTATTGCAAAGCAATGCACAGACTATTGCAAAGCAATGCACAGACTATTGCAAAGCAATGCACAGACTATTGCAAAGCAATGCACAGAGACTATTGCAGATCAATGCACAGACTATTGCAAAGCAATGCATAGAGATTATTGCAAAGCAATGCACAGACTATTGCAAAGCAATGCACAGACTATTGCAAAGCAATGCACAGACTATTGCAAAGCAATGCACAGAGAATATTGCAAAGCAATGCACAGACTATTGCAAATCAATGCACAGAGCCTATTGCAAAGCAATGCACAGATTATTGCAAAGCAATGCACAGAGACTATTGCAAAGCAATGCAGAGAGACTATTGCAAAGCAATGCACAGAATATTGCAAAGCAATGCACAATGCACAGACTATTGTAAAGCAATGCACAGACTATTACAAAGCAATGCACAGAGACTATTGCAGATCAATGCACAGACAATTGCAAAGCAATGCACAGAGATTATTGCAAAGCAATGCACAGACTATTGCAAAGCAATGCACAGACTATTGCAAAGCAATGCACAGGCTATTGCAAAGCAATGCACATAGACTATTGCAAATGCACAGAGACTATTGCAAAGCAATGCACAGACTATTGCAAAGCAATGCACGGAGACTATTGCAAAGCAATGCACAGACTATTGCAAAGCAATGCACAGAGACTATTGCAGATCAATGCACAGACTATTGCAAAGCAATGCATAGAGATTATTGCAAAGCAATGCACAGACTATTGCAAAGCAATGCACAGACTATTGCAAAGCAATGCACAGACTATTGCAAAGCAATGCACAGAGAATATTGCAAAGCAATGTACAGACTATTGCAAAGCAATGCACAGAGCCTATTGCAAAGCAATGCACAGATTATTGCAAAGCAATGCACAGAGACTATTGCAAAGCAATGCAGAGAGACTATTGCAAAGCAATGCACAGAATGTTGCAAAGCAATGCACAATGCACAGACTATTGCAAAGCAATGCACAGACTATTGCAAAGCAATGCACAGAGACTATTGCAGATCAATGCACAGACAATTGCAAAGCAATGCACAGAGATTATTGCAAAGCAATGCACAGACTATTGCAAAGCAATGCACAGACTATTGCAAAGCAATGCACAGACTATTGCAAAGCAATGCACAGACTATTGCAAAGCAATGCACAGACTATTGCAAAGCAATGCACAGACTATTGCAAAGCAATGCACAGACTATTGCAAAGCAATGCACAGGCTATTGCAAAGCAATGCACATAGACTATTGCAAATGCACAGAGACTATTGCATAGCAATGCACAGACTATTGCAAAGCAATGCACAGACTATTGCAAAGCAATGCACAGAGACTATTGCAAAGCAATGCACAGACTATTGCAAAGCAATGCACAGAGACTATTGCAGATCAATGCACAGACTATTGCAAAGCAATGCACAGAGATTATTGCAAAGCAATGCACAGACTATTGCAAAGCAATGCACAGACTATTGCAAAGCAATGCACAGACTATTGCAAAGCAATGCACAGAGATTATTGCAAAGCAATGCACAGACTATTGCAAAGCAATGCACAGAGCCTATTGCAAAGCAATGCACAGATTATTGCAAAGCAATGCACAGAGACTATTGCAAAGCAATGCAGAGAGACTATTGCAAAGCAATGCACAGACTATTGCAAAGCAATGCACAATGCACAGACTATTGCAAAGCAATGCACAGACTATTGCAAAGCAATGCACAATGCACAGACTATTGCAAAGTAATGCACAGACTATTGCAAAGCAATGCACAGAGACTATTGCAAAGCAATGCACAAACTATTGCAAAGCAATGCACAGACTATTGCAAAGCAATGCACAAACTATTGCAAAGCAATGCACAGAGACTATTGCAAAGCAATGCACAGAGACTATTGCAAAGCAATCCACAGAGACTACTGCAAAGCAATGCACAGACTATTGCAAAGCAATGCACAGAGACTATTGCAGATCAATGCACAGACAATTGCAAAGCAATGCACAGAGATTATTGCAAAGCAATGCACAGACTATTGCAAAGCAATGCACAGACTATTGCAAAGCAATGCACAGACTATTGCAAAGCAATGCACAGACTATTGCAAAGCAATGCACAGGCTATTGCAAAGCAATGCACATAGACTATTGCAAATGCACAGAGACTATTGCAAAGCAATGCACAGACTATTGCAAAGCAATGCACAGACTATTGCAAAGCAATGCACAGAGACTATTGCAAAGCAATGCACAGACTATTGCAAAGCAATGCACAGAGACTATTGCAGATCAATGCACAGACTATTGCAAAGCAATGCACAGAGATTATTGCAAAGCAATGCACAGACTATTGCAAAGCAATGCACAGACTATTGCAAAGCAATGCACAGAGACTATTGCAAAGCAATGCACAGACTATTGCAAAGCAATGCACAATGCACAGACTATTGCAAAGCAATGCACAGACTATTGCAAAGCAATGCACAGACTATTGCAAAGCAATGCACAGAGACTATTGCAAAGCAATGCACAAAGACTATTGCAAAGCAATGCACAGACTATGCAAAGTAATGCACAGACTATTGCAAAGCAATGCACAGACTATTGCAAATCAATGCACAGACTATTGCAAAGCAATGCACAGAGACTATTGCAAAGCAATGCACAGACTATTGCAAAGCAATGCACAGAGACTATTGCAAAGCAATGCACAGAGACTATTGCAAAGCAATGCACAGACTATTGCAAAGCAATGCACAATCGACAGACTATTGCAAAGCAATGCACAGATTATTGCAAAGCAATGCACAGAGACTATTGCAAAGCAATGCACAGACTATTGCAAAGCAATGCACAATGCACAGACTATTGCAAAGCAATGCACAGAATATTGCAAAGCAATGCACAGAGACTATTGCAAAGCAATGCACAGACTATTGCAAAGCAATGCACAGACTATTGCAAAGCAATGCACAGAGACTATTGCAAATGCACAGAGACTATTGCAAAGCAATGCACAGAGATTATTGCAAAGCAATGCACAGAGACTATTGCAAAGCAATGCAGAGAGACTATTGCAAAGCAATGCACAGACTATTGCAAAGCAATGCACAATGCACAGACTATTGCAAAGCAATGTACAGACTATTGCAAAGCAATGCACAATGCACAGACTATTGCAAAGTAATGCACAGACTATTGCAAAGCAATGCACAGAGACTATTGCAAAGCAATGCACAAACTATTGCAAAGCAATGCACAGACTATTGCAAAGTAATGCACAGAGACTATTGCAAAGCAATGCACAGAGACTATTGCAAAGCAATGCACAGAGACTATTGCAAAGCAATGCACAGACTATTGCAAAGCAATGCACAGAGACTATTGCAAAGCAATCCACAGAGACTACTGCAAAGCAATGCACAGACTATTGCAAAGCAATGCACAGAGACTATTGCAGATCAATGCACAGACTATTGCAAAGCAATGCACAGAGATTATTGCAAAGCAATGCACAGACTATTGCAAAGCAATGCACAGACTATTGCAAAGCAATGCACAGACTATTGCAAAGCAATGCACAGAGACTATTGCAAATGCACAGAGACTTTTGCAAAGCAATGCACAGACTATTGCAAAGCAATGCACAGACTATTGCAAAGCAATGCACAGCAATGCACAGAGACTATTGCAAAGCAATGCACAGACTATTGCAAAGCAATGCACAGAGATTATTGCAAAGAAATGCACAGACTATTGCAAAGCAATGCACAGAGACTATTGCAAAGCAATCCACAGAGAATACTGCAAAGCAATGCACAGACTATTGCAAAGCAATGCACAGAGACTATTGCAGATCAATGCACAGACTATTGCAAAGCAATGCACAGAGATTATTGCAAAGCAATGCACAGACTATTGCAAAGCAATGCACAGACTATTGCAAAGCAATGCACAGACTATTGCAAAGCAATGCACAGAGACTATTGCAAATGCACAGAGACTATTGCAAAGCAATGCACAGACTATTGCAAAGCAATGCACAGCAATACACAGAGACTATTGCAAAGCAATGCACAGACTATTGCAAAGCAATGCACAGAGATTATTGCAAAGAAATGCACAGATTATTGCAAAGCAATGCACAGACTATTGCAAAGCAATGCACAGACTATTGCAAAGCAATGCACAGATTATTGCAAAGCAATGGACAGAGACTATTGCAAAGCAATGCACAGACTATTGCAAAGCAATGCACAATGCACAGACTATTGCAAAGCAATGCACAGACTATTGCAAAGCAATGCACAGACTATTGCAAAGCAATGCACAGAGACTTTTGCAAAGCAATGCACAAAGACTATTGCAAAGCAATGCACAGACTATGGAAAGTAATGCACAGACTATTGCAAAGCAATGCACAGACTATTGCAAATCAATGCACAGACTATTGCAAAGCAATGCACAGAGACTATTGCAAAGCAATGCACAGAGACTATTGCAAAGCAATGCACAGACTATTGCAAAGCAATGCACAATCGACAGACTATTGCAAAGCAATGCACAGATTATTGCAAAGCAATGCACAGAGACTATTGCAAAGCAATGCACAGACTATTGCAAAGCAATGCACAATGCACAGACTATTGCAAAGCAATGCACAGAATATTGCAAAGCAATGCACAGAGACTATTGCAAAGCAATGCACAGACTATTGCAAAGCAATGCACAGACTATTGCAAAGCAATTCACAGAGACTATTGCAAATGCACAGAGACTATTGCAAAGCAATGCACAGAGATTATTGCAAAGAAATGCACAGACTATTGCAAAGCAATGCACAGCAATGCACAGAGACTATTGCAAAGCAATGCACAGACTATTGCAAAGCAATGCACAGAGATTATTGCAAAGCAATCCACAGAGACTACTGCAAAGCAATGCACAGACTATTGCAAAGCAATGCACAGAGACTATTGCAGATCAATGCACAGACTATTGCAAAGCAATGCACAGAGATTATTGCAAAGCAATGCACAGACTATTGCAAAGCAATGCACAGACTATTGCAAAGCAATGCACAGACTATTGCAAAGCAATGCACAGACTATTGCAAAGCAATGCACAGAGACTATTGCAAAGCAATGCACAGACTATTGCAAAGCAATGCACAGAGACTATTGCAGATCAATGCACAGACTATTGCAAAGCAATGCACAGAGATTATTGCAAAGCAATGCACAGACTATTGCAAAGCAATGCACAGACTATTGCAAAGCAATGCACATACTATTGCAAAGCAATGCACAGAGACTATTGCAAAGCAATGCAGAGAGACTATTGCAAAGCAATGCACAGACTATTGCAAAGCAATGCACAATGCACAGACTATTGCAAAGCAATGCACAGAGATTATTGCAAAGCAATGCACAGACTATTGCAAAGCAATGCACAGACTATTGCAAAGCAATGCACAGACTATTGCAAAGCAATGCACAGACTATTGCAAAGCAATGCACAGGGTATTGCAAAGCAATGCACATAGACTATTGCAAATGCACAGAGACTATTGCAAAGCAATGCACAGAGACTATTGCAAAGCAATGCACAGACTATTGCAAAGCAATGCACAGAGACTATTGCAGATCAATGCACAGACTATTGCAAAGAAATGCACAGATTATTGCAAAGCAATGCACAGAGACTATTGCAAAGCAATGCACAGACTATTGCAAAGCAATGCACAATGCACAGACTATTGCAAAGCAATGCACAGACTATTGCAAAGCAATGCACAGAGACTATTGCAAAGCAATGCACAAAGACTATTGCAAAGCAATGCACAGACTATGCAAAGTAATGCACAGACTATTGCAAAGAAATGCACAGACTATTGCAAATCAATGCACAGACTATTGCAAAGCAATGCACAGAGACTATTGCAAAGCAATGCACAGACTATTGCAAAGCAATGCACAGAGACTATTGCAAAGCAATGCACAGAGACTATTGCAAAGCAATGCACAGACTATTGCAAAGCAATGCACAATGCACAGACTATTGCAAAGCAATGCACAGATTATTGCAAAGCAATGCACAGAGACTATTGCAAAGCAATGCACAGACTATTGCAAAGCAATGCACAATGCACAGACTATTGCAAAGCAATGCACAGAATATTGCAAAGCAATGCACAGACTATTGCAAAGCAATGCACAGAGACTATTGCAAAGCAATGCACAGACTATTGCAAAGCAATGCACAATGCACAGACTATTGCAAAGCAATGCTCAGAATATTGCAAAGCAATGCACAGACTATTGCAAAGCAATGCATAGAGACTATTGCAAATGCACAGAGACTATTGCAAAGCAATGCACAGAGATTATTGCAAAGCAATGCACAGACTATTGCAAAGCAATGCACAGAGCCTATTGCAAAGCAATGCACAGATTATTGCAAAGCAATGCACAATGCACAGACTATTGCAAAGCAATGTACAGACTATTGCAAAGCAATGCACAATGCACAGACTATTGCAAAGTAATGCACAGACTATTGCAAAGCAATGCACAGAGACTATTGCAAAGCAATGCACAAACTATTGCAAAGCAATGCACAGACTATTGCAAAGTAATGCACAGAGACTATTGCAAAGCAATGCACAGAGACTATTGCAAAGCAATGCACAGAGACTATTGCAAAGCAATGCACAGACTATTGCAAAGCAATGCACAGAGACTATTGCAAAGCAATCCACAGAGACTACTGCAAAGCAATGCACAGACTATTGCAAAGCAATGCACAGAGACTATTGCAGATCAATGCACAGACTATTGCAAAGCAATGCACAGAGATTATTGCAAAGCAATGCACAGACTATTGCAAAGCAATGCACAGACTATTGCAAAGCAATGCACAGACTATTGCAAAGCAATGCACAGAGACTATTGCAAATGCACAGAGACTATTGTAAAGCAATGCACAGACTATTGCAAAGCAATGCACAGACTATTGCAAAGCAATGCACAGCAATGCACAGAGACTATTGCAAAGCAATGCACAGACTATTGCAAAGCAATGCACAGACTATTGCAAAGCAATGCACAGAGACTATTGCAAAGCAATGCACAGACTATTGCAAAGCAATGCACAGAGTCTATTATAAAGCAATGCACAGATTATTGCACTGAGTCTATTGCAAAGCAATGCACAGATTATTGCAAAGCAATGCACAGAGACTATTGCAAAGCAATGCACAGAGACTTTTGCAAATGCACAGAGACTATTGCAAAGCAATGCACAGAGATTATTGCAAAGCAATGCACAGACTATTGCAAAGCAATGCACAGAGCCTATTGCAAAGCAATGCACAGATTATTGCAAAGCAATGCACAGAGACTATTGCAAAGCAATGCAGAGAGACTATTGCAAAGCAATGCACAGACTATTGCAAAGCAATGCACAATGCACAGACTATTGCAAAGCAATGTACAGACTATTGCAAAGCAATGCACAATGCACAGACTATTGCAAAGTAATGCACAGACTATTGCAAAGCAATGCACAGAGACTATTGCAAAGCAATGCACAAACTATTGCAAAGCAATGCACAGAGCCTATTGCAAAGCAATGCACAGATTATTGCAAAGCAATGCACAGAGACTATTGCAAAGCAATGCACAGAGACTATTGCAAAGCAATGCACAGACTATTGCAAAGCAATGCACAGAGACTATTGCAGATCAATGCACAGACTATTGCAAAGAAATGCACAGATTATTGCAAAGCAATGCACAGAGACTATTGCAAAGCAATGCACAGACTATTGCAAAGCAATGCACAATGCACAGACTATTGCAAAGCAATGCACAGACTATTGCAAAGCAATGCACAGAGACTATTGCAAAGCAATGCACAAAGACTATTGCAAAGCAATGCACAGACTATGCACAGTAATGCACAGACTATTGCAAAGCAATGCACAGACTATTGCAAATCAATGCACAGACTATTGCAAAGCAATGCACAGAGACTATTGCAAAGCAATGCACAGACTATTGCAAAGCAATGCACAGAGACTATTGCAAAGCAATGCACAGAGACTATTGCAAAGCAATGCACAGACTATTGCAAAGCAATGCACAATGCACAGACTATTGCAAAGCAATGCACAGATTATTGCAAAGCAATGCACAGAGACTATTGCAAAGCAATGCACAGACTATTGCAAAGCAATGCACAATGCACAGACTATTGCAAAGCAATGCACAGAATATTGCAAAGCAATGCACAGAGACTATTGCAAAGCAATGCACAGACTATTGCAAAGCAATGCACAGACTATTGCAAAGCAATGCACAGAGACTATTGCAAATGCACAGAGACTATTGCAAAGCAATGCACAGAGATTATTGCAAAGCAATGCACAGACTATTGCAAAGCAATGCACAGAGCCTATTGTAAAGCAATGCACAGATTATTGCAAAGCAATGCACAGAGACTATTGCAAAGCAATGCAGAGAGACTATTGCAAAGCAATGCAGAGAGACTATTGCAAAGCAATGCACAGACTATTGCAAAGCAATGCACAATGCACAGACTATTGCAAAGCAATGTACAGACTATTGCAAAGCAATGCACAATGCACAGACTATTGCAAAGTAATGCACAGACTATTGCAAAGCAATGCACAGAGACTATTGCAAAGCAATGCACAAACTATTGCAAAGCAATGCACAGACTATTGCAAAGTAATGCACAGATACTATTGCAAAGCAATGCACAGAGACTATTGCAAAGCAATGCACAGAGACTATTGCAAAGCAATGCACAGACTATTGCAAAGCAATGCACAGAGACTATTGCAAAGCAATCCACAGGGACTACTGCAAAGCAATGCACAGACTATTGCAAAGCAATGCACAGAGACTATTGCAGATCAATGCACAGACTATTGCAAAGCAATGCACAGAGATTATTGCAAAGCAATGCACAGAATATTGCAAAGCAATGCACAGACTATTGCAAAGCAATGCACAGAGATTATTGCAAAGCAATGCACAGACTATTGCAAAGCAATGCACAGAGCCTATTGCAAAGCAGTGCACAGAGACTATTGCAAAGCAATCCACAGAGACTACTGCAAAGCAATGCACAGACTATTGCAAAGCAATGCACGGAGACTATTGCAGATCAATGCACAGACTATTGCAAAGCAATGCACAGAGATTATTGCAAAGCAATGCACAGACTATTGCAAAGCAATGCACAGACTATTGCAAAGCAATGCACAGACTATTGCAAAGCAATGCACAGACTATTGCAAAGCAATGCACAGAGACTATTGCAGATCAATGCACAGACTATTGCAAAGCAATGCATAGAGATTATTGCAAAGCAATGCACAGCCTATTGCAAAGCAATGCACAGACTATTGCAAAGCAATGCACAGACTATTGCAAAGCAATGCACAGAGAATATTGCAAAGCAATGCACAGACTATTGCAAATCAATGCACAGAGCCTATTGCAAAGCAATGCACAGATTATTGCAAAGCAATGCACAGAGACTATTGCAAAGCAATGCAGAGAGACTATTGCAAAGCAATGCACAGAATATTGCAAAGCAATGCACAATGCACAGACTATTGTAAAGCAATGCACAGACTATTACAAAGCAATGCACAGAGACTATTGCAGATCAATGCACAGACAATTGCAAAGCAATGCACAGAGATTATTGCAAAGCAATGCACAGACTATTGCAAAGCAATGCACAGACTATTGCAAAGCAATGCACAGGCTATTGCAAAGCAATGCACATAGACTATTGCAAATGCACAGAGACTATTGCAAAGCAATGCACAGACTATTGCAAAGCATTGCACGGAGACTATTGCAAAGCAATGCACAGACTATTGCAAAGCAATGCACAGAGACTATTGCAGATCAATGCACAGACTATTGCAAAGCAATGCATAGAGATTATTGCAAAGCAATGCACAGACTATTGCAAAGCAATGCACAGACTATTGCAAAGCAATGCACAGACTATTGCAAAGCAATGCACAGAGAATATTGCAAAGCAATGCACAGACTATTGCAAAGCAATGCACAGAGCCTATTGCAAAGCAATGCACAGATTATTGCAAAGCAATGCACAGAGACTATTGCAAAGCAATGCAGAGAGACTATTGCAAAGCAATGCACAGAATATTGCAAAGCAATGCACAATGCACAGACTATTGCAAAGCAATGCACAGACTATTGCAAAGCAATGCACAGAGACTATTGCAGATCAATGCACAGACAATTGCAAAGCAATGCACAGAGATTATTGCAAAGCAATGCACAGACTATTGCAAAGCAATGCACAGACTATTGCAAAGCAATGCACAGACTATTGCAAAGCAATGCACAGACTATTGCAAAGCAATGCACAGACTATTGCAAAGCAATGCACAGACTATTGCAAAGCAATGCACAGGCTATTGCAAAGCAATGCACATAGACTATTGCAAATGCACAGAGACTATTGCATAGCAATGCACAGACTATTGCAAAGCAATGCACAGACTATTGCAAAGCAATGCACAGAGACTATTGCAAAGCAATGCACAGACTATTGCAAAGCAATGCACAGAGACTATTGCAGATCAATGCACAGACTATTGCAAAGCAATGCACAGAGATTATTGCAAAGCAATGCACAGACTATTGCAAAGCAATGCACAGACTATTGCAAAGCAATGCACAGACTATTGCAAAGCAATGCACAGAGATTATTGCAAAGCAATGCACAGACTATTGCAAAGCAATGCACAGAGCCTATTGCAAAGCAATGCACAGATTATTGCAAAGCAATGCACAGAGACTATTGCAAAGCAATGCAGAGAGACTATTGCAAAGCAATGCACAGACTATTGCAAAGCAATGCACAATGCACAGACTATTGCAAAGCAATGCACAGACTATTGCAAAGCAATGCACAATGCACAGACTATTGCAAAGTAATGCACAGACTATTGCAAAGCAATGCACAGAGACTATTGCAAAGCAATGCACAAACTATTGCAAAGCAATGCACAGACTATTGCAAAGCAATGCACAAACTATTGCAAAGCAATGCACAGAGACTATTGCAAAGCAATGCACAGAGACTATTGCAAAGCAATCCACAGAGACTACTGCAAAGCAATGCACAGACTATTGCAAAGCAATGCACAGAGACTATTGCAGATCAATGCACAGACAATTGCAAAGCAATGCACAGAGATTATTGCAAAGCAATGCACAGACTATTGCAAAGCAATGCACAGACTATTGCAAAGCAATGCACAGACTATTGCAAAGCAATGCACAGACTATTGCAAAGCAATGCACAGGCTATTGCAAAGCAATGCACATAGACTATTGCAAATGCACAGAGACTATTGCAAAGCAATGCACAGACTATTGCAAAGCAATGCACAGACTATTGCAAAGCAATGCACAGAGACTATTGCAAAGCAATGCACAGACTATTGCAAAGCAATGCACAGAGACTATTGCAGATCAATGCACAGACTATTGCAAAGCAATGCACAGAGATTATTGCAAAGCAATGCACAGACTATTGCAAAGCAATGCACAGACTATTGCAAAGCAATGCACAGAGACTATTGCAAAGCAATGCACAGACTATTGCAAAGCAATGCACAATGCACAGACTATTGCAAAGCAATGCACAGACTATTGCAAAGCAATGCACAGACTATTGCAAAGCAATGCACAGAGACTATTGCAAAGCAATGCACAAAGACTATTGCAAAGCAATGCACAGACTATGCAAAGTAATGCACAGACTATTGCAAAGCAATGCACAGACTATTGCAAATCAATGCACAGACTATTGCAAAGCAATGCACAGAGACTATTGCAAAGCAATGCACAGACTATTGCAAAGCAATGCACAGAGACTATTGCAAAGCAATGCACAGAGACTATTGCAAAGCAATGCACAGACTATTGCAAAGCAATGCACAATCGACAGACTATTGCAAAGCAATGCACAGATTATTGCAAAGCAATGCACAGAGACTATTGCAAAGCAATGCACAGACTATTGCAAAGCAATGCACAGGCTATTGCAAAGCAATGCACATAGACTATTGCAAATGCACAGAGACTATTGCAAAGCAATGCACAGACTATTGCAAAGCAATGCACAGACTATTGCAAAGCAATGCACAGAGACTATTGCAAAGCAATGCACAGACTATTGCAAAGCAATGCACAGAGACTATTGCAGATCAATGCACAGACTATTGCAAAGCAATGCACAGAGATTATTGCAAAGCAATGCACAGACTATTGCAAAGCAATGCACAGACTATTGCAAAGCAATGCACAGAGACTATTGCAAAGCAATGCACAGACTATTGCAAAGCAATGCACAATGCACAGACTATTGCAAAGCAATGCACAGACTATTGCAAAGCAATGCACAGACTATTGCAAAGCAATGCACAGAGACTATTGCAAAGCAATGCACAAAGACTATTGCAAAGCAATGCACAGACTATGCAAAGTAATGCACAGACTATTGCAAAGCAATGCACAGACTATTGCAAATCAATGCACAGACTATTGCAAAGCAATGCACAGAGACTATTGCAAAGCAATGCACAGACTATTGCAAAGCAATGCACAGAGACTATTGCAAAGCAATGCACAGAGACTATTGCAAAGCAATGCACAGACTATTGCAAAGCAATGCACAATCGACAGACTATTGCAAAGCAATGCACAGATTATTGCAAAGCAATGCACAGAGACTATTGCAAAGCAATGCACAGACTATTGCAAAGCAATGCACAATGCACAGACTATTGCAAAGCAATGCACAGAATATTGCAAAGCAATGCACAGAGACTATTGCAAAGCAATGCACAGACTATTGCAAAGCAATGCACAGACTATTGCAAAGCAATGCACAGAGACTATTGCAAATGCACAGAGACTATTGCAAAGCAATGCACAGAGATTATTGCAAAGCAATGCACAGAGACTATTGCAAAGCAATGCAGAGAGACTATTGCAAAGCAATGCACAGACTATTGCAAAGCAATGCACAATGCACAGACTATTGCAAAGCAATGTACAGACTATTGCAAAGCAATGCACAATGCACAGACTATTGCAAAGTAATGCACAGACTATTGCAAAGCAATGCACAGAGACTATTGCAAAGCAATGCACAAACTATTGCAAAGCAATGCACAGACTATTGCAAAGTAATGCACAGAGACTATTGCAAAGCAATGCACAGAGACTATTGCAAAGCAATGCACAGAGACTATTGCAAAGCAATGCACAGACTATTGCAAAGCAATGCACAGAGACTATTGCAAAGCAATCCACAGAGACTACTGCAAAGCAATGCACAGACTATTGCAAAGCAATGCACAGAGACTATTGCAGATCAATGCACAGACTATTGCAAAGCAATGCACAGAGATTATTGCAAAGCAATGCACAGACTATTGCAAAGCAATGCACAGACTATTGCAAAGCAATGCACAGACTATTGCAAAGCAATGCACAGAGACTATTGCAAATGCACAGAGACTTTTGCAAAGCAATGCACAGACTATTGCAAAGCAATGCACAGACTATTGCAAAGCAATGCACAGCAATGCACAGAGACTATTGCAAAGCAATGCACAGACTATTGCAAAGCAATGCACAGAGATTATTGCAAAGAAATGCACAGACTATTGCAAAGCAATGCACAGAGACTATTGCAAAGCAATCCACAGAGACTACTGCAAAGCAATGCACAGACTATTGCAAAGCAATGCACAGAGACTATTGCAGATCAATGCACAGACTATTGCAAAGCAATGCACAGAGATTATTGCAAAGCAATGCACAGACTATTGCAAAGCAATGCACAGACTATTGCAAAGCAATGCACAGACTATTGCAAAGCAATGCACAGACTATTGCAAAGCAATGCACAGAGACTATTGCAAATGCACAGAGACTATTGCAAAGCAATGCACAGACTATTGCAAAGCAATGCACAGCAATACACAGAGACTATTGCAAAGCAATGCACAGACTATTGCAAAGCAATGCACAGAGATTATTGCAAAGAAATGCACAGATTATTGCAAAGCAATGCACAGACTATTGCAAAGCAATGCACAGACTATTGCAAAGCAATGCACAGATTATTGCAAAGCAATGGACAGAGACTATTGCAAAGCAATGCACAGACTATTGCAAAGCAATGCACAATGCACAGACTATTGCAAAGCAATGCACAGACTATTGCAAAGCAATGCACAGACTATTGCAAAGCAATGCACAGAGACTTTTGCAAAGCAATGCACAAAGACTATTGCAAAGCAATGCACAGACTATGGAAAGTAATGCACAGACTATTGCAAAGCAATGCACAGACTATTGCAAATCAATGCACAGACTATTGCAAAGCAATGCACAGAGACTATTGCAAAGCAATGCACAGAGACTATTGCAAAGCAATGCACAGACTATTGCAAAGCAATGCACAATCGACAGACTATTGCAAAGCAATGCACAGATTATTGCAAAGCAATGCACAGAGACTATTGCAAAGCAATGCACAGACTATTGCAAAGCAATGCACAATGCACAGACTATTGCAAAGCAATGCACAGAATATTGCAAAGCAATGCACAGAGACTATTGCAAAGCAATGCACAGACTATTGCAAAGCAATGCACAGACTATTGCAAAGCAATTCACAGAGACTATTGCAAATGCACAGAGACTATTGCAAAGCAATGCACAGAGATTATTGCAAAGAAATGCACAGACTATTGCAAAGCAATGCACAGCAATGCACAGAGACTATTGCAAAGCAATGCACAGACTATTGCAAAGCAATGCAGAGAGATTATTGCAAAGCAATCCACAGAGACTACTGCAAAGCAATGCACAGACTATTGCAAAGCAATGCACAGAGACTATTGCAGATCAATGCACAGACTATTGCAAAGCAATGCACAGAGATTATTGCAAAGCAATGCACAGACTATTGCATAGCAATGCACAGACTATTGCAAAGCAATGCACAGACTATTGCAAAGCAATGCACAGACTATTGCAAAGCAATGCACAGAGACTATTGCAAAGCAATGCACAGACTATTGCAAAGCAATGCACAGAGACTATTGCAGATCAATGCACAGACTATTGCAAAGCAATGCACAGAGATTATTGCAAAGCAATGCACAGACTATTGCAAAGCAATGCACAGACTATTGCAAAGCAATGCACATACTATTGCAAAGCAATGCACAGAGACTATTGCAAAGCAATGCAGAGAGACTATTGCAAAGCAATGCACAGACTATTGCAAAGCAATGCACAATGCACAGACTATTGCAAAGCAATGCACAGAGATTATTGCAAAGCAATGCACAGACTATTGCAAAGCAATGCACAGACTATTGCAAAGCAATGCACAGACTATTGCAAAGCAATGCACAGACTATTGCAAAGCAATGCACAGACTATTGCAAAGCAATGCACAGGGTATTGCAAAGCAATGCACATAGACTATTGCAAATGCACAGAGACTATTGCAAAGCAATGCACAGAGACTATTGCAAAGCAATGCACAGACTATTGCAAAGCAATGCACAGAGACTATTGCAGATCAATGCACAGACTATTGCAAAGAAATGCACAGATTATTGCAAAGCAATGCACAGAGACTATTGCAAAGCAATGCACAGACTATTGCAAAGCAATGCACAATGCACAGACTATTGCAAAGCAATGCACAGACTATTGCAAAGCAATGCACAGAGACTATTGCAAAGCAATGCACAAAGACTATTGCAAAGCAATGCACAGACTATGCAAAGTAATGCACAGACTATTGCAAAGCAATGCACAGACTATTGCAAATCAATGCACAGACTATTGCAAAGCAATGCACAGAGACTATTGCAAAGCAATGCACAGACTATTGCAAAGCAATGCACAGAGACTATTGCAAAGCAATGCACAGAGACTATTGCAAAGCAATGCACAGACTATTGCAAAGCAATGCACAATGCACAGACTATTGCAAAGCAATGCACAGATTATTGCAAAGCAATGCACAGAGACTATTGCAAAGCAATGCACAGACTATTGCAAAGCAATGCACAATGCACAGACTATTGCAAAGCAATGCACAGAATATTGCAAAGCAATGCACAGACTATTGCAAAGCAATGCACAGAGACTATTGCAAAGCAATGCACAGACTATTGCAAAGCAATGCACAATGCACAGACTATTGCAAAGCAATGCTCAGAATATTGCAAAGCAATGCACAGACTATTGCAAAGCAATGCACAGAGACTATTGCAAATGCACAGAGACTATTGCAAAGCAATGCACAGAGATTATTGCAAAGCAATGCACAGACTATTGCAAAGCAATGCACAGAGCCTATTGCAAAGCAATGCACAGATTATTGCAAAGCAATGCACAGAGACTATTGCAAAGCAATGCAGAGAGACTATTGCAAAGCAATGCACAGACTATTGCAAAGCAATGCACAATGCACAGACTATTGCAAAGCAATGTACAGACTATTGCAAAGCAATGCACAATGCACAGACTATTGCAAAGTAATGCACAGACTATTGCAAAGCAATGCACAGAGACTATTGCAAAGCAATGCACAAACTATTGCAAAGCAATGCACAGACTATTGCAAAGTAATGCACAGAGACTATTGCAAAGCAATGCACAGAGACTATTGCAAAGCAATGCACAGAGACTATTGCAAAGCAATGCACAGACTATTGCAAAGCAATGCACAGAGACTATTGCAAAGCAATCCACAGAGACTACTGCAAAGCAATGCACAGACTATTGCAAAGCAATGCACAGAGACTATTGCAGATCAATGCACAGACTATTGCAAAGCAATGCACAGAGATTATTGCAAAGCAATGCACAGACTATTGCAAAGCAATGCACAGACTATTGCAAAGCAATGCACAGACTATTGCAAAGCAATGCACAGAGACTATTGCAAATGCACAGAGACTATTGTAAAGCAATGCACAGACTATTGCAAAGCAATGCACAGACTATTGCAAAGCAATGCACAGCAATGCACAGAGACTATTGCAAAGCAATGCACAGACTATTGCAAAGCAATGCACAGACTATTGCAAAGCAATGCACAGAGACTATTGCAAAGCAATGCACAGACTATTGCAAAGCAATGCACAGAGTCTATTATAAAGCAATGCACAGATTATTGCACTGAGTCTATTGCAAAGCAATGCACAGATTATTGCAAAGCAATGCACAGAGACTATTGCAAAGCAATGCACAGAGACTTTTGCAAATGCACAGAGACTATTGCAAAGCAATGCACAGAGATTATTGCAAAGCAATGCACAGACTATTGCAAAGCAATGCACAGAGCCTATTGCAAAGCAATGCACAGATTATTGCAAAGCAATGCACAGAGACTATTGCAAAGCAATGCAGAGAGACTATTGCAAAGCAATGCACAGACTATTGCAAAGCAATGCACAATGCACAGACTATTGCAAAGCAATGTACAGACTATTGCAAAGCAATGCACAATGCACAGACTATTGCAAAGTAATGCACAGACTATTGCAAAGCAATGCACAGAGACTATTGCAAAGCAATGCACAAACTATTGCAAAGCAATGCACAGAGCCTATTGCAAAGCAATGCACAGATTATTGCAAAGCAATGCACAGAGACTATTGCAAAGCAATGCACAGAGACTATTGCAAAGCAATGCACAGACTATTGCAAAGCAATGCACAGAGACTATTGCAGATCAATGCACAGACTATTGCAAAGAAATGCACAGATTATTGCAAAGCAATGCACAGAGACTATTGCAAAGCAATGCACAGACTATTGCAAAGCAATGCACAATGCACAGACTATTGCAAAGCAATGCACAGACTATTGCAAAGCAATGCACAGAGACTATTGCAAAGCAATGCACAAAGACTATTGCAAAGCAATGCACAGACTATGCACAGTAATGCACAGACTATTGCAAAGCAATGCACAGACTATTGCAAATCAATGCACAGACTATTGCAAAGCAATGCACAGAGACTATTGCAAAGCAATGCACAGACTATTGCAAAGCAATGCACAGAGACTATTGCAAAGCAATGCACAGAGACTATTGCAAAGCAATGCACAGACTATTGCAAAGCAATGCACAATGCACAGACTATTGCAAAGCAATGCACAGATTATTGCAAAGCAATGCACAGAGACTATTGCAAAGCAATGCACAGACTATTGCAAAGCAATGCACAATGCACAGACTATTGCAAAGCAATGCACAGAATATTGCAAAGCAATGCACAGAGACTATTGCAAAGCAATGCACAGACTATTGCAAAGCAATGCACAGACTATTGCAAAGCAATGCACAGAGACTATTGCAAATGCACAGAGACTATTGCAAAGCAATGCACAGAGATTATTGCAAAGCAATGCACAGACTATTGCAAAGCAATGCACAGAGCCTATTGTAAAGCAATGCACAGATTATTGCAAAGCAATGCACAGAGACTATTGCAAAGCAATGCAGAGAGACTATTGCAAAGCAATGCAGAGAGACTATTGCAAAGCAATGCACAGACTATTGCAAAGCAATGCACAATGCACAGACTATTGCAAAGCAATGTACAGACTATTGCAAAGCAATGCACAATGCACAGACTATTGCAAAGTAATGCACAGACTATTGCAAAGCAATGCACAGAGACTATTGCAAAGCAATGCACAAACTATTGCAAAGCAATGCACAGACTATTGCAAAGTAATGCACAGATACTATTGCAAAGCAATGCACAGAGACTATTGCAAAGCAATGCACAGAGACTATTGCAAAGCAATGCACAGACTATTGCAAAGCAATGCACAGAGACTATTGCAAAGCAATCCACAGAGACTACTGCAAAGCAATGCACAGACTATTGCAAAGCAATGCACAGAGACTATTGCAGATAAATGCACAGACTATTGCAAAGCAATGCACAGAGATTATTGCAAAGCAATGCACAGACTATTGCAAAGCAATGCACAGACTATTGCAAAGCAATGCACAGACTATTGCAAAGCAATGCACAGAGACTATTGCAAATGCACAGAGACTATTGCAAAGCAATGCACAGACTATTGCAAAGCAATGCACAGACTATTGCAAAGCAATGCACAGCAATGCACAGAGACTATTGCAAAGCAATGCACAGACTATTGCAAAGCAATGCACAGACTATTACAAAGCAATGCACAGAGACTATTGCAAAGCAATGCACAGACTATTGCAAAGCAATGCACAGAGTCTATTATAAAGCAATGCACAGATTATTGCACTGAGTCTATTGCAAAGCAATGCACAGATTATTGCAAAGCAATGCACAGAGACTATTGCAAAGCAATGCACAGAGACTATTGCAAATGCACAGAGACTATTGCAAAGCAATGCACAGAGATTATTGCAAAGCAATGCACAGACTATTGCAAAGCAATGCACAGAGCCTATTGCAAAGCAATGCACAGACTATTGCAAAGCAATGCACAATGCACAGACTATTGCAAAGCAATGTACAGACTATTGCAAAGCAATGCACAATGCACAGACTATTGCAAAGTAATGCACAGACTATTGCAAAGCAATGCACAGAGACTATTGCAAAGCAATGCACACACTATTGCAAAGCAATGCACAGAGCCTATTGCAAAGCAATGCACAGATTATTGCAAAGCAATGCACAGAGACTATTGCAAAGCAATGCACAGAGACTATTGCAAAGCAATGCACAGACTATTGCAAAGCAATGCACAATGCACAGACTATTGCAAAGCAATGTACAGACTATTGCAAAGCAATGCACAATGCACAGACTATTGCAAAGTAATGCACAGACTATTGCAAAGCAATGCACAGAGACTATTGCAAAGCAATGCACAAACTATTGCAAAGCAATGCACAGACTATTGCAAAGTAATGCACAGAGACTATTGCAAAGCAATGCACAGAGACTATTGCAAAGCAATGCACAGAGACTATTGCAAAGCAATGCACAGACTATTGCAAAGCAATGCACAGAGACTATTGCAAAGCAATCCACAGAGACTACTGCAAAGCAATGCACAGACTATTGCAAAGCAATGCACAGAGACTATTGCAGATCAATGCACAGACTATTGCAAAGCAATGCACAGAGATTATTGCAAAGCAATGCACAGACTATTGCAAAGCAATGCACAGACTATTGCAAAGCAATGCACAGACTATTGCAAAGCAATGCACAGAGACTATTGCAAATGCACAGAGACTATTGCAAAGCAATGCACAGACTATTGCAAAGCAATGCACAGCAATGCACAGAGACTATTGCAAAGCAATGCACAGAGACTATTGCAAAGCAATGCACAGACTATTGCAAAGCAATGCACAGAGATTATTGCAAAGAAATGCACAGACTATTGCAAAGCAATGCACAGACTATTGCAAAGCAATGCACAGACTATTGCAAAGCAATGCACAGATTATTGCAAAGCAATGCACAGAGACTATTGCAAAGCAATGCACAGACTATTGCAAAGCAATGCACAATGCACAGACTATTGCAAAGCAATGCACAGACTATTGCAAAGCAATGCACAGAGACTATTGCAAAGCAATGCACAAAGACTATTGCAAAGCAATGCACAGACTATGCAAAGTAATGCACAGACTATTGCAAAGCAATGCACAGACTATTGCAAATCAATGCACAGACTATTGCAAAGCAATGCACAGAGACTATTGCATAGCAATGCACAGACTATTGCAAAGCAATGCATAGAGACTATTGCAAAGCAATGCACAGACTATTGCAAAGCAATGCACAATGCACAGACTATTGCAAAGCAATGCACAGATTATTGCAAAGCAATGCACAGAGACTATTGCAAAGCAATGCACAGACTATTGCAAAGCAATGCACAATGCACAGACTATTGCAAAGCAATGCACAGACTATTGCAAAGCAATGCACGGACTATTGCAAAGCAATGCACAGAGACTATTGCAAATGCACAGAGACTATTGCAAAGCAATGCACAGACTATTGCAAAGCAATGCACAGCAATGCACAGAGACTATTGCAAAGCAATGCACAGAGACTATTGCAAAGCAATGCACAGACTATTGCAAAGCAATGCACAGAGATTATTGCAAAGAAATGCACAGACTATTGCAAAGCAATGCACAGACTATTGCAAAGCAATGCACAGACTATTGCAAAGCAATGCACAGATTATTGCAAAGCAATGCACAGAGACTATTGCAAAGCAATGCACAGACTATTGCAAAGCAATGCACAATGCACAGACTATTGCAAAGCAATGCACAGACTATTGCAAAGCAATGCACAGAGACTATTGCAAAGCAATGCACAAAGACTATTGCAAAGCAATGCACAGACTATGCAAAGTAATGCACAGACTATTGCAAAGCAATGCACAGACTATTGCAAATCAATGCACAGACTATTGCAAAGCAATGCACAGAGACTATTGCATAGCAATGCACAGACTATTGCAAAGCAATGCATAGAGACTATTGCAAAGCAATGCACAGACTATTGCAAAGCAATGCACAATGCACAGACTATTGCAAAGCAATGCACAGATTATTGCAAAGCAATGCACAGAGACTATTGCAAAGCAATGCACAGACTATTGCAAAGCAATGCACAATGCACAGACTATTGCAAAGCAATGCACAGACTATTGCAAAGCAATGCACAGAGACTATTGCAAAGCAATGCAAAGACTATTGCAAAGCAATGCACAGAGACTATTGCAGATCAATGCACAGACTATTGCAAAGCAATGCACAGAGATTATTGCAAAGCAATGCACAGACTATTGCAAAGCAATGCACAGACTATTGCAAAGCAATGCACAGAGATTATTGCAAAGAAATGCACAGACTATTGCAAAGCAATGCACAGAGACTATTGCAAAGCAATCCACAGAGACTACTGCAAAGCAATGCACAGACTATTGCAAAGCAATGCACAGAGACTATTGCAGATCAATGCACAGACTATTGCAAAGCAATGCACAGAGATTATTGCAAAGCAATGCACAGACTATTGCAAAGCAATGCACAGACTATTGCAAAGCAATGCACAGACTATTGCAAAGCAATGCACAGACTATTGCAAAGCAATGCACAGAGACTATTGCAAAGCAATGCACAGACTATTGCAAAGCAATGCACAGACTATTGCAAAGCAATGCACAGACTATTGCAAAGCAATGCACAGAGACTATTGCAAATGCACAGAGACTATTGCAAAGCAATGCACAGACTATTGCAAAGCAATGCACAGCAATGCACAGAGACTATTGCAAAGCAATGCACAGAGACTATTGCAAAGCAATGCACAGACTATTGCAAAGCAATGCACAGAGATTATTGCAAAGAAATGCACAGACTATTGCAAAGCAATGCACAGACTATTGCAAAGCAATGCACAGACTATTGCAAAGCAATGCACAGATTATTGCAAAGCAATGCACAGAGACTATTGCAAAGCAATGCACAGACTATTGCAAAGCAATGCACAATGCACAGACTATTGCAAAGCAATGCACAGACTATTGCAAAGCAATGCACAGAGACTATTGCAAAGCAATGCACAAAGACTATTGCAAAGCAATGCACAGACTATGCAAAGTAATGCACAGACTATTGCAAAGCAATGCACAGACTATTGCAAATCAATGCACAGACTATTGCAAAGCAATGCACAGAGACTATTGCATAGCAATGCACAGACTATTGCAAAGCAATGCATAGAGACTATTGCAAAGCAATGCACAGACTATTGCAAAGCAATGCACAATGCACAGACTATTGCAAAGCAATGCACAGATTATTGCAAAGCAATGCACAGAGACTATTGCAAAGCAATGCACAGACTATTGCAAAGCAATGCACAATGCACAGACTATTGCAAAGCAATGCACAGACTATTGCAAAGCAATGCACAGAGACTATTGCAAAGCAATGCAAAGACTATTGCAAAGCAATGCACAGAGACTATTGCAGATCAATACACAGACTATTGCAAAGCAATGCACAGAGATTATTGCAAAGCAATGCACAGACTATTGCAAAGCAATGCACAGACTATTGCAAAGCAATGCACAGAGATTATTGCAAAGAAATGCACAGACTATTGCAAAGCAATGCACAGAGACTATTGCAAAGCAATGCACAGACTATTGCAAAGCAATGCACAGAGATTATTGCAAAGCAATGCACAGACTATTGCAAAGCAATGCACAGACTATTGCAAAGCAATGCACAGACTATTGCAAAGCAATGCACAGACTATTGCAAAGCAATGCACAGAGACTATTGCAAAGCAATGCACAGACTATTGCAAAGCAATGCACAGAGACTATTGCAGATCAATGCACAGACTATTGCAAAGCAATGCACAGAGATTATTGCAAAGCAATGCACAGACTATTGCAAAGCAATGCACAGACTATTGCAAAGCAATGCACAGACTATTGCAAAGCAATGCACAGAGACTATTGCAAAGCAATGCAGAGAGACTATTGCAAAGCAATGCACAGACTATTGCAAAGCAATGCACAATGCACAGACTATTGCAAAGCAATGCACAGACTATTGCAAAGCAATGCACAGAGACTATTGCAGATCAATGCACAGACAATTGCAAAGCAATGCACAGAGATTATTGCAAAGCAATGCACAGACTATTGCAAAGCAATGCACAGACTATTGCAAAGCAATGCACAGACTATTGCAAAGCAATGCACAGACTATTGCAAAGCAATGCACAGGCTATTGCAAAGCAATGCACATAGACTATTGCAAATGCACAGAGACTATTGCAAAGCAATGCACAGAGACTATTGCAAAGCAATGCACAGACTATTGCAAAGCAATGCACAGAGACTATTGCAGATCAATGCACAGACTATTGCAAAGAATTGCACAGATTATTGCAAAGCAATGCACAGAGACTATTGCAAAGCAATGCACAGACTATTGCAAAGCAATGCACAATGCACAGACTATTGCAAAGCAATGCACAGACTATTGCAAAGCAATGCACAGAGACTATTGCAAAGCAATGCACAAAGACTATTGCAAAGCAATGCACAGACTGTTGCAAAGCAATGCACAGACTATTGCAAAGCAATTCACAGAGACTATTGCAAATGCACAGAGACTATTGCAAAGCAATGCACAGAGATTATTGCAAAGAAATGCACAGACTATTGCAAAGCAATGCACAGCAATGCACAGAGACTATTGCAAAGCAATGCACAGACTATTGCAAAGCAATGCACAGAGATTATTGCAAAGCAATCCACAGAGACTACTGCAAAGCAATGCACAGACTATTGCAAAGCAATGCACAGAGACTATTGCAGATCAATGCACAGACTATTGCAAAGCAATGCACAGAGATTATTGCAAAGCAATGCACAGACTATTGCAAAGCAATGCACAGACTATTGCAAAGCAATGCACAGACTATTGCAAAGCAATGCACAGACTATTGCAAAGCAATGCACAGAGACTATTGCAAAGCAATGCACAGACTATTGCAAAGCAATGCACAGAGACTATTGCAGATCAATGCACAGACTATTGCAAAGCAATGCACAGAGATTATTGCAAAGCAATGCACAGACTATTGCAAAGCAATGCACAGACTATTGCAAAGCAATGCACATACTATTGCAAAGCAATGCACAGAGACTATTGCAAAGCAATGCAGAGAGACTATTGCAAAGCAATGCACAGACTATTGCAAAGCAATGCACAATGCACAGACTATTGCAAAGCAATGCACAGACTATTGCAAAGCAATGCACAGAGACTATTGCAGATCAATGCACAGACAATTGCAAAGCAATGCACAGAGATTATTGCAAAGCAATGCACAGACTATTGCAAAGCAATGCACAGACTATTGCAAAGCAATGCACAGACTATTGCAAAGCAATGCACAGACTATTGCAAAGCAATGCACAGGGTATTGCAAAGCAATGCACATAGACTATTGCAAATGCACAGAGACTATTGCAAAGCAATGCACAGAGACTATTGCAAAGCAATGCACAGACTATTGCAAAGCAATGCACAGAGACTATTGCAGATCAATGCACAGACTATTGCAAAGAAATGCACAGATTATTGCAAAGCAATGCACAGAGACTATTGCAAAGCAATGCACAGACTATTGCAAAGCAATGCACAATGCACAGACTATTGCAAAGCAATGCACAGACTATTGCAAAGCAATGCACAGAGACTATTGCAAAGCAATGCACAAAGACTATTGCAAAGCAATGCACAGACTATGCAAAGTAATGCACAGACTATTGCAAAGCAATGCACAGACTATTGCAAATCAATGCACAGACTATTGCAAAGCAATGCACAGAGACTATTGCAAAGCAATGCACAGACTATTGCAAAGCAATGCACAGAGACTATTGCAAAGCAATGCACAGAGACTATTGCAAAGCAATGCACAGACTATTGCAAAGCAATGCACAATGCACAGACTATTGCAAAGCAATGCACAGATTATTGCAAAGCAATGCACAGAGACTATTGCAAAGCAATGCACAGACTATTGCAAAGCAATGCACAATGCACAGACTATTGCAAAGCAATGCACAGAATATTGCAAAGCAATGCACAGACTATTGCAAAGCAATGCACAGAGACTATTGCAAAGCAATGCACAGACTATTGCAAAGCAATGCACAATGCACAGACTATTGCAAAGCAATGCTCAGAATATTGCAAAGCAATGCACAGACTATTGCAAAGCAATGCACAGAGACTATTGCAAATGCACAGAGACTATTGCAAAGCAATGCACAGAGATTATTGCAAAGCAATGCACAGACTATTGCAAAGCATTGCACAGAGCCTATTGCAAAGCAATGCACAGATTATTGCAAAGCAATGCACAGAGACTATTGCAAAGCAATGCAGAGAGACTATTGCAAAGCAATGCACAGACTATTGCAACGCAATGCACAATGCACAGACTATTGCAAAGCAATGTACAGACTATTGCAAAGCAATGCACAATGCACAGACTATTGCAAAGTAATGCATAGACTATTGCAAAGCAATGCACAGAGACTATTGCAAAGCAATGCACAGAGACTATTGCAAAGCAATGCACAGACTATTGCAAAGCAATGCACAGAGACTATTGCAAAGCAATCCACAGAGACTACTGCAAAGCAATGCACAGACTATTGCAAAGCAATGCACAGAGACTATTGCAGATCAATGCACAGACTATTGCAAAGCAATGCACAGAGATTATTGCAAAGCAATGCACAGACTATTGCAAAGCAATGCACAGACTATTGCAAAGCAATGCACAGACTATTGCAAAGCAATGCACAGAGACTATTGCAAATGCACAGAGACTATTGCAAAGCAATGCACAGACTATTGCAAAGCAATGCACAGACTATTGCAAAGTAATGCACAGAGACTATTGCAAAGCAATGCACAGAGACTATTGCAAAGCAATGCACAGACTATTGCAAAGCAATGCACAGACTATTGCAAAGCAATGCACAGAGACTATTGCAAAGCAATGCACAGACTATTGCAAAGCAATGCACAGAGTCTATTATAAAGCAATGCACAGATTATTGCACTGAGTCTATTGCAAAGCAATGCACAGATTATTGCAAAGCAATGCACAGAGACTATTGCAAAGCAATGCACAGAGACTTTTGCAAATGCACAGAGACTATTGCAAAGCAATGCACAGAGACTATTGCAAAGCAATGCACAGACTATTGCAAAGCAATGCACAATGCACAGACTATTGCAAAGCAATGCACAGAATATTGCAAAGCAATGCACAGACTATTGCAAAGCAATGCACAGAGACTATTGCAAAGCAATGCACAGACTATTGCAAAGCAATGCACAATGCACAGACTATTGCAAAGCAATGCTCAGAATATTGCAAAGCAATGCACAGACTATTGCAAAGCAATGCACAGAGACTATTGCAAATGCACAGAGACTATTGCAAAGCAATGCACAGAGATTATTGCAAAGCAATGCACAGACTATTGCAAAGCATTGCACAGAGCCTATTGCAAAGCAATGCACAGATTATTGCAAAGCAATGCACAGAGACTATTGCAAAGCAATGCAGAGAGACTATTGCAAAGCAATGCACAGACTATTGCAACGCAATGCACAATGCACAGACTATTGCAAAGCAATGTACAGACTATTGCAAAGCAATGCACAATGCACAGACTATTGCAAAGTAATGCATAGACTATTGCAAAGCAATGCACAGAGACTATTGCAAAGCAATGCACAGAGACTATTGCAAAGCAATGCACAGACTATTGCAAAGCAATGCACAGAGACTATTGCAAAGCAATCCACAGAGACTACTGCAAAGCAATGCACAGACTATTGCAAAGCAATGCACAGAGACTATTGCAGATCAATGCACAGACTATTGCAAAGCAATGCACAGAGATTATTGCAAAGCAATGCACAGACTATTGCAAAGCAATGCACAGACTATTGCAAAGCAATGCACAGACTATTGCAAAGCAATGCACAGAGACTATTGCAAATGCACAGAGACTATTGCAAAGCAATGCACAGACTATTGCAAAGCAATGCACAGACTATTGCAAAGTAATGCACAGAGACTATTGCAAAGCAATGCACAGAGACTATTGCAAAGCAATGCACAGACTATTGCAAAGCAATGCACAGACTATTGCAAAGCAATGCACAGAGACTATTGCAAAGCAATGCACAGACTATTGCAAAGCAATGCACAGAGACTATTGCAAATGCACAGAGACTATTGCAAAGCAATGCACAGACTATTGCAAAGCAATGCACAGACTATTGCAAAGCAATGCACAGAGACTATTGCAAATGCACAGAGACTATTGCAAAGCAATGCACAGACTATTGCAAAGCAATGCACAGACTATTGCAAAGTAATGCACAGAGACTATTGCAAAGCAATGCACAGAGACTATTGCAAAGCAATGCACAGACTATTGCAAAGCAATGCACAGACTATTGCAAAGCAATGCACAGAGACTATTGCAAAGCAATGCACAGACTATTGCAAAGCAATGCACAGAGACTATTGCAAAGCAATGCACAGAGACTATTGCAAAGCAATGCACAGACTATTGCAAAGCAATGCACAATGCACAGACTATTGCAAAGCAATGCACAGATTATTGCAAAGCAATGCACAGAGACTATTGCAAAGCAATGCACAGACTATTGCAAAGCAATGCACAATGCACAGACTATTGCAAAGCAATGCACAGAATATTGCAAAGCAATGCACAGACTATTGCAAAGCAATGCACAGAGACTATTGCAAAGCAATGCACAGACTATTGCAAAGCAATGCACAATGCACAGACTATTGCAAAGCAATGCTCAGAATATTGCAAAGCAATGCACAGACTATTGCAAAGCAATGCACAGAGACTATTGCAAATGCACAGAGACTATTGCAAAGCAATGCACAGAGATTATTGCAAAGCAATGCACAGACTATTGCAAAGCATTGCACAGAGCCTATTGCAAAGCAATGCACAGATTATTGCAAAGCAATGCACAGAGACTATTGCAAAGCAATGCAGAGAGACTATTGCAAAGCAATGCACAGACTATTGCAACGCAATGCACAATGCACAGACTATTGCAAAGCAATGTACAGACTATTGCAAAGCAATGCACAATGCACAGACTATTGCAAAGTAATGCATAGACTATTGCAAAGCAATGCACAGAGACTATTGCAAAGCAATGCACAGAGACTATTGCAAAGCAATGCACAGACTATTGCAAAGCAATGCACAGAGACTATTGCAAAGCAATCCACAGAGACTACTGCAAAGCAATGCACAGACTATTGCAAAGCAATGCACAGAGACTATTGCAGATCAATGCACAGACTATTGCAAAGCAATGCACAGAGATTATTGCAAAGCAATGCACAGACTATTGCAAAGCAATGCACAGACTATTGCAAAGCAATGCACAGACTATTGCAAAGCAATGCACAGAGACTATTGCAAATGCACAGAGACTATTGCAAAGCAATGCACAGACTATTGCAAAGCAATGCACAGACTATTGCAAAGTAATGCACAGAGACTATTGCAAAGCAATGCACAGAGACTATTGCAAAGCAATGCACAGACTATTGCAAAGCAATGCACAGACTATTGCAAAGCAATGCACAGAGACTATTGCAAAGCAATGCACAGACTATTGCAAAGCAATGCACAGAGTCTATTATAAAGCAATGCACAGATTATTGCACTGAGTCTATTGCAAAGCAATGCACAGATTATTGCAAAGCAATGCACAGAGACTATTGCAAAGCAATGCACAGAGACTTTTGCAAATGCACAGAGACTATTGCAAAGCAATGCACAGAGATTATTGCAAAGCAATGCACAGACTATTGCAAAGCAATGCACAGAGCCTATTGCAAAGCAATGCACAGATTATTGCAAAGCAATGCACAGAGACTATTGCAAAGCAATGCAGAGAGACTATTGCAAAGCAATGCACAGACTATTGCAAAGCAATGCACAATGCACAGACTATTGCAAAGCAATGTACAGACTATTGCAAAGCAATGCACAATGCACAGACTATTGCAAAGTAATGCACAGACTATTGCAAAGCAATGCACAGAGACTATTGCAAAGCAATGCACAAACTATTGCAAAGCAATGCACAGAGCCTATTGCAAAGCAATGCACAGATTATTGCAAAGCAATGCACAGAGACTATTGCAAAGCAATGCACAGAGACTATTGCAAAGCAATGCACAGACTATTGCAAAGCAATGCACAGAGACTATTGCAGATCAATGCACAGACTATTGCAAAGAAATGCACAGATTATTGCAAAGCAATGCACAGAGACTATTGCAAAGCAATGCACAGACTATTGCAAAGCAATGCACAATGCACAGACTATTGCAAAGCAATGCACAGACTATTGCAAAGCAATGCACAGAGACTATTGCAAAGCAATGCACAAAGACTATTGCAAAGCAATGCACAGACTATGCACAGTAATGCACAGACTATTGCAAAGCAATGCACAGACTATTGCAAATCAATGCACAGACTATTGCAAAGCAATGCACAGAGACTATTGCAAAGCAATGCACAGACTATTGCAAAGCAATGCACAGAGACTATTGCAAAGCAATGCACAGAGACTATTGCAAAGCAATGCACAGACTATTGCAAAGCAATGCACAATGCACAGACTATTGCAAAGCAATGCACAGATTATTGCAAAGCAATGCACAGAGACTATTGCAAAGCAATGCACAGACTATTGCAAAGCAATGCACAATGCACAGACTATTGCAAAGCAATGCACAGAATATTGCAAAGCAATGCACAGAGACTATTGCAAAGCAATGCACAGACTATTGCAAAGCAATGCACAGACTATTGCAAAGCAATGCACAGAGACTATTGCAAATGCACAGAGACTATTGCAAAGCAATGCACAGAGATTATTGCAAAGCAATGCACAGACTATTGCAAAGCAATGCACAGAGCCTATTGTAAAGCAATGCACAGATTATTGCAAAGCAATGCACAGAGACTATTGCAAAGCAATGCAGAGAGACTATTGCAAAGCAATGCAGAGAGACTATTGCAAAGCAATGCACAGACTATTGCAAAGCAATGCACAATGCACAGACTATTGCAAAGCAATGTACAGACTATTGCAAAGCAATGCACAATGCACAGACTATTGCAAAGTAATGCACAGACTATTGCAAAGCAATGCACAGAGACTATTGCAAAGCAATGCACAAACTATTGCAAAGCAATGCACAGACTATTGCAAAGTAATGCACAGATACTATTGCAAAGCAATGCACAGAGACTATTGCAAAGCAATGCACAGAGACTATTGCAAAGCAATGCACAGACTATTGCAAAGCAATGCACAGAGACTATTGCAAAGCAATGCACAGACTATTGCAAAGCAATGCACAATGCACAGACTATTGCAAAGCAATGCACAGATTATTGCAAAGCAATGCACAGACTATTGCAAAGCAATGCACAGACTATTGCAAAGCAATGCACAGAGACTATTGCAAAGCAATGCACAGACTATTGCAAAGCAATGCACAGAGTCTATTATAAAGCAATGCACAGATTATTGCACTGAGTCTATTGCAAAGCAATGCACAGATTATTGCAAAGCAATGCACAGAGACTATTGCAAAGCAATGCACAGAGACTTTTGCAAATGCACAGAGACTATTGCAAAGCAATGCACAGAGATTATTGCAAAGCAATGCACAGACTATTGCAAAGCAATGCACAGAGCCTATTGCAAAGCAATGCACAGATTATTGCAAAGCAATGCACAGAGACTATTGCAAAGCAATGCAGAGAGACTATTGCAAAGCAATGCACAGACTATTGCAAAGCAATGCACAATGCACAGACTATTGCAAAGCAATGTACAGACTATTGCAAAGCAATGCACAATGCACAGACTATTGCAAAGTAATGCACAGACTATTGCAAAGCAATGCACAGAGACTATTGCAAAGCAATGCACAAACTATTGCAAAGCAATGCACAGAGCCTATTGCAAAGCAATGCACAGATTATTGCAAAGCAATGCACAGAGACTATTGCAAAGCAATGCACAGAGACTATTGCAAAGCAATGCACAGACTATTGCAAAGCAATGCACAGAGACTATTGCAGATCAATGCACAGACTATTGCAAAGAAATGCACAGATTATTGCAAAGCAATGCACAGAGACTATTGCAAAGCAATGCACAGACTATTGCAAAGCAATGCACAATGCACAGACTATTGCAAAGCAATGCACAGACTATTGCAAAGCAATGCACAGAGACTATTGCAAAGCAATGCACAAAGACTATTGCAAAGCAATGCACAGACTATGCACAGTAATGCACAGACTATTGCAAAGCAATGCACAGACTATTGCAAATCAATGCACAGACTATTGCAAAGCAATGCACAGAGACTATTGCAAAGCAATGCACAGACTATTGCAAAGCAATGCACAGAGACTATTGCAAAGCAATGCACAGAGACTATTGCAAAGCAATGCACAGACTATTGCAAAGCAATGCACAATGCACAGACTATTGCAAAGCAATGCACAGATTATTGCAAAGCAATGCACAGAGACTATTGCAAAGCAATGCACAGACTATTGCAAAGCAATGCACAATGCACAGACTATTGCAAAGCAATGCACAGAATATTGCAAAGCAATGCACAGAGACTATTGCAAAGCAATGCACAGACTATTGCAAAGCAATGCACAGACTATTGCAAAGCAATGCACAGAGACTATTGCAAATGCACAGAGACTATTGCAAAGCAATGCACAGAGATTATTGCAAAGCAATGCACAGACTATTGCAAAGCAATGCACAGAGCCTATTGTAAAGCAATGCACAGATTATTGCAAAGCAATGCACAGAGACTATTGCAAAGCAATGCAGAGAGACTATTGCAAAGCAATGCAGAGAGACTATTGCAAAGCAATGCACAGACTATTGCAAAGCAATGCACAATGCACAGACTATTGCAAAGCAATGTACAGACTATTGCAAAGCAATGCACAATGCACAGACTATTGCAAAGTAATGCACAGACTATTGCAAAGCAATGCACAGAGACTATTGCAAAGCAATGCACAAACTATTGCAAAGCAATGCACAGACTATTGCAAAGTAATGCACAGATACTATTGCAAAGCAATGCACAGAGACTATTGCAAAGCAATGCACAGAGACTATTGCAAAGCAATGCACAGACTATTGCAAAGCAATGCACAGAGACTATTGCAAAGCAATCCACAGAGACTACTGCAAAGCAATGCACAGACTATTGCAAAGCAATGCACAGAGACTATTGCAGATCAATGCACAGACTATTGCAAAGCAATGCACAGAGATTATTGCAAAGCAATGCACAGACTATTGCAAAGCAATGCACAGACTATTGCAAAGCAATGCACAGACTATTGCAAAGCAATGCACAGAGACTATTGCAAATGCACAGAGACTATTGCAAAGCAATGCACAGACTATTGCAAAGCAATGCACAGACTATTGCAAAGCAATGCACAGCAATGCACAGAGACTATTGCAAAGCAATGCACAGACTATTGCAAAGCAATGCACAGACTATTACAAAGCAATGCACAGAGACTATTGCAAAGCAATGCACAGACTATTGCAAAGCAATGCACAGAGTCTATTATAAAGCAATGCACAGATTATTGCACTGAGTCTATTGCAAAGCAATGCACAGATTATTGCAAAGCAATGCACAGAGACTATTGCAAAGCAATGCACAGAGACTATTGCAAATGCACAGAGACTATTGCAAAGCAATGCACAGAGATTATTGCAAAGCAATGCACAGACTATTGCAAAGCAATGCACAGAGCCTATTGCAAAGCAATGCACAGATTATTGCAAAGCAATGCACAGAGACTATTGCAAAGCAATGCAGAGAGACTATTGCAAAGCAATGCACAATGCACAGACTATTGCAAAGCAATGTACAGACTATTGCAAAGCAATGCACAATGCACAGACTATTGCAAAGTAATGCACAGACTATTGCAAAGCAATGCACAGAGCCTATTGCAAAGCAATGCACAGATTATTGCAAAGCAATGCACAGAGACTATTGCAAAGCAATGCACAGAGACTATTGCAAAGCAATGCACAGACTATTGCAAAGCAATGCACAATGCACAGACTATTGCAAAGCAATGTACAGACTATTGCAAAGCAATGCACAATGCACAGACTATTGCAAAGTAATGCACAGACTATTGCAAAGCAATGCACAGAGACTATTGCAAAGCAATGCACAAACTATTGCAAAGCAATGCACAGACTATTGCAAAGTAATGCACAGAGACTATTGCAAAGCAATGCACAGAGACTATTGCAAAGCAATGCACAGAGACTATTGCAAAGCAATGCACAGACTATTGCAAAGCAATGCACAGAGACTATTGCAAAGCAATCCACAGAGACTACTGCAAAGCAATGCACAGACTATTGCAAAGCAATGCACAGAGACTATTGCAGATCAATGCACAGACTATTGCAAAGCAATGCACAGAGATTATTGCAAAGCAATGCACAGACTATTGCAAAGCAATGCACAGACTATTGCAAAGCAATGCACAGACTATTGCAAAGCAATGCACAGAGACTATTGCAAATGCACAGAGACTATTGCAAAGCAATGCACAGACTATTGCAAAGCAATGCACAGCAATGCACAGAGACTATTGCAAAGCAATGCACAGAGACTATTGCAAAGCAATGCACAGACTATTGCAAAGCAATGCACAGAGATTATTGCAAAGAAATGCACAGACTATTGCAAAGCAATGCACAGACTATTGCAAAGCAATGCACAGACTATTGCAAAGCAATGCACAGATTATTGCAAAGCAATGCACAGAGACTATTGCAAAGCAATGCACAGACTATTGCAAAGCAATGCACAATGCACAGACTATTGCAAAGCAATGCACAGACTATTGCAAAGCAATGCACAGAGACTATTGCAAAGCAATGCACAAAGACTATTGCAAAGCAATGCACAGACTATGCAAAGTAATGCACAGACTATTGCAAAGCAATGCACAGACTATTGCAAATCAATGCACAGACTATTGCAAAGCAATGCACAGAGACTATTGCATAGCAATGCACAGACTATTGCAAAGCAATGCACAGAGACTATTGCAAAGCAATGCACAGACTATTGCAAAGCAATGCACAATGCACAGACTATTGCAAAGCAATGCACAGATTATTGCAAAGCAATGCACAGAGACTATTGCAAAGCAATGCACAGACTATTGCAAAGCAATGCACAATGCACAGACTATTGCAAAGCAATGCACAGACTATTGCAAAGCAATGCACAGAGACTATTGCAAAGCAATGCAAAGACTATTGCAAAGCAATGCACAGAGACTATTGCAGATCAATGCACAGACTATTGCAAAGCAATGCACAGAGATTATTGCAAAGCAATGCACAGACTATTGCAAAGCAATGCACAGAGATTATTGCAAAGAAATGCACAGACTATTGCAAAGCAATGCACAGAGACTATTGCAAAGCAATGCACAGACTATTGCAAAGCAATGCACAGAGACTATTGCAGATCAATGCACAGACTATTGCAAAGCAATGCACAGAGATTATTGCAAAGCAATGCACAGACTATTGCATAGCAATGCACAGACTATTGCAAAGCAATGCACAGACTATTGCAAAGCAATGCACAGACTATTGCAAAGCAATGCACAGAGACTATTGCAAAGCAATGCACAGACTATTGCAAAGCAATGCACAGAGACTATTGCAGATCAATGCACAGACTATTGCAAAGCAATGCACAGAGATTATTGCAAAGCAATGCACAGACTATTGCAAAGCAATGCACAGACTATTGCAAAGCAATGCACAGACTATTGCAAAGCAATGCACAGAGACTATTGCAAAGCAATGCAGAGAGACTATTGCAAAGCAATGCACAGACTATTGCAAAGCAATGCACAATGCACAGACTATTGCAAAGCAATGCACAGACTATTGCAAAGCAATGCACAGAGACTATTGCAGATCAATGCACAGACAATTGCAAAGCAATGCACAGAGATTATTGCAAAGCAATGCACAGACTATTGCAAAGCAATGCACAGACTATTGCAAAGCAATGCACAGACTATTGCAAAGCAATGCACAGACTATTGCAAAGCAATGCACAGGCTATTGCAAAGCAATGCACATAGACTATTGCAAATGCACAGAGACTATTGCAAAGCAATGCACAGAGACTATTGCAAAGCAATGCACAGACTATTGCAAAGCAATGCACAGAGACTATTGCAGATCAATGCACAGACTATTGCAAAGAAATGCACAGATTATTGCAAAGCAATGCACAGAGACTATTGCAAAGCAATGCACAGACTATTGCAAAGCAATGCACAATGCACAGACTATTGCAAAGCAATGCACAGACTATTGCAAAGCAATGCACAGAGACTATTGCAAAGCAATGCACAAAGACTATTGCAAAGCAATGCACAGACTGTGCAAAGTAATGCACAGACTATTGCAAAGCAATGCACAGACTATTGCAAATCAATGCACAGACTATTGCAAAGCAATGCACAGAGACTATTGCAAAGCAATGCACAGACTATTGCAAAGCAATGCACAATGCACAGACTATTGCAAAGCAATGCACAGATTATTGCAAAGCAATGCACAGAGACTATTGCAAAGCAATGCACAGACTATTGCAAAGCAATGCACAATGCACAGACTATTGCAAAGCAATGCACAGAATATTGCAAAGCAATGCACAGACTATTGCAAAGCAATGCACAGAGACTATTGCAAAGCAATGCACAGACTATTGCAAAGCAATGCACAATGCACAGACTATTGCAGAGCAATGCACAGAATATTGCAAAGCAATGCACAGACTATTGCAAAGCAATGCACAGAGACTATTGCAAAGCAATGCACAGAGACTATTGCAAAGCAATGCACAGAGACTATTGCAAAGCAATGCACAGAGACTATTGCAAAGCAATGCACAGACTATTGCAAAGCAATGCACAGAGACAATTGCAAAGCAATCCACAGAGACTACTGCAAAGCAATGCACAGACTATTGCAAAGCAATGCACAGAGACTATTGCAGATCAATGCACAGACTATTGCAAGGCAATGCACAGAGATTATTGCAAAGCAATGCACAGACTATTGCAAAGCAATGCACAGACTATTGCAAAGCAATGCACAGACTATTGCAAAGCAATGCACAGAGACTATTGCAAATGCACAGAGACTATTGCAAAGCAATGCACAGACTATTGCAAAGCAATGCACAGACTATTGCAAAGCAATGCACAGCAATGCACAGAGACTATTGCAAAGCAATGCACAGACTATTGCAAAGCAATGCACAGACTATTGCAAAGCAATGCACAGAGACTATTGCAAAGCAATGCACAGACTATTGCAAAGCAATGCACAGAGTCTATTATAAAGCAATGCACAGATTATTGCACTGAGTCTATTGCAAAGCAATGCACAGATTATTGCAAAGCAATGCACAGAGACTATTGCAAAGCAATGCACAGAGACTATTGCAAATGCACAGAGACTATTGCAAAGCAATGCACAGAGATTATTGCAAAGCAATGCACAGACTATTGCAAAGCAATGCACAGAGCCTATTGCAAAGCAATGCACAGATTATTGCAAAGCAATGCACAGACTATTGCAAAGCAATGCACAATGCACAGACTATTGCAAAGCAATGTACAGACTATTGCAAAGCAATGCACAATGCACAGACTATTGCAAAGTAATGCACAGACTATTGCAAAGCAATGCACAGAGACTATTGCAAAGCAATGCACAAACTATTGCAAAGCAATGCACAGAGCCTATTGCAAAGCAATGCACAGATTATTGCAAAGCAATGCACAGAGACTATTGCAAAGCAATGCACAGAGACTATTGCAAAGCAATGCACAGACTATTGCAAAGCAATGCACAATGCACAGACTATTGCAAAGCAATGTACAGACTATTGCAAAGCAATGCACAATGCACAGACTATTGCAAAGTAATGCACAGACTATTGCAAAGCAATGCACAGAGACTATTGCAAAGCAATGCACAAACTATTGCAAAGCAATGCACAGACTATTGCAAAGTAATGCACAGAGACTATTGCAAAGCAATGCACAGAGATTATTGCAAAGCAATGCACAGAGACTATTGCAAAGCAATGCACAGACTATTTGCAAAGCAATGCACAGAGACTATTGCAAAGCAATCCACAGAGACTACTGCAAAGCAATGCACAGACTATTGCAAAGCAATGCACAGAGACTATTGCAGATCAATGCACAGACTATTGCAAAGCAATGCACAGAGATTATTGCAAAGCAATGCACAGACTATTGCAAAGCAATGCACAGACTATTGCAAAGCAATGCACAGAGACTATTGCAAATGCACAGAGACTATTGCAAAGCAATGCCCAGACTATTGCAAAGCAATGCACAGACTATTGCAAAGCAATGCACAGCAATGCACAGAGACTATTGCAAAGCAATGCACAGACTATTGCAAAGCAATGCACAGAGATTATTGCAAAGAAATGCACAGACTATTGCAAAGCAATGCACAGACTATTGCAAAGCAATGCACAGATTATTGCAAAGCAATGCACAGAGACTATTGCAAAGCAATGCACAGACTATTGCAAAGCAATGCACAATGCACAGACTATTGCAAAGCAATGCACAGACTATTGCAAAGCAATGCACAGAGACTATTGCAAAGCAATGCACAAAGACTATTGCAAAGCAATGCACAGACTATGCAAAGTAATGCACAGACTATTGCAAAGCAATGCACAGATTATTGCAAAGCAATGCACAGAGACTATTGCAAAGCAATGCACAGACTATTGCAAAGCAATGCACAATGCACAGACTATTGCAAAGAAATGCACAGATTATTGCAAAGCAATGCACAGAGACTATTGCAAAGCAATGCACAGACTATTGCAAAGCAATGCACAATGCACAGACTATTGCAAAGCAATGCACAGACTATTGCAAAGCAATGCACAGAGACTATTGCAAAGCAATGCACAAAGACTATTGCAAAGCAATGCACAGACTATGCAAAGTAATGCACAGACTATTGCAAAGCAATGCACAGACTATTGCAAATCAATGCACAGACTATTGCAAAGCAATGCACAGAGACTATTGCAAAGCAATGCACAGACTATTGCAAAGCAATGCACAGAGACTATTGCAAAGCAATGCACAGAGACTATTGCAAAGCAATGCACAGAGACTATTGCAAAGCAATGCACAGACTATTGCAAAGCAATGCACAATGCACAGACTATTGCAAAGCAATGCACAGATTATTGCAAAGCAATGCACAGAGACTATTGCAAAGCAATGCACAGACTATTGCAAAGCAATGCACAATGCACAGACTATTGCAAAGCAATGCACAGAATATTGCAAAGCAATGCACAGACTATTGCAAAGCAATGCACATAGACTATTGCAAAGCAATGCACAGACTATTGCAAAGCAATGCACAGACTATTGCAAAGCAATGCTCAGAATATTGCAAAGCAATGCACAGACTATTGCAAAGCAATACACAGAGACTATTGCGAATGCACAGAGACTATTGCAAAGCAATGCACAGAGATTATTGCAAAGCAATGCACAGACTATTGCAAAGCAATGCACAGAGCCTATTGCAAAGCAATGCACAGATTATTGCAAAGCAATGCACAGAGACTATTGCAAAGCAATGCAGAGAGACTATTGCAAAGCAATGCACAGACTATTGCAAAGCAATGCACAATGCACAGACTATTGCACAGCAATGTACAGACTATTGCAAAGCAATGCACAATGCACAGACTATTGCAAAGTAATGCACAGACTATTGCAAAGCAATGCACAGAGACTATTGCAAAGCAATGCACAAACTATTGCAAAGCAATGCACAGACTATTGCAAAGTAATGCACAGAGACTATTGCAAAGCAATGCACAGAGACTATTGCAAAGCAATGCACAGAGACTATTGCAAAGCAATGCACAGACTATTGCAAAGCAATGCACAGAGACTATTGCAGATCAATGCACAGACTATTGCAAAGCAATGCACAGAGATTATTGCAAAGCAATGCACAGACTATTGCAAAGCAATGCACAGACTATTGCAAAGCAATGCACAGACTATTGCAAAGCAATGCACAGAGACTATTGCAAATGCACAGAGACTATTGCAAAGCAATGCACAGACTATTGCAAAGCAATGCACAGACTATTGCAAAGCAATGCACAGCAATGCACAGAGACTATTGCAAAGCAATGCACAGACTATTGCAAAGCAATGCACAGACTATTGCAAAGCAATGCACAGAGACTATTGCAAAGCAATGCACAGACTATTGCAAAGCAATGCACAATGCACAGACTATTGCAAAGCAATGTACAGACTATTGCAAAGCAATGCACAATGCACAGACTATTGCAAAGTAATGCACAGACTATTGCAAAGCAATGAACAGAGACTATTGCAAAGCAATGCACAGAGATTATTGCAAAGCAATGCACAGACTATTGCAAAGCAATGCACAGACTATTGCAAAGCAATGCACAGACTATTGCAAAGCAATGCACAGAGACTATTGCAAAGCAATGCAGAGAGACTATTGCAAAGCAATGCACAGACTATTGCAAAGCAATGCACAATGCACAGACTATTGCAAAGCAATGCACAGACTATTGCAAAGCAATGCACAGAGACTATTGCAGATCAATGCACAGACAATTGCAAAGCAATGCACAGAGATTATTGCAAAGCAATGCACAGACTATTGCAAAGCAATGCACAGACTATTGCAAAGCAATGCACAGACTATTGCAAAGCAATGCACAGACTATTGCAAAGCAATGCACAGGCTATTGCAAAGCAATGCACATAGACTATTGCAAATGCACAGAGACTATTGCAAAGCAATGCACAGAGACTATTGCAAAGCAATGCACAGACTATTGCAAAGCAATGCACAGAGACTATTGCAGATCAATGCACAGACTATTGCAAAGAAATGCACAGATTATTGCAAAGCAATGCACAGAGACTATTGCAAAGCAATGCACAGACTATTGCAAAGCAATGCACAATGCACAGACTATTGCAAAGCAATGCACAGACTATTGCAAAGCAATGCACAGAGACTATTGCAAAGCAATGCACAAAGACTATTGCAAAGCAATGCACAGACTGTGCAAAGTAATGCACAGACTATTGCAAAGCAATGCACAGACTATTGCAAATCAATGCACAGACTATTGCAAAGCAATGCACAGAGACTATTGCAAAGCAATGCACAGACTATTGCAAAGCAATGCACAATGCACAGACTATTGCAAAGCAATGCACAGATTATTGCAAAGCAATGCACAGAGACTATTGCAAAGCAATGCACAGACTATTGCAAAGCAATGCACAATGCACAGACTATTGCAAAGCAATGCACAGAATATTGCAAAGCAATGCACAGACTATTGCAAAGCAATGCACAGAGACTATTGCAAAGCAATGCACAGACTATTGCAAAGCAATGCACAATGCACAGACTATTGCAAAGCAATGCACAGAATATTGCAAAGCAATGCACAGACTATTGCAAAGCAATGCACAGAGACTATTGCAAATGCACAGAGACTATTGCAAAGCAATGCACAGAGATTATTGCAAAGCAATGCACAGACTATTGCAAAGCAATGCACAGAGCCTATTGCAAAGCAATGCACAGATTATTGCAAAGCAATGCACAGAGACTATTGCAAAGCAATGCAGAGAGACTATTGCAAAGCAATGCACAGATTATTGCAAAGCAATGCACAGAGACTATTGCAAAGCAATGCACAGAGATTATTGCAAAGCAATGCACAGACTATTGCAAAGCAATGCACAGACTATTGCAAAGCAATGCACAGAGACTATTGCAAATGCACAGAGACTATTGCAAAGCAATGCCCAGACTATTGCAAAGCAATGCACAGACTATTGCAAAGCAATGCACAGCAATGCACAGAGACTATTGCAAAGCAATGCACAGACTATTGCAAAGCAATGCACAGAGATTATTGCAAAGCAATGCACAGAGACTATTGCAAAGCAATGCACAGACTATTGCAAAGCAATGCACAATGCACAGACTATTGCAAAGCAATGCACAGACTATTGCAAAGCAATGCACAGAGACTATTGCAAAGCAATGCACAAAGACTATTGCAAAGCAATGCACAGACTATGCAAAGTAATGCACAGACTATTGCAAAGCAATGCACAGATTATTGCAAAGCAATGCACAGAGACTATTGCAAAGCAATGCACAGACTATTGCAAAGCAATGCACAATGCACAGACTATTGCAAAGAAATGCACAGATTATTGCAAAGCAATGCACAGAGACTATTGCAAAGCAATGCACAGACTATTGCAAAGCAATGCACAATGCACAGACTATTGCAAAGCAATGCACAGACTATTGCAAAGCAATGCACAGAGACTATTGCAAAGCAATGCACAAAGACTATTGCAAAGCAATGCACAGACTATGCAAAGTAATGCACAGACTATTGCAAAGCAATGCACAGACTATTGCAAATCAATGCACAGACTATTGCAAAGCAATGCACAGAGACTATTGCAAAGCAATGCACAGACTATTGCAAAGCAATGCACAGAGACTATTGCAAAGCAATGCACAGAGACTATTGCAAAGCAATGCACAGAGACTATTGCAAAGCAATGCACAGACTATTGCAAAGCAATGCACAATGCACAGACTATTGCAAAGCAATGCACAGATTATTGCAAAGCAATGCACAGAGACTATTGCAAAGCAATGCACAGACTATTGCAAAGCAATGCACAATGCACAGACTATTGCAAAGCAATGCACAGAATATTGCAAAGCAATGCACAGACTATTGCAAAGCAATGCACATAGACTATTGCAAAGCAATGCACAGACTATTGCAAAGCAATGCACAGACTATTGCAAAGCAATGCTCAGAATATTGCAAAGCAATGCACAGACTATTGCAAAGCAATGCACAGAGACTATTGCAAATGCACAGAGACTATTGCAAAGCAATGCACAGAGATTATTGCAAAGCAATGCACAGACTATTGCAAAGCAATGCACAGAGCCTATTGCAAAGCAATGCACAGATTATTGCAAAGCAATGCACAGAGACTATTGCAAAGCAATGCAGAGAGACTATTGCAAAGCAATGCACAATGCACAGACTATTGCACAGCAATGTACAGACTATTGCAAAGCAATGCACAATGCACAGACTATTGCAAAGTAATGCACAGACTATTGCAAAGCAATGCACAGAGACTATTGCAAAGCAATGCACAAACTATTGCAAAGCAATGCACAGACTATTGCAAAGTAATGCACAGAGACTATTGCAAAGCAATGCACAGAGACTATTGCAAAGCAATGCACAGAGACTATTGCAAAGCAATGCACAGACTATTGCAAAGCAATGCACAGAGACTATTGCAGATCAATGCACAGACTATTGCAAAGCAATGCACAGAGATTATTGCAAAGCAATGCACAGACTATTGCAAAGCAATGCACAGACTATTGCAAAGCAATGCACAGACTATTGCAAAGCAATGCACAGAGACTATTGCAAATGCACAGAGACTATTGCAAAGCAATGCACAGACTATTGCAAAGCAATGCACAGACTATTGCAAAGCAATGCACAGCAATGCACAGAGACTATTGCAAAGCAATGCACAGACTATTGCAAAGCAATGCACAGACTATTGCAAAGCAATGCACAGAGACTATTGCAAAGCAATGCACAGACTATTGCAAAGCAATGCACAATGCACAGACTATTGCAAAGCAATGTACAGACTATTGCAAAGCAATGCACAATGCACAGACTATTGCAAAGTAATGCACAGACTATTGCAAAGCAATGAACAGAGACTATTGCAAAGCAATGCACAGAGATTATTGCAAAGCAATGCACAGACTATTGCAAAGCAATGCACAGACTATTGCAAAGCAATGCACAGACTATTGCAAAGCAATGCACAGAGACTATTGCAAAGCAATGCAGAGAGACTATTGCAAAGCAATGCACAGACTATTGCAAAGCAATGCACAATGCACAGACTATTGCAAAGCAATGCACAGACTATTGCAAAGCAATGCACAGAGACTATTGCAGATCAATGCACAGACAATTGCAAAGCAATGCACAGAGATTATTGCAAAGCAATGCACAGACTATTGCAAAGCAATGCACAGACTATTGCAAAGCAATGCACAGACTATTGCAAAGCAATGCACAGACTATTGCAAAGCAATGCACAGGCTATTGCAAAGCAATGCACATAGACTATTGCAAATGCACAGAGACTATTGCAAAGCAATGCACAGAGACTATTGCAAAGCAATGCACAGACTATTGCAAAGCAATGCACAGAGACTATTGCAGATCAATGCACAGACTATTGCAAAGAAATGCACAGATTATTGCAAAGCAATGCACAGAGACTATTGCAAAGCAATGCACAGACTATTGCAAAGCAATGCACAATGCACAGACTATTGCAAAGCAATGCACAGACTATTGCAAAGCAATGCACAGAGACTATTGCAAAGCAATGCACAAAGACTATTGCAAAGCAATGCACAGACTGTGCAAAGTAATGCACAGACTATTGCAAAGCAATGCACAGACTATTGCAAATCAATGCACAGACTATTGCAAAGCAATGCACAGAGACTATTGCAAAGCAATGCACAGACTATTGCAAAGCAATGCACAATGCACAGACTATTGCAAAGCAATGCACAGATTATTGCAAAGCAATGCACAGAGACTATTGCAAAGCAATGCACAGACTATTGCAAAGCAATGCACAATGCACAGACTATTGCAAAGCAATGTACAGAATATTGCAAAGCAATGCACAGACTATTGCAAAGCAATGCACAGAGACTATTGCAAAGCAATGCACATTGCAAAGCAATGCACAATGCACAGACTATTGCAAAGCAATGCACAGAATATTGCAAAGCAATGCACAGACTATTGCAAAGCAATGCACAGAGACTATTGCAAATGCACAGAGACTATTGCAAAGCAATGCACAGAGATTATTGCAAAGCAATGCACAGACTATTGCAAAGCAATGCACAGAGCCTATTGCAAAGCAATGCACAGATTATTGCAAAGCAATGCACAGAGACTATTGCAAAGCAATGCAGAGAGACTATTGCAAAGCAATGCACAGACTATTGCAAAGCAATGCACAATGCACAGACTATTGCAAAGCAATGTACAGACTATTGCAAAGCAATGCACAATGCACAGACTATTGCAAAGTAATGCACAGACTATTGCAAAGCAATGCACAGAGACTATTGCAAAGCAATGCACAAACTATTGCAAAGCAATGCACAGACTATTGCAAAGTAATGCACAGAGACTATTGCAAAGCAATGCACAGAGACTATTGCAAAGCAATGCACAGAGACTATTGCAAAGCAATGCACAGACTATTGCAAAGCAATGCACAGAGACAATTGCAAAGCAATCCACAGAGACTACTGCAAAGCAATGCACAGACTATTGCAAAGCAATGCACAGAGACTATTGCAGATCAATGCACAGACTATTGCAAAGCAATGCACAGAGATTATTGCAAAGCAATGCACAGACTATTGCAAAGCAATGCACAGACTATTGCAAAGCAATGCACAGACTATTGCAAAGCAATGCACAGAGACTATTGCAAATGCACAGAGACTATTGCAAAGCAATGCACAGACTATTGCAAAGCAATGCACAGACTATTGCAAAGCAATGCACAGCAATGCACAGAGACTATTGCAAAGCAATGCACAGACTATTGCAAAGCAATGCACAGACTATTGCAAAGCAATGCACAGAGACTATTGCAAAGCAATGCACAGACTATTGCAAAGCAATGCACAGAGTCTATTATAAAGCAATGCACAGATTATTGCACTGAGTCTATTGCAAAGCAATGCACAGATTATTGCAAAGCAATGCACAGAGACTATTGCAAAGCAATGCACAGAGACTATTGCAAATGCACAGAGACTATTGCAAAGCAATGCACAGAGATTATTGCAAAGCAATGCACAGACTATTGCAAAGCAATGCACAGAGCCTATTGCAAAGCAATGCACAGATTATTGCAAAGCAATGCACAGAGACTATTGCAAAGCAATGCAGAGAGACTATTGCAAAGCAATGCACAGACTATTGCAAAGCAATGCACAATGCACAGACTATTGCAAAGCAATGTACAGACTATTGCAAAGCAATGCACAATGCACAGACTATTGCAAAGTAATGCACAGACTATTGCAAAGCAATGCACAGAGACTATTGCAAAGCAATGCACAAACTATTGCAAAGCAATGCACAGAGCCTATTGCAAAGCAATGCACAGATTATTGCAAAGCAATGCACAGAGACTATTGCAAAGCAATGCACAGAGACTATTGCAAAGCAATGCACAGACTATTGCAAAGCAATGCACAATGCACAGACTATTGCAAAGCAATGTACAGACTATTGCAAAGCAATGCACAGACTATTGCAAAGTAATGCACAGACTATTGCAAAGCAATGCACAGAGACTATTGCAAAGCAATGCACAAACTATTGCAAAGCAATGCACAGACTATTGCAAAGTAATGCACAGAGACTATTGCAAAGCAATGCACAGAGACTATTGCAAAGCAATGCACAGAGACTATTGCAAAGCAATGCACAGACTATTTGCAAAGCAATGCACAGAGACTATTGCAAAGCAATCCACAGAGACTACTGCAAAGCAATGCACAGACTATTGCAAAGCAATGCACAGAGACTATTGCAGATCAATGCACAGACTATTGCAAAGCAATGCACAGAGATTATTGCAAAGCAATGCACAGACTATTGCAAAGCAATGCACAGACTATTGCAAAGCAATGCACAGAGACTATTGCAAATGCACAGAGACTATTGCAAAGCAATGCACAGACTATTGCAAAGCAATGCACAGACTATTGCAAAGCAATGCACAGCAATGCACAGAGACTATTGCAAAGCAATGCACAGACTATTGCAAAGCAATGCACAGAGATTATTGCAAAGAAATGCACAGACTATTGCAAAGCAATGCACAGACTATTGCAAAGCAATGCACAGACTATTGCAAAGCAATGCACAGATTATTGCAAAGCAATGCACAGAGACTATTGCAAAGCAATGCACAGACTATTGCAAAGCAATGCACAGACTATTGCAAAGCAATGCACAGACTATTGCAAAGCAATGCACAGAGACTATTGCAAAGCAATGCACAAAGACTATTGCAAAGCAATGCACAGACTATGCAAAGTAATGCACAGACTATTGCAAAGCAATGCACAGATTATTGCAAAGCAATGCACAGAGACTATTGCAAAGCAATGCACAGACTATTGCAAAGCAATGCACAATGCACAGACTATTGCAAAGAAATGCACAGATTATTGCAAAGCAATGCACAGAGACTATTGCAAAGCAATGCACAGACTATTGCAAAGCAATGCACAATGCACAGACTATTGCAAAGCAATGCACAGACTATTGCAAAGCAATGCACAGAGACTATTGCAAAGCAATGCACAGAGACTATTGCAAAGCAATGCACAGACTATTGCAAAGCAATGCACAATGCACAGACTATTGCAAAGCAATGCACAGATTATTGCAAAGCAATGCACAGAGACTATTGCAAAGCAATGCACAGACTATTGCAAAGCAATGCACAATGCACAGACTATTGCAAAGCAATGCACAGAATATTGCAAAGCAATGCACAGACTATTGCAAAGCAATGCACAGACTATTGCAAATCAATGCACAGACTATTGCAAAGCAATGCACAGACTATGCAAAGTAATGCACAGACTATTGCAAAGCAATGCACAGACTATTGCAAATCAATGCACAGACTATTGCAAAGCAATGCACAGAGACTATTGCAAAGCAATGCACAGACTATTGCAAAGCAATGCACAGAGACTATTGCAAAGCAATGCACAGAGACTATTGCAAAGCAATGCACAGACTATTGCAAAGCAATGCACAATGCACAGACTATTGCAAAGCAATGCACAGATTATTGCAAAGCAATGCACAGAGACTATTGCAAAGCAATGCACAGACTATTGCAAAGCAATGCACAATGCACAGACTATTGCAAAGCAATGCACAGAATATTGCAAAGCAATGCACAGACTATTGCAAAGCAATGCACATAGACTATTGCAAAGCAATGCACAGACTATTGCAAAGCAATGCACAGACTATTGCAAAGCAATGCTCAGAATATTGCAAAGCAATGCACAGACTATTGCAAAGCAATGCACAGAGACTATTGCAAATGCACAGAGACTATTGCAAAGCAATGCACAGAGATTATTGCAAAGCAATGCACAGACTATTGCAAAGCAATGCACAGAGCCTATTGCAAAGCAATGCACAGATTATTGCAAAGCAATGCACAGAGACTATTGCAAAGCAATGCAGAGAGACTATTGCAAAGCAATGCACAGACTATTGCAAAGCAATGCACAATGCACAGACTATTGCACAGCAATGTACAGACTATTGCAAAGCAATGCACAATGCACAGACTATTGCAAAGTAATGCACAGACTATTGCAAAGCAATGCACAGAGACTATTGCAAAGCAATGCACAAACTATTGCAAAGCAATGCACAGACTATTGCAAAGTAATGCACAGAGACTATTGCAAAGCAATGCACAGAGACTATTGCAAAGCAATGCACAGAGACTATTGCAAAGCAATGCACAGACTATTGCAAAGCAATGCACAGAGACTATTGCAGATCAATGCACAGACTATTGCAAAGCAATGCACAGAGATTATTGCAAAGCAATGCACAGACTATTGCAAAGCAATGCACAGACTATTGCAAAGCAATGCACAGACTATTGCAAAGCAATGCACAGAGACTATTGCAAATGCACAGAGACTATTGCAAAGCAATGCACAGACTATTGCAAAGCAATGCACAGACTATTGCAAAGCAATGCACAGCAATGCACAGAGACTATTGCAAAGCAATGCACAGACTATTGCAAAGCAATGCACAGACTATTGCAAAGCAATGCACAGAGACTATTGCAAAGCAATGCACAGACTATTGCAAAGCAATGCACAATGCACAGACTATTGCAAAGCAATGTACAGACTATTGCAAAGCAATGCACAATGCACAGACTATTGCAAAGTAATGCACAGACTATTGCAAAGCAATGCACAGAGACTATTGCAAAGCAATGCACAGAGATTATTGCAAAGCAATGCACAGACTATTGCAAAGCAATGCACAGACTATTGCAAAGCAATGCACAGACTATTGCAAAGCAATGCACAGAGACTATTGCAAAGCAATGCAGAGAGACTATTGCAAAGCAATGCACAGACTATTGCAAAGCAATGCACAATGCACAGACTATTGCAAAGCAATGCACAGACTATTGCAAAGCAATGCACAGAGACTATTGCAGATCAATGCACAGACAATTGCAAAGCAATGCACAGAGATTATTGCAAAGCAATGCACAGACTATTGCAAAGCAATGCACAGACTATTGCAAAGCAATGCACAGACTATTGCAAAGCAATGCACAGACTATTGCAAAGCAATGCACAGGCTATTGCAAAGCAATGCACATAGACTATTGCAAATGCACAGAGACTATTGCAAAGCAATGCACAGAGACTATTGCAAAGCAATGCACAGACTATTGCAAAGCAATGCACAGAGACTATTGCAGATCAATGCACAGACTATTGCAAAGAAATGCACAGATTATTGCAAAGCAATGCACAGAGACTATTGCAAAGCAATGCACAGACTATTGCAAAGCAATGCACAATGCACAGACTATTGCAAAGCAATGCACAGACTATTGCAAAGCAATGCACAGAGACTATTGCAAAGCAATGCACAAAGACTATTGCAAAGCAATGCACAGACTGTGCAAAGTAATGCACAGACTATTGCAAAGCAATGCACAGACTATTGCAAATCAATGCACAGACTATTGCAAAGCAATGCACAGAGACTATTGCAAAGCAATGCACAGACTATTGCAAAGCAATGCACAATGCACAGACTATTGCAAAGCAATGCACAGATTATTGCAAAGCAATGCACAGAGACTATTGCAAAGCAATGCACAGACTATTGCAAAGCAATGCACAATGCACAGACTATTGCAAAGCAATGCACAGAATATTGCAAAGCAATGCACAGACTATTGCAAAGCAATGCACAGAGACTATTGCAAAGCAATGCACAGACTATTGCAAAGCAATGCACAATGCACAGACTATTGCAAAGCAATGCACAGAATATTGCAAAGCAATGCACAGACTATTGCAAAGCAATGCACAGAGACTATTGCAAATGCACAGAGACTATTGCAAAGCAATGCACAGAGATTATTGCAAAGCAATGCACAGACTATTGCAAAGCAATGCACAGAGCCTATTGCAAAGCAATGCACAGATTATTGCAAAGCAATGCACAGAGACTATTGCAAAGCAATGCAGAGAGACTATTGCAAAGCAATGCACAGACTATTGCAAAGCAATGCACAATGCACAGACTATTGCAAAGCAATGTACAGACTATTGCAAAGCAATGCACAATGCACAGACTATTGCAAAGTAATGCACAGACTATTGCAAAGCAATGCACAGAGACTATTGCAAAGCAATGCACAAACTATTGCAAAGCAATGCACAGACTATTGCAAAGTAATGCACAGAGACTATTGCAAAGCAATGCACAGAGACTATTGCAAAGCAATGCACAGAGACTATTGCAAAGCAATGCACAGACTATTGCAAAGCAATGCACAGAGACAATTGCAAAGCAATCCACAGAGACTACTGCAAAGCAATGCACAGACTATTGCAAAGCAATGCACAGAGACTATTGCAGATCAATGCACAGACTATTGCAAAGCAATGCACAGAGATTATTGCAAAGCAATGCACAGACTATTGCAAAGCAATGCACAGACTATTGCAAAGCAATGCACAGACTATTGCAAAGCAATGCACAGAGACTATTGCAAATGCACAGAGACTATTGCAAAGCAATGCACAGACTATTGCAAAGCAATGCACAGACTATTGCAAAGCAATGCACAGCAATGCACAGAGACTATTGCAAAGCAATGCACAGACTATTGCAAAGCAATGCACAGACTATTGCAAAGCAATGCACAGAGACTATTGCAAAGCAATGCACAGACTATTGCAAAGCAATGCACAGAGTCTATTATAAAGCAATGCACAGATTATTGCACTGAGTCTATTGCAAAGCAATGCACAGATTATTGCAAAGCAATGCACAGAGACTATTGCAAAGCAATGCACAGAGACTATTGCAAATGCACAGAGACTATTGCAAAGCAATGCACAGAGATTATTGCAAAGCAATGCACAGACTATTGCAAAGCAATGCACAGAGCCTATTGCAAAGCAATGCACAGATTATTGCAAAGCAATGCACAGAGACTATTGCAAAGCAATGCAGAGAGACTATTGCAAAGCAATGCACAGACTATTGCAAAGCAATGCACAATGCACAGACTATTGCAAAGCAATGTACAGACTATTGCAAAGCAATGCACAATGCACAGACTATTGCAAAGTAATGCACAGACTATTGCAAAGCAATGCACAGAGACTATTGCAAAGCAATGCACAAACTATTGCAAAGCAATGCACAGAGCCTATTGCAAAGCAATGCACAGATTATTGCAAAGCAATGCACAGAGACTATTGCAAAGCAATGCACAGAGACTATTGCAAAGCAATGCACAGACTATTGCAAAGCAATGCACAATGCACAGACTATTGCAAAGCAATGTACAGACTATTGCAAAGCAATGCACAATGCACAGACTATTGCAAAGTAATGCACAGACTATTGCAAAGCAATGCACAGAGACTATTGCAAAGCAATGCACAAACTATTGCAAATCAATGCACAGACTATTGCAAAGTAATGCACAGAGACTATTGCAAAGCAATGCACAGAGACTATTGCAAAGCAATGCACAGAGACTATTGCAAAGCAATGCACAGACTATTTGCAAAGCAATGCACAGAGACTATTGCAAAGCAATCCACAGAGACTACTGCAAAGCAATGCACAGACTATTGCAAAGCAATGCACAGAGACTATTGCAGATCAATGCACAGACTATTGCAAAGCAATGCACAGAGATTATTGCAAAGCAATGCACAGACTATTGCAAAGCAATGCACAGACTATTGCAAAGCAATGCACAGAGACTATTGCAAATGCACAGAGACTATTGCAAAGCAATGCACAGACTATTGCAAAGCAATGCACAGACTATTGCAAAGCAATGCACAGCAATGCACAGAGACTATTGCAAAGCAATGCACAGACTATTGCAAAGCAATGCACAGAGATTATTGCAAAGAAATGCACAGACTATTGCAAAGCAATGCACAGACTATTGCAAAGCAATGCACAGACTATTGCAAAGCAATGCACAGATTATTGCAAAGCAATGCACAGAGACTATTGCAAAGCAATGCACAGACTATTGCAAAGCAATGCACAATGCACAGACTATTGCAAAGCAATGCACAGACTATTGCAAAGCAATGCACAGAGACTATTGCAAAGCAATGCACAAAGACTATTGCAAAGCAATGCACAGACTATGCAAAGTAATGCACAGACTATTGCAAAGCAATGCACAGATTATTGCAAAGCAATGCACAGATTATTGCAAAGCAATGCACAGAGACTATTGCAAAGCAATGCACAATGCACAGACTATTGCAAAGAAATGCACAGATTATTGCAAAGCAATGCACAGAGACTATTGCAAAGCAATGCACAGACTATTGCAAAGCAATGCACAATGCACAGACTATTGCAAAGCAATGCACAGACTATTGCAAAGCAATGCACAGAGACTATTGCAAAGCAATGCACAAAGACTATTGCAAAGCAATGCACAGACTATGCAAAGTAATGCACAGACTATTGCAAAGCAATGCACAGACTATTGCAAATCAATGCACAGACTATTGCAAAGCGATGCACAGAGACTATTGCAAAGCAATGCACAGACTATTGCAAAGCAATGCACAGAGACTATTGCAAAGCAATGCACAGAGACTATTGCAAAGCAATGCACAGACTATTGCAAAGCAATGCACAATGCACAGACTATTGCAAAGCAATGCACAGATTATTGCAAAGCAATGCACAGAGACTATTGCAAAGCAATGCACAGACTATTGCAAAGCAATGCACAATGCACAGACTATTGCAAAGCAATGCACAGAATATTGCAAAGCAATGCACAGACTATTGCAAAGCAATGCACATAGACTATTGCAAAGCAATGCACAGACTATTGCAAAGCAATGCACAGACTATTGCAAAGCAATGCTCAGAATATTGCAAAGCAATGCACAGACTATTGCAAAGCAATGCACAGAGACTATTGCAAATGCACAGAGACTATTGCAAAGCAATGCACAGAGATTATTGCAAAGCAATGCACAGACTATTGCAAAGCAATGCACAGAGCCTATTGCAAAGCAATGCACAGATTATTGCAAAGCAATGCACAGAGACTATTGCAAAGCAATGCAGAGAGACTATTGCAAAGCAATGCACAGACTATTGCAAAGCAATGCACAATGCACAGACTATTGCACAGCAATGTACAGACTATTGCAAAGCAATGCACAATGCACAGACTATTGCAAAGTAATGCACAGACTATTGCAAAGCAATGCACAGAGACTATTGCAAAGCAATGCACAAACTATTGCAAAGCAATGCACAGACTATTGCAAAGTAATGCACAGAGACTATTGCAAAGCAATGCACAGAGACTATTGCAAAGCAATGCACAGAGACTATTGCAAAGCAATGCACAGACTATTGCAAAGCAATGCACAGAGACTATTGCAGATCAATGCACAGACTATTGCAAAGCAATGCACAGAGATTATTGCAAAGCAATGCACAGACTATTGCAAAGCAATGCACAGACTATTGCAAAGCAATGCACAGACTATTGCAAAGCAATGCACAGAGACTATTGCAAATGCACAGAGACTATTGCAAAGCAATGCACAGACTATTGCAAAGCAATGCACAGACTATTGCAAAGCAATGCACAGCAATGCACAGAGACTATTGCAAAGCAATGCACAGACTATTGCAAAGCAATGCACAGACTATTGCAAAGCAATGCACAGAGACTATTGCAAAGCAATGCACAGACTATTGCAAAGCAATGCACAATGCACAGACTATTGCAAAGCAATGTACAGACTATTGCAAAGCAATGCACAATGCACAGACTATTGCAAAGTAATGCACAGACTATTGCAAAGCAATGCACAGAGACTATTGCAAAGCAATGCACAAACTATTGCAAAGCAATGCACAGAGCCTATTGCAAAGCAATGCACAGATTATTGCAAAGCAATGCACAGAGACTATTGCAAAGCAATGCACAGACTATTGCAAAGCAATGCACAATGCACAGACTATTGCAAAGCAATGTACAGACTATTGCAAAGCAATGCACAATGCACAGACTATTGCAAAGTAATGCACAGACTATTGCAAAGCAATGCACAGAGACTATTGCAAAGCAATGCACAAACTATTGCAAAGCAATGCACAGACTATTGCAAAGTAATGCACAGAGACTATTGCAAAGCAATGCACAGAGACTATTGCAAAGCAATGCACAGAGACTATTGCAAAGCAATGCACAGACTATTTGCAAAGCAATGCACAGAGACTATTGCAAAGCAATCCACAGAGACTACTGCAAAGCAATGCACAGACTATTGCAAAGCAATGCACAGAGACTATTGCAGATCAATGCACAGACTATTGCAAAGCAATGCACAGAGATTATTGCAAAGCAATGCACAGACTATTGCAAAGCAATGCACAGACTATTGCAAAGCAATGCACAGAGACTATTGCAAATGCACAGAGACTATTGCAAAGCAATGCACAGACTATTGCAAAGCAATGCACAGACTATTGCAAAGCAATGCACAGCAATGCACAGAGACTATTGCAAAGCAATGCACAGACTATTGCAAAGCAATGCACAGAGATTATTGCAAAGAAATGCACAGACTATTGCAAAGCAATGCACAGACTATTGCAAAGCAATGCACTGAGACTATTGCAAAGCAATGCACAGACTATTGCAAAGCAATGCACAATGCACAGACTATTGCAAAGCAATGCACAGACTATTGCAAAGCAATGCACAGAGACTATTGCAAAGCAATGCACAAAGACTATTGCAAAGCAATGCACAGACTATGCAAAGTAATGCACAGACTATTGCAAAGCAATGCACAGACTATTGCAAATCAATGCACAGACTATTGCAAAGCAATGCACAGAGACTATTGCAAAGCAATGCACAGACTATTGCAAAGCAATGCACAGAGACTATTGCAAAGCAATGCACAGACTATTGCAAAGCAATGCACAATGCACAGACTATTGCAAAGCAATGCACAGATTATTGCAAAGCAATGCACAGAGACTATTGCAAAGCAATGCACAGACTATTGCAAAGCAATGCACAATGCACAGACTATTGCAAAGCAATGCACAGACTATTGCAAAGCAATGCACAGAGACTATGCAAAGCAATGCAAAGACTATTGCAAAGCAATGCACAGAGACTATTGCAGATCAATGCACAGACTATTGCAAAGCAATGCACAGAGATTATTGCAAAGCAATGCACAGAGACTATTGCAAAGCAATGCACAGAGACTATTGCAGATCAATGCACAGACTATTGCAAAGAAATGCACAGATTATTGCAAAGCAATGCACAGAGACTATTGCAAAGCAATGCACAGACTATTGCAAAGCAATGCACAATGCACAGACTATTGCAAAGCAATGCACAGACTATTGCAAAGCAATGCACAGAGACTATTGCAAAGCAATGCACAGACTATTGCAAAGCAATGCACAATGCACAGACTATTGCAAAGCAATGCACAGACTATTGCAAAGCAATGCACAGAGACTATTGCAAAGCAATGCAAAGACTATTGCAAAGCAATGCACAGAGACTATTGCAGATCAATGCACAGACTATTGCAAAGCAATGCACAGAGATTATTGCAAAGCAATGCACAGAGACTATTGCAAAGCAATGCACAGACTATTGCAAAGCAATGCACAGAGACTATTGCAAAGCAATGCACAGAGACTATTGCGAAGCAATGCACAGACTATTGCAAAGCAATGCACAGACTATTGCAAAGCAATGCACAGAGACTATTGCAAAGCAATGCACAGACTATTGCAAAGCAATGCACAGAGTCTATTATAAAGCAATGCACAGATTATTGCACTGAGTCTATTGCAAAGCAATGCACAGATTATTGCAAAGCAATGCACAGAGACTATTGCAAAGCAATGCACAGAGACTATTGCAAATGCACAGAGACTATTGCAAAGCAATGCACAGAGATTATTGCAAAGCAATGCACAGACTATTGCAAAGCAATGCACAGAGCCTATTGCAAAGCAATGCACAGATTATTGCAAAGCAATGCACAGAGACTATTGCAAAGCAATGCAGAGAGACTATTGCAAAGCAATGCACAGACTATTGCAAAGCAATGCACAATGCACAGACTATTGCAAAGCAATGTACAGACTATTGCAAAGCAATGCACAATGCACAGACTATTGCAAAGTAATGCACAGACTATTGCAAAGCAATGCACAGAGACTATTGCAAAGCAATGCACAAACTATTGCAAAGCAATGCACAGAGCCTATTGCAAAGCAATGCACAGATTATTGCAAAGCAATGCACAGAGACTATTGCAAAGCAATGCACAGAGACTATTGCAAAGCAATGCACAGACTATTGCAAAGCAATGCACAATGCACAGACTATTGCAAAGCAATGTACAGACTATTGCAAAGCAATGCACAATGCACAGACTATTGCAAAGTAATGCACAGACTATTGCAAAGCAATGCACAGAGACTATTGCAAAGCAATGCACAAACTATTGCAAAGCAATGCACAGACTATTGCAAAGTAATGCACAGAGACTATTGCAAAGCAATGCACAGAGACTATTGCAAAGCAATGCACAGAGACTATTGCAAAGCAATGCACAGACTATTTGCAAAGCAATGCACAGAGACTATTGCAAAGCAATCCACAGAGACTACTGCAAAGCAATGCACAGACTATTGCAAAGCAATGCACAGAGACTATTGCAGATCAATGCACAGACTATTGCAAAGCAATGCACAGAGATTATTGCAAAGCAATGCACAGACTATTGCAAAGCAATGCACAGAGACTATTGCAAATGCACAGAGACTATTGCAAAGCAATGCACAGACTATTGCAAAGCAATGCACAGACTATTGCAAAGCAATGCACAGCAATGCACAGAGACTATTGCAAAGCAATGCACAGACTATTGCAAAGCAATGCACAGAGATTATTGCAAAGAAATGCACAGACTATTGCAAAGCAATGCACAGACTATTGCAAAGCAATGCACAGAGACTATTGCAAAGCAATGCACAGACTATTGCAAAGCAATGCACAATGCACAGACTATTGCAAAGCAATGCACAGATTATTGCAAAGCAATGCACAGAGACTATTGCAAAGCATTGCACAGACTATTGCAAAGCAATGCACAATGCACAGACTATTGCAAAGCAATGCACAGACTATTGCAAAGCAATGCACAGAGACTATTGCAAAGCAATGCAAAGACTATTGCAAAGCAATGCACAGAGACTATTGCAGATCAATGCACAGACTATTGCAAAGCAATGCACAGAGATTATTGCAAAGCAATGCACAGAGACTATTGCAAAGCAATGCACAGACTATTGCAAAGCAATGCACAGAGACTATTGCAGATCAATGCACAGACTATTGCAAAGAAATGCACAGATTATTGCAAAGCAATGCACAGAGACTATTGCAAAGCAATGCACAGACTATTGCAAAGCAATGCACAATGCACAGACTATTGCAAAGCAATGCACAGACTATTGCAAAGCAATGCACAGAGACTATTGCAAAGCAATGCACAAAGACTATTGCAAAGCAATGCACAGACTATGCACAGTAATGCACAGACTATTGCAAAGCAATGCACAGACTATTGCAAATCAATGCACAGACTATTGCAAAGCAATGCACAGAGACTATTGCAAAGCAATGCACAGACTATTGCAAAGCAATGCACAGAGACTATTGCAAAGCAATGCACAGAGACTATTGCAAAGCAATGCACAGACTATTGCAAAGCAATGCACAATGCAAAGACTATTGCAAAGCAATGCACAGATTATTGCAAAGCAATGCACAGAGACTATTGCAAAGCAATGCACAGACTATTGCAAAGCAATGCACAATGCACAGACTATTGCAAAGCAATGCACAGAATATTGCAAAGCAATGCACAGAGACTATTGCAAAGCAATGCACAGACTATTGCAAAGCAATGCACAGACTATTGCAAAGCAATGCACAGAGACTATTGCAAATGCACAGAGACTATTGCAAAGCAATGCACAGAGATTATTGCAAAGCAATGCACAGACTATTGCAAAGCAATGCACAGAGCCTATTGTAAAGCAATGCACAGATTATTGCAAAGCAATGCACAGAGACTATTGCAAAGCAATGCAGAGAGACTATTGCAAAGCAATGCACAGACTATTGCAAAGCAATGCACAATGCACAGACTATTGCAAAGCAATGTACAGACTATTGCAAAGCAATGCACAATGCACAGACTATTGCAAAGTAATGCACAGACTATTGCAAAGCAATGCACAGAGACTATTGCAAAGCAATGCACAAACTATTGCAAAGCAATGCACAGACTATTGCAAAGTAATGCACGGAGACTATTGCAAAGCAATGCACAGAGACTATTGCAAAGCAATGCACAGAGACTATTGCAAAGCAATGCACAGAGACTATTGCAAAGCAATGCACAGACTATTGCAAAGCAATGCACAGAGACTATTGCAAAGCAATCCACAGAGACTACTGCAAAGCAATGCACAGACTATTGCAAAGCAATGCACAGAGACTATTGCAGATCAATGCACAGACTATTGCAAAGCAATGCACAGAGATTATTGCAAAGCAATGCACAGACTATTGCAAAGCAATGCACAGACTATTGCAAAGCAATGCACAGACTATTGCAAAGCAATGCACAGAGACTATTGCAAATGCACAGAGACTATTGCAAAGCAATGCACAGACTATTGCAAAGCAATGCACAGACTATTGCAAAGCAATGCACAGCAATGCACAGAGACTATTGCAAAGCAATGCACAGACTATTGCAAAGCAATGCACAGACTATTACAAAGCAATGCACAGACTATTGCAAAGCAATGCACAGAGACTATTGCAGATCAATGCACAGACTATTGCAAAGAAATGCACAGATTATTGCAAAGCAATGCACAGAGACTATTGCAAAGCAATGCACAGACTATTGCAAAGCAATGCACAATGCACAGACTATTGCAAAGCAATGCACAGACTATTGCAAAGCAATGCACAGAGACTATTGCAAAGCAATGCACAGACTATTGCAAAGCAATGCACAATGCACAGACTATTGCAAAGCAATGCACAGACTATTGCAAAGCAATGCACAGAGACTATTGCAAAGCAATGCAAAGACTATTGCAAAGCAATGCACAGAGACTATTGCAGATCAATGCACAGACTATTGCAAAGCAATGCACAGAGATTATTGCAAAGCAATGCACAGAGACTATTGCAAAGCAATGCACAGACTATTGCAAAGCAATGCACAGAGACTATTGCAAAGCAATGCACAGAGACTATTGCGAAGCAATGCACAGAGACTATTGCAGATCAATGCACAGACTATTGCAAAGAAATGCACAGATTATTGCAAAGCAATGCACAGAGACTATTGCAAAGCAATGCACAGACTATTGCAAAGCAATGCACAATGCACAGACTATTGCAAAGCAATGCACAGACTATTGCAAAGCAATGCACAGAGACTATTGCAAAGCAATGCACAGACTATTGCAAAGCAATGCACAGACTATTGCAAAGCAATGCACAGATTATTGCAAAGCAATGCACAGACTATTGCAAAGCAATGCATAGACTATTGCAAAGCAATGCACAATGCACAGACTATTGCAAAGCAATGCACAGACTATTGCAAAGCAATGCACAGAGACTATTGCAAAGCAATGCACAAAGACTATTGCAAAGCAATGCACAGACTATGCAAAGTAATGCACAGACTATTGCAAAGCAATGCACAATGCACAGACTATTGCAAAGCAATGCACAGATTATTGCAAAGCAATGCACAGAGACTATTGCAAAGCAAGGCACAGACTATTGCAAAGCAATGCACAATGCACAGACTATTGCAAAGCAATGCACAGAATATTGCAAAGCAATGCACAGAGACTATTGCAAAGCAATGCACAGACTATTGCAAAGCAATGCACAGACTATTGCAAAGCAATGCACAGAGACTATTGCAAATGCACATAGACTATTGCAAAGCAATGCACAGAGATTATTGCAAAGCAATGCACAGACTATTGCAAAGCAATGCACAGAGCCTATTGCAAAGCAATGCACAGATTATTGTAAAGCAATGCACAGAGACTATTGCAAAGCAATGCAGAGAGACTATTGCAAAGCAATGCACAGACTATTGCAAAGCAATGCACAATGCACAGACTATTGCAAAGCAATGTACAGACTATTGCAAAGCAATGCACAATGCACAGACTATTGCAAAGTAATGCACAGACTATTGCAAAGCAATGCACAGAGACTATTGCAAAGCAATGCACAAACTATTGCAAAGCAATGCACAGACTATTGCAAAGTAATGCACAGAGACTATTGCAAAGCAATGCACAGAGACTATTGCAAAGCAATGCACAGAGACTATTGCAAAGCAATGCACAGACTATTGCAAAGCAATGCACAGAGACTATTGCAAAGCAATCCACAGAGACTACTGCAAAGCAATGCACAGACTATTGCAAAGCAATGCACAGAGACTATTGCAGATCAATGCACAGACTATTGCAAAGCAATGCACAGAGATTATTGCAAAGCAATGCACAGACTATTGCAAAGCAATGCACAGACTATTGCAAAGCAATGCACAGACTATTGCAAAGCAATGCACAGAGACTATTGCAAATGCACAGAGACTATTGCAAAGCAATGCACAGACTATTGCAAAGCAATGCACAGAGACTATTGCAAATGCACAGAGACTATTGCAAAGCAATGCACAGACTATTGCAAAGCAATGCACAGACTATTGCAAAGCAATGCACAGCAATGCACATAGACTACTGCAAAGCAATGCACAGACTATTGCAAAGCAATGCACAGAGACTACTGCAGATCAATGCACAGACTATTGCAAAGCAATGCACAGAGATTATTGCAAAGCAATGCACAGACTATTGCAAAGCAATGCACAGACTATTGCAAAGCAATGCACAGAGACTATTGCAAATGCACAGAGACTATTGCAAAGCAATGCACAGACTATTGCAAAGCAATGCACAGACTATTGCAAAGCAATGCACAGCAATGCACAGAGACTATTGCAAAGCAATGCACAGACTATTGCAAAGCAATGCACAGAGATTATTGCAAAGAAATGCACAGACTATTGCAAAGCAATGCACAGACTATTGCAAAGCAATGCACAGAGACTATTGCAAAGCAATGCACAGACTATTGCAAAGCAATGCACAATGCACAGACTATTGCAAAGCAATGCACAGATTATTGCAAAGCAATGCACAGAGACTATTGCAAAGCATTGCACAGACTATTGCAAAGCAATGCACAATGCACAGACTATTGCAAAGCAATGCACAGAGACTATTGCAAAGCAATGCAAAGACTATTGCAAAGCAATGCACAGAGACTATTGCAGATCAATGCACAGACTATTGCAAAGCAATGCACAGAGATTATTGCAAAGCAATGCACAGAGACTATTGCAAAGCAATGCACAGACTATTGCAAAGCAATGCACAGAGACTATTGCAGATCAATGCACAGACTATTGCAAAGAAATGCACAGATTATTGCAAAGCAATGCACAGAGACTATTGCAAAGCAATGCACAGACTATTGCAAAGCAATGCACAATGCACAGACTATTGCAAAGCAATGCACAGACTATTGCAAAGCAATGCACAGAGACTATTGCAAAGCAATGCACAAAGACTATTGCAAAGCAATGCACAGACTATGCACAGTAATGCACAGATTATTGCAAAGCAATGCACAGACTATTGCAAAGCAATGCATAGACTATTGCAAAGCAATGCACAATGCACAGACTATTGCAAAGCAATGCACAGACTATTGCAAAGCAATGCACAGAGACTATTGCAAAGCAATGCACAAAGACTATTGCAAAGCAATGCACAGACTATTGCAAAGCAATGCACAATGCACAGACTATTGCAAAGCAATGTACAGACTATTGCAAAGCAATGCACAATGCACAGACTATTGCAAAGTAATGCACAGACTATTGCAAAGCAATGCACAGAGACTATTGCAAAGCAATGCACAAACTATTGCAAAGCAATGCACAGACTATTGCAAAGTAATGCACAGAGACTATTGCAAAGCAATGCACAGAGACTATTGCAAAGCAATGCACAGAGACTATTGCAAAGCAATGCACAGAGACTATTGCAAAGCAATGCACAGACTATTGCAAAGCAATGCACAGAGACTATTGCAAAGCAATGCACAGACTATTGCAAAGCAATGCACAGAGACTATTGCAGATCAATGCACAGACTATTGCAAAGAAATGCACAGATTATTGCAAAGCAATGCACAGAGACTATTGCAAAGCAATGCACAGACTATTGCAAAGCAATGCACAATGCACAGACTATTGCAAAGCAATGCACAGACTATTGCAAATGCACAGAGACTATTGCAAAGCAATGCACAGACTATTGCAAAGCAATGCACAGAGACTATTGCAAATGCACAGAGACTATTGCAAAGCAATGCACAGACTATTGCAAAGCAATGCACAGACTATTGCAAAGCAATGCACAGCAATGCACATAGACTATTGCAAAGCAATGCACAGACTATTGCAAAGCAATGCACAGAGATTATTGCAAAGAAATGCACAGATTATTGCAAAGCAATGCACAGACTATTGCAAAGTAATGCACAGACTATTGCAAAGCAATGCACAGACTATTGCAAATCAATGCACAGAGACTATTGCAAAGCAATGCACAGACTATTGCAAAGCAATGCACAATGCACAGACTATTGCAAAGCAATGCACAGACTATTGCAAAGCAATGCACAGACTATTGCAAAGCAATGCACAGAGACTATTGCAAAGCAATGCACAGATTATTGCAAATCAATGCACAGAGACTATTGCAAAGCAATGCACAGACTATTGCAAAGCAATGCACAATGCACAGACTATTGCAAAGCAATGCACAGACTATTGCAAAGCAATGCACAGACTATTGCAAAGCAATGCACAGAGACTATTGCAAAGAAATGCACAGATTATTGCAAAGCAATGCACAGACTATTGCAAAGCAATGCACAGACTATTGCAAAGCAATGCACAGATTATTGCAAAGCAATGGACAGAGACTGTTGCAAAGCAATGCACAATGCACAGACTATTGCAAAGCAATGCACAGACTATTGCAAAGCAATGCACAGACTATTGCAAAGCAATGCACAGAGACTACTGTAAAGCAATGCACAGACTATTGCAAAGCAATGCACAGACTATGCAAAGTAATGCACAGACTATTGCAAAGCAATGCACAGACTATTGCAAATCAATGCACAGACTATTGCAAAGCAATGCACAGAGACTATTGCAAAGCAATGCACAGAGACTATTGCAAAGCAATGCACAGACTATTGCAAAGCAATGCACAATCGACAGACTATTGCAAAGCAATGCACAGATTATTGCAAAGCAATTCACAGAGACTATTGCAAAGCAATGCACAGACTATTGCAAAGCAATGCACAATGCACAGACTATTGCAAAGCAATGCACAGAATATTGCAAAGCAATGCACAGAGACTATTGCAAAGCAATGCACAGACTATTGCAAAGCAATGCACAGACTATTGCAAAGCAATTCACAGAGACTATTACAAATGCACAGAGACTTTTGCAAAGCAATGCACAGAGATTATTGCAAAGCAATGCACAGACTATTGCAAAGCAATGCACAGAGCCTATTGCAAAGCAATGCACAGATTATTGCAAAGCAATGCACAGAGACTATTGCAAAGCAATGCAGAGAGACTATTGCAAAGCAATGCACAGAGATTATTGCAAAGAAATGCACAGACTATTGCAAAGCAATGCACAGCAATGCACAGAGACTATTGCAAAGCAATGCACAGACTATTGCAAAGCAATGCACAGAGATTATTGCAAAGAAATGCACAGACTATTGCAAAGCAATGCACAGAGACTATTGCAAAGCAATCCACAGAGACTACTGCAAAGCAATGCACAGACTATTGCAAAGCAATGCACAGAGACTATTGCAGATCAATGCACAGACTATTGCAAAGCAATGCACAGAGATTATTGCAAAGCAATGCACAGACTATTGCAAAGCAATGCACAGACTATTGCAAAGCAATGCACAGACTATTGCAAAGCAATGCACAGACTATTGCAAAGCAATGCACAGAGACTATTGCAAATGCACAGAGACTATTGCAAAGCAATGCACAGACTATTGCAAAGCAATGCACAGACTATTGCAAAGCAATGCACAGCAATGCACATAGACTATTGCAAAGCAATGCACAGACTATTGCAAAGCAATGCACAGAGATTATTGCAAAGAAATGCACAGATTATTGCAAAGCAATGCACAGACTATTGCAAAGCAATGCACAGACTATTGCAAAGCAATGCACAGATTATTGCAAATCAATGCACAGAGACTATTGCAAAGCAATGCACAGACTATTGCAAAGCAATGCACAATGCACAGACTATTGCAAAGCAATGCACAGACTATTGCAAAGCAATGCACAGACTATTGCAAAGCAATGCACAGAGACTATTGCAAAGCAATGCACAAAGACTATTGCAAAGCAATGCACAGACTATGCAAAGTAATGCACAGACTATTGCAAAGCAATGCACAGACTATTGCAAATCAATGCACAGACTATTGCAAAGCAATGCACAGAGACTATTGCAAAGCAATGCACAGACTATTGCAAAGCAATGCACAGAGACTATTGCAAAGCAATGCACAGAGACTATTGCAAAGCAATGCACAGACTATTGCAAAGCAATACACAATCGACAGACTATTGCAAAGCAATGCACAGATTATTGCAAAGCAATGCACAGAGACTATTGCAAAGCAATGCACAGACTATTGCAAAGCAATGCACAATGCACAGACTATTGCAAAGCAATGCACAGAATATTGCAAAGCAATGCACAGAGACTATTGCAAAGCAATGCACAGACTATTGCAAAGCAATGCACAGACTATTGCAAAGCAATGCACAGAGACTATTGCAAATGCACAGAGACTATTGCAAAGCAATGCACAGAGATTATTGCAAAGCAATGCACAGACTATTGCAAAGCAATGCACAGAGCCTATTGCAAAGCAATGCACAGATTATTGCAAAGCAATGCACAGAGACTATTGCAAAGCAATGCAGAGAGACTATTGCAAAGCAATGCACAGACTATTGCAAAACAATGCACAATGCACAGACTATTGCAAAGCAATGTACAGACTATTGCAAAGCAATGCACAATGCACAGACTATTGCAAAGTAATGCACAGACTATTGCAAAGCAATGCACAGAGACTATTGCAAAGCAATGCACAAACTATTGCAAAGCAATGCACAGACTATTGCAAAGTAATGCACAGAGACTATTGCAAATCAATGCACAGAGACTATTGCAAAGCAATGCACAGAGACTATTGCAAAGCAATGCACAGACTATTGCAAAGCAATGCACAGACTATTGCAAAGCAATGCACAGCAATGCACAGAGACTATTGCAAAGCAATGCACAGACTATTGCAAAGCAATGCACAGAGATTATTGCAAAGAAATGCACAGACTATTGCAAAGCAATGCACAGACTATTGCAAAGAAATGCACAGATTATTGCAAAGCAATGCACAGAGACTATTGCAAAGCAATGCACAGACTATTGCAAAGCAATGCACAATGCACACACTATTGCAAAGCAATGCACAGACTATTGCAAAGCAATGCACAAAGACTATTGCAAAGCAATGCACAAAGACTATTGCAAAGCAATGCACAGACTATGCAAAGTAATGCACAGACTATTGCAAAGCAGTGCACAGACTATTGCAAATCAATGCACAGACTATTGCAAAGCAATGCACAGAGACTATTGCAAAGCAATGCACAGACTATTGCAAAGCAATGCACAGAGACTATTGCAAAGCAATGCACAGACTATTGCAAAGCAATGCACAGACTATTGCAAAGCAATGCACAGATTAGTGCAAAGCAATGCAGAGAGACTATTGCAAAGCAATGCACAGACTATTGCAAAGCAATGCACAATGCACAGACTATTGCAAAGCAATGCACAGACTATTGCAAAGCAATGCACAGAGACTATTGCAGATCAATGCACAGACAATTGCAAAACAATGCACAGAGACTATTGCAAAGCAATGCACAGACTATTGCAAAGCAATGCACAGACTATTGCAGAGCAATGCACAGACTATTGCAAAGCAATGCACAGACTATTGCAAAGCAATGCACAGGCTATTGCAAAGCAATGCACATAGACTATTGCAAATGCACAGAGACTATTGCAAAGCAATGTACAGAGACTATTGCAAAGCAATGCACAGAGACTATTGCAGATCAATGCACAGACTATTGCAAAGCAATGCACAGAGATTATTGCAAAGCAATGCACAGACTATTGCAAAGCAATGCACAGACTATTGCAAAGCAATGCACAGACTATTGCAAAGCAATGCACAGAGACTATTGCAAATGCACAGAGACTATTGCAAAGCAATGCACAGACTATTGCAAAGCAATGCACAGACTATTGCAAAGCAATGCACAGACTATTGCAAAGCAATGCACAGCAATGCACAGAGACTATTGCAAAGCAATGCACAGACTATTGCAAAGCAATGCACAGACTATTGCAAAGCAATGCACAGATTATTGCAAAGCAATGCACAGACTATTGCAAAGCAATGCATAGACTATTGCAAAGCAATGCACAATGCACAGACTATTGCAAAGCAATGCACAGACTATTGCAAAGCAATGCACAGAGACTATTGCAAAGCAATGCACAAAGACTATTGCAAAGCAATGCACAGACTATGCAAAGTAATGCACAGACTATTGCAAAGCAATGCACAATGCACAGACTATTGCAAAGCAATGCACAGATTATTGCAAAGCAATGCACAGAGACTATTGCAAAGCAAGGCACAGACTATTGCAAAGCAATGCACAATGCACAGACTATTGCAAAGCAATGCACAGAATATTGCAAAGCAATGCACAGAGACTATTGCAAAGCAATGCACAGACTATTGCAAAGCAATGCACAGACTATTGCAAAGCAATGCACAGAGACTATTGCAAATGCACATAGACTATTGCAAAGCAATGCACAGAGATTATTGCAAAGCAATGCACAGACTATTGCCAAAGCAATGCACAGAGCCTATTGCAAAGCAATGCACAGATTATTGCAAAGCAATGCACAGAGACTATTGCAAAGCAATGCAGAGAGACTATTGCAAAGCAATGCACAGACTATTGCAAAGCAATGCACAATGCACAGACTATTGCAAAGCAATGTACAGACTATTGCAAAGCAATGCACAATGCACAGACTATTGCAAAGTAATGCACAGACTATTGCAAAGCAATGCACAGAGACTATTGCAAAGCAATGCACAAACTATTGCAAAGCAATGCACAGACTATTGCAAAGTAATGCACAGAGACTATTGCAAAGCAATGCACAGAGACTATTGCAAAGCAATGCACAGAGACTATTGCAAAGCAATGCACAGACTATTGCAAAGCAATGCACAGAGACTATTGCAAAGCAATCCACAGAGACTACTGCAAAGCAATGCACAGACTATTGCAAAGCAATGCACAGAGACTATTGCAGATCAATGCACAGACTATTGCAAAGCAATGCACAGAGATTATTGCAAAGCAATGCACAGACTATTGCAAAGCAATGCACAGACTATTGCAAAGCAATGCACAGACTATTGCAAAGCAATGCACAGAGACTATTGCAAATGCACAGAGACTATTGCAAAGCAATGCACAGACTATTGCAAAGCAATGCACAGAGACTATTGCAAATGCACAGAGACTATTGCAAAGCAATGCACAGACTATTGCAAAGCAATGCACAGACTATTGCAAAGCAATGCACAGCAATGCACATAGACTATTGCAAAGCAATGCACAGACTATTGCAAAGCAATGCACAGAGATTATTGCAAAGAAATGCACAGATTATTGCAAAGCAATGCACAGACTATTGCAAAGCAATGCACAGACTATTGCAAAGCAATGCACAGATTATTGCAAATCAATGCACAGAGACTATTGCAAAGCAATGCACAGACTATTGCAAAGCAATGCACAATGCACAGACTATTGCAAAGCAATGCACAGACTATTGCAAAGCAATGCACAGACTATTGCAAAGCAATGCACAGAGACTATTGCAAAGCAATGCACAGATTATTGCAAATCAATGCACAGAGACTATTGCAAAGCAATGCACAGACTATTGCAAAGCAATGCACAATGCACAGACTATTGCAAAGCAATGCACAGACTATTGCAAAGCAATGCACAGAGACTATTGCAAAGAAATGCACAGATTATTGCAAAGCAATGCACAGACTATTGCAAAGCAATGCACAGACTATTGCAAAGCAATGCACAGATTATTGCAAAGCAATGGACAGAGACTGTTGCAAAGCAATGCACAATGCACAGACTATTGCAAAGCAATGCACAGACTATTGCAAAGCAATGCACAGACTATTGCAAAGCAATGCACAGAGACTACTGTAAAGCAATGCACAGACTATTGCAAAGCAATGCACAGACTATGCAAAGTAATGCACAGACTATTGCAAAGCAATGCACAGACTATTGCAAATCAATGCACAGACTATTGCAAAGCAATGCACAGAGACTATTGCAAAGCAATGCACAGAGACTATTGCAAAGCAATGCACAGACTATTGCAAAGCAATGCACAATCGACAGACTATTGCAAAGCAATGCACAGATTATTGCAAAGCAATTCACAGAGACTATTGCAAAGCAATGCACAGACTATTGCAAAGCAATGCACAATGCACAGACTATTGCAAAGCAATGCACAGAATATTGCAAAGCAATGCACAGAGACTATTGCAAAGCAATGCACAGACTATTGCAAAGCAATGCACAGACTATTGCAAAGCAATTCACAGAGACTATTACAAATGCACAGAGACTATTGCAAAGCAATGCACAGAGATTATTGCAAAGCAATGCACAGACTATTGCAAAGCAATGCACAGAGCCTATTGCAAAGCAATGCACAGATTATTGCAAAGCAATGCACAGAGACTATTGCAAAGCAATGCAGAGAGACTATTGCAAAGCAATGCACAGAGATTATTGCAAAGAAATGCACAGACTATTGCAAAGCAATGCACAGCAATGCACAGAGACTATTGCAAAGCAATGCACAGACTATTGCAAAGCAATGCACAGAGATTATTGCAAAGAAATGCACAGACTATTGCAAAGCAATGCACAGAGACTATTGCAAAGCAATCCACAGAGACTACTGCAAAGCAATGCACAGACTATTGCAAAGCAATCCACAGAGACTATTGCAGATCAATGCACAGACTATTGCAAAGCAATGCACAGAGATTATTGCAAAGCAATGCACAGACTATTGCAAAGCAATGCACAGACTATTGCAAAGCAATGCACAGACTATTGCAAAGCAATGCACAGACTATTGCAAAGCAATGCACAAAGACTATTGCAAATGCACAGAGACTATTGCAAAGCAATGCACAGACTATTGCAAAGCAATGCACAGACTATTGCAAAGCAATGCACAGCAATGCACAGAGACTATTGCAAAGCAATGCACAGACTATTGCAAAGCAATGCACAGAGATTATTGCAAAGAAATGCACAGATTATTGCAAAGCAATGCACAGACTATTGCAAAGCAATGCACAGACTATTGCAAAGCAATGCACAGATTATTGCAAAGCAATGGACAGAGACTATTGCAAAGCAATGCACAGACTATTGCAAAGCAATGCACAGACTATTGCAAAGCAATGCACAGAGACTATTGCAAAGCAATGCACAAAGACTATTGCAAAGCAATGCACAGACTATGCAAAGTAATGCACAGACTATTGCAAAGCAATGCACAGACTATTGCAAATCAATGCACAGACTATTGCAAAGCAATGCACAGAGACTATTGCAAAGCAATGCACAGACTATTGCAAAGCAATGCACAGAGACTATTGCAAAGCAATGCACAGAGACTATTGCAAAGCAATGCACAGACTATTGCAAAGCAATGCACAATCGACAGACTATTGCAAAGCAATGCACAGATTATTGCAAAGCAATGCACAGAGACTATTGCAAAGCAATGCACAGACTATTGCAAAGCAATGCACAATGCACAGACTATTGCAAAGCAATGCACAGAATATTGCAAAGCAATGCACAGAGACTATTGCAAAGCAATGCACAGACTATTGCAAAGCAATGCACAGACTATTGCAAAGCAATGCACAGATTATTGCAAAGCAATGCACAGAGACTATTGCAAATGCACAGAGACTATTGCAAAGCAATGCACAGAGATTATTGCAAAGCAATGCACAGACTATTGCAAAGCAATGCACAGAGCCTATTGCAAAGCAATGCACAGATTATTGCAAAGCAATGCACAGAGACTATTGCAAAGCAATGCAGAGAGACTATTGCAAAGCAATGCACAGACTATTGCAAAGCAATGCACAATGCACAGACTATTGCAAAGCAATGTACAGACTATTGCAAAGCAATGCACAATGCACAGACTATTGCAAAGTAATGCACAGACTATTGCAAAGCAATGCACAGAGACTATTGCAAAGCAATGCACAAACTATTGCAAAGCAATGCACAGACTATTGCAAAGTAATGCACAGAGACTATTGCAAAGCAATGCACAGAGACTATTGCAAAGCAATGCACAGAGCCTATTGCAAAGCAATGCACAGATTATTGCAAAGCAATGCACAGAGACTATTGCAAAGCAATGCAGAGAGACTATTGCAAAGCAATGCACAGAATATTGCAAAGCAATGCACAATGCACAGACTATTGCAAAGCAATGCACAGACTATTGCAAAGCAATGCACAGAGACTATTGCAGATCAATGCACAGACAATTGCAAAGCAATGCACAGAGATTATTGCAAAGCAATGCACAGACTATTGCAAAGCAATGCACAGACTATTGCAAAGCAATGCACAGACTATTGCAAAGCAATGCACAGACTATTGCAAAGCAATGCACAGACTATTGCAAAGCAATGCACAGACTATTGCAAAGCAATGCACAAAGACTATTGCAAATGCACAGAGACTATTGCAAAGCAATGCACAGACTATTGCAAAGCAATGCACAGACTATTGCAAAGCAATGCACAGCAATGCACAGAGACTATTGCAAAGCAATGCACAGACTATTGCAAAGCAATGCACAGAGATTATTGCAAAGAAATGCACAGATTATTGCAAAGCAATGCACAGACTATTGCAAAGCAATGCACAGACTATTGCAAAGCAATGCACAGATTATTGCAAAGCAATGGACAGAGACTATTGCAAAGCAATGCACAGACTATTGCAAAGCAATGCACAATGCACAGACTATTGCAAAGCAATGCACAGACTATTGCAAAGCAATGCACAGAGACTATTGCAAAGCAATGCACAAAGACTATTGCAAAGCAATGCACAGACTATGCAAAGTAATGCACAGACTATTGCAAAGCAATGCACAGACTATTGCAAATCAATGCACAGACTATTGCAAAGCAATGCACAGAGACTATTGCAAAGCAATGCACAGACTATTGCAAAGCAATGCACAGAGACTATTGCAAAGCAATGCACAGAGACTATTGCAAAGCAATGCACAGACTATTGCAAAGCAATGCACAATCGACAGACTATTGCAAAGCAATGCACAGATTATTGCAAAGCAATGCACAGAGACTATTGCAAAGCAATGCACAGACTATTGCAAAGCAATGCACAATGCACAGACTATTGCAAAGCAATGCACAGAATATTGCAAAGCAATGCACAGAGACTATTGCAAAGCAATGCACAGACTATTGCAAAGCAATGCACAGACTATTGCAAAGCAATGCACAGATTATTGCAAAGCAATGCACAGAGACTATTGCAAATGCACAGAGACTATTGCAAAGCAATGCACAGAGATTATTGCAAAGCAATGCACAGACTATTGCAAAGCAATGCACAGAGCCTATTGCAAAGCAATGCACAGATTATTGCAAAGCAATGCACAGAGACTATTGCAAAGCAATGCAGAGAGACTATTGCAAAGCAATGCACAGACTATTGCAAAGCAATGCACAATGCACAGACTATTGCAAAGCAATGTACAGACTATTGCAAAGCAATGCACAATGCACAGACTATTGCAAAGTAATGCACAGACTATTGCAAAGCAATGCACAGAGACTATTGCAAAGCAATGCACAAACTATTGCAAAGCAATGCACAGACTATTGCAAAGTAATGCACAGAGACTATTGCAAAGCAATGCACAGAGACTATTGCAAAGCAATGCACAGAGCCTATTGCAAAGCAATGCACAGATTATTGCAAAGCAATGCACAGAGACTATTGCAAAGCAATGCAGAGAGACTATTGCAAAGCAATGCACAGAATATTGCAAAGCAATGCACAATGCACAGACTATTGCAAAGCAATGCACAGACTATTGCAAAGCAATGCACAGAGACTATTGCAGATCAATGCACAGACAATTGCAAAGCAATGCACAGAGATTATTGCAAAGCAATGCACAGACTATTGCAAAGCAATGCACAGACTATTGCAAAGCAATGCACAGACTATTGCAAAGCAATGCACAGACTATTGCAAAGCAATGCACAGACTATTGCAAAGCAATGCACAGACTATTGCAAAGCAATGCACATAGACTATTGCAAATGCACAGAGACTATTGCAAAGCAATGCACAGACTATTGCAAAGCAATGCACAGACTATTGCAAAGCAATGCACAGAGACTATTGCAAAGCAATGCACAGACTATTGCAAAGCAATGCACAGTGACTATTGCAGATCAATGCACAGACTATTGCAAAGCAATGCACAGAGATTATTGCAAAGCAATGCATAGACTATTGCAAAGCAATGCACAGACTATTGCCAAGCAATGCACAGACTATTGCAAAGCAATGCACAGAGATTATTGCAAAGCAATGCACAGACTATTGCAAAGCAATGCACAGAGCCTATTGCAAAGCAATGCACAGATTATTGCAAAGCAATGCACAGAGACTATTGCAAAGCAATGCAGAGAGACTATTGCAAAGCAATGCACAGACTATTGCAAAGCAATGCACAATGCACAGACTATTGCAAAGCAATGCACAGACTATTGCAAAGCAATGCACAATGCACAGACAATTGCAAAGTAATGCACAGACTATTGCAAAGCAATGCACAGAGACTATTGCAAAGCAATGCACAAACTATTGCAAAGCAATGCACAGACTATTGCAAAGTAATGCACAGAGACTATTGCAAAGCAATGCACAGAGACTATTGCAAAGCAATGCACAGAGACTATTGCAAAGCAATGCACAGACTATTGCAAAGCAATGCACAGAGACTATTGCAAAGCAATCCACAGAGACTACTGCAAAGCAATGCACAGACTATTGCAAAGCAATGCACAGAGACTATTGCAGATCAATGCACAGACTATTGCAAAGCAATGCACAGAGATTATTGCAAAGCAATGCACAGACTATTGCAAAGCAATGCACAGACTATTGCAAAGCAATGCAGAGAGACTATTGCAAAGCAATGCACAGACTATTGCAAAGCAATGCACAATGCACAGAATATTGCAAAGCAATGTACAGACTATTGCAAAGCAATGCACAATGCACAGACTATTGCAAAGTAATGCACAGACTATTGCAAAGCAATGCACAGAGACTATTGCAAAGCAATGCACAAACTATTGCAAAGCAATGCACAGACTATTGGAAAGTAATGCACAGAGACTATAGCAAAGCAATGCACAGAGACTATTGCAAAGCAATGCACAGAGCCTATTGCAAAGCAATGCACAGATTATTGCAAAGCAATGCACAGAGACTATTGCAAAGCAATGCAGAGAGACTATTGCAAAGCAATGCACAGAATATTGCAAAGCAATGCACAATGCACAGACTATTGCAAAGCAATGCACAGACTATTGCAAAGCAATGCACAGAGACTATTGCAGATCAATGCACAGACAATTGCAAAGCAATGCACAGAGATTATTGCAAAGCAATGCACAGACTATTGCAAAGCAATGCACAGACTATTGCAAAGCAATGCACAGACTATTGCAAAGCAATGCACAGACTATTGCAAAGCAATGCACAGGCTATTGCAAAGCAATGCACATAGACTATTGCAAATGCACAGAGACTATTGCAAAGCAATGCACAGACTATTGCAAAGCAATGCACAGACTATTGCAAAGCAATGCACAGAGACTATTGCAAAGCAATGCACAGACTATTGCAAAGCAATGCACAGTGACTATTGCAAAGCAATGCACAGACTATTGCAAAGCAATGCACAGTGACTATTGCAGATCAATGCACAGACTATTGCAAAGCAATGCACAGAGATTATTGCAAAGCAATGCATAGACTATTGCAAAGCAATGCACAGACTATTGCAAAGCAATGCACAGACTATTGCAAAGCAATGCACAGAGATTATTGCAAAGCAATGCACAGACTATTGCAAAGCAATGCACAGAGCCTATTGCAAAGCAATGCACAGATTATTGCAAAGCAATGCACAGAGACTATTGCAAAGCAATGCAGAGAGACTATTGCAAAGCAATGCACAGACTATTGCAAAGCAATGCACAATGCACAGACTATTGCAAAGCAATGCACAGACTATTGCAAAGCAATGCACAATGCACAGACAATTGCAAAGTAATGCACAGACTATTGCAAAGCAATGCACAGAGACTATTGCAAAGCAATGCACAAACTATTGCAAAGCAATGCACAGACTATTGCAAAGTAATGCACAGAGACTATTGCAAAGCAATGCACAGAGACTATTGCAAAGCAATGCACAGAGACTATTGCAAAGCAATGCACAGACTATTGCAAAGCAATGCACAGAGACTATTGCAAAGCAATCCACAGAGACTACTGCAAAGCAATGCACAGACTATTGCAAAGCAATGCACAGAGACTATTGCAGATCAATGCACAGGCTATTGCAAAGCAATGCACAGAGATTATTGCAAAGCAATGCACAGACTATTGCAAAGCAATGCACAGACTATTGCAAAGCAATGCACAGACTATTGCAAAGCAATGCACAGACTATTGCAAAGCAATGCACAGAGACTATTGCAAATGCACAGAGACTATTGCAAAGCAATGCACAGACTATTGCAAAGCAATGCACAGACTATTGCAAAGCAATGCACAGCAATGCACATAGACTATTGCAAAGCAATGCACAGACTATTGCAAAGCAATGCACAGAGATTATTGCAAAGAAATGCACAGATTATTGCAAAGCAATGCACAGACTATTGCAAAGCAATGCACAGACTATTGCAAAGCAATGCACAGATTATTGCAAATCAATGCACAGAGACTATTGCAAAGCAATGCACAGACTATTGCAAAGCAATGCACAATGCACAGACTATTGCAAAGCAATGCACAGACTATTGCAAAGCAATGCACAGACTATTGCAAAGCAATGCACAGAGACTATTGCAAAGCAATGCACAAAGACTATTGCAAAGCAATGCACAGACTATGCAAAGTAATGCACAGACTATTGCAAAGCAATGCACAGACTATTGCAAATCAATGCACAGACTATTGCAAAGCAATGCACAGAGACTATTGCAAAGCAATGCACAGACTATTGCAAAGCAATGCACAGAGACTATTGCAAAGTAATGCACAGAGACTATTGCAAAGCAATGCACAGACTATTGCAAAGCAATACACAATCGACAGACTATTGCAAAGCAATGCACAGAGTATTGCAAAGCAATGCACAGAGACTATTGCAAAGCAATGCACAGACTATTGCAAAGCAATGCACAGAGACTATTGCAAAGCAATGCACAGACTATTGCAAAGCAATGCACAGACTATTGCAAAGCAATGCACAGAGACTATTGCAAATGCACAGAGACTATTGCAAAGCAATGCACAGAGATTATTGCAAAGCAATGCACAGACTATTGCAAAGCAATGCACAGAGCCTATTGCAAAGCAATGCACAGATTATTGCAAAGCAATGCACAGAGACTATTGCAAAGCAATGCAGAGAGACTATTGCAAAGCAATGCACAGACTATTGCAAAGCAATGCACAATGCACAGACTATTGCAAAGCAATGTACAGACTATTGCAAAGCAATGCACAATGCACAGACTATTGCAAAGTAATGCACAGACTATTGCAAAGCAATGCACAGAGACTATTGCAAAGCAATGCACAAACTATTGCAAAGCAATGCACAGACTATTGCAAAGTAATGCACAGAGACTATTGCAAATCAATGCACAGAGACTATTGCAAAGCAATGCACAGAGACTATTGCAAAGCAACGCACAGACTATTGCAAAGCAATGCACAGACTATTGCAAAGCAATGCACAGCAATGCACAGAGACTATTGCAAAGCAATGCACAGACTATTGCAAAGCAATGCACAGAGATTATTGCAAAGAAATGCACAGACTATTGCAAAGCAATGCACAGACTATTGCAAAGAAATGCACAGATTATTGCAAAGCAATGCACAGAGACTATTGCAAAGCAAAGCACAGACTATTGCAAAGCAATGCACAATGCACACACTATTGCAAAGCAATGCACAGACTATTGCAAAGCAGTGCACAGAGACTATTGCAAAGCAATGCACAAAGACTATTGCAAAGCAATGCACAGACTATGCAAAGTAATGCACAGACTATTGCAAAGCAATGCACAGACTATTGCAAATCAATGCACAGACTATTGCAAAGCAATGCACAGAGACTATTGCAAAGCAATGCACAGACTATTGCAAAGCAATGCACAGAGACTATTGCAAAGCAATGCACAGACTATTGCAAAGCAATGCACAGAGACTATTGCAAAGCAATGCACAGACTATTGCAAAGCAATGCACAGACTATTGCAAAGCAATGCACAGAGACTATTGCAAATGCACAGAGACTATTGCAAAGCAATGCACAGAGATTATTGCAAAGCAATGCACAGACTATTGCAAAGCAATGCACAGAGCCTATTGCAAAGCAATGCACAGATTATTGCAAAGCAATGCACAGAGACTATTGCAAAGCAATGCAGAGAGACTATTGCAAAGCAATGCACAGACTATTGCAAAGCAATGCACAATGCACAGACTATTGCAAAGCAATGTACAGACTATTGCAAAGCAATGCACAATGCACAGACTATTGCAAAGTAATGCACAGACTATTGCAAAGCAATGCACAGAGACTATTGCAAAGCAATGCACAAACTATTGCAAAGCAATGCACAGACTATTGCAAAGTAATGCACAGAGACTATTGCAAATCAATGCACAGAGACTATTGCAAAGCAATGCACAGAGACTATTGCAAAGCAATGCACAGACTATTGCAAAGCAATGCACAGACTATTGCAAAGCAATGCACAGCAATGCACAGAGACTATTGCAAAGCAATGCACAGACTATTGCAAAGCAATGCACAGAGATTATTGCAAAGAAATGCACAGACTATTGCAAAGCAATGCACAGACTATTGCAAAGAAATGCACAGATTATTGCAAAGCAATGCACAGAGACTATTGCAAAGCAAAGCACAGACTATTGCAAAGCAATGCACAATGCACACACTATTGCAAAGCAATGCACAGACTATTGCAAAGCAGTGCACAGAGACTATTGCAAAGCAATGCACAAAGACTATTGCAAAGCAATGCACAGACTATGCAAAGTAATGCACAGACTATTGCAAAGCAATGCACAGACTATTGCAAATCAATGCACAGACTATTGCAAAGCAATGCACAGAGACTATTGCAAAGCAATGCACAGACTATTGCAAAGCAATGCACAGAGACTATTGCAAAGCAATGCACAGACTATTGCAAAGCAATGCACAATGCACAGACTATTGCAAAGCAATGCACAGATTATTGCAAAGCAATGCAGAGAGACTATTGCAAAGCAATGCACAGACTATTGCAAAGCAATGCACAATGCACAGACTATTGCAAAGCAATGCACAGACTATTGCAAAGCAATGCACAGAGACTATTGCAGATCAATGCACAGACAATTGCAAAACAATGCACAGAGACTATTGCAAAGCAATGCACAGACTATTGCAAAGCAATCCACAGACTATTGCAAAGCAATGCACAGACTATTGCAAAGCAATGCACAGACTATTGCAAAGCAATGCACAGGCTATTGCAAAGCAATGCACATAGACTATTGCAAATGCACAGAGACTATTGCAAAGCAATGTACAGAGACTATTGCAAAGCAATGCACAGAGACTATTGCAGATCAATGCACAGACTATTGCAAAGCAATGCACAGAGATTATTGCAAAGCAATGCACAGACTATTGCAAAGCAATGCACAGACTATTGCAAAGCAATGCACAGACTATTGCAAAGCAATGCACAGAGACTATTGCAAATGCACAGAGACTATTGCAAAGCAATGCACAGACTATTGCAAAGCAATGCACAGACTATTGCAAAGCAATGCACAGACTATTGCAAAGCAATGCACAGCAATGCACAGAGACTATTGCAAAGCAATGCACAGACTATTGCAAAGCAATGCACAGACTATTGCAAAGCAATGCACAGATTATTGCAAAGCAATGCACAGACTATTGCAAAGCAATGCATAGACTATTGCAAAGCAATGCACAATGCACAGACTATTGCAAAGCAATGCACAGACTATTGCAAAGCAATGCACAGAGACTATTGCAAAGCAATGCACAAAGACTATTGCAAAGCAATGCACAGACTATGCAAAGTAATGCACAGACTATTGCAAAGCAATGCACAATGCACAGACTATTGCAAAGCAATGCACAGATTATTGCAAAGCAATGCACAGAGACTATTGCAAAGCAAGGCACAGACTATTGCAAAGCAATGCACAATGCACAGACTATTGCAAAGCAATGCACAGAATATTGCAAAGCAATGCACAGAGACTATCGCAAAGCAATGCACAGACTATTGCAAAGCAATGCACAGACTATTGCAAAGCAATGCACAGAGACTATTGCAAATGCACATAGACTATTGCAAAGCAATGCACAGAGATTATTGCAAAGCAATGCACAGACTATTGCAAAGCAATGCACAGAGCCTATTGCAAAGCAATGCACAGATTATTGCAAAGCAATGCACAGAGACTATTGCAAAGCAATGCAGAGAGACTATTGCAAAGCAATGCACAGACTATTGCAAAGCAATGCACAATGCACAGACTATTGCAAAGCAATGTACAGACTATTGCAAAGCAATGCACAATGCACAGACTATTGCAAAGTAATGCACAGACTATTGCAAAGCAATGCACAGACTATTGCAAAGCAATGCACAGGCTATTGCAAAGCAATGCACATAGACTATTGCAAATGCACAGAGACTATTGCAAAGCAATGTACAGAGACTATTGCAAAGCAATGCACAGAGACTATTGCAGATCAATGCACAGACTATTGCAAAGCAATGCACAGAGATTATTGCAAAGCAATGCACAGACTATTGCAAAGCAATGCACAGACTATTGCAAAGCAATGCACAGACTATTGCAAAGCAATGCACAGAGACTATTGCAAATGCACAGAGACTATTGCAAAGCAATGCACAGACTATTGCAAAGCAATGCACAGACTATTGCAAAGCAATGCACAGACTATTGCAAAGCAATGCACAGCAATGCACAGAGACTATTGCAAAGCAATGCACAGACTATTGCAAAGCAATGCACAGACTATTGCAAAGCAATGCACAGATTATTGCAAAGCAATGCACAGACTATTGCAAAGCAATGCATAGACTATTGCAAAGCAATGCACAATGCACAGACTATTGCAAAGCAATGCACAGACTATTGCAAAGCAATGCACAGAGACTATTGCAAAGCAATGCACAAAGACTATTGCAAAGCAATGCACAGACTATGCAAAGTAATGCACAGACTATTGCAAAGCAATGCACAATGCACAGACTATTGCAAAGCAATGCACAGATTATTGCAAAGCAATGCACAGAGACTATTGCAAAGCAAGGCACAGACTATTGCAAAGCAATGCACAATGCACAGACTATTGCAAAGCAATGCACAGAATATTGCAAAGCAATGCACAGAGACTATCGCAAAGCAATGCACAGACTATTGCAAAGCAATGCACAGACTATTGCAAAGCAATGCACAGAGACTATTGCAAATGCACATAGACTATTGCAAAGCAATGCACAGAGATTATTGCAAAGCAATGCACAGACTATTGCAAAGCAATGCACAGAGCCTATTGCAAAGCAATGCACAGATTATTGCAAAGCAATGCACAGAGACTATTGCAAAGCAATGCAGAGAGACTATTGCAAAGCAATGCACAGACTATTGCAAAGCAATGCACAATGCACAGACTATTGCAAAGCAATGTACAGACTATTGCAAAGCAATGCACAATGCACAGACTATTGCAAAGTAATGCACAGACTATTGCAAAGCAATGCACAGAGACTATTGCAAAGCAATGCACAAACTATTGCAAAGCAATGCACAGACTATTGCAAAGTAATGCACAGAGACTATTGCAAAGCAATGCACAGAGACTATTGCAAAGCAATGCACAGAGACTATTGCAAAGCAATGCACAGACTATTGCAAAGCAATGCACAGAGACTATTGCAAAGCAATCCACAGAGACTACTGCAAAGCAATGCACAGACTATTGCAAAGCAATGCACAGAGACTATTGCAGATCAATGCACAGACTATTGCAAAGCAATGCACAGAGATTATTGCAAAGCAATGCACAGACTATTGCAAAGCAATGCACAGACTATTGCAAAGCAATGCACAGACTATTGCAAAGCAATGCACAGAGACTATTGCAAATGCACAGAGACTATTGCAAAGCAATGCACAGACTATTGCAAAGCAATGCACAGCAATGCACAGAGACTATTGCAAAGCAATGCACAGACTATTGCAAAGCAATGCACAGAGATTATTGCAAAGAAATGCACAGACTATTGCAAAGCAATGCACAGACTATTGCAAAGCAATGCACAGACTATTGCAAAGCAATGCACAGATTATTGCAAAGCAATGCACAGAGACTATTGCAAAGCAATGCACAGACTATTGCAAAGCAATGCACAATGCACAGACTATTGCAAAGCAATGCACAGACTATTGCAAAGCAATGCACAGAGACTATTGCAAAGCAATGCACAAAGACTATTGCAAAGCAATGCACAGACTATGCAAAGTAATGCACAGACTATTGCAAAGCAATGCACAGACTATTGCAAATCAATGCACAGACTATTGCAAAGCAATGCACAGAGACTATTGCAAAGCAATGCACAGACTATTGCAAAGCAATGCACAGAGACTATTGCAAAGCAATGCACAGACTATTGCAAAGCAATGCACAATGCACAGACTATTGCAAAGCAATGCACAGATTATTGCAAAGCAATGCACAGAGACTATTGCAAAGCAATGCACAGACTATTGCAAAGCAATGCACAATGCACAGACTATTGCAAAGCAATGCACAGACTGTTGCAAAGCAATGCACAGAGACTATTGCAAAGCAATGCAAAGACTATTGCAAAGCAATGCACAGAGACTATTGCAGATCAATGCACAGACTATTGCAAAGCAATGCACAGAGATTATTGCAAAGCAATGCACAGACTATTGCAAAGCAATGCACAGACTATTGCAAAGCAATGCACAGAGATTATTGCAAAGAAATGCACAGACTATTGCAAAGCAATGCACAGAGCCTATTGCAAAGCAATGCACAGATTATTGCAAAGCAATGCACAGAGACTATTGCAAAGCAATGCAGAGAGACTATTGCAAAGCAATGCACAGACTATTGCAAAGCAATGCACAATGCACAGACTATTGCAAAGCAATGCACAGACTATTGCAAAGCAATGCACAGAGACTATTGCAGATCAATGCACAGACAATTGCAAAGCAATGCACAGAGATTATTGCAAAGCAATGCACAGACTATTGCAAAGCAATGCACAGACTATTGCAAAGCAATGCACAGACTATTGCAAAGCAATGCACAGGCTATTGCAAAGCAATGCACATAGACTATTGCAAATGCACAGAGACTATTGCAAAGCAATGCACAGAGACTATTGCAAAGCAATGCACAGACTATTGCAAAGCAATGCACAGAGACTATTTCAGATCAATGCACAGACTATTGCAAAGCAATGCACAGAGATTATTGCAAAGCAATGCACAGACTATTGCAAAGCAATGCACAGACTATTGCAAAGCAATGCACAGAGACTATTGCAAAGCAATGCAGAGAGACTATTGCAAAGCAATGCACAGACTATTGCAAAGCAATGCACAATGCACAGACTATTGCAAAGCAATGCACAGACTATTGCAAAGCAATGCACAGAGACTATTGCAGATCAATGCACAGACAATTGCAAAGCAATGCACAGAGATTATTGCAAAGCAATGCACAGACTATTGCAAAGCAATGCACAGACTATTGCAAAGCAATGCACAGACTATTGCAAAGCAATGCACAGGCTATTGCAAAGCAATGCACATAGACTATTGCAAATGCACAGAGACTATTGCAAAGCAATGCACAGAGACTATTGCAAAGCAATGCACAGACTATTGCAAAGCAATGCACAGACACTATTGCAGATCAATGCAAAGACTATTGCAAAGCAATGCACAGATTATTGCAAAGCAATGCACAGAGACTATTGCAAAGCAATGCACAGACTATTGCAAAGCAATGCACAATGCACAGACTATTGCAAAGCAATGCACAGACTATTGCAAAGCAATGCACAAAGACTATTGCAAAGCAATGCACAGACTATGCAAAGTAATGCACAGACTATTGCAAAGCAATGCACAGACTATTGCAAATCAATGCACAGACTATTGCAAAGCAATGCACAGAGACTATTGCAAAGCAATGCACAGACTATTGCAAAGCAATGCACAATGCACAGACTATTGCAAAGCAATGCACAGATTATTGCAAAGCAATGCACAGAGACTATTGCAAAGCAATGCACAGACTATTGCAAAGCAATGCACAATGCACAGACTATTGCAAAGCAATGCACAGAATATTGCAAAGCAATGCACAGAGACTATTGCAAAGCAATGCACAGACTATTGCAAAGCAATGCACAGACTATTGCAAAGCAATGCACAGAGACTATTGCAAACGCACAGAGACTATTGCAAAGCAATGCACAGAGATTATTACAAAGCAATGCACAGACTATTGCAAAGCAATGCACAGAGCCTATTGCAAAGCAATGCTCAGATTATTGCAAAGCAATGCACAGAGACTATTGCAAAGCAATGCAGAGAGACTATTGCAAAGCAATGCACAGACTATTGCAAAGCAATGCACAATGCACAGACTATTGCAAAGCAATGTACAGACTATTGCAAAGCAATGCACAATGCACAGACTATTGCAAAGTAATGCACAGACTATTGCAAAGCAATGCACAGAGACTATTGCAAAGCAATGCACAAACTATTGCAAAGCAATGCACAGACTATTGCAAAGTAATGCACAGAGACTATTGCAAAGCAATGCACAGAGACTATTGCAAAGCAATGCACAGAGACTATTGCAAAGCAATGCACAGACTATTTGCAAAGCAATGCACAGAGACTATTGCAAAGCAATCCACAGAGACTACTGCAAAGCAATGCACAGACTATTGCAAAGCAATGCACAGAGACTATTGCAGATCAATGCACAAACTATTGCAAAGCAATGCACAGAGATTATTGCAAAGCAATGCACAGACTATTGCAAAGCAATGCACAGACTATTGCAAAGCAATGCACAGAGACTATTGCAAATGCACAGAGACTATTGCAAAGCAATGCACAGACTATTGCAAAGCAATGCACAGACTATTGCAAAGCAATGCACAGCAATGCACAGAGACTATTGCAAAGCAATGCACAGACTATTGCAAAGCAATGCACAGAGATTATTGCAAAGAAATGCACAGACTATTGCAAAGCAATGCACAGACTATTGCAAAGCAATGCACCGAGACTATTGCAAAGCAATGCACAGACTATTGCAAAGCAATGCACAATGCACAGACTATTGCAAAGCAATGCACAGACTATTGCAAAGCAATGCACAGAGACTATTGCAAAGCAATGCACAAAGACTATTGCAAAGCAATGCACAGACTATGCAAAGTAATGCACAGACTATTGCAAAGCAATGTACAGACTATTGCAAAGCAATGCACAATGCACAGACTATTGCAAAGTAATGCACAGACTATTGCAAAGCAATGCACAGAGACTATTGCAAAGCAATGCACAAACTATTGCAAAGCAATGCACAGACTATTGCAAAGTAATGCACAGAGATTATTGCAAAGCAATGCACAGAGACTATTGCAAAGCAATGCACAGAGACTATTGCAAAGCAATGCACAGACTATTGCAAAGCAATGCACGGAGACTATTGCAAAGCAATCCACAGAGACTACTGCAAAGCAATGTACAGACTATTGCAAAGCAATGCACAATGCACAGACTATTGCAAAGTAATGCACAGACTATTGCAAAGCAATGCACAGAGACTATTGCAAAGCAATGCACAAACTATTGCAAAGCAATGCACAGACTATTGCAAAGTAATGCACAGAGATTATTGCAAAGCAATGCACAGACTATTGCAAAGCAATGCACAGACTATTGCAAAGCAATGCACAGAGACTATTGCAAATGCACAGAGACTATTGCAAAGCAATGCACAGACTATTGCAAAGCAATGCACAGCAATGCACAGAGACTATTGCAAAGCAATGCACAGACTATTGCAAAGCAATGCACAGAGATTATTGCAAAGAAATGCACAGACTATTGCAAAGCAATGCACAGACTATTGCAAAGCAATGCACAGACTATTGCAAAGCAATGCACAGATTATTGCAAAGCAATGCACAGAGACTATTGCAAAGCAATGCACAGACTATTGCAAAGCAATGCACAATGCACAGACTATTGCAAAGCAATGCACAGACTATTGCAAAGCAATGCACAGAGACTATTGCAAAGCAATGCACAAAGACTATTGCAAAGCAATGCACAGACTATGCAAAGTAATGCACAGACTATTGCAAAGCAATGCACAGACTATTGCAAATCAATGCACAGACTATTGCAAAGCAATGCACAGAGACTATTGCAAAGCAATGCACAGACTATTGCAAAGCAATGCACAGAGACTATTGCAAAGCAATGCACAGACTATTGCAAAGCAATGCACAATGCACAGACTATTGCAAAGCAATGCACAGATTATTGCAAAGCAATGCACAGAGACTATTGCAAAGCAATGCACAGACTATTGCAAAGCAATGCACAATGCACAGACTATTGCAAAGCAATGCACAGACTATTGCAAAGCAATGCAAAGACTATTGCAAAGCAATGCACAGAGACTATTGCAGATCAATGCACAGACTATTGCAAAGCAATGCACAGAGATTATTGCAAAGCAATGCACAGACTATTGCAAAGCAATGCACAGACTATTGCAAAGCAATGCACAGACTATTGCAAAGCAATGCACAGAGATTATTGCAAAGAAATGCACAGACTATTGCAAAGCAATGCACAGAGCCTATTGCAAAGCAATGCACAGATTATTGCAAAGCAATGCACAGAGACTATTGCAAAGCAATGCAGAGAGACTATTGCAAAGCAATGCACAGACTATTGCAAAGCAATGCACAATGCAAAGACTATTGCAAAGCAATGCACAGACTATTGCAAAGCAATGCACAGAGACTATTGCAGATCAATGCACAGACAATTGCAAAGCAATGCACAGAGATTATTGCAAAGCAATGCACAGACTATTGCAAAGCAATGCACAGACTATTGCAAAGCAATGCACAGACTATTGCAAAGCAATGCACAGGCTATTGCAAAGCAATGCACATAGACTATTGCAAATGCACAGAGACTATTGCAAAGCAATGCACAGAGACTATTGCAAAGCAATGCACAGACTATTGCAAAGCAATGCACAGAGACTATTTCAGATCAATGCACAGACTATTGCAAAGCAATGCACAGAGATTATTGCAAAGCAATGCACAGACTATTGCAAAGCAATGCACAGACTATTGCAAAGCAATGCACAGAGACTATTGCAAAGCAATGCAGAGAGACTATTGCAAAGCAATGCACAGACTATTGCAAAGCAATGCACAATGCACAGACTATTGCAAAGCAATGCACAGACTATTGCAAAGCAATGCACAGAGACTATTGCAGATCAATGCACAGACAATTGCAAAGCAATGCACAGAGATTATTGCAAAGCAATGCACAGACTATTGCAAAGCAATGCACAGACTATTGCAAAGCAATGCACAGACTATTGCAAAGCAATGCACAGGCTATTGCAAAGCAATGCACATAGACTATTGCAAATGCACAGAGACTATTGCAAAGCAATGCACAGAGACTATTGCAAAGCAATGCACAGACTATTGCAAAGCAATGCACAGACACTATTGCAGATCAATGCAAAGACTATTGCAAAGCAATGCATAGATTATTGCAAAGCAATGCACAGAGACTATTGCAAAGCAATGCACAGACTATTGCAAAGCAATGCACAATGCACAGACTATTGCAAAGCAATGCACAGACTATTGCAAAGCAATGCACAGAGACTATTGCAAAGCAATGCACAAAGACTATTGCAAAGCAATGCACAGACTATGCAAAGTAATGCACAGACTATTGCAAAGCAATGCACAGACTATTGCAAATCAATGCACAGACTATTGCAAAGCAATGCACAGAGACTATTGCAAAGCAATGCACAGACTATTGCAAAGCAATGCACAATGCACAGACTATTGCAAAGCAATGCACAGATTATTGCAAAGCAATGCACAGAGACTATTGCAAAGCAATGCACAGACTATTGCAAAGCAATGCACAATGCACAGACTATTGCAAAGCAATGCACAGAATATTGCAAAGCAATGCACAGAGACTATTGCAAAGCAATGCACAGACTATTGCAAAGCAATGCACAGACTATTGCAAAGCAATGCACAGAGACTATTGCAAACGCACAGAGACTATTGCAAAGCAATGCACAGAGATTATTGCAAAGCAATGCACAGACTATTGCAAAGCAATGCACAGAGCCTATTGCAAAGCAATGCTCAGATTATTGCAAAGCAATGCACAGAGACTATTGCAAAGCAATGCAGAGAGACTATTGCAAAGCAATGCACAGACTATTGCAAAGCAATGCACAATGCACAGACTATTGCAAAGCAATGTACAGACTATTGCAAAGCAATGCACAATGCACAGACTATTGCAAAGTAATGCACAGACTATTGCAAAGCAATGCACAGAGACTATTGCAAAGCAATGCACAAACTATTGCAAAGCAATGCACAGACTATTGCAAAGTAATGCACAGAGACTATTGCAAAGCAATGCACAGAGACTATTGCAAAGCAATGCACAGAGACTATTGCAAAGCAATGCACAGACTATTGCAAAGCAATGCACAGAGACTATTGCAAAGCAATCCACAGAGACTACTGCAAAGCAATGCACAGACTATTGCAAAGCAATGCACAGAGACTATTGCAGATCAATGCACAGACTATTGCAAAGCAATGCACAGAGATTATTGCAAAGCAATGCACAGACTATTGCAAAGCAATGCACAGACTATTGCAAAGCAATGCACAGACTATTGCTAAGCAATGCACAGAGACTATTGCAAATGCACAGAGACTATTGCAAAGCAATGCACAGACTATTGCAAAGCAATGCACAGACTATTGCAAAGCAATGCACAGCAATGCACAGAGACTATTGCAAAGCAATGCACAGACTATTGCAAAGCAATGCACAGAGATTATTGCAAAGAAATGCACAGACTATTGCAAAGCAATGCACAGAGACTATTGCAAATGCACAGAGACTATTGGAAAGCAATGCACAGACTATTGCAAAGCAATGCACAGACTATTGCAAAGCAATGCACAGCAATGCACAGAGACTATTGCAAAGCAATGCACAGACTATTGCAAAGCAATGCACAGAGATTATTGCAAAGAAATGCACAGACTATTGCAAAGCAATGCACAGACTATTGCAAAGCAATGCACAGACTATTGCAAAGCAATGCACAGATTATTGCAAAGCAATGCACAGAGACTATTGCAAAGCAATGCACAGACTATTGCAAAGCAATGCACAATGCACAGACTATTGCAAAGCAATGCACAGACTATTGCAAAGCAATGCACAGAGACTATTGCAAAGCAATGCACAAAGACTATTGCAAAGCAATGCACAGACTATGCAAAGTAATGCACAGACTATTGCAAAGCAATGCACAGACTATTGCAAGTCAATGCACAGACTATTGCAAAGCAATGCACAGAGACTATTGCATAGCAATGCACAGACTATTGCAAAGCAATGCACAGAGACTATTGCAAAGCAATGCACAGACTATTGCAAAGCAATGCACAATGCACAGAGTATTGCAAAGCAATGCACAGATTATTGCAAAGCAATGCACAGAGACTATTGCAAAGCAATGCACAGACTATTGCAAAGCAATGCACAATGCACAGACTATTGCAAAGCAATGCACAGACTATTGCAAAGCAATGCACAGAGACTATTGCAAAGCAATGCACAGACTATTGCAGATCAATGCAAAGACTATTGCAAAGCAATGCACAGATTATTGCAAAGCAATGCACAGAGACTATTGCAAAGCAATGCACAGACTATTGCAAAGCAATGCACAATGCACAGACTATTGCAAAGCAATGCACAGACTATTGCAAAGCAATGCACAGAGACTATTGCAAAGCAATGCACAAAGACTATTGCAAAGCAATGCACAGACTATGCAAAGTAATGCACAGACTATTGCAAAGCAATGCACAGACTATTGCAAATCAATGCACAGACTATTGCAAAGCAATGCACAGAGACTATTGCAAAGCAATGCACAGACTATTGCAAAGCAATGCACAATGCACAGACTATTGCAAAGCAATGCACAGACTATTGCAAAGCAATGCACAATGCACAGACTATTGCAAAGCAATGCACAGAATATTGCAAAGCAATGCACAGAGACTATTGCAAAGCAATGCACAGACTATTGCAAAGCAATGCACAGACTATTGCAAAGCAATGCACAGAGACTATTGCAAACGCACAGAGACTATTGCAAAGCAATGCACAGAGATTATTGCAAAGCAATGCACAGACTATTGCAAAGCAATGCACAGAGCCTATTGCAAAGCAATGCTCAGATTATTGCAAAGCAATGCACAGAGACTATTGCAAAGCAATGCAGAGAGACTATTGCAAAGCAATGCACAGACTATTGCAAAGCAATGCACAATGCACAGACTATTGCAAAGCAATGTACAGACTATTGCAAAGCAATGCACAATGCACAGACTATTGCAAAGTAATGCACAGACTATTGCAAAGCAATGCACAGAGACTATTGCAAAGCAATGCACAAACTATTGCAAAGCAATGCACAGACTATTGCAAAGTAATGCACAGAGACTATTGCAAAGCAATGCACAGAGACTATTGCAAAGCAATGCACAGAGACTATTGCAAAGCAATGCACAGACTATTGCAAAGCAATGCACAGAGACTATTGCAAAGCAATCCACAGAGACTACTGCAAAGCAATGCACAGACTATTGCAAAGCAATGCACAGAGACTATTGCAGATCAATGCACAGACTATTGCAAAACAATGCACAGAGATTATTGCAAAGCAATGCACAGACTATTGCAAAGCAATGCACAGACTATTCCAAAGCAATGCACAGACTATTGCAAAGCAATGCACAGAGACTATTGCAAATGCACAGAGACTATTGCAAAGCAATGCACAGACTATTGCAAAGCAATGCACAGACTATTGCAAAGCAATGCACAGCAATGCACAGAGACTATTGCAAAGCAATGCACAGACTATTGCAAAGCAATGCACAGACTATTGCAAAGCAATGCACAGATTATTGCAAAGCAATGCACAGAGACTATTGCAAAGCAATGCACAGACTATTGCAAAGCAATGCACAATGCACAGACTATTGCAAAGCAATGCACAGACTATTGCAAAGCAATGCACAGAGACTATTGCAAAGCAATGCACAAAGACTATTGCAAAGCAATGCACAGACTATGCAAAGTAATACACAGACTATTGCAAAGCAATGCAAAGACTATTGCAAATCAATGCACAGACTATTGCAAAGCAATGCACAGAGACTATTGCAAAGCAATGCACAGACTATTGCAAAGCAATGCACAGAGACTATTGCAAAGCAATGCACAGACTATTGCAAAGCAATGCACAATGCACAGACTATTGCAAAGCAATGCACAGATTATTGCAAAGCAATGCACAGAGACTATTGCAAAGCAATGCACAGACTATTGCAAAGCAATGCACAATGCACAGACTATTGCAAAGCAATGCACAGACTATTGCAAAGCAATGCACAGAGACTATTGCAAAGCAATGCAAAGACTATTGCAAAGCAATGCACAGAGACTATTGCAGATCAATGCACAGACTATTGCAAATCAATGCACAGAGATTATTGCAAAGCAATGCACAGACTATTGCAAAGCAATGCACAATGCACAGACTATTGCAAAGCAATGCACAGACTATTGCAAAGCAATGCACAATGCACAGACTATTGCAAAGCAATGCACAGAATATTGCAAAGCAATGCACAGAGACTATTGCAAAGCAATGCACAGACTATTGCAAAGCAATGCACTGACTATTGCAAAGCAATGCACAGAGACTATTGCAAACGCACAGAGACTATTGCAAAGCAATGCACAGAGATTATTGCAAAGCAATGCACAGACTATTGCAAAGCAATGCACAGAGCCTATTGCAAAGCAATGCTCAGATTATTGCAAAGCAATGCACAGAGACTATTGCAAAGCAATGCAGAGAGACTATTGCAAAGCAATGCACAGACTATTGCAAAGCAATGCACAATGCACAGACTATTGCAAAGCAATGTACAGACTATTGCAAAGCAATGCACAATGCACAGACTATTGCAAAGTAATGCACAGACTATTGCAAAGCAATGCACAGAGACTATTGCAAAGCAATGCACAAACTATTGCAAAGCAATGCACAGACTATTGCAAAGTAATGCACAGAGACTATTGCAAAGCAATGCACAGAGACTATTGCAAAGCAATGCACAGAGACTATTGCAAAGCAATGCACAGACTATTGCAAAGCAATGCACAGAGACTATTGCAAAGCAATCCACAGAGACTACTGCAAAGCAATGCACAGACTATTGCAAAGCAATGCACAGAGACTATTGCAGATCAATGCACAGACTATTGCAAAGCAATGCACAGAGATTATTGCAAAGCAATGCACAGACTATTGCAAAGCAATGCACAGACTATTGCAAAGCAATGCACAGACTATTGCAAAGCAATGCACAGAGACTATTGCAAATGCACAGAGACTATTGCAAAGCAATGCACAGACTATTGCAAAGCAATGCACAGACTATTGCAAAGCAATGCACAGCAATGCACAGAGACTATTGCAAAGCAATGCACAGACTATTGCAAAGCAATGCACAGAGATTATTGCAAAGAAATGCACAGACTATTGCAAAGCAATGCACAGACTATTGCAAAGCAATGCACAGACTATTGCAAAGCAATGCACAGATTATTGCAAAGCAATGCACAGAGACTATTGCAAAGCAATGCACAGACTATTGCAAAGCAATGCACAATGCACAGACTATTGCAAAGCAATGCACAGACTATTGCAAAGCAATGCACAGAGACTATTGCAAAGCAATGCACAAAGACTATTGCAAAGCAATGCACAGACTATGCAAAGTAATGCACAGACTATTGCAAAGCAATGCACAGACTATTGCAAATCAATGCACAGACTATTGCAAAGCAATGCACAGAGACTATTGCAAAGCAATGCACAGACTATTGCAAAGCAATGCACAGAGACTATTGCAAAGCAATGCACAGACTATTGCAAAGCAATGCACAATGCACAGACTATTGCAAAGCAATGCACAGATTATTGCAAAGCAATGCACAGAGACTATTGCAAAGCAATGCACAGACTATTGCAAAGCAATGCACAATGCACAGACTATTGCAAAGCAATGCACAGAGACTATTGCAAAGCAATGCAAAGACTATTGCAAAGCAATGCACAGAGACTATTGCAGATCAATGCACAGACTATTGCAAAGCAATGCACAGAGATTATTGCAAAGCAATGCATAGACTATTGCAAAGCAATGCACAGACTATTGCAAAGCAATGCACAGACTATTGCAAAGCAATGCACAGAGATTATTGCAAAGCAAGGCACAGACTATTGCAAAGCAATGCACAGAGCCTATTGCAAAGCAATGCACAGATTATTGCAAAGCAATGCACAGAGACTATTGCAAAGCAATGCAGAGAGACTATTGCAAAGCAATGCACAGACTATTGCAAAGCAATGCACAATGCACAGACTATTGCAAAGCAATGCACAGACTATTGCAAAGCAATGCACAGAGACTATTGCAGATCAATGCACAGACAATTGCAAAGCAATGCACAGAGATTATTGCAAAGCAATGCACAGACTATTGCAAAGCAATGCGCAGACTATTGCAAAGCAATGCACAGACTATTGCAAAGCAATGCACAGACTATTGCAAAGCAATGCACAGGCTATTGCAAAGCAATGCACATAGACTATTGCAAATGCACAGAGACTATTGCAAAGCAATGCACAGAGACTATTGCAAAGCAATGCACAGACTATTGCAAAGCAATGCACAGAGACTATTTCAGATCAATGCACAGACTATTGCAAAGCAATGCACAGAGATTATTGCAAAGCAATGCACAGACTATTGCAAAGCAATGCACAGACTATTGCAAAGCAATGCACAGAGACTATTGCAAAGCAATGCAGAGAGACTATTGCAAAGCAATGCACAGACTATTGCAAAGCAATGCACAATGCACAGACTATTGCAAAGCAATGCACAGACTATTGCAAAGCAATGCACAGAGACTATTGCAGATCAATGCACAGACAATTGCAAAGCAATGCACAGAGATTATTGCAAAGCAATGCACAGACTATTGCAAAGCAATGCACAGACTATTGCAAAGCAATGCACAGACTATTGCAAAGCAATGCACAGGCTATTGCAAAGCAATGCACATAGACTATTGCAAATGCACAGAGACTATTGCAAAGCAATGCACAGAGACTATTGCAAAGCAATGCACAGACTATTGCAAAGCAATGCACAGACACTATTGCAGATCAATGCAAAGACTATTGCAAAGCAATGCACAGATTATTGCAAAGCAATGCACAGAGACTATTGCAAAGCAATGCACAGACTATTGCAAAGCAATGCACAATGCACAAACTATTGCAAAGCAATGCACAGACTATTGCAAAGCAATGCACAGAGACTATTGCAAAGCAATGCACAAAGACTATTGCAAAGCAATGCACAGACTATGCAAAGTAATGCACAGACTATTGCAAAGCAATGCACAGACTATTGCAAAGCAATGCACAATGCACAGACTATTGCAAAGCAATGCACAGAATATTGCAAAGCAATGCACAGAGACTATTGCAAAGCAATGCACAGACTATTGCAAAGCAATGCACAGACTATTGCAAAGCAATGCACAGAGACTATTGCAAACGCACAGAGACTATTGCAAAGCAATGCACAGAGATTATTGCAAAATAAATGCACAGACTATTGCAAAGCAATGCACAGAGCCTATTGCAAAGCAATGCTCAGATTATTGCAAAGCAATGCACAGAGACTATTGCAAAGCAATGCAGAGAGACTATTGCAAAGCAATGCACAGACTATTGCAAAGCAATGCACAATGCACAGACTATTGCAAAGCAATGTACAGACTATTGCAAAGCAATGCACAATGCACAGACTATTGCAAAGTAATGCACAGACTATTGCAAAGCAATGCACAGAGACTATTGCAAAGCAATGCACAAACTATTGCAAAGCAATGCACAGACTATTGCAAAGTAATGCACAGAGACTATTGCAAAGCAATGCACAGAGACTATTGCAAAGCAATGCACAGAGACTATTGCAAAGCAATGCACAGACTATTGCAAAGCAATGCACAGAGACTATTGCAAAGCAATCCACAGAGACTACTGCAAAGCAATGCACAGACTATTGCAAAGCAATGCACAGAGACTATTGCAGATCAATGCACAGACTATTGCAAAGCAATGCACAGAGATTATTGCAAAGCAATGCACAGACTATTGCAAAGCAATGCACAGACTATTGCAAAGCAATGCACAGACTATTGCAAAGCAATGCACAGAGACTATTGCAAATGCACAGAGACTATTGCAAAGCAATGCACAGACTATTGCAAAGCAATGCACAGACTATTGCAAAGCAATGCACAGCAATGCACAGAGACTATTGCAAAGCAATGCACAGACTATTGCAAAGCAATGCACAGAGATTATTGCAAAGAAATGCACAGACTATTGCAAAGCAATGCACAGAGACTATTGCAAATGAACAGAGACTATTGGAAAGCAATGCACAGACTATTGCAAAGCAATGCTCAGACTATTGCAAAGCAATGCACAGCAATGCACAGAGACTATTGCAAAGCAATGCACAGACTATTGCAAAGCAATGCACAGAGATTATTGCAAAGAAATGCACAGACTATTACAAAGCAATGCACAGACTATTGCAAAGCAATGCACAGACTATTGCAAAGCAATGCACAGATTATTGCAAAGCAATGCACAGAGACTATTGCAAAGCAATGCACAGACTATTGCAAAGCAATGCACAATGCACAGACTATTGCAAAGCAATGCACAGACTATTGCAAAGCAATGCACAGAGACTATTGCAAAGCAATGCACAAAGACTATTGCAAAGCAATGCACAGACTATGCAAAGTAATGCACAGACTATTGCAAAGCAATGCACAGACTATTGCAAGTCAATGCACAGACTATTGCAAAGCAATGCACAGAGACTATTGCATAGCAATGCACAGATTATTGCAAAGCAATGCACAGAGACTATTGCAAAGCAATGCACAGACTATTGCAAAGCAATGCACAATGCACAGACTATTGCAAAGCAATGCACAGACTATTGCAAAGCAATGCACAGAGACTATTGCAAAGCAATGCACAGACTATTGCAAAGCAATGCACAGGCGCTATTGCAGATCAATGCAAAGACTATTGCAAAGCAATGCACAGATTATTGCAAAGCAATGCACAGAGACTATTGCAAAGCAATGCACAGACTATTGCAAAGCAATGCACAATGCACAGACTATTGCAAAGCAATGCACAGACTATTGCAAAGCAATGCACAGAGACTATTGCAAAGCAATGCACAAAGACTATTGCAAAGCAATGCACAGACAATGCAAAGTAATGCACAGACTATTGCAAAGCAATGCACAGACTATTGCAAATCAATGCACAGACTATTGCAAAGCAATGCACAGAGACTATTGCAAAGCAATGCACAGACTATTGCAAAGCAATGCACAATGCACAGACTATTGCAAAGCAATGCACAGACTATTGCAAAGCAATGCACAATGCACAGACTATTGCAAAGCAATGCACAGAATATTGCAAAGCAATGCACAGAGACTATTGCAAAGCAATGCACAGACTATTGCAAAGCAATGCACAGACTATTGCAAAGCAATGCACAGAGACTATTGCAAACGCACAGAGACTATTGCAAAGCAATGCACAGAGATTATTGCAAAGCAATGCACAGACTATTGCAAAGCAATGCACAGAGCCTATTGCAAAGCAATGCTCAGATTATTGCAAAGCAATGCACAGAGACTATTGCAAAGCAATGCAGAGAGACTATTGCAAAGCAATGCACAGACTATTGCAAAGCAATGCACAATGCACAGACTATTGCAAAGCAATGTACAGACTATTGCAAAGCAATGCACAATGCACAGACTATTGCAAAGTAATGCACAGACTATTGCAAAGCAATGCACAGAGACTATTGCAAAGCAATGCACAAACTATTGCAAAGCAATGCACAGACTATTGCAAAGTAATGCACAGAGACTATTGCAAAGCAATGCACAGAGACTATTGCAAAGCAATGCACAGAGACTATTGCAAAGCAATGCACAGACTATTGCAAAGCAATGCACAGAGACTATTGCAAAGCAATCCACAGAGACTACTGCAAAGCAATGCACAGACTATTGCAAAGCAATGCACAGAGACTATTGCAGATCAATGCACAGACTATTGCAAAGCAATGCACAGAGATTATTGCAAAGCAATGCACAGACTATTGCAAAGCAATGCACAGACTATTGCAAAGCAATGCACAGACTATTGCAAAGCAATGCACAGAGACTATTGCAAATGCACAGAGACTATTGCAAAGCAATGCACAGACTATTGCAAAGCAATGCACAGACTATTGCAAAGCAATGCACAGCAATGCACAGAGACTATTGCAAAGCAATGCACAGACTATTGCAAAGCAATGCACAGAGATTATTGCAAAGAAATGCACAGACTATTGCAAAGCAATGCACAGACTATTGCAAAGCAATGCACAGACTATTGCAAAGCAATGCACAGATTATTGCAAAGCAATGCACAGAGACTATTGCAAAGCAATGCACAGACTATTGCAAAGCAATGCACAATGCACAGACTATTGCAAAGCAATGCACAGACTATTGCAAAGCAATGCACAGAGACGATTGCAAAGCAATGCACAAAGACTATTGCAAAGCAATGCACAGACTATGCAAAGTAATGCACAGACTATTGCAAAGCAATGCACAGACTATTGCAAATCAATGCACAGACTATTGCAAAGCAATGCACAGAGACTATTGCAAAGCAATGCACAGACTATTGCAAAGCAATGCACAGAGACTATTGCAAAGCAATGCACAGACTATTGCAAAGCAATGCACAATGCACAGACTATTGCAAAGCAATGCACAGATTATTGCAAAGCAATGCACAGAGACTATTGCAAAGCAATGCACAGACTATTGCAAAGCAATGCACAATGCACAGACTATTGCAAAGCAATGCACAGACTATTGCAAAGCAATGCACAGAGACTATTGCAAAGCAATGCAAAGACTATTGCAAAGCAATGCACAGAGACTATTGCAGATCAATGCACAGACTATTGCAAAGCAATGCACAGAGATTATTGCAAAGCAATGCATAGACTATTGCAAAGCAATGCACAGACTATTGCAAAGCAATGCACAGACTATTGCAAAGCAATGCACAGAGATTATTGCAAAGCAAGGCACAGACTATTGCAAAGCAATGCACAAAGCCTATTGCAAAGCAATGCACAGATTATTGCAAAGCAATGCACAGAGACTATTGCAAAGCAATGCAGAGAGACTATTGCAAAGCAATGCACAGACTATTGCAAAGCAATGCACAATGCACAGACTATTGCAAAGCAATGCACAGACTATTGCAAAGCAATGCACAGAGACTATTGCAGATCAATGCACAGACAATTGCAAAGCAATGCACAGAGATTATTGCAAAGCAATGCACAGACTATTGCAAAGCAATGCGCAGACTATTGCAAAGCAATGCACAGACTATTGCAAAGCAATGCACAGACTATTGCAAAGCAATGCACAGACTATTGCAAAGCAATGCACAGGCTATTGCAAAGCAATGCACATAGACTATTGCAAATGCACAGAGACTATTGCAAAGCAATGCACAGAGTCTATTGCAAAGCAATGCACAGACTATTGCAAAGCAATGCACAGAGACTATTTCAGATCAATGCACAGACTATTGCAAAGCAATGCACAGAGATTATTGCAAAGCAATGCACAGACTATTGCAAAGCAATGCACAGACTATTGCAAAGCAATGCACAGAGACTATTGCAAAGCAATGCAGAGAGACTATTGCAAAGCAATGCACAGACTATTGCAAAGCAATGCACAATGCACAGACTATTGCAAAGCAATGCACAGACTATTGCAAAGCAATGCACAGAGACTATTGCAGATCAATGCACAGACAATTGCAAAGCAATGCACAGAGATTATTGCAAAGCAATGCACAGACTATTGCAAAGCAATGCACAGACTATTGCAAAGCAATGCACAGACTATTGCAAAGCAATGCACAGGCTATTGCAAAGCAATGCACATAGACTATTGCAAATGCACAGAGACTATTGCAAAGCAATGCACAGAGACTATTGCAAAGCAATGCACAGACTATTGCAAAGCAATGCACAGACACTATTGCAGATCAATGCAAAGACTATTGCAAAGCAATGCACAGATTATTGCAAAGCAATGCACAGAGACTATTGCAAAGCAATGCACAGACTATTGCAAAGCAATGCACAATGCACAAACTATTGCAAAGCAATGCACAGACTATTGCAAAGCAATGCACAGAGACTATTGCAAAGCAATGCACAAAGACTATTGCAAAGCAATGCACAGACTATGCAAAGTAATGCACAGACTATTGCAAAGCAATGCACAGACTATTGCAAATCAATGCACAGACTATTGCAAAGCAATGCACAGAGACTATTGCAAAGCAATGCACAGACTATTGCAAAGCAATGCACAATGCACAGACTATTGCAAAGCAATGCACAGATTATTGCAAAGCAATGCACAGAGACTATTGCAAAGCAATGCACAGACTATTGCAAAGCAATGCACAATGCACAGACTATTGCAAAGCAATGCACAGAATATTGCAAAGCAATGCACAGAGACTATTGCAAAGCAATGCACAGACTATTGCAAAGCAATGCACAGACTATTGCAAAGCAATGCACAGAGACTATTGCAAACGCACAGAGACTATTGCAAAGCAATGCACAGAGATTATTGCAAAATAAATGCACAGACTATTGCAAAGCAATGCACAGAGCCTATTGCAAAGCAATGCTCAGATTATTGCAAAGCAATGCACAGAGACTATTGCAAAGCAATGCAGAGAGACTATTGCAAAGCAATGCACAGACTATTGCAAAGCAATGCACAATGCACAGACTATTGCAAAGCAATGTACAGACTATTGCAAAGCAATGCACAATGCACAGACTATTGCAAAGTAATGCACAGACTATTGCAAAGCAATGCACAGAGACTATTGCAAAGCAATGCACAAACTATTGCAAAGCAATGCACAGACTATTGCAAAGTAATGCACAGAGACTATTGCAAAGCAATGCACAGAGACTATTGCAAAGCAATGCACAGAGACTATTGCAAAGCAATGCACAGACTATTGCAAAGCAATGCACAGAGACTATTGCAAAGCAATCCACAGAGACTACTGCAAAGCAATGCACAGACTATTGCAAAGCAATGCACAGAGACTATTGCAGATCAATGCACAGACTATTGCAAAGCAATGCACAGAGATTATTGCAAAGCAATGCACAGACTATTGCAAAGCAATGCACAGACTATTGCAAAGCAATGCACAGACTATTGCAAAGCAATGCACAGAGACTATTGCAAATGCACAGAGACTATTGCAAAGCAATGCACAGACTATTGCAAAGCAATGCACAGACTATTGCAAAGCAATGCACAGCAATGCACAGAGACTATTGCAAAGCAATGCACAGACTATTGCAAAGCAATGCACAGAGATTATTGCAAAGAAATGCACAGACTATTGCAAAGCAATGCACAGAGACTATTGCAAATGCACAGAGACTATTGGAAAGCAATGCACAGACTATTGCAAAGCAATGCACAGACTATTGCAAAGCAATGCACAGCAATGCACAGAGACTATTGCAAAGCAATGCACAGACTATTGCAAAGCAATGCACAGAGATTATTGCAAAGAAATGCACAGACTATTGCAAAGCAATGCACAGACTATTGCAAAGCAATGCACAGACTATTGCAAAGCAATGCACAGATTATTGCAAAGCAATGCACAGAGACTATTGCAAAGCAATGCACAGACTATTGCAAAGCAATGCACAATGCACAGACTATTGCAAAGCAATGCACAGACTATTGCAAAGCAATGCACAGAGACTATTGCAAAGCAATGCACAAACACTATTGCAAAGCAATGCACAGACTATGCAAAGTAATGCACAGACTATTGCAAAGCAATGCACAGACTATTGCAAGTCAATGCACAGACTATTACAAAGCAATGCACAGAGACTATTGCATAGCAATGCACAGACTATTGCAAAGCAATGCACAGAGACTATTGCAAAGCAATGCACAGACTATTGCAAAGCAATGCACAATGCACAGACTATTGCAAAGCAATGCACAGATTATTGCAAAGCAATGCACAGAGACTATTGCAAAGCAATGCACAGACTATTGCAAAGCAATGCACAATGCACAGACTATTGCAAAGCAATGCACAGACTATTGCAAAGCAATGCACAGAGACTATTGCAAAGCAATGCACAGACTATTGCGAAGCAATGCACAGGCACTATTGCAGATCAATGCAAAGACTATTGCAAAGCAATGCAGAGATTATTGCAAAGCAATGCACAGAGACTATTGCAAAGCAATGCACAGACTATTGCAAAGCAATGCACAATGCACAGACTATTGCAAAGCAATGCACAGACTATTGCAAAGCAATGCACAGAGACTATTGCAAAGCAATGCACAAAGACTATTGCAAAGCAATGCACAGACTATGCAAAGTAATGCACAGACTATTGCAAAGCAATGCACAGACTATTGCAAATCAATGCACAGACTATTGCAAAGCAATGCACAGAGACTATTGCAAAGCAATGCACAGACTATTGCAAAGCAATGCACAATGCACAGACTATTGCAAAGCAATGCACAGACTATTGCAAAGCAATGCACAATGCACAGACTATTGCAAAGCAATGCACAGAATATTGCAAAGCAATGCACAGAGACTATTGCAAAGCAATGCACAGACTATTGCAAAGCAATGCACAGACTATTGCAAAGCAATGCACAGAGACTATTGCAAACGCACAGAGACTATTGCAAAGCAATGCACAGAGATTATTGCAAAGCAATGCACAGACTATTGCAAAGCAATGCACAGAGCCTATTGCAAAGCAATGCTCAGATTATTGCAAAGCAATGCACAGAGACTATTGCAAAGCAATGCAGAGAGACTATTGCAAAGCAATGCACAGACTATTGCAAAGCAATGCACAATGCACAGACTATTGCAAAGCAATGTACAGACTATTGCAAAGCAATGCACAATGCACAGACTATTGCAAAGTAATGCACAGACTATTGCAAAGCAATGCACAGAGACTATTGCAAAGCAATGCACAAACTATTGCAAAGCAATGCACAGACTATTGCAAAGTAATGCACGCACAGAGACTATTGCAAAGCAATGCACAGAGACTATTGCAAAGCAATGCACAGAGACTATTGCAAAGCAATGCACAGACTATTGCAAAGCAATGCACAGAGACTATTGCAAAGCAATCCACAGAGACTACTGCAAAGCAATGCACAGACTATTGCAAAGCAATGCACAGAGACTATTGCAGATCAATGCACAGACTATTGCAAAGCAATGCACAGAGATTATTGCAAAGCAATGCACAGACTATTGCAAAGCAATGCACAGACTATTGCAAAGCAATGCACAGACTATTGCAAAGCAATGCACAGAGACTATTGCAAATGCACAGAGACTATTGCAAAGCAATGCACAGACTATTGCAAAGCAATGCACAGACTATTGCAAAGCAATGCACAGCAATGCACAGAGACTATTGCAAAGCAATGCACAGACTATTGCAAAGCAATGCACAGAGATTATTGCAAAGAAATGCACAGACTATTGCAAAGCAATGCACAGACTATTGCAAAGCAATGCACAGACTATTGCAAAGCAATGCACAGATTATTGCAAAGCAATGCACAGAGACTATTGCAAAGCAATGCACAGACTATTGCAAAGCAATGCACAATGCACAGACTATTGCAAAGCAATGCACAGACTATTGCAAAGCAATGCACAGAGACTATTGCAAAGCAATGCACAAAGACTATTGCAAAGCAATGCACAGACTATGCAAAGTAATGCACAGACTATTGCAAAGCAATGCACAGACTATTGCAAATCAATGCACAGACTATTGCAAAGCAATGCACAGAGACTATTGCAAAGCAATGCACAGACTATTGCAAAGCAATGCACAGAGACTATTGCAAAGCAATGCACAGACTATTGCAAAGCAATGCACAGAGACTATTGCAAAGCAATGCACAGACTATTGCAAAGCAATGCACAATGCACAGACTATTGCAAAGCAATGCACAGATTATTGCAAAGCAATGCACAGAGACTATTGCAAAGCAATGCACAGACTATTGCAAAGCAATGCACAATGCACAGACTATTGCAAAGCAATGCACAGACTAATGCAAAGCAATGCACAGAGACTATTGCAAAGCAATGCACAGACTATTGCAAAGCAATGCACAATGCACAGACTATTGCAAAGCAATGCACAGACTATTGCAAAGCAATGCACAGAGACTATTGCAAAGCAATGCACAAAGACTATTGCAAAGCAATGCACAGACTATGCAAAGTAATGCACAGACTATTGCAAAGCAATGCACAGACTATTGCAAATCAATGCACAGACTATTGCAAAGCAATGCACAGAGACTATTGCAAAGCAATGCACAGACTATTGCAAAGCAATGCACAGAGACTATTGCAAAGCAATGCACAGACTATTGCAAAGCAATGCACAGAGACTATTGCAAAGCAATGCACAGACTATTGCAAAGCAATGCACAATGCACAGACTATTGCAAAGCAATGCACAGATTATTGCAAAGCAATGCACAGAGACTATTGCAAAGCAATGCACAGACTATTGCAAAGCAATGCACAATGCACAGACTATTGCAAAGCAATGCACAGACTATTGCAAAGCAATGCACAGAGACTATTGCAAAGCAATGCAAAGACTATTGCAAAGCAATGCACAGAGACTATTGCAGATCAATGCACAGACTATTGCAAAGCAATGCACAGAGATTATTGCAAAGCAATGCATAGACTATTGCAAAGCAATGCACAGACTATTGCAAAGCAATGCACAGACTATTGCAAAGCAATGCACAGAGATTATTGCAAAGCAAGGCACAGACTATTGCAAAGCAATGCACAGAGCCTATTGCAAAGCAATGCACAGATTATTGCAAAGCAATGCACAGAGACTATTGCAAAGCAATGCAGAGAGACTATTGCAAAGCAATGCACAGACTATTGCAAAGCAATGCACAATGCACAGACTATTGCAAAGCAATGCACAGACTATTGCAAAGCAATGCACAGATACTATTGCAGATCAATGCACAGACAATTGCAAAGCAATGCACAGAGATTATTGCAAAGCAATGCACAGACTATTGCAAAGCAATGCGCAGACTATTGCAAAGCAATGCACAGACTATTGCAAAGCAATGCACAGACTATTGCAAAGCAATGCACAGACTATTGCAAAGCAATGCACAGGCTATTGCAAAGCAATGCACATAGACTATTGCAAATGCACAGAGACTATTGCAAAGCAATGCACAGAGACTATTGCAAAGCAATGCACAGACTATTGCAAAGCAATGCACAGAGACTATTGCAGATCAATGCACAGACTATTGCAAAGCAATGCACAGAGATTATTGCAAAGCAATGCACAGACTATTGCAAAGCAATGCACAGACTATTGCAAAGCAATGCACAGACTATTGCAAAGCAATGCACAGAGATTATTGCAAAGCAATGCACAGACTATTGCAAAGCAATGCACAGAGCCTATTGCAAAGCAATGCACAGATTATTGCAAAGCAATGCACAGAGACTATTGCAAAGCAATGCAGAGAGACTATTGCAAAGCAATGCACAGACTATTGCAACGCAATGCACAATGCACAGACTATTGCAAAGCAATGCACAGACTATTGCAAAGCAATGCACAATGCACAGACAATTGCAAAGTAATGCACAGACTATTACAAAGCAATGCACAGAGACTATTGCAAAGCAATGCACAAACTATTGCAAAGCAATGCACAGACTATTGCAAAGTAATGCACAGAGACTATTGCAAAGCAATGCACAGAGACTATTGCAAAGCAATGCACAGAGACTATTGCAAAGCAATGCACAGACTATTGCAAAGCAATGCACAGAGACTATTGCAAAGCAATCCACAGAGACTACTGCAAAGCAATGCACAGACTATTGCAAAGCAATGCACAGAGACTATTGCAGATCAATGCACAGACTATTGCAAAGCAATGCACAGAGATTATTGCAAAGCAATGCACAGACTATTGCAAAGCAATGCACAGACTATTGCAAAGCAATGCACAGACTATTGCAAAGCAATGCACAGACTATTGCAAAGCAATGCACAGATTATTGCAAAGCAATGCACAGAGACTATTGCAAAGCAATGCACAGACTATTGCAAAGCAATGCACAATGCACAGACTATTGCAAAGCAATGCACAGACTATTGCAAAGCAATGCACAGAGACTATTGCAAAGCAATGCACAAAGACTATTGCAAAGCAATGCACAGACTATGCAAAGTAATGCACAGACTATTGCAAAGCAATGCACAGACTATTGCAAATCAATGCACAGACTATTGCAAAACAATGCACAGAGACTATTGCAAAGCAATGCACAGACTATTGCAAAGCAATGCACAGAGACTATTGCAAAGCAATGCACAGACTATTGCAAAGCAATGCACAATGCACAGACTATTGCAAAGCAATGCACAGATTATTGCAAAGCAATCCACAGAGACTATTGCAAAGCAATGCACAGACTATTGCAAAGCAATGCACAATGCACAGACTATTGCAAAGCAATGCACAGACTATTGCAAAGCAATGCACAGAGACTATTGCAAAGCAATGCACAGACTATTGCAAAGCAATGCACTGACTATTGCAAAGCAATGCACAGAGACTATTGCAAACGCACAGAGACTATTGCAAAGCAATGCACAGAGATTATTGCAAAGCAATGCACAGACTATTGCAAAGCAATGCACAGAGCCTATTGCAAAGCAATGCTCAGATTATTGCAAAGCAATGCACAGAGACTATTGCAAAGCAATGCAGAGAGACTATTGCAAAGCAATGCACAGACTATTGCAAAGCAATGCACAATGCACAGACTATTGCAAAGCAATGTACAGACTATTGCAAAGCAATGCACAATGCACAGACTATTGCAAAGTAATGCACAGACTATTGCAAAGCAATGCACAGAGACTATTGCAAAGCAATGCACAAACTATTGCAAAGCAATGCACAGACTATTGCAAAGTAATGCACAGAGACTATTGCAAAGCAATGCACAGAGACTATTGCAAAGCAATGCACAGAGACTATTGCAAAGCAATGCACAGACTATTGCAAAGCAATGCACAGAGACTATTGCAAAGCAATCCACAGAGACTACTGCAAAGCAATGCACAGACTATTGCAAAGCAATGCACAGAGACTATTGCAGATCAATGCACAGACTATTGCAAAGCAATGCACAGAGATTATTGCAAAGCAATGCACAGACTATTGCAAAGCAATGCACAGACTATTGCAAAGCAATGCACAGACTATTGCAAAGCAATGCACAGAGACTATTGCAAATGCACAGAGACTATTGCAAAGCAATGCACAGACTATTGCAAAGCAATGCACAGACTATTGCAAAGCAATGCACAGCAATGCACAGAGACTATTGCAAAGCAATGCACAGACTATTGCAAAGCAATGCACAGAGATTATTGCAAAGAAATGCACAGACTATTGCAAAGCAATGCACAGACTATTGCAAAGCAATGCACAGACTATTGCAAAGCAATGCACAGATTATTGCAAAGCAATGCACAGAGACTATTGCAAAGCAATGCACAGACTATTGCAAAGCAATGCACAATGCACAGACTATTGCAAAGCAATGCACAGACTATTGCAAAGCAATGCACAGAGACTATTGCAAAGCAATGAACAAAGACTATTGCAAAGCAATGCACAGACTATGCAAAGTAATGCACAGACTATTGCAAAGCAATGCACAGACTATTGCAAATCAATGCACAGACTATTGCAAAGCAATGCACAGAGACTATTGCAAAGCAATGCACAGACTATTGCAAAGCAATGCACAGAGACTATTGCAAAGCAATGCACAGACTATTGCAAAGCAATGCACAATGCACAGACTATTGCAAAGCAATGCACAGATTATTGCAAAGCAATGCACAGAGACTATTGCAAAGCAATGCACAGACTATTGCAAAGCAATGCACAATGCACAGACTATTGCAAAGCAATGCACAGAGACTATTGCAAAGCAATGCAAAGACTATTGCAAAGCAATGCACAGAGACTATTGCAGATCAATGCACAGACTATTGCAAAGCAATGCACAGAGATTATTGCAAAGCAATGCATAGACTATTGCAAAGCAATGCACAGACTATTGCAAAGCAATGCACAGACTATTGCAAAGCAATGCACAGAGATTATTGCAAAGCAAGGCACAGACTATTGCAAAGCAATGCACAGAGCCTATTGCAAAGCAATGCACAGATTATTGCAAAGCAATGCACAGAGACTATTGCAAAGCAATGCAGAGAGACTATTGCAAAGCAATGCACAGACTATTGCAAAGCAATGCACAATGCACAGACTATTGCAAAGCAATGCACAGACTATTGCAAAGCAATGCACAGAGACTATTGCAGATCAATGCACAGACAATTGCAAAGCAATGCACAGAGATTATTGCAAAGCAATGCACAGACTATTGCAAAGCAATGCGCAGACTATTGCAAAGCAATGCACAGACTATTGCAAAGCAATGCACAGACTATTGCAAAGCAATGCACAGGCTATTGCAAAGCAATGCACATAGACTATTGCAAATGCACAGAGACTATTGCAAAGCAATGCACAGAGACTATTGCAAAGCAATGCACAGACTATTGCAAAGCAATGCACAGAGACTATTTCAGATCAATGCACAGACTATTGCAAAGCAATGCACAGAGATTATTGCAAAGCAATGCACAGACTATTGCAAAGCAATGCACAGACTATTGCAAAGCAATGCACAGAGACTATTGCAAAGCAATGCAGAGAGACTATTGCAAAGCAATGCACAGACTATTGCAAAGCAATGCACAATGCACAGACTATTGCAAAGCAATGCACAGACTATTGCAAAGCAATGCACAGAGACTATTGCAGATCAATGCACAGACAATTGCAAAGCAATGCACAGAGATTATTGCAAAGCAATGCACAGACTATTGCAAAGCAATGCACAGACTATTGCAAAGCAATGCACAGACTATTGCAAAGCAATGCACAGGCTATTGCAAAGCAATGCACATAGACTATTGCAAATGCACAGAGACTATTGCAAAGCAATGCACAGAGACTATTGCAAAGCAATGCACAGACTATTGCAAAGCAATGCACAGACACTATTGCAGATCAATGCAAAGACTATTGCAAAGCAATGCACAGATTATTGCAAAGCAATGCACAGAGACTATTGCAAAGCAATGCACAGACTATTGCAAAGCAATGCACAATGCACAAACTATTGCAAAGCAATGCACAGACTATTGCAAAGCAATGCACAGAGACTATTGCAAAGCAATGCACAAAGACTATTGCAAAGCAATGCACAGACTATGCAAAGTAATGCACAGACTATTGCAAAGCAATGCACAGACTATTGCAAATCAATGCACAGACTATTGCAAAGCAATGCACAGAGACTATTGCAAAGCAATGCACAGACTATTGCAAAGCAATGCACAATGCACAGACTATTGCAAAGCAATGCACAGATTATTGCAAAGCAATGCACAGAGACTATTGCAAAGCAATGCACAGACTATTGCAAAGCAATGCACAATGCACAGACTATTGCAAAGCAATGCACAGAATATTGCAAAGCAATGCACAGAGACTATTGCAAAGCAATGCACAGACTATTGCAAAGCAATGCACAGACTATTGCAAAGCAATGCACAGAGACTATTGCAAACGCACAGAGACTATTGCAAAGCAATGCACAGAGATTATTGCAAAATAAATGCACAGACTATTGCAAAGCAATGCACAGAGCCTATTGCAAAGCAATGCTCAGATTATTGCAAAGCAATGCACAGAGACTATTGCAAAGCAATGCAGAGAGACTATTGCAAAGCAATGCACAGACTATTGCAAAGCAATGCACAATGCACAGACTATTGCAAAGCAATGTACAGACTATTGCAAAGCAATGCACAATGCACAGACTATTGCAAAGTAATGCACAGACTATTGCAAAGCAATGCACAGAGACTATTGCAAAGCAATGCACAAACTATTGCAAAGCAATGCACAGACTATTGCAAAGTAATGCACAGAGACTATTGCAAAGCAATGCACAGAGACTATTGCAAAGCAATGCACAGAGACTATTGCAAAGCAATGCACAGACTATTGCAAAGCAATGCACAGAGACTATTGCAAAGCAATCCACAGAGACTACTGCAAAGCAATGCACAGACTATTGCAAAGCAATGCACAGAGACTATTGCAGATCAATGCACAGACTATTGCAAAGCAATGCACAGAGATTATTGCAAAGCAATGCACAGACTATTGCAAAGCAATGCACAGACTATTGCAAAGCAATGCACAGACTATTGCAAAGCAATGCACAGAGACTATTGCAAATGCACAGAGACTATTGCAAAGCAATGCACAGACTATTGCAAAGCAATGCACAGACTATTGCAAAGCAATGCACAGCAATGCACAGAGACTATTGCAAAGCAATGCACAGACTATTGCAAAGCAATGCACAGAGATTATTGCAAAGAAATGCACAGACTATTGCAAAGCAATGCACAGAGACTATTGCAAATGCACAGAGACTATTGGAAAGCAATGCACAGACTATTGCAAAGCAATGCTCAGACTATTGCAAAGCAATGCACAGCAATGCACAGAGACTATTGCAAAGCAATGCACAGACTATTGCAAAGCAATGCACAGAGATTATTGCAAAGAAATGCACAGACTATTACAAAGCAATGCACAGACTATTGCAAAGCAATGCACAGACTATTGCAAAGCAATGCACAGATTATTGCAAAGCAATGCACAGAGACTATTGCAAAGCAATGCACAGACTATTGCAAAGCAATGCACAATGCACAGACTATTGCAAAGCAATGCACAGACTATTGCAAAGCAATGCACAGAGACTATTGCAAAGCAATGCACAAAGACTATTGCAAAGCAATGCACAGACTATGCAAAGTAATGCACAGACTATTGCAAAGCAATGCACAGACTATTGCAAGTCAATGCACAGACTATTGCAAAGCAATGCACAGAGACTATTGCATAGCAATGCACAGATTATTGCAAAGCAATGCACAGAGACTATTGCAAAGCAATGCACAGACTATTGCAAAGCAATGCACAATGCACAGACTATTGCAAAGCAATGCACAGACTATTGCAAAGCAATGCACAGAGACTATTGCAAAGCAATGCACAGACTATTGCAAAGCAATGCACAGGCGCTATTGCAGATCAATGCAAAGACTATTGCAAAGCAATGCACAGATTATTGCAAAGCAATGCACAGAGACTATTGCAAAGCAATGCACAGACTATTGCAAAGCAATGCACAATGCACAGACTATTGCAAAGCAATGCACAGACTATTGCAAAGCAATGCACAGAGACTATTGCAAAGCAATGCACAAAGACTATTGCAAAGCAATGCACAGACAATGCAAAGTAATGCACAGACTATTGCAAAGCAATGCACAGACTATTGCAAATCAATGCACAGACTATTGCAAAGCAATGCACAGAGACTATTGCAAAGCAATGCACAGACTATTGCAAAGCAATGCACAATGCACAGACTATTGCAAAGCAATGCACAGACTATTGCAAAGCAATGCACAATGCACAGACTATTGCAAAGCAATGCACAGAATATTGCAAAGCAATGCACAGAGACTATTGCAAAGCAATGCACAGACTATTGCAAAGCAATGCACAGACTATTGCAAAGCAATGCACAGAGACTATTGCAAACGCACAGAGACTATTGCAAAGCAATGCACAGAGATTATTGCAAAGCAATGCACAGACTATTGCAAAGCAATGCACAGAGCCTATTGCAAAGCAATGCTCAGATTATTGCAAAGCAATGCACAGAGACTATTGCAAAGCAATGCAGAGAGACTATTGCAAAGCAATGCACAGACTATTGCAAAGCAATGCACAATGCACAGACTATTGCAAAGCAATGTACAGACTATTGCAAAGCAATGCACAATGCACAGACTATTGCAAAGTAATGCACAGACTATTGCAAAGCAATGCACAGAGACTATTGCAAAGCAATGCACAAACTATTGCAAAGCAATGCACAGACTATTGCAAAGTAATGCACAGAGACTATTGCAAAGCAATGCACAGAGACTATTGCAAAGCAATGCACAGAGACTATTGCAAAGCAATGCACAGACTATTGCAAAGCAATGCACAGAGACTATTGCAAAGCAATCCACAGAGACTACTGCAAAGCAATGCACAGACTATTGCAAAGCAATGCACAGAGACTATTGCAGATCAATGCACAGACTATTGCAAAGCAATGCACAGAGATTATTGCAAAGCAATGCACAGACTATTGCAAAGCAATGCACAGACTATTGCAAAGCAATGCACAGACTATTGCAAAGCAATGCACAGAGACTATTGCAAATGCACAGAGACTATTGCAAAGCAATGCACAGACTATTGCAAAGCAATGCACAGACTATTGCAAAGCAATGCACAGCAATGCACAGAGACTATTGCAAAGCAATGCACAGACTATTGCAAAGCAATGCACAGAGATTATTGCAAAGAAATGCACAGACTATTGCAAAGCAATGCACAGACTATTGCAAAGCAATGCACAGACTATTGCAAAGCAATGCACAGATTATTGCAAAGCAATGCACAGAGACTATTGCAAAGCAATGCACAGACTATTGCAAAGCAATGCACAATGCACAGACTATTGCAAAGCAATGCACAGACTATTGCAAAGCAATGCACAGAGACTATTGCAAAGCAATGCACAAAGACTATTGCAAAGCAATGCACAGACTATGCAAAGTAATGCACAGACTATTGCAAAGCAATGCACAGACTATTGCAAATCAATGCACAGACTATTGCAAAGCAATGCACAGAGACTATTGCAAAGCAATGCACAGACTATTGCAAAGCAATGCACAGAGACTATTGCAAAGCAATGCACAGACTATTGCAAAGCAATGCACAATGCACAGACTATTGCAAAGCAATGCACAGATTATTGCAAAGCAATGCACAGAGACTATTGCAAAGCAATGCACAGACTATTGCAAAGCAATGCACAATGCACAGACTATTGCAAAGCAATGCACAGACTATTGCAAAGCAATGCACAGAGACTATTGCAAAGCAATGCAAAGACTATTGCAAAGCAATGCACAGAGACTATTGCAGATCAATGCACAGACTATTGCAAAGCAATGCACAGAGATTATTGCAAAGCAATGCATAGACTATTGCAAAGCAATGCACAGACTATTGCAAAGCAATGCACAGACTATTGCAAAGCAATGCACAGAGATTATTGCAAAGCAAGGCACAGACTATTGCAAAGCAATGCACAAAGCCTATTGCAAAGCAATGCACAGATTATTGCAAAGCAATGCACAGAGACTATTGCAAAGCAATGCAGAGAGACTATTGCAAAGCAATGCACAGACTATTGCAAAGCAATGCACAATGCACAGACTATTGCAAAGCAATGCACAGACTATTGCAAAGCAATGCACAGAGACTATTGCAGATCAATGCACAGACAATTGCAAAGCAATGCACAGAGATTATTGCAAAGCAATGCACAGACTATTGCAAAGCAATGCGCAGACTATTGCAAAGCAATGCACAGACTATTGCAAAGCAATGCACAGACTATTGCAAAGCAATGCACAGACTATTGCAAAGCAATGCACAGGCTATTGCAAAGCAATGCACATAGACTATTGCAAATGCACAGAGACTATTGCAAAGCAATGCACAGAGTCTATTGCAAAGCAATGCACAGACTATTGCAAAGCAATGCACAGAGACTATTTCAGATCAATGCACAGACTATTGCAAAGCAATGCACAGAGATTATTGCAAAGCAATGCACAGACTATTGCAAAGCAATGCACAGACTATTGCAAAGCAATGCACAGAGACTATTGCAAAGCAATGCAGAGAGACTATTGCAAAGCAATGCACAGACTATTGCAAAGCAATGCACAATGCACAGACTATTGCAAAGCAATGCACAGACTATTGCAAAGCAATGCACAGAGACTATTGCAGATCAATGCACAGACAATTGCAAAGCAATGCACAGAGATTATTGCAAAGCAATGCACAGACTATTGCAAAGCAATGCACAGACTATTGCAAAGCAATGCACAGACTATTGCAAAGCAATGCACAGGCTATTGCAAAGCAATGCACATAGACTATTGCAAATGCACAGAGACTATTGCAAAGCAATGCACAGAGACTATTGCAAAGCAATGCACAGACTATTGCAAAGCAATGCACAGACACTATTGCAGATCAATGCAAAGACTATTGCAAAGCAATGCACAGATTATTGCAAAGCAATGCACAGAGACTATTGCAAAGCAATGCACAGACTATTGCAAAGCAATGCACAATGCACAAACTATTGCAAAGCAATGCACAGACTATTGCAAAGCAATGCACAGAGACTATTGCAAAGCAATGCACAAAGACTATTGCAAAGCAATGCACAGACTATGCAAAGTAATGCACAGACTATTGCAAAGCAATGCACAGACTATTGCAAAGCAATGCACAGAGACTATTGCAAAGCAATGCACAGACTATTGCAAAGCAATGCACAATGCACAGACTATTGCAAAGCAATGCACAGATTATTGCAAAGCAATGCACAGAGACTATTGCAAAGCAATGCACAGACTATTGCAAAGCAATGCACAATGCACAGACTATTGCAAAGCAATGCACAGAATATTGCAAAGCAATGCACAGAGACTATTGCAAAGCAATGCACAGACTATTGCAAAGCAATGCACAGACTATTGCAAAGCAATGCACAGAGACTATTGCAAACGCACAGAGACTATTGCAAAGCAATGCACAGAGATTATTGCAAAATAAATGCACAGACTATTGCAAAGCAATGCACAGAGCCTATTGCAAAGCAATGCTCAGATTATTGCAAAGCAATGCACAGAGACTATTGCAAAGCAATGCAGAGAGACTATTGCAAAGCAATGCACAGACTATTGCAAAGCAATGCACAATGCACAGACTATTGCAAAGCAATGTACAGACTATTGCAAAGCAATGCACAATGCACAGACTATTGCAAAGTAATGCACAGACTATTGCAAAGCAATGCACAGAGACTATTGCAAAGCAATGCACAAACTATTGCAAAGCAATGCACAGACTATTGCAAAGTAATGCACAGAGACTATTGCAAAGCAATGCACAGAGACTATTGCAAAGCAATGCACAGAGACTATTGCAAAGCAATGCACAGACTATTGCAAAGCAATGCACAGAGACTATTGCAAAGCAATCCACAGAGACTACTGCAAAGCAATGCACAGACTATTGCAAAGCAATGCACAGAGACTATTGCAGATCAATGCACAGACTATTGCAAAGCAATGCACAGAGATTATTGCAAAGCAATGCACAGACTATTGCAAAGCAATGCACAGACTATTGCAAAGCAATGCACAGACTATTGCAAAGCAATGCACAGAGACTATTGCAAATGCACAGAGACTATTGCAAAGCAATGCACAGACTATTGCAAAGCAATGCACAGACTATTGCAAAGCAATGCACAGAGACTATTGCAAAGCAATGCACAGACTATTGCAAAGCAATGCACAGAGATTATTGCAAAGAAATGCACAGACTATTGCAAAGCAATGCACAGAGACTATTGCAAATGCACAGAGACTATTGGAAAGCAATGCACAGACTATTGCAAAGCAATGCACAGACTATTGCAAAGCAATGCACAGCAATGCACAGAGACTATTGCAAAGCAATGCACAGACTATTGCAAAGCAATGCACAGAGATTATTGCAAAGAAATGCACAGACTATTGCAAAGCAATGCACAGACTATTGCAAAGCAATGCACAGACTATTGCAAAGCAATGCACAGATTATTGCAAAGCAATGCACAGAGACTATTGCAAAGCAATGCACAGACTATTGCAAAGCAATGCACAATGCACAGACTATTGCAAAGCAATGCACAGACTATTGCAAAGCAATGCACAGAGACTATTGCAAAGCAATGCACAAACACTATTGCAAAGCAATGCACAGACTATGCAAAGTAATGCACAGACTATTGCAAAGCAATGCACAGACTATTGCAAGTCAATGCACAGACTATTACAAAGCAATGCACAGAGACTATTGCATAGCAATGCACAGACTATTGCAAAGCAATGCACAGAGACTATTGCAAAGCAATGCACAGACTATTGCAAAGCAATGCACAATGCACAGACTATTGCAAAGCAATGCACAGATTATTGCAAAGCAATGCACAGAGACTATTGCAAAGCAATGCACAGACTATTGCAAAGCAATGCACAATGCACAGACTATTGCAAAGCAATGCACAGACTATTGCAAAGCAATGCACAGAGACTATTGCAAAGCAATGCACAGACTATTGCAAAGCAATGCACAGGCACTATTGCAGATCAATGCAAAGACTATTGCAAAGCAATGCAGAGATTATTGCAAAGCAATGCACAGAGACTATTGCAAAGCAATGCACAGACTATTGCAAAGCAATGCACAATGCACAGACTATTGCAAAGCAATGCACAGACTATTGCAAAGCAATGCACAGAGACTATTGCAAAGCAATGCACAAAGACTATTGCAAAGCAATGCACAGACTATGCAAAGTAATGCACAGACTATTGCAAAGCAATGCACAGACTATTGCAAATCAATGCACAGACTATTGCAAAGCAATGCACAGAGACTATTGCAAAGCAATGCACAGACTATTGCAAAGCAATGCACAATGCACAGACTATTGCAAAGCAATGCACAGACTATTGCAAAGCAATGCACAATGCACAGACTATTGCAAAGCAATGCACAGAATATTGCAAAGCAATGCACAGAGACTATTGCAAAGCAATGCACAGACTATTGCAAAGCAATGCACAGACTATTGCAAAGCAATGCACAGAGACTATTGCAAACGCACAGAGACTATTGCAAAGCAATGCACAGAGATTATTGCAAAGCAATGCACAGACTATTGCAAAGCAATGCACAGAGCCTATTGCAAAGCAATGCTCAGATTATTGCAAAGCAATGCACAGAGACTATTGCAAAGCAATGCAGAGAGACTATTGCAAAGCAATGCACAGACTATTGCAAAGCAATGCACAATGCACAGACTATTGCAAAGCAATGTACAGACTATTGCAAAGCAATGCACAATGCACAGACTATTGCAAAGTAATGCACAGACTATTGCAAAGCAATGCACAGAGACTATTGCAAAGCAATGCACAAACTATTGCAAAGCAATGCACAGACTATTGCAAAGTAATGCACAGAGACTATTGCAAAGCAATGCACAGAGACTATTGCAAAGCAATGCACAGAGACTATTGCAAAGCAATGCACAGACTATTGCAAAGCAATGCACAGAGACTATTGCAAAGCAATCCACAGAGACTACTGCAAAGCAATGCACAGACTATTGCAAAGCAATGCACAGAGACTATTGCAGATCAATGCACAGACTATTGCAAAGCAATGCACAGAGATTATTGCAAAGCAATGCACAGACTATTGCAAAGCAATGCACAGACTATTGCAAAGCAATGCACAGACTATTGCAAAGCAATGCACAGAGACTATTGCAAATGCACAGAGACTATTGCAAAGCAATGCACAGACTATTGCAAAGCAATGCACAGACTATTGCAAAGCAATGCACAGCAATGCACAGAGACTATTGCAAAGCAATGCACAGACTATTGCAAAGCAATGCACAGAGATTATTGCAAAGAAATGCACAGACTATTGCAAAGCAATGCACAGACTATTGCAAAGCAATGCACAGACTATTGCAAAGCAATGCACAGATTATTGCAAAGCAATGCACAGAGACTATTGCAAAGCAATGCACAGACTATTGCAAAGCAATGCACAATGCACAGACTATTGCAAAGCAATGCACAGACTATTGCAAAGCAATGCACAGAGACTATTGCAAAGCAATGCACAAAGACTATTGCAAAGCAATGCACAGACTATGCAAAGTAATGCACAGACTATTGCAAAGCAATGCACAGACTATTGCAAATCAATGCACAGACTATTGCAAAGCAATGCACAGAGACTATTGCAAAGCAATGCACAGACTATTGCAAAGCAATGCACAGAGACTATTGCAAAGCAATGCACAGACTATTGCAAAGCAATGCACAGAGACTATTGCAAAGCAATGCACAGACTATTGCAAAGCAATGCACAATGCACAGACTATTGCAAAGCAATGCACAGATTATTGCAAAGCAATGCACAGAGACTATTGCAAAGCAATGCACAGACTATTGCAAAGCAATGCACAATGCACAGACTATTGCAAAGCAATGCACAGACTATTGCAAAGCAATGCACAGAGACTATTGCAAAGCAATGCACAGACTATTGCAAAGCAATGCACAATGCACAGACTATTGCAAAGCAATGCACAGACTATTGCAAAGCAATGCACAGAGACTATTGCAAAGCAATGCACAAAGACTATTGCAAAGCAATGCACAGACTATGCAAAGTAATGCACAGACTATTGCAAAGCAATGCACAGACTATTGCAAATCAATGCACAGACTATTGCAAAGCAATGCACAGAGACTATTGCAAAGCAATGCACAGACTATTGCAAAGCAATGCACAGAGACTATTGCAAAGCAATGCACAGACTATTGCAAAGCAATGCACAGAGACTATTGCAAAGCAATGCACAGACTATTGCAAAGCAATGCACAATGCACAGACTATTGCAAAGCAATGCACAGATTATTGCAAAGCAATGCACAGAGACTATTGCAAAGCAATGCACAGACTATTGCAAAGCAATGCACAATGCACAGACTATTGCAAAGCAATGCACAGACTATTGCAAAGCAATGCACAGAGACTATTGCAAAGCAATGCAAAGACTATTGCAAAGCAATGCACAGAGACTATTGCAGATCAATGCACAGACTATTGCAAAGCAATGCACAGAGATTATTGCAAAGCAATGCATAGACTATTGCAAAGCAATGCACAGACTATTGCAAAGCAATGCACAGACTATTGCAAAGCAATGCACAGAGATTATTGCAAAGCAAGGCACAGACTATTGCAAAGCAATGCACAGAGCCTATTGCAAAGCAATGCACAGATTATTGCAAAGCAATGCACAGAGACTATTGCAAAGCAATGCAGAGAGACTATTGCAAAGCAATGCACAGACTATTGCAAAGCAATGCACAATGCACAGACTATTGCAAAGCAATGCACAGACTATTGCAAAGCAATGCACAGATACTATTGCAGATCAATGCACAGACAATTGCAAAGCAATGCACAGAGATTATTGCAAAGCAATGCACAGACTATTGCAAAGCAATGCGCAGACTATTGCAAAGCAATGCACAGACTATTGCAAAGCAATGCACAGACTATTGCAAAGCAATGCACAGACTATTGCAAAGCAATGCACAGGCTATTGCAAAGCAATGCACATAGACTATTGCAAATGCACAGAGACTATTGCAAAGCAATGCACAGAGACTATTGCAAAGCAATGCACAGACTATTGCAAAGCAATGCACAGAGACTATTGCAGATCAATGCACAGACTATTGCAAAGCAATGCACAGAGATTATTGCAAAGCAATGCACAGACTATTGCAAAGCAATGCACAGACTATTGCAAAGCAATGCACAGACTATTGCAAAGCAATGCACAGAGATTATTGCAAAGCAATGCACAGACTATTGCAAAGCAATGCACAGAGCCTATTGCAAAGCAATGCACAGATTATTGCAAAGCAATGCACAGAGACTATTGCAAAGCAATGCAGAGAGACTATTGCAAAGCAATGCACAGACTATTGCAACGCAATGCACAATGCACAGACTATTGCAAAGCAATGCACAGACTATTGCAAAGCAATGCACAATGCACAGACAATTGCAAAGTAATGCACAGACTATTGCAAAGCAATGCACAGAGACTATTGCAAAGCAATGCACAAACTATTGCAAAGCAATGCACAGACTATTGCAAAGTAATGCACAGAGACTATTGCAAAGCAATGCACAGAGACTATTGCAAAGCAATGCACAGAGACTATTGCAAAGCAATGCACAGACTATTGCAAAGCAATGCACAGAGACTATTGCAAAGCAATCCACAGAGACTACTGCAAAGCAATGCACAGACTATTGCAAAGCAATGCACAGAGACTATTGCAGATCAATGCACAGACTATTGCAAAGCAATGCACAGAGATTATTGCAAAGCAATGCACAGACTATTGCAAAGCAATGCACAGACTATTGCAAAGCAATGCACAGACTATTGCAAAGCAATGCACAGACTATTGCAAAGCAATGCACAGATTATTGCAAAGCAATGCACAGAGACTATTGCAAAGCAATGCACAGACTATTGCAAAGCAATGCACAATGCACAGACTATTGCAAAGCAATGCACAGACTATTGCAAAGCAATGCACAGAGACTATTGCAAAGCAATGTACAAAGACTATTGCAAAGCAATGCACAGACTATGCAAAGTAATGCACAGACTATTGCAAAGCAATGCACAGACTATTGCAAATCAATGCACAGACTATTGCAAAACAATGCACAGAGACTATTGCAAAGCAATGCACAGACTATTGCAAAGCAATGCACAGAGACTATTGCAAAGCAATGCACAGACTATTGCAAAGCAATGCACAATGCACAGACTATTGCAAAGCAATGCACAGATTATTGCAAAGCAATGCACAGAGACTATTGCAAAGCAATGCACAGACTATTGCAAAGCAATGCACAATGCACAGACTATTGCAAAGCAATGCACAGACTATTGCAAAGCAATGCACAGAGACTATTGCAAAGCAATGCAAAGACTATTGCAAAGCAATGCACAGAGACTATTGCAGATCAATGCACAGACTATTGCAAAGCAATGCACAGAGATTATTGCAAAGCAATGCATAGACTATTGCAAAGCAATGCACAGACTATTGCAAAGCAATGCACAGACTATTGCAAAGCAATGCACAGAGATTATTGCAAAGCAAGGCACAGACTATTGCAAAGCAATGCACAGAGCCTATTGCAAAGCAATGCACAGATTATTGCAAAGCAATGCACAGAGACTATTGCAAAGCAATGCAGAGAGACTATTGCAAAGCAATGCACAGACTATTGCAAAGCAATGCACAATGCACAGACTATTGCAAAGCAATGCACAGACTATTGCAAAGCAATGCACAGAGACTATTGCAGATCAATGCACAGACAATTGCAAAGCAATGCACAGAGATTATTGCAAAACAATGCACAGACTATTGCAAAGCAATGCGCAGACTATTGCAAAGCAATGCACAGACTATTGCAAAGCAATGCACAGACTATTGCAAAGCAATGCACAGACTATTGCAAAGCAATGCACAGGCTATTGCAAAGCAATGCACATAGACTATTGCAAATGCACAGAGACTATTGCAAAGCAATGCATAGAGACTATTGCAAAGCAATGCACAGACTATTGCAAAGCAATGCACAGAGACTATTGCAGATCAATGCACAGACTATTGCAAAGCAATGCACAGAGATTATTGCAAAGCAATGCACAGACTATTGCAAAGCAATGCACAGACTATTGCAAAGCAATGCACAGACTATTGCAAAGCAATGCACAGAGATTATTGCAAAGCAATGCACAGACTATTGCAAAGCAATGCACAGAGCCTATTGCAAAGCAATGCACAGATTATTGCAAAGCAATGCACAGAGACTATTGCAAAGCAATGCAGAGAGACTATTGCAAAGCAATGCACAGACTATTGCAACGCAATGCACAATGCACAGACTATTGCAAAGCAATGCACAGACTATTGCAAAGCAATGCACAATGCACAGACAATTGCAAAGTAATGCACAGACTATTGCAAAGCAATGCACAGAGACTATTGCAAAGCAATGCACAAACTATTGCAAAGCAATGCACAGACTATTGCAAAGTAATGCACAGAGACTATTGCAAAGCAATGCACAGAGACTATTGCAAAGCAATGCACAGAGACTATTGCAAAGCAATGCACAGACTATTGCAAAGCAATGCACAGAGACTATTGCAAAGCAATCCACAGAGACTACTGCAAAGCAATGCACAGACTATTGCAAAGCAATGCACAGAGACTATTGCAGATCAATGCACAGACTATTGCAAAGCAATGCACAGAGATTATTGCAAAGCAATGCACAGACTATTGCAAAGCAATGCACAGACTATTGCAAAGCAATGCACAGACTATTGCAAAGCAATGCACAGACTATTGCAAAGCAATGCACAGAGACTATTGCAAATGCACAGAGACTATTGCAAAGCAATTCACAGACTATTGCAAAGCAATGCACAGACTATTGCAAAGCAATGCACAGCAATGCACAGAGACTATTGCAAAGCAATGCACAGACTATTGCAAAGCAATGCACAGAGATTATTGCAAAGAAATGCACAGACTATTGCAAAGCAATGCACAGACTATTGCAAAGCAATGCACAGACTATTGCAAAGCAATGCACAGATTATTGCAAAGCAATGCACTGAGACTATTGCAAAGCAATGCACAGACTATTGCAAAGCAATGCACAATGCACAGACTATTGCAAAGCAATGCACAGACTATTGCAAAGCAATGCACAGAGACTATTGCAAAGCAATGCACAGAGACTATTGCAAAGCAATGCACAGACTATTGCAAAGCAATGCACAGGCACTATTGCAGATCAATGCAAAGACTATTGCAAAGCAATGCACAGATTATTGCACAGCAATGCACAGAGACTATTGCAAAGCAATGCACAGACTATTGCAAAGCAATGCACAATGCACAGACTATTGCAAAGCAATGCACAGACTATTGCAAAGCAATGCACAGAGACTATTGCAAAGCAATGCACAAAGACTATTGCAAAGCAATGCACAGACTATGCAAAGTAATGCACAGACTATTGCAAAGCAATGCACAGACTATTGCAAATCAATGCACAGACTATTGCAAAGCAATGCACAGAGACTATTGCAAAGCAATGCACAGACTATTGCAAAGCAATGCACAATGCACAGACTATTGCAAAGCAATGCACAGACTATTGCAAAGCAATGCACAATGCACAGACTATTGCAAAGCAATGCACAGAATATTGCAAAGCAATGCACAGAGACTATTGCAAAGCAATGCACAGACTATTGCAAAGCAATGCACAGACTATTGCAAAGCAATGCACAGAGACTATTGCAAACGCACAGAGACTATTGCAAAGCAATGCACAGAGATTATTGCAAAGCAATGCACAGACTATTGCAAAGCAATGCACAGAGCCTATTGCAAAGCAATGCTCAGATTATTGCAAAGCAATGCACAGAGACTATTGCAAAGCAATGCAGAGAGACTATTGCAAAGCAATGCACAGACTATTGCAAAGCAATGCACAATGCACAGACTATTGCAAAGTAATGCACAGACTATTGCAAAGCAATGCACAGAGACTATTGCAAAGCAATGCACAAACTATTGAAAAGCAATGCACAGACTATTGCAAAGTAATGCACAGAGACTATTGCAAAGCAATGCACAGAGACTATTGCAAAGCAATGCACAGAGACTATTGCAAAGCAATGCACAGACTATTGCAAAGCAATGCACAGAGACTATTGCAAAGCAATCCACAGAGACTACTGCAAAGCAATGCACAGACTATTGCAAAGCAATGCACAGAGACTATTGCAGATCAATGCACAGACTATTGCAAAGCAATGCACAGAGATTATTGCAAAGCAATGCACAGACTATTGCAAAGCAATGCACAGACTATTGCAAAGCAATGCACAGACTATTGCAAAGCAATGCACAGAGACTATTGCAAATGCACAGAGACTATTGCAAAGCAATGCACAGACTATTGCAAAGCAATGCACAGACTATTGCAAAGCAATGCACAGCAATGCACAGAGACTATTGCAAAGCAATGCACAGACTATTGCAAAGCAATGCACAGAGATTATTGCAAAGAAATGCACAGACTATTGCAAAGCAATGCACAGACTATTGCAAAGCAATGCACAGACTATTGCAAAGCAATGCACAGATTATTGCAAAGCAATGCACAGAGACTATTGCAAAGCAATGCACAGACTATTGCAAAGCAATGCACAATGCACAGACTATTGCAAAGCAATGCACAGACTATTGCAAAGCAATGCACAGAGACTATTGCAAAGCAATGCACAAAGACTATTGCAAAGCAATGCACAGACTATGCAAAGTAATGCACAGACTATTGCAAAGCAATGCACAGACTATTGCAAATCAATGCACAGACTATTGCAAAGCAATGCACAGAGACTATTGCAAAGCAATGCACAGACTATTGCAAAGCAATGCACAGAGACTATTGCAAAGCAATGCACAGACTATTGCAAAGCAATGCACAATGCACAGACTATTGCAAAGCAATGCACAGATTATTGCAAAGCAATGCACAGAGACTATTGCAAAGCAATGCACAGACTATTGCAAAGCAATGCACAATGCACAGACTATTGCAAAGCAATGCACAGACTATTGCAAAGCAATGCACAGAGACTATTGCAAAGCAATGCAAAGACTATTGCAAAGCAATGCACAGAGACTATTGCAGATCAATGCACAGACTATTGCAAAGCAATGCACAGAGATTATTGCAAAGCAATGCATAGACTATTGCAAAGCAATGCACAGACTATTGCAAAGCAATGCACAGACTATTGCAAAGCAATGCACAGAGATTATTGCAAAGCAAGGCACAGACTATTGCAAAGCAATGCACAGAGCCTATTGCAAAGCAATGCACAGATTATTGCAAAGCAATGCACAGAGACTATTGCAAAGCAATGCAGAGAGACTATTGCAAAGCAATGCACAGACTATTGCAAAGCAATGCACAATGCACAGACTATTGCAAAGCAATGCACAGACTATTGCAAAGCAATGCACAGAGACTATTGCAGATCAATGCACAGACAATTGCAAAGCAATGCACAGAGATTATTGCAAAGCAATGCACAGACTATTGCAAAGCAATGCGCAGACTATTGCAAAGCAATGCACAGACTATTGCAAAGCAATGCACAGACTATTGCAAAGCAATGCACAGACTATTGCAAAGCAATGCACAGGCTATTGCAAAGCAATGCACATAGACTATTGCAAATGCACAGAGACTATTGCAAAGCAATGCACAGAGACTATTGCAAAGCAATGCACAGACTATTGCAAAGCAATGCACAGAGACTATTTCAGATCAATGCACAGACTATTGCAAAGCAATGCACAGAGATTATTGCAAAGCAATGCACAGACTATTGCAAAGCAATGCACACACTATTGCAAAGCAATGCACAGAGACTATTGCAAAGCAATGCAGAGAGACTATTGCAAAGCAATGCACAGACTATTGCAAAGCAATGCACAATGCACAGACTATTGCAAAGCAATGCACAGACTATTGCAAAGCAATGCACAGGCTATTGCAAAGCAATGCACATAGACTATTGCAAATGCACAGAGACTATTGCAAAGCAATGCACAGAGACTATTGCAAAGCAATGCACAGACTATTGCAAAGCAATGCACAGACACTATTGCAGATCAATGCAAAGACTATTGCAAAGCAATGCACAGATTATTGCAAAGCAATGCACAGAGACTATTGCAAAGCAATGCACAGACTATTGCAAAACAATGCACAATGCACAAACTATTGCAAAGCAATGCACAGACTATTGCAAAGCAATGCACAGAGACTATTGCAAAGCAATGCACAAAGACTATTGCAAAGCAATGCACAGACTATGCAAAGTAATGCACAGACTATTGCAAAGCAATGCACAGACTATTGCAAATCAATGCACAGACTATTGCAAAGCAATGCACAGAGACTATTGCAAAGCAATGCACAGACTATTGCAAAGCAATGCACAATGCACAGACTATTGCAAAGCAATGCACAGATTATTGCAAAGCAATGCACAGAGACTATTGCAAAGCAATGCACAGACTATTGCAAAGCAATGCACAATGCACAGACTATTGCAAAGCAATGCACAGAATATTGCAAAGCAATGCACAGAGACTATTGCAAAGCAATGCACAGACTATTGCAAAGCAATGCACAGACTATTGCAAAGCAATGCACAGAGACTATTGCAAACACACAGAGACTATTGCAAAGCAATGCACAGAGACTATTGCAAAGCAATGCAGAGAGACTATTGCAAAGCAATGCACAGACTATTGCAAAGCAATGCACAATGCACAGACTATTGCAAAGCAATGTACAGACTATCGCAAAGCAATGCACAATGCACAGACTATTGCAAAGTAATGCACAGACTATTGCAAAGCAATGCACAGAGACTATTGCAAAGCAATGCACAAACTATTGCAAAGCAATGCACAGACTATTGCAAAGTAATGCACAGAGACTATTGCAAAGCAATGCACAGAGACTATTGCAAAGCAATGCACAGAGACTATTGCAGATCAATGAACAGACAATTGCAAAGCAATGCACAGAGATTATTGCAAAGCAATGCACAGACTATTGCAAAGCAATGCACAGACTATTGCAAAGCAATGCACAGACTATTGCAAAGCAATGCACAGGCTATTGCAAAGCAATGCACATAGACTATTGCAAATGCACAGAGACTATTGCAAAGCAATGCACAGAGACTATTGCAAAGCAATGCACAGACTATTGCAAAGCAATGCACAGACACTATTGCAGATCAATGCAAAGACTATTGCAAAGCAATGCACAGATTATTGCAAAGCAATGCACAGAGACTATTGCAAAGCAATGCACAGACTATTGCAAAACAATGCACAATGCACAAACTATTGCAAAGCAATGCACAGACTATTGCAAAGCAATGCACAGAGACTATTGCAAAGCAATGCACAAAGACTATTGCAAAGCAATGCACAGACTATGCAAAGTAATGCACAGACTATTGCAAAGCAATGCACAGACTATTGCAAATCAATGCACAGACTATTGCAAAGCAATGCACAGAGACTATTGCAAAGCAATGCACAGACTATTGCAAAGCAATGCACAATGCACAGACTATTGCAAAGCAATGCACAGATTATTGCAAAGCAATGCACAGAGACTATTGCAAAGCAATGCACAGACTATTGCAAAGCAATGCACAATGCACAGACTATTGCAAAGCAATGCACAGAATATTGCAAAGCAATGCACAGAGACTATTGCAAAGCAATGCACAGACTATTGCAAAGCAATGCACAGACTATTGCAAAGCAATGCACAGAGACTATTGCAAACACACAGAGACTATTGCAAAGCAATGCACAGAGATTATTGCAAAATAAATGCACAGACTATTGCAAAGCAATGCACAGAGCCTATTGCAAAGCAATGCTCAGATTATTGCAAAGCAATGCACAGAGACTATTGCAAAGCAATGCAGAGAGACTATTGCAAAGCAATGCACAGACTATTGCAAAGCAATGCACAATGCACAGACTATTGCAAAGCAATGTACAGACTATCGCAAAGCAATGCACAATGCACAGACTATTGCAAAGTAATGCACAGACTATTGCAAAGCAATGCACAGAGACTATTGCAAAGCAATGCACAAACTATTGCAAAGCAATGCACAGACTATTGCAAAGTAATGCACAGAGACTATTGCAAAGCAATGCACAGAGACTATTGCAAAGCAATGCACAGAGACTATTGCAAAGCAATGCACAGACTATTGCAAAGCAATGCACAGAGACTATTGCAAAGCAATCCACAGAGACTACTGCAAAGCAATGCACAGACTATTGCAAAGCAATGCACAGAGACTATTGCAGATCAATGCACAGACTATTGCAAAGCAATGCACAGAGATTATTGCAAAGCAATGCACAGACTATTGCAAAGCAATGCACAGACTATTGCAAAGCAATGCACAGCGACTATTGCAAAGCAATGCACAGACTATTGCAAAGCAATGCACAGAGATTATTGCAAAGCAATGCACAGACTATTGCAAAGCAATGCACAGACTATTGCAAAGCAATGCACAGACTATTGCAAAGCAATGCACAGGCTATTGCAAAGCAATGCACATAGACTATTGCAAATGCACAGAGACTATTGCAAAGCAATGCACAGAGACTATTGCAAAGCAATGCACAAACTATTGCAAAGCAATGCACAGACACTATTGCAGATCAATGCAAAGACTATTGCAAAGCAATGCACAGATTATTGCAAAGCAATGCACAGAGACTATTGCAAAGCAATGCACAGACTATTGCAAAACAATGCACAATGCACAAACTATTGCAAAGCAATGCACAGACTATTGCAAAGCAATGCACAGAGACTATTGCAAAGCAATGCACAAAGACTATTGCAAAGCAATGCACAGACTATGCAAAGTAATGCACAGACTATTGCAAAGCAATGCACAGACTATTGCAAATCAATGCACAGACTATTGCAAAGCAATGCACAGAGACTATTGCAAAGCAATGCACAGACTATTGCAAAGCAATGCACAATGCACAGACTATTGCAAAGCAATGCACAGATTATTGCAAAGCAATGCACAGAGACTATTGCAAAGCAATGCACAGAGACTATTGCAAAGCAATGCACAGAGACTATTGCAAAGCAATGCACAGACTATTGCAAAGCAATGCACAGAGACTATTGCAAAGCAATCCACAGAGACTACTGCAAAGCAATGCACAGACTATTGCAAAGCAATGCACAGAGACTATTGCAGATCAATGCACAGACTATTGCAAAGCAATGCACAGAGATTATTGCAAAGCAATGCACAGACTATTGCAAAGCAATGCACAGACTATTGCAAAGCAATGCACAGACTATTGCAAAGCAATGCACAGAGACTATTGCAAATGCACAGAGACTATTGCAAAGCAATGCACAGACTATTGCAAAGCAATGCACAGACTATTGCAAAGCAATGCACAGCAATGCACAGAGACTATTGCAAAGCAATGCACAGACTATTGCAAAGCAATGCACAGAGATTATTGCAAAGAAATGCACAGACTATTGCAAAGCAATGCACAGACTATTGCAAAGCAATGCACAGACTATTGCAAAGCAATGCACAGATTATTGCAAAGCAATGCACAGAGACTATTGCAAAGCAATGCACAGACTATTGCAAAGCAATGCACAATGCACAGACTATTGCAAAGCAATGCACAGACTATTGCAAAGCAATGCACAGAGACTATTGCAAAGCAATGCACAAAGACTATTGCAAAGCAATGCACAGACTATGCAAAGTAATGCACAGACTATTGCAAAGCAATGCACAGACTATTGCAAATCAATGCACAGACTATTGCAAAGCAATGCACAGAGACTATTGCAAAGCAATGCACAGACTATTGCAAAGCAATGCACAGAGACTATTGCAAAGCAATGCACAGACTATTGCAAAGCAATGCACAATGCACAGACTATTGCAAAGCAATGCACAGACTATTGCAAAGCAATGCACAGAGACTATTGCAAAGCAATGCAAAGACTATTGCAAAGCAATGCACAGAGACTATTGCAGATCAATGCACAGACTATTGCAAAGCAATGCACAGAGATTATTGCAAAGCAATGCATAGACTATTGCAAAGCAATGCACAGACTATTGCAAAGCAATGCACAGACTATTGCAAAGCAATGCACAGAGATTATTGCAAAGCAAGGCACAGACTATTGCAAAGCAATGCACAGAGCCTATTGCAAAGCAATGCACAGATTATTGCAAAGCAATGCACAGAGACTATTGCAAAGCAATGCAGAGAGACTATTGCAAAGCAATGCACAGACTATTGCAAAGCAATGCACAATGCACAGACTATTGCAAAGCAATGCACAGACTATTGCAAAGCAATGCACAGAGACTATTGCAGATCAATGCACAGACAATTGCAAAGCAATGCACAGAGATTATTGCAAAGCAATGCACAGACTATTGCAAAGCAATGCGCAGACTATTGCAAAGCAATGCACAGACTATTGCAAAGCAATGCACAGACTATTGCAAAGCAATGCACAGACTATTGCAAAGCAATGCACAGGCTATTGCAAAGCAATGCACATAGACTATTGCAAATGCACAGAGACTATTGCAAAGCAATGCACAGAGACTATTGCAAAGCAATGCACAGACTATTGCAAAGCAATGCACAGAGACTATTTCAGATCAATGCACAGACTATTGCAAAGCAATGCACAGAGATTATTGCAAAGCAATGCACAGACTATTGCAAAGCAATGCACAGACTATTGCAAAGCAATGCACAGAGACTATTGCAAAGCAATGCAGAGAGACTATTGCAAAGCAATGCACAGACTATTGCAAAGCAATGCACAATGCACAGACTATTGCAAAGCAATGCACAGACTATTGCAAAGCAATGCACAGGCTATTGCAAAGCAATGCACATAGACTATTGCAAATGCACAGAGACTATTGCAAAGCAATGCACAGAGACTATTGCAAAGCAATGCACAGACTATTGCAAAGCAATGCACAGACACTATTGCAGATCAATGCAAAGACTATTGCAAAGCAATGCACAGATTATTGCAAAGCAATGCACAGAGACTATTGCAAAGCAATGCACAGACTATTGCAAAACAATGCACAATGCACAAACTATTGCAAAGCAATGCACAGACTATTGCAAAGCAATGCACAGAGACTATTGCAAAGCAATGCACAAAGACTATTGCAAAGCAATGCACAGACTATGCAAAGTAATGCACAGACTATTGCAAAGCAATGCACAGACTATTGCAAATCAATGCACAGACTATTGCAAAGCAATGCACAGAGACTATTGCAAAGCAATGCACAGACTATTGCAAAGCAATGCACAATGCACAGACTATTGCAAAGCAATGCACAGATTATTGCAAAGCAATGCACAGAGACTATTGCAAAGCAATGCACAGACTATTGCAAAGCAATGCACAATGCACAGACTATTGCAAAGCAATGCACAGAATATTGCAAAGCAATGCACAGAGACTATTGCAAAGCAATGCACAGACTATTGCAAAGCAATGCACAGACTATTGCAAAGCAATGCACAGAGACTATTGCAAACACACAGAGACTATTGCAAAGCAATGCACAGAGACTATTGCAAAGCAATGCAGAGAGACTATTGCAAAGCAATGCACAGACTATTGCAAAGCAATGCACAATGCACAGACTATTGCAAAGCAATGTACAGACTATCGCAAAGCAATGCACAATGCACAGACTATTGCAAAGTAATGCACAGACTATTGCAAAGCAATGCACAGAGACTATTGCAAAGCAATGCACAAACTATTGCAAAGCAATGCACAGACTATTGCAAAGTAATGCACAGAGACTATTGCAAAGCAATGCACAGAGACTATTGCAAAGCAATGCACAGAGACTATTGCAGATCAATGAACAGACAATTGCAAAGCAATGCACAGAGATTATTGCAAAGCAATGCACAGACTATTGCAAAGCAATGCACAGACTATTGCAAAGCAATGCACAGACTATTGCAAAGCAATGCACAGGCTATTGCAAAGCAATGCACATAGACTATTGCAAATGCACAGAGACTATTGCAAAGCAATGCACAGAGACTATTGCAAAGCAATGCACAGACTATTGCAAAGCAATGCACAGACACTATTGCAGATCAATGCAAAGACTATTGCAAAGCAATGCACAGATTATTGCAAAGCAATGCACAGAGACTATTGCAAAGCAATGCACAGACTATTGCAAAACAATGCACAATGCACAAACTATTGCAAAGCAATGCACAGACTATTGCAAAGCAATGCACAGAGACTATTGCAAAGCAATGCACAAAGACTATTGCAAAGCAATGCACAGACTATGCAAAGTAATGCACAGACTATTGCAAAGCAATGCACAGACTATTGCAAATCAATGCACAGACTATTGCAAAGCAATGCACAGAGACTATTGCAAAGCAATGCACAGACTATTGCAAAGCAATGCACAATGCACAGACTATTGCAAAGCAATGCACAGATTATTGCAAAGCAATGCACAGAGACTATTGCAAAGCAATGCACAGACTATTGCAAAGCAATGCACAATGCACAGACTATTGCAAAGCAATGCACAGAATATTGCAAAGCAATGCACAGAGACTATTGCAAAGCAATGCACAGACTATTGCAAAGCAATGCACAGACTATTGCAAAGCAATGCACAGAGACTATTGCAAACACACAGAGACTATTGCAAAGCAATGCACAGAGATTATTGCAAAATAAATGCACAGACTATTGCAAAGCAATGCACAGAGCCTATTGCAAAGCAATGCTCAGATTATTGCAAAGCAATGCACAGAGACTATTGCAAAGCAATGCAGAGAGACTATTGCAAAGCAATGCACAGACTATTGCAAAGCAATGCACAATGCACAGACTATTGCAAAGCAATGTACAGACTATCGCAAAGCAATGCACAATGCACAGACTATTGCAAAGTAATGCACAGACTATTGCAAAGCAATGCACAGAGACTATTGCAAAGCAATGCACAAACTATTGCAAAGCAATGCACAGACTATTGCAAAGTAATGCACAGAGACTATTGCAAAGCAATGCACAGAGACTATTGCAAAGCAATGCACAGAGACTATTGCAAAGCAATGCACAGACTATTGCAAAGCAATGCACAGAGACTATTGCAAAGCAATCCACAGAGACTACTGCAAAGCAATGCACAGACTATTGCAAAGCAATGCACAGAGACTATTGCAGATCAATGCACAGACTATTGCAAAGCAATGCACAGAGATTATTGCAAAGCAATGCACAGACTATTGCAAAGCAATGCACAGACTATTGCAAAGCAATGCACAGCAATGCACAGAGACTATTGCAAAGCAATGCACAGACTATTGCAAAGCAATGCACAGAGATTATTGCAAAGCAATGCACAGACTATTGCAAAGCAATGCACAGACTATTGCAAAGCAATGCACAGACTATTGCAAAGCAATGCACAGGCTATTGCAAAGCAATGCACATAGACTATTGCAAATGCACAGAGACTATTGCAAAGCAATGCACAGAGACTATTGCAAAGCAATGCACAAACTATTGCAAAGCAATGCACAGACACTATTGCAGATCAATGCAAAGACTATTGCAAAGCAATGCACAGATCATTGCAAAGCAATGCACAGAGACTATTGCAAAGCAATGCACAGACTATTGCAAAACAATGCACAATGCACAAACTATTGCAAAGCAATGCACAGACTATTGCAAAGCAATGCACAGAGACTATTGCAAAGCAATGCACAAAGACTATTGCAAAGCAATGCACAGACTATGCAAAGTAATGCACAGACTATTGCAAAGCAATGCACAGACTATTGCAAATCAATGCACAGACTATTGCAAAGCAATGCACAGAGACTATTGCAAAGCAATGCACAGACTATTGCAAAGCAATGCACAATGCACAGACTATTGCAAAGCAATGCACAGATTATTGCAAAGCAATGCACAGAGACTATTGCAAAGCAATGCACAGACTATTGCAAAGCAATGCACAATGCACAGACTATTGCAAAGCAATGCACAGAATATTGCAAAGCAATGCACAGAGACTATTGCAAAGCAATGCACAGACTATTGCAAAGCAATGCACAGACTATTGCAAAGCAATGCACAGAGACTATTGCAAACACACAGAGACTATTGCAAAGCAATGCACAGAGATTATTGCAAAATAAATGCACAGACTATTGCAAAGCAATGCACAGAGCCTATTGCAAAGCAATGCTCAGATTATTGCAAAGCAATGCACAGAGACTATTGCAAAGCAATGCAGAGAGACTATTGCAAAGCAATGCACAGACTATTGCAAAGCAATGCACAATGCACAGACTATTGCAAAGCAATGTACAGACTATCGCAAAGCAATGCACAATGCACAGACTATTGCAAAGTAATGCACAGACTATTGCAAAGCAATGCACAGAGACTATTGCAAAGCAATGCACAAACTATTGCAAAGCAATGCACAGACTATTGCAAAGTAATGCACAGAGACTATTGCAAAGCAATGCACAGAGACTATTGCAAAGCAATGCACAGAGACTATTGCAAAGCAATGCACAGACTATTGCAAAGCAATGCACAGAGACTATTGCAAAGCAATCCACAGAGACTACTGCAAAGCAATGCACAGACTATTGCAAAGCAATGCACAGAGACTATTGCAGATCAATGCACAGACTATTGCAAAGCAATGCACAGAGATTATTGCAAAGCAATGCACAGACTATTGCAAAGCAATGCACAGACTATTGCAAAGCAATGCACAGCAATGCACAGAGACTATTGCAAAGCAATGCACAGACTATTGCAAAGCAATGCACAGAGATTATTGCAAAGAAATGCACAGACTATTGCAAAGCAATGCACAGAGACTATTGCAAATGCACAGAGTCTATTGGAAAGCAATGCACAGACTATTGCAAAGCAATGCACAGACTATTGCAAAGCAATGCACAGCAATGCACAGAGACTATTGCAAAGCAATGCACAGACTATTGCAAAGCAATGCACAGAGATTATTGCAAAGAAATGCACAGACTATTGCAAAGCAATGCACAGACTATTGCAAAGCAATGCACAGACTATTGCAAAGCAATGCACAGATTATTGCAAAGCAATGCACAGAGACTATTGCAAAGCAATGCACAGACTATTGCAAAGCAATGCACAGAGACTATTGCAAAGCAATGCACAGACTATTGCAAGTCAATGCACAGACTATTGCAAATCAATGCACAGAGACTATTGCATAGCAATGCACAGACTATTGCAAAGCAATGCACAGAGACTATTGCAAAGCAATGCACAGACTATTGCAAAGCAATGCACAATGCACAGACTATTGCAAAGCAATGCACAGATTATTGCAAAGCAATGCACAGAGACTATTGCAAAGCAATGCACAGACTATTGCAAAGCAATGCACAATGCACAGACTATTGCAAAGCAATGCACAGACTATTGCAAAGCAATGCACAGAGACTATTGCAAAGCAATGCACAGACTATTGCAAAGCAATGCACAGGCACTATTGCAGATCAATGCAAAGACTATTGCAAAGCAATGCAGAGATTATTGCAAAGCAATGCACAGAGACTATTGCAAAGCAATGCACAGACTATTGCAAAGCAATGCACAATGCACAGACTATTGCAAAGCAATGCACAGACTATTGCAAAGCAATGCACAGAGACTATTGCAAAGCAATGCACAAAGACTATTGCAAAGCAATGCACAGACTATGCAAAGTAATGCACAGACTATTGCAAAGCAATGCACAGACTATTGCAAATCAATGCACAGACTATTGCAAAGCAATGCACAGAGACTATTGCAAAGCAATGCACAGACTATTGCAAAGCAATGCACAATGCACAGACTATTGCAAAGCAATGCACAGACTATTGCAAAGCAATGCACAATGCACAGACTATTGCAAAGCAATGCACAGAATATTGCAAAGCAATGCACAGAGACTATTGCAAAGCAATGCACAGACTATTGCAAAGCAATGCACAGACTATTGCAAAGCAATGCACAGAGACTATTGCAAACGCACAGAGACTATTGCAAAGCAATGCACAGAGATTATTGCAAAGCAATGCACAGACTATTGCAAAGCAATGCACAGAGCCTATTGCAAAGCAATGCTCAGATTATTGCAAAGCAATGCACAGAGACTATTGCAAAGCAATGCAGAGAGACTATTGCAAAGCAATGCACAGACTATTGCAAAGCAATGCACAATGCACAGACTATTGCAAAGCAATGTACAGACTATTGCAAAGCAATGCACAATGCACAGACTATTGCAAAGTAATGCACAGACTATTGCAAAGCAATGCACAGAGACTATTGCAAAGCAATGCACAAACTATTGCAAAGCAATGCACAGACTATTGCAAAGTAATGCACAGAGACTATTGCAAAGCAATGCACAGAGACTATTGCAAAGCAATGCACAGAGACTATTGCAAAGCAATGCACAGACTATTGCAAAGCAATGCACAGAGACTATTGCAAAGCAATCCACAGAGACTACTGCAAAGCAATGCACAGACTATTGCAAAGCAATGCACAGAGACTATTGCAGATCAATGCACAGACTATTGCAAAGCAATGCACAGAGATTATTGCAAAGCAATGCACAGACTATTGCAAAGCAATGCACAGACTATTGCAAAGCAATGCACAGACTATTGCAAAGCAATGCACAGAGACTATTGCAAATGCACAGAGACTATTGCAAAGCAATGCACAGACTATTGCAAAGCAATGCACAGACTATTGCAAAGCAATGCACAGCAATGCACAGAGACTATTGCAAAGCAATGCACAGACTATTGCAAAGCAATGCACAGAGATTATTGCAAAGAAATGCACAGACTATTGCAAAGCAATGCACAGACTATTGCAAAGCAATGCACAGACTATTGCAAAGCAATGCACAGATTATTGCAAAGCAATGCACAGAGACTATTGCAAAGCAATGCACAGACTATTGCAAAGCAATGCACAATGCACAGACTATTGCAAAGCAATGCACAGACTATTGCAAAGCAATGCACAGAGACTATTGCAAAGCAATGCACAAAGACTATTGCAAAGCAATGCACAGACTATGCAAAGTAATGCACAGACTATTGCAAAGCAATGCACAGACTATTGCAAATCAATGCACAGACTATTGCAAAGCAATGCACAGAGACTATTGCAAAGCAATGCACAGACTATTGCAAAGCAATGCACAGAGACTATTGCAAAGCAATGCACAGACTATTGCAAAGCAATGCACAATGCACAGACTATTGCAAAGCAATGCACAGATTATTGCAAAGCAATGCACAGAGACTATTGCAAAGCAATGCACCGACTATTGCAAAGCAATGCACAATGCACAGACTATTGCAAAGCAATGCACAGACTATTGCAAATCAATGCACAGAGACTATTGCAAAGCAATGCAAAGACTATTGCAAAGCAATGCACAGAGACTATTGCAGATCAATGCACAGACTATTGCAAAGCAATGCACAGAGATTATTGCAAAGCAATGCATAGACTATTGCAAAGCAATGCACAGACTATTGCAAAGCAATGCACAGACTATTGCAAAGCAATGCACAGAGATTATTGCAAAGCAAGGCACAGACTATTGCAAAGCAATGCACAGAGCCTATTGCAAAGCAATGCACAGATTATTGCAAAGCAATGCACAGAGACTATTGCAAAGCAATGCAGAGAGACTATTGCAAAGCAATGCACAGACTATTGCAAAGCAATGCACAATGCACAGACTATTGCAAAGCAATGCACAGACTATTGCAAAGCAATGCACAGAGACTATTGCAGATCAATGCACAGACAATTGCAAAGCAATGCACAGAGATTATTGCAAAGCAATGCACAGACTATTGCAAAGCAATGCGCAGACTATTGCAAAGCAATGCACAGACTATTGCAAAGCAATGCACAGACTATTGCAAAGCAATGCACAGACTATTGCAAAGCAATGCACAGGCTATTGCAAAGCAATGCACATAGACTATTGCAAATGCACAGAGACTATTGCAAAGCAATGCACAGAGACTATTGCAAAGCAATGCACAGACTATTGCAAAGCAATGCACAGAGACTATTGCAGATCAATGCACAGACTATTGCAAAGCAATGCACAGAGATTATTGCAAAGCAATGCACAGACTATTGCAAAGCAATGCACAGACTATTGCAAAGCAATGCACAGACTATTGCAAAGCAATGCACAGAGATTATTGCAAAGCAATGCACAGACTATTGCAAAGCAATGCACAGAGCCTATTGCAAAGCAATGCACAGATTATTGCAAAGCAATGCACAGAGACTATTGCAAAGCAATGCAGAGAGACTATTGCAAAGCAATGCACAGACTATTGCAACGCAATGCACAATGCACAGACTATTGCAAAGCAATGCACAGACTATTGCAAAGCAATGCACAATGCACAGACAATTGCAAAGTAATGCACAGACTATTGCAAAGCAATGCACAGAGACTATTGCAAAGCAATGCACAAACTATTGCAAAGCAATGCACAGACTATTGCAAAGTAATGCACAGAGACTATTGCAAAGCAATGCACAGAGACTATTGCAAAGCAATGCACAGAGACTATTGCAAAGCAATGCACAGACTATTGCAAAGCAATGCACAGAGACTATTGCAAAGCAATCCACAGAGACTACTGCAAAGCAATGCACAGACTATTGCAAAGCAATGCACAGAGACTATTGCAGATCAATGCACAGACTATTGCAAAGCAATGCACAGAGATTATTGCAAAGCAATGCACAGACTATTGCAAAGCAATGCACAGACTATTGCAAAGCAATGCACAGACTATTGCAAAGCAATGCACAGAGACTATTGCAAATGCACAGAGACTATTGCAAAGCAATTCACAGGCTATTGCAAAGCAATGCACAGACTATTGCAAAGCAATGCACAGCAATGCACAGAGACTATTGCAAAGCAATGCACAGACTATTGCAAAGCAATGCACAGAGATTATTGCAAAGAAATGCACAGACTATTGCAAAGCAATGCACAGACTATTGCAAAGCAATGCACAGACTATTGCAAAGCAATGCACAGATTATTGCAAAGCAATGCACTGAGACTATTGCAAAGCAATGCACAGACTATTGCAAAGCAATGCACAATGCACAGACTATTGCAAAGCAATGCACAGACTATTGCAAAGCAATGCACAGAGACTATTGCAAAGCAATGCACAAAGACTATTGCAAAGCAATGCACAGACTATGCAAAGTAATGCACAGACTATTGCAAAGCAATGCACAGACTATTGCAAATCAATGCACAGACTATTGCAAAGCAATGCACAGAGACTATTGCAAAGCAATGCACAGACTATTGCAAAGCAATGCACAATGCACAGACTATTGCAAAGCAATGCACAGATTATTGCAAAGCAATGCACAGAGACTATTGCAAAGCAATGCACAGACTATTGCAAAGCAAAGCACAATGCACAGACTATTGCAAAGCAATGCACAGAATATTGCAAAGCAATGCACAGAGACTATTGCAAAGCAATGCACAGACTATTGCAAAGCAATGCACAGACTATTGCAAAGCAATGCACAGAGACTATTGCAAACGCACAGAGACTATTGCAAAGCAATGCACAGAGATTATTGCAAAGCAATGCACAGACTATTGCAAAGCAATGCACAGAGCCTATTGCAAAGCAATGCTCAGATTATTGCAAAGCAATGCACAGAGACTATTGCAAAGCAATGCAGAGAGACTATTGCAAAGCAATGCACAGACTATTGCAAAGCAATGCACAATGCACAGACTATTGCAAAGCAATGTACAGACTATTGCAAAGCAATGCACAATGCACAGACTATTGCAAAGTAATGCACAGACTATTGCAAAGCAATGCACAGAGACTATTGCAAAGCAATGCACAAACTATTGCAAAGCAATGCACAGACTATTGCAAAGTAATGCACAGAGACTATTGCAAAGCAATGCACAGAGACTATTGCAAAGCAATGCACAGAGACTATTGCAAAGCAATGCACAGACTATTGCAAAGCAATGCACAGAGACTATTGCAAAGCAATCCACAGAGACTACTGCAAAGCAATGCACAGACTATTGCAAAGCAATGCACAGAGACTATTGCAGATCAATGCACAGACTATTGCAAAGCAATGCATAGAGATTATTGCAAAGCAATGCACAGACTATTGCAAAGCAATGCACAGACTATTGCAAAGCAATGCACAGACTATTGCAAAGCAATGCACAGACTATTGCAAAGCAATGCACAGAGACTATTGCAAATGCACAGAGACTATTGCAAAGCAATGCACAGACTATTGCAAAACAATGCACAGACTATTGCAAAGCAATGCACAGCAATGCACAGAGACTATTGCAAAGCAATGCACAGACTATTGCAAAGCAATGCACAGAGATTATTGCAAAGAAATGCACAGTCTATTGCAAAGCAATGCACAGAGACTATTGCAAATGCACAGAGACTATTGGAAAGCAATGCACAGACTATTGCAAAGCAATGCACAGACTATTGCAAAGCAATGCACAGCAATGCACAGAGACTATTGCAAAGCAATGCACAGACTATTGCAAAGCAATGCACAGAGATTATTGCAAAGAAATGCACAGACTATTGCAAAGCAATGCACAGACTATTGCAAAGCAATGCACAGATTATTGCAAAGCAATGCACAGAGACTATTGCAAAGCAATGCACAGACTATTGCAAAGCAATGCACAATGCACAGACTATTGCAAAGCAATGCACAGACTATTGCAAAGCAATGCACAGAGACTATTGCAAAGCAATGCACAAAGACTATTGCAAAGCAATGCACAGACTATGCAAAGTAATGCACAGACTATTGCAAAGCAATGCACAGACTATTGCAAGTCAATGCACAGACTATTGCAAAGCAATGCACAGAGACTATTGCATAGCAATGCACAGACTATTGCAAAGCAATGCACAGAGACTATTGCAAAGCAATGCACAGACTATTGCAAAGCAATGCACAATGCACAGAGTATTGCAAAGCAATGCACAGATTATTGCAAAGCAATGCACAGAGACTATTGCAAAGCAATGCACAGACTATTGCAAAGCAATGCACAATGCACAGACTATTGCAAAGCAATGCACAGACTATTGCAAAGCAATGCACAGAGACTATTGCAAAGCAATGCACAGACTATTGCAAAGCAATGCACAGGCACTATTGCAGATCAATGCAAAGACTATTGCAAAGCAATGCACAGATTATTGCAAAGCAATGCACAGAGACTATTGCAAAGCAATGCACAGACTATTGCAAAGCAATGCACAATGCACAGACTATTGCAAAGCAATGCACAGACTATTGCAAAGCAATGCACAGAGACTATTGCAAAGCAATGCACAAAGACTATTGCAAAGCAATGCACAGACTATGCAAAGTAATGCACAGACTATTGCAAAGCAATGCACAGACTATTGCAAATCAATGCACAGACTATTGCAAAGCAATGCACAGAGACTATTGCAAAGCAATGCACAGACTATTGCAAAGCAATGCACAATGCACAGACTATTGCAAAGCAATGCACAGACTATTGCAAAGCAATGCACAATGCACAGACTATTGCAAAGCAATGCACAGAATATTGCAAAGCAATGCACAGAGACTATTGCAAAGCAATGCACAGACTATTGCAAAGCAATGCACAGACTATTGCAAAGCAATGCACAGAGACTATTGCAAACGCACAGAGACTATTGCAAAGCAATGCACAGAGATTATTGCAAAGCAATGCACAGACTATTGCAAAGCAATGCACAGAGCCTATTGCAAAGCAATGCTCAGATTATTGCAAAGCAATGCACAGAGACTATTGCAAAGCAATGCAGAGAGACTATTGCAAAGCAATGCACAGACTATTGCAAAGCAATGCACGATGCACAGACTATTGCAAAGCAATGTACAGACTATTGCAAAGCAATGCACAATGCACAGACTATTGCAAAGTAATGCACAGACTATTGCAAAGCAATGCACAGAGACTATTGCAAAGCAATGCACAAACTATTGCAAAGCAATGCACAGACTATTGCAAAGTAATGCACAGAGACTATTGCAAAGCAATGCACAGAGACTATTGCAAAGCAATGCACAGAGACTATTGCAAAGCAATGCACAGACTATTGCAAAGCAATGCACAGAGACTATTGAAAAGCAATCCACAGAGACTACTGCAAAGCAATGCACAGACTATTGTAAAGCAATGCACAGAGACTATTGCAGATCAATGCACAGACTATTGCAAAGCAATGCACAGAGATTATTGCAAAGCAATGCACAGACTATTGCAAAGCAATGCACAGACTATTGCAAAGCACTGCACAGACTATTGCAAAGCAATGCACAGAGACTATTGCAAATGCACAGAGACTATTGCAAAGCAATGCACAGACTATTGCAAAGCAATGCACAGACTATTGCAAAGCAATGCACAGCAATGCACAGAGACTATTGCAAAGCAATGCACAGACTATTGCAAAGCAATGCACAGAGATTATTGCAAAGAAATGCACAGAATATTGCAAAGCAATGCACAGACTATTGCAAAGCAATGCACAGACTATTGCAAAGCAATGCACAGATTATTGCAAAGCAATGCACAGAGACTATTGCAAAGCAATGCACAGACTATTGCAAAGCAATGCACAATGCACAGACTATTGCAAAGCAATGCACAGACTATTGCAAAGCAATGCACAGAGACTATTGCAAAGCAATGCACAAAGACTATTGCAAAGCAATGCACAGACTATGCAAAGTAATGCACAGACTATTGCAAAGCAATGCACAGACTATTGCAAATCAATGCACAGACTATTGCAAAGCAATGCACAGAGACTATTGCAAAGCAATGCACAGACTATTGCAAAGCAATGCACAATGCACAGACTATTGCAAAGCAATGCACAGATTATTGCAAAGCAATGCACAGAGACTATTGCAAAGCAATGCACAGACTATTGCAAAGCAATGCACAATGCACAGACTATTGCAAAGCAATGCACAGACTATTGCAAAGCAATGCACAGAGACTATTGCAAAGCAATGCAAAGACTATTGCAAAGCAATGCACAGAGACTATTGCAGATCAATGCACAGACTATTGCAAAGCAATGCACAGAGATTATTGCAAAGCAATGCATAGACTATTGCAAAGCAATGCACAGACTATTGCAAAGCAATGCACAGACTATTGCAAAGCAATGCACAGACTATTGCAAAGCAATGCACAGAGCCTATTGCAAAGCAATGCACAGATTATTGCAAAGCAATGCACAGAGACTATTGCAAAGCAATGCAGAGAGACTATTGCAAAGCAATGCACAGACTATTGCAAAGCAATGCACAATGCACAGACTATTGCAAAGCAATGCACAGACTATTGCAAAGCAATGCACAGAGACTATTGCAGATCAATGCACAGACAATTGCAAAGCAATGCACAGAGATTATTGCAAAGCAATGCACAGACTATTGCAAAGCAATGCGCAGACTATTGCAAAGCAATGCACAGACTATTGCAAAGCAATGCACAGGCTATTGCAAAGCAATGCACATAGACTATTGCAAATGCACAGAGACTATTGCAAAGCAATGCACAGAGACTATTGCAAAGCAATGCACAGACTATTGCAAAGCAATGCACAGAGACTATTTCAGATCAATGCACAGACTATTGCAAAGCAATGCACAGAGATTATTGCAAAGCAATGCACAGACTATTGCAAAGCAATGCACAGACTATTGCAAAGCAATGCACAGAGACTATTGCAAAGCAATGCAGAGAGACTATTGCAAAGCAATGCACAGACTATTGCAAAGCAATGCACAATGCACAGACTATTGCAAAGCAATGCACAGACTATTGCAAAGCAATGCACAGAGACTATTGCAGATCAATGCACAGACAATTGCAAAGCAATGCACAGAGATTATTGCAAAGCAATGCACAGACTATTGCAAAGCAATGCACAGACTATTGCAAAGCAATGCACAATGCACAGACTATTGCAAAGCAATGCACAGACTATTGCAAAGCAATGCACAGAGACTATTGCAAAGCAATGCACAAAGACTATTGCAAAGCAATGCACAGACTATGCAAAGTAATGCACAGACTATTGCAAAGCAATGCACAGACTATTGCAAATCAATGCACAGACTATTGCAAAGCAATGCACAGAGACTATTGCAAAGCAATGCACAGACTATTGCAAAGCAATGCACAATGCACAGACTATTGCAAAGCAATGCACAGACTATTGCAAAGCAATGCACAATGCACAGACTATTGCAAAGCAATGCACAGAATATTGCAAAGCAATGCACAGAGACTATTGCAAAGCAATGCACAGACTATTGCAAAGCAATGCACAGACTATTGCAAAGCAATGCACAGAGACTATTGCAAACGCACAGAGACTATTGCAAAGCAATGCACAGAGATTATTGCAAAGCAATGCACAGACTATTGCAAAGCAATGCACAGAGCCTATTGCAAAGCAATGCTCAGATTATTGCAAAGCAATGCACAGAGACTATTGCAAAGCAATGCACAGACTATTGCAAAGCAATGCACAGAGACTATTGCAGATCAATGCACAGACAATTGCAAAGCAATGCACAGAGATTATTGCAAAGCAATGCACAGACTATTGCAAAGCAATGCACAGACTATTGCAAAGCAATGCACAATGCACAGACTATTGCAAAGCAATGCACAGACTATTGCAAAGCAATGCACAGAGACTATTGCAAAGCAATGCACAAAGACTATTGCAAAGCAATGCACAGACTATGCAAAGTAATGCACAGACTATTGCAAAGCAATGCACAGACTATTGCAAATCAATGCACAGACTATTGCAAAGCAATGCACAGAGACTATTGCAAAGCAATGCACAGACTATTGCAAAGCAATGCACAATGCACAGACTATTGCAAAGCAATGCACAGACTATTGCAAAGCAATGCACAATGCACAGATTATTGCAAAGCAATGCACAGAATATTGCAAAGCAATGCACAGAGACTATTGCAAACGCACAGAGACTATTGCAAAGCAATGCACAGAGATTATTGCAAAGCAATGCACAGACTATTGCAAAGCAATGCACAGAGCCTATTGCAAAGCAATGCTCAGATTATTGCAAAGCAATGCACAGAGACTATTGCAAAGCAATGCAGAGAGACTATTGCAAAGCAATGCACAGACTATTGCAAAGCAATGCACGATGCACAGACTATTGCAAAGCAATGTACAGACTATTGCAAAGCAATGCACAATGCACAGACTATTGCAAAGTAATGCACAGACTATTGCAAAGCAATGCACAGAGACTATTGCAAAGCAATGCACAAACTATTGCAAAGCAATGCACAGACTATTGCAAAGTAATGCACAGAGACTATTGCAAAGCAATGCACAGAGACTATTGCAAAGCAATGCACAGAGACTATTGCAAAGCAATGCACAGACTATTGCAAAGCAATGCACAGAGACTATTGCAAAGCAATCCACAGAGACTACTGCAAAGCAATGCACAGACTATTGCAAAGCAATGCACAGAGACTATTGCAGATCAATGCACAGACTATTGCAAAGCAATGCACAGAGATTATTGCAAAGCAATGCACAGACTATTGCAAAGCAATGCACAGACTATTGCAAAGCACTGCACAGACTATTGCAAAGCAATGCACAGAGACTATTGCAAATGCACAGAGACTATTGCAAAGCAATGCACAGACTATTGCAAAGCAATGCACAGACTATTGCAAAGCAATGCACAGCAATGCACAGAGACTATTGCAAAGCAATGCACAGACTATTGCAAAGCAATGCACAGAGATTATTGCAAAGAAATGCACAGAATATTGCAAAGCAATGCACAGACTATTGCAAAGCAATGCACAGACTATTGCAAAGCAATGCACAGATTATTGCAAAGCAATGCACAGAGACTATTGCAAAGCAATGCACAGACTATTGCAAAGCAATGCACAATGCACAGACTATTGCAAAGCAATGCACAGACTATTGCAAAGCAATGCACAGAGACTATTGCAAAGCAATGCACAAAGACTATTGCAAAGCAATGCACAGACTATGCAAAGTAATGCACAGACTATTGCAAAGCAATGCACAGACTATTGCAAAGCAATGCACAATGCACAGACTATTGCAAAGCAATGCACAGATTATTGCAAAGCAATGCACAGAGACTATTGCAAAGCAATGCACAGACTATTGCAAAGCAATGCACAATGCACAGACTATTGCAAAGCAATGCACAGACTATTGCAAAGCAATGCACAGAGACTATTGCAAAGCAATGCAAAGACTATTGCAAAGCAATGCACAGAGACTATTGCAGATCAATGCACAGACTATTGCAAAGCAATGCACAGAGATTATTGCAAAGCAATGCATAGACTATTGCAAAGCAATGCACAGACTATTGCAAAGCAATGCACAGACTATTGCAAAGCAATGCACAGACTATTGCAAAGCAATGCACAGAGCCTATTGCAAAGCAATGCACAGATTATTGCAAAGCAATGCACAGAGACTATTGCAAAGCAATGCAGAGAGACTATTGCAAAGCAATGCACAGACTATTGCAAAGCAATGCACAATGCACAGACTATTGCAAAGCAATGCACAGACTATTGCAAAGCAATGCATAGAGACTATTGCAGATCAATGCACAGACAATTGCAAAGCAATGCACAGAGATTATTGCAAAGCAATGCACAGACTATTGCAAAGCAATGCGCAGACTATTGCAAAGCAATGCACAGACTATTGCAAAGCAATGCACAGGCTATTGCAAAGCAATGCACATAGACTATTGCAAATGCACAGAGACTATTGCAAAGCAATGCACAGAGACTATTGCAAAGCAATGCACAGACTATTGCAAAGCAATGCACAGAGACTATTTCAGATCAATGCACAGACTATTGCAAAGCAATGCACAGAGATTATTGCAAAGCAATGCACAGACTATTGCAAAGCAATGCACAGACTATTGCAAAGCAATGCACAGAGACTATTGCAAAGCAATGCAGAGAGACTATTGCAAAGCAATGCACAGACTATTGCAAAGCAATGCACAATGCACAGACTATTGCAAAGCAATGCACAGACTATTTCAAAGCAATGCACAGAGACTATTGCAGATCAATGCACAGACAATTGCAAAGCAATGCACAGAGATTATTGCAAAGCAATGCACAGACTATTGCAAAGCAATGCACAGACTATTGCAAAGCAATGCACAGACTATTGCAAAGCAATGCACAGGCTATTGCAAAGCAATGCACATAGACTATTGCAAATGCACAGAGACTATTGCAAAGCAATGCACAGAGACTATTGCAAAGCAATGCACAGACTATTGCAAAGCAATGCACAGACACTATTGCAGATCAATGCAAAGACTATTGCAAAGCAATGCACAGATTATTGCAAAGCAATGCACAGAGACTATTGCAAAGCAATGCACAGACTATTGCAAAGCAATGCACAATGCACAGACTATTGCAAAGCAATGCACAGACTATTGCAAAGCAATGCACAGAGACTATTGCAAATCAATGCACAAAGACTATTGCAAAGCAATGCACAGACTATGCAAAGTAATGCACAGACTATTGCAAAGCAATGCACAGACTATTGCAAATCAATGCACAGACTATTGCAAAGCAATGCACAGAGACTATTGCAAAGCAATGCACAGACTATTGCAAAGCAATGCACAATGCACAGACTATTGCAAAGCAATGCACAGATTATTGCAAAGCAATGCACAGAGACTATTGCAAAGCAATGCACAGACTATTGCAAAGCAATGCACAATGCACAGACTATTGCAAAGCAATGCACAGAATATTGCAAAGCAATGCACAGAGACTATTGCAAAGCAATGCACAGACTATTGCAAAGCAATGCACAGACTATTGCAAAGCAATGCACAGAGACTATTGCAAACGCACAGAGACTATTGCAAAGCAATGCACAGAGATTATTACAAAATAAATGCACAGACTATTGCAAAGCAATGCACAGAGCCTATTGCAAAGCAATGCTCAGATTATTGCAAAGCAATGCACAGAGACTATTGCAAAGCAATGCAGAGAGACTATTGCAAAGCAATGCACAGACTATTGCAAAGCAATGCACAATGCACAGACTATTGCAAAGCAATGTACAGACTATTGCAAAGCAATGCACAATGCACAGACTATTGCAAAGTAATGCACAGTCTATTGCAAAGCAATGCACAGAGACTATTGCAAAGCAATGCACAAACTATTGCAAAGCAATGCACAGACTATTGCAAAGTAATGCACAGAGACTATTGCAAAGCAATGCACAGAGACTATTGCAAAGCAATGCACAGAGACTATTGCAAAGCAATGCACAGACTATTGCAAAGCAATGCACAGAGACTATTGCAAAGCAATCCACAGAGACTACTGCAAAGCAATGCACAGACTATTGCAAAGCAATGCACAGAGACTATTGCAGATCAATGCACAGACTATTGCAAAGCAATGCACAGAGATTATTGCAAAGCAATGCACAGACTATTGCAAAGCAATGCACAGACTATTGCAAAGCAATGCACAGACTATTGCAAAGCAATGCACAGAGACTATTGCAAATGCACAGAGACTATTGCAAAGCAATGCACAGACTATTGCAAAGCAATGCACAGACTATTGCAAAGCAATGCACAGCAATGCACAGAGACTATTGCAAAGCAATGCACAGACTATTGCAAAGCAATGCACAGAGATTATTGCAAAGAAATGCACAGACTATTGCAAAGCAATGCACAGAGACTATTGCAAATGCACAGAGACTATTGGAAAGCAATGCACAGACTATTGCAAAGCAATGCACAGACTATTGCAAAGCAATGCACAGCAATGCACAGAGACTATTGCAAAGCAATGCACAGACTATTGCAAAGCAATGCACAGAGATTATTGCAAAGAAATGCACAGACTATTGCAAAGCAATGCAGAGAGACTATTGCAAAGCAATGCACAGACTATTGCAAAGCAATGCACAATGCACAGACTATTGCAAAGCAATGCACAGACTATTGCAAAGCAATGCACAGAGACTATTGCAAAGCAATGCACAGAGACTATTGCAAAGCAATGCACAGACTATTGCAAAGCAATGCACAATGCACAGACTATTGCAAAGCAATGCACAGACTATTGCAAAGCAATGCAGAGAGACTATTGCAAAGCAATGCACAGACTATTGCAAAGCAATGCACAATGCACAGACTATTGCAAAGCAATGCACAGACTATTGCAAAGCAATGCACAGAGACTATTGCAGATCAATGCACAGACAATTGCAAAGCAATGCACAGAGATTATTGCAAAGCAATGCACAGACTATTGCAAAGCAATGCGCAGACTATTGCAAAGCAATGCACAGACTATTGCAAAGCAATGCACAGACTATTGCAAAGCAATGCACAGGCTATTGCAAAGCAATGCACATAGACTATTGCAAATGCACAGAGACTATTGCAAAGCAATGCACAGAGACTATTGCAAAGCAATGCACAGACTATTGCAAAGCAATGCACAGAGACTATTTCAGATCAATGCACAGACTATTGCAAAGCAATGCACAGAGATTATTGCAAAGCAATGCACAGACTATTGCAAAGCAATGCACAGACTATTGCAAAGCAATGCACAGAGACTATTGCAAAGCAATGCAGAGAGACTATTGCAAAGCAATGCACAGACTATTGCAAAGCAATGCACAATGCACAGACTATTGCAAAGCAATGCACAGACTATTGCAAAGCAATGCACAGAGACTATTGCAGATCAATGCACAGACAATTGCAAAGCAATGCACAGAGATTATTGCAAAGCAATGCACAGACTATTGCAAAGCAATGCACAGACTATTGCAAAGCAATGCACAGACTATTGCAAAGCAATGCACAGGCTATTGCAAAGCAATGCACATAGACTATTGCAAATGCACAGAGACTATTGCAAAGCAATGCACAGAGACTATTGCAAAGCAATGCACAGACTATTGCAAAGCAATGCACAGACACTATTGCAGATCAATGCAAAGACTATTGCAAAGCAATGCACAGATTATTGCAAAGCAATGCACAGAGACTATTGCAAAGCAATGCACAGACTATTGCAAAACAATGCACAATGCACAAACTATTGCAAAGCAATGCACAGACTATTGCAAAGCAATGCACAGAGACTATTGCAAAGCAATGCACAAAGACTATTGCAAAGCAATGCACAGACTATGCAAAGTAATGCACAGACTATTGCAAAGCAATGCACAGACTATTGCAAATCAATGCACAGACTATTGCAAAGCAATGCACAGAGACTATTGCAAAGCAATGCACAGACTATTGCAAAGCAATGCACAATGCACAGACTATTGCAAAGCAATGCACAGATTATTGCAAAGCAATGCACAGAGACTATTGCAAAGCAATGCACAGACTATTGCAAAGCAATGCACAATGCACAGACTATTGCAAAGCAATGCACAGAATATTGCAAAGCAATGCACAGAGACTATTGCAAAGCAATGCACAGACTATTGCAAAGCAATGCACAGACTATTGCAAAGCAATGCACAGAGACTATTGCAAACACACAGAGACTATTGCAAAGCAATGCACAGAGATTATTGCAAAATAAATGCACAGACTATTGCAAAGCAATGCACAGAGCCTATTGCAAAGCAATGCTCAGATTATTGCAAAGCAATGCACAGAGACTATTGCAAAGCAATGCAGAGAGACTATTGCAAAGCAATGCACAGACTATTGCAAAGCAATGCACAATGCACAGACTATTGCAAAGCAATGTACAGACTATCGCAAAGCAATGCACAATGCACAGACTATTGCAAAGTAATGCACAGACTATTGCAAAGCAATGCACAGAGACTATTGCAAAGCAATGCACAAACTATTGCAAAGCAATGCACAGACTATTGCAAAGTAATGCACAGAGACTATTGCAAAGCAATGCACAGAGACTATTGCAAAGCAATGCACAGAGACTATTGCAAAGCAATGCACAGACTATTGCAAAGCAATGCACAGAGACTATTGCAAAGCAATCCACAGAGACTACTGCAAAGCAATGCACAGACTATTGCAAAGCAATGCACAGAGACTATTGCAGATCAATGCACAGACTATTGCAAAGCAATGCACAGAGATTATTGCAAAGCAATGCACAGACTATTGCAAAGCAATGCACAGACTATTGCAAAGCAATGCACAGACTATTGCAAAGCAATGCACAGAGACTATTGCAAATGCACAGAGACTATTGCAAAGCAATGCACAGACTATTGCAAAGCAATGCACAGACTATTGCAAAGCAATGCACAGCAATGCACAGAGACTATTGCAAAGCAATGCACAGACTATTGCAAAGCAATGCACAGAGATTATTGCAAAGAAATGCACAGACTATTGCAAAGCAATGCACAGAGACTATTGCAAATGCACAGAGACTATTGGAAAGCAATGCACAGACTATTGCAAAGCAATGCACAGACTATTGCAAAGCAATGCACAGCAATGCACAGAGACTATTGCAAAGCAATGCACAGACTATTGCAAAGCAATGCACAGAGATTATTGCAAAGAAATGCACAGACTATTGCAAAGCAATGCACAGACTATTGCAAAGCAATGCACAGACTATTGCAAAGCAATGCACAGATTATTGCAAAGCAATGCACAGAGACTATTGCAAAGCAATGCACAGACTATTGCAAAGCAATGCACAGACTATTGCAAAGCAATGCACAGACTATTGCAAAGCAATGCACAGAGACTATTGCAAAGCAATGCACAAAGACTATTGCAAAGCAATGCACAGACTATGCAAAGTAATGCACAGACTATTGCAAAGCAATGCACAGACTATTGCAAGTCAATGCACAGACTATTGCAAAGCAATGCACAGAGACTATTGCATAGCAATGCACAGACTATTGCAAAGCAATGCACAGAGACTATTGCAAAGCAATGCACAGACTATTGCAAAGCAATGCACAATGCACAGACTATTGCAAAGCAATGCACAGATTATTGCAAAGCAATGCACAGAGACTATTGCAAAGCAATGCACAGACTATTGCAAAGCAATGCACAATGCACAGACTATTGCAAAGCAATGCACAGACTATTGCAAAGCAATGCACAGAGACTATTGCAAAGCAATGCACAGACTATTGCAAAGCAATGCACAGGCACTATTGCAGATCAATGCAAAGACTATTGCAAAGCAATGCAGAGATTATTGCAAAGCAATGCACAGAGACTATTGCAAAGCAATGCACAGACTATTGCAAAGCAATGCACAATGCACAGACTATTGCAAAGCAATGCACAGACTATTGCAAAGCAATGCACAGAGACTATTGCAAAGCAATGCACAAAGACTATTGCAAAGCAATGCACAGACTATGCAAAGTAATGCACAGACTATTGCAAAGCAATGCACAGACTATTGCAAATCAATGCACAGACTATTGCAAAGCAATGCACAGAGACTATTGCAAAGCAATGCACAGACTATTGCAAAGCAATGCACAATGCACAGACTATTGCAAAGCAATGCACAGACTATTGCAAAGCAATGCACAATGCACAGACTATTGCAAAGCAATGCACAGAATATTGCAAAGCAATGCACAGAGACTATTGCAAAGCAATGCACAGACTATTGCAAAGCAATGCACAGACTATTGCAAAGCAATGCACAGAGACTATTGCAAACGCACAGAGACTATTGCAAAGCAATGCACAGAGATTATTGCAAAGCAATGCACAGACTATTGCAAAGCAATGCACAGAGCCTATTGCAAAGCAATGCTCAGATTATTGCAAAGCAATGCACAGAGACTATTGCAAAGCAATGCAGAGAGACTATTGCAAAGCAATGCACAGACTATTGCAAAGCAATGCACAATGCACAGACTATTGCAAAGCAATGTACAGACTATTGCAAAGCAATGCACAATGCACAGACTATTGCAAAGTAATGCACAGACTATTGCAAAGCAATGCACAGAGACTATTGCAAAGCAATGCACAAACTATTGCAAAGCAATGCACAGACTATTGCAAAGTAATGCACAGAGACTATTGCAAAGCAATGCACAGAGACTATTGCAAAGCAATGCACAGAGACTATTGCAAAGCAATGCACAGACTATTGCAAAGCAATGCACAGAGACTATTGCAAAGCAATCCACAGAGACTACTGCAAAGCAATGCACAGACTATTGCAAAGCAATGCACAGAGACTATTGCAGATCAATGCACAGACTATTGCAAAGCAATGCACAGAGATTATTGCAAAGCAATGCACAGACTATTGCAAAGCAATGCACAGACTATTGCAAAGCAATGCACAGACTATTGCAAAGCAATGCACAGAGACTATTGCAAATGCACAGAGACTATTGCAAAGCAATGCACAGACTATTGCAAAGCAATGCACAGACTATTGCAAAGCAATGCACAGCAATGCACAGAGACTATTGCAAAGCAATGCACAGACTATTGCAAAGCAATGCACAGAGATTATTGCAAAGAAATGCACAGACTATTGCAAAGCAATGCACAGACTATTGCAAAGCAATGCACAGACTATTGCAAAGCAATGCACAGATTATTGCAAAGCAATGCACAGAGACTATTGCAAAGCAATGCACAGACTATTGCAAAGCAATGCACAATGCACAGACTATTGCAAAGCAATGCACAGACTATTGCAAAGCAATGCACAGAGACTATTGCAAAGCAATGCACAAAGACTATTGCAAAGCAATGCACAGACTATGCAAAGTAATGCACAGACTATTGCAAAGCAATGCACAGACTATTGCAAATCAATGCACAGACTATTGCAAAGCAATGCACAGAGACTATTGCAAAGCAATGCACAGACTATTGCAAAGCAATGCACAGAGACTATTGCAAAGCAATGCACAGACTATTGCAAAGCAATGCACAATGCACAGACTATTGCAAAGCAATGCACAGACTATTGCAAAGCAATGCACAGAGATTATTGCAAAGCAATGCATAGACTATTGCAAAGCAATGCACAGACTATTGCAAAGCAATGCACAGACTATTGCAAAGCAATGCACAGAGATTATTGCAAAGCAAGGCACAGACTATTGCAAAGCAATGCACAGAGCCTATTGCAAAGCAATGCACAGATTATTGCAAAGCAATGCACAGAGACTATTGCAAAGCAATGCAGAGAGACTATTGCAAAGCAATGCACAGACTATTGCAAAGCAATGCACAATGCACAGACTATTGCAAAGCAATGCACAGACTATTGCAAAGCAATGCACAGAGACTATTGCAGATCAATGCACAGACAATTGCAAAGCAATGCACAGAGATTATTGCAAAGCAATGCACAGACTATTGCAAAGCAATGCGCAGACTATTGCAAAGCAATGCACAGACTATTGCAAAGCAATGCACAGGCTATTGCAAAGCAATGCACATAGACTATTGCAAATGCACAGAGACTATTGCAAAGCAATGCACAGAGACTATTGCAAAGCAATGCGTAGACTATTGCAAAGCAATGCACAGAGACTATTGCAGATCAATGCACAGACTATTGCAAAGCAATGCACAGAGATTATTGCAAAGCAATGCACAGACTATTGCAAAGCAATGCACAGACTATTGCAAAGCAATGCACAGACTATTGCAAAGCAATGCACAGAGATTATTGCAAAGCAATGCACAGACTATTGCAAAGCAATGCACAGAGCCTATTGCAAAGCAATGCACAGATTATTGCAAAGCAATGCACAGAGACTATTGCAAAGCAATGCAGAGAGACTATTGCAAAGCAATGCACAGACTATTGCAACGCAATGCACAATGCACAGACTATTGCAAAGCAATGCACAGACTATTGCAAAGCAATGCACAATGCACAGACAATTGCAAAGTAATGCACAGACTATTGCAAAGCAATGCACAGAGACTATTGCAAAGCAATGCACAAACTATTGCAAAGCAATGCACAGACTATTGCAAAGTAATGCACAGAGACTATTGCAAAGCAATGCACAGAGACTATTGCAAAGCAATGCACAGAGACTATTGCAAAGCAATGCACAGACTATTGCAAAGCAATGCACAGAGACTATTGCAAAGCAATCCACAGAGACTACTGCAAAGCAATGCACAGACTATTGCAAAGCAATGCACAGAGACTATTGCAGATCAATGCAAAGACTATTGCAAAGCAATGCACAGAGATTATTGCAAAGCAATGCACAGACTATTGCAAAGCAATGCACAGACTATTGCAAAGCAATGCACAGACTATTGCAAAGCAATGCACAGACTATTGCAAAGCAATGCACAGAGACTATTGCAAATGCACAGAGACTATTGCAAAGCAATTCACAGACTATTGCAAAGCAATGCACAGACTATTGCAAAGCAATGCACAGCAATGCACAGAGACTATTGCAAAGCAATGCACAGACTATTGCAAAGCAATGCACAGAGATTATTGCAAAGAAATGCACAGACTATTGCAAAGCAATGCACAGACTATTGCAAAGCAATGCACAGACTATTGCAAAGCAATGCACAGATTATTGCAAAGCAATGCACTGAGACTATTGCAAAGCAATGCACAGACTATTGCAAAGCAATGCACAATGCACAGACTATTGCAAAGCAATGCACAGACTATTGCAAAGCAATGCAGAGAGACTATTGCAAAGCAATGCACAAAGACTATTGCAAAGCAATGCACAGACTATGCAAAGTAATGCACAGACTATTGCAAAGCAATGCACAGACTATTGCAAATCAATGCACAGACTATTGCAAAGCAATGCACAGAGACTATTGCAAAGCAATGCACAGACTATTGCAAAGCAATGCACAGATTATTGCAAAGCAATGCACAGAGACTATTGCAAAGCAATGCACAGACTATTGCAAAGCAATGCACAATGCACAGACTATTGCAAAGCAATGCACAGACTATTGCAAAGCAATGCACAGAGACTATTGCAAAGCAATGCACAGACTATTGCAAAGCAATGCACAATGCACAGACTATTGCAAAGCAATGCACAGACTATTGCAAAGCAATGCACAGAGACTATTGCAAAGCAATGCACAAAGACTATTGCAAAGCAATGCACAGACTATGCAAAGTAATGCACAGACTATTGCAAAGCAATGCACAGACTATTGCAAATCAATGCACAGACTATTGCAAAGCAATGCACAGAGACTATTGCAAAGCAATGCACAGACTATTGCAAAGCAATGCACAATGCACAGACTATTGCAAAGCAATGCACAGATTATTGCAAAGCAATGCACAGAGACTATTGCAAAGCAATGCACAGACTATTGCAAAGCAAAGCACAATGCACAGACTATTGCAAAGCAATGCACAGAATATTGCAAAGCAATGCACAGAGACTATTGCAAAGCAATGCACAGACTATTGCAAAGCAATGCACAGACTATTGCAAAGCAATGCACAGAGACTATTGCAAACGCACAGAGACTATTGCAAAGCAATGCACAGAGATTATTGCAAAGCAATGCACAGACTATTGCAAAGCAATGCACAGAGCCTATTGCAAAGCAATGCTCAGATTATTGCAAAGCAATGCACAGAGACTATTGCAAAGCAATGCAGAGAGACTATTGCAAAGCAATGCACAGACTATTGCAAAGCAATGCACAATGCACAGACTATTGCAAAGCAATGTACAGACTATTGCAAAGCAATGCACAATGCACAGACTATTGCAAAGTAATGCACAGACTATTGCAAAGCAATGCACAGAGACTATTGCAAAGCAATGCACAAACTATTGCAAAGCAATGCACAGACTATTGCAAAGTAATGCACAGAGACTATTGCAAAGCAATGCACAGAGACTATTGCAAAGCAATGCACAGAGACTATTGCAAAGCAATGCACAGACTATTGCAAAGCAATGCACAGAGACTATTGCAAAGCAATCCACAGAGACTACTGCAAAGCAATGCACAGACTATTGCAAAGCAATGCACAGAGACTATTGCAGATCAATGCACAGACTATTGCAAAGCAATGCACAGAGATTATTGCAAAGCAATGCACAGACTATTGCAAAGCAATGCACAGACTATTGCAAAGCAATGCACAGACTATTGCAAAGCAATGCACAGAGACTATTGCAAATGCACAGAGACTATTGCAAAGCAATGCACAGACTATTGCAAAGCAATGCACAGACTATTGCAAAGCAATGCACAGCAATGCACAGAGACTATTGCAAAGCAATGCACAGACTATTGCAAAGCAATGCACAGAGATTATTGCAAAGAAATGCACAGACTATTGCAAAGCAATGCACAGAGACTATTGCAAATGCACAGAGACTATTGGAAAGCAATGCACAGACTATTGCAAAGCAATGCACAGACTATTGCAAAGCAATGCACAGCAATGCACAGAGACTATTGCAAAGCAATGCACAGACTATTGCAAAGCAATGCACAGAGATTATTGCAAAGAAATGCACAGACTATTGCAAAGCAATGCACAGACTATTGCAAAGCAATGCACAGACTATTGCAAAGCAATGCACAGATTATTGCAAAGCAATGCACAGAGACTATTGCAAAGCAATGCACAGACTATTGCAAAGCAATGCACAATGCACAGACTATTGCAAAGCAATGCACAGACTATTGCAAAGCAATGCACAGAGACTATTGCAAAGCAATGCACAGACTATTGCAAAGCAATGCACAATGCACAGACTATTGCAAAGCAATGCACAGAATATTGCAAAGCAATGCAAAGAGACTATTGCAAAGCAATGCACAGACTATTGCAAAGCAATGCACAGACTATTGCAAAGCAATGCACAGAGACTATTGCAAACACACAGAGACTATTGCAAAGCAATGCACAGAGATTATTGCAAAATAAATGCACAGACTATTGCAAAGCAATGCACAGAGCCTATTGCAAAGCAATGCTCAGATTATTGCAAAGCAATGCACAGAGACTATTGCAAAGCAATGCAGAGAGACTATTGCAAAGCAATGCACAGACTATTGCAAAGCAATGCACTATGCACAGACTATTGCAAAGCAATGTACAGACTATCGCAAAGCAATGCACAATGCACAGACTATTGCAAAGTAATGCACAGACTATTGCAAAGCAATGCACAGAGACTATTGCAAAGCAATGCACAAACTATTGCAAAGCAATGCACAGACTATTGCAAAGTAATGCACAGAGACTATTGCAAAGCAATGCACAGAGACTATTGCAAAGCAATGCACAGAGACTATTGCAAAGCAATGCACAGACTATTGCAAAGCAATGCACAGAGACTATTGCAAAGCAATCCACAGAGACTACTGCAAAGCAATGCACAGACTATTGCAAAGCAATGCACAGAGACTATTGCAGATCAATGCACAGACTATTGCAAAGCAATGCACAGAGATTATTGCAAAGCAATGCACAGACTATTGCAAAGCAATGCACAGACTATTGCAAAGCAATGCACAGACTATTGCAAAGCAATGCACAGAGACTATTGCAAATGCACAGAGACTATTGCAAAGCAATGCACAGACTATTGCAAAGCAATGCACAGACTATTGCAAAGCAATGCACAGCAATGCACAGAGACTATTGCAAAGCAATGCACAGACTATTGCAAAGCAATGCACAGAGATTATTGCAAAGAAATGCACAGACTATTGCAAAGCAATGCACAGACTATTGCAAAGCAATGCACAGACTATTGCAAAGCAATGCACAGATTATTGCAAAGCAATGCACAGAGACTATTGCAAAGCAATGCACAGACTATTGCAAAGCAATGCACAATGCACAGACTATTGCAAAGCAATGCACAGACTATTGCAAAGCAATGCACAGAGACTATTGCAAAGCAATGCACAGACTATTGCAAAGCAATGCACAATGCACAGACTATTGCAAAGCAATGCACAGAATATTGCAAAGCAATGCAAAGAGACTATTGCAAAGCAATGCACAGACTATTGCAAAGCAATGCACAGACTATTGCAAAGCAATGCACAGAGACTATTGCAAACACACAGAGACTATTGCAAAGCAATGCACAGAGATTATTGCAAAATAAATGCACAGACTATTGCAAAGCAATGCACAGAGCCTATTGCAAAGCAATGCTCAGATTATTGCAAAGCAATGCACAGAGACTATTGCAAAGCAATGCAGAGAGACTATTGCAAAGCAATGCACAGACTATTGCAAAGCAATGCACAATGCACAGACTATTGCAAAGCAATGTACAGACTATCGCAAAGCAATGCACAATGCACAGACTATTGCAAAGTAATGCACAGACTATTGCAAAGCAATGCACAGAGACTATTGCAAAGCAATGCACAAACTATTGCAAAGCAATGCACAGACTATTGCAAAGTAATGCACAGAGACTATTGCAAAGCAATGCACAGAGACTATTGCAAAGCAATGCACAGAGACTATTGCAAAGCAATGCACAGACTATTGCAAAGCAATGCACAGAGACTATTGCAAAGCAATCCACAGAGACTACTGCAAAGCAATGCACAGACTATTGCAAAGCAATGCACAGAGACTATTGCAGATCAATGCACAGACTATTGCAAAGCAATGCACAGAGATTATTGCAAAGCAATGCACAGACTATTGCAAAGCAATGCACAGACTATTGCAAAGCAATGCACAGACTATTGCAAAGCAATGCACAGAGACTATTGCAAATGCACAGAGACTATTGCAAAGCAATGCACAGACTATTGCAAAGCAATGCACAGACTATTGCAAAGCAATGCACAGCAATGCACAGAGACTATTGCAAAGCAATGCACAGACTATTGCAAAGCAATGCACAGAGATTATTGCAAAGAAATGCACAGACTATTGCAAAGCAATGCACAGAGACTATTGCAAATGCACAGAGACTATTGGAAAGCAATGCACAGACTATTGCAAAGCAATGCACAGACTATTGCAAAGCAATGCACAGCAATGCACAGAGACTATTGCAAAGCAATGCACAGACTATTGCAAAGCAATGCACAGAGATTATTGCAAAGAAATGCACAGACTATTGCAAAGCAATGCACAGACTATTGCAAAGCAATGCACAGACTATTGCAAAGCAATGCACAGATTATTGCAAAGCAATGCACAGAGACTATTGCAAAGCAATGCACAGACTATTGCAAAGCAATGCACAGACTATTGCAAAGCAATGCACAGACTATTGCAAAGCAATGCACAGAGACTATTGCAAAGCAATGCACAAAGACTATTGCAAAGCAATGCACAGACTATGCAAAGTAATGCACAGACTATTGCAAAGCAATGCACAGACTATTGCAAGTCAATGCACAGACTATTGCAAAGCAATGCACAGAGACTATTGCATAGCAATGCACAGACTATTGCAAAGCAATGCACAGAGACTATTGCAAAGCAATGCACAGACTATTGCAAAGCAATGCACAATGCACAGACTATTGCAAAGCAATGCACAGATTATTGCAAAGCAATGCACAGAGACTATTGCAAAGCAATGCACAGACTATTGCAAAGCAATGCACAATGCACAGACTATTGCAAAGCAATGCACAGACTATTGCAAAGCAATGCACAGAGACTATTGCAAAGCAATGCACAGACTATTGCAAAGCAATGCACAGGCACTATTGCAGATCAATGCAAAGACTATTGCAAAGCAATGCAGAGATTATTGCAAAGCAATGCACAGAGACTATTGCAAAGCAATGCACAGACTATTGCAAAGCAATGCACAATGCACAGACTATTGCAAAGCAATGCACAGACTATTGCAAAGCAATGCACAGAGACTATTGCAAAGCAATGCACAAAGACTATTGCAAAGCAATGCACAGACTATGCAAAGTAATGCACAGACTATTGCAAAGCAATGCACAGACTATTGCAAATCAATGCACAGACTATTGCAAAGCAATGCACAGAGACTATTGCAAAGCAATGCACAGACTATTGCAAAGCAATGCACAATGCACAGACTATTGCAAAGCAATGCACAGACTATTGCAAAGCAATGCACAATGCACAGACTATTGCAAAGCAATGCACAGAATATTGCAAAGCAATGCACAGAGACTATTGCAAAGCAATGCACAGACTATTGCAAAGCAATGCACAGAGACTATTGCAAACGCACAGAGACTATTGCAAAGCAATGCACAGAGATTATTGCAAAGCAATGCACAGACTATTGCAAAGCAATGCACAATGCACAGACTATTGCAAAGCAATGCACAGACTATTGCAAAGCAATGCACAGAGACTATTGCAAAGCAATGCACAGACTATTGCAAAGCAATGCACAGGCACTATTGCAGATCAATGCAAAGACTATTGCAAAGCAATGCAGAGATTATTGCAAAGCAATGCACAGAGACTATTGCAAAGCAATGCACAGACTATTGCAAAGCAATGCACAATGCACAGACTATTGCAAAGCAATGCACAGACTATTGCAAAGCAATGCACAGAGACTATTGCAAAGCAATGCACAAAGACTATTGCAAAGCAATGCACAGACTATGCAAAGTAATGCACAGACTATTGCAAAGCAATGCACAGACTATTGCAAATCAATGCACAGACTATTGCAAAGCAATGCACAGAGACTATTGCAAAGCAATGCACAGACTATTGCAAAGCAATGCACAATGCACAGACTATTGCAAAGCAATGCACAGACTATTGCAAAGCAATGCACAATGCACAGACTATTGCAAAGCAATGCACAGAATATTGCAAAGCAATGCACAGAGACTATTGCAAAGCAATGCACAGACTATTGCAAAGCAATGCACAGACTATTGCAAAGCAATGCACAGAGACTATTGCAAACGCACAGAGACTATTGCAAAGCAATGCACAGAGATTATTGCAAAGCAATGCACAGACTATTGCAAAGCAATGCACAGAGCCTATTGCAAAGCAATGCTCAGATTATTGCAAAGCAATGCACAGACTATTGCAAAGCAATGCAGAGAGACTATTGCAAAGCAATGCATAGACTATTGCAAAGCAATGCACAATGCACAGACTATTGCAAAGCAATGTACAGACTATTGCAAAGCAATGCACAATGCACAGACTATTGCAAAGTAATGCACAGACTATTGCAAAGCAATGCACAGAGACTATTGCAAAGCAATGCACAAACTATTGCAAAGCAATGCACAGACTATTGCAAAGTAATGCACAGAGACTATTGCAAAGCAATGCACAGAGACTATTGCAAAGCAATGCACAGAGACTATTGCAAAGCAATGCACAGACTATTGCAAAGCAATGCACAGAGACTATTGCAAAGCAATCCACAGAGACTACTGCAAAGCAATGCACAGACTATTGCAAAGCAATGCACAGAGACTATTGCAGATCAATGCACAGACTATTGCAAAGCAATGCACAGAGATTATTGCAAAGCAATGCACAGACTATTGCAAAGCAATGCACAGACTATTGCAAAGCAATGCACAGACTATTGCAAAGCAATGCACAGAGACTATTGCAAATGCACAGAGACTATTGCAAAGCAATGCACAGACTATTGCAAAGCAATGCACAGACTATTGCAAAGCAATGCACAGCAATGCACAGAGACTATTGCAAAGCAATGCACAGACTATTGCAAAGCAATGCACAGAGATTATTGCAAAGAAATGCACAGACTATTGCAAAGCAATGCACAGACTATTGCAAAGCAATGCACAGACTATTGCAAAGCAATGCACAGATTATTGCAAAGCAATGCACAGAGACTATTGCAAAGCAATGCACAGACTATTGCAAAGCAATGCACAATGCACAGACTATTGCAAAGCAATGCACAGACTATTGCAAAGCAATGCACAGAGACTATTGCAAAGCAATGCACAAAGACTATTGCAAAGCAATGCACAGACTATGCAAAGTAATGCACAGACTATTGCAAAGCAATGCACAGACTATTGCAAATCAATGCACAGACTATTGCAAAGCAATGCACAGAGACTATTGCAAAGCAATGCACAGACTATTGCAAAGCAATGCACAGAGACTATTGCAAAGCAATGCACAGACTATTGCAAAGCAATGCACAATGCACAGACTATTGCAAAGCAATGCACAGATTATTGCAAAGCAATGCACAGAGACTATTGCAAAGCAATGCACAGACTATTGCAAAGCAATGCACAATGCACAGACTATTGCAAAGCAATGCACAGACTATTGCAAAGCAATGCACAGAGACTATTGCAAAGCAATGCAAAGACTATTGCAAAGCAATGCACAGAGACTATTGCAGATCAATGCACAGACTATTGCAAAGCAATGCACAGAGACTATTGCAAATGCACAGAGACTATTGCAAAGCAATGCACAGACTATTGCAAAGCAATGCACAGACTATTGCAAAGCAATGCACAGCAATGCACAGAGACTATTGCAAAGCAATGCACAGACTATTGCAAAGCAATGCACAGAGATTATTGCAAAGAAATGCACAGACTATTGCAAAGCAATGCACAGACTATTGCAAAGCAATGCACAGACTATTGCAAAGCAATGCACAGATTATTGCAAAGCAATGCACAGAGACTATTGCAAAGCAATGCACAGACTATTGCAAAGCAATGCACAATGCACAGACTATTGCAAAGCAATGCACAGACTATTGCAAAGCAATGCACAGAGACTATTGCAAAGCAATGCACAAAGACTATTGCAAAGCAATGCACAGACTATGCAAAGTAATGCACAGACTATTGCAAAGCAATGCACAGACTATTGCAAATCAATGCACAGACTATTGCAAAGCAATGCACAGAGACTATTGCAAAGCAATGCACAGACTATTGCAAAGCAATGCACAGAGACTATTGCAAAGCAATGCACAGACTATTGCAAAGCAATGCACAATGCACAGACTATTGCAAAGCAATGCACAGATTATTGCAAAGCAATGCACAGAGACTATTGCAAAGCAATGCACAGACTATTGCAAAGCAATGCACAATGCACAGACTATTGCAAAGCAATGCACAGACTATTGCAAAGCAATGCACAGAGACTATTGCAAAGCAATGCAAAGACTATTGCAAAGCAATGCACAGAGACTATTGCAGATCAATGCACAGACTATTGCAAAGCAATGCACAGAGATTATTGCAAAGCAATGCATAGACTATTGCAAAGCAATGCACAGACTATTGCAAAGCAATGCACAGACTATTGCAAAGCAATGCACAGAGATTATTGCAAAGCAAGGCACAGACTATTGCAAAGCAATGCACAGAGCCTATTGCAAAGCAATGCACAGATTATTGCAAAGCAATGCACAGAGACTATTGCAAAGCAATGCAGAGAGACTATTGCAAAGCAATGCACAGACTATTGCAAAGCAATGCACAATGCACAGACTATTGCAAAGCAATGCACAGACTATTGCAAAGCAATGCACAGAGACTATTGCAGATCAATGCACAGACAATTGCAAAGCAATGCACAGAGATTATTGCAAAGCAATGCACAGACTATTGCAAAGCAATGCGCAGACTATTGCAAAGCAATGCACAGACTATTGCAAAGCAATGCACAGACTATTGCAAAGCAATGCACAGACTATTGCAAAGCAATGCACAGGCTATTGCAAAGCAATGCACATAGACTATTGCAAATGCACAGAGACTATTGCAAAGCAATGCACAGAGACTATTGCAAAGCAATGCACAGACTATTGCAAAGCAATGCACAGAGACTATTGCAGATCAATGCACAGACTATTGCAAAGCAATGCACAGAGATTATTGCAAAGCAATGCACAGACTATTGCAAAGCAATGCACAGACTATTGCAAAGCAATGCACAGACTATTGCAAAGCAATGCACAGAGATTATTGCAAAGCAATGCACAGACTATTGCAAAGCAATGCACAGAGCCTATTGCAAAGCAATGCACAGATTATTGCAAAGCAATGCACAGAGACTATTGCAAAGCAATGCAGAGAGACTATTGCAAAGCAATGCACAGACTATTGCAACGCAATGCACAATGCACAGACTATTGCAAAGCAATGCACAGACTATTGCAAAGCAATGCACAATGCACAGACAATTGCAAAGTAATGCACAGACTATTGCAAAGCAATGCACAGAGACTATTGCAAAGCAATGCACAAACTATTGCAAAGCAATGCACAGACTATTGCAAAGTAATGCACAGAGACTATTGCAAAGCAATGCACAGAGACTATTGCAAAGCAATGCACAGAGACTATTGCAAAGCAATGCACAGACTATTGCAAAGCAATGCACAGAGACTATTGCAAAGCAATCCACAGAGACTACTGCAAAGCAATGCACAGACTATTGCAAAGCAATGCACAGAGACTATTGCAGATCAATGCACAGACTATTGCAAAGCAATGCACAGAGATTATTGCAAAGCAATGCACAGACTATTGCAAAGCAATGCACAGACTATTGCAAAGCAATGCACAGACTATTGCAAAGCAATGCAGAGACTATTGCAAAGCAATGCACAGAGACTATTGCAAATGCACAGAGACTATTGCAAAGCAATTCACAGACTATTGCAAAGCAATGCACAGACTATTGCAAAGCAATGCACAGCAATGCACAGAGACTATTGCAAAGCAATGCACAGACTATTGCAAAGCAATGCACAGAGATTATTGCAAAGAAATGCACAGACTATTGCAAAGCAATGCACAGACTATTGCAAAGCAATGCACAGACTATTGCAAAGCAATGCACAGATTATTGCAAAGCAATGCACTGAGACTATTGCAAAGCAATGCACAGACTATTGCAAAGCAATGCACAATGCACAGACTATTGCAAAGCAATGCACAGACTATTGCAAAGCAATGCAGAGAGACTATTGCAAAGCAATGCACAAAGACTATTGCAAAGCAATGCACAGACTATGCAAAGTAATGCACAGACTATTGCAAAGCAATGCACAGACTATTGCAAATCAATGCACAGACTATTGCAAAGCAATGCACAGAGACTATTGCAAAGCAATGCACAGACTATTGCAAAGCAATGCACAGATTATTGCAAAGCAATGCACAGAGACTATTGCAAAGCAATGCACAGACTATTGCAAAGCAATGCACAATGCACAGACTATTGCAAAGCAATGCACAGACTATTGCAAAGCAATGCACAGAGACTATTGCAAAGCAATGCACAGACTATTGCAAAGCAATGCACAATGCACAGACTATTGCAAAGCAATGCACAGACTATTGCAAAGCAATGCACAGAGACTATTGCAAAGCAATGCACAAAGACTATTGCAAAGCAATGCACAGACTATGCAAAGTAATGCACAGACTATTGCAAAGCAATGCACAGACTATTGCAAATCAATGCACAGACTATTGCAAAGCAATGCACAGAGACTATTGCAAAGCAATGCACAGACTATTGCAAAGCAATGCACAATGCACAGACTATTGCAAAGCAATGCACAGATTATTGCAAAGCAATGCACAGAGACTATTGCAAAGCAATGCACAGACTATTGCAAAGCAAAGCACAATGCACAGACTATTGCAAAGCAATGCACAGAATATTGCAAAGCAATGCACAGAGACTATTGCAAAGCAATGCACAGACTATTGCAAAGCAATGCACAGACTATTGCAAAGCAATGCACAGAGACTATTGCAAACGCACAGAGACTATTGCAAAGCAATGCACAGAGATTATTGCAAAGCAATGCACAGACTATTGCAAAGCAATGCACAGAGCCTATTGCAAAGCAATGCTCAGATTATTGCAAAGCAATGCACAGAGACTATTGCAAAGCAATGCAGAGAGACTATTGCAAAGCAATGCACAGACTATTGCAAAGCAATGCACAATGCACAGACTATTGCAAAGTAATGTACAGACTATTGCAAAGCAATGCACAATGCACAGACTATTGCAAAGTAATGCACAGACTATTGCAAAGCAATGCACAGAGACTATTGCAAAGCAATGCACAAACTATTGCAAAGCAATGCACAGACTATTGCAAAGTAATGCACAGAGACTATTGCAAAGCAATGCACAGAGACTATTGCAAAGCAATGCACAGAGACTATTGCAAAGCAATGCACAGACTATTGCAAAGCAATGCACAGAGACTATTGCAAAGCAATCCACAGAGACTACTGCAAAGCAATGCACAGACTATTGCAAAGCAATGCACAGAGACTATTGCAGATCAATGCACAGACTATTGCAAAGCAATGCACAGAGATTATTGCAAAGCAATGCACAGACTATTGCAAAGCAATGCACAGACTATTGCAAAGCAATGCACAGACTATTGCAAAGCAATGCACAGAGACTATTGCAAATGCACAGAGACTATTGCAAAGCAATGCACAGACTATTGCAAAGCAATGCACAGACTATTGCAAAGCAATGCACAGCAATGCACAGAGACTATTGCAAAGCAATGCACAGACTATTGCAAAGCAATGCACAGAGATTATTGCAAAGAAATGCACAGACTATTGCAAAGCAATGCACAGAGACTATTGCAAATGCACAGAGACTATTGGAAAGCAATGCACAGACTATTGCAAAGCAATGCACAGACTATTGCAAAGCAATGCACAGCAATGCACAGAGACTATTGCAAAGCAATGCACAGACTATTGCAAAGCAATGCACAGAGATTATTGCAAAGAAATGCACAGACTATTGCAAAGCAATGCACAGACTATTGCAAAGCAATGCACAGACTATTGCAAAGCAATGCACAGATTATTGCAAAGCAATGCACAGAGACTATTGCAAAGCAATGCACAGACTATTGCAAAGCAATGCACAATGCACAGACTATTGCAAAGCAATGCACAGACTATTGCAAAGCAATGCACAGAGACTATTGCAAAGCAATGCACAAAGACTATTGCAAAGCAATGCACAGACTATGCAAAGTAATGCACAGACTATTGCAAAGCAATGCACAGACTATTGCAAGTCAATGCACAGACTATTGCAAAGCAATGCACAGAGACTATTGCATAGCAATGCACAGACTATTGCAAAGCAATGCACAGAGACTATTGCAAAGCAATGCACAGACTATTGCAAAGCAATGCACAATGCACAGAGTATTGCAAAGCAATGCACAGATTATTGCAAAGCAATGCACAGAGACTATTGCAAAGCAATGCACAGACTATTGCAAAGCAATGCACAATGCACAGACTATTGCAAAGCAATGCACAGACTATTGCAAAGCAATGCACAGAGACTATTGCAAAGCAATGCACAGACTATTGCAAAGCAATGCACAGGCACTATTGCAGATCAATGCAAAGACTATTGCAAAGCAATGCACAGATTATTGCAAAGCAATGCACAGAGACTATTGCAAAGCAATGCACAGACTATTGCAAAGCAATGCACAATGCACAGACTATTGCAAAGCAATGCACAGACTATTGCAAAGCAATGCACAGAGACTATTGCAAAGCAATGCACAAAGACTATTGCAAAGCAATGCACAGACTATGCAAAGTAATGCACAGACTATTGCAAAGCAATGCACAGACTATTGCAAATCAATGCACAGACTATTGCAAAGCAATGCACAGAGACTATTGCAAAGCAATGCACAGACTATTGCAAAGCAATGCACAATGCAGAGACTATTGCAAAGCAATGCACAGACTATTGCAAAGCAATGCACAATGCACAGACTATTGCAAAGCAATGCACAGAATATTGCAAAGCAATGCACAGAGACTATTGCAAAGCAATGCACAGACTATTGCAAAGCAATGCACAGACTATTGCAAAGCAATGCACAGAGACTATTGCAAACGCACAGAGACTATTGCAAAGCAATGCACAGAGATCATTGCAAAGCAATGCACAGACTATTGCAAAGCAATGCACAGAGCCTATTGCAAAGCAATGCTCAGATTATTGCAAAGCAATGCACAGAGACTATTGCAAAGCAATGCAGAGAGACTATTGCAAAGCAATGCACAGACTATTGCAAAGCAATGCACGATGCACAGACTATTGCAAAGCAATGTACAGACTATTGCAAAGCAATGCACAATGCACAGACTATTGCAAAGTAATGCACAGACTATTGCAAAGCAATGCACAGAGACTATTGCAAAGCAATGCACAAACTATTGCAAAGCAATGCACAGACTATTGCAAAGTAATGCACAGAGACTATTGCAAAGCAATGCACAGAGACTATTGCAAAGCAATGCACAGAGACTATTGCAAAGCAATGCACAGACTATTGCAAAGCAATGCACAGAGACTATTGCAAAGCAATCCACAGAGACTACTGCAAAGCAATGCACAGACTATTGCAAAGCAATGCACAGAGACTATTGCAGATCAATGCACAGACTATTGCAAAGCAATGCACAGAGATTATTGCAAAGCAATGCACAGACTATTGCAAAGCAATGCACAGACTATTGCAAAGCACTGCACAGACTATTGCAAAGCAATGCACAGAGACTATTGCAAATGCACAGAGACTATTGCAAAGCAATGCACAGACTATTGCAAAGCAATGCACAGACTATTGCAAAGCAATGCACAGCAATGCACAGAGACTATTGCAAAGCAATGCACAGACTATTGCAAAGCAATGCACAGAGATTATTGCAAAGAAATGCACAGAATATTGCAAAGCAATGCACAGACTATTGCAAAGCAATGCACAGACTATTGCAAAGCAATGCACAGATTATTGCAAAGCAATGCACAGAGACTATTGCAAAGCAATGCACAGACTATTGCAAAGCAATGCACAATGCACAGACTATTGCAAAGCAATGCACAGACTATTGCAAAGCAATGCACAGAGACTATTGCAAAGCAATGCACAAAGACTATTGCAAAGCAATGCACAGACTATGCAAAGTAATGCACAGACTATTGCAAAGCAATGCACAGACTATTGCAAATCAATGCACAGACTATTGCAAAGCAATGCACAGAGACTATTGCAAAGCAATGCACAGACTATTGCAAAGCAATGCACAGAGACTATTGCAAAGCAATGCACAGACTATTGCAAAGCAATGCACAATGCACAGACTATTGCAAAGCAATGCACAGATTATTGCAAAGCAATGCACAGAGACTATTGCAAAGCAATGCACAGACTATTGCAAAGCAATGCACAATGCACAGACTATTGCAAAGCAATGCACAGACTATTGCAAAGCAATGCACAGAGACTATTGCAAAGCAATGCAAAGACTATTGCAAAGCAATGCACAGAGACTATTGCAGATCAATGCACAGACTATTGCAAAGCAATGCACAGAGATTATTGCAAAGCAATGCATAGACTATTGCAAAGCAATGCACAGACTATTGCAAAGCAATGCACAGACTATTGCAAAGCAATGCACAGACTATTGCAAAGCAATGCACAGAGCCTATTGCAAAGCAATGCACAGATTATTGCAAAGCAATGCACAGAGACTATTGCAAAGCAATGCAGAGAGACTATTGCAAAGCAATGCACAGACTATTGCAAAGCAATGCACAATGCACAGACTATTGCAAAGCAATGCACAGACTATTGCAAAGCAATGCACAGAGACTATTGCAGATCAATGCACAGACAATTGCAAAGCAATGCACAGAGATTATTGCAAAGCAATGCACAGACTATTGCAAAGCAATGCGCAGACTATTGCAAAGCAATGCACAGACTATTGCAAAGCAATGCACAGACTATTGCAAAGCAATGCACAGGCTATTGCAAAGCAATGCACATAGACTATTGCAAATGCACAGAGACTATTGCAAAGCAATGCACAGAGACTATTGCAAAGCAATGCACAGACTATTGCAAAGCAATGCACAGAGACTATTTCAGATCAATGCACAGACTATTGCAAAGCAATGCACAGAGATTATTGCAAAGCAATGCACAGACTATTGCAAAGCAATGCACAGACTATTGCAAAGCAATGCACAGAGACTATTGCAAAGCAATGCAGAGAGACTATTGCAAAGCAATGCACAGACTATTGCAAAGCAATGCACAATGCACAGACTATTGCAAAGCAATGCACAGACTATTGCAAAGCAATGCACAGAGACTATTGCAGATCAATGCACAGACAATTGCAAAGCAATGCACAGAGATTATTGCAAAGCAATGCACAGACTATTGCAAAGCAATGCACAGACTATTGCAAAGCAATGCACAGACTATTGCAAAGCAATGCACAGGCTATTGCAAAGCAATGCACATAGACTATTGCAAATGCACAGAGACTATTGCAAAGCAATGCACAGAGACTATTGCAAAGCAATGCACAGACTATTGCAAAGCAATGCACAGACACTATTGCAGATCAATGCAAAGACTATTGCAAAGCAATGCACAGATTATTGCAAAGCAATGCACAGAGACTATTGCAAAGCAATGCACAGACTATTGCAAAGCAATGCACAATGCACAGACTATTGCAAAGCAATGCACAGACTATTGCAAAGCAATGCACAGAGACTATTGCAAAGCAATGCACAAAGACTATTGCAAAGCAATGCACAGACTATGCAAAGTAATGCACAGACTATTGCAAAGCAATGCACAGACTATTGCAAATCAATGCACAGACTATTGCAAAGCAATGCACAGAGACTATTGCAAAGCAATGCACAGACTATTGCAAAGCAATGCACAATGCACAGACTATTGCAAAGCAATGCACAGATTATTGCAAAGCAATGCACAGAGACTATTGCAAAGCAATGCACAGACTATTGCAAAGCAATGCACAATGCACAGACTATTGCAAAGCAATGCACAGAATATTGCAAAGCAATGCACAGAGACTATTGCAAAGCAATGCACAGACTATTGCAAAGCAATGCACAGACTATTGCAAAGCAATGCACAGAGACTATTGCAGATCAATGCACAGACTATTGCAAAGCAATGCACAGAGATTATTGCAAAGCAATGCACAGACTATTGCAAAGCAATGCACAGACTATTGCAAAGCACTGCACAGACTATTGCAAAGCAATGCACAGAGACTATTGCAAATGCACAGAGACTATTGCAAAGCAATGCACAGACTATTGCAAAGCAATGCACAGCAATGCACAGAGACTATTGCAAAGCAATGCACAGACTATTGCAAAGCAATGCACAGAGATTATTGCAAAGAAATGCACAGAATATTGCAAAGCAATGCACAGACTATTGCAAAGCAATGCACAGACTATTGCAAAGCAATGCACAGATTATTGCAAAGCAATGCACAGAGACTATTGCAAAGCAATGCACAGACTATTGCAAAGCAATGCACAATGCACAGACTATTGCAAAGCAATGCACAGACTATTGCAAAGCAATGCACAGAGACTATTGCAAAATAATGCACAAAGACTATTGCAAAGCAATGCACAGACTATGCAAAGTAATGCACAGACTATTGCAAAGCAATGCACAGACTATTGCAAATCAATGCACAGACTATTGCAAAGCAATGCACAGAGACTATTGCAAAGCAATGCACAGACTATTGCAAAGCAATGCACAGAGACTATTGCAAAGCAATGCACAGACTATTGCAAAGCAATGCACAATGCACAGACTATTGCAAAGCAATGCACAGATTATTGCAAAGCAATGCACAGAGACTATTGCAAAGCAATGCACAGACTATTGCAAAGCAATGCACAATGCACAGACTATTGCAAAGCAATGCACAGACTATTGCAAAGCAATGCACAGAGACTATTGCAAAGCAATGCAAAGACTATTGCAAAGCAATGCACAGAGACTATTGCAGATCAATGCACAGACTATTGCAAAGCAATGCACAGAGATTATTGCAAAGCAATGCATAGACTATTGCAAAGCAATGCACAGACTATTGCAAAGCAATGCACAGACTATTGCAAAGCAATGCACAGACTATTGCAAAGCAATGCACAGAGCCTATTGCAAAGCAATGCACAGATTATTGCAAAGCAATGCACAGAGACTATTGCAAAGCAATGCAGAGAGACTATTGCAAAGCAATGCACAGACTATTGCAAAGCAATGCACAATGCACAGACTATTGCAAAGCAATGCACAGACTATTGCAAAGCAATGCACAGAGACTATTGCAGATCAATGCACAGACAATTGCAAAGCAATGCACAGAGATTATTGCAAAGCAATGCACAGACTATTGCAAAGCAATGCGCAGACTATTGCAAAGCAATGCACAGACTATTGCAAAGCAATGCACAGACTATTGCAAAGCAATGCACAGGCTATTGCAAAGCAATGCACATAGACTATTGCAAATGCACAGAGACTATTGCAAAGCAATGCACAGAGACTATTGCAAAGCAATGCACAGACTATTGCAAAGCAATGCACAGAGACTATTTCAGATCAATGCACAGACTATTGCAAAGCAATGCACAGAGATTATTGCAAAGCAATGCACAGACTATTGCAAAGCAATGCACAGACTATTGCAAAGCAATGCACAGAGACTATTGCAAAGCAATGCAGAGAGACTATTGCAAAGCAATGCACAGACTATTGCAAAGCAATGCACAATGCACAGACTATTGCAAAGCAATGCACAGACTATTGCAAAGCAATGCACAGAGACTATTGCAGATCAATGCACAGACAATTGCAAAGCAATGCACAGAGATTATTGCAAAGCAATGCACAGACTATTGCAAAGCAATGCACAGACTATTGCAAAGCAATGCACAGACTATTGCAAAGCAATGCACAGGCTATTGCAAAGCAATGCACATAGACTATTGCAAATGCACAGAGACTATTGCAAAGCAATGCACAGAGACTATTGCAAAGCAATGCACAGACTATTGCAAAGCAATGCACAGACACTATTGCAGATCAATGCAAAGACTATTGCAAAGCAATGCACAGATTATTGCAAAGCAATGCACAGAGACTATTGCAAAGCAATGCACAGACTATTGCAAAGCAATGCACAATGCACAGACTATTGCAAAGCAATGCACAGACTATTGCAAAGCAATGCACAGAGACTATTGCAAAGCAATGCACAAAGACTATTGCAAAGCAATGCACAGACTATGCAAAGTAATGCACAGACTATTGCAAAGCAATGCACAGACTATTGCAAATCAATGCACAGACTATTGCAAAGCAATGCACAGAGACTATTGCAAAGCAATGCACAGACTATTGCAAAGCAATGCACAATGCACAGACTATTGCAAAGCAATGCACAGATTATTGCAAAGCAATGCACAGAGACTATTGCAAAGCAATGCACAGACTATTGCAAAGCAATGCACAATGCACAGACTATTGCAAAGCAATGCACAGAATATTGCAAAGCAATGCACAGAGACTATTGCAAAGCAATGCACAGACTATTGCAAAGCAATGCACAGACTATTGCAAAGCAATGCACAGAGACTATTGCAAACGCACAGAGACTATTGCAAAGCAATGCACAGAGCCTATTGCAAAGCAATGCTCAGATTATTGCAAAGCAATGCACAGAGACTATTGCAAAGCAATGCAGAGAGACTATTGCAAAGCAATGCACAGACTATTGCAAAGCAATGCACAATGCACAGACTATTGCAAAGCAATGTACAGACTATTGCAAAGCAATGCACAATGCACAGACTATTGCAAAGTAATGCACAGACTATTGCAAAGCAATGCACAGAGACTATTGCAAAGCAATGCACAAACTATTGCAAAGCAATGCACAGACTATTGCAAAGTAATGCACAGAGACTATTGCAAAGCAATGCACAGAGACTATTGCAAAGCAATGCACAGAGACTATTGCAAAGCAATGCACAGACTATTGCAAAGCAATGCACAGAGACTATTGCAAAGCAATCCACAGAGACTACTGCAAAGCAATGCACAGACTATTGCAAAGCAATGCACAGAGACTATTGCAGATCAATGCACAGACTATTGCAAAGCAATGCACAGAGATTATTGCAAAGCAATGCACAGACTATTGCAAAGCAATGCACAGACTATTGCAAAGCAATGCACAGACTATTGCAAAGCAATGCACAGAGACTATTGCAAATGCACAGAGACTATTGCAAAGCAATGCACAGACTATTGCAAAGCAATGCACAGACTATTGCAAAGCAATGCACAGCAATGCACAGAGACTATTGCAAAGCAATGCACAGACTATTGCAAAGCAATGCACAGAGATTATTGCAAAGAAATGCACAGACTATTGCAAAGCAATGCACAGAGATTATTGCAAATGCACAGAGACTATTGGAAAGCAATGCACAGACTATTGCAAAGCAATGCACAGACTATTGCAAAGCAATGCACAGCAATGCACAGAGACTATTGCAAAGCAATGCACAGACTATTGCAAAGCAATGCACAGAGATTATTGCAAAGAAATGCACAGACTATTGCAAAGCAATGCACAGACTATTGCAAAGCAATGCACAGACTATTGCAAAGCAATGCACAGATTATTGCAAAGCAATGCACAGAGACTATTGCAAAGCAATGCACAGACTATTGCAAAGCAATGCACAATGCACAGACTATTGCAAAGCAATGCACAGACTATTGCAAAGCAATGCACAGAGACTATTGCAAAGCAATGCACAGACTATTGCAAAGCAATGCACAGATTATTGCAAAGCAATGCACAGAGATTATTGCAAAGAAATGCACAGACTATTGCAAAGCAATGCACAGACTATTGCAAAGCAATGCACAGACTATTGCAAAGCAATGCACAGATTATTGCAAAGCAATGCACAGAGACTATTGCAAAGCAATGCACAGACTATTGCAAAGCAATGCACAATGCACAGACTATTGCAAAGCAATGCACAGACTATTGCAAAGCAATGCACAGAGACTATTGCAAAGCAATGCACAGACTATTGCAAAGCAATGCACAATGCACAGACTATTGCAAAGCAATGCACAGACTATTGCAAAGCAATGCACAGAGACTATTGCAAAGCAATGCACAGACTATTGCAAAGCAATGCACAGACTATTGCAAAGCAATGCACAGGCACCATTGCAGATCAATGCAAAGACTATTGCAAAGCAATGCAGAGATTATTGCAAAGCAATGCACAGAGACTATTGCAAAGCAATGCACAGACTATTGCAAAGCAATGCACAATGCACAGACTATTGCAAAGCAATGCACAGACTATTGCAAAGCAATGCACAGAGACTATTGCAAAGCAATGCACAAAGACTATTGCAAAGCAATGCACAGACTATGCAAAGTAATGCACAGACTATTGCAAAGCAATGCACAGACTATTGCAAAGCAATGCACAGAGACTATTGCAAAGCAATGCACAGACTATTGCAAAGCAATGCACAATGCACAGACTATTGCAAAGCAATGCACAGACTATTGCAAAGCAATGCACAATGCACAGACTATTGCAAAGCAATGCACAGAATATTGCAAAGCAATGCACAGAGACTATTGCAAAGCAATGCACAGACTATTGCAAAGCAATGCACAGACTATTGCAAAGCAATGCACAGAGACTATTGCAAACGCACAGAGACTATTGCAAAGCAATGCACAGAGATTATTGCAAAGCAATGCACAGACTATTGCAAAGCAATGCACAGAGCCTATTGCAAAGCAATGCTCAGATTATTGCAAAGCAATGCACAGAGACTATTGCAAAGCAATGCAGAGAGACTATTGCAAAGCAATGCACAGACTATTGCAAAGCAATGCACAATGCACAGACTATTGCAAAGCAATGTACAGACTATTGCAAAGCAATGCACAATGCATAGACTATTGCAAAGTAATGCACAGACTATTGCAAAGCAATGCACAGAGACTATTGCAAAGCAATGCACAAACTATTGCAAAGCAATGCACAGACTATTGCAAAGTAATGCACAGAGACTATTGCAAAGCAATGCACAGAGACTATTGCAAAGCAATGCATAGAGACTATTGCAAAGCAATGCACAGACTATTGCAAAGCAATGCACAGAGACTATTGCAAAGCAATCCACAGAGACTACTGCAAAGCAATGCACAGACTATTGCAAAGCAATGCACAGAGACTATTGCAGATCAATGCACAGACTATTGCAAAGCAATGCACAGAGATTATTGCAAAGCAATGCACAGACTATTGCAAAGCAATGCACAGACTATTGCAAAGCAATGCACAGACTATTGCAAAGCAATGCACAGAGACTATTGCAAATGCACAGAGACTATTGCAAAGCAATGCACAGACTATTGCAAAGCAATGCACAGACTATTGCAAAGCAATGCACAGCAATGCACAGAGACTATTGCAAAGCAATGCACAGACTATTGCAAAGCAATGCACAGAGATTATTGCAAAGAAATGCACAGACTATTGCAAAGCAATGCACAGACTATTGCAAAGCAATGCACAGACTATTGCAAAGCAATGCACAGATTATTGCAAAGCAATGCACAGAGACTATTGCAAAGCAATGCACAGACTATTGCAAAGCAATGCACAATGCACAGACTATTGCAAAGCAATGCACAGACTATTGCAAAGCAATGCACAGAGACTATTGCAAAGCAATGCACAAAGACTATTGCAAAGCAATGCACAGACTATGCAAAGTAATGCACAGACTATTGCAAAGCAATGCACAGACTATTGCAAATCAATGCACAGACTATTGCAAAGCAATGCACAGAGACTATTGCAAAGCAATGCACAGACTATTGCAAAGCAATGCACAGAGACTATTGCAAAGCAATGCACAGACTATTGCAAAGCAATGCACAATGCACAGATTATTGCAAAGCAATGCACAGATTATTGCAAAGCAATGCACAGAGACTATTGCAAAGCAATGCACAGACTATTGCAAAGCAATGCACAATGCACAGACTATTGCAAAGCAATGCACAGACTATTGCAAAGCAATGCACAGAGACTATTGCAAAGCAATGCAAAGACTATTGCAAAGCAATGCACAGAGACTATTGCAGATCAATGCACAGACTATTGCAAAGCAATGCACAGAGACTATTGCAGATCAATGCACAGACTATTGCAAAGCAATGCACAGAGACTATTGCAGATCAATACACAGACTATTGCAAAGCAATGCACAGAGATTATTGCAAAGCAATGCACAGACTATTGCAAAGCAATGCACAGACTATGCAAAGTAATGCACAGACTATTGCAAAGCAATGCACAGACTATTGCAAATCAATGCACAGACTATTGCAAAGCAATGCACAGAGACTATTGCAAAGCAATGCACAGACTATTGCAAAGCAATGCACAGAGACTATTGCAAAGCAATGCACAGACTATTGCAAAGCAATGCACAATGCACAGACTATTGCAAAGCAATGCACAGATTATTGCAAAGCAATGCACAGAGACTATTGCAAAGCAATGCACAGACTATTGCAAAGCAATGCACAATGCACAGACTATTGCAAAGCAATGCACAGACTATTGCAAAGCAATGCACAGAGACTATTGCAAAGCAATGCAAAGACTATTGCAAAGCAATGCACAGAGACTATTGCAGATCAATGCACAGACTATTGCAAAGCAATGCACAGAGATTATTGCAAAGCAATGCATAGACTATTGCAAAGCAATGCACAGACTATTGCAAAGCAATGCACAGACTATTGCAAAGCAATGCACAGAGATTATTGCAAAGCAAGGCACAGACTATTGCAAAGCAATGCACAGAGCCTATTGCAAAGCAATGCACAGATTATTGCAAAGCAATGCACAGAGACTATTGCAAAGCAATGCAGAGAGACTATTGCAAAGCAATGCACAGACTATTGCAAAGCAATGCACAATGCACAGACTATTGCAAAGCAATGCACAGACTATTCTATTGCAAAGCAATGCACAGAGACTATTGCAGATCAATGCACAGACAATTGCAAAGCAATGCACAGAGATTATTGCAAAGCAATGCACAGACTATTGCAAAGCAATGCGCAGACTATTGCAAAGCAATGCACAGACTATTGCAAAGCAATGCACAGACTATTGCAAAGCAATGCACAGGCTATTGCAAAGCAATGCACATAGACTATTGCAAATGCACAGAGACTATTGCAAAGCAATGCACAGAGACTATTGCAAAGCAATGCACAGACTATTGCAAAGCAATGCACAGAGACTATTGCAGATCAATGCACAGACTATTGCAAAGCAATGCACAGAGATTATTGCAAAGCAATGCACAGACTATTGCAAAGCAATGCACAGACTATTGCAAAGCAATGCACAGACTATTGCAAAGCAATGCACAGAGATTATTGCAAAGCAATGCACAGACTATTGCAAAGCAATGCACAGAGCCTATTGCAAAGCAATGCACAGATTATTGCAAAGCAATGCACAGAGACTATTGCAAAGCAATGCAGAGAGACTATTGCAAAGCAATGCACAGACTATTGCAACGCAATGCACAATGCACAGACTATTGCAAAGCAATGCACAGACTATTGCAAAGCAATGCACAATGCACAGACAATTGCAAAGTAATGCACAGACTATTGCAAAGCAATGCACAGAGACTATTGCAAAGCAATGCACAAACTATTGCAAAGCAATGCACAGACTATTGCAAAGTAATGCACAGAGACTATTGCAAAGCAATGCACAGAGACTATTGCAAAGCAATGCACAGAGACTATTGCAAAGCAATGCACAGACTATTGCAAAGCAATGCAGAGAGACTATTGCAAAGCAATCCACAGAGACTACTGCAAAGCAATGCAGAGACTATTGCAAAGCAATGCACAGAGACTATTGCAGATCAATGCACAGACTATTGCAAAGCAATGCACAGAGATTATTGCAAAGCAATGCACAGACTATTGCAAAGCAATGCACAGACTATTGCAAAGCAATGCACAGACTATTGCAAAGCAATGCACAGACTATTGCAAAGCAATGCACAGAGACTATTGCAAATGCACAGAGACTATTGCAAAGCAATTCACAGACTATTGCAAAGCAATGCACAGACTATTGCAAAGCAATGCACAGCAATGCACAGAGACTATTGCAAAGCAATGCACAGACTATTGCAAAGCAATGCACAGAGATTATTGCAAAGAAATGCACAGACTATTGCAAAGCAATGCACAGACTATTGCAAAGCAATGCACAGACTATTGCAAAGCAATGCACAGATTATTGCAAAGCAATGCACTGAGACTATTGCAAAGCAATGCACAGACTATTGCAAAGCAATGCACAATGCACAGACTATTGCAAAGCAATGCACAGACTATTGCAAAGCAATGCACAGAGACTATTGCAAAGCAATGCACAGAGACTATTGCAAAGCAATGCACAGACTATTGCAAAGCAATGCACAGGCACTATTGCAGATCAATGCAAAGACTATTGCAAAGCAATGCACAGATTATTGCACAGCAATGCACAGAGACTATTGCAAAGCAATGCACAGACTATTGCAAAGCAATGCACAATGCACAGACTATTGCAAAGCAATGCACAGACTATTGCAAAGCAATGCACAGAGACTATTGCAAAGCAATGCACAAAGACTATTGCAAAGCAATGCACAGACTATGCAAAGTAATGCACAGACTATTGCAAAGCAATGCACAGACTATTGCAAATCAATGCACAGACTATTGCAAAGCAATGCACAGAGACTATTGCAAAGCAATGCACAGACTATTGCAAAGCAATGCACAATGCACAGACTATTGCAAAGCAATGCACAGACTATTGCAAAGCAATGCACAATGCACAGACTATTGCAAAGCAATGCACAGAATATTGCAAAGCAATGCACAGAGACTATTGCAAAGCAATGCACAGACTATTGCAAAGCAATGCACAGACTATTGCAAAGCAATGCACAGAGACTATTGCAAACGCACAGAGACTATTGCAAAGCAATGCACAGAGATTATTGCAAAGCAATGCACAGACTATTGCAAAGCAATGCACAGAGCCTATTGCAAAGCAATGCTCAGATTATTGCAAAGCAATGCACAGAGACTATTGCAAAGCAATGCAGAGAGACTATTGCAAAGCAATGCACAGACTATTGCAAAGCAATGCACAATGCACAGACTATTGCAAAGCAATGTACAGACTATTGCAAAGCAATGCACAATGCACAGACTATTGCAAAGTAATGCACAGACTATTGCAAAGCAATGCACAGAGACTATTGCAAAGCAATGCACAAACTATTGAAAAGCAATGCACAGACTATTGCAAAGTAATGCACAGAGACTATTGCAAAGCAATGCACAGAGACTATTGCAAAGCAATGCACAGAGACTATTGCAAAGCAATGCACAGACTATTGCAAAGCAATGCACAGAGACTATTGCAAAGCAATCCACAGAGACTACTGCAAAGCAATGCACAGACTATTGCAAAGCAATGCACAGAGACTATTGCAGATCAATGCACAGACTATTGCAAAGCAATGCACAGAGATTATTGCAAAGCAATGCACAGACTATTGCAAAGCAATGCACAGACTATTGCAAAGCAATGCACAGACTATTGCAAAGCAATGCACAGAGACTATTGCAAATGCACAGAGACTATTGCAAAGCAATGCACAGACTATTGCAAAGCAATGCACAGACTATTGCAAAGCAATGCACAGCAATGCACAGAGACTATTGCAAAGCAATGCACAGACTATTGCAAAGCAATGCACAGAGATTATTGCAAAGAAATGCACAGACTATTGCAAAGCAATGCACAGACTATTGCAAAGCAATGCACAGACTATTGCAAAGCAATGCACAGATTATTGCAAAGCAATGCACAGAGACTATTGCAAAGCAATGCACAGACTATTGCAAAGCATTGCACAATGCACAGACTATTGCAAAGCAATGCACAGACTATTGCAAAGCAATGCACAGAGACTATTGCAAAGCAATGCACAAAGACTATTGCAAAGCAATGCACAGACTATGCAAAGTAATGCACAGACTATTGCAAAGCAATGCACAGACTATTGCAAATCAATGCACAGACTATTGCAAAGCAATGCACAGAGACTATTGCAAAGCAATGCACAGACTATTGCAAAGCAATGCACAGAGACTATTGCACAGCAATGCACAGACTATTGCAAAGCAATGCACAATGCACAGACTATTGCAAAGCAATGCACAGATTATTGCAAAGCAATGCACAGAGACTATTGCAAAGCAATGCACAGACTATTGCAAAGCAATGCACAATGCACAGACTATTGCAAAGCAATGCACAGACTATTGCAAAGCAATGCACAGAGACTATTGCAAAGCAATGCAAAGACTATTGCAAAGCAATGCACAGAGACTATTGCAGATCAATGCACAGACTATTGCAAAGCAATGCACAGAGATTATTGCAAAGCAATGCATAGACTATTGCAAAGCAATGCACAGACTATTGCAAAGCAATGCACAGACTATTGCAAAGCAATGCACAGAGATTATTGCAAGGCAAGGCACAGACTATTGCAAAGCAATGCACAGAGCCTATTGCAAAGCAATGCACAGATTATTGCAAAGCAATGCACAGAGACTATTGCAAAGCAATGCAGAGAGACTATTGCAAAGCAATGCACAGACTATTGCAAAGCAATGCACAATGCACAGACTATTGCAAAGCAATGCACAGACTATTGCAAAGCAATGCACAGAGACTATTGCAGATCAATGCACAGACAATTGCAAAGCAATGCACAGAGATTATTGCAAAGCAATGCACAGACTATTGCAAAGCAATGCGCAGACTATTGCAAAGCAATGCACAGACTATTGCAAAGCAATGCACAGACTATTGCAAAGCAATGCACAGACTATTGCAAAGCAATGCACAGGCTATTGCAAAGCAATGCACATAGACTATTGCAAATGCACAGAGACTATTGCAAAGCAATGCACAGAGACTATTGCAAAGCAATGCACAGACTATTGCAAAGCAATGCACAGAGACTATTTCAGATCAATGCACAGACTATTGCAAAGCAATGCACAGAGATTATTGCAAAGCAATGCAAAGCAATGCACAGACTATTGCAAAGCAATGCACAGAGACTATTGCAAAGCAATGCAGAGAGACTATTGCAAAGCAATGCACAGACTATTGCAAAGCAATGCACAATGCACAGACTATTGCAAAGCAATGCACAATGCACAGACTATTGCAAAGCAATGCACAGACTATTGCAAAGCAATGCACAGAGACTATTGCAGATCAATGAACAGACAATTGCAAAGCAATGCACAGAGATTATTGCAAAGCAATGCACAGACTATTGCAAAGCAATGCACAGACTATTGCAAAGCAATGCACAGACTATTGCAAAGCAATGCACAGGCTATTGCAAAGCAATGCACATAGACTATTGCAAATGCACAGAGACTATTGCAAAGCAATGCACAGAGACTATTGCAAAGCAATGCACAGACTATTGCAAAGCAATGCACAGACACTATTGCAGATCAATGCAAAGACTATTGCAAAGCAATGCACAGATTATTGCAAAGCAATGCACAGAGACTATTGCAAAGCAATGCACAGACTATTGCAAAACAATGCACAATGCACAAACTATTGCAAAGCAATGCACAGACTATTGCAAAGCAATGCACAGAGACTATTGCAAAGCAATGCACAAAGACTATTGCAAAGCAATGCACAGACTATGCAAAGTAATGCACAGACTATTGCAAAGCAATGCACAGACTATTGCAAATCAATGCACAGACTATTGCAAAGCAATGCACAGAGACTATTGCAAAGCAATGCACAGACTATTGCAAAGCAATGCACAATGCACAGACTATTGCAAAGCAATGCACAGATTATTGCAAAGCAATGCACAGAGACTATTGCAAAGCAATGCACAGACTATTGCAAAGCAATGCACAATGCACAGACTATTGCAAAGCAATGCACAGAATATTGCAAAGCAATGCACAGAGACTATTGCAAAGCAATGCACAGACTATTGCAAAGCAATGCACAGACTATTGCAAAGCAATGCACAGAGACTATTGCAAACACACAGAGACTATTGCAAAGCAATGCACAGAGATTATTGCAAAATAAATGCACAGACTATTGCAAAGCAATGCACAGAGCCTATTGCAAAGCATAGCTCAGATTATTGCAAAGCAATGCACAGAGACTATTGCAAAGCAATGCAGAGAGACTATTGCAAAGCAATGCACAGACTATTGCAAAGCAATGCACAATGCACAGACTATTGCAAAGCAATGTACAGACTATCGCAAAGCAATGCACAATGCACAGACTATTGCAAAGTAATGCACAGACTATTGCAAAGCAATGCACAGAGACTATTGCAAAGCAATGCACAAACTATTGCAAAGCAATGCACAGACTATTGCAAAGTAATGCACAGAGACTATTGCAAAGCAATGCACAGAGACTATTGCAAAGCAATGCACAGAGACTATTGCAAAGCAATGCACAGACTATTGCAAAGCAATGCACAGAGACTATTGCAAAGCAATCCACAGAGACTACTGCAAAGCAATGCACAGACTATTGCAAAGCAATGCACAGAGACTATTGCAGATCAATGCACAGACTATTGCAAAGCAATGCACAGAGATTATTGCAAAGCAATGCACAGACTATTGCAAAGCAATGCACAGACTATTGCAAAGCAATGCACAGCAATGCACAGAGACTATTGCAAAGCAATGCACAGACTATTGCAAAGCAATGCACAGAGATTATTGCAAAGCAATGCACAGACTATTGCAAAGCAATGCACAGACTATTGCAAAGCAATGCACAGACTATTGCAAAGCAATGCACAGGCTATTGCAAAGCAATGCACATAGACTATTGCAAATGCACAGAGACTATTGCAAAGCAATGCACAGAGACTATTGCAAAGCAATGCACAAACTATTGCAAAGCAATGCACAGACACTATTGCAGATCAATGCAAAGACTATTGCAAAGCAATGCACAGATTATTGCAAAGCAATGCACAGAGACTATTGCAAAGCAATGCACAGACTATTGCAAAACAATGCACAATGCACAAACTATTGCAAAGCAATGCACAGACTATTGCAAAGCAATGCACAGAGACTATTGCAAAGCAATGCACAAAGACTATTGCAAAGCAATGCACAGACTATGCAAAGTAATGCACAGACTATTGCAAAGCAATGCACAGACTATTGCAAATCAATGCACAGACTATTGCAAAGCAATGCACAGAGACTATTGCAAAGCAATGCACAGACTATTGCAAAGCAATGCACAATGCACAGACTATTGCAAAGCAATGCACAGATTATTGCAAAGCAATGCACAGAGACTATTGCAAAGCAATGCACAGACTATTGCAAAGCAATGCACAATGCACAGACTATTGCAAAGCAATGCACAGAATATTGCAAAGCAATGCACAGAGACTATTGCAAAGCAATGCACAGACTATTGCAAAGCAATGCACAGACTATTGCAAAGCAATGCACAGAGACTATTGCAAACACACAGAGACTATTGCAAAGCAATGCACAGAGATTATTGCAAAATAAATGCACAGACTATTGCAAAGCAATGCACAGAGCCTATTGCAAAGCATAGCTCAGATTATTGCAAAGCAATGCACAGAGACTATTGCAAAGCAATGCAGAGAGACTATTGCAAAGCAATGCACAGACTATTGCAAAGCAATGCACAATGCACAGACTATTGCAAAGCAATGTACAGACTATCGCAAAGCAATGCACAATGCACAGACTATTGCAAAGTAATGCACAGACTATTGCAAAGCAATGCACAGAGACTATTGCAAAGCAATGCACAAACTATTGCAAAGCAATGCACAGACTATTGCAAAGTAATGCACAGAGACTATTGCAAAGCAATGCACAGAGACTATTGCAAAGCAATGCACAGAGACTATTGCAAAGCAATGCACAGACTATTGCAAAGCAATGCACAGAGACTATTGCAAAGCAATCCACAGAGACTACTGCAAAGCAATGCACAGACTATTGCAAAGCAATGCACAGAGACTATTGCAGATCAATGCACAGACTATTGCAAAGCAATGCACAGAGATTATTGCAAAGCAATGCACAGACTATTGCAAAGCAATGCACAGACTATTGCAAAGCAATGCACAGCAATGCACAGAGACTATTGCAAAGCAATGCACAGACTATTGCAAAGCAATGCACAGAGATTATTGCAAAGCAATGCACAGACTATTGCAAAGCAATGCACAGACTATTGCAAAGCAATGCACAGACTATTGCAAAGCAATGCACAGGCTATTGCAAAGCAATGCACATAGACTATTGCAAATGCACAGAGACTATTGCAAAGCAATGCACAGAGACTATTGCAAAGCAATGCACAAACTATTGCAAAGCAATGCACAGACACTATTGCAGATCAATGCAAAGACTATTGCAAAGCAATGCACAGATTATTGCAAAGCAATGCACAGAGACTATTGCAAAGCAATGCACAGACTATTGCAAAACAATGCACAATGCACAAACTATTGCAAAGCAATGCACAGACTATTGCAAAGCAATGCACAGAGACTATTGCAAAGCAATGCACAAAGACTATTGCAAAGCAATGCACAGACTATGCAAAGTAATGCACAGACTATTGCAAAGCAATGCACAGACTATTGCAAATCAATGCACAGACTATTGCAAAGCAATGCACAGAGACTATTGCAAAGCAATGCACAGACTATTGCAAAGCAATGCACAATGCACAGACTATTGCAAAGCAATGCACAGATTATTGCAAAGCAATGCACAGAGACTATTGCAAAGCAATGCACAGACTATTGCAAAGCAATGCACAATGCACAGACTATTGCAAAGCAATGCACAGAATATTGCAAAGCAATGCACAGAGACTATTGCAAAGCAATGCACAGACTATTGCAAAGCAATGCACAGACTATTGCAAAGCAATGCACAGAGACTATTGCAAACACACAGAGACTATTGCAAAGCAATGCACAGAGATTATTGCAAAATAAATGCACAGACTATTGCAAAGCAATGCACAGAGCCTATTGCAAAGCAATGCTCAGATTATTGCAAAGCAATGCACAGAGACTATTGCAAAGCAATGCAGAGAGACTATTGCAAAGCAATGCACAGACTATTGCAAAGCAATGCACAATGCACAGACTATTGCAAAGCAATGTACAGACTATCGCAAAGCAATGCACAATGCACAGACTATTGCAAAGTAATGCACAGACTATTGCAAAGCAATGCACAGAGACTATTGCAAAGCAATGCACAAACTATTGCAAAGCAATGCACAGACTATTGCAAAGTAATGCACAGAGACTATTGCAAAGCAATGCACAGAGACTATTGCAAAGCAATGCACAGAGACTATTGCAAAGCAATGCACAGACTATTGCAAAGCAATGCACAGAGACTATTGCAAAGCAATCCACAGAGACTACTGCAAAGCAATGCACAGACTATTGCAAAGCAATGCACAGAGACTATTGCAGATCAATGCAGAGACTATTGCAAAGCAATGCACAGAGATTATTGCAAAGCAATGCACAGACTATTGCAAAGCAATGCACAGACTATTGCAAAGCAATGCACAGCAATGCACAGAGACTATTGCAAAGCAATGCACAGACTATTGCAAAGCAATGCACAGAGATTATTGCAAAGAAATGCACAGACTATTGCAAAGCAATGCACAGAGACTATTGCAAATGCACAGAGTCTATTGGAAAGCAATGCACAGACTATTGCAAAGCAATGCACAGACTATTGCAAAGCAATGCACAGCAATGCACAGAGACTATTGCAAAGCAATGCACAGACTATTGCAAAGCAATGCACAGAGATTATTGCAAAGAAATGCACAGACTATTGCAAAGCAATGCACAGACTATTGCAAAGCAATGCACAGACTATTGCAAAGCAATGCACAGATTATTGCAAAGCAATGCACAGAGACTATTGCAAAGCAATGCACAGACTATTGCAAAGCAATGCACAATGCACAGACTATTGCAAAGCAATGCACAGACTATTGCAAAGCAATGCACAGAGACTATTGCAAAGCAATGCACAAAGACTATTGCAAAGCAATGCACAGACTATGCAAAGTAATGCACAGACTATTGCAAAGCAATGCACAGACTATTGCAAGTCAATGCACAGACTATTGCAAAGCAATGCACAGAGACTATTGCATAGCAATGCACAGACTATTGCAAAGCAATGCACAGAGACTATTGCAAAGCAATGCACAGACTATTGCAAAGCAATGCACAATGCACAGACTATTGCAAAGCAATGCACAGATTATTGCAAAGCAATGCACAGAGACTATTGCAAAGCAATGCACAGACTATTGCAAAGCAATGCACAATGCACAGACTATTGCAAAGCAATGCACAGACTATTGCAAAGCAATGCACAGAGACTATTGCAAAGCAATGCACAGACTATTGCAAAGCAATGCACAGGCACTATTGCAGATCAATGCAAAGACTATTGCAAAGCAATGCAGAGATTATTGCAAAGCAATGCACAGAGACTATTGCAAAGCAATGCACAGACTATTGCAAAGCAATGCACAATGCACAGACTATTGCAAAGCAATGCACAGACTATTGCAAAGCAATGCACAGAGACTATTGCAAAGCAATGCACAAAGACTATTGCAAAGCAATGCACAGACTATGCAAAGTAATGCACAGACTATTGCAAAGCAATGCACAGACTATTGCAAATCAATGCACAGACTATTGCAAAGCAATGCACAGAGACTATTGCAAAGCAATGCACAGACTATTGCAAAGCAATGCACAATGCACAGACTATTGCAAAGCAATGCACAGACTATTGCAAAGCAATGCACAATGCACAGACTATTGCAAAGCAATGCACAGAATATTGCAAAGCAATGCACAGAGACTATTGCAAAGCAATGCACAGACTATTGCAAAGCAATGCACAGACTATTGCAAAGCAATGCACAGAGACTATTGCAAACGCACAGAGACTATTGCAAAGCAATGCACAGAGATTATTGCAAAGCAATGCACAGACTATTGCAAAGCAATGCACAGAGCCTATTGCAAAGCAATGCTCAGATTATTGCAAAGCAATGCACAGAGACTATTGCAAAGCAATGCAGAGAGACTATTGCAAAGCAATGCACAGACTATTGCAAAGCAATGCACAATGCACAGACTATTGCAAAGTAATGCACAGACTATTGCAAAGCAATGCACAGAGACTATTGCAAAGCAATGCACAAACTATTGCAAAGCAATGCACAGACTATTGCAAAGTAATGCACAGAGACTATTGCAAAGCAATGCACAGAGACTATTGCAAAGCAATGCACAGAGACTATTGCAAAGCAATGCACAGACTATTGCAAAGCAATGCACAGAGACTATTGCAAAGCAATCCACAGAGACTACTGCAAAGCAATGCACAGACTATTGCAAAGCAATGCACAGAGACTATTGCAGATCAATGCACAGACTATTGCAAAGCAATGCACAGAGATTATTGCAAAGCAATGCACAGACTATTGCAAAGCAATGCACAGACTATTGCAAAGCAATGCACAGACTATTGCAAAGCAATGCACAGAGACTATTGCAAATGCACAGAGACTATTGCAAAGCAATGCACAGACTATTGCAAAGCAATGCACAGACTATTGCAAAGCAATGCACAGCAATGCACAGAGACTATTGCAAAGCAATGCACAGACTATTGCAAAGCAATGCACAGAGATTATTGCAAAGAAATGCACAGACTATTGCAAAGCAATGCACAGACTGTTGCAAAGCAATGCACAGACTATTGCAAAGCAATGCACAGATTATTGCAAAGCAATGCACAGAGACTATTGCAAAGCAATGCACAGACTATTGCAAAGCAATGCACAATGCACAGACTATTGCAAAGCAATGCACAGACTATTGCAAAGCAATGCACAGAGACTATTGCAAAGCAATGCACAAAGACTATTGCAAAGCAATGCACAGACTATGCAAAGTAATGCACAGACTATTGCAAAGCAATGCACAGACTATTGCAAATCAATGCACAGACTATTGCAAAGCAATGCACAGAGACTATTGCAAAGCAATGCACAGACTATTGCAAAGCAATGCACAGAGACTATTGCAAAGCAATGCACAGACTATTGCAAAGCAATGCACAATGCACAGACTATTGCAAAGCAATGCACAGATTATTGCAAAGCAATGCACAGAGACTATTGCAAAGCAATGCACCGACTATTGCAAAGCAATGCACAATGCACAGACTATTGCAAAGCAATGCACAGACTATTGCAAAGCAATGCACAGAGACTATTGCAAAGCAATGCAAAGACTATTGCAAAGCAATGCACAGAGACTATTGCAGATCAATGCACAGACTATTGCAAAGCAATGCACAGAGATTATTGCAAAGCAATGCATAGACTATTGCAAAGCAATGCACAGACTATTGCAAAGCAATGCACAGACTATTGCAAAGCAATGCACAGAGATTATTGCAAAGCAAGGCACAGACTATTGCAAAGCAATGCACAGAGCCTATTGCAAAGCAATGCACAGATTATTGCAAAGCAATGCACAGAGACTATTGCAAAGCAATGCAGAGAGACTATTGCAAAGCAATGCACAGACTATTGCAAAGCAATGCACAATGCACAGACTATTGCAAAGCAATGCACAGACTATTGCAAAGCAATGCACAGAGACTATTGCAGATCAATGCACAGACAATTGCAAAGCAATGCACAGACTATTGCAAAGCAATGCACAGACTATTGCAAAGCAATGCACAGACTATTGCAAAGCAATGCACAGGCTATTGCAAAGCAATGCACATAGACTATTGCAAATGCACAGAGACTATTGCAAAGCAATGCACAGAGACTATTGCAAAGCAATGCACAGACTATTGCAAAGCAATGCACAGAGATTATTGCAAAGCAATGCACAGACTATTGCAAAGCAATGCACAGAGCCTATTGCAAAGCAATGCACAGATTATTGCAAAGCAATGCACAGAGACTATTGCAAAGCAATGCAGAGAGACTATTGCAAAGCAATGCACAGACTATTGCAACGCAATGCACAATGCACAGACTATTGCAAAGCAATGCACAGACTATTGCAAAGCAATGCACAATGCACAGACAATTGCAAAGTAATGCACAGACTATTGCAAAGCAATGCACAGAGACTATTGCAAAGCAATGCACAAACTATTGCAAAGCAATGCACAGACTATTGCAAAGTAATGCACAGAGACTATTGCAAAGCAATGCACAGAGACTATTGCAAAGCAATGCACAGAGACTATTGCAAAGCAATGCACAGACTATTGCAAAGCAATGCACAGAGACTATTGCAAAGCAATCCACAGAGACTACTGCAAAGCAATGCACAGACTATTGCAAAGCAATGCACAGAGACTATTGCAGATCAATGCACAGACTATTGCAAAGCAATGCACAGAGATTATTGCAAAGCAATGCACAGACTATTGCAAAGCAATGCACAGACTATTGCAAAGCAATGCACAGACTATTGCAAAGCAATGCACAGAGACTATTGCAAATGCACAGAGACTATTGCAAAGCAATTCACAGACTATTGCAAAGCAATGCACAGACTATTGCAAAGCAATGCACAGCAATGCACAGAGACTATTGCAAAGCAATGCACAGACTATTGCAAAGCAATGCACAGAGATTATTGCAAAGAAATGCACAGACTATTGCAAAGCAATGCACAGACTATTGCAAAGCAATGCACAGACTATTGCAAAGCAATGCACAGATTATTGCAAAGCAATGCACTGAGACTATTGCAAAGCAATGCACAGACTATTGCAAAGCAATGCACAATGCACAGACTATTGCAAAGCAATGCACAGACTATTGCAAAGCAATGCACAGAGACTATTGCAAAGCAATGCACAAAGACTATTGCAAAGCAATGCACAGACTATGCAAAGTAATGCACAGACTATTGCAAAGCAATGCACAGACTATTGCAAATCAATGCACAGACTATTGCAAAGCAATGCACAGAGACTATTGCAAAGCAATGCACAGACTATTGCAAAGCAATGCACAGATTATTGCAAAGCAATGCACAGAGACTATTGCAAAGCAATGCACAGACTATTGCAAAGCAATGCACAATGCACAGACTATTGCAAAGCAATGCACAGACTATTGCAAAGCAATGCACAGAGACTATTGCAAAGCAATGCACAGACTATTGCAAAGCAATGCACAATGCACAGACTATTGCAAAGCAATGCACAGACTATTGCAAAGCAATGCACAGAGACTATTGCAAAGCAATGCACAAAGACTATTGCAAAGCAATGCACAGACTATGCAAAGTAATGCACAGACTATTGCAAAGCAATGCACAGACTATTGCAAATCAATGCACAGACTATTGCAAAGCAATGCACAGAGACTATTGCAAAGCAATGCACAGACTATTGCAAAGCAATGCACAATGCACAGACTATTGCAAAGCAATGCACAGATTATTGCAAAGCAATGCACAGAGACTATTGCAAAGCAATGCACAGACTATTGCAAAGCAAAGCACAATGCACAGACTATTGCAAAGCAATGCACAGAATATTGCAAAGCAATGCACAGAGACTATTGCAAAGCAATGCACAGACTATTGCAAAGCAATGCACAGACTATTGCAAAGCAATGCACAGAGACTATTGCAAACGCACAGAGACTATTGCAAAGCAATGCACAGAGATTATTGCAAAGCAATGCACAGACTATTGCAAAGCAATGCACAGAGCCTATTGCAAAGCAATGCTCAGATTATTGCAAAGCAATGCACAGAGACTATTGCAAAGCAATGCAGAGAGACTATTGCAAAGCAATGCACAGACTATTGCAAAGCAATGCACAATGCACAGACTATTGCAAAGCAATGTACAGACTATTGCAAAGCAATGCACAATGCACAGACTATTGCAAAGTAATGCACAGACTATTGCAAAGCAATGCACAGAGACTATTGCAAAGCAATGCACAAACTATTGCAAAGCAATGCACAGACTATTGCAAAGTAATGCACAGAGACTATTGCAAAGCAATGCACAGAGACTATTGCAAAGCAATGCACAGAGACTATTGCAAAGCAATGCACAGACTATTGCAAAGCAATGCACAGAGACTATTGCAAAGCAATCCACAGAGACTACTGCAAAGCAATGCACAGACTATTGCAAAGCAATGCACAGAGACTATTGCAGATCAATGCACAGACTATTGCAAAGCAATGCACAGAGATTATTGCAAAGCAATGCACAGACTATTGCAAAGCAATGCACAGACTATTGCAAAGCAATGCACAGACTATTGCAAAGCAATGCACAGAGACTATTGCAAATGCACAGAGACTATTGCAAAGCAATGCACAGACTATTGCAAAGCAATGCACAGACTATTGCAAAGCAATGCACAGACTATTGCAAAGCAATGCACAGCAATGCACAGAGACTATTGCAAAGCAATGCACAGACTATTGCAAAGCAATGCACAGAGATTATTGCAAAGAAATGCACAGACTATTGCAAAGCAATGCACAGAGACTATTGCAAATGCACAGAGACTATTGGAAAGCAATGCACAGACTATTGCAAAGCAATGCACAGACTATTGCAAAGCAATGCACAGCAATGCACAGAGACTATTGCAAAGCAATGCACAGACTATTGCAAAGCAATGCACAGAGATTATTGCAAAGAAATGCACAGACTATTGCAAAGCAATGCACAGACTATTGCAAAGCAATGCACAGATTATTGCAAAGCAATGCACAGAGACTATTGCAAAGCAATGCACAGACTATTGCAAAGCAATGCACAATGCACAGACTATTGCAAAGCAATGCACAGACTATTGCAAAGCAATGCACAGAGACTATTGCAAAGCAATGCACAAAGACTATTGCAAAGCAATGCACAGACTATGCAAAGTAATGCACAGACTATTGCAAAGCAATGCACAGACTATTGCAAGTCAATGCACAGACTATTGCAAAGCAATGCACAGAGACTATTGCATAGCAATGCACAGACTATTGCAAAGCAATGCACAGAGACTATTGCAAAGCAATGCACAGACTATTGCAAAGCAATGCACAATGCACAGAGTATTGCAAAGCAATGCACAGATTATTGCAAAGCAATGCACAGAGACTATTGCAAAGCAATGCACAGACTATTGCAAAGCAATGCACAATGCACAGACTATTGCAAAGCAATGCACAGACTATTGCAAAGCAATGCACAGAGACTATTGCAAAGCAATGCACAGACTATTGCAAAGCAATGCACAGGCACTATTGCAGATCAATGCAAAGACTATTGCAAAGCAATGCACAGATTATTGCAAAGCAATGCACAGAGACTATTGCAAAGCAATGCACAGACTATTGCAAAGCAATGCACAATGCACAGACTATTGCAAAGCAATGCACAGACTATTGCAAAGCAATGCACAGAGACTATTGCAAAGCAATGCACAAAGACTATTGCAAAGCAATGCACAGACTATGCAAAGTAATGCACAGACTATTGCAAAGCAATGCACAGACTATTGCAAATCAATGCACAGACTATTGCAAAGCAATGCACAGAGACTATTGCAAAGCAATGCACAGACTATTGCAAAGCAATGCACAATGCACAGACTATTGCAAAGCAATGCACAGACTATTGCAAAGCAATGCACAATGCACAGACTATTGCAAAGCAATGCACAGAATATTGCAAAGCAATGCACAGAGACTATTGCAAAGCAATGCACAGACTATTGCAAAGCAATGCACAGACTATTGCAAAGCAATGCACAGAGAATATTGCAAACACACAGAGACTATTGCAAAGCAATGCACAGAGATTATTGCAAAGCAATGCACAGACTATTGCAAAGCAATGCACAGAGCCTATTGCAAAGCAATGCTCAGATTATTGCAAAGCAATGCACAGAGACTATTGCAAAGCAATGCAGAGAGACTATTGCAAAGCAATGCACAGACTATTGCAAAGCAATGCACGATGCACAGACTATTGCAAAGCAATGTACAGACTATTGCAAAGCAATGCACAATGCACAGACTATTGCAAAGTAATGCACAGACTATTGCAAAGCAATGCACAGAGACTATTGCAAAGCAATGCACAAACTATTGCAAAGCAATGCACAGACTATTGCAAAGTAATGCACAGAGACTATTGCAAAGCAATGCACAGAGACTATTGCAAAGCAATGCACAGAGACTATTGCAAAGCAATGCACAGACTATTGCAAAGCAATGCACAGAGACTATTGAAAAGCAATCCACAGAGACTACTGCAAAGCAATGCACAGACTATTGCAAAGCAATGCACAGAGACTATTGCAGATCAATGCACAGACTATTGCAAAGCAATGCACAGAGATTATTGCAAAGCAATGCACAGACTATTGCAAAGCAATGCACAGACTATTGCAAAGCACTGCACAGACTATTGCAAAGCAATGCACAGAGACTATTGCAAACGCACAGAGACTATTGCAAAGCAATGCACAGAGATTATTGCAAAGCAATGCACAGACTATTGCAAAGCAATGCACAGAGCCTATTGCAAAGCAATGCTCAGATTATTGCAAAGCAATGCACAGAGACTATTGCAAAGCAATGCAGAGAGACTATTGCAAAGCAATGCACAGACTATTGCAAAGCAATGCACGATGCACAGACTATTGCAAAGCAATGTACAGACTATTGCAAAGCAATGCACAATGCACAGACTATTGCAAAGTAATGCACAGACTATTGCAAAGCAATGCACAGAGACTATTGCAAAGCAATGCACAAACTATTGCAAAGCAATGCACAGACTATTGCAAAGTAATGCACAGAGACTATTGCAAAGCAATGCACAGAGACTATTGCAAAGCAATGCACAGAGACTATTGCAAAGCAATGCACAGACTATTGCAAATCAATGCACAGACTATTGCAAAGCAATGCACAGAGACTATTGCAAAGCAATGCACAGACTATTGCAAAGCAATGCACAGAGACTATTGCAAAGCAATGCACAGACTATTGCAAAGCAATGCACAATGCACAGACTATTGCAAAGCAATGCACAGATTATTGCAAAGCAATGCACAGAGACTATTGCAAAGCAATGCACAGACTATTGCAAAGCAATGCACAATGCACAGACTATTGCAAAGCAATGCACAGACTATTGCAAAGCAATGCACAGAGACTATTGCAAAGCAATGCAAAGACTATTGCAAAGCAATGCACAGAGACTATTGCAGATCAATGCACAGACTATTGCAAAGCAATGCACAGAGATTATTGCAAAGCAATGCATAGACTATTGCAAAGCAATGCACAGACTATTGCAAAGCAATGCACAGACTATTGCAAAGCAATGCACAGACTATTGCAAAGCAATGCACAGAGCCTATTGCAAAGCAATGCACAGATTATTGCAAAGCAATGCACAGAGACTATTGCAAAGCAATGCAGAGAGACTATTGCAAAGCAATGCACAGACTATTGCAAAGCAATGCACAATGCACAGACTATTGCAAAGCAATGCACAGACTATTGCAAAGCAATGCACAGAGACTATTGCAGATCAATGCACAGACAATTGCAAAGCAATGCACAGAGATTATTGCAAAGCAATGCACAGACTATTGCAAAGCAATGCGCAGACTATTGCAAAGCAATGCACAGACTATTGCAAAGCAATGCACAGGCTATTGCAAAGCAATGCACATAGACTATTGCAAATGCACAGAGACTATTGCAAAGCAATGCACAGAGACTATTGCAAAGCAATGCACAGACTATTGCAAAGCAATGCACAGAGACTATTTCAGATCAATGCACAGACTATTGCAAAGCAATGCACAGAGATTATTGCAAAGCAATGCACAGACTATTGCAAAGCAATGCACAGACTATTGCAAAGCAATGCACAGAGACTATTGCAAAGCAATGCAGAGAGACTATTGCAAAGCAATGCACAGACTATTGCAAAGCAATGCACAATGCACAGACTATTGCAAAGCAATGCACAGACTATTGCAAAGCAATGCACAGAGACTATTGCAGATCAATGCACAGACAATTGCAAAGCAATGCACAGAGATTATTGCAAAGCAATGCACAGACTATTGCAAAGCAATGCACAGACTATTGCAAAGCAATGCACAATGCACAGACTATTGCAAAGCAATGCACAGACTATTGCAAAGCAATGCACAGAGACTATTGCAAAGCAATGCACAAAGACTATTGCAAAGCAATGCACAGACTATGCAAAGTAATGCACAGACTATTGCAAAGCAATGCACAGACTATTGCAAATCAATGCACAGACTATTGCAAAGCAATGCACAGAGACTATTGCAAAGCAATGCACAGACTATTGCAAAGCAATGCACAATGCACAGACTATTGCAAAGCAATGCACAGACTATTGCAAAGCAATGCACAATGCACAGACTATTGCAAAGCAATGCACAGAATATTGCAAAGCAATGCACAGAGACTATTGCAAAGCAATGCACAGACTATTGCAAAGCAATGCACAGACTATTGCAAAGCAATGCACAGAGACTATTGCAAACGCACAGACTATTGCAAAGCAATGCACAGAGATTATTGCAAAGCAATGCACAGACTATTGCAAAGCAATGCACAGAGCCTATTGCAAAGCAATGCTCAGATTATTGCAAAGCAATGCACAGAGACTATTGCAAAGCAATGCACAGACTATTGCAAAGCAATGCACAGAGACTATTGCAGATCAATGCACAGACAATTGCAAAGCAATGCACAGAGATTATTGCAAAGCAATGCACAGACTATTGCAAAGCAATGCACAGACTATTGCAAAGCAATGCACAATGCACAGACTATTGCAAAGCAATGCACAGACTATTGCAAAGCAATGCACAGAGACTATTGCAAAGCAATGCACAAAGACTATTGCAAAGCAATGCACAGACTATGCAAAGTAATGCACAGACTATTGCAAAGCAATGCACAGACTATTGCAAATCAATGCACAGACTATTGCAAAGCAATGCACAGAGACTATTGCAAAGCAATGCACAGACTATTGCAAAGCAATGCACAATGCACAGACTATTGCAAAGCAATGCACAGACTATTGCAAAGCAATGCACAATGCACAGATTATTGCAAAGCAATGCACAGAATATTGCAAAGCAATGCACAGAGACTATTGCAAAGCAATGCACAGACTATTGCAAAGCAATGCACAGACTATTGCAAAGCAATGCACAGAGACTATTGCAAACGCACAGAGACTATTGCAAAGCAATGCACAGAGATTATTGCAAAGCAATGCACAGACTATTGCAAAGCAATGCACAGAGCCTATTGCAAAGCAATGCTCAGATTATTGCAAAGCAATGCACAGAGACTATTGCAAAGCAATGCAGAGAGACTATTGCAAAGCAATGCACAGACTATTGCAAAGCAATGCACGATGCACAGACTATTGCAAAGCAATGTACAGACTATTGCAAAGCAATGCACAATGCACAGACTATTGCAAAGTAATGCACAGACTATTGCAAAGCAATGCACAGAGACTATTGCAAAGCAATGCACAAACTATTGCAAAGCAATGCACAGACTATTGCAAAGTAATGCACAGAGACTATTGCAAAGCAATGCACAGAGACTATTGCAAAGCAATGCACAGAGACTATTGCAAAGCAATGCACAGACTATTGCAAAGCAATGCACAGAGACTATTGCAAAGCAATCCACAGAGACTACTGCAAAGCAATGCACAGACTATTGCAAAGCAATGCACAGAGACTATTGCAGATCAATGCACAGACTATTGCAAAGCAATGCACAGAGATTATTGCAAAGCAATGCACAGACTATTGCAAAGCAATGCACAGACTATTGCAAAGCACTGCACAGACTATTGCAAAGCAATGCACAGAGACTATTGCAAATGCACAGAGACTATTGCAAAGCAATGCACAGACTATTGCAAAGCAATGCACAGACTATTGCAAAGCAATGCACAGCAATGCACAGAGACTATTGCAAAGCAATGCACAGACTATTGCAAAGCAATGCACAGAGATTATTGCAAAGAAATGCACAGAATATTGCAAAGCAATGCACAGACTATTGCAAAGCAATGCACAGACTATTGCAAAGCAATGCACAGATTATTGCAAAGCAATGCACAGAGACTATTGCAAAGCAATGCACAGACTATTGCAAAGCAATGCACAATGCACAGACTATTGCAAAGCAATGCACAGACTATTGCAAAGCAATGCACAGAGACTATTGCAAAGCAATGCACAAAGACTATTGCAAAGCAATGCACAGACTATGCAAAGTAATGCACAGACTATTGCAAAGCAATGCACAGACTATTGCAAAGCAATGCACAATGCACAGACTATTGCAAAGCAATGCACAGATTATTGCAAAGCAATGCACAGAGACTATTGCAAAGCAATGCACAGACTATTGCAAAGCAATGCACAATGCACAGACTATTGCAAAGCAATGCACAGACTATTGCAAAGCAATGCACAGAGACTATTGCAAAGCAATGCAAAGACTATTGCAAAGCAATGCACAGAGACTATTGCAGATCAATGCACAGACTATTGCAAAGCAATGCACAGAGATTATTGCAAAGCAATGCATAGACTATTGCAAAGCAATGCACAGACTATTGCAAAGCAATGCACAGACTATTGCAAAGCAATGCACAGACTATTGCAAAGCAATGCACAGAGCCTATTGCAAAGCAATGCACAGATTATTGCAAAGCAATGCACAGAGACTATTGCAAAGCAATGCAGAGAGACTATTGCAAAGCAATGCACAGACTATTGCAAAGCAATGCACAATGCACAGACTATTGCAAAGCAATGCACAGACTATTGCAAAGCAATGCACAGAGACTATTGCAGATCAATGCACAGACAATTGCAAAGCAATGCACAGAGATTATTGCAAAGCAATGCACAGACTATTGCAAAGCAATGCGCAGACTATTGCAAAGCAATGCACAGACTATTGCAAAGCAATGCACAGGCTATTGCAAAGCAATGCACATAGACTATTGCAAATGCACAGAGACTATTGCAAAGCAATGCACAGAGACTATTGCAAAGCAATGCACAGACTATTGCAAAGCAATGCACAGAGACTATTTCAGATCAATGCACAGACTATTGCAAAGCAATGCACAGAGATTATTGCAAAGCAATGCACAGACTATTGCAAAGCAATGCACAGACTATTGCAAAGCAATGCACAGAGACTATTGCAAAGCAATGCAGAGAGACTATTGCAAAGCAATGCACAGACTATTGCAAAGCAATGCACAATGCACAGACTATTGCAAAGCAATGCACAGACTATTGCAAAGCAATGCACAGAGACTATTGCAGATCAATGCACAGACAATTGCAAAGCAATGCACAGAGATTATTGCAAAGCAATGCACAGACTATTGCAAAGCAATGCACAGACTATTGCAAAGCAATGCACAGACTATTGCAAAGCAATGCACAGGCTATTGCAAAGCAATGCACATAGACTATTGCAAATGCACAGAGACTATTGCAAAGCAATGCACAGAGACTATTGCAAAGCAATGCACAGACTATTGCAAAGCAATGCACAGACACTATTGCAGATCAATGCAAAGACTATTGCAAAGCAATGCACAGATTATTGCAAAGCAATGCACAGAGACTATTGCAAAGCAATGCACAGACTATTGCAAAGCAATGCACAATGCACAGACTATTGCAAAGCAATGCACAGACTATTGCAAAGCAATGCACAGAGACTATTGCAAATCAATGCACAAAGACTATTGCAAAGCAATGCACAGACTATGCAAAGTAATGCACAGACTATTGCAAAGCAATGCACAGACTATTGCAAATCAATGCACAGACTATTGCAAAGCAATGCACAGAGACTATTGCAAAGCAATGCACAGACTATTGCAAAGCAATGCACAATGCACAGACTATTGCAAAGCAATGCACAGATTATTGCAAAGCAATGCACAGAGACTATTGCAAAGCAATGCACAGACTATTGCAAAGCAATGCACAATGCACAGACTATTGCAAAGCAATGCACAGAATATTGCAAAGCAATGCACAGAGACTATTGCAAAGCAATGCACAGACTATTGCAAAGCAATGCACAGACTATTGCAAAGCAATGCACAGAGACTATTGCAAACGCACAGAGACTATTGCAAAGCAATGCACAGAGATTATTACAAAATAAATGCACAGACTATTGCAAAGCAATGCACAGAGCCTATTGCAAAGCAATGCTCAGATTATTGCAAAGCAATGCACAGAGACTATTGCAAAGCAATGCAGAGAGACTATTGCAAAGCAATGCACAGACTATTGCAAAGCAATGCACAATGCACAGACTATTGCAAAGCAATGTACAGACTATTGCAAAGCAATGCACAATGCACAGACTATTGCAAAGTAATGCACAGTCTATTGCAAAGCAATGCACAGAGACTATTGCAAAGCAATGCACAAACTATTGCAAAGCAATGCACAGACTATTGCAAAGTAATGCACAGAGACTATTGCAAAGCAATGCACAGAGACTATTGCAAAGCAATGCACAGAGACTATTGCAAAGCAATGCACAGACTATTGCAAAGCAATGCACAGAGACTATTGCAAAGCAATCCACAGAGACTACTGCAAAGCAATGCACAGACTATTGCAAAGCAATGCACAGAGACTATTGCAGATCAATGCACAGACTATTGCAAAGCAATGCACAGAGATTATTGCAAAGCAATGCACAGACTATTGCAAAGCAATGCACAGACTATTGCAAAGCAATGTACAGACTATTGCAAAGCAATGCACAATGCACAGACTATTGCAAAGTAATGCACAGACTATTGCAAAGCAATGCACAGAGACTATTGCAAAGCAATGCACAAACTATTGCAAAGCAATGCACAGACTATTGCAAAGTAATGCACAGAGACTATTGCAAAGCAATGCACAGAGACTATTGCAAAGCAATGCACAGAGACTATTGCAAAGCAATGCACAGACTATTGCAAATCAATGCACAGACTATTGCAAAGCAATGCACAGAGACTATTGCAAAGCAATGCACAGACTATTGCAAAGCAATGCACAGAGACTATTGCAAAGCAATGCACAGACTATTGCAAAGCAATGCACAATGCACAGACTATTGCAAAGCAATGCACAGATTATTGCAAAGCAATGCACAGAGACTATTGCAAAGCAATGCACAGACTATTGCAAAGCAATGCACAATGCACAGACTATTGCAAAGCAATGCACAGACTATTGCAAAGCAATGCACAGAGACTATTGCAAAGCAATGCAAAGACTATTGCAAAGCAATGCACAGAGACTATTGCAGATCAATGCACAGACTATTGCAAAGCAATGCACAGAGATTATTGCAAAGCAATGCATAGACTATTGCAAAGCAATGCACAGACTATTGCAAAGCAATGCACAGACTATTGCAAAGCAATGCACAGACTATTGCAAAGCAATGCACAGAGCCTATTGCAAAGCAATGCACAGATTATTGCAAAGCAATGCACAGAGACTATTGCAAAGCAATGCAGAGAGACTATTGCAAAGCAATGCACAGACTATTGCAAAGCAATGCACAATGCACAGACTATTGCAAAGCAATGCACAGACTATTGCAAAGCAATGCACAGAGACTATTGCAGATCAATGCACAGACAATTGCAAAGCAATGCACAGAGATTATTGCAAAGCAATGCACAGACTATTGCAAAGCAATGCGCAGACTATTGCAAAGCAATGCACAGACTATTGCAAAGCAATGCACAGGCTATTGCAAAGCAATGCACATAGACTATTGCAAATGCACAGAGACTATTGCAAAGCAATGCACAGAGACTATTGCAAAGCAATGCACAGACTATTGCAAAGCAATGCACAGAGACTATTTCAGATCAATGCACAGACTATTGCAAAGCAATGCACAGAGATTATTGCAAAGCAATGCACAGACTATTGCAAAGCAATGCACAGACTATTGCAAAGCAATGCACAGAGACTATTGCAAAGCAATGCAGAGAGACTATTGCAAAGCAATGCACAGACTATTGCAAAGCAATGCACAATGCACAGACTATTGCAAAGCAATGCACAGACTATTGCAAAGCAATGCACAGAGACTATTGCAGATCAATGCACAGACAATTGCAAAGCAATGCACAGAGATTATTGCAAAGCAATGCACAGACTATTGCAAAGCAATGCACAGACTATTGCAAAGCAATGCACAATGCACAGACTATTGCAAAGCAATGCACAGACTATTGCAAAGCAATGCACAGAGACTATTGCAAAGCAATGCACAAAGACTATTGCAAAGCAATGCACAGACTATGCAAAGTAATGCACAGACTATTGCAAAGCAATGCACAGACTATTGCAAATCAATGCACAGACTATTGCAAAGCAATGCACAGAGACTATTGCAAAGCAATGCACAGACTATTGCAAAGCAATGCACAATGCACAGACTATTGCAAAGCAATGCACAGACTATTGCAAAGCAATGCACAATGCACAGACTATTGCAAAGCAATGCACAGAATATTGCAAAGCAATGCACAGAGACTATTGCAAAGCAATGCACAGACTATTGCAAAGCAATGCACAGACTATTGCAAAGCAATGCACAGAGACTATTGCAAACGCACAGAGACTATTGCAAAGCAATGCACAGAGATTATTGCAAAGCAATGCACAGACTATTGCAAAGCAATGCACAGAGCCTATTGCAAAGCAATGCTCAGATTATTGCAAAGCAATGCACAGAGACTATTGCAAAGCAATGCACAGACTATTGCAAAGCAATGCACAGAGACTATTGCAGATCAATGCACAGACAATTGCAAAGCAATGCACAGAGATTATTGCAAAGCAATGCACAGACTATTGCAAAGCAATGCACAGACTATTGCAAAGCAATGCACAATGCACAGACTATTGCAAAGCAATGCACAGACTATTGCAAAGCAATGCACAGAGACTATTGCAAAGCAATGCACAAAGACTATTGCAAAGCAATGCACAGACTATGCAAAGTAATGCACAGACTATTGCAAAGCAATGCACAGACTATTGCAAATCAATGCACAGACTATTGCAAAGCAATGCACAGAGACTATTGCAAAGCAATGCACAGACTATTGCAAAGCAATGCACAATGCACAGACTATTGCAAAGCAATGCACAGACTATTGCAAAGCAATGCACAATGCACAGATTATTGCAAAGCAATGCACAGAATATTGCAAAGCAATGCACAGAGACTATTGCAAAGCAATGCACAGACTATTGCAAAGCAATGCACAGACTATTGCAAAGCAATGCACAGAGACTATTGCAAACGCACAGAGACTATTGCAAAGCAATGCACAGAGATTATTGCAAAGCAATGCACAGACTATTGCAAAGCAATGCACAGAGCCTATTGCAAAGCAATGCTCAGATTATTGCAAAGCAATGCACAGAGACTATTGCAAAGCAATGCAGAGAGACTATTGCAAAGCAATGCACAGACTATTGCAAAGCAATGCACGATGCACAGACTATTGCAAAGCAATGTACAGACTATTGCAAAGCAATGCACAATGCACAGACTATTGCAAAGTAATGCACAGACTATTGCAAAGCAATGCACAGAGACTATTGCAAAGCAATGCACAAACTATTGCAAAGCAATGCACAGACTATTGCAAAGTAATGCACAGAGACTATTGCAAAGCAATGCACAGAGACTATTGCAAAGCAATGCACAGAGACTATTGCAAAGCAATGCACAGACTATTGCAAAGCAATGCACAGAGACTATTGCAAAGCAATCCACAGAGACTACTGCAAAGCAATGCACAGACTATTGCAAAGCAATGCACAGAGACTATTGCAGATCAATGCACAGACTATTGCAAAGCAATGCACAGAGATTATTGCAAAGCAATGCACAGACTATTGCAAAGCAATGCACAGACTATTGCAAAGCACTGCACAGACTATTGCAAAGCAATGCACAGAGACTATTGCAAATGCACAGAGACTATTGCAAAGCAATGCACAGACTATTGCAAAGCAATGCACAGACTATTGCAAAGCAATGCACAGCAATGCACAGAGACTATTGCAAAGCAATGCACAGACTATTGCAAAGCAATGCACAGAGATTATTGCAAAGAAATGCACAGAATATTGCAAAGCAATGCACAGACTATTGCAAAGCAATGCACAGACTATTGCAAAGCAATGCACAGATTATTGCAAAGCAATGCACAGAGACTATTGCAAAGCAATGCACAGACTATTGCAAAGCAATGCACAATGCACAGACTATTGCAAAGCAATGCACAGACTATTGCAAAGCAATGCACAGAGACTATTGCAAAGCAATGCACAAAGACTATTGCAAAGCAATGCACAGACTATGCAAAGTAATGCACAGACTATTGCAAAGCAATGCACAGACTATTGCAAAGCAATGCACAATGCACAGACTATTGCAAAGCAATGCACAGATTATTGCAAAGCAATGCACAGAGACTATTGCAAAGCAATGCACAGACTATTGCAAAGCAATGCACAATGCACAGACTATTGCAAAGCAATGCACAGACTATTGCAAAGCAATGCACAGAGACTATTGCAAAGCAATGCAAAGACTATTGCAAAGCAATGCACAGAGACTATTGCAGATCAATGCACAGACTATTGCAAAGCAATGCACAGAGATTATTGCAAAGCAATGCATAGACTATTGCAAAGCAATGCACAGACTATTGCAAAGCAATGCACAGACTATTGCAAAGCAATGCACAGACTATTGCAAAGCAATGCACAGAGCCTATTGCAAAGCAATGCACAGATTATTGCAAAGCAATGCACAGAGACTATTGCAAAGCAATGCAGAGAGACTATTGCAAAGCAATGCACAGACTATTGCAAAGCAATGCACAATGCACAGACTATTGCAAAGCAATGCACAGACTATTGCAAAGCAATGCACAGAGACTATTGCAGATCAATGCACAGACAATTGCAAAGCAATGCACAGAGATTATTGCAAAGCAATGCACAGACTATTGCAAAGCAATGCGCAGACTATTGCAAAGCAATGCACAGACTATTGCAAAGCAATGCACAGGCTATTGCAAAGCAATGCACATAGACTATTGCAAATGCACAGAGACTATTGCAAAGCAATGCACAGAGACTATTGCAAAGCAATGCACAGACTATTGCAAAGCAATGCACAGAGACTATTTCAGATCAATGCACAGACTATTGCAAAGCAATGCACAGAGATTATTGCAAAGCAATGCACAGACTATTGCAAAGCAATGCACAGACTATTGCAAAGCAATGCACAGAGACTATTGCAAAGCAATGCAGAGAGACTATTGCAAAGCAATGCACAGACTATTGCAAAGCAATGCACAATGCACAGACTATTGCAAAGCAATGCACAGACTATTGCAAAGCAATGCACAGAGACTATTGCAGATCAATGCACAGACAATTGCAAAGCAATGCACAGAGATTATTGCAAAGCAATGCACAGACTATTGCAAAGCAATGCACAGACTATTGCAAAGCAATGCACAGACTATTGCAAAGCAATGCACAGGCTATTGCAAAGCAATGCACATAGACTATTGCAAATGCACAGAGACTATTGCAAAGCAATGCACAGAGACTATTGCAAAGCAATGCACAGACTATTGCAAAGCAATGCACAGACACTATTGCAGATCAATGCAAAGACTATTGCAAAGCAATGCACAGATTATTGCAAAGCAATGCACAGAGACTATTGCAAAGCAATGCACAGACTATTGCAAAGCAATGCACAATGCACAGACTATTGCAAAGCAATGCACAGACTATTGCAAAGCAATGCACAGAGACTATTGCAAATCAATGCACAAAGACTATTGCAAAGCAATGCACAGACTATGCAAAGTAATGCACAGACTATTGCAAAGCAATGCACAGACTATTGCAAATCAATGCACAGACTATTGCAAAGCAATGCACAGACTATTGCAAAGCAATGCACAGACTATTGCAAAGCAATGCACAATGCACAGACTATTGCAAAGCAATGCACAGATTATTGCAAAGCAATGCACAGAGACTATTGCAAAGCAATGCACAGACTATTGCAAAGCAATGCACAATGCACAGACTATTGCAAAGCAATGCACAGAATATTGCAAAGCAATGCACAGAGACTATTGCAAAGCAATGCACAGACTATTGCAAAGCAATGCACAGAGACTATTACAAAGCAATGCACAGAGACTATTGCAAAGCAATGCACAGACTATTGCAAAGCAATGCACAATGCACAGACTATTGCAAAGCAATGCACAGAATATTGCAAAGCAATGCACAGAGACTATTGCAAAGCAATGCACAGACTATTGCAAAGCAATGCACAGACTATTGCAAAGCAATGCACAGAGACTATTGCAAACGCACAGAGACTATTGCAAAGCAATGCACAGAGATTATTGCAAAGCAATGCACAGACTATTGCAAAGCAATGCACAGAGCCTATTGCAAAGCAATGCTCAGATTATTGCAAAGCAATGCACAGAGACTATTGCAAAGCAATGCACAGACTATTGCAAAGCAATGCACAGAGACTATTGCAGATCAATGCACAGACAATTGCAAAGCAATGCACAGAGATTATTGCAAAGCAATGCACAGACTATTGCAAAGCAATGCACAGACTATTGCAAAGCAATGCACAATGCACAGACTATTGCAAAGCAATGCACAGACTATTGCAAAGCAATGCACAGAGACTATTGCAAAGCAATGCACAAAGACTATTGCAAAGCAATGCACAGACTATGCAAAGTAATGCACAGACTATTGCAAAGCAATGCACAGACTATTGCAAATCAATGCACAGACTATTGCAAAGCAATGCACAGAGACTATTGCAAAGCAATGCACAGACTATTGCAAAGCAATGCACAATGCACAGACTATTGCAAAGCAATGCACAGACTATTGCAAAGCAATGCACAATGCACAGATTATTGCAAAGCAATGCACAGAATATTGCAAAGCAATGCACAGAGACTATTGCAAAGCAATGCACAGACTATTGCAAAGCAATGCACAGACTATTGCAAAGCAATGCACAGAGACTATTGCAAACGCACAGAGACTATTGCAAAGCAATGCACAGAGATTATTGCAAAGCAATGCACAGACTATTGCAAAGCAATGCACAGAGCCTATTGCAAAGCAATGCTCAGATTATTGCAAAGCAATGCACAGAGACTATTGCAAAGCAATGCAGAGAGACTATTGCAAAGCAATGCACAGACTATTGCAAAGCAATGCACGATGCACAGACTATTGCAAAGCAATGTACAGACTATTGCAAAGCAATGCACAATGCACAGACTATTGCAAAGTAATGCACAGACTATTGCAAAGCAATGCACAGAGACTATTGCAAAGCAATGCACAAACTATTGCAAAGCAATGCACAGACTATTGCAAAGTAATGCACAGAGACTATTGCAAAGCAATGCACAGAGACTATTGCAAAGCAATGCACAGAGACTATTGCAAAGCAATGCACAGACTATTGCAAAGCAATGCACAGAGACTATTGCAAAGCAATCCACAGAGACTACTGCAAAGCAATGCACAGACTATTGCAAAGCAATGCACAGAGACTATTGCAGATCAATGCACAGACTATTGCAAAGCAATGCACAGAGATTATTGCAAAGCAATGCACAGACTATTGCAAAGCAATGCACAGACTATTGCAAAGCACTGCACAGACTATTGCAAAGCAATGCACAGAGACTATTGCAAATGCACAGAGACTATTGCAAAGCAATGCACAGACTATTGCAAAGCAATGCACAGACTATTGCAAAGCAATGCACAGCAATGCACAGAGACTATTGCAAAGCAATGCACAGACTATTGCAAAGCAATGCACAGAGATTATTGCAAAGAAATGCACAGAATATTGCAAAGCAATGCACAGACTATTGCAAAGCAATGCACAGACTATTGCAAAGCAATGCACAGATTATTGCAAAGCAATGCACAGAGACTATTGCAAAGCAATGCACAGACTATTGCAAAGCAATGCACAATGCACAGACTATTGCAAAGCAATGCACAGACTATTGCAAAGCAATGCACAGAGACTATTGCAAAGCAATGCACAAAGACTATTGCAAAGCAATGCACAGACTATGCAAAGTAATGCACAGACTATTGCAAAGCAATGCACAGACTATTGCAAAGCAATGCACAATGCACAGACTATTGCAAAGCAATGCACAGATTATTGCAAAGCAATGCACAGAGACTATTGCAAAGCAATGCACAGACTATTGCAAAGCAATGCACAATGCACAGACTATTGCAAAGCAATGCACAGACTATTGCAAAGCAATGCACAGAGACTATTGCAAAGCAATGCAAAGACTATTGCAAAGCAATGCACAGAGACTATTGCAGATCAATGCACAGACTATTGCAAAGCAATGCACAGAGATTATTGCAAAGCAATGCATAGACTATTGCAAAGCAATGCACAGACTATTGCAAAGCAATGCACAGACTATTGCAAAGCAATGCACAGACTATTGCAAAGCAATGCACAGAGCCTATTGCAAAGCAATGCACAGATTATTGCAAAGCAATGCACAGAGACTATTGCAAAGCAATGCAGAGAGACTATTGCAAAGCAATGCACAGACTATTGCAAAGCAATGCACAATGCACAGACTATTGCAAAGCAATGCACAGACTATTGCAAAGCAATGCACAGAGACTATTGCAGATCAATGCACAGACAATTGCAAAGCAATGCACAGAGATTATTGCAAAGCAATGCACAGACTATTGCAAAGCAATGCGCAGACTATTGCAAAGCAATGCACAGACTATTGCAAAGCAATGCACAGGCTATTGCAAAGCAATGCACATAGACTATTGCAAATGCACAGAGACTATTGCAAAGCAATGCACAGAGACTATTGCAAAGCAATGCACAGACTATTGCAAAGCAATGCACAGAGACTATTTCAGATCAATGCACAGACTATTGCAAAGCAATGCACAGAGATTATTGCAAAGCAATGCACAGACTATTGCAAAGCAATGCACAGACTATTGCAAAGCAATGCACAGAGACTATTGCAAAGCAATGCAGAGAGACTATTGCAAAGCAATGCACAGACTATTGCAAAGCAATGCACAATGCACAGACTATTGCAAAGCAATGCACAGACTATTGCAAAGCAATGCACAGAGACTATTGCAGATCAATGCACAGACAATTGCAAAGCAATGCACAGAGATTATTGCAAAGCAATGCACAGACTATTGCAAAGCAATGCACAGACTATTGCAAAGCAATGCACAGACTATTGCAAAGCAATGCACAGGCTATTGCAAAGCAATGCACATAGACTATTGCAAATGCACAGAGACTATTGCAAAGCAATGCACAGAGACTATTGCAAAGCAATGCACAGACTATTGCAAAGCAATGCACAGACACTATTGCAGATCAATGCAAAGACTATTGCAAAGCAATGCACAGATTATTGCAAAGCAATGCACAGAGACTATTGCAAAGCAATGCACAGACTATTGCAAAGCAATGCACAATGCACAGACTATTGCAAAGCAATGCACAGACTATTGCAAAGCAATGCACAGAGACTATTGCAAATCAATGCACAAAGACTATTGCAAAGCAATGCACAGACTATGCAAAGTAATGCACAGACTATTGCAAAGCAATGCACAGACTATTGCAAATCAATGCACAGACTATTGCAAAGCAATGCACAGACTATTGCAAAGCAATGCACAGACTATTGCAAAGCAATGCACAATGCACAGACTATTGCAAAGCAATGCACAGATTATTGCAAAGCAATGCACAGAGACTATTGCAAAGCAATGCACAGACTATTGCAAAGCAATGCACAATGCACAGACTATTGCAAAGCAATGCACAGAATATTGCAAAGCAATGCACAGAGACTATTGCAAAGCAATGCACAGACTATTGCAAAGCAATGCACAGACTATTGCAAAGCAATGCAAAGAGACTATTGCAAACGCACAGAGACTATTGCAAAGCAATGCACAGAGATTATTACAAAATAAATGCACAGACTATTGCAAAGCAATGCACAGAGCCTATTGCAAAGCAATGCTCAGATTATTGCAAAGCAATGCACAGAGACTATTGCAAAGCAATGCAGAGAGACTATTGCAAAGCAATGCACAGACTATTGCAAAGCAATGCACAATGCACAGACTATTGCAAAGCAATGTACAGACTATTGCAAAGCAATGCACAATGCACAGACTATTGCAAAGTAATGCACAGTCTATTGCAAAGCAATGCACAGAGACTATTGCAAAGCAATGCACAAACTATTGCAAAGCAATGCACAGACTATTGCAAAGTAATGCACAGAGACTATTGCAAAGCAATGCACAGAGACTATTGCAAAGCAATGCACAGAGACTATTGCAAAGCAATGCACAGACTATTGCAAAGCAATGCACAGAGACTATTGCAAAGCAATCCACAGAGACTACTGCAAAGCAATGCACAGACTATTGCAAAGCAATGCACAGAGACTATTGCAGATCAATGCACAGACTATTGCAAAGCAATGCACAGAGATTATTGCAAAGCAATGCACAGACTATTGCAAAGCAATGCACAGACTATTGCAAAGCAATGCACAGACTATTGCAAAGCAATGCACAGAGACTATTGCAAATGCACAGAGACTATTGCAAAGCAATGCACAGACTATTGCAAAGCAATGCACAGACTATTGCAAAGCAATGCACAGCAATGCACAGAGACTATTGCAAAGCAATGCACAGACTATTGCAAAGCAATGCACAGAGATTATTGCAAAGAAATGCACAGACTATTGCAAAGCAATGCACAGAGACTATTGCAAATGCACAGAGACTATTGGAAAGCAATGCACAGACTATTGCAAAGCAATGCACAGACTATTGCAAAGCAATGCACAGCAATGCACAGAGACTATTGCAAAGCAATGCACAGACTATTGCAAAGCAATGCACAGAGATTATTGCAAAGAAATGCACAGACTATTGCAAAGCAATGCAGAGAGACTATTGCAAAGCAATGCACAGACTATTGCAAAGCAATGCACAATGCACAGACTATTGCAAAGCAATGCACAGACTATTGCAAAGCAATGCACAGAGACTATTGCAAAGCAATGCACAGAGACTATTGCAAAGCAATGCACAGACTATTGCAAAGCAATGCACAATGCACAGACTATTGCAAAGCAATGCACAGACTATTGCAAAGCAATGCAGAGAGACTATTGCAAAGCAATGCACAGACTATTGCAAAGCAATGCACAATGCACAGACTATTGCAAAGCAATGCACAGACTATTGCAAAGCAATGCACAGAGACTATTGCAGATCAATGCACAGACAATTGCAAAGCAATGCACAGAGATTATTGCAAAGCAATGCACAGACTATTGCAAAGCAATGTGCAGACTATTGCAAAGCAATGCACAGACTATTGCAAAGCAATGCACAGACTATTGCAAAGCAATGCACAGACTATTGCAAAGCAATGCACAGGCTATTGCAAAGCAATGCACATAGACTATTGCAAATGCACAGAGACTATTGCAAAGCAATGCACAGAGACTATTGCAAAGCAATGCACAGACTATTGCAAAGCAATGCACAGAGACTATTTCAGATCAATGCACAGACTATTGCAAAGCAATGCACAGAGATTATTGCAAAGCAATGCACAGACTATTGCAAAGCAATGCACAGACTATTGCAAAGCAATGCACAGAGACTATTGCAAAGCAATGCAGAGAGACTATTGCAAAGCAATGCACAGACTATTGCAAAGCAATGCACAATGCACAGACTATTGCAAAGCAATGCACAGACTATTGCAAAGCAATGCACAGAGACTATTGCAGATCAATGCACAGACAATTGCAAAGCAATGCACAGAGATTATTGCAAAGCAATGCACAGACTATTGCAAAGCAATGCACAGACTATTGCAAAGCAATGCACAGACTATTGCAAAGCAATGCACAGGCTATTGCAAAGCAATGCACATAGACTATTGCAAATGCACAGAGACTATTGCAAAGCAATGCACAGAGACTATTGCAAAGCAATGCACAGAGACTATTGCAAAGCAATGCACAGAGACTATTGCAAAGCAATGCACAGACTATTGCAAAGCAATGCACAGAGACTATTGCAAAGCAATCCACAGAGACTACTGCAAAGCAATGCACAGACTATTGCAAAGCAATGCACAGAGACTATTGCAGATCAATGCACAGACTATTGCAAAGCAATGCACAGAGATTATTGCAAAGCAATGCACAGACTATTGCAAAGCAATGCACAGACTATTGCAAAGCACTGCACAGACTATTGCAAAGCAATGCACAGAGACTATTGCAAATGCACAGAGACTATTGCAAAGCAATGCACAGACTATTGCAAAGCAATGCACAGACTATTGCAAAGCAATGCACAGCAATGCACAGAGACTATTGCAAAGCAATGCACAGACTATTGCAAAGCAATGCACAGAGATTATTGCAAAGAAATGCACAGAATATTGCAAAGCAATGCACAGACTATTGCAAAGCAATGCACAGACTATTGCAAAGCAATGCACAGATTATTGCAAAGCAATGCACAGAGACTATTGCAAAGCAAAGCACAGACTATTGCAAAGCAATGCACAATGCACAGACTATTGCAAAGCAATGCACAGACTATTGCAAAGCAATGCACAGAGACTATTGCAAAGCAATGCACAAAGACTATTGCAAAGCAATGCACAGACTATGCAAAGTAATGCACAGACTATTGCAAAGCAATGCACAGACTATTGCAAAGCAATGCACAATGCACAGACTATTGCAAAGCAATGCACAGATTATTGCAAAGCAATGCACAGAGACTATTGCAAAGCAATGCACAGACTATTGCAAAGCAATGCACAATGCACAGACTATTGCAAAGCAATGCACAGACTATTGCAAAGCAATGCACAGAGACTATTGCAAAGCAATGCAAAGACTATTGCAAAGCAATGCACAGAGACTATTGCAGATCAATGCACAGACTATTGCAAAGCAATGCACAGAGATTATTGCAAAGCAATGCATAGACTATTGCAAAGCAATGCACAGACTATTGCAAAGCAATGCACAGACTATTGCAAAGCAATGCACAGACTATTGCAAAGCAATGCACAGAGCCTATTGCAAAGCAATGCACAGATTATTGCAAAGCAATGCACAGAGACTATTGCAAAGCAATGCAGAGAGACTATTGCAAAGCAATGCACAGACTATTGCAAAGCAATGCACAATGCACAGACTATTGCAAAGCAATGCACAGACTATTGCAAAGCAATGCACAGAGACTATTGCAGATCAATGCACAGACAATTGCAAAGCAATGCACAGAGATTATTGCAAAGCAATGCACAGACTATTGCAAAGCAATGCGCAGACTATTGCAAAGCAATGCACAGACTATTGCAAAGCAATGCACAGGCTATTGCAAAGCAATGCACATAGACTATTGCAAATGCACAGAGACTATTGCAAAGCAATGCACAGAGACTATTGCAAAGCAATGCACAGACTATTGCAAAGCAATGCACAGAGACTATTTCAGATCAATGCACAGACTATTGCAAAGCAATGCACAGAGATTATTGCAAAGCAATGCACAGACTATTGCAAAGCAATGCACAGACTATTGCAAAGCAATGCACAGAGACTATTGCAAAGCAATGCAGAGAGACTATTGCAAAGCAATGCACAGACTATTGCAAAGCAATGCACAATGCACAGACTATTGCAAAGCAATGCACAGACTATTGCAAAGCAATGCACAGAGACTATTGCAGATCAATGCACAGACAATTGCAAAGCAATGCACAGAGATTATTGCAAAGCAATGCACAGACTATTGCAAAGCAATGCACAGACTATTGCAAAGCAATGCACAGACTATTGCAAAGCAATGCACAGGCTATTGCAAAGCAATGCACATAGACTATTGCAAATGCACAGAGACTATTGCAAAGCAATGCACAGAGACTATTGCAAAGCAATGCACAGACTATTGCAAAGCAATGCACAGACACTATTGCAGATCAATGCAAAGACTATTGCAAAGCAATGCACAGATTATTGCAAAGCAATGCACAGAGACTATTGCAAAGCAATGCACAGACTATTGCAAAGCAATGCACAATGCACAGACTATTGCAAAGCAATGCACAGACTATTGCAAAGCAATGCACAGAGACTATTGCAAATCAATGCACAAAGACTATTGCAAAGCAATGCACAGACTATGCAAAGTAATGCACAGACTATTGCAAAGCAATGCACAGACTATTGCAAATCAATGCACAGACTATTGCAAAGCAATGCACAGAGACTATTGCAAAGCAATGCACAGACTATTGCAAAGCAATGCACAATGCACAGACTATTGCAAAGCAATGCACAGATTATTGCAAAGCAATGCACAGAGACTATTGCAAAGCAATGCACAGACTATTGCAAAGCAATGCACAATGCACAGACTATTGCAAAGCAATGCACAGAATATTGCAAAGCAATGCACAGAGACTATTGCAAAGCAATGCACAGACTATTGCAAAGCAATGCACAGACTATTGCAAAGCAATGCACAGAGACTATTGCAAACGCACAGAGACTATTGCAAAGCAATGCACAGAGATTATTACAAAATAAATGCACAGACTATTGCAAAGCAATGCACAGAGCCTATTGCAAAGCAATGCTCAGATTATTGCAAAGCAATGCACAGAGACTATTGCAAAGCAATGCAGAGAGACTATTGCAAAGCAATGCACAGACTATTGCAAAGCAATGCACAATGCACAGACTATTGCAAAGCAATGTACAGACTATTGCAAAGCAATGCACAATGCACAGACTATTGCAAAGTAATGCACAGTCTATTGCAAAGCAATGCACAGAGACTATTGCAAAGCAATGCACAAACTATTGCAAAGCAATGCACAGACTATTGCAAAGTAATGCACAGAGACTATTGCAAAGCAATGCACAGAGACTATTGCAAAGCAATGCACAGAGACTATTGCAAAGCAATGCACAGACTATTGCAAAGCAATGCACAGAGACTATTGCAAAGCAATCCACAGAGACTACTGCAAAGCAATGCACAGACTATTGCAAAGCAATGCACAGAGACTATTGCAGATCAATGCACAGACTATTGCAAAGCAATGCACAGAGATTATTGCAAAGCAATGCACAGACTATTGCAAAGCAATGCACAGACTATTGCAAAGCAATGCACAGACTATTGCAAAGCAATGCACAGAGACTATTGCAAATGCACAGAGACTATTGCAAAGCAATGCACAGACTATTGCAAAGCAATGCACAGACTATTGCAAAGCAATGCACAGCAATGCACAGAGACTATTGCAAAGCAATGCACAGACTATTGCAAAGCAATGCACAGAGATTATTGCAAAGAAATGCACAGACTATTGCAAAGCAATGCACAGAGACTATTGCAAATGCACAGAGACTATTGGAAAGCAATGCACAGACTATTGCAAAGCAATGCACAGACTATTGCAAAGCAATGCACAGCAATGCACAGAGACTATTGCAAAGCAATGCACAGACTATTGCAAAGCAATGCACAGAGATTATTGCAAAGAAATGCACAGACTATTGCAAAGCAATGCAGAGAGACTATTGCAAAGCAATGCACAGACTATTGCAAAGCAATGCACAATGCACAGACTATTGCAAAGCAATGCACAGACTATTGCAAAGCAATGCACAGAGACTATTGCAAAGCAATGCACAGAGACTATTGCAAAGCAATGCACAGACTATTGCAAAGCAATGCACAATGCACAGACTATTGCAAAGCAATGCACAGACTATTGCAAAGCAATGCAGAGAGACTATTGCAAAGCAATGCACAGACTATTGCAAAGCAATGCACAATGCACAGACTATTGCAAAGCAATGCACAGACTATTGCAAAGCAATGCACAGAGACTATTGCAGATCAATGCACAGACAATTGCAAAGCAATGCACAGAGATTATTGCAAAGCAATGCACAGACTATTGCAAAGCAATGTGCAGACTATTGCAAAGCAATGCACAGACTATTGCAAAGCAATGCACAGACTATTGCAAAGCAATGCACAGACTATTGCAAAGCAATGCACAGGCTATTGCAAAGCAATGCACATAGACTATTGCAAATGCACAGAGACTATTGCAAAGCAATGCACAGAGACTATTGCAAAGCAATGCACAGACTATTGCAAAGCAATGCACAGAGACTATTTCAGATCAATGCACAGACTATTGCAAAGCAATGCACAGAGATTATTGCAAAGCAATGCACAGACTATTGCAAAGCAATGCACAGACTATTGCAAAGCAATGCACAGAGACTATTGCAAAGCAATGCAGAGAGACTATTGCAAAGCAATGCACAGACTATTGCAAAGCAATGCACAATGCACAGACTATTGCAAAGCAATGCACAGACTATTGCAAAGCAATGCACAGAGACTATTGCAGATCAATGCACAGACAATTGCAAAGCAATGCACAGAGATTATTGCAAAGCAATGCACAGACTATTGCAAAGCAATGCACAGACTATTGCAAAGCAATGCACAGACTATTGCAAAGCAATGCACAGGCTATTGCAAAGCAATGCACATAGACTATTGCAAATGCACAGAGACTATTGCAAAGCAATGCACAGAGACTATTGCAAAGCAATGCACAGACTATTGCAAAGCAATGCACAGACACTATTGCAGATCAATGCAAAGACTATTGCAAAGCAATGCACAGATTATTGCAAAGCAATGCACAGAGACTATTGCAAAGCAATGCACAGACTATTGCAAAACAATGCACAATGCACAAACTATTGCAAAGCAATGCACAGACTATTGCAAAGCAATGCACAGAGACTATTGCAAAGCAATGCACAAAGACTATTGCAAAGCAATGCACAGACTATGCAAAGTAATGCACAGACTATTGCAAAGCAATGCACAGACTATTGCAAATCAATGCACAGACTATTGCAAAGCAATGCACAGAGACTATTGCAAAGCAATGCACAGACTATTGCAAAGCAATGCACAATGCACAGACTATTGCAAAGCAATGCACAGATTATTGCAAAGCAATGCACAGAGACTATTGCAAAGCAATGCACAGACTATTGCAAAGCAATGCACAATGTACAGACTATTGCAAAGCAATGCACAGAATATTGCAAAGCAATGCACAGAGACTATTGCAAAGCAATGCACAGACTATTGCAAAGCAATGCACAGACTATTGCAAAGCAATGCACAGAGACTATTGCAAACACACAGAGACTATTGCAAAGCAATACACAGAGATTATTGCAAAATAAATGCACAGACTATTGCAAAGCAATGCACAGAGCCTATTGCAAAGCAATGCTCAGATTATTGCAAAGCAATGCACAGAGACTATTGCAAAGCAATGCAGAGAGACTATTGCAAAGCAATGCACAGACTATTGCAAAGCAATGCACAATGCACAGACTATTGCAAAGCAATGTACAGACTATCGCAAAGCAATGCACAATGCACAGACTATTGCAAAGTAATGCACAGACTATTGCAAAGCAATGCACAGAGACTATTGCAAAGCAATGCACAAACTATTGCAAAGCAATGCACAGACTATTGCAAAGTAATGCACAGAGACTATTGCAAAGCAATGCACAGAGACTATTGCAAAGCAATGCACAGAGACTATTGCAAAGCAATGCACAGACTATTGCAAAGCAATGCACAGAGACTATTGCAAAGCAATCCACAGAGACTACTGCAAAGCAATGCACAGACTATTGCAAAGCAATGCACAGAGACTATTGCAGATCAATGCACAGACTATTGCAAAGCAATGCACAGAGATTATTGCAAAGCAATGCACAGACTATTGCAAAGCAATGCACAGACTATTGCAAAGCAATGCACAGACTATTGCAAAGCAATGCACAGAGACTATTGCAAATGCACAGAGACTATTGCAAAGCAATGCACAGACTATTGCAAAGCAATGCACAGACTATTGCAAAGCAATGCACAGCAATGCACAGAGACTATTGCAAAGCAATGCACAGACTATTGCAAAGCAATGCACAGAGATTATTGCAAGAAATGCACAGACTATTGCAAAGCAATGCACAGAGACTATTGCAAATGCACAGAGACTATTGGAAAGCAATGCACAGACTATTGCAAAGCAATGCACAGACTATTGCAAAGCAATGCACAGCAATGCACAGAGACTATTGCAAAGCAATGCACAGACTATTGCAAAGCAATGCACAGAGATTATTGCAAAGAAATGCACAGACTATTGCAAAGCAATGCACAGACTATTGCAAAGCAATGCACAGACTATTGCAAAGCAATGCACAGATTATTGCAAAGCAATGCACAGAGACTATTGCAAAGCAATGCACAGACTATTGCAAAGCAATGCACAGACTATTGCAAAGCAATGCACAGACTATTGCAAAGCAATGCACAGAGACTATTGCAAAGCAATGCACAAAGACTATTGCAAAGCAATGCACAGACTATGCAAAGTAATGCACAGACTATTGCAAAGCAATGCACAGACTATTGCAAGTCAATGCACAGACTATTGCAAAGCAATGCACAGAGACTATTGCATAGCAATGCACAGACTATTGCAAAGCAATGCACAGAGACTATTGCAAAGCAATGCACAGACTATTGCAAAGCAATGCACAATGCACAGACTATTGCAAAGCAATGCACAGATTATTGCAAAGCAATGCACAGAGACTATTGCAAAGCAATGCACAGACTATTGCAAAGCAATGCACAATGCACAGACTATTGCAAAGCAATGCACAGACTATTGCAAAGCAATGCACAGAGACTATTGCAAAGCAATGCACAGACTATTGCAAAGCAATGCACAGGCACTATTGCAGATCAATGCAAAGACTATTGCAAAGCAATGCAGAGACTATTGCAAAGCAATGCACAGACTATTGCAAAGCAATGCACAATGCACAGACTATTGCAAAGCAATGCACAGACTATTGCAAAGCAATGCACAGAGACTATTGCAAAGCAATGCACAGACTATTGCAAAGCAATGCACAATGCACAGACTATTGCAAAGCAATGCACAGACTATTGCAAAGCAATGCACAGAGACTATTGCAAAGCAATGCACAGACTATTGCAAAGCAATGCACAGGCACTATTGCAGATCAATGCAAAGACTATTGCAAAGCAATGCAGAGACTATTGCAAAGCAATGCACAGACTATGCAAAGTAATGCACAGACTATTGCAAAGCAATGCACAGACTATTGCAAATCAATGCACAGACTATTGCAAAGCAATGCACAGAGACTATTGCAAAGCAATGCACAGACTATTGCAAAGCAATGCACAATGCACAGACTATTGCAAAGCAATGCACAGACTATTGCAAAGCAATGCACAATGCACAGACTATTGCAAAGCAATGCACAGAATATTGCAAAGCAATGCACAGAGACTATTGCAAAGCAATGCACAGACTATTGCAAAGCAATGCACAGACTATTGCAAAGCAATGCACAGAGACTATTGCAAACGCACAGAGACTATTGCAAAGCAATGCACAGAGATTATTGCAAAGCAATGCACAGACTATTGCAAAGCAATGCACAGAGCCTATTGCAAAGCAATGCTCAGATTATTGCAAAGCAATGCACAGAGACTATTGCAAAGCAATGCAGAGAGACTATTGCAAAGCAATGCACAGACTATTGCAAAGCAATGCACAATGCACAGACTATTGCAAAGCAATGTACAGACTATTGCAAAGCAATGCACAATGCACAGACTATTGCAAAGTAATGCACAGACTATTGCAAAGCAATGCACAGAGACTATTGCAAAGCAATGCACAAACTATTGCAAAGCAATGCACAGACTATTGCAAAGTAATGCACAGAGACTATTGCAAAGCAATGCACAGAGACTATTGCAAAGCAATGCACAGAGACTATTGCAAAGCAATGCACAGACTATTGCAAAGCAATGCACAGAGACTATTGCAAAGCAATCCACAGAGACTACTGCAAAGCAATGCACAGACTATTGCAAAGCAATGCACAGAGACTATTGCAGATCAATGCACAGACTATTGCAAAGCAATGCACAGAGATTATTGCAAAGCAATGCACAGACTATTGCAAAGCAATGCACAGACTATTGCAAAGCAATGCACAGACTATTGCAAAGCAATGCACAGAGACTATTGCAAATGCACAGAGACTATTGCAAAGCAATGCACAGACTATTGCAAAGCAATGCACAGACTATTGCAAAGCAATGCACAGCAATGCACAGAGACTATTGCAAAGCAATGCACAGACTATTGCAAAGCAATGCACAGAGATTATTGCAAAGAAATGCACAGACTATTGCAAAGCAATGCACAGACTATTGCAAAGCAATGCACAGACTATTGCAAAGCAATGCACAGATTATTGCAAAGCAATGCACAGAGACTATTGCAAAGCAATGCACAGACTATTGCAAAGCAATGCACAATGCACAGACTATTGCAAAGCAATGCACAGACTATTGCAAAGCAATGCACAGAGACTATTGCAAAGCAATGCACAAAGACTATTGCAAAGCAATGCACAGACTATGCAAAGTAATGCACAGACTATTGCAAAGCAATGCACAGACTATTGCAAATCAATGCACAGACTATTGCAAAGCAATGCACAGAGACTATTGCAAAGCAATGCACAGACTATTGCAAAGCAATGCACAGAGACTATTGCAAAGCAATGCACAGACTATTGCAAAGCAATGCACAATGCACAGACTATTGCAAAGCAATGCACAGATTATTGCAAAGCAATGCACAGAGACTATTGCAAAGCAATGCACAGACTATTGCAAAGCAATGCACAATGCACAGACTATTGCAAAGCAATGCACAGACTATTGCAAAGCAATGCACAGAGACTATTGCAAAGCAATGCAAAGACTATTGCAAAGCAATGCACAGAGACTATTGCAGATCAATGCACAGACTATTGCAAAGCAATGCACAGAGATTATTGCAAAGCAATGCATAGACTATTGCAAAGCAATGCACAGACTATTGCAAAGCAATGCACAGACTATTGCAAAGCAATGCACAGAGATTATTGCAAAGCAAGGCACAGACTATTGCAAAGCAATGCACAGAGCCTATTGCAAAGCAATGCACAGATTATTGCAAAGCAATGCACAGAGACTATTGCAAAGCAATGCAGAGAGACTATTGCAAAGCAATGCACAGACTATTGCAAAGCAATGCACAATGCACAGACTATTGCAAAGCAATGCACAGACTATTGCAAAGCAATGCACAGAGACTATTGCAGATCAATGCACAGACAATTGCAAAGCAATGCACAGAGATTATTGCAAAGCAATGCACAGACTATTGCAAAGCAATGCGCAGACTATTGCAAAGCAATGCACAGACTATTGCAAAGCAATGCACAGACTATTGCAAAGCAATGCACAGACTATTGCAAAGCAATGCACAGGCTATTGCAAAGCAATGCACATAGACTATTGCAAATGCACAGAGACTATTGCAAAGCAATGCACAGAGACTATTGCAAAGCAATGCACAGACTATTGCAAAGCAATGCACAGAGACTATTGCAGATCAATGCACAGACTATTGCAAAGCAATGCACAGAGATTATTGCAAAGCAATGCACAGACTATTGCAAAGCAATGCACAGACTATTGCAAAGCAATGCACAGACTATTGCAAAGCAATGCACAGAGATTATTGCAAAGCAATGCACAGACTATTGCAAAGCAATGCACAGAGCCTATTGCAAAGCAATGCACAGATTATTGCAAAGCAATGCACAGAGACTATTGCAAAGCAATGCAGAGAGACTATTGCAAAGCAATGCACAGACTATTGCAACGCAATGCACAATGCACAGACTATTGCAAAGCAATGCACAGACTATTGCAAAGCAATGCACAATGCACAGACAATTGCAAAGTAATGCACAGACTATTGCAAAGCAATGCACAGAGACTATTGCAAAGCAATGCACAAACTATTGCAAAGCAATGCACAGACTATTGCAAAGTAATGCACAGAGACTATTGCAAAGCAATGCACAGAGACTATTGCAAAGCAATGCACAGAGACTATTGCAAAGCAATGCACAGACTATTGCAAAGCAATGCACAGAGACTATTGCAAAGCAATCCACAGAGACTACTGCAAAGCAATGCACAGACTATTGCAAAGCAATGCACAGAGACTATTGCAGATCAATGCACAGACTATTGCAAAGCAATGCACAGAGATTATTGCAAAGCAATGCACAGACTATTGCAAAGCAATGCACAGACTATTGCAAAGCAATGCACAGACTATTGCAAAGCAATGCACAGACTATTGCAAAGCAATGCACAGAGACTATTGCAAATGCACAGAGACTATTGCAAAGCAATTCACAGACTATTGCAAAGCAATGCACAGACTATTGCAAAGCAATGCACAGCAATGCACAGAGACTATTGCAAAGCAATGCACAGACTATTGCAAAGCAATGCACAGAGATTATTGCAAAGAAATGCACAGACTATTGCAAAGCAATGCACAGACTATTGCAAAGCAATGCACAGACTATTGCAAAGCAATGCACAGATTATTGCAAAGCAATGCACTGAGACTATTGCAAAGCAATGCACAGACTATTGCAAAGCAATGCACAATGCACAGACTATTGCAAAGCAATGCACAGACTATTGCAAAGCAATGCAGAGAGACTATTGCAAAGCAATGCACAAAGACTATTGCAAAGCAATGCACAGACTATGCAAAGTAATGCACAGACTATTGCAAAGCAATGCACAGACTATTGCAAATCAATGCACAGACTATTGCAAAGCAATGCACAGAGACTATTGCAAAGCAATGCACAGACTATTGCAAAGCAATGCACAGATTATTGCAAAGCAATGCACAGAGACTATTGCAAAGCAATGCACAGACTATTGCAAAGCAATGCACAATGCACAGACTATTGCAAAGCAATGCACAGACTATTGCAAAGCAATGCACAGAGACTATTGCAAAGCAATGCACAGACTATTGCAAAGCAATGCACAATGCACAGACTATTGCAAAGCAATGCACAGACTATTGCAAAGCAATGCACAGAGACTATTGCAAAGCAATGCACAAAGACTATTGCAAAGCAATGCACAGACTATGCAAAGTAATGCACAGACTATTGCAAAGCAATGCACAGACTATTGCAAATCAATGCACAGACTATTGCAAAGCAATGCACAGAGACTATTGCAAAGCAATGCACAGACTATTGCAAAGCAATGCACAATGCACAGACTATTGCAAAGCAATGCACAGATTATTGCAAAGCAATGCACAGAGACTATTGCAAAGCAATGCACAGACTATTGCAAAGCAAAGCACAATGCACAGACTATTGCAAAGCAATGCACAGAATATTGCAAAGCAATGCACAGAGACTATTGCAAAGCAATGCACAGACTATTGCAAAGCAATGCACAGACTATTGCAAAGCAATGCACAGAGACTATTGCAAACGCACAGAGACTATTGCAAAGCAATGCACAGAGATTATTGCAAAGCAATGCACAGACTATTGCAAAGCAATGCACAGAGCCTATTGCAAAGCAATGCTCAGATTATTGCAAAGCAATGCACAGAGACTATTGCAAAGCAATGCAGAGAGACTATTGCAAAGCAATGCACAGACTATTGCAAAGCAATGCACAATGCACAGACTATTGCAAAGCAATGTACAGACTATTGCAAAGCAATGCACAATGCACAGACTATTGCAAAGCAATGCACAGACTATTGCAAAGCAATGCACAGAGACTATTGCAGATCAATGCACAGACAATTGCAAAGCAATGCACAGAGATTATTGCAAAGCAATGCACAGACTATTGCAAAGCAATGCGCAGACTATTGCAAAGCAATGCACAGACTATTGCAAAGCAATGCACAGACTATTGCAAAGCAATGCACAGACTATTGCAAAGCAATGCACAGGCTATTGCAAAGCAATGCACATAGACTATTGCAAATGCACAGAGACTATTGCAAAGCAATGCACAGAGACTATTGCAAAGCAATGCACAGACTATTGCAAAGCAATGCACAGAGACTATTGCAGATCAATGCACAGACTATTGCAAAGCAATGCACAGAGATTATTGCAAAGCAATGCACAGACTATTGCAAAGCAATGCACAGACTATTGCAAAGCAATGCACAGACTATTGCAAAGCAATGCACAGAGATTATTGCAAAGCAATGCACAGACTATTGCAAAGCAATGCACAGAGCCTATTGCAAAGCAATGCACAGATTATTGCAAAGCAATGCACAGAGACTATTGCAAAGCAATGCAGAGAGACTATTGCAAAGCAATGCACAGACTATTGCAACGCAATGCACAATGCACAGACTATTGCAAAGCAATGCACAGACTATTGCAAAGCAATGCACAATGCACAGACAATTGCAAAGTAATGCACAGACTATTGCAAAGCAATGCACAGAGACTATTGCAAAGCAATGCACAAACTATTGCAAAGCAATGCACAGACTATTGCAAAGTAATGCACAGAGACTATTGCAAAGCAATGCACAGAGACTATTGCAAAGCAATGCACAGAGACTATTGCAAAGCAATGCACAGACTATTGCAAAGCAATGCACAGAGACTATTGCAAAGCAATCCACAGAGACTACTGCAAAGCAATGCACAGACTATTGCAAAGCAATGCACAGAGACTATTGCAGATCAATGCACAGACTATTGCAAAGCAATGCACAGAGATTATTGCAAAGCAATGCACAGACTATTGCAAAGCAATGCACAGACTATTGCAAAGCAATGCACAGACTATTGCAAAGCAATGCACAGACTATTGCAAAGCAATGCACAGAGACTATTGCAAATGCACAGAGACTATTGCAAAGCAATTCACAGACTATTGCAAAGCAATGCACAGACTATTGCAAAGCAATGCACAGCAATGCACAGAGACTATTGCAAAGCAATGCACAGACTATTGCAAAGCAATGCACAGAGATTATTGCAAAGAAATGCACAGACTATTGCAAAGCAATGCACAGACTATTGCAAAGCAATGCACAGATTATTGCAAAGCAATGCACTGAGACTATTGCAAAGCAATGCACAGACTATTGCAAAGCAATGCACAATGCACAGACTATTGCAAAGCAATGCACAGACTATTGCAAAGCAATGCACAGAGACTATTGCAAAGCAATGCACAAAGACTATTGCAAAGCAATGCACAGACTATGCAAAGTAATGCACAGACTATTGCAAAGCAATGCACAGACTATTGCAAATCAATGCACAGACTATTGCAAAGCAATGCACAGAGACTATTGCAAAGCAATGCACAGACTATTGCAAAGCAATGCACAGATTATTGCAAAGCAATGCACAGAGACTATTGCAAAGCAATGCACAGACTATTGCAAAGCAATGCACAATGCACAGACTATTGCAAAGCAATGCACAGACTATTGCAAAGCAATGCACAGAGACTATTGCAAAGCAATGCACAAAGACTATTGCAAAGCAATGCACAGACTATGCAAAGTAATGCACAGACTATTGCAAAGCAATGCACAGACTATTGCAAATCAATGCACAGACTATTGCAAAGCAATGCACAGAGACTATTGCAAAGCAATGCACAGACTATTGCAAAGCAATGCACAATGCACAGACTATTGCAAAGCAATGCACAGATTATTGCAAAGCAATGCACAGAGACTATTGCAAAGCAATGCACAGACTATTGCAAAGCAATGCACAATGCACAGACTATTGCAAAGCAATGCACAGAATATTGCAAAGCAATGCACAGAGACTATTGCAAAGCAATGCACAGACTATTGCAAAGCAATGCACAGACTATTGCAAAGCAATGCACAGAGACTATTGCAAACGCACAGAGACTATTGCAAAGCAATGCACAGAGATTATTGCAAAGCAATGCGCAGACTATTGCAAAGCAATGCACAGAGCCTATTGCAAAGCAATGCTCAGATTATTGCAAAGCAATGCACAGAGACTATTGCAAAGCAATGCAGAGAGACTATTGCAAAGCAATGCACAGACTATTGCAAAGCAATGCACAATGCACAGACTATTGCAAAGCAATGTACAGACTATTGCAAAGCAATGCACAATGCACAGACTATTGCAAAGTAATGCACAGACTATTGCAAAGCAATGCACAAACTATTGCAAAGCAATGCACAGACTATTGCAAAGCAATGCACAGAGACTATTGCAAAGCAATGCACAGACTATTGCAAAGCAATGCACAGAGACTATTGCAAAGCAATGCACAGAGACTATTGCAAAGCAATGCACAGAGACTATTGCAAAGTAATGCACAGACTATTGCAAAGCAATGCACAGACTATTGCAAATCAATGCACAGACTATTGCAAAGCAATGCACAGAGACTATTGCAAAGCAATGCACAGACTATTGCAAAGCAATGCACAATGCACAGACTATTGCAAAGCAATGCACAGACTATTGCAAAGCAATGCACAATGCACAGACTATTGCAAAGCAATGCACAGAATATTGCAAAGCAATGCACAGAGACTATTGCAAAGCAATGCACAGACTATTGCAAAGCAATGCACAGACTATTGCAAAGCAATGCACAGAGACTATTGCAAACGCACAGAGACTATTGCAAAGCAATGCACAGAGATTATTGTAAAGCAATGCACAGACTATTGCAAAGCAATGCACAGAGCCTATTGCAAAGCAATGCTCAGATTATTGCAAAGCAATGCACAGAGACTATTGCAAAGCAATGCAGAGAGACTATTGCAAAGCAATGCACAGACTATTGCAAAGCAATGCACAATGCACAGACTATTGCAAAGCAATGTACAGACTATTGCAAAGCAATGCACAATGCACAGACTATTGCAAAGTAATGCACAGACTATTGCAAAGCAATGCACAGAGACTATTGCAAAGCAATGCACAAACTATTGCAAAGCAATGCACAGACTATTGCAAAGTAATGCACAGAGACTATTGCAAAGCAATGCACAGAGACTATTGCAAAGCAATGCACAGAGACTATTGCAAAGCAATGCACAGAGACTATTGCAAAGCAATCCACAGAGACTACTGCAAAGCAATGCACAGACTATTGCAAAGCAATGCACAGAGACTATTGCAGATCAATGCACAGACTATTGCAAAGCAATGCACAGAGATTATTGCAAAGCAATGCACAGACTATTTCAAAGCAATGCACAGACTATTGCAAAGCAATGCACAGACTATTGCAAAGCAATGCACAGAGACTATTGCAAATGCACAGAGACTATTGCAAAGCAATGCACAGACTATTGCAAAGCAATGCACAGACTATTGCAAAGCAATGCACAGCAATGCACAGAGACTATTGCAAAGCAATGCACAGACTATTGCAAAGCAATGCACAGAGATTATTGCAAAGAAATGCACAGACTATTGCAAAGCAATGCACAGACTATTGCAAAGCAATGCACAGACTATTGCAAAGCAATGCACAGATTATTGCAAAGCAATGCACAGAGACTATTGCAAAGCAATGCACAGACTATTGCAAAGCAATGCACAATGCACAGACTATTGCAAAGCAATGCACAGACTATTGCAAAGCAATGCACAGAGACTATTGCAAAGCAATGCACAAAGACTATTGCAAAGCAATGCACAGACTATGCAAAGTAATGCACAGACTATTGCAAAGCAATGCACAGACTATTGCAAATCAATGCACAGACTATTGCAAAGCAATGCACAGAGACTATTGCAAAGCAATGCACAGACTATTGCAAAGCAATGCACAGAGACTATTGCAAAGCAATGCACAGACTATTGCAAAGCAATGCACAATGCACAGACTATTGCAAAGCAATGCACAGATTATTGCAAAGCAATGCACAGAGACTATTGCAAAGCAATGCACAGACTATTGCAAAGCAATGCACAATGCACAGACTATTGCAAAGCAATGCACAGACTATTGCAAAGCAATGCACAGAGACTATTGCAAAGCAATGCAAAGACTATTGCAAAGCAATGCACAGAGACTATTGCAGATCAATGCACAGACTATTGCAAAGCAATGCACAGAGATTATTGCAAAGCAATGCATAGACTATTGCAAAGCAATGCACAGACTATTGCAAAGCAATGCACAGACTATTGCAAAGCAATGCACAGAGATTATTGCAAAGCAATGTACAGACTATTGCAAAGCAATGCACAGAGCCTATTGCAAAGCAATGCACAGATTATTGCAAAGCAATGCACAGAGACTATTGCAAAGCAATGCAGAGAGACTATTGCAAAGCAATGCACAGACTATTGCAAAGCAATGCACAATGCACAGACTATTGCAAAGCAATGCACAGACTATTGCAAAGCAATGCACAGAGACTATTGCAGATCAATGCACAGACAATTGCAAAGCAATGCACAGAGATTATTGCAAAGCAATGCACAGACTATTGCAAAGCAATGCGCAGACTATTGCAAAGCAATGCACAGACTATTGCAAAGCAATGCACAGACTATTGCAAAGCAATGCACAGACTATTGCAAAGCAATGCACAGGCTATTGCAAAGCAATGCACATAGACTATTGCAAATGCACAGAGACTATTGCAAAGCAATGCACAGAGACTATTGCAAAGCAATGCACAGACTATTGCAAAGCAATGCACAGAGACTATTGCAGATCAATGCACAGACTATTGCAAAGCAATGCACAGAGATTATTGCAAAGCAATGCACAGACTATTGCAAAGCAATGCACAGACTATTGCAAAGCAATGCACAGACTATTGCAAAGCAATGCACAGAGATTATTGCAAAGCAATGCACAGACTATTGCAAAGCAATGCACAGAGCCTATTGCAAAGCAATGCACAGATTATTGCAAAGCAATGCACAGAGACTATTGCAAAGCAATGCAGAGAGACTATTGCAAAGCAATGCACAGACTATTGCAACGCAATGCACAATGCACATACTATTGCAAAGCAATGCACAGACTATTGCAAAGCAATGCACAATGCACAGACAATTGCAAAGTAATGCACAGACTATTGCAAAGCAATGCACAGAGACTATTGCAAAGCAATGCACAAACTATTGCAAAGCAATGCACAGACTATTGCAAAGTAATGCACAGAGACTATTGCAAAGCAATGCACAGAGACTATTGCAAAGCAATGCACAGAGACTATTGCAAAGCAATGCACAGACTATTGCAAAGCAATGCACAGAGACTATTGCAAAGCAATCCACAGAGACTACTGCAAAGCAATGCACAGACTATTGCAAAGCAATGCACAGAGACTATTGCAGATCAATGCACAGACTATTGCAAAGCAATGCACAGAGATTATTGCAAAGCAATGCACAGACTATTGCAAAGCAATGCACAGACTATTGCAAAGCAATGCACAGACTATTGCAAAGCAATGCACAGACTATTGCAAAGCAATGCACAGAGACTATTGCAAATGCACAGAGACTATTGCAAAGCAATTCACAGACTATTGCAAAGCAATGCACAGACTATTGCAAATCAATGCACAGCAATGCACAGAGACTATTGCAAAGCAATGCACAGACTATTGCAAAGCAATGCACAGAGATTATTGCAAAGAAATGCACAGACTATTGCAAAGCAATGCACAGACTATTGCAAAGCAATGCACAGACTATTGCAAAGCAATGCACAGATTATTGCAAAGCAATGCACTGAGACTATTGCAAAGCAATGCACAGACTATTGCAAAGCAATGCACAATGCACAGACTATTGCAAAGCAATGCACAGACTATTGCAAAGCAATGCACAGAGACTATTGCAAAGCAATGCACAAAGACTATTGCAAAGCAATGCACAGACTATGCAAAGTAATGCACAGACTATTGCAAAGCAATGCACAGACTATTGCAAATCAATGCACAGACTATTGCAAAGCAATGCACAGAGACTATTGCAAAGCAATGCACAGACTATTGCAAAGCAATGCACAGAGACTATTGCAAAGCAATGCACAGAGACTATTGCAAAGCAATGCACAGACTATTGCAAAGCAATGCACAATGCACAGACTATTGCAAAGCAATGCACAGATTATTGCAAAGCAATGCACAGAGACTATTGCAAAGCAATGCACAGACTATTGCAAAGCAATGCACAATGCACAGACTATTGCAAAGCAATGCACAGAATATTGCAAAGCAATGCACAGAGACTATTGCAAAGCAATGCACAGACTATTGCAAAGCAATGCACAGACTATTGCAAAGCACTGCACAGAGATTATTGCAAATGCACAGAGACTATTGCAAAGCAATGCACAGAGATTATTGCAAAGCAATGCACAGACTATTGCAAAGCAATGCACAGAGCCTATTGCAAAGCAATGCACAGATTATTGCAAAGCAATGCACAGAGATTATTGCAAAGCAATGCAGAGAGACTATTGCAAAGCAATGCACAGACTATTGCAAAGCAATGCACAATGCACAGACTATTGCAAAGCAATGTACAGACTATTGCAAAGCAATGCACAATGCACAGACTATTGCAAAGTAATGCACAGACTATTGCAAAGCAATGCACAGAGACTATTGCAAAGCAATGCACAAACTATTGCAAAGCAATGCACAGACTATTGCAAAGTAATGCACAGAGATTATTGCAAAGCAATGCACAGAGACTATTGCACAGCAATGCACAGAGACTATTGCAAAGCAATGCACAGACTATTGCAAAGCAATGCACAGAGACTATTGCAAAGCAATCCACAGAGACTACTGCAAAGCAATGCACAGACTATTGCAAAGCAATGCACAGAGACTATTGCAGATCACTGCACAGACTATTGCAAAGCAATGCACAGAGATTATTGCAAAGCAATGCACAGACTATTGCAAAGCAATGCACAGACTATTGCAAAGCAATGCACAGACTATTGCAAAGCAATGCACAGAGACTATTGCAAATGCACAGAGACTATTGCAAAGCAATGCACAGACTATTGCAAAGCAATGCACAGACTATTGCAAAGCAATGCACAGCAATGCACAGAGACTATTGCAAAGCAATGCACAGACTATTGCAAAGCAATGCACAGAGATTATTGCAAAGAAATGCACAGACTATTGCAAAGCAATGCACAGACTATTGCAAAGCAATGCACAGACTATTGCAAAGCAATGCACAGATTATTGCAAAGCAATGCACAGAGACTATTGCAAAGCAATGCACAGACTATTGCAAAGCAATGCACAATGCACAGACTATTGCAAAGCAATGCACAGACTATTGCAAAGCAATGCACAGAGACTATTGCAAAGCAATGCACAAAGACTATTGCAAAGCAATGCACAGACTATGCAAAGTAATGCACAGACTATTGCAAAGCAATGCACAGACTATTGCAAGTCGATGCACAGACTATTGCAAAGCAATGCACAGAGACTATTGCAAAGCAATGCACAGACTATTGCAAAGCAATGCACAGAGACTATTGCAAATGCACAGAGACTATTGCAAAGCAATTCACAGACTATTGCAAAGCAATGCACAGACTATTGCAAATCAATGCACAGCAATGCACAGAGACTATTGCAAAGCAATGCACAGACTATTGCAAAGCAATGCACAGAGATTATTGCAAAGAAATGCACAGACTATTGCAAAGCAATGCACAGACTATTGCAAAGCAATGCACAGACTATTGCAAAGCAATGCACAGATTATTGCAAAGCAATGCACTGAGACTATTGCAAAGCAATGCACAGACTATTGCAAAGCAATGCACAATGCACAGACTATTGCAAAGCAATGCACAGACTATTGCAAAGCAATGCACATAGATTATTGCAAATGCACAGAGACTATTGCAAAGCAATCCACAGAGACTATTGCAAAGCAATGCACAGACTATTGCAAAGCAATGCACAGAGAATATTGCAAAGCAATGCACAGACTATTGCAAAGCAATGCACTGAGACTATTGCAAAGCAATGCACAGACTATTGCAAAGCAATGCACAATGCACAGACTATTGCAAAGCAATGCACAGACTATTGCAAAGCAATGCACAGAGACTATTGCAAAGCAATGCACAGACTATTGCAAAGCAATGCACAGACTATTGCAAAGCAATGCACAGACTATTGCAAAGCAATGCACTGAGACTATTGCAAAGCAATGCACAGACTATTGCAAAGCAATGCACAATGCACAGACTATTGCAAAGCAATGCACAGACTATTGCAAAGCAATGCACAGAGACTATTGCAAAGCAATGCACAGACTATTGCAAAGCAATGCACAGACTATTGCAAAGCAATGCACAGACTATTGCAAAGCAATGCACAGAGATTATTGCAAAGCAATGCACAGACTATTGCAAAGCAATGCACAGAGCCTATTGCAAAGCAATGCACAGATTATTGCAAAGCAATGCACAGAGACTATTGCAAAGCAATGCAGAGAGACTATTGCAAAGCAATGCACAGACTATTGCAACGCAATGCACAATGCACATACTATTGCAAAGCAATGCACAGACTATTGCAAAGCAATGCACAATGCACAGACAATTGCAAAGTAATGCACAGACTATTGCAAAGCAATGCACAGAGACTATTGCAAAGCAATGCACAAACTATTGCAAAGCAATGCACAGACTATTGCAAAGTAATGCACAGAGACTATTGCAAAGCAATGCACAGAGACTATTGCAAAGCAATGCACAGAGACTATTGCAAAGCAATGCACAGACTATTGCAAAGCAATGCACAGAGACTATTGCAAAGCAATCCACAGAGACTACTGCAAAGCAATGCACAGACTATTGCAAAGCAATGCACAGAGACTATTGCAGATCAATGCACAGACTATTGCAAAGCAATGCACAGAGATTATTGCAAAGCAATGCACAGACTATTGCAAAGCAATGCACAGACTATTGCAAAGCAATGCACAGACTATTGCAAAGCAATGCACAGACTATTGCAAAGCAATGCACAGAGACTATTGCAAATGCACAGAGACTATTGCAAAGCAATTCACAGACTATTGCAAAGCAAAGCACAGACTATTGCAAATCAATGCACAGCAATGCACAGAGACTATTGCAAAGCAATGCACAGACTATTGCAAAGCAATGCACAGAGATTATTGCAAAGAAATGCACAGACTATTGCAAAGCAATGCACAGACTATTGCAAAGCAACGCACAGACTATTGCAAAGCAATGCACAGATTATTGCAAAGCAATGCACTGAGACTATTGCAAAGCAATGCACAGACTATTGCAAAGCAATGCACAATGCACAGACTATTGCAAAGCAATGCACAGACTATTGCAAAGCAATGCACAGAGACTATTGCAAAGCAATGCACAAAGACTATTGCAAAGCAATGCACAGACTATGCAAAGTAATGCACAGACTATTGCAAAGCAATGCACAGACTATTGCAAATCAATGCACAGACTATTGCAAAGCAATGCACAGAGACTATTGCAAAGCAATGCACAGACTATTGCAAAGCAATGCACAGAGACTATTGCAAAGCAATGCACAGAGACTATTGCAAAGCAATGCACAGACTATTGCAAAGCAATGCACAATGCACAGACTATTGCAAACCAATGCACAGATTATTGCAAAGCAATGCACAGAGACTATTGCAAAGCAATGCACAGACTATTGCAAAGCAATGCACAATGCACAGACTATTGCAAAGCAATGCACAGAATATTGCAAAGCAATGCACAGAGACTATTGCAAAGCAATGCACAGACTATTGCAAAGCAATGCACAGACTATTGCAAAGCACTGCACAGAGATTATTGCAAATGCACAGAGACTATTGCAAAGCAATGCACAGAGATTATTGCAAAGCAATGCACAGACTATTGCAAAGCAATGCACAGAGCCTATTGCAAAGCAATGCACAGATTATTGCAAAGCAATGCACAGAGATTATTGCAAAGCAATGCAGAGAGACTATTGCAAAGCAATGCACAGACTATTGCAAAGCAATGCACAATGCACAGACTATTGCAAAGCAATGTACAGACTATTGCAAAGCAATGCACAATGCACAGACTATTGCAAAGTAATGCACAGACTATTGCAAAGCAATGCACAGAGACTATTGCAAAGCAATGCACAAACTATTGCAAAGCAATGCACAAACTATTGCAAAGCAATGCACAGACTATTGCAAAGTAATGCACAGAGATTATTGCAAAGCAATGCACAGAGACTATTGCACAGCAATGCACAGAGACTATTGCAAAGCAATGCACAGACTATTGCAAAGCAATGCACAGAGACTATTGCAAAGCAATCCACAGAGACTACTGCAAAGCAATGCACAGACTATTGCAAAGCAATGCACAGAGACTATTGCAGATCACTGCACAGACTATTGCAAAGCAATGCACAGAGATTATTGCAAAGCAATGCACAGACTATTGCAAAGCAATGCACAGACTATTGCAAAGCAATGCACAGACTATTGCAAAGCAATGCACAGAGACTATTGCAAATGCACAGAGACTATTGCAAAGCAATGCACAGACTATTGCAAAGCAATGCACAGACTATTGCAAAGCAATGCACAGCAATGCACAGAGACTATTGCAAAGCAATGCACAGACTATTGCAAAGCAATGCACAGAGATTATTGCAAAGAAATGCACAGACTATTGCAAAGCAATGCACAGACTATTGCAAAGCAATGCACAGACTATTGCAAAGCAATGCACAGATTATTGCAAAGCAATGCACAGAGACTATTGCAAAGCAATGCACAGACTATTGCAAAGCAATGCACAATGCACAGACTATTGCAAAGCAATGCACAGACTATTGCAAAGCAATGCACAGAGACTATTGCAAAGCAATGCACAAAGACTATTGCAAAGCAATGCACAGACTATGCAAAGTAATGCACAGACTATTGCAAAGCAATGCACAGACTATTGCAAGTCGATGCACAGACTATTGCAAAGCAATGCACAGAGACTATTGCAAAGCAATGCACAGACTATTGCAAAGCAATGCACAGAGACTATTGCAAATGCACAGAGACTATTGCAAAGCAATTCACAGACTATTGCAAAGCAATGCACAGACTATTGCAAATCAATGCACAGCAATGCACAGAGACTATTGCAAAGCAATGCACAGACTATTGCAAAGCAATGCACAGAGATTATTGCAAAGAAATGCACAGACTATTGCAAAGCAATGCACAGACTATTGCAAAGCAATGCACAGACTATTGCAAAGCAATGCACAGATTATTGCAAAGCAATGCACTGAGACTATTGCAAAGCAATGCACAGACTATTGCAAAGCAATGCACAATGCACAGACTATTGCAAAGCAATGCACAGACTATTGCAAAGCAATGCACAGAGATTATTGCAAATGCACAGAGACTATTGCAAAGCAATCCACAGAGACTACTGCAAAGCAATGCACAGACTATTGCAAAGCAATGCACAGAGACTATTGCAGATCAATGCACAGACTATTGCAAAGCAATGCACAGACTATTGCAAAGCAATGCACAGATTATTGCAAAGCAATGCACTGAGACTATTGCAAAGCAATGCACAGACTATTGCAAAGCAATGCACAGACTATTGCAAAGCAATGCACAGACTATTGCAAAGCAATGCACAGAGACTATTGCAAAGCAATGCACAAAGACTATTGCAAAGCAATGCACAGACTATGCAAAGTAATGCACAGACTATTGCAAAGCAATGCACAGACTATTGCAAATCAATGCACAGACTATTGCAAAGCAATGCACAGAGACTATTGCAAAGCAATGCACAGACTATTGCAAAGCAATGCACAGAGACTATTGCAAAGCAATGCACAGAGACTATTGCAAAGCAATGCACAGACTATTGCAAAGCAATGCACAATGCACAGACTATTGCAAATCAATGCACAGATTATTGCAAAGCAATGCACAGAGACTATTGCAAAGCAATGCACAGACTATTGCAAAGCAATGCACAATGCACAGACTATTGCAAAGCAATGCACAGAATATTGCAAAGCAATGCACAGAGACTATTGCAAAGCAATGCACAGACTATTGCAAAGCAATGCACAGACTATTGCAAAGCACTGCACAGAGATTATTGCAAATGCACAGAGACTATTGCAAAGCAATGCACAGAGATTATTGCAAAGCAATGCACAGACTATTGCAAAGCAATGCACAGAGCCTATTGCAAAGCAATGCACAGATTATTGCAAAGCAATGCACAGAGATTATTGCAAAGCAATGCAGAGAGACTATTGCAAAGCAATGCACAGACTATTGCAAAGCAATGCACAATGCACAGACTATTGCAAAGCAATGTACAGACTATTGCAAAGCAATGCACAATGCACAGACTATTGCAAAGTAATGCACAGACTATTGCAAAGCAATGCACAGAGACTATTGCAAAGCAATGCACAAACTATTGCAAAGCAATGCACAGACTATTGCAAAGTAATGCACAGAGATTATTGCAAAGCAATGCACAGAGACTATTGCACAGCAATGCACAGAGACTATTGCAAAGCAATGCACAGACTATTGCAAAGCAATGCACAGAGACTATTGCAAAGCAATCCACAGAGACTACTGCAAAGCAATGCACAGACTATTGCAAAGCAATGCACAGAGACTATTGCAGATCACTGCACAGACTATTGCAAAGCAATGCACAGAGATTATTGCAAAGCAATGCACAGACTATTGCAAAGCAATGCACAGACTATTGCAAAGCAATGCACAGACTATTGCAAAGCAATGCACAGAGACTATTGCAAATGCACAGAGACTATTGCAAAGCAATGCACAGATTATTGCAAAGCAATGCACTGAGACTATTGCAAAGCAATGCACAGACTATTGCAAAGCAATGCACAATGCACAGACTATTGCAAAGCAATGCACAGACTATTGCAAAGCAATGCACAGAGATTATTGCAAATGCACAGAGACTATTGCAAAGCAATCCACAGAGACTACTGCAAAGCAATGCACAGACTATTGCAAAGCAATGCACAGAGACTATTGCAGATCAATGCACAGACTATTGCAAAGCAATGCACAGACTATTGCAAAGCAATGCACAGATTATTGCAAAGCAATGCACTGAGACTATTGCAAAGCAATGCACAGACTATTGCAAAGCAATGCGCAGACTATTGCAAAGCAATGCACAGACTATTGCAAAGCAATGCACAGAGACTATTGCAAAGCAATGCACAAAGACTATTGCAAAGCAATGCACAGACTATGCAAAGTAATGCACAGACTATTGCAAAGCAATGCACAGACTATTGCAAATCAATGCACAGACTATTGCAAAGCAATGCACAGAGACTATTGCAAAGCAATGCACAGACTATTGCAAAGCAATGCACAGAGACTATTGCAAAGCAATGCACAGAGACTATTGCAAAGCAATGCACAGACTATTGCAAAGCAATGCACAATGCACAGACTATTGCAAAGCAATGCACAGATTATTGCAAAGCAATGCACAGAGACTATTGCAAAGCAATGCACAGACTATTGCAAAGCAATGCACAATGCACAGACTATTGCAAAGCAATGCACAGAATATTGCAAAGCAATGCACAGAGACTATTGCAAAGCAATGCACAGACTATTGCAAAGCAATGCACAGACTATTGCAAAGCACTGCACAGAGATTATTGCAAATGCACAGAGACTATTGCAAAGCAATGCACAGAGATTATTGCAAAGCAATGCACAGACTATTGCAAAGCAATGCACAGAGCCTATTGCAAAGCAATGCACAGATTATTGCAAAGCAATGCACAGAGATTATTGCAAAGCAATGCAGAGAGACTATTGCAAAGCAATGCACAGACTATTGCAAAGCAATGCACAATGCACAGACTATTGCAAAGCAATGTACAGACTATTGCAAAGCAATGCACAATGCACAGACTATTGCAAAGTAATGCACAGACTATTGCAAAGCAATGCACAGAGACTATTGCAAAGCAATGCACAAACTATTGCAAAGCAATGCACAGACTATTGCAAAGTAATGCACAGAGATTATTGCAAAGCAATGCACAGAGACTATTGCACAGCAATGCACAGAGACTATTGCAAAGCAATGCACAGACTATTGCAAAGCAATGCACAGAGACTATTGCAAAGCAATCCACAGAGACTACTGCAAAGCAATGCACAGACTATTGCAAAGCAATGCACAGAGACTATTGCAGATCACTGCACAGACTATTGCAAAGCAATGCACAGAGATTATTGCAAAGCAATGCACAGACTATTGCAAAGCAATGCACAGACTATTGCAAAGCAATGCACAGACTATTGCAAAGCAATGCACAGAGACTATTGCAAATGCACAGAGACTATTGCAAAGCAATGCACAGACTATTGCAAAGCAATGCACAGACTATTGCAAAGCAATGCACAGCAATGCACAGAGACTATTGCAAAGCAATGCACAGACTATTGCAAAGCAATGCACAGAGATTATTGCAAAGAAATGCACAGACTATTGCAAAGCAATGCACAGACTATTGCAAAGCAATGCACAGATTATTGCAAAGCAATGCACAGAGACTATTGCAAAGCAATGCACAGACTATTGCAAAGCAATGCACAATGCACAGACTATTGCAAAGCAATGCACAGACTATTGCAAAGCAATGCACAGAGACTATTGCAAAGCAATGCACAAAGACTATTGCAAAGCAATGCACAGACTATGCAAAGTAATGCACAGACTATTGCAAAGCAATTCACAGACTATTGCAAGTCGATGCACAGACTATTGCAAAGCAATGCACAGAGACTATTGCAAAGCAATGCACAGACTATTGCAAAGCAATGCACAGAGACTATTGCAAAGCAATGCACAGACTATTGCAAAGCAATGCACAATGCACAGACTATTGCAAAGCAATGCACAGATTATTGCAAAGCAATGCACAGAGACTATTGCAAAGCAATGCACAGACTATTGCAAAGCAATGCACAATGCACAGACTATTGCAAAGCAATGCACAGACTATTGCAAAGCAATGCACAGACTATTGCAAAGCAATGCACAGAGACTATTGCAAATGCACAGAGACTATTGCAAAGCAATGCACAGAGACTTTTGCAAAGCAATGCACAGACTATTGCAAAGCAATGCGCAGACTATTGCAAAGCAATGCACTGAGACTATTGCAAAGCAATGCACAGACTATTGCAAAGCAATGCACAGACTATTGCAAAGCAATGCACAGAGACTATTGCAAAGCAATGCACAGACTATTTCAAAGCAATGCACAGAGACTATTGCAAAGCAATGCACAGACTATTGCAAAGCAATGCACAGACTATTGCAAAGCAATGCACAGAGACTATTGCAAAGCAATGCACATACTATTGCAAAGCAATACACAGAGCCTATTGCAAAGCAATGCACAGATTACTGCAAAGCAATGCACAGGGACTATTGCAAAGCAATGCAGAGAGACTATTGCAAAGCAATGCACAGACTATTGCAAAGCAATGCACAATGCACAGACTATTGCAAAGCAATGCACAGACTATTGTAAAGCAATGCACAGAGACTATTGCAAAGCAATGCACAAAGACTATTGCAAAGCAATGCACAGACTATTGCAAAGCAATGCACAGACTATTGCAAAGCAATGCACAGAGACTATTGCAAAGCAATGCATGGACTATTGCAAAGCAATGCACAGAGACTATTGCAAAGCAATGCGCAGACTATTGCAAAGCAATGCACAATGCACAGACTATTGCAAAGCAATGCACAGACTATTGCAAAGCAATACACAGAGCCTATTGCAATGCAATGCACAGATTATTGCAAAGCAATGCACAGAGACTATTGCAAAGCAATGCAGAGAGACTATTGCAAAGCAATGCACAGACTATTGCAAAGCAATGCACAATGCACAGACTATTGCAAAGCAATGCACAGACTATTGTAAAGCAATGCACAGAGACTATTGCAAAGCAATGCACAAAGACTATTGCAAAGCAATGCACAGACTATTGCAAAGCAATGCACAGACTATTGCAAAGCAATGCACAGAGACTATTTTTTTTTTTTATTTTTTTTTTTTAAATTGTATTTTTATTGCAGAGTTATAAACAGCAGGAAAAGTAAACAGCCAGTGCACTTGTGGGCCCCCCCGTCCAATAACAGTTCACGGTTGTACACAGCCATTCAGCCCGCATCCCGGAGGCCGGGCGGCACATCAGTTCGCTCTGGAGGAGCACAGCATAGTGTACATCCCATTGGGACCCTGGCGGAAGGTCGATTTACGTATCTGCGTTTACCCCCCCACCCGCAACAACATTCCCGTCAGCCATCCCCGTGGTATCAACGTAAGTGCCCCCATCGGGGCCTGCCCAAGGCTATACGGGCCTTCGTACCAGGCCGTCCCACCCAATCAGGCCGCCCGCCACTCAATACCCCCTGTCCCAGTAGGTCCAGGCCCCCACCAGCAACCCTGCAATGACTTCCGGCCCCCCCCAAACCCCTCTACAACTAATCCCCCCAACGCCCCCCCCCCCTGGCAACTGCAAAGGTGTGTGCTTCGCTCTACCGAATTGGATGGTTCCACTACAGTGCGTAATGACATACTGCTGTGTTCGCCCCGCGGTGTCCAGCGGCTTAGTCCTCGCCGTCCACATCCACAACCAAAGCATCACGCAGAGCCTGTACCACTAACTCCCATGCACGGGCCGCATCCAGAGCCTTCTCATTCCCCAACTTCACTGCATGCTTCATCCGGAGCACGCTCTCGCAGTCAGACCATCGCAGCAGCTCATTCTTCCATCTACGCAGTGAGGGACCCCCCCTGGCCTTCCAGTGCCACGATATTTCCCTTTGAGCCAAGATCAGACCCAGATCTATGAATTTACTGGTCACCTTGGTATGCTTAGTATGCGGGAACCAGAGCAAGAGACACGTCGCCATGTCGAAGTCTACCTCCCTGTCAGTCACTTCATTCAGGAGTTCCCCTACCTCAGCCCAATAAGTTCCCAGTTGTGGACACCCCCAAAACAAGTGGTCCATGTCCGCCCCAAGGGACGAGCACCGGGGGCAACAGGCATCCGGCACCCGAAAGTGCCGCTGTAGTTTCTCTGGGGTTAGATAGGCCCTATGGAGCACATAAAAATGGACCTGCTGAAAGCGCGCGTTCCTGGTGCCCTTCCACGTGCGTCGCAGGATATGGCCCCATGCCGTATCCGGTATGGGCCGGCCAACGCTCCCCTCCCATTTAGCCTTAAGCCCATGGAGTGGTTCCAGCCCGTCGTGCAGCATCCTATTATGGAGGCACGTCACAGCTTTGAATGTACCAGCCGCCATCACCACATATTGGCATGCCATAGTCGTCGCAGGTTCCAGGAGCCCCTCTTTCCAGTGCTTTTGCATGGCTGACACTACAGCCGCGTGTAGCAGGAAGCCCCCTTCAGGCAGTCCGAACTGGTCCCGGAGCACGTCGAACGGTGCCAACGCCCCATCTATATACAAGTCACCCACCACCTGTAACCCCGCGGCCTCCCACTCCATCAACGGGGACCAATCCCCTCCGTGCGGCAAAGCTGTCAACATCCCAATCGGGATCTCCGGGGCATAAGGCCGCGAGGCCCTCGCCCTCCGGAGGCTCCTCTGCCAGCACAGCCGAAGCGTCCGCTCCTCCATGGTGAGGGCCCGTAACTCGAGCCGTTGCTGCATAATAATGTACGACAGCACATGGCGCTGTATCCCCCGACCCCGGTCCTCCTCCGGCCCCCGGAACACCCTGGCCACGTTCTGCGTAAGGACCTGCAACTGCGCCGCTAAATAATACAGCTCAAGGTCGGGCACGGCCATGCCCCCCTCCAGCTTGGGGCGAAGTAACGTGCTCAAGGCTATCCTGCGTCGGCCATGCCCCCATAGAAAGCCAATAATCATTGACCGCAGTTCCCTAAACACCCCCTGGGGAATCCAGACAGGTAGCGTTCGGAAATAATAAAGGAAGCGGGGGAGCGCCACCATTTTCAACAATGCTATCCTGCCCAGAACTGTCAGCGGGAGGGTCGACCAGAAAGACAAGCTGCCCCGCAGTGACCGGACACAACGGCCAATGTTACCCTCCAACAGGTCAGCAGCCGAGTGGTAAATGCGGACACCCAAGTAGGTGATGCAAGAGGGTTCCCACGCCACACCCAGGTCGCTACTAGGGGCCGGTGATCCCGCTCTCAGCGGAAACACGCAGGTCTTTGCCCAATTGACCTTAAGGCCTGACAATCGGCCGAACTCGGACAGCAGATCCATCGCTCCAACCAGCGCCCTCGAAGTGTCAGCTAGGTACAGGAGCAGGTCATCCGCATAGAGCGATATATGATGCCACCGCCCGTCCCTCACTATTCCCGCATATCGATCGCCTGACCTCGCATGGACCGCTAAGGGTTCCATCGCCAGGGCAAACAACAGAGGGGAGAGAGAGCATCCCTGCCGTGTGCCCCTGCCCACCGGATACGCGGCAGACACCAAGCCGCCCAATCGAACTCTCGCCGTCGCCGAATTATACAAGACCCTCGTCCACCTCCGAAAGCCATCGCCCATGCCAAACCGCTCCAGCACTCCATCCAAGAAAGGCCATTCCAAACTATCGAAGGCCTTCTCAATATCCACGGACAGAACCGCCGGCGATCCCTCCCCATCCAAGATGGCGTCCATTATTCCCACCAGGCGGCGGATATTCATCGCCGTGCTCCTCGTGGGTATAAACCCGGCCTGATCCCTGTGCACCAGGCCCGTCATGTGCGGGGCCAGTCTAGTAGCTAGGATGCGACTCAGGATCTTATAGTCCACCGTTAGCATGGACAGCGGGCGATAAGACCTCACGTCCGTGGCATCCCGGCCAGGCTTGAGGAGTGGCACTATCAAGGCCTCCCGCATGGAGGCAGGCAATGCCCCCTTCTCGAAGGCCTCCGCATACACCACCAGCAGCCTGGGCACCAGAGCGTCTACATAGTGCTGGTAGAACTCGATTGGGAGTCCGTCCACCCCGGGCGTCTTGTTACGGGCCATATGTTTGATAGCCACTCGAATTTCCGTTAGCGTGATCAGGCTACCCAGGTCCTTCGCGTCGTCATCGTCCAAGACCGGGAGCGGCCTCTCCCCCAGGTATTCGACGATGGCCTGAACCCCCACTCCCAGCTGACTCCGGTACAATTCCTCATAGTAACCCCTAAAGCGGTCCAATACAGCCGCCTGGGAGTACACCATCCCTCCCTGCGCGTCAATAATGCAGAGGATCGGGCAACCCCTAAGTTCCGGGTTAGCTAATCTGGCTAAGAGGGTACCCACCTTGTCCCTTTCTGCGTGTGCCCTGACAATGTACTGCCTATAATCATAGCATCGCAAACGTTCAGTCTCCGCGGCTACCGCTTCCTTCGCTTCCAATAACTGGGCCCGTGTACCTGGCCTAGTTGGCCTGCGGCGCTCCAGGTCCCTCAAAGTGTCCTCCGCTTTCATTAAGTCATTCAGCACCGTCATTCGAGCATTCGAGAACCTGCCCAAGCACACCCCTCTCACCACCACTTTCAGTGCATCCCATTCAGCAGACCTGCTCGTCGCCGTTCCTTCATTCACACCGAAATAACTATCAATGCCCTGCCGGACCGCATCGGCGAACACAGAATCCTCTAGCGTCTCCGGCCGAAGCCGCCATGTTGGTATAACTGAGCGCTCCCTCTGCCATTGAATATGCACCAACAGGGGGTTATGATCGGATATCGTCCTAGCAAGGTACTCAGCATGGGTAATCAATGGGGCAAGGGAGCTCCCGCAAAGCACCGAATCAATCCTGACATGTAAATCATGTAGAGCGGAATAAAAGGAGTAATCCCTGGTTCCCCTGTGCCTCTCCCTCCAGACATCTAGCAACCCCCATCGGTCTTGCCAGTCCTTCCTGTGCGCGGCCAGCCTGCGCACAGGAGAGTCTACTAGGGGGGGATGGGATCTATCCAGAGCCACATCCGTAATCGAATTAAAGTCCCCCCCTAGCACTATCGGACCCGCCAGGAAAGAGGCCAAGGACCCCGAGAGGTTATCAAAGTATCGGCCTTGGTCCGTGTTCGGTGCATAAACACAACATAAAACCACATCCCGTCCATATAATCTCCCCTCCACCGCTACAAACCTACCATCCGGATCCATTACCTGATTCAGCACCTGAAAGGGTATCCCCGCCCTCACCCATATCAAGACCCCCCTGGCATACGCTGAATAAGTGGTGCCAAAAACCTGGCCCCGCCATCTTTTCTGCAAGGCAGCGCACTCTTTTTTGGTGAGGTGAGTCTCCTGGAGCATAGCTATCTGAACCCCCCTGCGTACCAGGTATGCATGTACTTTGTGACGTTTCACCATAGTCCGCAGCCCCCGGACATTCCACGTTAGGCATTTCAAATTAGGTAATGTCCCCATACCAAGTCCGTACAGTCCGAATTAAACTCCAACGGTCCATGACCTCCCCAATGCAGTTGCCCCCCCCCAAACAACCCCAAAACTGAAACATACCCCAAACCCCACTCCCCAGGACAGAGCACACGAACCCAAAGGCCGCCCCCATCCAAACCTTGATCCAACTTCTCGCACTCTTATCCTGTGGTCTCCACCACAGTCGACCTTAAGGGCCAAGGGGGGGTGAGTCGCCGCCGACCCCAGCTAGCGGAGCCCGCGTCCCGCCCTTCATCCCCTCTAATACACTCAGCTCCCCCACCCGGCAACCCGCCCTCCAACAACAGGATAGCACCCTACCATGAAGTCCCGATCTAGGCCAAAGTCTATCTTAGCCGCAGAAAATATCATCCGAGGTCTGTGGGGTCACTGTCGGCCCCTTCTGGCTCTCTGCCTCCGAAAGATCCTCTCCCGTTCTGCTGCCTTCTCCTCCCGAGTCCGTTTCAGCCCTTTCACTGTTCTGTTGTGACCCTGTAATGGCCGCCGTCGCCGCGAGTGCATCCCTCTTCTCCGCCGCCATTTGAGCCTCCCGCTTCTCCCGCTGGCGCCTGTTGCGGGACCTGATCCGTTGTGACTGCCGCACCCGGGACTGCTTGGGTTGGTCTCGCCTACTTTGGTGCGTTCTGTCCGTCCCTGCTCTGTACGACTCAAGCCAGTGCCAAACTTCATCCGGAGTCTGGAAAAAGTGTGTGGTGCCATCCATGATAATCCGCAACTTGGCCGGGTAGAGCAAGGAGTACTGAATGCCTTCCTCCCTGAGCTCCTTCTTCACAGCAAGGAACGATGCCCTGGTCTTCTGGACCGCCTGCGTATAGTCCGGAAAGATCGTTACCTTGCTGTTCTCCACCCCATAAGGGCCCGACAGCCTGGCCCGCTGGATGAGGAGGTCTCGGTCTTTGTAGTGGAGGAGCCGCACCACCATTGGTCGGGGGGGGCGGCCAAGCCCCAGCGGGCGAGCGGGCACCCGGTGAGCTCGCTCCAGAGTGAAAAATGGAGTAAGCCCCTCCGGCGCCACCACAGTGCGGAACCAGTTCTCCATGAAGGCCACCGCATCTTCCCCCTCAATCCGTTCCGGCAGGCCTACGACCCGCACGTTGTTCCGCCTATTGCGGCCTTCGGCATCCTCCGCCCTCCGCTCTAGAGTGTCCAGTCGGGCCAAAATGTCTGTAATCCTGCGCTCCGCGGTCACCACCGAGGGCTTCAGGTCCAGCAACAGTTGGTCATGTTCCTTGACCCGATCCGCCAGCTTTGCGTGGTCCGCGCGTAGCAGCCCCAGGCCCGTGGCCACTTGGGCAATGTCGTTGTGCAACGCCTCCTTGGTGGAGGTGATCGCCTCAAGGATGGCATCCAAGCGCCGGTTCAGCCGCTGTTCCTGGTCAAGCTCCGGGGAGGGACTCTCACTCAGCCGGGTCGACGTCGCCGAGTCCCCCTCGTGGCTCCCGGGCATCGGCCCTCCGATCGCCGCCATGTCAGGGTGCTGCGTCACAAGTCCGGCCACCCGTACTGCGGGCGCTCCCGTGGGTCCGTGCCGATTACCGGGCACCGGGCAATGCAATGCCACCGCCAATGGTCTCAGGAGCAATGACCAGGCGGATGAGCCCCGTTCCGTCCCCCCCACTGGACCTGTGGGGGGAGGATGAGTCGTGGAACGGCGGCCGACGAGAACCCCCGATCTCCTGGGTGAATCGGGCAGCGTCCCCCGGTCTCAGGACGTCGCGCCGCCAATCCCAGTGCTTCGGTCAGCCGGGTGCAGGGTCCCTCTCTGCTTGGCGACAGCCGGACTCAGGGCTGAAGTTCGGGACCGTCCGACCACCTCGCCGCCATTTTCTTCACACCCCGGGCTACACCTCGGCCGCCTCTTCCTCGATCTCCTCGGGGCCAGCAGTCCCCCAGCGATTCACCGATTATGGCCAGCAGTCCCCTCACCCTTCAGAGGGCAGGAACGTCGTCTCCGGGTCGCCTAGGGTCCCGAAAAACAGGAGAACTAGCGGGATTCCGCGCGGAGCAGCGAGCTCACGCCGCCATCCCGATCGGCGTCCAAGCCACGCCCCCCAGCAATGCACAGAGACTATTGCAAAGCTATGCACAGACTATTGCAAAGCAATGCACAGAGACTATTGCAAAGCAATGCACAGAGACTATTGCAAAGCAATGCACAGACTATTGCAAAGCAATGCACAGACTATTGCAAAGCAATGCACAGAGACTATTGCAAAGCAATCCACAGAGACTACTGCAAAGCAATGCACAGACTATTGCAAAGCAATGCACAGAGACTATTGCAGATCAATGCACAGACTATTGCAAAGCAATGCACAGAGATTATTGCAAAGCAATGCACAGACTATTGCAAAGCAATGCACAGACTATTGCAAAGCAATGCACAGACTATTGCAAAGCAATGCACAGACTATTGCAAAGCAATGCACAGAGACTATTGCAAATGCACAGAGACTATTGCAAAGCAATTCACAGACTATTGCAAAGCAATGCACAGACTATTGCAAAGCAATGCACAGCAATGCACAGAGACTATTGCAAAGCAATGCACAGACTATTGCAAAGCAATGCACAGAGATTATTGCAAAGAAATGCACAGACTATTGCAAAGCAATGCACAGACTATTGCAAAGCAATGCACAGACTATTGCAAAGCAATGCACAGATTATTGCAAAGCAATGCACTGAGACTATTGCAAAGCAATGCACAGACTATTGCAAAGCAATGCACAATGCACAGACTATTGCAAAGCAATGCACAGACTATTGCAAAGCAATGCACAGAGACTATTGCAAAGCAATGCACAAAGACTATTGCAAAGCAATGCACAGACTATGCAAAGTAATGCACAGACTATTGCAAAGCAATGCACAGACTATTGCAAATCAATGCACAGACTATTGCAAAGCAATGCACAGAGACTATTGCAAAGCAATGCACAGACTATTGCAAAGCAATGCACAGATTATTGCAAAGCAATGCACAGAGACTATTGCAAAGCAATGCACAGACTATTGCAAAGCAATGCACAATGCACAGACTATTGCAAAGCAATGCACAGACTATTGCAAAGCAATGCACAGAGACTATTGCAAAGCAATGCACAAAGACTATTGCAAAGCAATGCACAGACTATGCAAAGTAATGCACAGACTATTGCAAAGCAATGCACAGACTATTGCAAATCAATGCACAGACTATTGCAAAGCAATGCACAGAGACTATTGCAAAGCAATGCACAGACTATTGCAAAGCAATGCACAATGCACAGACTATTGCAAAGCAATGCACAGATTATTGCAAAGCAATGCACAGAGACTATTGCAAAGCAATGCACAGACTATTGCAAAGCAATGCACAATGCACAGACTATTGCAAAGCAATGCACAGAATATTGCAAAGCAATGCACAGAGACTATTGCAAAGCAATGCACAGACTATTGCAAAGCAATGCACAGACTATTGCAAAGCAATGCACAGAGACTATTGCAAACGCACAGAGACTATTGCAAAGCAATGCACAGAGATTATTGCAAAGCAATGCACAGACTATTGCAAAGCAATGCACAGAGCCTATTGCAAAGCAATGCTCAGACTATTGCAAAGCAATGCACAGAGACTATTGCAAAGCAATGCAGAGAGACTATTGCAAAGCAATGCACAGACTATTGCAAAGCAATGCACAATGCACAGACTATTGCAAAGCAATGTACAGACTATTGCAAAGCAATGCACAATGCACAGACTATTGCAAAGTAATGCACAGACTATTGCAAAGCAATGCACAGAGACTATTGCAGATCAATGCACAGACTATTGCAAAGCAATGCACAGAGATTATTGCAAAGCAATGCACAGACTATTGCAAAGCAATGCACAGACTATTGCAAAGCAATGCACAGACTATTGCAAAGCAATGCACAGAGACTATTGCAAATGCACAGAGACTATTGCAAAGCAATGCACAGACTATTGCAAAGCAATGCACAGACTATTGCAAAGCAATGCACAGCAATGCACAGAGACTATTGCAAAGCAATGCACAGACTATTGCAAAGCAATGCATAGAGATTATTGCAAAGAAATGCACAGACTATTGCAAAGCAATGCACAGAGACTATTGCAAATGCACAGAGACTATTGGAAAGCAATGCACAGACTATTGCAAAGCAATGCACAGACTATTGCAAAGCAATGCACAGCAATGCACAGAGACTATTGCAAAGCAATGCACAGACTATTGCAAAGCAATGCACAGAGATTATTGCAAAGAAATGCACAGACTATTGCAAAGCAATGCACAGACTATTGCAAAGCAATGCACAGACTATTGCAAAGCAATGCACAGATTATTGCAAAGCAATGCACAGAGACTATTGCAAAGCAATGCACAGACTATTGCAAAGCAATGCACAATGCACAGACTATTGCAAAGCAATGCACAGACTATTGCAAAGCAATGCACAGAGACTATTGCAAAGCAATGCACAAAGACTATTGCAAAGCAATGCACAGACTATGCAAAGTAATGCACAGACTGTTGCAAAGCAATGCACAGACTATTGCAAGTCAATGCACAGACTATTGCAAAGCAATGCACAGAGACTATTGCATAGCAATGCACAGACTATTGCAAAGCAATGCACAGAGACTATTGCAAAGCAATGCACAGACTATTGCAAAGCAATGCACAATGCACAGACTATTGCAAAGCAATGCACAGATTATTGCAAAGCAATGCACAGAGACTATTGCAAAGCAATGCACAGACTATTGCAAAGCAATGCACAATGCACAGACTATTGCAAAGCAATGCACAGACTATTGCAAAGCAATGCACAGAGATTATTGCAAAGCAATGCACAGACTATTGCAAAGCAATGCACAGGCACTATTGCAGATCAATGCAAAGACTATTGCAAAGCAATGCAGAGATTATTGCAAAGCAATGCACAGAGACTATTGCAAAGCAATGCACAGACTATTGCAAAGCAATGCACAATGCACAGACTATTGCAAAGCAATGCACAGACTATTGCAAAGCAATGCACAGAGACTATTGCAAAGCAATGCACAAAGACTGTTGCAAAGCAATGCACAGACTATGCAAAGTAATGCACAGACTATTGCAAAGCAATGCACAGACTATTGCAAATCAATGCACAGACTATTGCAAAGCAATGCACAGAGACTATTGCAAAGCAATGCACAGACTATTGCAAAGCAATGCACAATGCACAGACTATTGCAAAGCAATGCACAGACTATTGCAAAGCAATGCACAATGCACAGACTATTGCAAAGCAATGCACAGAATATTGCAAAGCAATGCACAGAGACTATTGCAAAGCAATGCACAGACTATTGCAAAGCAATGCACAGACTATTGCAAAGCAATGCACAGAGACTATTGCAAACGCACAGAGACTATTGCAAAGCAATGCACAGAGATTATTGCAAAGCAATGCACAGACTATTGCAAAGCAATGCACAGAGCCTATTGCAAAGCAATGCTCAGATTATTGCAAAGCAATGCACAGAGACTATTGCAAAGCAATGCAGAGAGACTATTGCAAAGCAATGCACAGACTATTGCAAAGCAATGCACAATGCACAGACTATTGCAAAGCAATGTACAGACTATTGCAAAGCAATGCACAATGCACAGACTATTGCAAAGTAATGCACAGACTATTGCAAAGCAATGCACAGAGACTATTGCAAAGCAATGCACAAACTATTGCAAAGCAATGCACAGACTATTGCAAAGTAATGCACAGAGACTATTGCAAAGCAATGCACAGAGACTATTGCAAAGCAATGCACAGAGACTATTGCAAAGCAATGCACAGACTATTGCAAAGCAATGCACAGAGACTATTGCAAAGCAATCCACAGAGACTACTGCAAAGCAATGCACAGACTATTGCAAAGCAATGCACAGAGACTATTGCAGATCAATGCACAGACTATTGCAAAGCAATGCACAGTGATTATTGCAAAGCAATGCACAGACTATTGCAAAGCAATGCACAGACTATTGCAAAGCAATGCACAGACTATTGCAAAGCAATGCACAGAGACTATTGCAAATGCACAGAGACTATTGCAAAGCAATGCACAGACTATTGCAAAGCAATGCACAGACTATTGCAAAGCAATGCACAGCAATGCACAGAGACTATTGCAAAGCAATGCACAGACTATTGCAAAGCAATGCACAGAGATTATTGCAAAGAAATGCACAGACTATTGCAAAGCAATGCACAGACTATTGCAAAGCAATGCACAGACTATTGCAAAGCAATGCACAGATTATTGCAAAGCAATGCACAGAGACTATTGCAAAGCAATGCACAGACTATTGCAAAGCAATGCACAATGCACAGACTATTGCAAAGCAATGCACAGACTATTGCAAAGCAATGCACAGAGACTATTGCAAAGCAATGCACAAAGACTATTGCAAAGCAATGCACAGACTATGCAAAGTAATGCACAGACTATTGCAAAGCAATGCATAGACTATTGCAAATCAATGCACAGACTATTGCAAAGCAATGCACAGAGACTATTGCAAAGCAATGCACAGACTATTGCAAAGCAATGCACAGAGACTATTGCAAAGCAATGCACAGACTATTGCAAAGCAATGCACAATGCACAGACTATTGCAAAGCAATGCACAGATTATTGCAAAGCAATGCACAGAGACTATTGCAAAGCAATGCACAGACTATTGCAAAGCAATGCACAATGCACAGACTATTGCAAAGCAATGCACAGACTATTGCAAAGCAATGCACAGAGACTATTGCAAAGCAATGCAAAGACTATTGCAAAGCAATGCACAGAGACTATTGCAGATCAATGCACAGACTATTGCAAAGCAATGCACAGAGATTATTGCAAAGCAATGCATAGACTATTGCAAAGCAATGCACAGACTATTGCAAAGCAATGCACAGACTATTGCAAAGCAATGCACAGAGATTATTGCAAAGCAAGGCACAGACTATTGCAAAGCAATGCACAGAGCCTATTGCAAAGCAATGCACAGATTATTACAAAGCAATGCACAGAGACTATTGCAAAGCAATGCAGAGAGACTATTGCAAAGCAATGCACAGACTATTGCAAAGCAATGCACAATGCACAGACTATTGCAAAGCAATGCACAGACTATTGCAAAGCAATGCACAGAGACTATTGCAGATCAATGCACAGACAATTGCAAAGCAATGCACAGAGATTATTGCAAAGCAATGCACAGACTATTGCAAAGCAATGCGCAGACTATTGCAAAGCAATGCACAGACTATTGCAAAGCAATGCACAGACTATTGCAAAGCAATGCACAGGCTATTGCAAAGCAATGCACATAGACTATTGCAAATGCACAGAGACTATTGCAAAGCAATGCACAGAGACTATTGCAAAGCAATGCACAGACTATTGCAAAGCAATGCACAGAGACTATTGCAGATCAATGCACAGACTATTGCAAAGCAATGCACAGAGATTATTGCAAAGCAATGCACAGACTATTGCAAAGCAATGCACAGACTATTGCAAAGCAATGCACAGACTATTGCAAAGCAATGCACAGAGATTATTGCAAAGCAATGCACAGACTATTGCAAAGCAATGCACAGAGCCTATTGCAAAGCAATGCACAGATTATTGCAAAGCAATGCACAGAGACTATTGCAAAGCAATGCAGAGAGACTATTGCAAAGCAATGCACAGACTATTGCAACGCAATGCACAATGCACAGACTATTGCAAAGCAATGCACAGACTATTGCAAAGCAATGCACAATGCACAGACAATTGCAAAGTAATGCACAGACTATTGCAAAGCAATGCACAGAGACTATTGCAAAGCAATGCACAAACTATTGCAAAGCAATGCACAGACTATTGCAAAGTAATGCACAGAGACTATTGCAAAGCAATACACAGAGACTATTGCAAAGCAATGCACAGAGACTATTGCAAAGCAATGCACAGACTATTGCAAAGCAATGCACAGAGACTATTGCAAAGCAATCCACAGAGACTATTGCAAAGCAATGCACAGACTATTGCAAAGCAATGCACAGAGACTATTGCAGATCAATGCACAGACTATTGCAAAGCAATGCACAGAGATTATTGCAAAGCAATGCACAGACTATTGCAAAGCAATGCACAGACTATTGCAAAGCAATGCACAGACTATTGCAAAGCAATGCACAGACTATTGCAAAGCAATGCACAGAGACTATTGCAAATGCACAGAGACTATTGCAAAGCAATTCACAGACTATTGCAAAGCAATGCACAGACTATTGCAAATCAATGCACAGCAATGCAAAGAGACTATTGCAAAGCAATGCACAGACTATTGCAAAGCAATGCACAGAGATTATTGCAAAGAAATGCACAGACTATTGCAAAGCAATGCACAGACTATTGCAAAGCAATGCACAGACTATTGCAAAGCAATGCACAGATTATTGCAAAGCAATGCACTGAGACTATTGCAAAGCAATGCACAGACTATTGCAAAGCAATGCACAATGCACAGACTATTGCAAAGCAATGCACAGACTATTGCAAAGCAATGCACAGAGACTATTGCAAAGCAATGCACAAAGACTATTGCAAAGCAATGCACAGACTATGCAAAGTAATGCACAGACTATTGCAAAGCAATGCACAGACTATTGCAAATCAATGCACAGACTATTGCAAAGCAATGCACAGAGACTATTGCAAAGCAATGCACAGACTATTGCAAAGCAATGCACAGAGACTATTGCAAAGCAATGCACAGAGACTATTGCAAAGCAATGCACAGACTATTGCAAAGCAATGCACAATGCACAGACTATTGCAAAGCAATGCACAGATTATTGCAAAGCAATGCACAGAGACTATTGCAAAGCAATGCACAGACTATTGCAAAGCAATGCACAATGCACAGACTATTGCAAAGCAATGCACAGAATATTGCAAAGCAATGCACAGAGACTATTGCAAAGCAATGCACAGACTATTGCAAAGCAATGCACAGACTATTGCAAAGCACTGCACAGAGATTATTGCAAATGCACAGAGACTATTGCAAAGCAATGCACAGAGATTATTGCAAAGCAATGCACAGACTATTGCAAAGCAATGCACAGAGCCTATTGCAAAGCAATGCACAGATTATTGCAAAGCAATGCACAGAGATTATTGCAAAGCAATGCAGAGAGACTATTGCAAAGCAATGCACAGACTATTGCAAAGCAATGCACAATGCACAGACTATTGCAAAGCAATGTACAGACTATTGCAAAGCAATGCACAATGCACAGACTATTGCAAAGTAATGCACAGACTATTGCAAAGCAATGCACAGAGACTATTGCAAAGCAATGCACAAACTATTGCAAAGCAATGCACAGACTATTGCAAAGTAATGCACAGAGACTATTGCAAAGCAATGCACAGAGACTATTGCACAGCAATGCACAGAGACTATTGCAAAGCAATGCACAGACTATTGCAAAGCAATGCACAGAGACTATTGCAAAGCAATCCACAGAGACTACTGCAAAGCAATGCACAGACTATTGCAAAGCAATGCACAGAGACTATTGCAGATCACTGCACAGACTATTGCAAAGCAATGCACAGAGATTATTGCAAAGCAATGCACAGACTATTGCAAAGCAATGCACAGACTATTGCAAAGCAATGCACAGACTATTGCAAAGCAATGCACAGAGACTATTGCAAATGCACAGAGACTATTGCAAAGCAATGCACAGACTATTGCAAAGCAATGCACAGACTATTGCAAAGCAATGCACAGCAATGCACAGAGACTATTGCAAAGCAATGCACAGACTATTGCAAAGCAATGCACAGAGATTATTGCAAAGAAATGCACAGACTATTGCAAAGCAATGCACAGACTATTGCAAAGCAATGCACAGACTATTGCAAAGCAATGCACAGATTATTGCAAAGCAATGCACAGAGACTATTGCAAAGCAATGCACAGACTATTGCAAAGCAATGCACAATGCACAGACTATTGCAAAGCAATGCACAGACTATTGCAAAGCAATGCACAGAGACTATTGCAAAGCAATGCACAAAGACTATTGCAAAGCAATGCACAGACTATGCAAAGTAATGCACAGACTATTGCAAAGCAATGCACAGACTATTGCAAGTCGATGCACAGACTATTGCAAAGCAATGCACAGAGACTATTGCAAAGCAATGCACAGACTGTTGCAAAGCAATGCACAGAGACTATTGCAAAGCAATGCACAGACTATTGCAAAGCAATGCACAATGCACAGACTATTGCAAAGCAATGCACAGATTATTGCAAAGCAATGCACAGAGACTATTGCAAAGCAATGCACAGACTATTGCAAAGCAATGCACAATGCACAGACTATTGCAAAGCAATGCACAGACTATTGCAAAGCAATGCACAGAGACTATTGCAAAGCAATGCACAGACTATTGCAAAGCAATGCACAGACTATTGCAAAGCAATGCACAGAGACTATTGCAAATGCACAGAGACTATTGCAAAGCAATGCACAGAGACTTTTGCAAAGCAATGCACAGACTATTGCAAAGCAATGCGCAGACTATTGCAAAGCAATGCACTGAGACTATTGCAAAGCAATGCACAGACTATTGCAAAGCAATGCACAGACTATTGCAAAGCAATGCACAGAGACTATTGCAAAGCAATGCACAGACTATTTCAAAGCAATGCACAGAGACTATATCAAAGCAATGCACAGACTATTGCAAAGCAATGCACAGACTATTGCAAAGCAATGCACAGAGACTTTTGCAAAGCAATGCACATACTATTGCAAAGCAATACACAGAGCCTATTGCAAAGCAATGCACAGATTACTGCAAAGCAATGCACAGGGACTATTGCAAAGCAATGCAGAGAGACTATTGCAAAGCAATGCACAGACTATTGCAAAGCAATGCACAATGCACAGACTATTGCAAAGCAATGCACAGACTATTGTAAAGCAATGCACAGAGACTATTGCAAAGCAATGCACAAAGACTATTGCAAAGCAATGCACAGACTATTGCAAAGCAATGCACAGACTATTGCAAAGCAATGCACAGAGACTATTGCAAAGCAATGCATGGACTATTGCAAAGCAATGCACAGAGACTATTGCAAAGCAATGCGCAGACTATTGCAAAGCAATGCACAATGCACAGACTATTGCAAAGCAATGCACAGACTATTGCAAAGCAATACACAGAGCCTATTGCAATGCAATGCACAGATTATTGCAAAGCAATGCACAGAGACTATTGCAAAGCAATGCAGAGAGACTATTGCAAAGCAATGCACAGAATATTGCAAAGCAATGCACAATGCACAGACTATTGCAAAGCAATGCACAGACTATTGTAAAGCAATGCACAGAGACTATTGCAAAGCAATGCACAAAGACTATTGCAAAGCAATGCACAGACTATTGCAAAGCAATGCACAGACTATTGCAAAGCAATGCACAGAGACTATTGCAAAGCTATGCACAGACTATTGCAAAGCAATGCACAGAGACTATTGCAAAGCAATGCACAGAGACTATTGCAAAGCAATGCACAGACTATTGCAAAGCAATGCACAATGCACAGACTATTGCAAAGCAAGGCACAGACTATTGCAAAGCAATGCACAGACTATTGCAAAGCAATGCACAGACTATTGCAAAGCAATGCACAATGCACAGACTATTGCAAAGCAATGCACAGATAATTGCAAAGCAATGCACAGAGACTATTGCAAAGCAATGCACAGACTATTGCAAAGCAATGCACAGACTATTGCAAAGCAATGCACAGAGACTATTGCAAAGCAATGCACAGAGACTATTGCAAAGGAATGCACAGAGACTTTTGCAAAGCAATGCACAGACTATTGCAAAGCAATACGCAGACTATTGCAAAGCAATGCACAGAGACTATTGCAAAGCAATGCACAGACTATTGCAAAGCACAGACTATTGCAAAGCAATGCACAGACTATTGCAAAGCAATGCACAGACTATTGCAAAGCAATGCACAATGCACAGACTATTGCAAAATAATGCACAGACTATTGCAAAGCAATGCACAGAGACTATTGCAAAGCAATGCACAAACTATTGCAAAGCAATGCACAGACTATTGCAAAGTAATGCACAGAGACTATTGCAAAGCAATGCACAGAGACTATTGCAAAGCAATGCACAGAGACTATTGCAAAGCAATGCACAGACTATTGCAAAGCAATGCACAGAGACTACTGCAAAGCAATCCACAGAGACTACTGCAAAGCAATGCACAGACTATTGCAAAGCAATGCACAGAGACTATTGCAGATCAATGCACGGACTATTGCAAAGCAATGCACAGAGATTATTGCAAAGCAATGCACAGACTATTGCAAAGTAATGCACAGACTATTGCAAAGCAATGCACAGACTATTGCAAATCAATGCACAGACTATTGCAAAGCAATGCACAGAGACTATTGCAAAGCAATGCACAGACTATTGCAAAGCAATGCACAGAGACTATTACAAAGCAATGCACAGAGACTATTGCAAAGCAATGCACAGACTATTGCAAAGCAATGCACAATGCACAGACTATTGCAAAGCAATGCACAGATTATTGCAAAGCAATGCACAGAGACTATTGCAAAGCAATGCACAGACTATTGCAAAGCAATGCACAATGCACAGACTATTGCAAAGCAATGCACAGAATATTGCAAAGCAATGCACAGAGACTATTGCAAAGCAATGCACAGACTATTGCAAAGCAATGCACAGACTATTGCAAAGCAATGCACAGACTATTGCAAAGCAATGCACAGAGACTATTGCAAATGCACAGAGACTATTGCAAAGCAATGCACAGAGATTATTGCAAAGCAATGCACAGACTATTGCAAAGCAATGCACAGAGCCTATTGCAAAGCAATGCACAGATTATTGCAAAGCAATGCACAGAGACTATTGCAAAGCAATGCAGAGAGACTATTGCAAAGCAATGCACAGACTATTGCAAAGCAATGCACAATGCACAGACTATTACAAAGCAATGTACAGACTATTGCAAAGCAATGCACAATGCACAGACTATTGCAAAGTAATGCACAGACTATTGCAAAGCAATGCACAGAGACAATTGCAAAGCAATGCACAAACTATTGCAAAGCAATGCACAGACTATTGCAAAGTAATGCACAGAGACTATTGCAAAGCAATGCACAGAGACTATTGCACAGCAATGCACAGAGACTATTGCAAAGCAATGCACAGACTATTGCAAAGCAATGCACAGAGACTATTGCAAAGCAATCCACAGAGACTACTGCAAAGCAATGCACACACTATTGCAAAGCAATGCACAGAGACTATTGCAGATCAATGCACAGACTATTGCAAAGCAATGCACAGAGATTATTGCAAAGCAATGCACAGACTATTGCAAAGCAATGCACAGACTATTGCAAAGCAATGCACAGACTATTGCAAAGCAATGCACAGAGACTATTGCAAATGCACAGAGACTATTGCAAAGCAATGCACAGACTATTGCAAAGCAATGCACAGACTATTGCAAAGCAATGCACAGCAATGCACAGAGACTATTGCAAAGCAATGCACAGACTATTGCAAAGCAATGCACAGAGATTATTGCAAAGAAATGCACAGACTATTGCAAAGCAATGCACAGACTATTGCAAAGCAATGCACAGACTATTGCAAAGCAATGCACAGATTATTGCAAAGCAATGCACAGAGACTATTGCAAAGCAATGCACAGACTATTGCAAAGCAATGCACAATGCACAGACTATTGCAAAGCAATGCACAGACTATTGCAAAGCAATGCACAGAGACTATTGCAAAGCAATGCACAAAGACTATTGCAAAGCAATGCACAGACTATGCAAAGTAATGCACAGACTATTGCAAAGCAATGCACAGACTATTGCAAGTCAATGCACAGACTATTGCAAAGCAATGCACAGAGACTATTGCAAAGCAATGCACAGACTATTGCAAAGCAATGCACAGAGACTATTGCAAAGCAATGCACAGACTATTGCAAAGCAATGCACAATGCACAGACTATTGCAAAGCAATGCACAGGTTATTGCAAAGCAATGCACAGAGACTATTGCAAAGCAATGCACAGACTATTGCAAAGCAATGCACAATGCACAGACTATTGCAAAGCAATGCACAGAATATTGCAAAGCAATGCACAGAGACTATTGCAAAGCAATGCACAGACTATTGCAAAGCAATGCACAGACTATTGCAAAGCACTGCACAGAGATTATTGCAAATGCACAGAGACTATTGCAAAGCAATGCACAGAGATTATTGCAAAGCAATGCACAGACTATTGCAAAGCAATGCACAGAGCCTATTGCAAAGCAATGCACAGATTATTGCAAAGCAATGCACAGAGATTATTGCAAAGCAATGCAGAGAGACTATTGCAAAGCAATGCACAGACTATTGCAAAGCAATGCACAATGCACAGACTATTGCAAAGCAATGTACAGACTATTGCAAAGCAATGCACAATGCACAGACTATTGCAAAGTAATGCACAGACTATTGCAAAGCAATGCACAGAGACTATTGCAAAGCAATGCACAAACTATTGCAAAGCAATGCACAGACTATTGCAAAGTAATGCACAGAGACTATTGCAAAGCAATGCACAGAGACTATTGCACAGCAATGCACAGAGACTATTGCAAAGCAATGCACAGACTATTGCAAAGCAATGCACAGAGACTATTGCAAAGCAATCCACAGAGACTACTGCAAAGCAATGCACAGACTATTGCAAAGCAATGCACAGAGACTATTGCAGATCACTGCACAGACTATTGCAAAGCAATGCACAGAGATTATTGCAAAGCAATGCACAGACTATTGCAAAGCAATGCACAGACTATTGCAAAGCAATGCACAGACTATTGCAAAGCAATGCACAGAGACTATTGCAAATGCACAGAGACTATTGCAAAGCAATGCACAGACTATTGCAAAGCAATGCACAGACTATTGCAAAGCAATGCACAGCAATGCACAGAGACTATTGCAAAGCAATGCACAGACTATTGCAAAGCAATGCACAGAGATTATTGCAAAGAAATGCACAGACTATTGCAAAGCAATGCACAGACTATTGCAAAGCAATGCACAGACTATTGCAAAGCAATGCACAGATTATTGCAAAGCAATGCACAGAGACTATTGCAAAGCAATGCACAGACTATTGCAAAGCAATGCACAATGCACAGACTATTGCAAAGCAATGCACAGACTATTGCAAAGCAATGCACAGAGACTATTGCAAAGCAATGCACAAAGACTATTGCAAAGCAATGCACAGACTATGCAAAGTAATGCACAGACTATTGCAAAGCAATGCACAGACTATTGCAAGTCGATGCACAGACTATTGCAAAGCAATGCACAGAGACTATTGCAAAGCAATGCACAGACTGTTGCAAAGCAATGCACAGAGACTATTGCAAAGCAATGCACAGACTATTGCAAAGCAATGCACAATGCACAGACTATTGCAAAGCAATGCACAGATTATTGCAAAGCAATGCACAGAGACTATTGCAAAGCAATGCACAGACTATTGCAAAGCAATGCACAATGCACAGACTATTGCAAAGCAATGCACAGACTATTGCAAAGCAATGCACAGAGACTATTGCAAAGCAATGCACAGACTATTGCAAAGCAATGCACAGACTATTGCAAAGCAATGCACAGAGACTATTGCAAATGCACAGAGACTATTGCAAAGCAATGCACAGAGACTTTTGCAAAGCAATGCACAGACTATTGCAAAGCAATGCGCAGACTATTGCAAAGCAATGCACTGAGACTATTGCAAAGCAATGCACAGACTATTGCAAAGCAATGCACAGACTATTGCAAAGCAATGCACAGAGACTATTGCAAAGCAATGCACAGACTATTTCAAAGCAATGCACAGAGACTATTGCAAAGCAATGCACAGACTATTGCAAAGCAATGCACAGACTATTGCAAAGCAATGCACAGAGACTTTTGCAAAGCAATGCACATACTATTGCAAAGCAATACACAGAGCCTATTGCAAAGCAATGCACAGATTACTGCAAAGCAATGCACAGGGACTATTGCAAAGCAATGCAGAGAGACTATTGCAAAGCAATGCACAGACTATTGCAAAGCAATGCACAATGCACAGACTATTGCAAAGCAATGCACAGACTATTGTAAAGCAATGCACAGAGACTATTGCAAAGCAATGCACAAAGACTATTGCAAAGCAATGCACAGACTATTGCAAAGCAATGCACAGACTATTGCAAAGCAATGCACAGAGACTATTGCAAAGCAATGCATGGACTATTGCAAAGCAATGCACAGAGACTATTGCAAAGCAATGCACAGACTATTGCAAAGCAATGCACAATGCACAGACTATTGCAAAGCAATGCACAGACTATTGCAAAGCAATACACAGAGCCTATTGCAATGCAATGCACAGATTATTGCAAAGCAATGCACAGAGACTATTGCAAAGCAATGCAGAGAGACTATTGCAAAGCAATGCACAGACTATTGCAAAGCAATGCACAATGCACAGACTATTGCAAAGCAATGCACAGACTATTGTAAAGCAATGCACAGAGACTATTGCAAAGCAATGCACAAAGACTATTGCAAAGCAATGCACAGACTATTGCAAAGCAATGCACAGACTATTGCAAAGCAATGCACAGAGACTATTGCAAAGCTATGCACAGACTATTGCAAAGCAATGCACAGAGACTATTGCAAAGCAATGCACAGAGACTATTGCAAAGCAATGCACAGACTATTGCAAAGCAATGCACAATGCACAGACTATTGCAAAGCAAGGCACAGACTATTGCAAAGCAATGCACAGACTATTGCAAAGCAATGCACAGACTATTGCAAAGCAATGCACAATGCACAGACTATTGCAAAGCAATGCACAGATAATTGCAAAGCAATGCACAGAGACTATTGCAAAGCAATGCACAGACTATTGCAAAGCAATGCACAGACTATTGCAAAGCAATGCACAGAGACTATTGCAAAGCAATGCACAGAGACTATTGCAAAGGAATGCACAGAGACTTTTGCAAAGCAATGCACAGACTATTGCAAAGCAATGCGCAGACTATTGCAAAGCAATGCACAGAGACTATTGCAAAGCAATGCACAGACTATTGCAAAGCACAGACTATTGCAAAGCAATGCACAGACTATTGCAAAGCAATGCACAGACTATTGCAAAGCAATGCACAATGCACAGACTATTGCAAAATAATGCACAGACTATTGCAAAGCAATGCACAGAGACTATTGCAAAGCAATGCACAAACTATTGCAAAGCAATGCACAGACTATTGCAAAGTAATGCACAGAGACTATTGCAAAGCAATGCACAGAGACTATTGCAAAGCAATGCACAGAGACTATTGCAAAGCAATGCACAGACTATTGCAAAGCAATGCACAGAGACTACTGCAAAGCAATCCACAGAGACTACTGCAAAGCAATGCACAGACTATTGCAAAGCAATGCACAGAGACTATTGCAGATCAATGCACGGACTATTGCAAAGCAATGCACAGAGATTATTGCAAAGCAATGCACAGACTATTGCAAAGTAATGCACAGACTATTGCAAAGCAATGCACAGACTATTGCAAATCAATGCACAGACTATTGCAAAGCAATGCACAGAGACTATTGCAAAGCAATGCACAGACTATTGCAAAGCAATGCACAGAGACTATTACAAAGCAATGCACAGAGACTATTGCAAAGCAATGCACAGACTATTGCAAAGCAATGCACAATGCACAGACTATTGCAAAGCAATGCACAGATTATTGCAAAGCAATGCACAGAGACTATTGCAAAGCAATGCACAGACTATTGCAAAGCAATGCACAATGCACAGACTATTGCAAAGCAATGCACAGAATATTGCAAAGCAATGCACAGAGACTATTGCAAAGCAATGCACAGACTATTGCAAAGCAATGCACAGACTATTGCAAAGCAATGCACAGAGACTATTGCAAATGCACAGAGACTATTGCAAAGCAATGCACAGAGATTATTGCAAAGCAATGCACAGACTATTGCAAAGCAATGCACAGAGCCTATTGCAAAGCAATGCACAGATTATTGCAAAGCAATGCACAGAGACTATTGCAAAGCAATGCAGAGAGACTATTGCAAAGCAATGCACAGACTATTGCAAAGCAATGCACAATGCACAGACTATTACAAAGCAATGTACAGACTATTGCAAAGCAATGCACAATGCACAGACTATTGCAAAGTAATGCACAGACTATTGCAAAGCAATGCACAGAGACAATTGCAAAGCAATGCACAAACTATTGCAAAGCAATGCACAGACTATTGCAAAGTAATGCACAGAGACTATTGCAAAGCAATGCACAGAGACTATTGCACAGCAATGCACAGAGACTATTGCAAAGCAATGCACAGACTATTGCAAAGCAATGCACAGAGACTATTGCAAAGCAATCCACAGAGACTACTGCAAAGCAATGCACAGACTATTGCAAAGCAATGCACAGAGACTATTGCAGATCAATGCACAGACTATTGCAAAGCAATGCACAGAGATTATTGCAAAGCAATGCACAGACTATTGCAAAGCAATGCACAGACTATTGCAAAGCAATGCACAGAGACTATTGCAAATGCACAGAGACTATTGCAAAGCAATGCACAGACTATTGCAAAGCAATGCACAGACTATTGCAGAGCAATGCACAGCAATGCACAGAGACTATTGCAAAGCAATGCACAGACTATTGCAAAGCAATGCACAGAGATTATTGCAAAGAAATGCACAGACTATTGCAAAGCAATGCACAGACTATTGCAAAGCAATGCACAGACTATTGCAAAGCAATGCACAGATTATTGCAAAGCAATGCACAGAGACTATTGCAAAGCAATGCACAGACTATTGCAAAGCAATGCACAATGCACAGACTATTGCAAAGCAATGCACAGACTATTGCAAAGCAATGCACAGAGACTATTGCAAAGCAATGCACAAAGACTATTGCAAAGCAATGCACAGACTATGCAAAGTAATGCACAGACTATTGCAAAGCAATGCACAGACTATTGCAAGTCAATGCACAGACTATTGCAAAGCAATGCACAGAGACTATTGCAAAGCAATGCACAGACTATTGCAAAGCAATGCACAGAGACTATTGCAAAGCAATGCACAGACTATTGCAAAGCAATGCACAATGCACAGACTATTGCAAAGCAATGCACAGATTATTGCAAAGCAATGCACAGAGACTATTGCAAAGCAATGCACAGACTATTGCAAAGCAATGCACAGTGCACAGACTATTGCAAAGCAATGCACAGACTATTGCAAAGCAATGCACAGAGACTATTGCAAAGCAATGCACAGACTATTGCAAAGCAATGCACAGACTATTGCAAAGCAATGCACAGAGACTATTGCAAATGCACAGAGACTATTGCAAAGCAATGCACAGAGACTTTTGCAAAGCAATGCACAGACTATTGCAAAGCAATGCGCAGACTATTGCAAAGCAATGCACTGAGACTATTGCAAAGCAATGCACAGACTATTGCAAAGCAATGCACAGACTATTGCAAAGCAATGCACAGAGACTATTGCAAAGCAATGCACAGACTATGTCAAAGCAATGCACAGAGACTATTGCAAAGCAATGCACAGACTATTGCAAAGCAATGCACAGACTATTGCAAAGCAATGCACAGAGACTATTGCAAAGCAATGCACATACTATTGCAAAGCAATACACAGAGCCTATTGCAAAGCAATGCACAGATTATTGCAAAGCAATGCACAGGGACTATTGCAAAGCAATGCAGAGAGACTATTGCAAAGCAATGCACAGACTATTGCAAAGCAATGCACAATGCACAGACTATTGCAAAGCAATGCACAGACTATTGTAAAGCAATGCACAGAGACTATTGCAAAGCAATGCACAAAGACTATTGCAAAGCAATGCACAGACTATTGCAAAGCAATGCACAGAGACTATTGCAAAGCAATGCATGGACTATTGCAAAGCAATGCACAGAGACTATTGCAAAGCAATGCACAGAGACTATTGCAAAGCAATGCGCAGACTATTGCAAAGCAATGCACAATGCACAGACTATTGCAAAGCAATGCACAGACTATTGCAAAGCAATACACAGAGCCTATTGCAAAGCAATGCACAGATTATTGCAAAGCAATGCACAGAGACTATTGCAAAGCAATGCAGAGAGACTATTGCAAAACAATGCACAGACTATTGCAAAGCAATGCACAGACTATTGTAAAGCAATGCACAGAGACTATTGCAAAGCAATGCACAAAGACTATTGCAAAGCAATGCACAGACTATTGCAAAGCAATGCACAGACTATTGCAAAGCAATGCACAGAGACTATTGCAAAGCAATGCACAGACTATTGCAAAGCAATGCACAGAGACTATTGCAAAGCAATGCACAGAGACTATTGCAAAGCAATGCACAGACTATTGCAAAGCAATGCACAATGCACAGACTATTGCAAAGCAATGCACAGACTATTGCAAAGCAATGCACAGACTATTGCAAAGCAATGCACAATGCACAGACTATTGCAAAGCAATGCACAGATAATTGCAAAGCAATGCACAGAGACTATTGCAAAGCAATGCACAGACTATTGCAAAGCAATGCACAGACTATTGCAAAGCAATGCACAGAGACTATTGCAAAGCAATGCACAGAGACTATTGCAAAGGAATGCACAGAGACTTTTGCAAAGCAATGCACAGACTATTGCAAAGCAATGCGCAGACTATTGCAAAGCAATGCACAGAGACTATTGCAAAGCAATGTACAGACTATTGCAAAGCAGAGACTGTTGCAAAGCAATGCACAGACTATTGTAAAGCAATGCACAGACTATTGCAAAGCAATGCACAATGCACAGACTATTGCAAAATAATGCACATACTATTGCAAAGCAATGCACAGAGACTATTGCAAAGCAATGCACAAACTATTGCAAAGCAATGCACAGACTATTGCAAAGTAATGCACAGAGACTATTGGAAAGCAATGCACAGAGACTATTGCAAAGCAATGCACAGAGACTATTGCAAAGCAATGCACAGACTATTGCAAAGCAATGCACAGAGACTACTGCAAAGCAATCCACAGAGACTACTGCAAAGCAATGCACAGACTATTGCAATGCAATGCACAGAGACTATTGCAGATCAATGCACGGACTATTGCAAAGCAATGCACAGAGATTATTGCAAAGCAATGCACAGACTATTGCAAAGCAATGCACAGACTATTGTAAAGCAATGCACAGACTATTGCAAAGCAATGCACAGGCTATTGCAAAGCAATGCACATAGACTATTGCAAATGCACAGAGACTATTGCAAAGCAATGCAGACTATTGCAAAGCAATGCACAGACTATTGCAAAGCAATGCACAGAGACTATTGCTAAGCAATGCACAGACTATTGCAAAGCAATGCACAGAGACTATTGCAGATCAATGCACAGACTATTGCAAAGCAATGCACAGAGATTATTGCAAAGCAATGCACATACTATTGCAAAGCAATGCACAGACTATTGCAAAGCAATGCACAGACTATTGCAAAGCAATGCACAGAGACTATTGCAAAGCAATCCACACCGACTACTGCAAAGCAATGCACAGAGATTATTGCAAAGCAATGCACATACTATTGCAAAGCAGTGCACAGACTATTGCAAAGCAATGCACAGAGATTATTGCAAAGCAATGCACAGACTATTGCAAAGCAATGCACAGACTATTGCAAAGCAATGCACAGAGACTATTGCAAAGCAATGCACAGACTATTGCAAAGCAATGCACAGACTATTGCAAAGCAATGCGCAGACTATTGCAAAGCAATGCACAGACTATTGCAAAGCAATGCACAGACTATTGCAAAGCAATGCACAGGCTATTGCAAAGCAATGCACAGGCTATTGCAAAGCAATGCACATAGACTATTGCAAATGCACAGAGACTATTGCAAAGCAATGCACAGAGACTATTGCAAAGCAATGCACAGACTATTGCAAAGCAATGCACAGAGACTATTGCAGATCAATGCACAGACTATTGCAAAGCAATGCACAGAGATTATTTCAAAGCAATGCACAGACTATTGCAAAGCAATGCACAGACTATTGCAAAGCAATGCACAGACTATTGCAAAGCAATGCACAGAGATTATTGCAAAGCAATGCACAGACTATTGCAAAGCAATGCACAGAGCCTATTGCAAAGCAATGCACAGATTATTGCAAAGCAATGCACAGAGACTATTGCAAAGCAATGCAGAGAGACTATTGCAAAGCAATGCACAGACTATTGCAACGCAATGCACAATGCACAGACTATTGCAAAGCAATGCACAGACTATTGCAAAGCAATGCACAATGCACAGACAATTGCAAAGTAATGCACAGACTATTGCAAAGCAATGCACAGAGACTATTGCAAAGCAATGCACAAACTATTGCAAAGCAATGCACAGACTATTGCAAAGTAATGCACAGAGACTATTGCAAAGCAATGCACAGAGACTATTGCAAAGCAATGCACAGAGACTATTGCAAAGCAATGCACAGACTATTGCAAAGCAATGCACAGAGACTATTGCAAAGCAATCCACAGAGACTACTGCAAAGCAATGCACAGACTATTGCAAAGCAATGCACAGAGACTATTGCAGATCAATGCACAGACTATTGCAAAGCAATGCACAGAGATTATTGCAAAGCAATGCACAGACTATTGCAAAGCAATGCACAGACTATTGCAAAGCAATGCACAGACTATTGCAAAGCAATGCACAGACTATTGCAAAGCAATGCACAGAGACTATTGCAAATGCACAGAGACTATTGCAAAGCAATTCACAGACTATTGCAAAGCAATGCACAGACTATTGCAAAGCAATGCACAGCAATGCACAGAGACTATTGCAAAGCAATGCACAGACTATTGCAAAGCAATGCACAGAGATTATTGCAAAGAAATGCACAGACTATTGCAAAGCAATGCACAGACTATTGCAAAGCAATGCACAGACTATTGCAAAGCAATGCACAGATTATTGCAAAGCAATGCACTGAGACTATTGCAAAGCAATGCACAGACTATTGCAAAGCAATGCACAGACTATTGCAAAGCAATGCACAGACTATTGCAAAGCAATGCACAGAGACTATTGCAAAGCAATGCACAAAGACTATTGCAAAGCAATGCACAGACTATGCAAAGTAATGCACAGACTATTGCAAAGCAATGCACAGACTATTGCAAATCAATGCACAGACTATTGCAAAGCAATGCACAGAGACTATTGCAAAGCAATGCACAGACTATTGCAAAGCAATGCACAGATTATTGCAAAGCAATGCACAGAGACTATTGCAAAGCAATGCACAGACTATTGCAAAGCAATGCACAATGCACAGACTATTGCAAAGCAATGCACAGACTATTGCAAAGCAATGCACAGAGACTATTGCAAAGCAATGCACAAAGACTATTGCAAAGCAATGCACAGACTATGCAAAGTAATGCACAGACTATTGCAAAGCAATACACAGACTATTGCAAATCAATGCACAGACTATTGCAAAGCAATGCACAGAGACTATTGCAAAGCAATGCACAGACTATTGCAAAGCAATGCACAATGCACAGACTATTGCAAAGCAATGCACAGATTATTGCAGAGCAATGCACAGAGACTATTGCAAAGCAATGCACAGACTATTGCAAAGCAATGCACAATGCACAGACTATTGCAAAGCAATGCACAGAATATTGCAAAGCAATGCACAGAGACTATTGCAAAGCAATGCACAGACTATTGCAAAGCAATGCACAGACTATTGCAAAGCAATGCACAGACTATTGCAAAGCAATGCACAGACTATTGCAAAGCAATGCACAGAGCCTATTGCAAAGCAATGCACAGATTATTGCAAAGCAATGCACAGAGACTATTGCAAAGCAATGCAGAGAGACTATTGCAAAGCAATGCACAGACTATTGCAAAGCAATGCACAATGCACAGACTATTGCAAAGCAATGCACAGCAATGCACAGAGACTATTGCAAAGCAATGCACAGACTATTGCAAAGCAATGCACAGAGATTATTGCAAAGAAATGCACAGACTATTGCAAAGCAATGCACAGACTATTGCAAAGCAATGCACAGACTATTGCAAAGCAATGCACAGATTATTGCAAAGCAATGCACAGAGACTATTGCAAAGCAATGCACAGACTATTGCAAAGCAATGCACAATGCACAGACTATTGCAAAGCAATGCACAGACTATTGCAAAGCAATGCACAGAGACTATTGCAAAGCAATGCACAAAGACTATTGCAAAGCAATGCACAGACTATGCAAAGTAATGCACAGACTATTGCAAAGCAATGCACAGACTATTGCAAGTCAATGCACAGACTATTGCAAAGCAATGCACAGAGACTATTGCAAAGCAATGCACAGACTATTGCAAAGCAATGCACAGAGACTATTGCAAAGCAATGCACAGACTATTGCAAAGCAATGCACAATGCACAGACTATTGCAAAGCAATGCACAGATTATTGCAAAGCAATGCACAGAGACTATTGCAAAGCAATGCACAGACTATTGCAAAGCAATGCACAATGCACAGACTATTGCAAAGCAATGCACAGACTATTGCAAAGCAATGCACAGAGACTATTGCAAAGCAATGCACAGACTATTGCAAAGCAATGCACAGACTATTGCAAAGCAATGCACAGAGACTATTGCAAATGCACAGAGACTATTGCAAAGCAATGCACAGAGACTTTTGCAAAGCAATGCACAGACTATTGCAAAGCAATGCGCAGACTATTGCAAAGCAATGCACTGAGACTATTGCAAAGCAATGCACAGACTATTGCAAAGCAATGCACAGACTATTGCAAAGCAATGCACAGAGACTATTGCAAAGCAATGCACAGACTATGTCAAAGCAATGCACAGAGACTATTGCAAAGCAATGCACAGACTATTGCAAAGCAATGCACAGAGACTATTGCAAAGCAATGCACATACTATTGCAAAGCAATACACAGAGCCTATTGCAAAGCAATGCACAGATTATTGCAAAGCAATGCACAGGGACTATTGCAAAGCAATGCAGAGAGACTATTGCAAAGCAATGCACAGACTATTGCAAAGCAATGCACAATGCACAGACTATTGCAAAGCAATGCACAGACTATTGTAAAGCAATGCACAGAGACTATTGCAAAGCAATGCACAAAGACTATTGCAAAGCAATGCACAGACTATTGCAAAGCAATGCACAGAGACTATTGCAAAGCAATGCATGGACTATTGCAAAGCAATGCACAGAGACTATTGCAAAGCAATGCACAGAGACTATTGCAAAGCAATGCGCAGACTATTGCAAAGCAATGCACAATGCACAGACTATTGCAAAGCAATGCACAGACTATTGCAAAGCAATACACAGAGCCTATTGCAAAGCAATGCACAGATTATTGCAAAGCAATGCACAGAGACTATTGCAAAGCAATGCAGAGAGACTATTGCAAAACAATGCACAGACTATTGCAAAGCAATGCACAGACTATTGTAAAGCAATGCACAGACTATTGCAAAGCAATGCACAAAGACTATTGCAAAGCAATGCACAGACTATTGCAAAGCAATGCACAGACTATTGCAAAGCAATGCACAGAGACTATTGCAAAGCAATGCACAGACTATTGCAAAGCAATGCACAGAGACTATTGCAAAGCAATGCACAGAGACTATTGCAAAGCAATGCACAGACTATTGCAAAGCAATGCACAATGCACAGACTATTGCAAAGCAATGCACAGACTATTGCAAAGCAATGCACAGACTATTGCAAAGCAATGCACAGACTATTGCAAAGCAATGCACAATGCACAGACTATTGCAAAGCAATGCACAGATAATTGCAAAGCAATGCACAGAGACTATTGCAAAGCAATGCACAGACTATTGCAAAGCAATGCACAGACTATTGCAAAGCAATGCACAGAGACTATTGCAAAGCAATGCACAGAGACTATTGCAAAGGAATGCACAGAGACTTTTGCAAAGCAATGCACAGACTATTGCAAAGCAATGCGCAGACTATTGCAAAGCAATGCACAGAGACTATTGCAAAGCAATGTACAGACTATTGCAAAGCACAGACTGTTGCAAAGCAATGCACAGACTATTGTAAAGCAATGCACAGACTATTGCAAAGCAATGCACAATGCACAGACTATTGCAAAATAATGCACATACTATTGCAAAGCAATGCACAGAGACTATTGCAAAGCAATGCACAAACTATTGCAAAGCAATGCACAGACTATTGCAAAGTAATGCACAGAGACTATTGCAAAGCAATGCACAGAGACTATTGCAAAGCAATGCACAGAGACTATTGCAAAGCAATGCACAGACTATTGCAAAGCAATGCACAGAGACTACTGCAAAGCAATCCACAGAGACTACTGCAAAGCAATGCACAGACTATTGCAATGCAATGCACAGAGACTATTGCAGATCAATGCACGGACTATTGCAAAGCAATGCACAGAGATTATTGCAAAGCAATGCACAGACTATTGCAAAGCAATGCACAGACTATTGTAAAGCAATGCACAGACTATTGCAAAGCAATGCACAGGCTATTGCAAAGCAATGCACATAGACTATTGCAAATGCACAGAGACTATTGCAAAGCAATGCAGACTATTGCAAAGCAATGCACAGACTATTGCAAAGCAATGCACAGAGACTATTGCTAAGCAATGCACAGACTATTGCAAAGCAATGCACAGAGACTATTGCAGATCAATGCACAGACTATTGCAAAGCAATGCACAGAGATTATTGCAAAGCAATGCACATACTATTGCAAAGCAATGCACAGACTATTGCAAAGCAATGCACAGACTATTGCAAAGCAATGCACAGACTATTGCAAAGCAATGCACAGAGACTATTGCAAAGCAATCCACACCGACTACTGCAAAGCAATGCACAGAGATTATTGCAAAGCAATGCACATACTATTGCAAAGCAGTGCACAGACTATTGCAAAGCAATGCACAGAGATTATTGCAAAGCAATGCACAGACTATTGCAAAGCAATGCACAGACTATTGCAAAGCAATGCACAGAGACTATTGCAAAGCAATGCACAGACTATTGCAAAGCAATGCACAGACTATTGCAAAGCAATGCGCAGACTATTGCAAAGCAATGCACAGACTATTGCAAAGCAATGCACAGGCTATTGCAAAGCAATGCACAGGCTATTGCAAAGCAATGCACATAGACTATTGCAAATGCACAGAGACTATTGCAAAGCAATGCACAGAGACTATTGCAAAGCAATGCACAGACTATTGCAAAGCAATGCACAGAGACTATTGCAGATCAATGCACAGACTATTGCAAAGCAATGCACAGAGATTATTGCAAAGCAATGCACAGACTATTGCAAAGCAATGCACAGACTATTGCAAAGCAATGCACAGACTATTGCAAAGCAATGCACAGAGATTATTGCAAAGCAATGCACAGACTATTGCAAAGCAATGCACAGAGCCTATTGCAAAGCAATGCACAGATTATTGCAAAGCAATGCACAGAGACTATTGCAAAGCAATGCAGAGAGACTATTGCAAAGCAATGCACAGACTATTGCAACGCAATGCACAATGCACAGACTATTGCAAAGCAATGCACAGACTATTGCAAAGCAATGCACAATGCACAGACAATTGCAAAGTAATGCACAGACTATTGCAAAGCAATGCACAGAGACTATTGCAAAGCAATGCACAAACTATTGCAAAGCAATGCACAGACTATTGCAAAGTAATGCACAGAGACTATTGCAAAGCAATGCACAGAGACTATTACAAAGCAATGCACAGAGACTATTGCAAAGCAATGCACAGACTATTGCAAAGCAATGCACAGAGACTATTGCAAAGCAATCCACAGAGACTACTGCAAAGCAATGCACAGACTATTGCAAAGCAATGCACAGAGACTATTGCAGATCAATGCACAGACTATTGCAAAGCAATGCACAGAGATTATTGCAAAGCAATGCACAGACTATTGCAAAGCAATGCACAGACTATTGCAAAGCAATGCACAGACTATTGCAAAGCAATGCACAGAGACTATTGCAAATGCACAGAGACTATTGCAAAGCAATTCACAGACTATTGCAAAGCAATGCACAGACTATTGCAAAGCAATGCACAGCAATGCACAGAGACTATTGCAAAGCAATGCACAGAGATTATTGCAAAGAAATGCACAGACTATTGCAAAGCAATGCACAGACTATTGCAAAGCAATGCACAGACTATTGCAAAGCAATGCACAGATTATTGCAAAGCAATGCACTGAGACTATTGCAAAGCAATGCACAGACTATTGCAAAGCAATGCACAGACTATTGCAAAGCAATGCACAGACTATTGCAAAGCAATGCACAGAGACTATTGCAAAGCAATGCACAAAGACTATTGCAAAGCAATGCACAGACTATGCAAAGTAATGCACAGACTATTGCAAAGCAATGCACAGACTATTGCAAATCAATGCACAGACTATTGCAAAGCAATGCACAGAGACTATTGCAAAGCAATGCACAGACTATTGCAAAGCAATGCACAGATTATTGCAAAGCAATGCACAGAGACTATTGCAAAGCAATGCACAGACTATTGCAAAGCAATGCACAATGCACAGACTATTGCAAAGCAATGCACAGAGACTATTGCAAAGCAATGCACAAAGACTATTGCAAAGCAATGCACAGACTATGCAAAGTAATGCACAGACTATTGCAAAGCAATACACAGACTATTGCAAATCAATGCACAGACTATTGCAAAGCAATGCACAGAGACTATTGCAAAGCAATGCACAGACTATTGCAAAGCAATGCACAATGCACAGACTATTGCAAAGCAATGCACAGATTATTGCAGAGCAATGCACAGAGACTATTGCAAAGCAATGCACAGACTATTGCAAAGCAATGCACAATGCACAGACTATTGCAAAGCAATGCACAGAATATTGCAAAGCAATGCACAGAGACTATTGCAAAGCAATGCACAGACTATTGCAAAGCAATGCACAGACTATTGCAAAGCAATGCACAGAGACTATTGCAAACGCACAGAGACTATTGCAAAGCAATGCACAGAGATTATTGCAAAGCAATGCACAGACTATTGCAAAGCAATGCACAGAGCCTATTGCAAAGCAATGCTCAGATTATTGCAAAGCAATGCACAGAGACTATTGCAAAGCAATGCAGAGAGACTATTGCAAAGCAATGCACAGACTATTGCAAAGCAATGCACAATGCACAGACTATTGCAAAGCAATGTACAGACTATTGCAAAGCAATGCACAATGCACAGACTATTGCAACGTAATGCACAGACTATTGCAAAGCAATGCACAGAGACTATTGCAAAGCAATGCACAAACTATTGCAAAGCAATGCACAGACTATTGCAAAGTAATGCACAGAGACTATTGCAAAGCAATGCACAGAGACTATTGCAAAGCAATGCACAGAGACTATTGCAAAGCAATGCACAGACTATTGCAAAGCAATGCACAGAGACTATTGCAAATGCACAGAGACTATTGCAAAGCAATGCACAGAGATTATTGCAAAGCAATGCACAGACTATTGCAAAGCAATGCACAGAGCCTATTGCAAAGCAATGCACAGATTATTGCAAAGCAATGCACAGAGACTATTGCAAAGCAATGCAGAGAGACTATTGCAAAGCAATGCACAGACTATTGCAAAGCAATGCACAATGCACAGACTATTACAAAGCAATGTACAGACTATTGCAAAGCAATGCACAATGCACAGACTATTGCAAAGTAATGCACAGACTATTGCAAAGCAATGCACAGAGACAATTGCAAAGCAATGCACAAACTATTGCAAAGCAATGCACAGACTATTGCAAAGTAATGCACAGAGACTATTGCAAAGCAATGCACAGAGACTATTGCACAGCAATGCACAGAGACTATTGCAAAGCAATGCACAGACTATTGCAAAGCAATGCACAGAGACTATTGCAAAGCAATCCACAGAGACTACTGCAAAGCAATGCACAGACTATTGCAAAGCAATGCACAGAGACTATTGCAGATCAATGCACAGACTATTGCAAAGCAATGCACAGAGATTATTGCAAAGCAATGCACAGACTATTGCAAAGCAATGCACAGACTATTGCAAAGCAATGCACAGAGACTATTGCAAATGCACAGAGACTATTGCAAAGCAATGCACAGACTATTGCAAAGCAATGCACAGACTATTGCAGAGCAATGCACAGCAATGCACAGAGACTATTGCAAAGCAATGCACAGACTATTGCAAAGCAATGCACAGAGATTATTGCAAAGAAATGCACAGACTATTGCAAAGCAATGCACAGACTATTGCAAAGCAATGCACAGACTATTGCAAAGCAATGCACAGATTATTGCAAAGCAATGCACAGAGACTATTGCAAAGCAATGCACAGACTATTGCAAAGCAATGCACAATGCACAGACTATTGCAAAGCAATGCACAGACTATTGCAAAGCAATGCACAGAGACTATTGCAAAGCAATGCACAAAGACTATTGCAAAGCAATGCACAGACTATGCAAAGTAATGCACAGACTATTGCAAAGCAATGCACAGACTATTGCAAGTCAATGCACAGACTATTGCAAAGCAATGCACAGAGACTATTGCAAAGCAATGCACAGACTATTGCAAAGCAATGCACAGAGACTATTGCAAAGCAATGCACAGACTATTGCAAAGCAATGCACAATGCACAGACTATTGCAAAGCAATGCACAGATTATTGCAAAGCAATGCACAGAGACTATTGCAAAGCAATGCACAGACTATTGCAAAGCAATGCACAGTGCACAGACTATTGCAAAGCAATGCACAGACTATTGCAAAGCAATGCACAGAGACTATTGCAAAGCAATGCACAGACTATTGCAAAGCAATGCACAGACTATTGCAAAGCAATGCACAGAGACTATTGCAAATGCACAGAGACTATTGCAAAGCAATGCACAGAGACTTTTGCAAAGCAATGCACAGACTATTGCAAAGCAATGCGCAGACTATTGCAAAGCAATGCACTGAGACTATTGCAAAGCAATGCACAGACTATTGCAAAGCAATGCACAGACTATTGCAAAGCAATGCACAGAGACTATTGCAAAGCAATGCACAGACTATGTCAAAGCAATGCACAGAGACTATTGCAAAGCAATGCACAGACTATTGCAAAGCAATGCACAGACTATTGCAAAGCAATGCACAGAGACTATTGCAAAGCAATGCACATACTATTGCAAAGCAATACACAGAGCCTATTGCAAAGCAATGCACAGATTATTGCAAAGCAATGCACAGGGACTATTGCAAAGCAATGCAGAGAGACTATTGCAAAGCAATGCACAGACTATTGCAAAGCAATGCACAATGCACAGACTATTGCAAAGCAATGCACAGACTATTGTAAAGCAATGCACAGAGACTATTGCAAAGCAATGCACAAAGACTATTGCAAAGCAATGCACAGACTATTGCAAAGCAATGCACAGAGACTATTGCAAAGCAATGCATGGACTATTGCAAAGCAATGCACAGAGACTATTGCAAAGCAATGCACAGAGACTATTGCAAAGCAATGCGCAGACTATTGCAAAGCAATGCACAATGCACAGACTATTGCAAAGCAATGCACAGACTATTGCAAAGCAATACACAGAGCCTATTGCAAAGCAATGCACAGATTATTGCAAAGCAATGCACAGAGACTATTGCAAAGCAATGCAGAGAGACTATTGCAAAACAATGCACAGACTATTGCAAAGCAATGCACAGACTATTGTAAAGCAATGCACAGAGACTATTGCAAAGCAATGCACAAAGACTATTGCAAAGCAATGCACAGACTATTGCAAAGCAATGCACAGACTATTGCAAAGCAATGCACAGAGACTATTGCAAAGCAATGCACAGACTATTGCAAAGCAATGCACAGAGACTATTGCAAAGCAATGCACAGAGACTATTGCAAAGCAATGCACAGACTATTGCAAAGCAATGCACAATGCACAGACTATTGCAAAGCAATGCACAGACTATTGCAAAGCAATGCACAGACTATTGCAAAGCAATGCACAATGCACAGACTATTGCAAAGCAATGCACAGATAATTGCAAAGCAATGCACAGAGACTATTGCAAAGCAATGCACAGACTATTGCAAAGCAATGCACAGACTATTGCAAAGCAATGCACAGAGACTATTGCAAAGCAATGCACAGAGACTATTGCAAAGGAATGCACAGAGACTTTTGCAAAGCAATGCACAGACTATTGCAAAGCAATGCGCAGACTATTGCAAAGCAATGCACAGAGACTATTGCAAAGCAATGTACAGACTATTGCAAAGCAGAGACTGTTGCAAAGCAATGCACAGACTATTGTAAAGCAATGCACAGACTATTGCAAAGCAATGCACAATGCACAGACTATTGCAAAATAATGCACATACTATTGCAAAGCAATGCACAGAGACTATTGCAAAGCAATGCACAAACTATTGCAAAGCAATGCACAGACTATTGCAAAGTAATGCACAGAGACTATTGGAAAGCAATGCACAGAGACTATTGCAAAGCAATGCACAGAGACTATTGCAAAGCAATGCACAGACTATTGCAAAGCAATGCACAGAGACTACTGCAAAGCAATCCACAGAGACTACTGCAAAGCAATGCACAGACTATTGCAATGCAATGCACAGAGACTATTGCAGATCAATGCACGGACTATTGCAAAGCAATGCACAGAGATTATTGCAAAGCAATGCACAGACTATTGCAAAGCAATGCACAGACTATTGTAAAGCAATGCACAGACTATTGCAAAGCAATGCACAGGCTATTGCAAAGCAATGCACATAGACTATTGCAAATGCACAGAGACTATTGCAAAGCAATGCAGACTATTGCAAAGCAATGCACAGACTATTGCAAAGCAATGCACAGAGACTATTGCTAAGCAATGCACAGACTATTGCAAAGCAATGCACAGAGACTATTGCAGATCAATGCACAGACTATTGCAAAGCAATGCACAGAGATTATTGCAAAGCAATGCACATACTATTGCAAAGCAATGCACAGACTATTGCAAAGCAATGCACAGACTATTGCAAAGCAATGCACAGAGACTATTGCAAAGCAATCCACACCGACTACTGCAAAGCAATGCACAGAGATTATTGCAAAGCAATGCACATACTATTGCAAAGCAGTGCACAGACTATTGCAAAGCAATGCACAGAGATTATTGCAAAGCAATGCACAGACTATTGCAAAGCAATGCACAGACTATTGCAAAGCAATGCACAGAGACTATTGCAAAGCAATGCACAGACTATTGCAAAGCAATGCACAGACTATTGCAAAGCAATGCGCAGACTATTGCAAAGCAATGCACAGACTATTGCAAAGCAATGCACAGACTATTGCAAAGCAATGCACAGGCTATTGCAAAGCAATGCACAGGCTATTGCAAAGCAATGCACATAGACTATTGCAAATGCACAGAGACTATTGCAAAGCAATGCACAGAGACTATTGCAAAGCAATGCACAGACTATTGCAAAGCAATGCACAGAGACTATTGCAGATCAATGCACAGACTATTGCAAAGCAATGCACAGAGATTATTTCAAAGCAATGCACAGACTATTGCAAAGCAATGCACAGACTATTGCAAAGCAATGCACAGACTATTGCAAAGCAATGCACAGAGATTATTGCAAAGCAATGCACAGACTATTGCAAAGCAATGCACAGAGCCTATTGCAAAGCAATGCACAGATTATTGCAAAGCAATGCACAGAGACTATTGCAAAGCAATGCAGAGAGACTATTGCAAAGCAATGCACAGACTATTGCAACGCAATGCACAATGCACAGACTATTGCAAAGCAATGCACAGACTATTGCAAAGCAATGCACAATGCACAGACAATTGCAAAGTAATGCACAGACTATTGCAAAGCAATGCACAGAGACTATTGCAAAGCAATGCACAAACTATTGCAAAGCAATGCACAGACTATTGCAAAGTAATGCACAGAGACTATTGCAAAGCAATGCACAGAGACTATTGCAAAGCAATGCACAGAGACTATTGCAAAGCAATGCACAGACTATTGCAAAGCAATGCACAGAGACTATTGCAAAGCAATCCACAGAGACTACTGCAAAGCAATGCACAGACTATTGCAAAGCAATGCACAGAGACTATTGCAGATCAATGCACAGACTATTGCAAAGCAATGCACAGAGATTATTGCAAAGCAATGCACAGACTATTGCAAAGCAATGCACAGACTATTGCAAAGCAATGCACAGACTATTGCAAAGCAATGCACAGACTATTGCAAAGCAATGCACAGAGACTATTGCAAATGCACAGAGACTATTGCAAAGCAATTCACAGACTATTGCAAAGCAATGCACAGACTATTGCAAAGCAATGCACAGCAATGCACAGAGACTATTGCAAAGCAATGCACAGACTATTGCAAAGCAATGCACAGAGATTATTGCAAAGAAATGCACAGACTATTGCAAAGCAATGCACAGACTATTGCAAAGCAATGCACAGACTATTGCAAAGCAATGCACAGATTATTGCAAAGCAATGCACTGAGACTATTGCAAAGCAATGCACAGACTATTGCAAAGCAATGCACAGACTATTGCAAAGCAATGCACAGACTATTGCAAAGCAATGCACAGAGACTATTGCAAAGCAATGCACAAAGACTATTGCAAAGCAATGCACAGACTATGCAAAGTAATGCACAGACTATTGCAAAGCAATGCACAGACTATTGCAAATCAATGCACAGACTATTGCAAAGCAATGCACAGAGACTATTGCAAAGCAATGCACAGACTATTGCAAAGCAATGCACAGATTATTGCAAAGCAATGCACAGAGACTATTGCAAAGCAATGCACAGACTATTGCAAAGCAATGCACAATGCACAGACTATTGCAAAGCAATGCACAGACTATTGCAAAGCAATGCACAGAGACTATTGCAAAGCAATGCACAAAGACTATTGCAAAGCAATGCACAGACTATGCAAAGTAATGCACAGACTATTGCAAAGCAATACACAGACTATTGCAAATCAATGCACAGACTATTGCAAAGCAATGCACAGAGACTATTGCAAAGCAATGCACAGACTATTGCAAAGCAATGCACAATGCACAGACTATTGCAAAGCAATGCACAGATTATTGCAGAGCAATGCACAGAGACTATTGCAAAGCAATGCACAGACTATTGCAAAGCAATGCACAATGCACAGACTATTGCAAAGCAATGCACAGAATATTGCAAAGCAATGCACAGAGACTATTGCAAAGCAATGCACAGACTATTGCAAAGCAATGCACAGACTATTGCAAAGCAATGCACAGACTATTGCAAAGCAATGCACAGACTATTGCAAAGCAATGCACAGAGCCTATTGCAAAGCAATGCACAGATTATTGCAAAGCAATGCACAGAGACTATTGCAAAGCAATGCAGAGAGACTATTGCAAAGCAATGCACAGACTATTGCAAAGCAATGCACAATGCACAGACTATTGCAAAGCAATGCACAGCAATGCACAGAGACTATTGCAAAGCAATGCACAGACTATTGCAAAGCAATGCACAGAGATTATTGCAAAGAAATGCACAGACTATTGCAAAGCAATGCACAGACTATTGCAAAGCAATGCACAGACTATTGCAAAGCAATGCACAGATTATTGCAAAGCAATGCACAGAGACTATTGCAAAGCAATGCACAGACTATTGCAAAGCAATGCACAATGCACAGACTATTGCAAAGCAATGCACAGACTATTGCAAAGCAATGCACAGAGACTATTGCAAAGCAATGCACAAAGACTATTGCAAAGCAATGCACAGACTATGCAAAGTAATGCACAGACTATTGCAAAGCAATGCACAGACTATTGCAAGTCAATGCACAGACTATTGCAAAGCAATGCACAGAGACTATTGCAAAGCAATGCACAGACTATTGCAAAGCAATGCACAGAGACTATTGCAAAGCAATGCACAGACTATTGCAAAGCAATGCACAATGCACAGACTATTGCAAAGCAATGCACAGATTATTGCAAAGCAATGCACAGAGACTATTGCAAAGCAATGCACAGACTATTGCAAAGCAATGCACAATGCACAGACTATTGCAAAGCAATGCACAGACTATTGCAAAGCAATGCACAGAGACTATTGCAAAGCAATGCACAGACTATTGCAAAGCAATGCACAGACTATTGCAAAGCAATGCACAGAGACTATTGCAAATGCACAGAGACTATTGCAAAGCAATGCACAGAGACTTTTGCAAAGCAATGCACAGACTATTGCAAAGCAATGCGCAGACTATTGCAAAGCAATGCACTGAGACTATTGCAAAGCAATGCACAGACTATTGCAAAGCAATGCACAGACTATTGCAAAGCAATGCACAGAGACTATTGCAAAGCAATGCACAGACTATGTCAAAGCAATGCACAGAGACTATTGCAAAGCAATGCACAGACTATTGCAAAGCAATGCACAGAGACTATTGCAAAGCAATGCACATACTATTGCAAAGCAATACACAGAGCCTATTGCAAAGCAATGCACAGATTATTGCAAAGCAATGCACAGGGACTATTGCAAAGCAATGCAGAGAGACTATTGCAAAGCAATGCACAGACTATTGCAAAGCAATGCACAATGCACAGACTATTGCAAAGCAATGCACAGACTATTGTAAAGCAATGCACAGAGACTATTGCAAAGCAATGCACAAAGACTATTGCAAAGCAATGCACAGACTATTGCAAAGCAATGCACAGAGACTATTGCAAAGCAATGCATGGACTATTGCAAAGCAATGCACAGAGACTATTGCAAAGCAATGCACAGAGACTATTGCAAAGCAATGCGCAGACTATTGCAAAGCAATGCACAATGCACAGACTATTGCAAAGCAATGCACAGACTATTGCAAAGCAATACACAGAGCCTATTGCAAAGCAATGCACAGATTATTGCAAAGCAATGCACAGAGACTATTGCAAAGCAATGCAGAGAGACTATTGCAAAACAATGCACAGACTATTGCAAAGCAATGCACAGACTATTGTAAAGCAATGCACAGACTATTGCAAAGCAATGCACAAAGACTATTGCAAAGCAATGCACAGACTATTGCAAAGCAATGCACAGACTATTGCAAAGCAATGCACAGAGACTATTGCAAAGCAATGCACAGACTATTGCAAAGCAATGCACAGAGACTATTGCAAAGCAATGCACAGAGACTATTGCAAAGCAATGCACAGACTATTGCAAAGCAATGCACAATGCACAGACTATTGCAAAGCAATGCACAGACTATTGCAAAGCAATGCACAGACTATTGCAAAGCAATGCACAGACTATTGCAAAGCAATGCACAATGCACAGACTATTGCAAAGCAATGCACAGATAATTGCAAAGCAATGCACAGAGACTATTGCAAAGCAATGCACAGACTATTGCAAAGCAATGCACAGACTATTGCAAAGCAATGCACAGAGACTATTGCAAAGCAATGCACAGAGACTATTGCAAAGGAATGCACAGAGACTTTTGCAAAGCAATGCACAGACTATTGCAAAGCAATGCGCAGACTATTGCAAAGCAATGCACAGAGACTATTGCAAAGCAATGTACAGACTATTGCAAAGCACAGACTGTTGCAAAGCAATGCACAGACTATTGTAAAGCAATGCACAGACTATTGCAAAGCAATGCACAATGCACAGACTATTGCAAAATAATGCACATACTATTGCAAAGCAATGCACAGAGACTATTGCAAAGCAATGCACAAACTATTGCAAAGCAATGCACAGACTATTGCAAAGTAATGCACAGAGACTATTGCAAAGCAATGCACAGAGACTATTGCAAAGCAATGCACAGAGACTATTGCAAAGCAATGCACAGACTATTGCAAAGCAATGCACAGAGACTACTGCAAAGCAATCCACAGAGACTACTGCAAAGCAATGCACAGACTATTGCAATGCAATGCACAGAGACTATTGCAGATCAATGCACGGACTATTGCAAAGCAATGCACAGAGATTATTGCAAAGCAATGCACAGACTATTGCAAAGCAATGCACAGACTATTGTAAAGCAATGCACAGACTATTGCAAAGCAATGCACAGGCTATTGCAAAGCAATGCACATAGACTATTGCAAATGCACAGAGACTATTGCAAAGCAATGCAGACTATTGCAAAGCAATGCACAGACTATTGCAAAGCAATGCACTGAGACTATTGCTAAGCAATGCACAGACTATTGCAAAGCAATGCACAGAGACTATTGCAGATCAATGCACAGACTATTGCAAAGCAATGCACAGAGATTATTGCAAAGCAATGCACATACTATTGCAAAGCAATGCACAGACTATTGCAAAGCAATGCACAGACTATTGCAAAGCAATGCACAGACTATTGCAAAGCAATGCACAGAGACTATTGCAAAGCAATCCACACCGACTACTGCAAAGCAATGCACAGAGATTATTGCAAAGCAATGCACATACTATTGCAAAGCAGTGCACAGACTATTGCAAAGCAATGCACAGAGATTATTGCAAAGCAATGCACAGACTATTGCAAAGCAATGCACAGACTATTGCAAAGCAATGCACAGAGACTATTGCAAAGCAATGCACAGACTATTGCAAAGCAATGCACAGACTATTGCAAAGCAATGCGCAGACTATTGCAAAGCAATGCACAGACTATTGCAAAGCAATGCACAGGCTATTGCAAAGCAATGCACAGGCTATTGCAAAGCAATGCACATAGACTATTGCAAATGCACAGAGACTATTGCAAAGCAATGCACAGAGACTATTGCAAAGCAATGCACAGACTATTGCAAAGCAATGCACAGAGACTATTGCAGATCAATGCACAGACTATTGCAAAGCAATGCACAGAGATTATTGCAAAGCAATGCACAGACTATTGCAAAGCAATGCACAGACTATTGCAAAGCAATGCACAGACTATTGCAAAGCAATGCACAGAGATTATTGCAAAGCAATGCACAGACTATTGCAAAGCAATGCACAGAGCCTATTGCAAAGCAATGCACAGATTATTGCAAAGCAATGCACAGAGACTATTGCAAAGCAATGCAGAGAGACTATTGCAAAGCAATGCACAGACTATTGCAACGCAATGCACAATGCACAGACTATTGCAAAGCAATGCACAGACTATTGCAAAGCAATGCACAATGCACAGACAATTGCAAAGTAATGCACAGACTATTGCAAAGCAATGCACAGAGACTATTGCAAAGCAATGCACAAACTATTGCAAAGCAATGCACAGACTATTGCAAAGTAATGCACAGAGACTATTGCAAAGCAATGCACAGAGACTATTACAAAGCAATGCACAGAGACTATTGCAAAGCAATGCACAGACTATTGCAAAGCAATGCACAGAGACTATTGCAAAGCAATCCACAGAGACTACTGCAAAGCAATGCACAGACTATTGCAAAGCAATGCACAGAGACTATTGCAGATCAATGCACAGACTATTGCAAAGCAATGCACAGAGATTATTGCAAAGCAATGCACAGACTATTGCAAAGCAATGCACAGACTATTGCAAAGCAATGCACAGACTATTGCAAAGCAATGCACAGAGACTATTGCAAATGCACAGAGACTATTGCAAAGCAATTCACAGACTATTGCAAAGCAATGCACAGACTATTGCAAAGCAATGCACAGCAATGCACAGAGACTATTGCAAAGCAATGCACAGAGATTATTGCAAAGAAATGCACAGACTATTGCAAAGCAATGCACAGACTATTGCAAAGCAATGCACAGACTATTGCAAAGCAATGCACAGATTATTGCAAAGCAATGCACTGAGACTATTGCAAAGCAATGCACAGACTATTGCAAAGCAATGCACAGACTATTGCAAAGCAATGCACAGACTATTGCAAAGCAATGCACAGAGACTATTGCAAAGCAATGCACAAAGACTATTGCAAAGCAATGCACAGACTATGCAAAGTAATGCACAGACTATTGCAAAGCAATGCACAGACTATTGCAAATCAATGCACAGACTATTGCAAAGCAATGCACAGAGACTATTGCAAAGCAATGCACAGACTATTGCAAAGCAATGCACAGATTATTGCAAAGCAATGCACAGAGACTATTGCAAAGCAATGCACAGACTATTGCAAAGCAATGCACAATGCACAGACTATTGCAAAGCAATGCACAGAGACTATTGCAAAGCAATGCACAAAGACTATTGCAAAGCAATGCACAGACTATGCAAAGTAATGCACAGACTATTGCAAAGCAATACACAGACTATTGCAAATCAATGCACAGACTATTGCAAAGCAATGCACAGAGACTATTGCAAAGCAATGCACAGACTATTGCAAAGCAATGCACAATGCACAGACTATTGCAAAGCAATGCACAGATTATTGCAGAGCAATGCACAGAGACTATTGCAAAGCAATGCACAGACTATTGCAAAGCAATGCACAATGCACAGACTATTGCAAAGCAATGCACAGAATATTGCAAAGCAATGCACAGAGACTATTGCAAAGCAATGCACAGACTATTGCAAAGCAATGCACAGACTATTGCAAAGCAATGCACAGAGACTATTGCAAACGCACAGAGACTATTGCAAAGCAATGCACAGAGATTATTGCAAAGCAATGCACAGACTATTGCAAAGCAATGCACAGAGCCTATTGCAAAGCAATGCTCAGATTATTGCAAAGCAATGCACAGAGACTATTGCAAAGCAATGCAGAGAGACTATTGCAAAGCAATGCACAGACTATTGCAAAGCAATGCACAATGCACAGACTATTGCAAAGCAATGTACAGACTATTGCAAAGCAATGCACAATGCACAGACTATTGCAACGTAATGCACAGACTATTGCAAAGCAATGCACAGAGACTATTGCAAAGCAATGCACAAACTATTGCAAAGCAATGCACAGACTATTGCAAAGTAATGCACAGAGACTATTGCAAAGCAATGCACAGAGACTATTGCAAAGCAATGCACAGAGACTATTGCAAAGCAATGCACAGACTATTGCAAAGCAATGCACAGAGACTATTGCAAAGCAACCCACAGAGACTACTGCAAAGCAATGCACAGACTATTGCAAAGCAATGCACAGAGACTATTGCAGATCAATGCACAGACTATTGCAAAGCAATGCACAGAGATTATTGCAAAGCAATGCACAGACTATTGCAAAGCAATGCACAGACTATTGCAAAGCAATGCACAGAATATTGCAAAGCAATGCACAGAGACTATTGCAAATGCACAGAGACTATTGCAAAGCAATGCACAGACTATTGCAAAGCAATGCACAGACTATTGCAAAGCAATGCACAGAGACTATTGCAAAGCAATGCACAGACTATTGCAAAGCAATGCACAGAGATTATTGCAAAGAAATGCACAGACTATTGCAAAGCAATGCACAGAGACTATTGCAAATGCACAGAGACTATTGGAAAGCAATGCACAGACTATTGCAAAGCAATGCACAGACTATTGCAAAGCAATGCACAGCAATGCACAGAGACTATTGCAAAGCAATGCACAGACTATTGCAAAGCAATGCACAGAGATTATTGCAAAGAAATGCACAGACTATTGCAAAGCAATGCACAGACTATTGCAAAGCAATGCACAGACTATTGCAAAGCAATGCACAGATTATTGCAAAGCAATGCACAGAGACTATTGCAAAGCAATGCACAGACTATTGCAAAGCAATGCACAGACTATTGCAAAGCAATGCACAGACTATTGCAAAGCAATGCACAGAGACTATTGCAAAGCAATGCACAAAGACTATTGCAAAGCAATGCACAGACTATGCAAAGTAATGCACAGACTATTGCAAAGCAATGCACAGACTATTGCAAGTCAATGCACAGACTATTGCAAAGCAATGCACAGAGACTATTGCATAGCAATGCACAGACTATTGCAAAGCAATGCACAGAGACTATTGCAAAGCAATGCACAGACTATTGCAAAGCAATGCACAATGCACAGACTATTGCAAAGCAATGCACAGATTATTGCAAAGCAATGCACAGAGACTATTGCAAAGCAATGCACAGACTATTGCAAAGCAATGCACAATGCACAGACTATTGCAAAGCAATGCACAGACTATTGCAAAGCAATGCACAGAGACTATTGCAAAGCAATGCACAGACTATTGCAAAGCAATGCACAGGCACTATTGCAGATCAATGCAAAGACTATTGGAAAGCAATGCAGAGATTATTGCAAAGCAATGCACAGAGACTATTGCAAAGCAATGCACAGACTATTGCAAAGCAATGCACAATGCACAGACTATTGCAAAGCAATGCACAGACTATTGCAAAGCAATGCACAGAGACTATTGCAAAGCAATGCACAGAGACTATTGCAAAGCAATGCACAGACTATTGCAAAGCAATGCACAATGCACAGACTATTGCAAAGCAATGCACAGATTATTGCAAAGCAATGCACAGAGACTATTGCAAAGCAATGCACAGACTATTGCAAAGCAATGCACAATGCACAGACTATTGCAAAGCAATGCACAGAATATTGCAAAGCAATGCACAGAGACTATTGCAAAGCAATGCACAGACTATTGCAAAGCAATGCACAGAGACTATTGCAAACGCACAGAGACTATTGCAAAGCAATGCACAGAGATTATTGCAAAGCAATGCACAGACTATTGCAAAGCAATGCACAGAGCCTATTGCAAAGCAATGCTCAGATTATTGCAAAGCAATGCACAGAGACTATTGCAAAGCAATGCAGAGAGACTATTGCAAAGCAATGCACAGACTATTGCAAAGCAATGCACAATGCACAGACTATTGCAAAGCAATGTACAGACTATTGCAAAGCAATGCACAATGCACAGACTATTGCAACGTAATGCACAGACTATTGCAAAGCAATGCACAGAGACTATTGCAAAGCAATGCACAAACTATTGCAAAGCAATGCACAGACTATTGCAAAGTAATGCACAGAGACTATTGCAAAGCAATGCACAGAGACTATTGCAAAGCAATGCACAGAGACTATTGCAAAGCAATGCACAGACTATTGCAAAGCAATGCACAGAGACTATTGCAAAGCAATCCACAGAGACTACTGCAAAGCAATGCACAGAATATTGCAAAGCAATGCACAGAGACTATTGCAGATCAATGCACAGACTATTGCAAAGCAATGCACAGAGATTATTGCAAAGCAATGCACAGACTATTGCAAAGCAATGCACAGACTATTGCAAAGCAATGCACAGACTATTGCAAAGCAATGCACAGAGACTATTGCAAATGCACAGAGACTATTGCAAAGCAATGCACAGACTATTGCAAAGCAATGCACAGACTATTGCAAAGCAATGCACAGCAATGCACAGAGACTATTGCAAAGCAATGCACAGACTATTGCAAAGCAATGCACAGAGATTATTGCAAAGAAATGCACAGACTATTGCAAAGCAATGCACAGAGACTATTGCAAATGCACAGAGACTATTGGAAAGCAATGCACAGACTATTGCAAAGCAATGCACAGACTATTGCAAAGCAATGCACAGCAATGCACAGAGACTATTGCAAAGCAATGCACAGACTATTGCAAAGCAATGCACAGAGATTATTGCAAAGAAATGCACAGACTATTGCAAAGCAATGCACAGACTATTGCAAAGCAATGCACAGACTATTGCAAGGCGATGCACAGATTATTGCAAAGCAATGCACAGAGACTATTGCAAAGCAATGCACAGACTATTGCAAAGCAATGCACAATGCACAGACTATTGCAAAGCAATGCACAGACTATTGCAAAGCAATGCACAGAGACTATTGCAAAGCAATGCACAAAGACTATTGCAAAGCAATGCACAGACTATGCAAAGTAATGCACAGACTATTGCAAAGCAATGCACAGACTATTGCAAGTCAATGCACAGACTATCAAAGCAATGCACAGAGACTATTGCAAAGCAATGCACAAAGACTATTGCAAAGCAATGCACAGACTATTGCAAAGCAATGCACAGACTATTGCAAAGCAATGCACAGAGACTATTGCAAAGCAATGCATGGACTATTGCAAAGCAATGCACAGAGACTATTGCAAAGCAATGCACAGACTATTGCAAAGCAATGCACAATGCACAGACTATTGCAAAGCAATGCACAGACTATTGCAAAGCAATACACAGAGCCTATTGCAATGCAATGCACAGATTATTGCAAAGCAATGCACAGAGACTATTGCAAAGCAATGCAGAGAGACTATTGCAAAGCAATGCACAGACTATTGCAAAGCAATGCACAATGCACAGACTATTGCAAAGCAATGCACAGACTATTGTAAAGCAATGCACAGAGACTATTGCAAAGCAATGCACAAAGACTATTGCAAAGCAATGCACAGACTATTGCAAAGCAATGCACAGACTATTGCAAAGCAATGCACAGAGACTATTGCAAAGCTATGCACAGACTATTGCAAAGCAATGCACAGAGACTATTGCAAAGCAATGCACAGAGACTATTGCAAAGCAATGCACAGACTATTGCAAAGCAATGCACAATGCACAGACTATTGCAAAGCAAGGCACAGACTATTGCAAAGCAATGCACAGACTATTGCAAAGCAATGCACAGACTATTGCAAAGCAATGCACAATGCACAGACTATTGCAAAGCAATGCACAGATAATTGCAAAGCAATGCACAGAGACTATTGCAAAGCAATGCACAGACTATTGCAAAGCAATGCACAGACTATTGAAAAGCAATGCACAGAGACTATTGCAAAGCAATGCACAGAGACTATTGCAAAGGAATGCACAGAGACTTTTGCAAAGCAATGCACAGACTATTGCAAAGCAATGCGCAGACTATTGCAAAGCAATGCACAGAGACTATTGCAAAGCAATGCACAGACTATTGCAAAGCACAGACTATTGCAAAGCAATGCACAGACTATTGCAAAGCAATGCACAGACTATTGCAAAGCAATGCACAATGCACAGACTATTGCAAAATAATGCACAGACTATTGCAAAGCAATGCACAGAGACTATTGCAAAGCAATGCACAAACTATTGCAAAGCAATGCACAGACTATTGCAAAGTAATGCACAGAGACTATTGCAAAGCAATGCACAGAGACTATTGCAAAGCAATGCACAGAGACTATTGCAAAGCAATGCACAGACTATTGCAAAGCAATGCACAGAGACTACTGCAAAGCAATCCACAGAGACTACTGCAAAGCAATGCACAGACTATTGCAAAGCAATGCACAGAGACTATTGCAGATCAATGCACGGACTATTGCAAAGCAATGCACAGAGATTATTGCAAAGCAATGCACAGACTATTGCAAAGTAATGCACAGACTATTGCAAAGCAATGCACAGACTATTGCAAATCAATGCACAGACTATTGCAAAGCAATGCACAGAGACTATTGCAAAGCAATGCACAGACTATTGCAAAGCAATGCACAGAGACTATTACAAAGCAATGCACAGAGACTATTGCAAAGCAATGCACAGACTATTGCAAAGCAATGCACAATGCACAGACTATTGCAAAGCAATGCACAGATTATTGCAAAGCAATGCACAGAGACTATTGCAAAGCAATGCACAGACTATTGCAAAGCAATGCACAATGCACAGACTATTGCAAAGCAATGCACAGAATATTGCAAAGCAATGCACAGAGACTATTGCACAGCAAAACACAGACTATTGCAAAGCAATGCACAGACTATTGCAAAGCAATGCACAGAGACTATTGCAAATGCACAGAGACTATTGCAAAGCAATGCACAGAGATTATTGCAAAGCAATGCACAGACTATTGCAAAGCAATGCACAGAGCCTATTGCAAAGCAATGCACAGATTATTGCAAAGCAATGCACAGAGACTATTGCAAAGCAATGCAGAGAGACTATTGCAAAGCAATGCACAGACTATTGCAAAGCAATGCACAATGCACAGACTATTACAAAGCAATGTACAGACTATTGCAAAGCAATGCACAATGCACAGACTATTGCAAAGTAATGCACAGACTATTGCAAAGCAATGCACAGAGACAATTGCAAAGCAATGCACAAACTATTGCAAAGCAATGCACAGACTATTGCAAAGTAATGCACAGAGACTATTGCAAAGCAATGCACAGAGACTATTGCACAGCAATGCACAGAGACTATTGCAAAGCAATGCACAGACTATTGCAAAGCAATGCACAGAGACTATTGCAAAGCAATCCACAGAGACTACTGCAAAGCAATGCACAGACTATTGCAAAGCAATGCACAGAGACTATTGCAGATCAATGCACAGACTATTGCAAAGCAATGCACAGAGATTATTGCAAAGCAATGCACAGACTATTGCAAAGCAATGCACAGACTATTGCAAAGCAATGCACAGACTATTGCAAAGCAATGCACAGAGACTATTGCAAATGCACAGAGACTATTGCAAAGCAATGCACAGACTATTGCAAAGCAATGCACAGACTATTGCAAAGCAATGCACAGCAATGCACAGAGACTATTGCAAAGCAATGCACAGACTATTGCAAAGCAATGCACAGAGATTATTGCAAAGAAATGCACAGACTATTGCAAAGCAATGCACAGACTATTGCAAAGCAATGCACAGACTATTGCAAAGCAATGCACAGATTATTGCAAAGCAATGCACAGAGACTATTGCAAAGCAATGCACAGACTATTGCAAAGCAATGCACAAAGACTATTGCAAAGCAATGCACAGACTATGCAAAGTAATGCACAGACTATTGCAAAGCAATGCACAGACTATTGCAAGTCAATGCACAGACTATTGCAAAGCAATGCACAGAGACTATTGCAAAGCAATGCACAGACTATTGCAAAGCAATGCACAGAGACTATTGCAAAGCAATGCACAGACTATTGCAAAGCAATGCACAATGCACAGACTATTGCAAAGCAATGCACAGATTATTGCAAAGCAATGCACAGAGACTATTGCAAAGCAATGCACAGACTATTGCAAAGCAATGCACAGTGCACAGACTATTGCAAAGCAATGCACAGACTATTGCAAAGCAATGCACAGAGACTATTGCAAAGCAATGCACAGACTATTGCAAAGCAATGCACAGACTATTGCAAAGCAATGCACAGAGACTATTGCAAATGCACAGAGACTATTGCAAAGCAATGCACAGAGACTTTTGCAAAGCAATGCACAGACTATTGCAAAGCAATGCGCAGACTATTGCAAAGCAATGCACTGAGACTATTGCAAAGCAATGCACAGACTATTGCAAAGCAATGCACAGACTATTGCAAAGCAATGCACAGAGACTATTGCAAAGCAATGCACAGACTATGTCAAAGCAATGCACAGAGACTATTGCAAAGCAATGCACAGACTATTGCAAAGCAATGCACAGACTATTGCAAAGCAATGCACAGAGACTATTGCAAAGCAATGCACATACTATTGCAAAGCAATACACAGAGCCTATTGCAAAGCAATGCACAGATTATTGCAAAGCAATGCACAGGGACTATTGCAAAGCAATGCAGAGAGACTATTGCAAAGCAATGCACAGACTATTGCAAAGCAATGCACAATGCACAGACTATTGCAAAGCAATGCACAGACTATTGTAAAGCAATGCACAGAGACTATTGCAAAGCAATGCACAAAGACTATTGCAAAGCAATGCACAGACTATTGCAAAGCAATGCACAGAGACTATTGCAAAGCAATGCATGGACTATTGCAAAGCAATGCACAGAGACTATTGCAAAGCAATGCACAGAGACTATTGCAAAGCAATGCACAGACTATTGCAAAGCAATGCACAATGCACAGACTATTGCAAAGCAATGCACAGACTATTGCAAAGCAATACACAGAGCCTATTGCAAAGCAATGCACAGATTATTGCAAAGCAATGCACAGAGACTATTGCAAAGCAATGCAGAGAGACTATTGCAAAACAATGCACAGACTATTGCAAAGCAATGCACAGACTATTGTAAAGCAATGCACAGAGACTATTGCAAAGCAATGCACAAAGACTATTGCAAAGCAATGCACAGACTATTGCAAAGCAATGCACAGACTATTGCAAAGCAATGCACAGAGACTATTGCAAAGCAATGCACAGACTATTGCAAAGCAATGCACAGAGACTATTGCAAAGCAATGCACAGAGACTATTGCAAAGCAATGCACAGACTATTGCAAAGCAATGCACAATGCACAGACTATTGCAAAGCAATGCACAGACTATTGCAAAGCAATGCACAGACTATTGCAAAGCAATGCACAATGCACAGACTATTGCAAAGCAATGCACAGATAATTGCAAAGCAATGCACAGAGACTATTGCAAAGCAATGCACAGACTATTGCAAAGCAATGCACAGACTATTGCAAAGCAATGCACAGAGACTATTGCAAAGCAATGCACAGAGACTATTGCAAAGGAATGCACAGAGACTTTTGCAAAGCAATGCACAGACTATTGCAAAGCAATGCGCAGACTATTGCAAAGCAATGCACAGAGACTATTGCAAAGCAATGTACAGACTATTGCAAAGCAGAGACTGTTGCAAAGCAATGCACAGACTATTGTAAAGCAATGCACAGACTATTGCAAAGCAATGCACAATGCACAGACTATTGCAAAATAATGCACATACTATTGCAAAGCAATGCACAGAGACTATTGCAAAGCAATGCACAAACTATTGCAAAGCAATGCACAGACTATTGCAAAGTAATGCACAGAGACTATTGCAAAGCAATGCACAGAGACTATTGCAAAGCAATGCACAGAGACTATTGCAAAGCAATGCACAGACTATTGCAAAGCAATGCACAGAGACTACTGCAAAGCAATCCACAGAGACTACTGCAAAGCAATGCACAGACTATTGCAATGCAATGCACAGAGACTATTGCAGATCAATGCACGGACTATTGCAAAGCAATGCACAGAGATTATTGCAAAGCAATGCACAGACTATTGCAAAGCAATGCACAGACTATTGTAAAGCAATGCACAGACTATTGCAAAGCAATGCACAGGCTATTGCAAAGCAATGCACATAGACTATTGCAAATGCACAGAGACTATTGCAAAGCAATGCAGACTATTGCAAAGCAATGCACAGACTATTGCAAAGCAATGCACAGAGACTATTGCTAAGCAATGCACAGACTATTGCAAAGCAATGCACAGAGACTATTGCAGATCAATGCACAGACTATTGCAAAGCAATGCACAGAGATTATTGCAAAGCAATGCACATACTATTGCAAAGCAATGCACAGACTATTGCAAAGCAATGCACAGACTATTGCAAAGCAATGCACAGAGACTATTGCAAAGCAATCCACACCGACTACTGCAAAGCAATGCACAGAGATTATTGCAAAGCAATGCACATACTATTGCAAAGCAGTGCACAGACTATTGCAAAGCAATGCACAGAGATTATTGCAAAGCAATGCACAGACTATTGCAAAGCAATGCACAGACTATTGCAAAGCAATGCACAGAGACTATTGCAAAGCAATGCACAGACTATTGCAAAGCAATGCACAGACTATTGCAAAGCAATGCGCAGACTATTGCAAAGCAATGCACAGACTATTGCAAAGCAATGCACAGACTATTGCAAAGCAATGCACAGGCTATTGCAAAGCAATGCACAGGCTATTGCAAAGCAATGCACATAGACTATTGCAAATGCACAGAGACTATTGCAAAGCAATGCACAGAGACTATTGCAAAGCAATGCACAGACTATTGCAAAGCAATGCACAGAGACTATTGCAGATCAATGCACAGACTATTGCAAAGCAATGCACAGAGATTATTTCAAAGCAATGCACAGACTATTGCAAAGCAATGCACAGACTATTGCAAAGCAATGCACAGACTATTGCAAAGCAATGCACAGAGATTATTGCAAAGCAATGCACAGACTATTGCAAAGCAATGCACAGAGCCTATTGCAAAGCAATGCACAGATTATTGCAAAGCAATGCACAGAGACTATTGCAAAGCAATGCAGAGAGACTATTGCAAAGCAATGCACAGACTATTGCAACGCAATGCACAATGCACAGACTATTGCAAAGCAATGCACAGACTATTGCAAAGCAATGCACAATGCACAGACAATTGCAAAGTAATGCACAGACTATTGCAAAGCAATGCACAGAGACTATTGCAAAGCAATGCACAAACTATTGCAAAGCAATGCACAGACTATTGCAAAGTAATGCACAGAGACTATTGCAAAGCAATGCACAGAGACTATTGCAAAGCAATGCACAGAGACTATTGCAAAGCAATGCACAGACTATTGCAAAGCAATGCACAGAGACTATTGCAAAGCAATCCACAGAGACTACTGCAAAGCAATGCACAGACTATTGCAAAGCAATGCACAGAGACTATTGCAGATCAATGCACAGACTATTGCAAAGCAATGCACAGAGATTATTGCAAAGCAATGCACAGACTATTGCAAAGCAATGCACAGACTATTGCAAAGCAATGCACAGACTATTGCAAAGCAATGCACAGACTATTGCAAAGCAATGCACAGAGACTATTGCAAATGCACAGAGACTATTGCAAAGCAATTCACAGACTATTGCAAAGCAATGCACAGACTATTGCAAAGCAATGCACAGCAATGCACAGAGACTATTGCAAAGCAATGCACAGACTATTGCAAAGCAATGCACAGAGATTATTGCAAAGAAATGCACAGACTATTGCAAAGCAATGCACAGACTATTGCAAAGCAATGCACAGACTATTGCAAAGCAATGCACAGATTATTGCAAAGCAATGCACTGAGACTATTGCAAAGCAATGCACAGACTATTGCAAAGCAATGCACAGACTATTGCAAAGCAATGCACAGACTATTGCAAAGCAATGCACAGAGACTATTGCAAAGCAATGCACAAAGACTATTGCAAAGCAATGCACAGACTATGCAAAGTAATGCACAGACTATTGCAAAGCAATGCACAGACTATTGCAAATCAATGCACAGACTATTGCAAAGCAATGCACAGAGACTATTGCAAAGCAATGCACAGACTATTGCAAAGCAATGCACAGATTATTGCAAAGCAATGCACAGAGACTATTGCAAAGCAATGCACAGACTATTGCAAAGCAATGCACAATGCACAGACTATTGCAAAGCAATGCACAGACTATTGCAAAGCAATGCACAGAGACTATTGCAAAGCAATGCACAAAGACTATTGCAAAGCAATGCACAGACTATGCAAAGTAATGCACAGACTATTGCAAAGCAATACACAGACTATTGCAAATCAATGCACAGACTATTGCAAAGCAATGCACAGAGACTATTGCAAAGCAATGCACAGACTATTGCAAAGCAATGCACAATGCACAGACTATTGCAAAGCAATGCACAGATTATTGCAGAGCAATGCACAGAGACTATTGCAAAGCAATGCACAGACTATTGCAAAGCAATGCACAATGCACAGACTATTGCAAAGCAATGCACAGAATATTGCAAAGCAATGCACAGAGACTATTGCAAAGCAATGCACAGACTATTGCAAAGCAATGCACAGACTATTGCAAAGCAATGCACAGACTATTGCAAAGCAATGCACAGACTATTGCAAAGCAATGCACAGAGCCTATTGCAAAGCAATGCACAGATTATTGCAAAGCAATGCACAGAGACTATTGCAAAGCAATGCAGAGAGACTATTGCAAAGCAATGCACAGACTATTGCAAAGCAATGCACAATGCACAGACTATTGCAAAGCAATGCACAGCAATGCACAGAGACTATTGCAAAGCAATGCACAGACTATTGCAAAGCAATGCACAGAGATTATTGCAAAGAAATGCACAGACTATTGCAAAGCAATGCACAGACTATTGCAAAGCAATGCACAGACTATTGCAAAGCAATGCACAGATTATTGCAAAGCAATGCACAGAGACTATTGCAAAGCAATGCACAGACTATTGCAAAGCAATGCACAATGCACAGACTATTGCAAAGCAATGCACAGACTATTGCAAAGCAATGCACAGAGACTATTGCAAAGCAATGCACAAAGACTATTGCAAAGCAATGCACAGACTATGCAAAGTAATGCACAGACTATTGCAAAGCAATGCACAGACTATTGCAAGTCAATGCACAGACTATTGCAAAGCAATGCACAGAGACTATTGCAAAGCAATGCACAGACTATTGCAAAGCAATGCACAGAGACTATTGCAAAGCAATGCACAGACTATTGCAAAGCAATGCACAATGCACAGACTATTGCAAAGCAATGCACAGATTATTGCAAAGCAATGCACAGAGACTATTGCAAAGCAATGCACAGACTATTGCAAAGCAATGCACAATGCACAGACTATTGCAAAGCAATGCACAGACTATTGCAAAGCAATGCACAGAGACTATTGCAAAGCAATGCACAGACTATTGCAAAGCAATGCACAGACTATTGCAAAGCAATGCACAGAGACTATTGCAAATGCACAGAGACTATTGCAAAGCAATGCACAGAGACTTTTGCAAAGCAATGCACAGACTATTGCAAAGCAATGCGCAGACTATTGCAAAGCAATGCACTGAGACTATTGCAAAGCAATGCACAGACTATTGCAAAGCAATGCACAGACTATTGCAAAGCAATGCACAGAGACTATTGCAAAGCAATGCACAGACTATGTCAAAGCAATGCACAGAGACTATTGCAAAGCAATGCACAGACTATTGCAAAGCAATGCACAGACTATTGCAAAGCAATGCACAGAGACTATTGCAAAGCAATGCACATACTATTGCAAAGCAATACACAGAGCCTATTGCAAAGCAATGCACAGATTATTGCAAAGCAATGCACAGGGACTATTGCAAAGCAATGCAGAGAGACTATTGCAAAGCAATGCACAGACTATTGCAAAGCAATGCACAATGCACAGACTATTGCAAAGCAATGCACAGACTATTGTAAAGCAATGCACAGAGACTATTGCAAAGCAATGCACAAAGACTATTGCAAAGCAATGCACAGACTATTGCAAAGCAATGCACAGAGACTATTGCAAAGCAATGCATGGACTATTGCAAAGCAATGCACAGAGACTATTGCAAAGCAATGCACAGAGACTATTGCAAAGCAATGCGCAGACTATTGCAAAGCAATGCACAATGCACAGACTATTGCAAAGCAATGCACAGACTATTGCAAAGCAATACACAGAGCCTATTGCAAAGCAATGCACAGATTATTGCAAAGCAATGCACAGAGACTATTGCAAAGCAATGCAGAGAGACTATTGCAAAACAATGCACAGACTATTGCAAAGCAATGCACAGACTATTGTAAAGCAATGCACAGAGACTATTGCAAAGCAATGCACAAAGACTATTGCAAAGCAATGCACAGACTATTGCAAAGCAATGCACAGACTATTGCAAAGCAATGCACAGAGACTATTGCAAAGCAATGCACAGACTATTGCAAAGCAATGCACAGAGACTATTGCAAAGCAATGCACAGAGACTATTGCAAAGCAATGCACAGACTATTGCAAAGCAATGCACAATGCACAGACTATTGCAAAGCAATGCACAGACTATTGCAAAGCAATGCACAGACTATTGCAAAGCAATGCACAGACTATTGCAAAGCAATGCACAATGCACAGACTATTGCAAAGCAATGCACAGATAATTGCAAAGCAATGCACAGAGACTATTGCAAAGCAATGCACAGACTATTGCAAAGCAATGCACAGACTATTGCAAAGCAATGCACAGAGACTATTGCAAAGCAATGCACAGAGACTATTGCAAAGGAATGCACAGAGACTTTTGCAAAGCAATGCACAGACTATTGCAAAGCAATGCGCAGACTATTGCAAAGCAATGCACAGAGACTATTGCAAAGCAATGTACAGACTATTGCAAAGCACAGACTGTTGCAAAGCAATGCACAGACTATTGTAAAGCAATGCACAGACTATTGCAAAGCAATGCACAATGCACAGACTATTGCAAAATAATGCACATACTATTGCAAAGCAATGCACAGAGACTATTGCAAAGCAATGCACAAACTATTGCAAAGCAATGCACAGACTATTGCAAAGTAATGCACAGAGACTATTGCAAAGCAATGCACAGAGACTATTGCAAAGCAATGCACAGAGACTATTGCAAATGCACAGAGACTATTGCAAAGCAATTCACAGACTATTGCAAAGCAATGCACAGACTATTGCAAAGCAATGCACAGCAATGCACAGAGACTATTGCAAAGCAATGCACAGACTATTGCAAAGCAATGCACAGAGATTATTGCAAAGAAATGCACAGACTATTGCAAAGCAATGCACAGACTATTGCAAAGCAATGCACAGACTATTGCAAAGCAATGCACAGATTATTGCAAAGCAATGCACTGAGACTATTGCAAAGCAATGCACAGACTATTGCAAAGCAATGCACAGACTATTGCAAAGCAATGCACAGACTATTGCAAAGCAATGCACAGAGACTATTGCAAAGCAATGCACAAAGACTATTGCAAAGCAATGCACAGACTATGCAAAGTAATGCACAGACTATTGCAAAGCAATGCACAGACTATTGCAAATCAATGCACAGACTATTGCAAAGCAATGCACAGAGACTATTGCAAAGCAATGCACAGACTATTGCAAAGCAATGCACAGATTATTGCAAAGCAATGCACAGAGACTATTGCAAAGCAATGCACAGACTATTGCAAAGCAATGCACAATGCACAGACTATTGCAAAGCAATGCACAGACTATTGCAAAGCAATGCACAGAGACTATTGCAAAGCAATGCACAAAGACTATTGCAAAGCAATGCACAGACTATGCAAAGTAATGCACAGACTATTGCAAAGCAATACACAGACTATTGCAAATCAATGCACAGACTATTGCAAAGCAATGCACAGAGACTATTGCAAAGCAATGCACAGACTATTGCAAAGCAATGCACAATGCACAGACTATTGCAAAGCAATGCACAGATTATTGCAGAGCAATGCACAGAGACTATTGCAAAGCAATGCACAGACTATTGCAAAGCAATGCACAATGCACAGACTATTGCAAAGCAATGCACAGAATATTGCAAAGCAATGCACAGAGACTATTGCAAAGCAATGCACAGACTATTGCAAAGCAATGCACAGACTATTGCAAAGCAATGCACAGACTATTGCAAAGCAATGCACAGACTATTGCAAAGCAATGCACAGAGCCTATTGCAAAGCAATGCACAGATTATTGCAAAGCAATGCACAGAGACTATTGCAAAGCAATGCAGAGAGACTATTGCAAAGCAATGCACAGACTATTGCAAAGCAATGCACAATGCACAGACTATTGCAAAGCAATGCACAGCAATGCACAGAGACTATTGCAAAGCAATGCACAGACTATTGCAAAGCAATGCACAGAGATTATTGCAAAGAAATGCACAGACTATTGCAAAGCAATGCACAGACTATTGCAAAGCAATGCACAGACTATTGCAAAGCAATGCACAGATTATTGCAAAGCAATGCACAGAGACTATTGCAAAGCAATGCACAGACTATTGCAAAGCAATGCACAATGCACAGACTATTGCAAAGCAATGCACAGACTATTGCAAAGCAATGCACAGAGACTATTGCAAAGCAATGCACAAAGACTATTGCAAAGCAATGCACAGACTATGCAAAGTAATGCACAGACTATTGCAAAGCAATGCACAGACTATTGCAAGTCAATGCACAGACTATTGCAAAGCAATGCACAGAGACTATTGCAAAGCAATGCACAGACTATTGCAAAGCAATGCACAGAGACTATTGCAAAGCAATGCACAGACTATTGCAAAGCAATGCACAATGCACAGACTATTGCAAAGCAATGCACAGATTATTGCAAAGCAATGCACAGAGACTATTGCAAAGCAATGCACAGACTATTGCAAAGCAATGCACAATGCACAGACTATTGCAAAGCAATGCACAGACTATTGCAAAGCAATGCACAGAGACTATTGCAAAGCAATGCACAGACTATTGCAAAGCAATGCACAGACTATTGCAAAGCAATGCACAGAGACTATTGCAAATGCACAGAGACTATTGCAAAGCAATGCACAGAGACTTTTGCAAAGCAATGCACAGACTATTGCAAAGCAATGCGCAGACTATTGCAAAGCAATGCACTGAGACTATTGCAAAGCAATGCACAGACTATTGCAAAGCAATGCACAGACTATTGCAAAGCAATGCACAGAGACTATTGCAAAGCAATGCACAGACTATGTCAAAGCAATGCACAGAGACTATTGCAAAGCAATGCACAGACTATTGCAAAGCAATGCACAGACTATTGCAAAGCAATGCACAGAGACTATTGCAAAGCAATGCACATACTATTGCAAAGCAATACACAGAGCCTATTGCAAAGCAATGCACAGATTATTGCAAAGCAATGCACAGGGACTATTGCAAAGCAATGCAGAGAGACTATTGCAAAGCAATGCACAGACTATTGCAAAGCAATGCACAATGCACAGACTATTGCAAAGCAATGCACAGACTATTGTAAAGCAATGCACAGAGACTATTGCAAAGCAATGCACAAAGACTATTGCAAAGCAATGCACAGACTATTGCAAAGCAATGCACAGAGACTATTGCAAAGCAATGCATGGACTATTGCAAAGCAATGCACAGAGACTATTGCAAAGCAATGCACAGAGACTATTGCAAAGCAATGCGCAGACTATTGCAAAGCAATGCACAATGCACAGACTATTGCAAAGCAATGCACAGACTATTGCAAAGCAATACACAGAGCCTATTGCAAAGCAATGCACAGATTATTGCAAAGCAATGCACAGAGACTATTGCAAAGCAATGCAGAGAGACTATTGCAAAACAATGCACAGACTATTGCAAAGCAATGCACAGACTATTGTAAAGCAATGCACAGAGACTATTGCAAAGCAATGCACAAAGACTATTGCAAAGCAATGCACAGACTATTGCAAAGCAATGCACAGACTATTGCAAAGCAATGCACAGAGACTATTGCAAAGCAATGCACAGACTATTGCAAAGCAATGCACAGAGACTATTGCAAAGCAATGCACAGAGACTATTGCAAAGCAATGCACAGACTATTGCAAAGCAATGCACAATGCACAGACTATTGCAAAGCAATGCACAGACTATTGCAAAGCAATGCACAGACTATTGCAAAGCAATGCACAGACTATTGCAAAGCAATGCACAATGCACAGACTATTGCAAAGCAATGCACAGATAATTGCAAAGCAATGCACAGAGACTATTGCAAAGCAATGCACAGACTATTGCAAAGCAATGCACAGACTATTGCAAAGCAATGCACAGAGACTATTGCAAAGCAATGCACAGAGACTATTGCAAAGGAATGCACAGAGACTTTTGCAAAGCAATGCACAGACTATTGCAAAGCAATGCGCAGACTATTGCAAAGCAATGCACAGAGACTATTGCAAAGCAATGTACAGACTATTGCAAAGCACAGACTGTTGCAAAGCAATGCACAGACTATTGTAAAGCAATGCACAGACTATTGCAAAGCAATGCACAATGCACAGACTATTGCAAAATAATGCACATACTATTGCAAAGCAATGCACAGAGACTATTGCAAAGCAATGCACAAACTATTGCAAAGCAATGCACAGACTATTGCAAAGTAATGCACAGAGACTATTGCAAAGCAATGCACAGAGACTATTGCAAAGCAATGCACAGAGACTATTGCAAAGCAATGCACAGACTATTGCAAAGCAATGCACAGAGACTACTGCAAAGCAATCCACAGAGACTACTGCAAAGCAATGCACAGACTATTGCAATGCAATGCACAGAGACTATTGCAGATCAATGCACGGACTATTGCAAAGCAATGCACAGAGATTATTGCAAAGCAATGCACAGACTATTGCAAAGCAATGCACAGACTATTGTAAAGCAATGCACAGACTATTGCAAAGCAATGCACAGGCTATTGCAAAGCAATGCACATAGACTATTGCAAATGCACAGAGACTATTGCAAAGCAATGCAGACTATTGCAAAGCAATGCACAGACTATTGCAAAGCAATGCACAGAGACTATTGCTAAGCAATGCACAGACTATTGCAAAGCAATGCACAGAGACTATTGCAGATCAATGCACAGACTATTGCAAAGCAATGCACAGAGATTATTGCAAAGCAATGCACATACTATTGCAAAGCAATGCACAGACTATTGCAAAGCAATGCACAGACTATTGCAAAGCAATGCACAGACTATTGCAAAGCAATGCACAGAGACTATTGCAAAGCAATCCACACCGACTACTGCAAAGCAATGCACAGAGATTATTGCAAAGCAATGCACATACTATTGCAAAGCAGTGCACAGACTATTGCAAAGCAATGCACAGAGATTATTGCAAAGCAATGCACAGACTATTGCAAAGCAATGCACAGACTATTGCAAAGCAATGCACAGAGACTATTGCAAAGCAATGCACAGACTATTGCAAAGCAATGCACAGACTATTGCAAAGCAATGCGCAGACTATTGCAAAGCAATGCACAGACTATTGCAAAGCAATGCACAGACTATTGCAAAGCAATGCACAGGCTATTGCAAAGCAATGCACAGGCTATTGCAAAGCAATGCACATAGACTATTGCAAATGCACAGAGACTATTGCAAAGCAATGCACAGAGACTATTGCAAAGCAATGCACAGACTATTGCAAAGCAATGCACAGAGACTATTGCAGATCAATGCACAGACTATTGCAAAGCAATGCACAGAGATTATTGCAAAGCAATGCACAGACTATTGCAAAGCAATGCACAGACTATTGCAAAGCAATGCACAGACTATTGCAAAGCAATGCACAGAGATTATTGCAAAGCAATGCACAGACTATTGCAAAGCAATGCACAGAGCCTATTGCAAAGCAATGCACAGATTATTGCAAAGCAATGCACAGAGACTATTGCAAAGCAATGCAGAGAGACTATTGCAAAGCAATGCACAGACTATTGCAACGCAATGCACAATGCACAGACTATTGCAAAGCAATGCACAGACTATTGCAAAGCAATGCACAATGCACAGACAATTGCAAAGTAATGCACAGACTATTGCAAAGCAATGCACAGAGACTATTGCAAAGCAATGCACAAACTATTGCAAAGCAATGCACAGACTATTGCAAAGTAATGCACAGAGACTATTGCAAAGCAATGCACAGAGACTATTACAAAGCAATGCACAGAGACTATTGCAAAGCAATGCACAGACTATTGCAAAGCAATGCACAGAGACTATTGCAAAGCAATCCACAGAGACTACTGCAAAGCAATGCACAGACTATTGCAAAGCAATGCACAGAGACTATTGCAGATCAATGCACAGACTATTGCAAAGCAATGCACAGAGATTATTGCAAAGCAATGCACAGACTATTGCAAAGCAATGCACAGACTATTGCAAAGCAATGCACAGACTATTGCAAAGCAATGCACAGAGACTATTGCAAATGCACAGAGACTATTGCAAAGCAATTCACAGACTATTGCAAAGCAATGCACAGACTATTGCAAAGCAATGCACAGCAATGCACAGAGACTATTGCAAAGCAATGCACAGACTATTGCAAAGCAATGCACAGAGATTATTGCAAAGAAATGCACAGACTATTGCAAAGCAATGCACAGACTATTGCAAAGCAATGCACAGACTATTGCAAAGCAATGCACAGATTATTGCAAAGCAATGCACTGAGACTATTGCAAAGCAATGCACAGACTATTGCAAAGCAATGCACAGACTATTGCAAAGCAATGCACAGACTATTGCAAAGCAATGCACAGAGACTATTGCAAAGCAATGCACAAAGACTATTGCAAAGCAATGCACAGACTATGCAAAGTAATGCACAGACTATTGCAAAGCAATGCACAGACTATTGCAAATCAATGCACAGACTATTGCAAAGCAATGCACAGAGACTATTGCAAAGCAATGCACAGACTATTGCAAAGCAATGCACAGATTATTGCAAAGCAATGCACAGAGACTATTGCAAAGCAATGCACAGACTATTGCAAAGCAATGCACAATGCACAGACTATTGCAAAGCAATGCACAGACTATTGCAAAGCAATGCACAGAGACTATTGCAAAGCAATGCACAAAGACTATTGCAAAGCAATGCACAGACTATGCAAAGTAATGCACAGACTATTGCAAAGCAATACACAGACTATTGCAAATCAATGCACAGACTATTGCAAAGCAATGCACAGAGACTATTGCAAAGCAATGCACAGACTATTGCAAAGCAATGCACAATGCACAGACTATTGCAAAGCAATGCACAGATTATTGCAGAGCAATGCACAGAGACTATTGCAAAGCAATGCACAGACTATTGCAAAGCAATGCACAATGCACAGACTATTGCAAAGCAATGCACAGAATATTGCAAAGCAATGCACAGAGACTATTGCAAAGCAATGCACAGACTATTGCAAAGCAATGCACAGACTATTGCAAAGCAATGCACAGAGACTATTGCAAACGCACAGAGACTATTGCAAAGCAATGCACAGAGATTATTGCAAAGCAATGCACAGACTATTGCAAAGCAATGCACAGAGCCTATTGCAAAGCAATGCTCAGATTATTGCAAAGCAATGCACAGAGACTATTGCAAAGCAATGCAGAGAGACTATTGCAAAGCAATGCACAGACTATTGCAAAGCAATGCACAATGCACAGACTATTGCAAAGCAATGTACAGACTATTGCAAAGCAATGCACAATGCACAGACTATTGCAACGTAATGCACAGACTATTGCAAAGCAATGCACAGAGACTATTGCAAAGCAATGCACAAACTATTGCAAAGCAATGCACAGACTATTGCAAAGTAATGCACAGAGACTATTGCAAAGCAATGCACAGAGACTATTGCAAAGCAATGCACAGAGACTATTGCAAAGCAATGCACAGACTATTGCAAAGCAATGCACAGAGACTATTGCAAAGCAACCCACAGAGACTACTGCAAAGCAATGCACAGACTATTGCAAAGCAATGCACAGAGACTATTGCAGATCAATGCACAGACTATTGCAAAGCAATGCACAGAGATTATTGCAAAGCAATGCACAGACTATTGCAAAGCAATGCACAGACTATTGCAAAGCAATGCACAGAATATTGCAAAGCAATGCACAGAGACTATTGCAAATGCACAGAGACTATTGCAAAGCAATGCACAGACTATTGCAAAGCAATGCACAGACTATTGCAAAGCAATGCACAGAGACTATTGCAAAGCAATGCACAGACTATTGCAAAGCAATGCACAGAGATTATTGCAAAGAAATGCACAGACTATTGCAAAGCAATGCACAGAGACTATTGCAAATGCACAGAGACTATTGGAAAGCAATGCACAGACTATTGCAAAGCAATGCACAGACTATTGCAAAGCAATGCACAGCAATGCACAGAGACTATTGCAAAGCAATGCACAGACTATTGCAAAGCAATGCACAGAGATTATTGCAAAGAAATGCACAGACTATTGCAAAGCAATGCACAGACTATTGCAAAGCAATGCACAGACTATTGCAAAGCAATGCACAGATTATTGCAAAGCAATGCACAGAGACTATTGCAAAGCAATGCACAGAGACTATTGCAAAGCAATGCACAAAGACTATTGCAAAGCAATGCACAGACTATGCAAAGTAATGCACAGACTATTGCAAAGCAATGCACAGACTATTGCAAATCAATGCACAGACTATTGCAAAGCAATGCACAGAGACTATTGCAAAGCAATGCACAGACTATTGCAAAGCAATGCACAGATTATTGCAAAGCAATGCACAGAGACTATTGCAAAGCAATGCACAGACTATTGCAAAGCAATGCACAATGCACAGACTATTGCAAAGCAATGCACAGACTATTGCAAAGCAATGCACAGAGACTATTGCAAAGCAATGCACAAAGACTATTGCAAAGCAATGCACAGACTATGCAAAGTAATGCACAGACTATTGCAAAGCAATACACAGACTATTGCAAATCAATGCACAGACTATTGCAAAGCAATGCACAGAGACTATTGCAAAGCAATGCACAGACTATTGCAAAGCAATGCACAATGCACAGACTATTGCAAAGCAATGCACAGATTATTGCAGAGCAATGCACAGAGACTATTGCAAAGCAATGCACAGACTATTGCAAAGCAATGCACAATGCACAGACTATTGCAAAGCAATGCACAGAATATTGCAAAGCAATGCACAGAGACTATTGCAAAGCAATGCACAGACTATTGCAAAGCAATGCACAGACTATTGCAAAGCAATGCACAGAGACTATTGCAAACGCACAGAGACTATTGCAAAGCAATGCACAGAGATTATTGCAAAGCAATGCACAGACTATTGCAAAGCAATGCACAGAGCCTATTGCAAAGCAATGCTCAGATTATTGCAAAGCAATGCACAGAGACTATTGCAAAGCAATGCAGAGAGACTATTGCAAAGCAATGCACAGACTATTGCAAAGCAATGCACAATGCACAGACTATTGCAAAGCAATGTACAGACTATTGCAAAGCAATGCACAATGCACAGACTATTGCAACGTAATGCACAGACTATTGCAAAGCAATGCACAGAGACTATTGCAAAGCAATGCACAAACTATTGCAAAGCAATGCACAGACTATTGCAAAGTAATGCACAGAGACTATTGCAAAGCAATGCACAGAGACTATTGCAAAGCAATGCACAGAGACTATTGCAAAGCAATGCACAGACTATTGCAAAGCAATGCACAGAGACTATTGCAAAGCAACCCACAGAGACTACTGCAAAGCAATGCACAGACTATTGCAAAGCAATGCACAGAGACTATTGCAGATCAATGCACAGACTATTGCAAAGCAATGCACAGAGATTATTGCAAAGCAATGCACAGACTATTGCAAAGCAATGCACAGACTATTGCAAAGCAATGCACAGAATATTGCAAAGCAATGCACAGAGACTATTGCAAATGCACAGAGACTATTGCAAAGCAATGCACAGACTATTGCAAAGCAATGCACAGACTATTGCAAAGCAATGCACAGAGACTATTGCAAAGCAATGCACAGACTATTGCAAAGCAATGCACAGAGATTATTGCAAAGAAATGCACAGACTATTGCAAAGCAATGCACAGAGACTATTGCAAATGCACAGAGACTATTGGAAAGCAATGCACAGACTATTGCAAAGCAATGCACAGACTATTGCAAAGCAATGCACAGCAATGCACAGAGACTATTGCAAAGCAATGCACAGACTATTGCAAAGCAATGCACAGAGATTATTGCAAAGAAATGCACAGACTATTGCAAAGCAATGCACAGACTATTGCAAAGCAATGCACAGACTATTGCAAAGCAATGCACAGATTATTGCAAAGCAATGCACAGAGACTATTGCAAAGCAATGCACAGACTATTGCAAAGCAATGCACAGACTATTGCAAAGCAATGCACAGACTATTGCAAAGCAATGCACAGAGACTATTGCAAAGCAATGCACAAAGACTATTGCAAAGCAATGCACAGACTATGCAAAGTAATGCACAGACTATTGCAAAGCAATGCACAGACTATTGCAAGTCAATGCACAGACTATTGCAAAGCAATGCACAGAGACTATTGCATAGCAATGCACAGACTATTGCAAAGCAATGCACAGAGACTATTGCAAAGCAATGCACAGACTATTGCAAAGCAATGCACAATGCACAGACTATTGCAAAGCAATGCACAGATTATTGCAAAGCAATGCACAGAGACTATTGCAAAGCAATGCACAGACTATTGCAAAGCAATGCACAATGCACAGACTATTGCAAAGCAATGCACAGACTATTGCAAAGCAATGCACAGAGACTATTGCAAAGCAATGCACAGACTATTGCAAAGCAATGCACAGGCACTATTGCAGATCAATGCAAAGACTATTGGAAAGCAATGCAGAGATTATTGCAAAGCAATGCACAGAGACTATTGCAAAGCAATGCACAGACTATTGCAAAGCAATGCACAATGCACAGACTATTGCAAAGCAATGCACAGACTATTGCAAAGCAATGCACAGAGACTATTGCAAAGCAATGCACAGAGACTATTGCAAAGCAATGCACAGACTATTGCAAAGCAATGCACAATGCACAGACTATTGCAAAGCAATGCACAGATTATTGCAAAGCAATGCACAGAGACTATTGCAAAGCAATGCACAGACTATTGCAAAGCAATGCACAATGCACAGACTATTGCAAAGCAATGCACAGAATATTGCAAAGCAATGCACAGAGACTATTGCAAAGCAATGCACAGACTATTGCAAAGCAATGCACAGACTATTGCAAAGCAATGCACAGAGACTATTGCAAACGCACAGAGACTATTGCAAAGCAATGCACAGAGATTATTGCAAAGCAATGCACAGACTATTGCAAAGCAATGCACAGAGCCTATTGCAAAGCAATGCTCAGATTATTGCAAAGCAATGCACAGAGACTATTGCAAAGCAATGCAGAGAGACTATTGCAAAGCAATGCACAGACTATTGCAAAGCAATGCACAATGCACAGACTATTGCAAAGCAATGTACAGACTATTGCAAAGCAATGCACAATGCACAGACTATTGCAACGTAATGCACAGACTATTGCAAAGCAATGCACAGAGACTATTGCAAAGCAATGCACAAACTATTGCAAAGCAATGCACAGACTATTGCAAAGTAATGCACAGAGACTATTGCAAAGCAATGCACAGAGACTATTGCAAAGCAATGCACAGAGACTATTGCAAAGCAATGCACAGACTATTGCAAAGCAATGCACAGAGACTATTGCAAAGCAATCCACAGAGACTACTGCAAAGCAATGCACAGAATATTGCAAAGCAATGCACAGAGACTATTGCAGATCAATGCACAGACTATTGCAAAGCAATGCACAGAGATTATTGCAAAGCAATGCACAGACTATTGCAAAGCAATGCACAGACTATTGCAAAGCAATGCACAGACTATTGCAAAGCAATGCACAGAGACTATTGCAAATGCACAGAGACTATTGCAAAGCAATGCACAGACTATTGCAAAGCAATGCACAGACTATTGCAAAGCAATGCACAGCAATGCACAGAGACTATTGCAAAGCAATGCACAGACTATTGCAAAGCAATGCACAGAGATTATTGCAAAGAAATGCACAGACTATTGCAAAGCAATGCACAGAGACTATTGCAAATGCACAGAGACTATTGGAAAGCAATGCACAGACTATTGCAAAGCAATGCACAGACTATTGCAAAGCAATGCACAGCAATGCACAGAGACTATTGCAAAGCAATGCACAGACTATTGCAAAGCAATGCACAGAGATTATTGCAAAGAAATGCACAGACTATTGCAAAGCAATGCACAGACTATTGCAAAGCAATGCACAGACTATTGCAAAGCGATGCACAGATTATTGCAAAGCAATGCACAGAGACTATTGCAAAGCAATGCACAGACTATTGCAAAGCAATGCACAATGCACAGACTATTGCAAAGCAATGCACAGACTATTGCAAAGCAATGCACAGAGACTATTGCAAAGCAATGCACAAAGACTATTGCAAAGCAATGCACAGACTATGCAAAGTAATGCACAGACTATTGCAAAGCAATGCACAGACTATTGCAAGTCAATGCACAGACTATCAAAGCAATGCACAGAGACTATTGCATAGCAATGCACAGACTATTGCAAAGCAATGCACAGAGACTATTGCAAAGCAATGCACAGACTATTGCAAAGCAATGCACAATGCACAGACTATTGCAAAGCAATGCACAGATTATTGCAAAGCAATGCACAGAGACTATTGCAAAGCAATGCACAGACTATTGCAAAGCAATGCACAATGCACAGACTATTGCAAAGCAATGCACAGACTATTGCAAAGCAATGCACAGAGACTATTGCAAAGCAATGCACAGACTATTGCAAAGCAATGCACAGGCACTATTGCAGATCAATGCAAAGACTATTGCAAAGCAATGCAGAGATTATTGCAAAGCAATGCACAGAGACTATTGCAAAGCAATGCACAGACTATTGCAAAGCAATGCACAATGCACAGACTATTGCAAAGCAATGCACAGACTATTGCAAAGCAATGCACAGAGACTATTGCAAAGCAATGCACAAAGACTATTGCAAAGCAATGCACAGACTATGCAAAGTAATGCACAGACTATTGCAAAGCAATGCACAGACTATTGCAAATCAATGCACAGACTATTGCAAAGCAATGCACAGAGACTATTGCAAAGCAATGCACAGACTATTGCAAAGCAATGCACAATGCACAGACTATTGCAAAGCAATGCACAGACTATTGCAAAGCAATGCACAATGCACAGACTATTGCAAAGCAATGCACAGAATATTGCAAAGCAATGCACAGAGACTATTGCAAAGCAATGCACAGACTATTGCAAAGCAATGCACAGACTATTGCAAAGCAATGCACAGAGACTATTGCAAACGCACAGAGACTATTGCAAAGCAATGCACAGAGATTATTGCAAAGCAATGCACAGATATTGCAAAGCAATGCACAGAGCCTATTGCAAAGCAATGCTCAGATTATTGCAAAGCAATGCACAGAGACTATTGCAAAGCAATGCAGAGAGACTATTGCAAAGCAATGCACAATGCACAGACTATTGCAAAGCAATGTACAGACTATTGCAAAGCAATGCACAATGCACAGACTATTGCAAAGTAATGCACAGACTATTGCAAAGCAATGCACAGAGACTATTGCAAAGCAATGCACAAACTATTGCAAAGCAATGCACAGACTATTGCAAAGTAATGCACAGAGACTATTGCAAAGCAATGCACAGAGACTATTGCAAAGCAATGCACAGAGACTATTGCAAAGCAATGCACAGACTATTGCAAAGCAATGCACAGAGACTATTGCAAAGCAATCCACAGAGACTACTGAAAAGCAATGCACAGACTATTGCAAAGCAATGCACAGAGACTATTGCAGATCAATGCACAGACTATTGCAAAGCAATGCACAGAGATTATTGCAAAGCAATGCACAGACTATTGCAAAGCAATGCACAGACTATTGCAAAGCAATGCACAGACTATTGCAAAGCAATGCACAGAGACTATTGCAAATGCACAGAGACTATTGCAAAGCAATGCACAGACTATTGCAAAGCAATGCACAGACTATTGCAAAGCAATGCACAGCAATGCACAGAGACTATTGCAAAGCAATGCACAGACTATTGCAAAGCAATGCACAGAGATTATTGCAAAGAAATGCACAGACTATTGCAAAGCAATGCACAGACTATTGCAAAGCAATGCACAGACTATTGCAAAGCAATGCACAGATTATTGCAAAGCAATGCACAGAGACTATTGCAAAGCAATGCACAGACTATTGCAAAGCAATGCACAATGCACAGACTATTGCAAAGCAATGCACAGACTATTGCAAAGCAATGCACAGACTATTGCAAATCAATGCACAGACTATTGCAAAGCAATGCACAGATACTATTGCAAAGCAATGCACAGACTATTGCAAAGCAATGCACAGAGACTATTGCAAAGCAATGCACAGACTATTGCAAAGCAATGCACAATGCACAGACTATTGCAAAGCAATGCACAGATTATTGCAAAGCAATGCACAGAGACTATTGCAAAGCAATGCACAGACTATTGCAAAGCAATGCACAATGCACAGACTATTGCAAAGCAATGCACAGACTATTGCAAAGCAATGCACAGAGACTATTGCAAAGCAATGCAAAGACTATTGCAAAGCAATGCACAGAGACTATTGCAGATCAATGCACAGACTATTGCAAAGCAATGCACAGAGATTATTGCAAAGCAATGCATAGACTATTGCAAAGCAATGCACATACTATTGCAAAGCAATGCACAGACTATTGCAAAGCAATGCACAGAGATTATTGCAAAGCAAGGCACAGACTATTGCAAAGCAATGCACAGAGCCTATTGCAAAGCAATGCACAGATTATTGCAAAGCAATGCACAGAGACTATTGCAAAGCAATGCAGAGAGACTATTGCAAAGCAATGCACAGACTATTGCAAAGCAATGCACAATGCACAGACTATTGCAAAGCAATGCACAGACTATTGCAAAGCAATGCACAGAGACTATTGCAGATCAATGCACAGACAATTGCAAAGCAATGCACAGAGATTATTGCAAAGCAATGCACAGACTATTGCAAAGCAATGCGCAGACTATTGCAAAGCAATGCACAGACTATTGCAAAGCAATGCACAGACTATTGCAAAGCAATGCACAGACTATTGCAAAGCAATGCACAGGCTATTGCAAAGCAATGCACATAGACTATTGCAAATGCACAGAGACTATTGCAAAGCAATGCACAGAGACTATTGCAAAGCAATGCACAGACTATTGCAAAGCAATGCACAGAGACTATTGCAGATCAATGCACAGACTATTGCAAAGCAATGCACAGAGATTATTGCAAAGCAATGCACAGACTATTGCAAAGCAATGCACAGACTATTGCAAAGCAATGCACAGACTATTGCAAAGCAATGCACAGAGATTATTGCAAAGCAATGCACAGACTATTGCAAAGCAATGCACAGAGCCTATTGCAAAGCAATGCACAGATTATTGCAAAGCAATGCACAGAGACTATTGCAAAGCAATGCAGAGAGACTATTGCAAAGCAATGCACAGACTATTGCAACGCAATGCACAATGCACAGACTATTGCAAAGCAATGCACAGACTATTGCAAAGCAATGCACAATGCACAGACAATTGCAAAGTAATGCACATACTATTGCAAAGCAATGCACAGAGACTATTGCAAAGCAATGCACAAACTATTGCAAAGCAATGCACAGACTATTGCAAAGTAATGCACAGAGACTATTGCAAAGCAATGCACAGAGACTATTGCAAAGCAATGCACAGAGACTATTGCAAAGCAATGCACAGACTATTGCAAAGCAATGCACAGAGACTATTGCAAAGCAATCCACAGAGACTACTGCAAAGCAATGCACAGACTATTGCAAAGCAATGCACAGAGACTATTGCAGATCAATGCACAGACTATTGCAAAGCAATGCACAGAGATTATTGCAAAGCAATGCACAGACTATTGCAAAGCAATGCACAGACTATTGCAAAGCAATGCACAGACTATTGCAAAGCAATGCACAGACTATTGCAAAGCAATGCACAGAGACTATTGCAAATGCACAGAGACTATTGCAAAGCAATTCACAGACTATTGCAAAGCAATGCACAGACTATTGCAAATCAATGCACAGCAATGCACAGAGACTATTGCAAAGCAATGCACAGACTATTGCAAAGCAATGCACAGAGATTATTGCAAAGAAATGCACAGAGTATTGCAAAGCAATGCACAGACTATTGCAAAGCAATGCACTGAGACTATTGCAAAGCAATGCACAGACTATTGCAAAGCAATGCACAATGCACAGACTATTGCAAAGCAATGCACAGACTATTGCAAAGCAATGCACAGACTATGCAAAGTAATGCACAGACTATTGCAAAGCAATGCACAGACTATTGCAAATCAATGCACAGACTATTGCAAAGCAATGCACAGAGACTATTGCAAAGCAATGCACAGACTATTGCAAAGCAATGCACAGAGACTATTGCAAAGCAATGCACAGAGACTATTGCAAAGCAATGCACAGACTATTGCAAAGCAATGCACAATGCACAGACTATTGCAAAGCAATGCACAGATTATTGCAAAGCAATGCACAGAGACTATTGCAAAGCAATGCACAGACTATTGCAAAGCAATGCACAATGCACAGACTATTGCAAAGCAATGCACAGAATATTGCAAAGCAATGCACAGAGACTATTGCAAAGCAATGCACAGACTATTGCAAAGCAATGCACAGACTATTGCAAAGCACTGCACAGAGATTATTGCAAATGCACAGAGACTATTGCAAAGCAATGCACAGAGATTATTGCAAAGCAATGCACAGACTATTGCAAAGCAATGCACAGAGCCTATTGCAAAGCAATGCACAGATTATTGCAAAGCAATGCACAGAGATTATTGCAAAGCAATGCAGAGAGACTATTGCAAAGCAATGCACAGACTATTGCAAAGCAATGCACAATGCACAGACTATTGCAAAGCAATGTACAGACTATTGCAAAGCAATGCACAATGCACAGACTATTGCAAAGTAATGCACAGACTATTGCAAAGCAATGCACAGAGACTATTGCAAAGCAATGCACAAACTATTGCAAAGCAATGCACAGACTATTGCAAAGTAATGCACAGAGACTATTGCAAAGCAATGCACAGAGACTATTGCACAGCAATGCACAGAGACTATTGCAAAGCAATGCACAGACTATTGCAAAGCAATGCACAGAGACTATTGCAAAGCAATCCACAGAGAATACTGCAAAGCAATGCACAGACTATTGCAAAGCAATGCACAGAGACTATTGCAGATCACTGCACAGACTATTGCAAAGCAATGCACAGAGATTATTGCAAAGCAATGCACAGACTATTGCAAAGCAATGCACAGACTATTGCAAAGCAATGCACAGACTATTGCAAAGCAATGCACAGAGACTATTGCAAAGCAATGCACAAAGACTATTGCAAAGCAATGCACAGACTATGCAAAGTAATGCACAGACTATTGCAAAGCAATGCACAGACTATTGCAAGTCAATGCACAGACTATTGCAAAGCAATGCACAGAGACTATTGCATAGCAATACACAGACTATTGCAAAGCAATGCACAGAGACTATTGCAAAGCAATGCACAGACTATTGCAAAGCAATGCACAATGCACAGACTATTGCAAAGCAATGCACAGATTATTGCAAAGCAATGCACAGAGACTATTGCAAAGCAATGCACAGACTATTGCAAAGCAATGCACAATGCACAGACTATTGCAAAGCAATGCACAGACTATTGCAAAGCAATGCACAGAGACTATTGCAAAGCAATGCACAGACTATTGCAAAGCAATGCACAGGCACTATTGCAGATCAATGCAAAGACTATTGCAAAGCAATGCAGAGATTATTGCAAAGCAATGCACAGAGACTATTGCAAAGCAATGCACAGACTATTGCAAAGCAATGCACAATGCACAGACTATTGCAAAGCAATGCACAGACTATTGCAAAGCAATGCACAGAGACTATTGCAAAGCAATGCACAAAGACTATTGCAAAGCAATGCACAGACTATGCAAAGTAATGCACAGACTATTGCAAAGCAATGCACAGACTATTGCAAATCAATGCACAGACTATTGCAAAGCAATGCACAGAGACTATTGCAAAGCAATGCACAGACTATTGCAAAGCAATGCACAATGCACAGACTATTGCAAAGCAATGCACAGACTATTGCAAAGCAATGCACAATGCACAGACTATTGCAAAGCAATGCACAGAATATTGCAAAGCAATGCACAGAGACTATTGCAAAGCAATGCACAGACTATTGCAAAGCAATGCACAGACTATTGCAAAGCAATGCACAGAGACTATTGCAAACGCACAGAGACTATTGCAAAGCAATGCACAGAGATTATTGCAAAGCAATGCACAGATATTGCAAAGCAATGCACAGAGCCTATTGCAAAGCAATGCTCAGATTATTGCAAAGCAATGCACAGAGACTATTGCAAAGCAATGCAGAGAGACTATTGCAAAGCAATGCACAGACTATTGCAAAGCAATGCACAATGCACAGACTATTGCAAAGCAATGTACAGACTATTGCAAAGCAATGCACAATGCACAGACTATTGCAAAGTAATGCACAGACTATTGCAAAGCAATGCACAGAGACTATTGCAAAGCAATGCACAAACTATTGCAAAGCAATGCATAGACTATTGCAAAGTAATGCACAGAGACTATTGCAAAGCAATGCACAGAGACTATTGCAAAGCAATGCACAGAGACTATTGCAAAGCAATGCACAGACTATTGCAAAGCAATGCACAGAGACTATTGCAAAGCAATCCACAGAGACTACTGCAAAGCAATGCACAGACTATTGCAAAGCAATGCACAGAGACTATTGCAGATCAATGCACAAACTATTGCAAAGCAATGCACAGAGATTATTGCAAAGCAATGCACAGACTATTGCAAAGCAATGCACAGACTATTGCAAAGCAATGCACAGACTATTGCAAAGCAATGCACAGAGACTATTGCAAAGGCACAGAGACTATTGCAAAGCAATGCACAGACTATTGCAAAGCAATGCACAGACTATTGCAAAGCAATGCACAGCAATGCACAGAGACTATTGCAAAGCAATGCACAGACTATTGCAAAGCAATGCACAGACTATTGCAAAGCAATGCACAGACTATTGCAAAGCAATGCACAGACTATTGCAAAGCAATGCACAGATTATTGCAAAGCAATGCACAGAGACTATTGCAAAGCAATGCACAGACTATTGCAAAGCAATGCACAATGCACAGACTATTGCAAAGCAATGCACAGACTATTGCAAAGCAATGCACAGAGACTATTGCAAAGCAATGCACAAAGACTATTGCAAAGCAATGCACAGACTATGCAAAGTAATGCACAGACTATTGCAAAGCAATGCACAGACTATTGCAAATCAATGCACAGACTATTGCAAAGCAATGCACAGATACTATTGCAAAGCAATGCACAGACTATTGCAAAGCAATGCACAGAGACTATTGCAAAGCAATGCACAGACTATTGCAAAGCAATGCACAATGCACAGACTATTGCAAAGCAATGCACAGATTATTGCAAAGCAATGCACAGAGACTATTGCAAAGCAATGCACAGACTATTGCAAAGCAATGCACAATGCACAGACTATTGCAAAGCAATGCACAGACTATTGCAAAGCAATGCACAGAGACTATTGCAAAGCAATGCAAAGACTATTGCAAAGCAATGCACAGAGACTATTGCAGATCAATGCACAGACTATTGCAAAGCAATGCACAGAGATTATTGCAAAGCAATGCATAGACTATTGCAAAGCAATGCACAGACTATTGCAAAGCAATGCACAGACTATTGCAAAGCAATGCACAGAGATTATTGCAAAGCAAGGCACAGACTATTGCAAAGCAATGCACAGAGCCTATTGCAAAGCAATGCACAGATTATTGCAAAGCAATGCACAGAGACTATTGCAAAGCAATGCAGAGAGACTATTGCAAAGCAATGCACAGACTATTGCAAAGCAATGCACAATGCACAGACTATTGCAAAGCAATGCACAGACTATTGCAAAGCAATGCACAGAGACTATTGCAGATCAATGCACAGACAATTGCAAAGCAATGCACAGAGATTATTGCAAAGCAATGCACAGACTATTGCAAAGCAATGCACAGACTATTGCAAAGCAATGCACAGACTATTGAAAAGCAATGCACAGACTATTGCAAAGCAATGCACAGGCTATTGCAAAGCAATGCACATAGACTATTGCAAATGCACAGAGACTATTGCAAAGCAATGCACAGAGACTATTGCAAAGCAATGCACAGACTATTGCAAAGCAATGCACAGAGACTATTGCAGATCAATGCACAGACTATTGCAAAGCAATGCACAGAGATTATTGCAAAGCAATGCACAGACTATTGCAAAGCAATGCACAGACTATTGCAAAGCAATGCACAGACTATTGCAAAGCAATGCACAGAGATTATTGCAAAGCAATGCACAGACTATTGCAAAGCAATGCACAGAGCCTATTGCAAAGCAATGCACAGATTATTGCAAAGCAATGCACAGAGACTATTGCAAAGCAATGCAGAGAGACTATTGCAAAGCAATGCACAGACTATTGCAACGCAATGCACAATGCACAGACTATTGCAAAGCAATGCACAGACTATTGCAAAGCAATGCACAATGCACAGACAATTGCAAAGTAATGCACAGACTATTGCAAAGCAATGCACAGAGACTATTGCAAAGCAATGCACAAACTATTGCAAAGCAATGCACAGACTATTGCAAAGTAATGCACAGAGACTATTGCAAAGCAATGCACAGAGACTATTGCAAAGCAATGCACAGAGACTATTGCAAAGCAATGCACAGACTATTGCAAAGCAATGCACAGAGACTATTGCAAAGCAATCCACAGAGACTACTGCAAAGCAATGCACAGACTATTGCAAAGCAATGCACAGAGACTATTGCAGATCAATGCACAGACTATTGCAAAGCAATGCACAGAGATTATTGCAAAGCAATGCACAGACTATTGCAAAGCAATGCACAGACTATTGCAAAGCAATGCACAGACTATTGCAAAGCAATGCACAGACTATTGCAAAGCAATGCACAGAGACTATTGCAAATGCACAGAGACTATTGCAAAGCAATTCACAGACTATTGCAAAGCAATGCACAGACTATTGCAAATCAATGCACAGCAATGCACAGAGACTATTGCAAAGCAATGCACAGACTATTGCTAAGCAATGCACAGAGATTATTGCAAAGAAATGCACAGACTATTGCAAAGCAATGCACAGACTATTGCAAAGCAATGCACAGACTATTGCAAAGCAATGCACAGATTATTGCAAAGCAATGCACTGAGACTATTGCAAAGCAATGCACAGACTATTGCAAAGCAATGCACAATGCACAGACTATTGCAAAGCAATGCACAGACTATTGCAAAGCAATGCACAGAGACTATTGCAAAGCAATGCACAAAGTATATTGCAAAGCAATGCACAGACTATGCAACGTAATGCACAGACTATTGCAAAGCAATGCACAGACTATTGCAAATCAATGCACAGACTATTGCAAAGCAATGCACAGAGACTATTGCAAAGCAATGCACAGACTATTGCAAAGCAATGCACAGAGACTATTGCAAAGCAATGCACAGAGACTATTGCAAAGCAATGCACAGACTATTGCAAAGCAATGCACAATGCACAGACTATTGCAAAGCAATGCACAGATTATTGCAAAGCAATGCACAGAGACTATTGCAAAGCAATGCACAGACTATTGCAAAGCAATGCACAATGCACAGACTATTGCAAAGCAATGCACAGAATATTGCAAAGCAATGCACAGAGACTATTGCAAAGCAATGCACAGACTATTGCAAATCAATGCACAGACTATTGCAAAGCACTGCACAGAGATTATTGCAAATGCACAGAGACTATTGCAAAGCAATGCACAGAGATTATTGCAAAGCAATGCACAGACTATTGCAAAGCAATGCACAGAGCCTATTGCAAAGCAATGCACAGATTATTGCAAAGCAATGCACAGAGATTATTGCAAAGCAATGCAGAGAGACTATTGCAAAGCAATGCACAGACTATTGCAAAGCAATGCACAATGCACAGACTATTGCAAAGCAATGTACAGACTATTGCAAAGCAATGCACAATGCACAGACTATTGCAAAGTAATGCACAGACTATTGCAAAGCAATGCACAGAGACTATTGCAAAGCAATGCACAAACTATTGCAAAGCAATGCACAGACTATTGCAAAGTAATGCACAGAGACTATTGCAAAGCAATGCACAGAGACTATTGATACCCTCTGAGGCGGAAAGCCGGAGGTGTTTGTAACCTGCTCGATTTTAAAACTGTCACTTAAATAACTTGTTTTCACTGTTCTTTTTAAACATACAAACGCTCTGCCTTACCTACTGGAAGCGCTGCTGACACGCGCTAATCCAGCTCATCAGCCTCGGGGAATCACCATTACCGAGAGCACGCCAAAGGCGAAGCCACGCCCCCTGCGAGGCCACGCCCACCGACCCAGCCTATAAACGCTCTCCTAGCGCACCGATCCCCAATCACTTGATAGCCTCTGAGGCGGAAAGCCGGAGGTGTTTGTAACCTGCTCGATTTTAAAACTGTCACTTAAATAACTTGTTTTCACTGTTCTTTTTAAACATACAAACGCTCTGCCTTACCTACTGGAAGCGCTGCTGACACGCGCTAATCCAGCTCATCAGCCTCGGGGAATCACCATTACCGAGAGCACGCCAAAGGCGAAGCCACGCCCCCTGCGAGGCCACGCCCACCGACCCAGCCTATAAACGCTCTCCTAGCGCACCGATCCCCAATCACTTGATAGCCTCTGAGGCGGAAAGCCGGAGGTGTTTGTAACCTGCTCGATTTTAAAACTGTCACTTAAATAACTTGTTTTCACTGTTCTTTTTAAACATACAAACGCTCTGCCTTACCTACTGGAAGCGCTGCTGACACGCGCTAATCCAGCTCATCAGCCTCGGGGAATCACCATTACCGAGAGCACGCCAAAGGCGAAGCCACGCCCCCTGCGAGGCCACGCCCACTAACTTCCAGCACAAATGTGTCGACCCCCCCAGCGCAGCGGACGAGCGCAGCGGGAGCGCCGTTTGCGCGCCGAAGGCGCGCCTAAGGCAAGCCCGTCTGCGCCCGTCCGCGCACGACCGGGCCTAGGGCCAGATCCCCTGGCTGCCAGAGCCTCCGCCAAAATCACATATTCCCGCCGTGATCTTTTAAGCCTCAGGCCTTCCCTCGCCTCCTCATGCAGATATATACATGACATGGATGGACCCTTTGCCAGATGCACGAACTGCCAGCCTGCTCAGCTTCAAATCCCGACACGAGTACTGAAGCACTCAACCCTCAAACTTGCCTCACTCAACTGTCGCTCTCTCCCTAAACATGCGACACAAATCCACCATCTTATAGAAGACTGTGAGATTGACATTCTCTTCCTAACGGAAACGTGGCTCACCCCACACTCTGACTCGGACACAGTGTCAGCCACACCTCAGGGATTCCTCATCCAGTCCCTCCCTCGACCACTTGGCAGAGGGGGAGGCATCGCCATTATTTACCGTGACTTCTTCACCTGCAATGTTAGCGATGCACAAATCCCAGACTCGGAAAGTCTTCTATTCTCAATTAAACTTGACCCTACGAACTCCCTCTCAGGGATTCTAATCTATCGTCCCCCCGGCCACCCCGGCCCTTTTTCCAATGCCCTCCTAGACATGGTAGCAACACAGGCTCACTCCGCTTCGAACTTCATCTTAGTGGGAGATTTGAACATCCACTTTGAAGATACGGCAGACTCTGGAGTAGTCGACCTGATCTCCGAACTAGCGGCCTCGGACCTCCGTCTCATTAACTCAGGAGCCACTCACATCAAAGGCCACCTGCTGGACCCAGTGTTCACCAGCACCCCCGCGATGCAAGAAATAGACTCCATTCCCCTTCCCTGGACGGACCACTTCTTGGTCCTATTCCAACTCCCAGGACCCCTCAAGAAACCTCAGAAACCCCCCTCCTTCACCAAAGGCAGGACCTGGTCCAAACTACCGATTGAAGAATGGGCCAACACCCTGACATCTACCACCCCTACTCTCGACAATATCCCGGACAACGCCGATGGCAACTTCAGAAATTGGATCACGACCTCCCTTGACTCTGTGCTTCCACTCAGAATGCGCGAAGATAAGACCAACAACATCGGCTCTGCCCCGTGGTACACCCCAGAACTCCGCCAGCTCCGCAAAAATTGTAAAAGAGCTGAACGGCTTTGGAGAAAAGACTGGCACAACGCCAGCAAAGAGGCATACCATTCCTCAGTCAAAACCTATAAAACCGCAATCAAGCTCTCCAAAGCCTCTCATTATGACACCAGGATAAAGGAATCCTCCAATTCCTCTAGGGAATCTTATCTCATTGTGAAGGAGCTTCTGAAAGTTCCCATCGCTTCCTCGCCCATCACCCCTCAGGTAGATAGAAGTAATGACCTAGCCTCATACTTCAACAACAAAATTGCCCGCATCCTCACATCCCTCCCTCCCTCCAGCTCCCCTTCCCGTAGAAACACTATTCAACCCCCCAATGAGACGGGATTACGTCCCCAACTCGAGACATTCAAGCCGACAACGCCCAACGAGGTGGAAACGATATTGAATAAAATAAAAAGTGGATCTCCTTTAGACCCTGCACCTCTGAGATTCCTTAAAAACGTGGCCCCCGCTATCACCCCTACAATCACGGAGCTTATCAACAGCTCACTTGCTCAAGGATCAGTCCCCCACAGCTGGAAAAAGGCAGTGGTGAAGGCACTTCTTAAAAAACCTCAGCTCGACCCTACTGATATGGCTAACTATCGGCCCATATCACTCCTCCCGGGGATTAGCAAGATCACCGAGAAACTGGTGAATAGTCAACTCTCCAGATTTCTCGAGACTAATAACATCCTGCGGCAATCCCAAACTGGGTTCCGTCCGGGACACGGCACAGACACCGCCCTGCTTGCCGTCATCGAGGAAGCAAGGCGCATTCTAGACTCAGGGGGATCAGTGGCAGTGATCCTCCTGGATCTGAGTGCCGCCTTTGACACGGTCAATCACCGTGTTCTTCTTCACCGACTGACTGAGGCAGGGCTCACCGGGACGGCACTCAAATGGATAGAGTCCTTTCTCACTGAACGTACGTTCCAGGTTTGGGACGGCGAATTCCACTCGGCCACACTCCCACTCTCCAGCGGGGTTCCTCAGGGCTCCTCCCTGAGCCCCACACTCTTTAATGTGTACATGGCCCCCCTGGAAGATGTGGTAACACCATACGGGATAAAAATCGTGAGCTACGCCGACGACACACAATTAGTCGTCTCCCTCTCCCAACTTGACGACCACCCAGACAAATTACCAAACTGTCTTACCGAAATTCACGGGTGGATGTGTGAATCGTCATTAAAACTCAACGGTTCCAAAACCGAGGTGATGCTCATGGGCAAACAATGGGCGACCATCCCCCCGGCAATATGGCCAGACGTGTTCGGGGAAATCCCCACCCCGAAACACGAAATCAAGACCCTCGGAGTCTGGCTAGAACCCGCTCTCTCAATGAAGACCCAAGCGGCCAAAACCGCCGGAACCTGTCTGGGGCTTCTGCGAACTGTTCGCAAAATTCTCCCCCTCCTACCGCCCGTGTCCAGGAAACTAATAGTACAGGGCCTCATACTGTCACGGCTGGACTACAGCAACTTGGTCTATCTAGGTGCGCCGGAAGCCACCTTAGCGAGACTGCAAAGAACCCAGAATGCTGCAGCCCGCCTAATTATGAGCGTACCTCCTAGAGTATCCGCCAAACCCGCCATCAAGGCGCTGCACTGGCTGCCAGTCCGCCAAAGGGTGGAGTTTAAGGCCATGTGCACGGCCCATAAACTAATCAATGGATCGGGACCTGCGATCCTTAGGGGTCTGGTCACCCCCTACACTGCACCAAGGGCCCTACGGTCGGAGAACGAGCACCTGGCCAACATCCCTAAATTCAAAAGAACACGCACTGGAGGCCGACGCTTCTCTGTTAATGCGTCCACCGGTTGGAACTCTCTCCCACGTTCCCTCAGACTGGAACTCAACCACCTGACATTCAGGAAAAAACTTAAAACCCTTCTGTTCCCTAAATAAACCCTCTACCTCCCATCCCCTCAGCAGGACTCAATATTAACAGCGCGGGGATGCCCTCGGGTCACCAGGCGCTATACAAATTGCTAAATAAAATAAATAAATAAAATATTGCACAGCAATGCACAGAGACTATTGCAAAGCAATGCACAGACTATTGCAAAGCAATGCACAGAGACTATTGCAAAGCAATGCACAGACTATTGCAAAGCAATGCACAGGCACTATTGCAGATCAATGCAAAGACTATTGCAAAGCAATGCAGAGATTATTGCAAAGCAATGCACAGAGACTATTGCAAAGCAATGCACAGACTATTGCAAAGCAATGCACAATGCACAGACTATTGCAAAGCAATGCACAGACTATTGCAAAGCAATGCACAGAGACTATTGCAAAGCAATGCACAAAGACTATTGCAAAGCAATGCACAGACTATGCAAAGTAATGCACAGACTATTGCAAAACAATGCACAGACTATTGCAAATCAATGCACAGACTATTGCAAAGCAATGCACAGAGACTATTGCAAAGCAATGCACAGACTATTGCAAAGCAATGCACAATGCACAGACTATTGCAAAGCAATGCACAGACTATTGCAAAGCAATGCACAATGCACAGACTATTGCAAAGCAATGCACAGAATATTGCAAAGCAATGCACAGAGACTATTGCAAAGCAATGCACAGACTATTGCAAAGCAATGCACAGACTATTGCAAAGCAATGCACAGAGACTATTGCAAACGCACAGAGACTATTGCAAAGCAATGCACAGAGATTATTGCAAAGCAATGCACAGATATTGCAAAGCAATGCACAGAGCCTATTGCAAAGCAATGCTCAGATTATTGCAAAGCAATGCACAGAGACTATTGCAAAGCAATGCAGAGAGACTATTGCAAAGCAATGCACAGACTATTGCAAAGCAATGCACAATGCACAGACTATTGCAAAGCAATGTACAGACTATTGCAAAGCAATGCACAATGCACAGACTATTGCAAAGTAATGCACAGACTATTGCAAAGCAATGCACAGAGACTATTGCAAAGCAATGCACAAACTATTGCAAAGCAATGCATAGACTATTGCAAAGTAATGCACAGAGACTATTGCAAAGCAATGCACAGAGACTATTGCAAAGCAATGCACAGAGACTATTGCAAAGCAATGCACAGACTATTGCAAAGCAATGCACAGAGACTATTGCAAAGCAATCCACAGAGACTACTGCAAAGCAATGCACAGACTATTGCAAAGCAATGCACAGAGACTATTGCAGATCAATGCACAAACTATTGCAAAGCAATGCACAGAGATTATTGCAAAGCAATGCACAGACTATTGCAAAGCAATGCACAGACTATTGCAAAGCAATGCACAGACTATTGCAAAGCAATGCACAGAGACTATTGCAAAGGCACAGAGACTATTGCAAAGCAATGCACAGACTATTGCAAAGCAATGCACAGACTATTGCAAAGCAATGCACAGCAATGCACAGAGACTATTGCAAAGCAATGCACAGACTATTGCAAAGCAATGCACAGACTATTGCAAAGCAATGCACAGACTATTGCAAAGCAATGCACAGACTATTGCAAAGCAATGCACAGACTATTGCAAAGCAATGCACAGATTATTGCAAAGCAATGCACAGAGACTATTGCAAAGCAATGCACAGACTATTGCAAAGCAATGCACAATGCACAGACTATTGCAAAGCAATGCACAGACTATTGCAAAGCAATGCACAGAGACTATTGCAAAGCAATGCACAAAGACTATTGCAAAGCAATGCACAGACTATGCAAAGTAATGCACAGACTATTGCAAAGCAATGCACAGACTATTGCAAATCAATGCACAGACTATTGCAAAGCAATGCACAGATACTATTGCAAAGCAATGCACAGACTATTGCAAAGCAATGCACAGAGACTATTGCAAAGCAATGCACAGACTATTGCAAAGCAATGCACAATGCACAGACTATTGCAAAGCAATGCACAGATTATTGCAAAGCAATGCACAGAGACTATTGCAAAGCAATGCACAGACTATTGCAAAGCAATGCACAATGCACAGACTATTGCAAAGCAATGCACAGACTATTGCAAAGCAATGCACAGAGACTATTGCAAAGCAATGCAAAGACTATTGCAAAGCAATGCACAGAGACTATTGCAGATCAATGCACAGACTATTGCAAAGCAATGCACAGAGATTATTGCAAAGCAATGCATAGACTATTGCAAAGCAATGCACAGACTATTGCAAAGCAATGCACAGACTATTGCAAAGCAATGCACAGAGATTATTGCAAAGCAAGGCACAGACTATTGCAAAGCAATGCACAGAGCCTATTGCAAAGCAATGCACAGAATATTGCAAAGCAATGCACAGAGACTATTGCAAAGCAATGCAGAGAGACTATTGCAAAGCAATGCACAGACTATTGCAAAGCAATGCACAATGCACAGACTATTGCAAAGCAATGCACAGACTATTGCAAAGCAATGCACAGAGACTATTGCAGATCAATGCACAGACAATTGCAAAGCAATGCACAGAGATTATTGCAAAGCAATGCACAGACTATTGCAAAGCAATGCACAGACTATTGCAAAGCAATGCACAGACTATTGAAAAGCAATGCACAGACTATTGCAAAGCAATGCACAGGCTATTGCAAAGCAATGCACATAGACTATTGCAAATGCACAGAGACTATTGCAAAGCAATGCACAGAGACTATTGCAAAGCAATGCACAGACTATTGCAAAGCAATGCACAGAGACTATTGCAGATCAATGCACAGACTATTGCAAAGCAATGCACAGAGATTATTGCAAAGCAATGCACAGACTATTGCAAAGCAATGCACAGACTATTGCAAAGCAATGCACAGACTATTGCAAAGCAATGCACAGAGATTATTGCAAAGCAATGCACAGACTATTGCAAAGCAATGCACAGAGCCTATTGCAAAGCAATGCACAGATTATTGCAAAGCAATGCACAGAGACTATTGCAAAGCAATGCAGAGAGACTATTGCAAAGCAATGCACAGACTATTGCAACGCAATGCACAATGCACAGACTATTGCAAAGCAATGCACAGACTATTGCAAAGCAATGCACAATGCACAGACAATTGCAAAGTAATGCACAGACTATTGCAAAGCAATGCACAGAGACTATTGCAAAGCAATGCACAAACTATTGCAAAGCAATGCACAGACTATTGCAAAGTAATGCACAGAGACTATTGCAAAGCAATGCACAGAGACTATTGCAAAGCAATGCACAGAGACTATTGCAAAGCAATGCACAGACTATTGCAAAGCAATGCACAGAGACTATTGCAAAGCAATCCACAGAGACTACTGCAAAGCAATGCACAGACTATTGCAAAGCAATGCACAGAGACTATTGCAGATCAATGCACAGACTATTGCAAAGCAATGCACAGAGATTATTGCAAAGCAATGCACAGACTATTGCAAAGCAATGCACAGACTATTGCAAAGCAATGCACAGACTATTGCAAAGCAATGCACAGACTATTGCAAAGCAATGCACAGAGACTATTGCAAATGCACAGAGACTATTGCAAAGCAATTCACAGACTATTGCAAAGCAATGCACAGACTATTGCAAATCAATGCACAGCAATGCACAGAGACTATTGCAAAGCAATGCACAGACTATTGCTAAGCAATGCACAGAGATTATTGCAAAGAAATGCACAGACTATTGCAAAGCAATGCACAGACTATTGCAAAGCAATGCACAGACTATTGCAAAGCAATGCACAGATTATTGCAAAGCAATGCACTGAGACTATTGCAAAGCAATGCACAGACTATTGCAAAGCAATGCACAATGCACAGACTATTGCAAAGCAATGCACAGACTATTGCAAAGCAATGCACAGAGACTATTGCAAAGCAATGCACAAAGACTATTGCAAAGCAATGCACAGACTATGCAACGTAATGCACAGACTATTGCAAAGCAATGCACAGACTATTGCAAATCAATGCACAGACTATTGCAAAGCAATGCACAGAGACTATTGCAAAGCAATGCACAGACTATTGCAAAGCAATGCACAGAGACTATTGCAAAGCAATGCACAGAGACTATTGCAAAGCAATGCACAGACTATTGCAAAGCAATGCACAATGCACAGACTATTGCAAAGCAATGCACAGATTATTGCAAAGCAATGCACAGAGACTATTGCAAAGCAATGCACAGACTATTGCAAAGCAATGCACAATGCACAGACTATTGCAAAGCAATGCACAGAATATTGCAAAGCAATGCACAGAGACTATTGCAAAGCAATGCACAGACTATTGCAAATCAATGCACAGACTATTGCAAAGCACTGCACAGAGATTATTGCAAATGCACAGAGACTATTGCAAAGCAATGCACAGAGATTATTGCAAAGCAATGCACAGACTATTGCAAAGCAATGCACAGAGCCTATTGCAAAGCAATGCACAGATTATTGCAAAGCAATGCACAGAGATTATTGCAAAGCAATGCAGAGAGACTATTGCAAAGCAATGCACAGACTATTGCAAAGCAATGCACAATGCACAGACTATTGCAAAGCAATGTACAGACTATTGCAAAGCAATGCACAATGCACAGACTATTGCAAAGTAATGCACAGACTATTGCAAAGCAATGCACAGAGACTATTGCAAAGCAATGCACAAACTATTGCAAAGCAATGCACAGACTATTGCAAAGTAATGCACAGAGACTATTGCAAAGCAATGCACAGAGACTATTGCACAGCAATGCACAGAGACTATTGCAAAGCAATGCACAGACTATTGCAAAGCAATGCACAGAGACTATTGCAAAGCAATCCACAGAGACTACTGCAAAGCAATGCACAGACTATTGCAAAGCAATGCACAGAGACTATTGCAAAGCAATGCACAGACTATTGCAAAGCAATGCACAATGCACAGACTATTGCAAAGCAATGCACAGATTATTGCAAAGCAATGCACAGAGACTATTGCAAAGCAATGCACAGACTATTGCAAAGCAATGCACAGACTATTGCAAAGCAATGCACAGAGACTATTGCAAAGCAATGCACAGACTATTGCAAAGCAATGCACAGACTATTGCAAAGCAATGCACAGAGACTATTGCAAAGCAATGCACAGAGACTATTGCACAGCAATGCACAGAGACTATTGCAAAGCAATGCACAGACTATTGCAAAGCAATGCACAGACTATTGCAAAGCAATGCACAGAGACTATTGCAAAGCAATGCACAGACTATTGCAAAGCAATGCACAATGCACAGACTATTGCAAAGCAATGCACAGATTATTGCAAAGCAATGCACAGAGACTATTGCAAAGCAATGCACAGAATATTGCAAAGCAATGCACAATGCACAGACTATTGCAAAGCAATGCACAGACTATTGCAAAGCAATGCACAGAGACTATTGCAAAGCAATGCACAGACTATTGCAAAGCAATGCACAGACTATTGCAAAGCAATGCACAGAGACTATTGCAAATGCACAGAGACTATTGCAAAGCAATGCACAGAGACTTTTGCAAAGCAATGCACAGACTATTGCAAAGCAATGCGCAGACTATTGCAAAGCAATGCACTGAGACTATTGCAAAGCAATGCACAGACTATTGCAAAGCAATGCACAGACTATTGCAAAGCAATGCACAGAGACTATTGCAAAGCAATGCACAGACTATTTCAAAGCAATGCACAGAGACTATTGCAAAGCAATGCACAGACTATTGCAAAGCAATGCACAGACTATTGCAAAGGAATGCACAGAGACTATTGCAAAGCAATGCACATACTATTGCAAAGCAATACACAGAGCCTATTGCAAAGCAATGCACAGATTACTGCAACGCAATGCACAGGGACTATTGCAAAGCAATGCAGAGAGACTATTGCAAAGCAATGCACAGACTATTGCAAAGCAATGCACAATGCACAGACTATTGCAAAGCAATGCACAGACTATTGTAAAGCAATGCACAGAGACTATTGCAAAGCAATGCACAAAGACTATTGCAAAGCAATGCACAGACTATTGCAAAGCAATGCACAGACTATTGCAAAGCAATGCACAGAGACTATTGCAAAGCAATGCATGGACTAATGCAAAGCAATGCACAGAGACTATTGCAAAGCAATGCGCAGACTATTGCAAAGCAATGCACAATGCACAGACTATTGCAAAGCAATGCACAGACTATTGCAAAGCAATACACAGAGCCTATTGCAATGCAATGCACAGATTATTGCAAAGCAATGCACAGAGACTATTGCAAAGCAATGCAGAGAGACTATTGCAAAGCAATGCACAGACTATTGCAAAGCAATGCACAATGCACAGACTATTGCAAAGCAATGCACAGACTATTGTAAAGCAATGCACAGAGACTATTGCAAAGCAATGCACAAAGACTATTGCAAAGCAATGCACAGACTATTGCAAAGCAATGCACAGACTATTGCAAAGCAATGCACAGAGACTATTGCAAAGCTATGCACAGACTATTGCAAAGCAATGCACAGAGACTATTGCAAAGCAATGCACAGAGACTATTGCAAAGCAATGCACAGACTATTGCAAAGCAATGCACAATGCACAGACTATTGCAAAGCAAGGCACAGACTATTGCAAAGCAATGCACAGACTATTGCAAAGCAATGCACAGACTATTGCAAAGCAATGCACAATGCACAGACTATTGCAAAGCAATGCACAGATAATTGCAAAGCAATGCACAGAGACTATTGCAAACCAATGCACAGACTATTGCAAAGCAATGCACAGACTATTGCAAAGCAATGCACAGAGACTATTGCAAAGCAATGCACAGAGACTATTGCAAAGGAATGCACAGAGACTTTTGCAAAGCAATGCACAGACTATTGCAAAGCAATGCGCAGACTATTGCAAAGCAATGCACAGAGACTATTGCAAAGCAATGCACAGACTATTGCAAAGCACAGACTATTGCAAAGCAATGCACAGACTATTGCAAAGCAATGCACAGACTATTGCAAAGCAATGCACAATGCACAGACTATTGCAAAATAATGCACAGACTATTGCAAAGCAATGCACAGAGACTATTGCAAAGCAATGCACAAACTATTGCAAAGCAATGCACAGACTATTGCAAAGTAATGCACAGAGACTATTGCAAAGCAATGCACAGAGACTATTGCAAAGCAATGCACAGAGACTATTGCAAAGCAATGCACAGACTATTGCAAAGCAATGCACAGAGACTACTGCAAAGCAATCCACAGAGACTACTGCAAAGCAATGCACAGACTATTGCAAAGCAATGCACAGAGACTATTGCAGATCAATGCACGGACTATTGCAAAGCAATGCACAGAGATTATTGCAAAGCAATGCACAGACTATTGCAAAGTAATGCACAGACTATTGCAAAGCAATGCACAGACTATTGCAAATCAATGCACAGACTATTGCAAAGCAATGCACAGAGACTATTGCAAAGCAATGCACAGACTATTGCAAAGCAATGCACAGAGACTATTACAAAGCAATGCACAGAGACTATTGCAAAGCAATGCACAGACTATTGCAAAGCAATGCACAATGCACAGACTATTGCAAAGCAATGCACAGATTATTGCAAAGCAATGCACAGAGACTATTGCAAAGCAATGCACAGACTATTGCAAAGCAATGCACAATGCACAGACTATTGCAAAGCAATGCACAGAATATTGCAAAGCAATGCACAGAGACTATTGCAAAGCAATGCACAGACTATTGCAAAGCAATGCACATACTATTGCAAAGCAATGCACAGAGACTATTGCAAATGCACAGAGACTATTGCAAAGCAATGCACAGAGATTATTGCAAAGCAATGCACAGACTATTGCAAAGCAATGCACAGAGCCTATTGCAAAGCAATGCACAGATTATTGCAAAGCAATGCACAGAGACTATTGCAAAGCAATGCAGAGAGACTATTGCAAAGCAATGCACAGACTATTGCAAAGCAATACACAATGCACAGACTATTGCAAAGCAATGTACAGACTATTGCAAAGCAATGCACAATGCACGGACTATTGCAAAGTAATGCACAGACTATTGCAAAGCAATGCACAGAGACAATTGCAAAGCAATGCACAAACTATTGCAAAGCAATGCACAGACTATTGCAAAGTAATGCACAGAGACTATTGCAAAGCAATGCACAGAGACTATTGCACAGCAATGCACAGAGACTATTGCAAAGCAATGCACAGACTATTGCAAAGCAATGCACAGAGACTATTGCAAAGCAATCCACAGAGACTACTGCAAAGCAATGCACAGACTATTGCAAAGCAATGCACAGACTATTGCAGATCAATGCACAGACTATTGCAAAGCAATGCACAGAGATTATTGCAAAGCAATGCACAGACTATTGCAAAGCAATGCACAGACTATTGCAAAGCAATGCACAGACTATTGCAAAGCAATGCACAGAGACTATTGCAAATGCACAGAGACTATTGCAAAGCAATGCACAGACTATTGCAAAGCAATGCACAGACTATTGCAAAGCAATGCACAGCAATGCACAGAGACTATTGCAAAGCAATGCACAGACTATTGCAAAGCAATGCACAGAGATTATTGCAAAGAAATGCACAGACTATTGCAAAGCAATGCACAGACTATTGCAAAGCAATGCACAGACTATTGCAAAGCAATGCACAGATTATTGCAAAGCAATGCACAGAGACTATTGCAAATGCACAGAGACTATTGCAAAGCAATGCACAGACTATTGCAAAGCAATGCACAGAGACTATTGCAAAGCAATGCACAGACTATTGCAAAGCAATGCACAATGCACAGACTATTGCAAAGCAATGCACAGATTATTGCAAAGCAATGCACAGAGACTATTGCAAAGCAATGCACAGACTATTGCAAAGCAATGCACAATGCACAGACTATTGCAAAGCAATGCACAGACTATTGCAAAGCAATGCACAGAGACTATTGCAAAGCAATGCACAGACTATTGCAAAGCAATGCACAGACTATTGCAAAGCAATGCACAGAGACTATTGCAAATGCACAGAGACTATTGCAAAGCAATGCACAGAGACTTTTGCAAAGCAATGCACAGACTATTGCAAAGCAATGCGCAGACTATTGCAAAGCAATGCACTGAGACTATTGCAAAGCAATGCACAGACTATTGCAAAGCAATGCACAGACTATTGCAAAGCAATGCACAGAGACTATTGCAAAGCAATGCACAGACTATTTCAAAGCAATGCACAGAGACTATTGCAAAGCAATGCACAGACTATTGCAAAGCAATGCACAGACTATTGCAAAGGAATGCACAGAGACTATTGCAAAGCAATGCACATACTATTGCAAAGCAATACACAGAGCCTATTGCAAAGCAATGCACAGATTACTGCAACGCAATGCACAGGGACTATTGCAAAGCAATGCAGAGAGACTATTGCAAAGCAATGCACAGACTATTGCAAAGCAATGCACAATGCACAGACTATTGCAAAGCAATGCACAGACTATTGTAAAGCAATGCACAGAGACTATTGCAAAGCAATGCACAAAGACTATTGCAAAGCAATGCACAGACTATTGCAAAGCAATGCACAGACTATTGCAAAGCAATGCACAGAGACTATTGCAAAGCAATGCATGGACTAATGCAAAGCAATGCACAGAGACTATTGCAAAGCAATGCGCAGACTATTGCAAAGCAATGCACAATGCACAGACTATTGCAAAGCAATGCACAGACTATTGCAAAGCAATACACAGAGCCTATTGCAATGCAATGCACAGATTATTGCAAAGCAATGCACAGAGACTATTGCAAAGCAATGCAGAGAGACTATTGCAAAGCAATGCACAGACTATTGCAAAGCAATGCACAATGCACAGACTATTGCAAAGCAATGCACAGACTATTGTAAAGCAATGCACAGAGACTATTGCAAAGCAATGCACAAAGACTATTGCAAAGCAATGCACAGACTATTGCAAAGCAATGCACAGACTATTGCAAAGCAATGCACAGAGACTATTGCAAAGCTATGCACAGACTATTGCAAAGCAATGCACAGAGACTATTGCAAAGCAATGCACAAAGACTATTGCAAAGCAATGCACAGACTATTGCAAAGCAATGCACAGACTATTGCAAAGCAATGCACAGAGACTATTGCAAAGCTATGCACAGACTATTGCAAAGCAATGCACAGAGACTATTGCAAAGCAATGCACAGAGACTATTGCAAAGCAATGCACAGACTATTGCAAAGCAATGCACAATGCACAGACTATTGCAAAGCAAGGCACAGACTATTGCAAAGCAATGCACAGACTATTGCAAAGCAATGCACAGACTATTGCAAAGCAATGCACAATGCACAGACTATTGCAAAGCAATGCACAGATAATTGCAAAGCAATGCACAGAGACTATTGCAAAGCAATGCACAGACTATTGCAAAGCAATGCACAGACTATTGCAAAGCAATGCACAGAGACTATTGCAAAGCAATGCACAGAGACTATTGCAAAGGAATGCACAGAGACTTTTGCAAAGCAATGCACAGACTATTGCAAAGCAATGCGCAGACTATTGCAAAGCAATGCACAGAGACTATTGCAAAGCAATGCACAGACTATTGCAAAGCACAGACTATTGCAAAGCAATGCACAGACTATTGCAAAGCAATGCACAGACTATTGCAAAGCAATGCACAATGCACAGACTATTGCAAAATAATGCACAGACTATTGCAAAGCAATGCACAGAGACTATTGCAAAGCAATGCACAAACTATTGCAAAGCAATGCACAGACTATTGCAAAGTAATGCACAGAGACTATTGCAAAGCAATGCACAGAGACTATTGCAAAGCAATGCACAGAGACTATTGCAAAGCAATGCACAGACTATTGCAAAGCAATGCACAGAGACTACTGCAAAGCAATCCACAGAGACTACTGCAAAGCAATGCACAGACTATTGCAAAGCAATGCACAGAGACTATTGCAGATCAATGCACGGACTATTGCAAAGCAATGCACAGAGATTATTGCAAAGCAATGCACAGACTATTGCAAAGTAATGCACAGACTATTGCAAAGCAATGCACAGACTATTGCAAATCAATGCACAGACTATTGCAAAGCAATGCACAGAGACTATTGCAAAGCAATGCACAGACTATTGCAAAGCAATGCACAGAGACTATTACAAAGCAATGCACAGAGACTATTGCAAAGCAATGCACAGACTATTGCAAAGCAATGCACAATGCACAGACTATTGCAAAGCAATGCACAGATTATTGCAAAGCAATGCACAGAGACTATTGCAAAGCAATGCACAGACTATTGCAAAGCAATGCACAATGCACAGACTATTGCAAAGCAATGCACAGAATATTGCAAAGCAATGCACAGAGACTATTGCAAAGCAATGCACAGACTATTGCAAAGCAATGCACATACTATTGCAAAGCAATGCACAGAGACTATTGCAAATGCACAGAGACTATTGCAAAGCAATGCACAGAGATTATTGCAAAGCAATGCACAGACTATTGCAAAGCAATGCACAGAGCCTATTGCAAAGCAATGCACAGATTATTGCAAAGCAATGCACAGAGACTATTGCAAAGCAATGCAGAGAGACTATTGCAAAGCAATGCACAGACTATTGCAAAGCAATACACAATGCACAGACTATTGCAAAGCAATGTACAGACTATTGCAAAGCAATGCACAATGCACGGACTATTGCAAAGTAATGCACAGACTATTGCAAAGCAATGCACAGAGACAATTGCAAAGCAATGCACAAACTATTGCAAAGCAATGCACAGACTATTGCAAAGTAATGCACAGAGACTATTGCAAAGCAATGCACAGAGACTATTGCACAGCAATGCACAGAGACTATTGCAAAGCAATGCACAGACTATTGCAAAGCAATGCACAGAGACTATTGCAAAGCAATCCACAGAGACTACTGCAAAGCAATGCACAGACTATTGCAAAGCAATGCACAGACTATTGCAGATCAATGCACAGACTATTGCAAAGCAATGCACAGAGATTATTGCAAAGCAATGCACAGACTATTGCAAAGCAATGCACAGACTATTGCAAAGCAATGCACAGACTATTGCAAAGCAATGCACAGAGACTATTGCAAATGCACAGAGACTATTGCAAAGCAATGCACAGACTATTGCAAAGCAATGCACAGACTATTGCAAAGCAATGCACAGCAATGCACAGAGACTATTGCAAAGCAATGCACAGACTATTGCAAAGCAATGCACAGAGATTATTGCAAAGAAATGCACAGACTATTGCAAAGCAATGCACAGACTATTGCAAAGCAATGCACAGACTATTGCAAAGCAATGCACAGATTATTGCAAAGCAATGCACAGAGACTATTGCAAAGCAATGCACAGACTATTGCAAAGCAATGCACAATGCACAGACTATTGCAAAGCAATGCACAGACTATTGCAAAGCAATGCACAGAGACTATTGCAAAGCAATGCACAAAGACTATTGCAAAGCAATGCACAGACTATGCAAAGTAATGCACAGACTATTGCAAAGCAATGCACAGACTATTGCAAGTCAATGCACAGACTATTGCAAAGCAATGCACAGAGACTATTGCAAAGCAATGCACAGACTATTGCAAAGCAATGCACTGAGACTATTGCAAAGCAATGCACAGACTATTGCAAAGCAATGCACAATGCACAGACTATTGCAAAGCAATGCACAGATTATTGCAAAGCAATGCACAGAGACTATTGCAAAGCAATGCACAGACTATTGCAAAGCAATGCACAATGCACAGACTATTGCAAAGCAATGCACAGACTATTGCAAAGCAATGCACAGAGACTATTGCAAAGCAATGCACAGACTATTGCAAAGCAATGCACAGACTATTGCAAAGCAATGCACAGAGACTATTGCAAATGCACAGAGACTATTGCAAAGCAATGCACAGAGACTTTTGCAAAGCAATGCACAGACTATTGCAAAGCAATGCGCAGACTATTGCAAAGCAATGCACTGAGACTATTGCAAAGCAATGCACAGACTATTGCAAAGCAATGCACAGACTATTGCAAAGCAATGCACAGAGACTATTGCAAAGCAATGCACAGACTATTTCAAAGCAATGCACAGAGACTATTGCAAAGCAATGCACAGACTATTGCAAAGCAATGCACAGACTATTGCAAAGCAATGCACAGAGACTATTGCAAAGCAATGCACATACTATTGCAAAGCAATACACAGAGCCTATTGCAAAGCAATGCACAGATTATTGCAAAGCAATGCACAGGGACTATTGCAAAGCAATGCACAGAGACTATTGCAAATGCACAGAGACTATTGCAAAGCAATGCACAGACTATTGCAAAGCAATGCACAGACTATTGCAAAGCAATGCACAGCAATGCACAGAGACTATTGCAAAGCAATGCACAGACTATTGCAAAGCAATGCACAGAGATTATTGCAAAGAAATGCACAGACTATTGCAAAGCAATGCACAGACTATTGCAAAGCAATGCACAGACTATTGCAAAGCAATGCACAGATTATTGCAAAGCAATGCACAGAGACTATTGCAAATGCACAGAGACTATTGCAAAGCAATGCACAGACTATTGCAAAGCAATGCACAGAGACTATTGCAAAGCAATGCACAGACTATTGCAAAGCAATGCACAATGCACAGACTATTGCAAAGCAATGCACAGATTATTGCAAAGCAATGCACAGAGACTATTGCAAAGCAATGCACAGACTATTGCAAAGCAATGCACAATGCACAGACTATTGCAAAGCAATGCACAGACTATTGCAAAGCAATGCACAGAGACTATTGCAAAGCAATGCACAGACTATTGCAAAGCAATGCACAGACTATTGCAAAGCAATGCACAGAGACTATTGCAAATGCACAGAGACTATTGCAAAGCAATGCACAGAGACTTTTGCAAAGCAATGCACAGACTATTGCAAAGCAATGCGCAGACTATTGCAAAGCAATGCACTGAGACTATTGCAAAGCAATGCACAGACTATTGCAAAGCAATGCACAGAGACTATTGCAAAGCAATGCACAGACTATTTCAAAGCAATGCACAGAGACTATTGCAAAGCAATGCACAGACTATTGCAAAGCAATGCACAGACTATTGCAAAGGAATGCACAGAGACTATTGCAAAGCAATGCACATACTATTGCAAAGCAATACACAGAGCCTATTGCAAAGCAATGCACAGATTACTGCAACGCAATGCACAGGGACTATTGCAAAGCAATGCAGAGAGACTATTGCAAAGCAATGCACAGACTATTGCAAAGCAATGCACAATGCACAGACTATTGCAAAGCAATGCACAGACTATTGTAAAGCAATGCACAGAGACTATTGCAAAGCAATGCACAAAGACTATTGCAAAGCAATGCACAGACTATTGCAAAGCAATGCACAGACTATTGCAAAGCAATGCACAGAGACTATTGCAAAGCAATGCATGGACTAATGCAAAGCAATGCACAGAGACTATTGCAAAGCAATGCGCAGACTATTGCAAAGCAATGCACAATGCACAGACTATTGCAAAGCAATGCACAGACTATTGCAAAGCAATACACAGAGCCTATTGCAATGCAATGCACAGATTATTGCAAAGCAATGCACAGAGACTATTGCAAAGCAATGCAGAGAGACTATTGCAAAGCAATGCACAGACTATTGCAAAGCAATGCACAATGCACAGACTATTGCAAAGCAATGCACAGACTATTGTAAAGCAATGCACAGAGACTATTGCAAAGCAATGCACAAAGACTATTGCAAAGCAATGCACAGACTATTGTAAAGCAATGCACAGAGATTATTGCAAAGCAATGCACAGAGACTATTGCAAAGCAATGCACAGACTATTGCAAAGCAATGCACAATGCACAGACTATTGCAAAGCAATGCACAGACTATTGCAAAGCAATGCACAGAGACTATTGCAAAGCAATGCACAAAGACTATTGCAAAGCAATGCACAGACTATGCAAAGTAATGCACAGACTATTGCAAAACAATGCACAGACTATTGCAAATCAATGCACAGACTATTGCAAAGCAATGCACAGAGACTATTGCAAAGCAATGCACAGACTATTGCAAAGCAATGCACAATGCACAGACTATTGCAAAGCAATGCACAGACTATTGCAAAGCAATGCACAATGCACAGACTATTGCAAAGCAATGCACAGAATATTGCAAAGCAATGCACAGAGACTATTGCAAAGCAATGCACAGACTATTGCAAAGCAATGCACAGACTATTGCAAAGCAATGCACAGAGACTATTGCAAACGCACAGAGACTATTGCAAAGCAATGCACAGAGATTATTGCAAAGCAATGCACAGATATTGCAAAGCAATGCACAGAGCCTATTGCAAAGCAATGCTCAGATTATTGCAAAGCAATGCACAGAGACTATTGCAAAGCAATGCAGAGAGACTATTGCAAAGCAATGCACAGACTATTGCAAAGCAATGCACAATGCACAGACTATTGCAAAGCAATGTACAGACTATTGCAAAGCAATGCACAATGCACAGACTATTGCAAAGTAATGCACAGACTATTGCAAAGCAATGCACAGAGACTATTGCAAAGCAATGCACAAACTATTGCAAAGCAATGCATAGACTATTGCAAAGTAATGCACAGAGACTATTGCAAAGCAATGCACAGAGACTATTGCAAAGCAATGCACAGAGACTATTGCAAAGCAATGCACAGACTATTGCAAAGCAATGCACAGAGACTATTGCAAAGCAATCCACAGAGACTACTGCAAAGCAATGCACAGACTATTGCAAAGCAATGCACAGAGACTATTGCAGATCAATGCACAAACTATTGCAAAGCAATGCACAGAGATTATTGCAAAGCAATGCACAGACTATTGCAAAGCAATGCACAGACTATTGCAAAGCAATGCACAGACTATTGCAAAGCAATGCACAGAGACTATTGCAAAGGCACAGAGACTATTGCAAAGCAATGCACAGACTATTGCAAAGCAATGCACAGACTATTGCAAAGCAATGCACAGCAATGCACAGAGACTATTGCAAAGCAATGCACAGACTATTGCAAAGCAATGCACAGACTATTGCAAAGCAATGCACAGACTATTGCAAAGCAATGCACAGACTATTGCAAAGCAATGCACAGACTATTGCAAAGCAATGCACAGATTATTGCAAAGCAATGCACAGAGACTATTGCAAAGCAATGCACAGACTATTGCAAAGCAATGCACAATGCACAGACTATTGCAAAGCAATGCACAGACTATTGCAAAGCAATGCACAGAGACTATTGCAAAGCAATGCACAAAGACTATTGCAAAGCAATGCACAGACTATGCAAAGTAATGCACAGACTATTGCAAAGCAATGCACAGACTATTGCAAATCAATGCACAGACTATTGCAAAGCAATGCACAGATACTATTGCAAAGCAATGCACAGACTATTGCAAAGCAATGCACAGAGACTATTGCAAAGCAATGCACAGACTATTGCAAAGCAATGCACAATGCACAGACTATTGCAAAGCAATGCACAGATTATTGCAAAGCAATGCACAGAGACTATTGCAAAGCAATGCACAGACTATTGCAAAGCAATGCACAATGCACAGACTATTGCAAAGCAATGCACAGACTATTGCAAAGCAATGCACAGAGACTATTGCAAAGCAATGCAAAGACTATTGCAAAGCAATGCACAGAGACTATTGCAGATCAATGCACAGACTATTGCAAAGCAATGCACAGAGATTATTGCAAAGCAATGCATAGACTATTGCAAAGCAATGCACAGACTATTGCAAAGCAATGCACAGACTATTGCAAAGCAATGCACAGAGATTATTGCAAAGCAAGGCACAGACTATTGCAAAGCAATGCACAGAGCCTATTGCAAAGCAATGCACAGATTATTGCAAAGCAATGCACAGAGACTATTGCAAAGCAATGCAGAGAGACTATTGCAAAGCAATGCACAGACTATTGCAAAGCAATGCACAATGCACAGACTATTGCAAAGCAATGCACAGACTATTGCAAAGCAATGCACAGAGACTATTGCAGATCAATGCACAGACAATTGCAAAGCAATGCACAGAGATTATTGCAAAGCAATGCACAGACTATTGCAAAGCAATGCACAGACTATTGCAAAGCAATGCACAGACTATTGAAAAGCAATGCACAGACTATTGCAAAGCAATGCACAGGCTATTGCAAAGCAATGCACATAGACTATTGCAAATGCACAGAGACTATTGCAAAGCAATGCACAGAGACTATTGCAAAGCAATGCACAGACTATTGCAAAGCAATGCACAGAGACTATTGCAGATCAATGCACAGACTATTGCAAAGCAATGCACAGAGATTATTGCAAAGCAATGCACAGACTATTGCAAAGCAATGCACAGACTATTGCAAAGCAATGCACAGACTATTGCAAAGCAATGCACAGAGATTATTGCAAAGCAATGCACAGACTATTGCAAAGCAATGCACAGAGCCTATTGCAAAGCAATGCACAGATTATTGCAAAGCAATGCACAGAGACTATTGCAAAGCAATGCAGAGAGACTATTGCAAAGCAATGCACAGACTATTGCAACGCAATGCACAATGCACAGACTATTGCAAAGCAATGCACAGACTATTGCAAAGCAATGCACAATGCACAGACAATTGCAAAGTAATGCACAGACTATTGCAAAGCAATGCACAGAGACTATTGCAAAGCAATGCACAAACTATTGCAAAGCAATGCACAGACTATTGCAAAGTAATGCACAGAGACTATTGCAAAGCAATGCACAGAGACTATTGCAAAGCAATGCACAGAGACTATTGCAAAGCAATGCACAGACTATTGCAAAGCAATGCACAGAGACTATTGCAAAGCAATCCACAGAGACTACTGCAAAGCAATGCACAGACTATTGCAAAGCAATGCACAGAGACTATTGCAGATCAATGCACAGACTATTGCAAAGCAATGCACAGAGATTATTGCAAAGCAATGCACAGACTATTGCAAAGCAATGCACAGACTATTGCAAAGCAATGCACAGACTATTGCAAAGCAATGCACAGACTATTGCAAAGCAATGCACAGAGACTATTGCAAATGCACAGAGACTATTGCAAAGCAATTCACAGACTATTGCAAAGCAATGCACAGACTATTGCAAATCAATGCACAGCAATGCACAGAGACTATTGCAAAGCAATGCACAGACTATTGCTAAGCAATGCACAGAGATTATTGCAAAGAAATGCACAGACTATTGCAAAGCAATGCACAGACTATTGCAAAGCAATGCACAGACTATTGCAAAGCAATGCACAGATTATTGCAAAGCAATGCACTGAGACTATTGCAAAGCAATGCACAGACTATTGCAAAGCAATGCACAATGCACAGACTATTGCAAAGCAATGCACAGACTATTGCAAAGCAATGCACAGAGACTATTGCAAAGCAATGCACAAAGACTATTGCAAAGCAATGCACAGACTATGCAACGTAATGCACAGACTATTGCAAAGCAATGCACAGACTATTGCAAATCAATGCACAGACTATTGCAAAGCAATGCACAGAGACTATTGCAAAGCAATGCACAGACTATTGCAAAGCAATGCACAGAGACTATTGCAAAGCAATGCACAGAGACTATTGCAAAGCAATGCACAGACTATTGCAAAGCAATGCACAATGCACAGACTATTGCAAAGCAATGCACAGATTATTGCAAAGCAATGCACAGAGACTATTGCAAAGCAATGCACAGACTATTGCAAAGCAATGCACAATGCACAGACTATTGCAAAGCAATGCACAGAATATTGCAAAGCAATGCACAGAGACTATTGCAAAGCAATGCACAGACTATTGCAAATCAATGCACAGACTATTGCAAAGCACTGCACAGAGATTATTGCAAATGCACAGATACTATTGCAAAGCAATGCACAGACTATTGCAAAGCAATGCACAGACTATTGCAAAGCAATGCACAGAGCCTATTGCAAAGCAATGCACAGATTATTGCAAAGCAATGCACAGAGATTATTGCAAAGCAATGCAGAGAGACTATTGCAAAGCAATGCACAGACTATTGCAAAGCAATGCACAATGCACAGACTATTGCAAAGCAATGTACAGACTATTGCAAAGCAATGCACAATGCACAGACTATTGCAAAGTAATGCACAGACTATTGCAAAGCAATGCACAGAGACTATTGCAAAGCAATGCACAAACTATTGCAAAGCAATGCACAGACTATTGCAAAGTAATGCACAGAGACTATTGCAAAGCAATGCACAGAGACTATTGCACAGCAATGCACAGAGACTATTGCAAAGCAATGCACAGACTATTGCAAAGCAATGCACAGAGACTATTGCAAAGCAATCCACAGAGACTACTGCAAAGCAATGCACAGACTATTGCAAAGCAATGCACAGAGCCTATTGCAAAGCAATGCACAGACTATTGCAAAGCAATGCACAATGCACAGACTATTGCAAAGCAATGCACAGATTATTGCAAAGCAATGCACAGAGACTATTGCAAAGCAATGCACAGACTATTGCAAAGCAATGCACAATGCACAGACTATTGCAAAGCAATGCACAGACTATTGCAAAGCAATGCACAGAGACTATTGCAAAGCAATGCACAGACTATTGCAAAGCAATGCACAGACTATTGCAAAGCAATGCACAGAGACTATTGCAAAGCAATGCACAGAGACTATTGCACAGCAATGCACAGAGACTATTGCAAAGCAATGCACAGACTATTGCAAAGCAATGCACAGACTATTGCAAAGCAATGCACAGAGACTATTGCAAAGCAATGCACAGACTATTGCAAAGCAATGCACAGAGACTATTGCAAAGCAATGCACAGACTATTGCAAAGCAATGCACAATGCACAGACTATTGCAAAGCAATGCACAGATTATTGCAAAGCAATGCACAGAGACTATTGCAAAGCAATGCACAGACTATTGCAAAGCAATGCACAATGCACAGACTATTGCAAAGCAATGCACAGACTATTGCAAAGCAATGCACAGAGACTATTGCAAAGCAATGCACAGACTATTGCAAAGCAATGCACAGACTATTGCAAAGCAATGCACAGAGACTATTGCAAATGCACAGAGACTATTGCAAAGCAATGCACAGAGACTTTTGCAAAGCAATGCACAGACTATTGCAAAGCAATGCGCAGACTATTGCAAAGCAATGCACTGAGACTATTGCAAAGCAATGCACAGACTATTGCAAAGCAATGCACAGACTATTGCAAAGCAATGCACAGAGACTATTGCAAAGCAATGCACAGACTATTTCAAAGCAATGCACAGAGACTATTGCAAAGCAATGCACAGACTATTGCAAAGCAATGCACAGACTATTGCAAAGGAATGCACAGAGACTATTGCAAAGCAATGCACATACTATTGCAAAGCAATACACAGAGCCTATTGCAAAGCAATGCACAGATTACTGCAACGCAATGCACAGGGACTATTGCAAAGCAATGCAGAGAGACTATTGCAAAGCAATGCACAGACTATTGCAAAGCAATGCACAATGCACAGACTATTGCAAAGCAATGCACAGACTATTGTAAAGCAATGCACAGAGACTATTGCAAAGCAATGCACAAAGACTATTGCAAAGCAATGCACAGACTATTGCAAAGCAATGCACAGACTATTGCAAAGCAATGCACAGAGACTATTGCAAAGCAATGCATGGACTAATGCAAAGCAATGCACAGAGACTATTGCAAAGCAATGCGCAGACTATTGCAAAGCAATGCACAATGCACAGACTATTGCAAAGCAATGCACAGACTATTGCAAAGCAATACACAGAGCCTATTGCAATGCAATGCACAGATTATTGCAAAGCAATGCACAGAGACTATTGCAAAGCAATGCAGAGAGACTATTGCAAAGCAATGCACAGACTATTGCAAAGCAATGCACAATGCACAGACTATTGCAAAGCAATGCACAGACTATTGTAAAGCAATGCACAGAGACTATTGCAAAGCAATGCACAAAGACTATTGCAAAGCAATGCACAGACTATTGCAAAGCAATGCACAGACTATTGCAAAGCAATGCACAGAGACTATTGCAAAGCTATGCACAGACTATTGCAAAGCAATGCACAGAGACTATTGCAAAGCAATGCACAGAGACTATTGCAAAGCAATGCACAGACTATTGCAAAGCAATGCACAATGCACAGACTATTGCAAAGCAAGGCACAGACTATTGCAAAGCAATGCACAGACTATTGCAAAGCAATGCACAGACTATTGCAAAGCAATGCACAATGCACAGACTATTGCAAAGCAATGCACAGATAATTGCAAAGCAATGCACAGAGACTATTGCAAACCAATGCACAGACTATTGCAAAGCAATGCACAGACTATTGCAAAGCAATGCACAGAGACTATTGCAAAGCAATGCACAGAGACTATTGCAAAGGAATGCACAGAGACTTTTGCAAAGCAATGCACAGACTATTGCAAAGCAATGCGCAGACTATTGCAAAGCAATGCACAGACTATTGCAAAGCACAGACTATTGCAAAGCAATGCACAGACTATTGCAAAGCAATGCACAGACTATTGCAAAGCAATGCACAATGCACAGACTATTGCAAAATAATGCACAGACTATTGCAAAGCAATGCACAGAGACTATTGCAAAGCAATGCACAAACTATTGCAAAGCAATGCACAGACTATTGCAAAGTAATGCACAGAGACTATTGCAAAGCAATGCACAGAGACTATTGCAAAGCAATGCACAGAGACTATTGCAAAGCAATGCACAGACTATTGCAAAGCAATGCACAGAGACTACTGCAAAGCAATCCACAGAGACTACTGCAAAGCAATGCACAGACTATTGCAAAGCAATGCACAGAGACTATTGCAGATCAATGCACGGACTATTGCAAAGCAATGCACAGAGATTATTGCAAAGCAATGCACAGACTATTGCAAAGTAATGCACAGACTATTGCAAAGCAATGCACAGACTATTGCAAATCAATGCACAGACTATTGCAAAGCAATGCACAGAGACTATTGCAAAGCAATGCACAGACTATTGCAAAGCAATGCACAGAGACTATTACAAAGCAATGCACAGAGACTATTGCAAAGCAATGCACAGACTATTGCAAAGCAATGCACAATGCACAGACTATTGCAAAGCAATGCACAGATTATTGCAAAGCAATGCACAGAGACTATTGCAAAGCAATGCACAGACTATTGCAAAGCAATGCACAATGCACAGACTATTGCAAAGCAATGCACAGAATATTGCAAAGCAATGCACAGAGACTATTGCAAAGCAATGCACAGACTATTGCAAAGCAATGCACATACTATTGCAAAGCAATGCACAGAGACTATTGCAAATGCACAGAGACTATTGCAAAGCAATGCACAGAGATTATTGCAAAGCAATGCACAGACTATTGCAAAGCAATGCACAGAGCCTATTGCAAAGCAATGCACAGATTATTGCAAAGCAATGCACAGAGACTATTGCAAAGCAATGCAGAGAGACTATTGCAAAGCAATGCACAGACTATTGCAAAGCAATACACAATGCACAGACTATTGCAAAGCAATGTACAGACTATTGCAAAGCAATGCACAATGCACGGACTATTGCAAAGTAATGCACAGACTATTGCAAAGCAATGCACAGAGACAATTGCAAAGCAATGCACAAACTATTGCAAAGCAATGCACAGACTATTGCAAAGTAATGCACAGAGACTATTGCAAAGCAATGCACAGAGACTATTGCACAGCAATGCACAGAGACTATTGCAAAGCAATGCACAGACTATTGCAAAGCAATGCACAGAGACTATTGCAAAGCAATCCACAGAGACTACTGCAAAGCAATGCACAGACTATTGCAAAGCAATGCACAGACTATTGCAGATCAATGCACAGACTATTGCAAAGCAATGCACAGAGATTATTGCAAAGCAATGCACAGACTATTGCAAAGCAATGCACAGACTATTGCAAAGCAATGCACAGACTATTGCAAAGCAATGCACAGAGACTATTGCAAATGCACAGAGACTATTGCAAAGCAATGCACAGACTATTGCAAAGCAATGCACAGACTATTGCAAAGCAATGCACAGCAATGCACAGAGACTATTGCAAAGCAATGCACAGACTATTGCAAAGCAATGCACAGAGATTATTGCAAAGAAATGCACAGACTATTGCAAAGCAATGCACAGACTATTGCAAAGCAATGCACAGACTATTGCAAAGCAATGCACAGATTATTGCAAAGCAATGCACAGAGACTATTGCAAATGCACAGAGACTATTGCAAAGCAATGCACAGACTATTGCAAAGCAATGCACAGAGACTATTGCAAAGCAATGCACAGACTATTGCAAAGCAATGCACAATGCACAGACTATTGCAAAGCAATGCACAGATTATTGCAAAGCAATGCACAGAGACTATTGCAAAGCAATGCACAGACTATTGCAAAGCAATGCACAATGCACAGACTATTGCAAAGCAATGCACAGACTATTGCAAAGCAATGCACAGAGACTATTGCAAAGCAATGCACAGACTATTGCAAAGCAATGCACAGACTATTGCAAAGCAATGCACAGAGACTATTGCAAATGCACAGAGACTATTGCAAAGCAATGCACAGAGACTTTTGCAAAGCAATGCACAGACTATTGCAAAGCAATGCGCAGACTATTGCAAAGCAATGCACTGAGACTATTGCAAAGCAATGCACAGACTATTGCAAAGCAATGCACAGACTATTGCAAAGCAATGCACAGAGACTATTGCAAAGCAATGCACAGACTATTTCAAAGCAATGCACAGAGACTATTGCAAAGCAATGCACAGACTATTGCAAAGCAATGCACAGACTATTGCAAAGGAATGCACAGAGACTATTGCAAAGCAATGCACATACTATTGCAAAGCAATACACAGAGCCTATTGCAAAGCAATGCACAGATTACTGCAACGCAATGCACAGGGACTATTGCAAAGCAATGCAGAGAGACTATTGCAAAGCAATGCACAGACTATTGCAAAGCAATGCACAATGCACAGACTATTGCAAAGCAATGCACAGACTATTGTAAAGCAATGCACAGAGACTATTGCAAAGCAATGCACAAAGACTATTGCAAAGCAATGCACAGACTATTGCAAAGCAATGCACAGACTATTGCAAAGCAATGCACAGAGACTATTGCAAAGCAATGCATGGACTAATGCAAAGCAATGCACAGAGACTATTGCAAAGCAATGCGCAGACTATTGCAAAGCAATGCACAATGCACAGACTATTGCAAAGCAATGCACAGACTATTGCAAAGCAATACACAGAGCCTATTGCAATGCAATGCACAGATTATTGCAAAGCAATGCACAGAGACTATTGCAAAGCAATGCAGAGAGACTATTGCAAAGCAATGCACAGACTATTGCAAAGCAATGCACAATGCACAGACTATTGCAAAGCAATGCACAGACTATTGTAAAGCAATGCACAGAGACTATTGCAAAGCAATGCACAAAGACTATTGCAAAGCAATGCACAGACTATTGCAAAGCAATGCACAGACTATTGCAAAGCAATGCACAGAGACTATTGCAAAGCTATGCACAGACTATTGCAAAGCAATGCACAGAGACTATTGCAAAGCAATGCACAAAGACTATTGCAAAGCAATGCACAGACTATTGCAAAGCAATGCACAGACTATTGCAAAGCAATGCACAGAGACTATTGCAAAGCTATGCACAGACTATTGCAAAGCAATGCACAGAGACTATTGCAAAGCAATGCACAGAGACTATTGCAAAGCAATGCACAGAGACTATTGCAAAGCAATGCACAGACTATTGCAAAGCAATGCACAATGCACAGACTATTGCAAAGCAAGGCACAGACTATTGCAAAGCAATGCACAGACTATTGCAAAGCAATGCACAGACTATTGCAAAGCAATGCACAATGCACAGACTATTGCAAAGCAATGCACAGATAATTGCAAAGCAATGCACAGAGACTATTGCAAAGCAATGCACAGACTATTGCAAAGCAATGCACAGACTATTGCAAAGCAATGCACAGAGACTATTGCAAAGCAATGCACAGAGACTATTGCAAAGGAATGCACAGAGACTTTTGCAAAGCAATGCACAGACTATTGCAAAGCAATGCGCAGACTATTGCAAAGCAATGCACAGAGACTATTGCAAAGCAATGCACAGACTATTGCAAAGCACAGACTATTGCAAAGCAATGCACAGACTATTGCAAAGCAATGCACAGACTATTGCAAAGCAATGCACAATGCACAGACTATTGCAAAATAATGCACAGACTATTGCAAAGCAATGCACAGAGACTATTGCAAAGCAATGCACAAACTATTGCAAAGCAATGCACAGACTATTGCAAAGTAATGCACAGAGACTATTGCAAAGCAATGCACAGAGACTATTGCAAAGCAATGCACAGAGACTATTGCAAAGCAATGCACAGACTATTGCAAAGCAATGCACAGAGACTACTGCAAAGCAATCCACAGAGACTACTGCAAAGCAATGCACAGACTATTGCAAAGCAATGCACAGAGACTATTGCAGATCAATGCACGGACTATTGCAAAGCAATGCACAGAGATTATTGCAAAGCAATGCACAGACTATTGCAAAGTAATGCACAGACTATTGCAAAGCAATGCACAGACTATTGCAAATCAATGCACAGACTATTGCAAAGCAATGCACAGAGACTATTGCAAAGCAATGCACAGACTATTGCAAAGCAATGCACAGAGACTATTACAAAGCAATGCACAGAGACTATTGCAAAGCAATGCACAGACTATTGCAAAGCAATGCACAATGCACAGACTATTGCAAAGCAATGCACAGATTATTGCAAAGCAATGCACAGAGACTATTGCAAAGCAATGCACAGACTATTGCAAAGCAATGCACAATGCACAGACTATTGCAAAGCAATGCACAGAATATTGCAAAGCAATGCACAGAGACTATTGCAAAGCAATGCACAGACTATTGCAAAGCAATGCACATACTATTGCAAAGCAATGCACAGAGACTATTGCAAATGCACAGAGACTATTGCAAAGCAATGCACAGAGATTATTGCAAAGCAATGCACAGACTATTGCAAAGCAATGCACAGAGCCTATTGCAAAGCAATGCACAGATTATTGCAAAGCAATGCACAGAGACTATTGCAAAGCAATGCAGAGAGACTATTGCAAAGCAATGCACAGACTATTGCAAAGCAATACACAATGCACAGACTATTGCAAAGCAATGTACAGACTATTGCAAAGCAATGCACAATGCACGGACTATTGCAAAGTAATGCACAGACTATTGCAAAGCAATGCACAGAGACAATTGCAAAGCAATGCACAAACTATTGCAAAGCAATGCACAGACTATTGCAAAGTAATGCACAGAGACTATTGCAAAGCAATGCACAGAGACTATTGCACAGCAATGCACAGACTATTGCAAAGCAATGCACAGACTATTGCAAAGCAATGCACAGAGACTATTGCAAAGCAATCCACAGAGACTACTGCAAAGCAATGCACAGACTATTGCAAAGCAATGCACAGACTATTGCAGATCAATGCACAGACTATTGCAAAGCAATGCACAGAGATTATTGCAAAGCAATGCACAGACTATTGCAAAGCAATGCACAGACTATTGCAAAGCAATGCACAGACTATTGCAAAGCAATGCACAGAGACTATTGCAAATGCACAGAGACTATTGCAAAGCAATGCACAGACTATTGCAAAGCAATGCACAGACTATTGCAAAGCAATGCACAGCAATGCACAGAGACTATTGCAAAGCAATGCACAGACTATTGCAAAGCAATGCACAGAGATTATTGCAAAGAAATGCACAGACTATTGCAAAGCAATGCACAGACTATTGCAAAGCAATGCACAGACTATTGCAAAGCAATGCACAGATTATTGCAAAGCAATGCACAGAGACTATTGCAAAGCAATGCACAGACTATTGCAAAGCAATGCACAATGCACAGACTATTGCAAAGCAATGCACAGACTATTGCAAAGCAATGCACAGAGACTATTGCAAAGCAATGCACAAAGACTATTGCAAAGCAATGCACAGACTATGCAAAGTAATGCACAGACTATTGCAAAGCAATGCACAGACTATTGCAAGTCAATGCACAGACTATTGCAAAGCAATGCACAGAGACTATTGCAAAGCAATGCACAGACTATTGCAAAGCAATGCACTGAGACTATTGCAAAGCAATGCACAGACTATTGCAAAGCAATGCACAATGCACAGACTATTGCAAAGCAATGCACAGATTATTGCAAAGCAATGCACAGAGACTATTGCAAAGCAATGCACAGACTATTGCAAAGCAATGCACAATGCACAGACTATTGCAAAGCAATGCACAGACTATTGCAAAGCAATGCACAGAGACTATTGCAAAGCAATGCACAGACTATTGCAAAGCAATGCACAGACTATTGCAAAGCAATGCACAGAGACTATTGCAAATGCACAGAGACTATTGCAAAGCAATGCACAGAGACTTTTGCAAAGCAATGCACAGACTATTGCAAAGCAATGCGCAGACTATTGCAAAGCAATGCACTGAGACTATTGCAAAGCAATGCACAGACTATTGCAAAGCAATGCACAGACTATTGCAAAGCAATGCACAGAGACTATTGCAAAGCAATGCACAGACTATTTCAAAGCAATGCACAGAGACTATTGCAAAGCAATGCACAGACTATTGCAAAGCAATGCACAGACTATTGCAAAGCAATGCACAGAGACTATTGCAAAGCAATGCACATACTATTGCAAAGCAATACACAGAGCCTATTGCAAAGCAATGCACAGATTATTGCAAAGCAATGCACAGGGACTATTGCAAAGCAATGCACAGAGACTATTGCAAATGCACAGAGACTATTGCAAAGCAATGCACAGACTATTGCAAAGCAATGCACAGACTATTGCAAAGCAATGCACAGCAATGCACAGAGACTATTGCAAAGCAATGCACAGACTATTGCAAAGCAATGCACAGAGATTATTGCAAAGAAATGCACAGACTATTGCAAAGCAATGCACAGACTATTGCAAAGCAATGCACAGACTATTGCAAAGCAATGCACAGATTATTGCAAAGCAATGCACAGAGACTATTGCAAATGCACAGAGACTATTGCAAAGCAATGCACAGACTATTGCAAAGCAATGCACAGAGACTATTGCAAAGCAATGCACAGACTATTGCAAAGCAATGCACAATGCACAGACTATTGCAAAGCAATGCACAGATTATTGCAAAGCAATGCACAGAGACTATTGCAAAGCAATGCACAGACTATTGCAAAGCAATGCACAATGCACAGACTATTGCAAAGCAATGCACAGACTATTGCAAAGCAATGCACAGAGACTATTGCAAAGCAATGCACAGACTATTGCAAAGCAATGCACAGACTATTGCAAAGCAATGCACAGAGACTATTGCAAATGCACAGAGACTATTGCAAAGCAATGCACAGAGACTTTTGCAAAGCAATGCACAGACTATTGCAAAGCAATGCGCAGACTATTGCAAAGCAATGCACTGAGACTATTGCAAAGCAATGCACAGACTATTGCAAAGCAATGCACAGACTATTGCAAAGCAATGCACAGAGACTATTGCAAAGCAATGCACAGACTATTTCAAAGCAATGCACAGAGACTATTGCAAAGCAATGCACAGACTATTGCAAAGCAATGCACAGACTATTGCAAAGGAATGCACAGAGACTATTGCAAAGCAATGCACATACTATTGCAAAGCAATACACAGAGCCTATTGCAAAGCAATGCACAGATTACTGCAACGCAATGCACAGGGACTATTGCAAAGCAATGCAGAGAGACTATTGCAAAGCAATGCACAGACTATTGCAAAGCAATGCACAATGCACAGACTATTGCAAAGCAATGCACAGACTATTGTAAAGCAATGCACAGAGACTATTGCAAAGCAATGCACAAAGACTATTGCAAAGCAATGCACAGACTATTGCAAAGCAATGCACAGACTATTGCAAAGCAATGCACAGAGACTATTGCAAAGCAATGCATGGACTAATGCAAAGCAATGCACAGAGACTATTGCAAAGCAATGCGCAGACTATTGCAAAGCAATGCACAATGCACAGACTATTGCAAAGCAATGCACAGACTATTGCAAAGCAATACACAGAGCCTATTGCAATGCAATGCACAGATTATTGCAAAGCAATGCACAGAGACTATTGCAAAGCAATGCAGAGAGACTATTGCAAAGCAATGCACAGACTATTGCAAAGCAATGCACAATGCACAGACTATTGCAAAGCAATGCACAGACTATTGTAAAGCAATGCACAGAGACTATTGCAAAGCAATGCACAAAGACTATTGCAAAGCAATGCACAGACTATTGCAAAGCAATGCACAGACTATTGCAAAGCAATGCACAGAGACTATTGCAAAGCTATGCACAGACTATTGCAAAGCAATGCACAGAGACTATTGCAAAGCAATGCACAAAGACTATTGCAAAGCAATGCACAGACTATTGCAAAGCAATGCACAGACTATTGCAAAGCAATGCACAGAGACTATTGCAAAGCTATGCACAGACTATTGCAAAGCAATGCACAGAGACTATTGCAAAGCAATGCACAGAGACTATTGCAAAGCAATGCACAGACTATTGCAAAGCAATGCACAATGCACAGACTATTGCAAAGCAAGGCACAGACTATTGCAAAGCAATGCACAGACTATTGCAAAGCAATGCACAGACTATTGCAAAGCAATGCACAATGCACAGACTATTGCAAAGCAATGCACAGATAATTGCAAAGCAATGCACAGAGACTATTGCAAAGCAATGCACAGACTATTGCAAAGCAATGCACAGACTATTGCAAAGCAATGCACAGAGACTATTGCAAAGCAATGCACAGAGACTATTGCAAAGGAATGCACAGAGACTTTTGCAAAGCAATGCACAGACTATTGCAAAGCAATGCGCAGACTATTGCAAAGCAATGCACAGAGACTATTGCAAAGCAATGCACAGACTATTGCAAAGCACAGACTATTGCAAAGCAATGCACAGACTATTGCAAAGCAATGCACAGACTATTGCAAAGCAATGCACAATGCACAGACTATTGCAAAATAATGCACAGACTATTGCAAAGCAATGCACAGAGACTATTGCAAAGCAATGCACAAACTATTGCAAAGCAATGCACAGACTATTGCAAAGTAATGCACAGAGACTATTGCAAAGCAATGCACAGAGACTATTGCAAAGCAATGCACAGAGACTATTGCAAAGCAATGCACAGACTATTGCAAAGCAATGCACAGAGACTACTGCAAAGCAATCCACAGAGACTACTGCAAAGCAATGCACAGACTATTGCAAAGCAATGCACAGAGACTATTGCAGATCAATGCACGGACTATTGCAAAGCAATGCACAGAGATTATTGCAAAGCAATGCACAGACTATTGCAAAGTAATGCACAGACTATTGCAAAGCAATGCACAGACTATTGCAAATCAATGCACAGACTATTGCAAAGCAATGCACAGAGACTATTGCAAAGCAATGCACAGACTATTGCAAAGCAATGCACAGAGACTATTACAAAGCAATGCACAGAGACTATTGCAAAGCAATGCACAGACTATTGCAAAGCAATGCACAATGCACAGACTATTGCAAAGCAATGCACAGATTATTGCAAAGCAATGCACAGAGACTATTGCAAAGCAATGCACAGACTATTGCAAAGCAATGCACAGACTATTGCAAAGCAATGCACAGAATATTGCAAAGCAATGCACAGAGACTATTGCAAAGCAATGCACAGACTATTGCAAAGCAATGCACATACTATTGCAAAGCAATGCACAGAGACTATTGCAAATGCACAGAGACTATTGCAAAGCAATGCACAGAGATTATTGCAAAGCAATGCACAGACTATTGCAAAGCAATGCACAGAGCCTATTGCAAAGCAATGCACAGATTATTGCAAAGCAATGCACAGAGACTATTGCAAAGCAATGCAGAGAGACTATTGCAAAGCAATGCACAGACTATTGCAAAGCAATACACAATGCACAGACTATTGCAAAGCAATGTACAGACTATTGCAAAGCAATGCACAATGCACGGACTATTGCAAAGTAATGCACAGACTATTGCAAAGCAATGCACAGAGACAATTGCAAAGCAATGCACAAACTATTGCAAAGCAATGCACAGACTATTGCAAAGTAATGCACAGAGACTATTGCAAAGCAATGCACAGAGACTATTGCACAGCAATGCACAGAGACTATTGCAAAGCAATGCACAGACTATTGCAAAGCAATGCACAGAGACTATTGCAAAGCAATCCACAGAGACTACTGCAAAGCAATGCACAGACTATTGCAAAGCAATGCACAGACTATTGCAGATCAATGCACAGACTATTGCAAAGCAATGCACAGAGATTATTGCAAAGCAATGCACAGACTATTGCAAAGCAATGCACAGACTATTGCAAAGCAATGCACAGACTATTGCAAAGCAATGCACAGAGACTATTGCAAATGCACAGAGACTATTGCAAAGCAATGCACAGACTATTGCAAAGTAATGCACAGACTATTGCAAAGCAATGCACAGCAATGCACAGAGACTATTGCAAAGCAATGCACAGACTATTGCAAAGCAATGCACAGAGATTATTGCAAAGAAATGCACAGACTATTGCAAAGCAATGCACAGACTATTGCAAAGCAATGCACAGACTATTGCAAAGCAATGCACAGATTATTGCAAAGCAATGCACAGAGACTATTGCAAAGCAATGCACAGACTATTGCAAAGCAATGCACAATGCACAGACTATTGCAAAGCAATGCACAGACTATTGCAAAGCAATGCACAGAGACTATTGCAAAGCAATGCACAAAGACTATTGCAAATCAATGCACAGACTATGCAAAGTAATGCACAGACTATTGCAAAGCAATGCACAGACTATTGCAAGTCAATGCACAGACTATTGCAAAGCAATGCACAGAGACTATTGCAAAGCAATGCACAGACTATTGCAAAGCAATGCACTGAGACTATTGCAAAGCAATGCACAGACTATTGCAAAGCAATGCACAATGCACAGACTATTGCAAAGCAATGCACAGATTATTGCAAAGCAATGCACAGAGACTATTGCAAAGCAATGCACAGACTATTGCAAAGCAATGCACAATGCACAGACTATTGCAAAGCAATGCACAGACTATTGCAAAGCAATGCACAGAGACTATTGCAAAGCAATGCACAGACTATTGCAAAGCAATGCACAGACTATTGCAAAGCAATGCACAGAGACTATTGCAAATGCACAGAGACTATTGCAAAGCAATGCACAGAGACTTTTGCAAAGCAATGCACAGACTATTGCAAAGCAATGCGCAGACTATTGCAAAGCAATGCACTGAGACTATTGCAAAGCAATGCACAGACTATTGCAAAGCAATGCACAGACTATTGCAAAGCAATGCACAGAGACTATTGCAAAGCAATGCACAGACTATTTCAAAGCAATGCACAGAGACTATTGCAAAGCAATGCACAGACTATTGCAAAGCAATGCACAGACTATTGCAAAGCAATGCACAGAGACTATTGCAAAGCAATGCACATACTATTGCAAAGCAATACACAGAGCCTATTGCAAAGCAATGCACAGATTATTGCAAAGCAATGCACAGGGACTATTGCAAAGCAATGCAGAGAGACTATTGCAAAGCAATGCACAGACTATTGCAAAGCAATGCACAATGCACAGACTATTGCAAAGCAATGCACAGACTATTGTAAAGCAATGCACAGAGACTATTGCAAAGCAATGCACAAAGACTATTGCAAAGCAATGCACAGACTATTGCAAAGCAATGCACAGACTATTGCAAAGCAATGCACAGAGACTATTGCAAAGCAATGCATGGACTATTGCAAAGCAATGCACAGAGACTATTGCAAAGCAATGCACAGAGACTATTGCAAAGCAATGCGCAGACTATTGCAAAGCAATGCACAATGCACAGACTATTGCAAAGCAATGCACAGACTATTGCAAAGCAATACACAGAGCCTATACACAGAGCCTATTGCAAAGCAATGCACAGATTATTGCAAAGCAGACTATTGCAAAGCAATGCAGAGAGACTATTGCAAAACAATGCACAGACTATTGCAAAGCAATGCACAGACTATTGTAAAGCAATGCACAGAGACTATTGCAAAGCAATGCACAAAGACTATTGCAAAGCAATGCACAGACTATTGCAAAGCAATGCACAGACTATTGCAAAGCAATGCACAGAGACTATTGCAAAGCAATGCACAGACTATTGCAAAGCAATGCACAGAGACTATTGCAAAGCAATGCACAGAGACTATTGCAAAGCAATGCACAGACTATTGCAAAGCAATGCACAATGCACAGACTATTGCAAAGCAATGCACAGACTATTGCAAAGCAATGCACAGACTATTGCAAAGCAATGCACAGACTATTGCAAAGCAATGCACAATGCACAGACTATTGCAAAGCAATGCACAGATAATTGCAAAGCAATGCACAGAGACTATTGCAAAGCAATGCACAGACTATTGCAAAGCAATGCACAGACTATTGCAAAGCAATGCACAGAGACTATTGCAAAGCAATGCACAGAGACTATTGCAAAGGAATGCACAGACTATTGCAAAGCAATGCACAGAGACTATTGCAAAGCAATGCACAGAGACTATTGCAAAGCAATGCACAGACTATTGCAAAGCAATGCACAATGCACAGACTATTGCAAAGCAATGCACAGACTATTGCAAAGCAATGCACAGACTATTGCAAAGCAATGCACAGACTATTGCAAAGCAATGCACAATGCACAGACTATTGCAAAGCAATGCACAGATAATTGCAAAGCAATGCACAGAGACTATTGCAAAGCAATGTACAGACTATTGCAAAGCACAGACTGTTGCAAAGCAATGCACAGACTATTGTAAAGCAATGCACAGACTATTGCAAAGCAATGCACATACTATTGCAAAGCAATGCACAGAGACTATTGCAAAGCAATGCACAAACTATTGCAAAGCAATGCACAGACTATTGCAAAGTAATGCACAGAGACTATTGCAAAGCAATGCACAGAGACTATTGCAAAGCAATGCACAGAGACTATTGCAAAGCAATGCACAGACTATTGCAAAGCAATGCACAGAGACTACTGCAAAGCAATCCACAGAGACTACTGCAAAGCAATGCACAGACTATTGCAATGCAATGCACAGAGACTATTGCAGATCAATGCACGGACTATTGCAAAGCAATGCACAGAGATTATTGCAAAGCAATGCACAGACTATTGCAAAGCAATGCACAGACTATTGCAAAGCAATGCGCAGACTATTGCAAAGCAATGCACAGGCTATTGCAAAGCAATGCACATAGACTATTGCAAATGCACAGAGACTATTGCAAAGCAATGCAGACTATTGCAAAGCAATGCACAGACTATTGCAAAGCAATGCACAGAGACTATTGCAAAGCAATGCACAGACTATTGCAAAGCAATGCACAGAGACTATTGCAGATCAATGCACAGACTATTGCAAAGCAATGCACAGAGATTATTGCAAAGCAATGCACATACTATTGCAAAGCAATGCACAGACTATTGCAAAGCAATGCACAGACTATTGCAAAGCAATGCACAGACTATTGCAAAGCAATGCACAGAGACTATTGCAAAGCAATCCACACCGACTACTGCAAAGCAATGCACAGAGATTATTGCAAAGCAATGCACATACTATTGCAAAGCAGTGCACAGACTATTGCAAAGCAATGCACAGAGATTATTGCAAAGCAATGCACAGACTATTGCAAAGCAATGCACAGACTATTGCAAAGCAATGCACAGAGACTATTGCAAAGCAATGCACAGACTATTGCAAAGCAATGCACAGACTATTGCAAAGCAATGCACAGACTATTGCAAAGCAATGCACAGAGACTATTGCAAAGCAATCCACAGACTATTGCAAAGCAATACACAGAGACTATTGCAAAGCAATGCACAGACTATTGCAAAGCAATGCACAGAGACTATTGCAAAGCAATGCACAGACTATTGCAAAGCAATGCACAGAGTCTATTGCAAAGCAATGCACAGACTATTGCAAAGCAATGCACAGAGACTTTTGCAAAGCAATGCACAGATTATTGCAAAGCAATGCACAGACACTATTGCAAAGCAATGCACAGAAATTATTGCAAAGCAATGCACAGACTATTGCAAAGCATTGCACAATGCACAGACTATTGCAAAGCAATGCACAGACTATTGCAAAGCAATGCACAGAGACTATTGCAAAGCAATGCACAATGCACAGACTATTGCAAAGCAATGCACAGACTATTGCAAAGCAATGCACAGAGACTATTGCAAAGCAATGCACAGACTATTGCAAGGCAATGCACAGACTATTGCAAAGCAATGCACAGAGACTATTACAAATGCACAGAGACTATTGCAAAGCAATGCACAGAGACTTTTGCAAAGCAATGCACAGACTATTGCAAAGCAATGCGCAGACTATTGCAAAGCAATGCACTGAGACTATTGCAAAGCAATGCACAGACTATTGCAAAGCAATGCACAGACTATTGCAAAGCAATGCACAGGGAGTATTGCAAAGCAATGCACAGACTATTGCAAAGCAATGCACAGAGACTATTGCAAAACAATGCAAAGACTATTGCAAAGCAATGCACAGACTATTGCAAAGCAATGCACAGAGACTATTGCAAAGCAATGCACAGACTATTGCAAAGCAATACACAGAGCCTATTGCAAAGCAATGCACAGATTATTGCAAAGCAATCCACAGACTATTGCAAAGCAATACACAGAGACTATTGCAAAGCAATGCACAGACTATTGCAAAGCAATGCACAGAGACTATTGTAAAGCAATGCACAGACTATTGCAAAGCAATGCACAGAGACTATTGCAAAGCAATGCACAGGCTATTGCAAAGCAATGCACAGAGACTATTGCAAAGCAATGCACAGATTATTGCAAAGCAATGCACAGAGACTATTGCAAAGCAATGCACAGAGACTATTGCAAAGCAATGCACAGACTATTGCAAAGCAATGCACAATGCACAGACTATTGCAAAGCAATGCACAGACTACTGCAAAGCAATGCACAATGCACAGACTATTGCAAAGTAATGCACAGACTATTGCAAAGCAATGCACAGAGACTATTGCAAAGCAATGCACAAACTATTGCAAAGCAATGCACAGACTATTGCAAAGTAATGCACAGAGACTATTACAAAGCAATGCACAGAGACTATTGCAAAGCAATGCACAGAGACTATTGCAAAGCAATGCACAGACTATTGCAAAGCAATGCACAGAGACTATTGCAAAGCAATCCACAGAGACTACTGCAAAGCAATGCACAGACTATTGCAAAGCAATGCACAGAGACCTTTTGCAGATCAATGCACAGACTATTGCAAAGCAATGCACAGAGATTATTGCAAAGCAATGCACAGACTATTGCAAAGCAATGCGCAGACTATTGCAAAGCAATGCACAGACTATTGCAAAGCAATGCACAGAGACTATTGCAAAGCAATGCACAGACTATTGCAAAGCAATGCACAGAGACTATTGCAGATCAATGCACAGACTATTGCAAAGCAATGCACAGAGATTATTGCAAAGCAATGCACAGACTATTGCAAAGCAATGCACAGACTATTGCAAAGCAATGCACAGACTATTGCAAATCAATGCACAGAGACTATTGCAAAGCAATCCACACAGACTACTGCAAAGCAATGCACAGACTATTGCAAAGCAATGCACAGAGACTATTGCAAAGCAATCCACACAGACTACTGCAAAGCAATGCACAGACTATTGCAAAGCAATGCACAGACTATTGCAAAGCAATGCACAGAGACTATTGCAAAGCAATGCACAGACTATTGCAAAGCAATGCACAGAGACTATTGCAAAGCAATGCACAGACTATTGCAAAGCAATGCACAGAGACTATTGCAAAGCAATGCACAGATTATTGCAAAGCAATGCACAGAGACTATTGCAAAGCAATGCACAGAGACTATTGCAAAGCAATGCACAGACTATTGCAAAGCAATGCACAATGCACAGACTATTGCAAAGCAATGCACAGACTATTGCAAAGCAATGCACAATGCACAGACTATTGCAAAGTAATGCACAGACTATTGCAAAGCAATGCACAGAGACTATTGCAAAGCAATGCACAAACTATTGCAAAGCAATGCACACACTATTGCAAAGTAATGCACAGAGACTATTGCAAAGCAATGCACAGAGACTATTGCAAAGCAATGCACAGAGACTATTGCAAAGCAATGCACAGACTATTGCAAAGCAATGCACAGAGACTATTGCAAAGCAATCCACAGAGACTACTGCAAAGCAATGCACAGACTATTGCAAAGCAATGCACAGAGACTATTGCAGATCAATGCACAGACTATTGCAAAGCAATGCACAGAGATTACTGCAAAGCAATGCACAGACTATTGCAAAGCAATGCACAGACTATTGCAAAGCAATGCACAGAGACTATTGCAAAGCAATGCACAGACTATTGCAAAGCAATGCACAGAGACTATTGCAGATCAATGCACAGACTATTGCAAAGCAATGCACAGAGATTATTGCAAAGCAATGCAAATACTATTGCAAAGCAATGCACAGACTATTGCAAAGCAATGCACAGACTATTGCAAAGCAATGCACAGACTATTGCAAATCAATGCACACAGACTATTGCAAAGCAATCCACACAGACTACTGCAAAGCAATGCACAGACTATTGCAAAGCAATGCACAGAGACTATTGCAAAGCAATCCACACAGACTACTGCAAAGCAATGCACAGACTATTGCAAAGCAATGCACAGAGACTATTGCAGATCAATGCACAGACTATTGCAAAGCAATGCACAGAGATTATTGCAAAGCAATGCACAGACTATTGCAAAGCAATGCACAGACTATTGCAAAGCAATGCACAGAGACTATTGCAAAGCAATGCACAGACTATTGCAAAGCAATGCACAGACTATTGCAAAGCAATGCACAGACTATTGCAAAGCAATGCACAGAGACTATTGCAAAGCAATCCACAGACTATTGCAAAGCAATACACAGAGACTATTGCAAAGCAATGCACAGACTATTGCAAAGCAATGCACAGACTATTGCAAAGCAATGAACAGAGACTATTGCAAAGCAATGCACAGACTATTGCAAAGCAATGCACAGAGACTATTGCAAAGCAATGCACATACTATTGCAAAGCAATGCACAGAGACTATTGCAAAGCAATGCACAGATTATTGCAAAGCAATGCACAGAGACTATTGCAAAGCAATGCACAGAGACTATTGCAAAGCAATGCACAGACTATTGCAAAGCAATGCACAATGCACAGACTATTGCAAAGCAATGCACAGACTATTGCAAAGCAATGCACAATGCACAGACTATTGCAAAGTAATGCACAGACTATTGCAAAGCAATGCACAGAGACTATTGCAAAGCAATGCACAAACTATTGCAAAGCAATGCACAGACTATTGCAAAGTAATGCACAGAGACTATTGCAAAGCAATGCACAGAGACTATTGCAAAGCAATGCACAGAGAGTATTGCAAAGCAATGCACAGACTATTGCAAAGCAATGCACAGAGACTATTGCAAAGCAATCCACAGAGACTACTGCAAAGCAATGCACAGACTATTGCAAATCAATGCACAGAGACTATTGCAGATCAATGCACAGACTATTGCAAAGCAATGCACAGAGATTATTGCAAAGCAATGCACAGACTATTGCAAAGCAATGCACAGACTATTGCAAAGCAATGCACAGACTATTGCAAAGCAATGCACAGAGACTATTGCAAATGCACAGAGACTATTGCAAAGCAATGCACAGACTATTGCAAAGCAATGCACAGACTATTGCAAAGCAATGGACAGAAATGCACAGAGACTATTGCAAAGCAATGCACAGACTATTGCAAAGCAATGCACAGAGATTATTGCAAAGAAATGCACAGACTATTGCAAAGCAATGCACAGACTATTGCAAAGCAATGCACAGATTATTGCAAAGCAATGCACAGAGACTATTGCAAAGCAATGCACAGACTATTGCAAAGCAATGCACAATGCACAGACTATTGCAAAGCAATGCACAGACTATTGCAAAGCAATGCACAGAGACTATTGCAAAGCAATGCACAGACTATTGCAAAGCAATGCACAGACTATTGCAAAGCAAAGCACAGAGACTATTGCAAATGCACAGAGACTATTGCAAAGCAATGCACAGAGACTTTTGCAAAGCAATGCACAGACTATTGCAAAGCAATGCGCAGACTATTGCAAAGCAATGCACTGAGACTATTGCAAAGCAATGCACAGACTATTGCAAAGCAATGCACAGACTATTGCAAAGCAATGCACAGAGACTATTGCAAAGCAATGCACAGACTATTTCAAAGCAATGCACAGAGACTATTGCAAAACAATGCACAGACTATTGCAAAGCAATGCACAGACTATTGCAAAGCAATGCACAGAGACTATTGCAAAGCAATGCACAGACTATTGCAAAGCAATACACAGAGCCTATTGCAAAGCAATGCACAGATTATTGCAAAGCAATCCACAGACTATTGCAAAGCAATAGACAGAGACTATTGCAAAGCAATGCACAGACTATTGCAAAGCAATGCACAGACTATTGCAAAGCAATGCACAGAGACTATTGCAAAGCAATGCACAGACTATTGCAAAGCAATGCACAGAGACTATTGCAAAGCAATGCACAGACTATTGCAAAGCAATGCACAGAGACTATTGCAAAGCAATGCACAGATTATTGCAAAGCAATGCACAGAGACTATTGCAAAGCAATGCACAGAGACTATTGCAAAGCAATGCACAGACTATTGCAAAGCAATGCACAATGCACAGACTATTGCAAAGCAATGCACAGACTATTGCAAAGCAATGCACAATGCACAGACTATTGCAAAGTAATGCACAGACTATTGCAAAGCAATGCACAGAGACTATTGCAAAGCAATGCACAAACTATTGCAAAGCAATGCACAGACTATTGCAAAGTAATGCACAGAGACTATTGCAAAGCAATGCACAGAGACTATTGCAAAGCAATGCACAGAGACTATTGCAAAGCAATGCACAGACTATTGAAAAGCAATGCACAGAGACTATTGCAAAGCAATCCACAGAGACTACTGCAAAGCAATGCACAGACTATTGCAAAGCAATGCACAGAGACTATTGCAGATCAATGCACAGACTATTGCAAAGCAATGCACAGAGATTATTGCAAAGCAATGCACAGACTATTGCAAAGCAATGCACAGACTATTGCAAAGCAATGCACAGACTATTGCAAAGCAATGCACAGACTATTGCAAAGCAATGCACAGAGACTATTGCAAATGCACAAAGATTATTGCAAATGCACAGAGACTATTGCAAAGCAATGCACAGACTATTGCAAAGCAATGCACAGAGATTATTGCAAAGAAATGCACAGACTATTGCAAAGCAATGCACAGACTATTGCAAAGCAATGCACAGATTATTGCAAAGCAATGCACAGAGACTATTGCAAAGCAATGCACAGACTATTGCCAAGCAATGCACAATGCACAGACTATTGCAAAGCAATGCACAGACTATTGCAAAGCAATGCACAGAGACTATTGCAAAGCAATGCACAAAGACTATTGCAAAGCAATGCACAGACTATGCAAAGTAATGCACAGACTATTGCAAAGCAATGCACAGACTATTGCAAGTCAATGCACAGACTATTGCAAAGCAATGCACAGCGACTATTGCAAAGCAATGCACAGACTATTGCAAAGCAATGCACAGAGACTATTGCAAAGCAATGCACAGACTATTGCAAAGCAATGCACAATGCACAGACTATTGCAAAGCAATGCACAGATTATTGCAAAGCAATGCACAGAGACTATTGCAAAGCAATGCACAGACTATTGCAAAGCAATGCACAGACTATTGCAAAGCAATGCACAGACTATTGCAAAGCAATACACAGAGCCTATTGCAAAGCAATGCACAGAATATTGCAAAGCAATCCACAGACTATTGCAAAGCAATAGACAGAGACTATTGCAAAGCAATGCACAGACTATTGCAAAGCAATGCACAGACTATTGCAAAGCAATGTACAGAGACTATTGCAAAGCAATGCACAGACTATTGCAAAGCAATGCACAGAGACTATTGCAAAGCAATGCACAGACTATTGCAAAGCAATGCACAGAGACTATTGCAAAGCAATGCACAGATTATTGCAAAGCAATGCACAGAGACTATTGCAAAGCAATGCACAGAGACTATTGCAAAGCAATGCACAGACTATTGCAAAGCAATGCACAATGCACAGACTATTGCAAAGCAATGCACAGACTATTGCAAAGCAATGCACAATGCACAGACTATTGCAAAGTAATGCACAGACTATTGCAAAGCAATGCACAGAGACTATTGCAAAGCAATGCACAAACTATTGCAAAGCAATGCACAGACTATTGCAAAGTAATGCACAGAGACTATTGCAAAGCAATGCACAGAGACTATTGCAAAGCAATGCACAGAGACTATTGTAAAGCAATGCACAGACTATTGAAAAGCAATGCACAGAGACTATTGCAAAGCAATCCACAGAGACTACTGCAAAGCAATGCACAGACTATTGCAAAGCAATGCACAGAGACTATTGCAGATCAATGCACAGACTATTGCAAAGCAATGCACAGAGATTATTGCAAAGCAATGCACAGACTATTGCAAAGCAATGTACAGACTATTGCAAAGCAATGCACAGACTATTGCAAAGCAATGCACAGACTATTGCAAAGCAATGCACAGAGACTATTGCAAATGCACAGAGACTATTGCAAATGCACAGAGACTATTGCAAAGCAATGCACAGACTATTGCAAAGCAATGCACAGAGATTATTGCAAAGAAATGCACAGACTATTGCAAAGCAATGCACAGACTATTGCAAAGCAATGCACAGACTATTGCAAAGCAATGCACAGATTATTGCAAAGCAATGCACAGAGACTATTGCAAAGCAATGCACAGACTATTGCAAAGCAATGCACAATGCACAGACTATTGCAAAGCAATGCACAGACTATTGCAAAGCAATGCACAGAGACTATTGCAAAGCAATGCACAAAGACTATTGCAAAGCAATGCACAGACTATTGCAAGTCAATGCACAGACTATTGCAAAGCAATGCACAGAGACTATTGCAAAGCAATGCACAGACTATTGCAAAGCAATGCACAGAGACTATTGCAAAGCAATGCACAGACTATTGCAAAGCAATGCACAATGCACAGACTATTGCAAAGCAATGCACAGATTATTGCAAAGCAATGCACAGAGACTATTGCAAAGCAATGCACAGACTATTGCAAAGCAATGCACAATGCACAGACTATTGCAAAGCAATGCACAGACTATTGCAAAGCAATGCACAGAGACTATTGCAAAGCAATGCACAGACTATTGCAAAGCAATGCACAGACTATTGCAAAGCAATGCACAGAGACTATTGCAAATGCACAGAGACTATTGCAAAGCAATGCACAGAGACTATTGCAAAGCAATGCACAGACTATTTCAAAGCAATGCACAGAGACTATTGCAAAGCAATGCACAGACTATTGCAAAGCAATGCACAGACTATTGCAAAGCAATGCACAGAGACTATTGCAAAGCAATGCACATACTATTGCAAAGCAATACACAGAGCCTATTGCAAAGCAATGCACAGATTATTGCAAAGCAATGCACAGGGACTATTGCAAAGCAATGCAGAGAGACTATTGCAAAGCAATGCACAGACTATTGCAAAGCAATGCACAATGCACAGACTATTGCAAAGCAATGCACAGACTATTGTAAAGCAATGCACAGAGACTATTGCAAAGCAATGCACAAAGACTATTGCAAAGCAATGCACAGACTATTGCAAAGCAATGCACAGAGACTATTGCAAAGCAATGCATGGACTATTGCAAAGCAATGCACAGAGACTATTGCAAAGCAATGCACAGAGACTATTGCAAAGCAATGCGCAGACTATTGCAAAGCAATGCACAATGCACAGACTATTGCAAAGCAATGCACAGACTATTGCAAAGCAATACACAGAGCCTATTGCAAAGCAATGCACAGATTATTGCAAAGCAATGCACAGAGACTATTGCAAAGCAATGCAGAGAGACTATTGCAAAACAATGCACAGACTATTGCAAAGCAATGCACAGACTATTGTAAAGCAATGCACAGAGACTATTGCAAAGCAATGCACAAAGACTATTGCAAAGCAATGCACAGACTATTGCAAAGCAATGCACAGACTATTGCAAAGCAATGCACAGAGACTATTGCAAAGCAATGCACAGACTATTGCAAAGCAATGCACAGAGACTATTGCAAAGCAATGCACAGAGACTATTGCAAAGCAATGCACAGACTATTGCAAAGCAATGCACAATGCACAGACTATTGCAAAGCAATGCACAGACTATTGCAAAGCAATGCACAGACTATTGCAAAGCAATGCACAATGCACAGACTATTGCAAAGCAATGCACAGATAATTGCAAAGCAATGCACAGAGACTATTGCAAAGCAATGCACAGACTATTGCAAAGCAATGCACAGACTATTGCAAAGCAATGCACAGAGACTATTGCAAAGCAATGCACAGAGACTATTGCAAAGCAATGCACAGAGACTATTGCAAAGCAATGCACAGAGACTATTGCAAAGCAATGCACAGACTATTGCAAAGCAACGCACAGAGACTACTGCAAAGCAATCCACAGAGACTACTGCAAAGCAATGCACAGACTATTGCAATGCAATGCACAGAGACTATTGCAGATCAATGCACGGACTATTGCAAAGCAATGCACAGAGATTATTGCAAAGCAATGCACAGACTATTGCAAAGCAATGCACAGACTATTGTAAAGCAATGCACAGACTATTGCAAAGCAATGCACAGGCTATTGCAAAGCAATGCACATAGACTATTGCAAATGCACAGAGACTATTGCAAAGCAATGCAGACTATTGCAAAGCAATGCACAGACTATTGCAAAGCAATGCACAGAGACTATTGCAAAGCAATGCACAGACTATTGCAAAGCAATGCACAGAGACTATTGCAGATCAATGCACAGACTATTGCAAAGCAATGCACAGAGATTATTGCAAAGCAATGCACATACTATTGCAAAGCAATGCACAGACTATTGCAAAGCAATGCACAGACTATTGCAAAGCAATGCACAGACTATTGCAAAGCAATGCACAGAGACTATTGCAAAGCAATCCACACCGACTACTGCAAAGCAATGCACAGAGATTATTGCAAAGCAATGCACATACTATTGCAAAGCAGTGCACAGACTATTGCAAAGCAATGCACAGAGATTATTGCAAAGCAATGCACAGACTATTGCAAAGCAATGCACAGACTATTGCAAAGCAATGCACAGAGACTATTGCAAAGCAATGCACAGACTATTGCAAAGCAATGCGCAGACTATTGCAAAGCAATGCGCAGACTATTGCAAAGCAATGCACAGACTATTGCAAAGCAATGCACAGACTATTGCAAAGCAATGCACAGGCTATTGCAAAGCAATGCACATAGACTATTGCAAATGCACAGAGACTATTGCAAAGCAATGCACAGAGACTATTGCAAAGCAATGCACAGACTATTGCAAAGCAATGCACAGAGACTATTGCAGATCAATGCACAGACTATTGCAAAGCAATGCACAGAGATTATGGCAAAGCAATGCACAGACTATTGCAAAGCAATGCACAGACTATTGCAAAGCAATGCACAGACTATTGCAAAGCAATGCACAGAGATTATTGCAAAGCAATGCACAGACTATTGCAAAGCAATGCACAGAGCCTATTGCAAAGCAATGCACAGATTATTGCAAAGCAATGCACAGAGACTATTGCAAAGCAATGCAGAGAGACTATTGCAAAGCAATGCACAGACTATTGCAACGCAATGCACAATGCACAGACTATTGCAAAGCAATGCACAGACTATTGCAAAGCAATGCACAATGCACAGACAATTGCAAAGTAATGCACAGACTATTGCAAAGCAATGCACAGAGACTATTGCAAAGCAATGCACAAACTATTGCAAAGCAATGCACAGACTATTGCAAAGTAATGCACAGAGACTATTGCAAAGCAATGCACAGAGACTATTGCAACGCAATGCACAGAGACTATTGCAAAGCAATGCACAGACTATTGCAAAGCAATGCACAGAGACTATTGCAAAGCAATCCACAGAGACTACTGCAAAGCAATGCACAGACTATTGCAAAGCAATGCACAGAGACTATTGCAGATCAATGCACAGACTATTGCAAAGCAATGCACAGAGATTATTGCAAAGCAATGCACAGACTATTGCAAAGCAATGCACAGACTATTGCAAAGCAATGCACAGACTATTGCAAAGCAATGCACAGACTATTGCAAAGCAATGCACAGAGACTATTGCAAATGCACAGAGACTATTGCAAAGCAATGCACAGACTATTGCAAAGCAATGCACAGAGATTATTGCAAAGAAATGCACAGACTATTGCAAAGCAATGCACAGACTATTGCAAAGCAATGCACAGATTATTGCAAAGCAATGCACTGAGACTATTGCAAAGCAATGCACAGACTATTGCAAAGCAATGCACAATGCACAGACTATTGCAAAGCAATGCACAGACTATTGCAAAGCAATGCACAGAGACTATTGCAAAGCAATGCACAAAGACTATTGCAAAGCAATGCACAGACTATGCAAAGTAATGCACAGACTATTGCAAAGCAATGCACAGACTATTGCAAATCAATGCACAGACTATTGCAAAGCAATGCACAGAGACTATTGCAAAGCAATGCACAGACTATTGCAAAGCAATGCACAGATTATTGCAAAGCAATGCACAGAGACTATTGCAAAGCAATGCACAGACTATTGCAAAGCAATGCACAATGCACAGACTATTGCAAAGCAATGCACAGACTATTGCAAAGCAATGCACAGAGACTATTGCAAAGCAATGCACAAAGACTATTGCAAAGCAATGCACAGACTATGCAAAGTAATGCACAGACTATTGCAAAGCAATACACAGACTATTGCAAATCAATGCACAGACTATTGCACAGCAATGCACAGAGACTATTGCAAAGCAATGCACAGACTATTGCAAAGCAATGCACAATGCACAGACTATTGCAAAGCAATGCACAGATTATTGCAGAGCAATGCACAGAGACTATTGCAAAGCAATGCACAGACTATTGCAAAGCAATGCACAATGCACAGACTATTGCAAAGCAATGCACAGAATATTGCAAAGCAATGCACAGAGACTATTGCAAAGCAATGCACAGACTATTGCAAAGCAATGCACAGACTATTGCAAAGCAATGCACAGAGACTATTGCAAACGCACAGAGACTATTGCAAAGCAATGCACAGAGATTATTGCAAAGCAATGCACAGACTATTGCAAAGCAATGCACAGAGCCTATTGCAAAGCAATGCTCAGATTATTGCAAAGCAATGCACAGAGACTATTGCAAAGCAATGCAGAGAGACTATTGCAAAGCAATGCACAGACTATTGCAAAGCAATGCACAATGCACAGACTATTGCAAAGCAATGTACAGACTATTGCAAAGCAATGCACAATGCACAGACTATTGCAACGTAATGCACAGACTATTGCAAAGCAATGCACAGAGACTATTGCAAAGCAATGCACAAACTATTGCAAAGCAATGCACAGACTATTGCAAAGTAATGCACAGAGACTATTGCAAAGCAATGCACAGAGACTATTGCAAAGCAATGCACAGAGACTATTGCAAAGCAATGCACAGACTATTGCAAAGCAATGCACAGAGACTATTGCAAAGCAATCCACAGAGACTACTGCAAAGCAATGCACAGACTATTGCAAAGCAATGCACAGAGACTATTGCAGATCAATGCACAGACTATTGCAAAGCAATGCACAGAGATTATTGCAAAGCAATGCACAGACTATTGCAAAGCAATGCACAGACTATTGCAAAGCAATGCACAGAGACTATTGCAAATGCACAGAGACTATTGCAAAGCAATGCACAGACTATTGCAAAGCAATGCACAGACTATTGCAAAGCAATGCACAGCAATGCACAGAGACTATTGCAAAGCAATGCACAGACTATTGCAAAGCAATGCACAGAGATTATTGCAAAGAAATGCACAGACTATTGCAAAGCAATGCACAGAGACTATTGCAAATGCACAGAGACTATTGGAAAGCAATGCACAGACTATTGCAAAGCAATGCACAGACTATTGCAAAGCAATGCACAGCAATGCACAGAGACTATTGCAAAGCAATGCACAGACTATTGCAAAGCAATGCACAGAGATTATTGCAAAGAAATGCACAGACTATTGCAAAGCAATGCACAGACTATTGCAAAGCAATGCACAGACTATTGCAAAGCAATGCACAGATTATTGCAAAGCAATGCACAGAGACTATTGCAAAGCAATGCACAGACTATTGCAAAGCAATGCACAGACTATTGCAAGTCAATGCACAGACTATTGCAAAGCAATGCACAGAGACTATTGCATAGCAATGCACAGACTATTGCAAAGCAATGCACAGAGACTATTGCAAAGCAATGCACAGACTATTGCAAAGCAATGCACAATGCACAGACTATTGCAAAGCAATGCACAGATTATTGCAAAGCAATGCACAGAGACTATTGCAAAGCAATGCACAGACTATTGCAAAGCAATGCACAATGCACAGACTATTGCAAAGCAATGCACAGACTATTGCAAAGCAATGCACAGAGACTATTGCAAAGCAATGCACAGACTATTGCAAAGCAATGCACAGGCACTATTGCAGATCAATGCAAAGACTATTGCAAAGCAATGCAGAGATTATTGCAAAGCAATGCACAGAGACTATTGCAAAGCAATGCACAGACTATTGCAAAGCAATGCACAATGCACAGACTATTGCAAAGCAATGCACAGACTATTGCAAAGCAATGCACAGAGACTATTGCAAAGCAATGCACAGAGACTATTGCAAAGCAATGCACAGACTATTGCAAAGCAATGCACAATGCACAGACTATTGCAAAGCAATGCACAGATTATTGCAAAGCAATGCACAGAGACTATTGCAAAGCAATGCACAGACTATTGCAAAGCAATGCACAATGCACAGACTATTGCAAAGCAATGCACAGAATATTGCAAAGCAATGCACAGAGACTATTGCAAAGCAATGCACAGACTATTGCAAAGCAATGCACAGACTATTGCAAAGCAATGCACAGAGACTATTGCAAACGCACAGAGACTATTGCAAAGCAATGCACAGAGATTATTGCAAAGCAATGCACAGACTATTGCAAAGCAATGCACAGAGCCTATTGCAAAGCAATGCTCAGATTATTGCAAAGCAATGCACAGAGACTATTGCAAAGCAATGCAGAGAGACTATTGCAAAGCAATGCACAGACTATTGCAAAGCAATGCACAATGCACAGACTATTGCAAAGCAATGTACAGACTATTGCAAAGCAATGCACAATGCACAGACTATTGCAACGTAATGCACAGACTATTGCAAAGCAATGCACAGAGACTATTGCAAAGCAATGCACAAACTATTGCAAAGCAATGCACAGACTATTGCAAAGTAATGCACAGAGACTATTGTAAAGCAATGCACAGAGACTATTGCAAAGCAATGCACAGAGACTACTGCAAAGCAATGCACAGACTATTGCAAAGCAATGCACAGAGACTATTGCAAAGCAATCCACAGAGACTACTGCAAAGCAATGCACAGACTATTGCAAAGCAATGCACAGAGACTATTGCAGATCAATGCACAGACTATTGCAAAGCAATGCACAGAGATTATTGCAAAGCAATGCACAGACTATTGCAAAGCAATGCACAGACTATTGCAAAGCAATGCACAGACTATTGCAAAGCAATGCACAGAGACTATTGCAAATGCACAGAGACTATTGCAAAGCAATGCACAGACTATTGCAAAGCAATGCACAGACTATTGCAAAGCAATGCACAGCAATGCACAGAGACTATTGCAAAGCAATGCACAGACTATTGCAAAGCAATGCACAGAGATTATTGCAAAGAAATGCACAGACTATTGCAAAGCAATGCACAGAGACTATTGCAAATGCACAGAGACTATTGGAAAGCAATGCACAGACTATTGCAAAGCAATGCACAGACTATTGCAAAGCAATGCACAGCAATGCACAGAGACTATTGCAAAGCAATGCACAGACTATTGCAAAGCAATGCACAGAGATTATTGCAAAGAAATGCACAGACTATTGCAAAGCAATGCACAGACTATTGCAAAGCAATGCACAGACTATTGCAAAGCGATGCACAGATTATTGCAAAGCAATGCACAGAGACTATTGCAAAGCAATGCACAGACTATTGCAAAGCAATGCACAATGCACAGACTATTGCAAAGCAATGCACAGACTATTGCAAAGCAATGCACAGAGACTATTGCAAAGCAATGCACAAAGACTATTGCAAAGCAATGCACAGACTATGCAAAGTAATGCACAGACTATTGCAAAGCAATGCACAGACTATTGCAAGTCAATGCACAGACTATCAAAGCAATGCACAGAGACTATTGCATTGCAATGCACAGACTATTGCAAAGCAATGCACAGAGACTATTGCAAAGCAATGCACAGACTATTGCAAAGCAATGCACAATGCACAGACTATTGCAAAGCAATGCACAGATTATTGCAAAGCAATGCACAGAGACTATTGCAAAGCAATGCACAGACTATTGCAAAGCAATGCACAATGCACAGACTATTGCAAAGCAATGCACAGACTATTGCAAAGCAATGCACAGAGACTATTGCAAAGCAATGCACAGACTATTGCAAAGCAATGCACAGGCACTATTGCAGATCAATGCAAAGACTATTGCAAAGCAATGCAGAGATTATTGCAAAGCAATGCACAGAGACTATTGCAAAGCAATGCACAGACTATTGCAAAGCAATGCACAATGCACAGACTATTGCAAAGCAATGCACAGACTATTGCAAAGCAATGCACAGAGACTATTGCAAAGCAATGCACAAAGACTATTGCAAAGCAATGCACAGACTATGCAAAGTAATGCACAGACTATTGCAAAGCAATGCACAGACTATTGCAAATCAATGCACAGACTATTGCAAAGCAATGCACAGAGACTATTGCAAAGCAATGCACAGACTATTGCAAAGCAATGCACAATGCACAGACTATTGCAAAGCAATGCACAGACTATTGCAAAGCAATGCACAATGCACAGACTATTGCAAAGCAATGCACAGAATATTGCAAAGCAATGCACAGAGACTATTGCAAAGCAATGCACAGACTATTGCAAAGCAATGCACAGACTATTGCAAAGCAATGCACAGAGACTATTGCAAACGCACAGAGACTATTGCAAAGCAATGCACAGAGATTATTGCAAAGCAATGCACAGATATTGCAAAGCAATGCACATAGCCTATTGCAAAGCAATGCTCAGATTATTGCAAAGCAATGCACAGAGACTATTGCAAAGCAATGCAGAGAGACTATTGCAAAGCAATGCACAGACTATTGCAAAGCAATGCACAATGCACAGACTATTGCAAAGCAATGTACAGACTATTGCAAAGCAATGCACAATGCACAGACTATTGCAAAGTAATGCACAGACTATTGCAAAGCAATGCACAGAGACTATTGCAAAGCAATGCACAAACTATTGCAAAGCAATGCACAGACTATTGCAAAGTAATGCACAGAGACTATTGCAAAGCAATGCACAGAGACGATTGCAAAGCAATGCACAGAGACTATTGCAAAGCAATGCACAGACTATTGCAAAGCAATGCACAGAGACTATTGCAAAGCAATCCACAGAGACTACTGAAAAGCAATGCACAGACTATTGCAAAGCAATGCACAGAGACTATTGCAGATCAATGCACAGACTATTGCAAAGCAATGCACAGAGATTATTGCAAAGCAATGCACAGACTATTGCAAAGCAATGCACAGACTATTGCAAAGCAATGCACAGACAATTGCAAAGCAATGCACAGAGACCTTTGCAAATGCACAGAGACTATTGCAAAGCAATGCACAGACTATTGCAAAGCAATGCACAGACTATTGCAAAGCAATGCACAGCAATGCACAGAGACTATTGCAAAGCAATGCACAGACTATTGCAAAGCAATGCACAGAGATTATTGCAAAGAAATGCACAGACTATTGCAAAGCAATGCACAGACTATTGCAAAGCAATGCACAGACTATTGCAAAGCAATGCACAGATTATTGCAAAGCAATGCACAGAGACTATTGCAAAGCAATGCACAGACTATTGCAAAGCAATGCACAATGCACAGACTATTGCAAAGCAATGCACAGACTATTGCAAAGCAATGCACAGACTATTGCAAATCAATGCACAGACTATTGCAAAGCAATGCACAGAGACTATTGCAAAGCAATGCACAGACTATTGCAAAGCAATGCACAATGCACAGACTATTGCAAAGCAATGCACAGATTATTGCAAAGCAATGCACAGAGACTATTGCAAAGCAATGCACAGACTATTGCAAAGCAATGCACAATGCACAGACTATTGCAAAGCAATGCACAGACTATTGCAAAGCAATGCACAGAGACTATTGCAAAGCAATGCAAAGACTATTGCAAAGCAATGCACAGAGACTATTGCAGATCAATGCACAGACTATTGCAAAGCAATGCACAGAGATTATTGCAAAGCAATGCATAGACTATTGCAAAGCAATGCACATACTATTGCAAAGCAATGCACAGACTATTGCAAAGCAATGCACAGAGATTATTGCAAAGCAAGGCACAGACTATTGCAAAGCAATGCACAGAGCCTATTGCAAAGCAATGCACAGATTATTGCAAAGCAATGCACAGAGACTATTGCAAAGCAATGCAGAGAGACTATTGCAAAGCAATGCACAGACTATTGCAAAGCAATGCACAATGCACAGACTATTGCAAAGCAATGCACAGACTATTGCAAAGCAATGCACAGAGACTATTGCAGATCAATGCACAGACAATTGCAAAGCAATGCACAGAGATTATTGCAAAGCAATGCACAGACTATTGCAAAGCAATGCGCAGACTATTGCAAAGCAATGCACAGACTATTGCAAAGCAATGCACAGACTATTGCAAAGCAATGCACAGACTATTGCAAAGCAATGCACAGGCTATTGCAAAGCAATGCACATAGACTATTGCAAATGCACAGAGACTATTGCAAAGCAATGCACAGAGACTATTGCAAAGCAATGCACAGACTATTGCAAAGCAATGCACAGAGACTATTGCAGATCAATGCACAGACTATTGCAAAGCAATGCACAGAGATTATTGCAAAGCAATGCACAGACTATTGCAAAGCAATGCACAGACTATTGCAAAGCAATGCACAGACTATTGCAAAGCAATGCACAGAGATTATTGCAAAGCAATGCACAGACTATTGCAAAGCAATGCACAAAGCCTATTGCAAAGCAATGCACAGATTATTGCAAAGCAATGCACAGAGACTATTGCAAAGCAATGCAGAGAGACTATTGCAAAGCAATGCACAGACTATTGCAACGCAATGCACAATGCACAGACTATTGCAAAGCAATGCACAGACTATTGCAAAGCAATGCACAATGCACAGACAATTGCAAAGTAATGCACAGACTATTGCAAAGCAATGCACAGAGACTATTGCAAAGCAATGCACAAACTATTGCAAAGCAATGCACAGACTATTGCAAAGTAATGCACAGAGACTATTGCAAAGCAATGCACAGAGACTATTGCAAAGCAATGCACAGAGACTATTGCAAAGCAATGCACAGAGACTATTGCAAAGCAATCCACAGAGACTACTGCAAAGCAATGCACAGACTATTGCAAAGCAATGCACAGAGACTATTGCAGATCAATGCACAGACTATTGCAAAGCAATGCACAGAGATTATTGCAAAGCAATGCACAGACTATTGCAAAGCAATGCACAGACTATTGCAAAGCAATGCACAGACTATTGCAAAGCAATGCACAGACTATTGCAAAGCAATGCACAGAGACTATTGCAAATGCACAGAGACTATTGCAAAGCAATTCACAGACTATTGCAAAGCAATGCACAGACTATTGCAAATCAATGCACAGCAATGCACAGAGACTATTGCAAAGCAATGCACAGACTATTGCAAAGCAATGCACAGAGATTATTGCAAAGAAATGCACAGAGTATTGCAAAGCAATGCACAGACTATTGCAAAGCAATGCACTGAGACTATTGCAAAGCAATGCACAGACTATTGCAAAGCAATGCACAATGCACAGACTATTGCAAAGCAATGCACAGACTATTGCAAAGCAATGCACAGAGACTATTGCAAAGCAATGCACAAAGACTATTGCAAAGCAATGCACAGACTATGCAAAGTAATGCACAGACTATTGCAAAGCAATGCACAGACTATTGCAAATCAATGCACAGACTATTGCAAAGCAATGCACAGAGACTATTGCAAAGCAATGCACAGACTATTGCAAAGCAATGCACAGAGACTATTGCAAAGCAATGCACAGAGACTATTGCAAAGCAATGCACAGACTATTGCAAAGCAATGCACAATGCACAGACTATTGCAAAGCAATGCACAGATTATTGCAAAGCAATGCACAGAGACTATTGCAAAGCAATGCACAGACTATTGCAAAGCAATGCACAATGCACAGACTATTGCAAAGCAATGCACAGAATATTGCAAAGCAATGCACAGAGACTATTGCAAAGCAATGCACAGACTATTGCAAAGCAATGCACAGACTATTGCAAAGCACTGCACAGAGATTATTGCAAATGCACAGAGACTATTGCAAAGCAATGCACAGAGATTATTGCAAAGCAATGCACAGACTATTGCAAAGCAATGCACAGAGCCTATTGCAAAGCAATGCACAGATTATTGCAAAGCAATGCACAGAGATTATTGCAAAGCAATGCAGAGAGACTATTGCAAAGCAATGCACAGAGACTATTGCAAAGCAATCCACAGAGACTACTGCAAAGCAATGCACAGACTATTGCAAAGCAATGCACAGAGACTATTGCAGATCAATGCACAGACTATTGCAAAGCAATGCACAGAGATTATTGCAAAGCAATGCACAGACTATTGCAAAGCAATGCACAGACTATTGCAAAGCAATGCACAGACTATTGCAAAGCAATGCACAGACTATTGCAAAGCAATGCACAGAGACTATTGCAAATGCACAGAGACTATTGCAAAGCAATTCACAGACTATTGCAAAGCAATGCACAGACTATTGCAAATCAATGCACAGCAATGCACAGAGACTATTGCAAAGCAATGCACAGACTATTGCAAAGCAATGCACAGAGATTATTGCAAAGAAATGCACAGAGTATTGCAAAGCAATGCACAGACTATTGCAAAGCAATGCACTGAGACTATTGCAAAGCAATGCACAGACTATTGCAAAGCAATGCACAATGCACAGACTATTGCAAAGCAATGCACAGACTATTGCAAAGCAATGCACAGAGACTATTGCAAAGCAATGCACAAAGACTATTGCAAAGCAATGCACAGACTATGCAAAGTAATGCACAGACTATTGCAAAGCAATGCACAGACTATTGCAAATCAATGCACAGACTATTGCAAAGCAATGCACAGAGACTATTGCAAAGCAATGCACAGACTATTGCAAAGCAATGCACAGAGACTATTGCAAAGCAATGCACAGAGACTATTGCAAAGCAATGCACAGACTATTGCAAAGCAATGCACAATGCACAGACTATTGCAAAGCAATGCACAGATTATTGCAAAGCAATGCACAGAGACTATTGCAAAGCAATGCACAGACTATTGCAAAGCAATGCACAATGCACAGACTATTGCAAAGCAATGCACAGAATATTGCAAAGCAATGCACAGAGACTATTGCAAAGCAATGCACAGACTATTGCAAAGCAATGCACAGACTATTGCAAAGCACTGCACAGAGATTATTGCAAATGCACAGAGACTATTGCAAAGCAATGCACAGAGATTATTGCAAAGCAATGCACAGACTATTGCAAAGCAATGCACAGAGCCTATTGCAAAGCAATGCACAGATTATTGCAAAGCAATGCACAGAGATTATTGCAAAGCAATGCAGAGAGACTATTGCAAAGCAATGCACAGACTATTGCAAAGCAATGCACAATGCACAGACTATTGCAAAGCAATGTACAGACTATTGCAAAGCAATGCACAATGCACAGACTATTGCAAAGTAATGCACAGACTATTGCAAAGCAATGCACAGAGACTATTGCAAAGCAATGCACAAACTATTGCAAAGCAATGCACAGACTATTGCAAAGTAATGCACAGAGACTATTGCAAAGCAATGCACAGAGACTATTGCACAGCAATGCACAGAGACTATTGCAAAGCAATGCACAGACTATTGCAAAGCAATGCACAGAGACTATTGCAAAGCAATCCACAGAGAATACTGCAAAGCAATGCACAGACTATTGCAAAGCAATGCACAGAGACTATTGCAGATCACTGCACAGACTATTGCAAAGCAATGCACAGAGATTATTGCAAAGCAATGCACAGACTATTGCAAAGCAATGCACAGACTATTGCAAAGCAATGCACAGACTATTGCAAAGCAATGCACAGACTATTGCAAAGCAATGCACAGAGACTATTGCAAATGCACAGAGACTATTGCAAAGCAATTCACAGACTATTGCAAAGCAATGCACAGACTATTGCAAAGCAATGCACAGCAATGCACAGAGACTATTGCAAAGCAATGCACAGACTATTGCAAAGCAATGCACAGAGATTATTGCAAAGAAATGCACAGACTATTGCAAAGCAATGCACAGACTATTGCAAAGCAATGCACAGACTATTGCAAAGCAATGCACAGATTATTGCAAAGCAATGCACTGAGACTATTGCAAAGCAATGCACAGACTATTGCAAAGCAATGCACAATGCACAGACTATTGCAAAGCAATGCACAGACTATTGCAAAGCAATGCACAGAGACTATTGCAAAGCAATGCACAAAGACTATTGCAAAGCAATGCACAGACTATGCAAAGTAATGCACAGACTATTGCAAAGCAATGCACAGACTATTGCAAATCAATGCACAGACTATTGCAAAGCAATGCACAGAGACTATTGCAAAGCAATGCACAGACTATTGCAAAGCAATGCACAGATTATTGCAAAGCAATGCACAGAGACTATTGCAAAGCAATGCACAGACTATTGCAAAGCAATGCACAATGCACAGACTATTGCAAAGCAATGCACAGACTATTGCAAAGCAATGCACAGAGACTATTGCAAAGCAATGCACAAAGACTATTGCAAAGCAATGCACAGACTATGCAAAGTAATGCACAGACTATTGCAAAGCAATGCACAGAGATTATTGCAAAGCAATGCACAGACTATTGCAAAGCAATGCACAGACTATTGCAAAGCAATGCACAGACTATTGCAAAGCAATGCACAGACTATTGCAAAGCAATGCACAGAGACTATTGCAAATGCACAGAGACTATTGCAAAGCAATTCACAGACTATTGCAAAGCAATGCACAGACTATTGCAAATCAATGCACAGCAATGCACAGAGACTATTGCAAAGCAATGCACAGACTATTGCAAAGCAATGCACAGAGATTATTGCAAAGAAATGCACAGAGTATTGCAAAGCAATGCACAGACTATTGCAAAGCAATGCACTGAGACTATTGCAAAGCAATGCACAGACTATTGCAAAGCAATGCACAATGCACAGACTATTGCAAAGCAATGCACAGACTATTGCAAAGCAATGCACAAAGACTATTGCAAAGCAATGCACAGACTATGCAAAGTAATGCACAGACTATTGCAAAGCAATGCACAGACTATTGCAAATCAATGCACAGACTATTGCAAAGCAATGCACAGAGACTATTGCAAAGCAATGCACAGAGACTATTGCAAAGCAATGCACAGACTATTGCAAAGCAATGCACAATGCACAGACTATTGCAAAGCAATGCACAGATTATTGCAAAGCAATGCACAGAGACTATTGCAAAGCAATGCACAGACTATTGCAAAGCAATGCACAATGCACAGACTATTGCAAAGCAATGCACAGAATATTGCAAAGCAATGCACAGAGACTATTGCAAAGCAATGCACAGACTATTGCAAAGCAATGCACAGACTATTGCAAAGCACTGCACAGAGATTATTGCAAATGCACAGAGACTATTGCAAAGCAATGCACAGAGATTATTGCAAAGCAATGCACAGACTATTGCAAAGCAATGCACAGAGCCTATTGCAAAGCAATGCACAGATTATTGCAAAGCAATGCACAGAGATTATTGCAAAGCAATGCAGAGAGACTATTGCAAAGCAATGCACAGACTATTGCAAAGCAATGCACAATGCACAGACTATTGCAAAGCAATGTACAGACTATTGCAAAGCAATGCACAATGCACAGACTATTGCAAAGTAATGCACAGACTATTGCAAAGCAATGCACAGAGACTATTGCAAAGCAATGCACAAACTATTGCAAAGCAATGCACAGACTATTGCAAAGTAATGCACAGAGACTATTGCAAAGCAATGCACAGAGACTATTGCACAGCAATGCACAGAGACTATTGCAAAGCAATGCACAGACTATTGCAAAGCAATGCACAGAGACTATTGCAAAGCAATCCACAGAGAATACTGCAAAGCAATGCACAGACTATTGCAAAGCAATGCACAGAGACTATTGCAGATCACTGCACAGACTATTGCAAAGCAATGCACAGAGATTATTGCAAAGCAATGCACAGACTATTGCAAAGCAATGCACAGACTATTGCAAAGCAATGCACAGACTATTGCAAAGCAATGCACAGACTATTGCAAAGCAATGCACAGAGACTATTGCAAATGCACAGAGACTATTGCAAAGCAATTCACAGACTATTGCAAAGCAATGCACAGACTATTGCAAAGCAATGCACAGCAATGCACAGAGACTATTGCAAAGCAATGCACAGACTATTGCAAAGCAATGCACAGAGATTATTGCAAAGAAATGCACAGACTATTGCAAAGCAATGCACAGACTATTGCAAAGCAATGCACAGACTATTGCAAAGCAATGCACAGATTATTGCAAAGCAATGCACTGAGACTATTGCAAAGCAATGCACAGACTATTGCAAAGCAATGCACAATGCACAGACTATTGCAAAGCAATGCACAGACTATTGCAAAGCAATGCACAGAGACTATTGCAAAGCAATGCACAAAGACTATTGCAAAGCAATGCACAGACTATGCAAAGTAATGCACAGACTATTGCAAAGCAATGCACAGACTATTGCAAATCAATGCACAGACTATTGCAAAGCAATGCACAGAGACTATTGCAAAGCAATGCACAGACTATTGCAAAGCAATGCACAGATTATTGCAAAGCAATGCACAGAGACTATTGCAAAGCAATGCACAGACTATTGCAAAGCAATGCACAATGCACAGACTATTGCAAAGCAATGCACAGACTATTGCAAAGCAATGCACAGAGACTATTGCAAAGCAATGCACAAAGACTATTGCAAAGCAATGCACAGACTATGCAAAGTAATGCACAGACTATTGCAAAGCAATACACAGACTATTGCAAATCAATGCACAGACTATTGCAAAGCAATGCACAGAGACTATTGCAAAGCAATGCACAGACTATTGCAAAGCAATGCACAATGCACAGACTATTGCAAAGCAATGCACAGATTATTGCAGAGCAATGCACAGAGACTATTGCAAAGCAATGCACAGACTATTGCAAAGCAATGCACAATGCACAGACTATTGCAAAGCAATGCACAGAATATTGCAAAGCAATGCACAGAGACTATTGCAAAGCAATGCACAGACTATTGCAAAGCAATGCACAGACTATTGCAAAGCAATGCACAGAGACTATTGCAAACGCACAGAGACTATTGCAAAGCAATGCACAGAGATTATTGCAAAGCAATGCACAGACTATTGCAAAGCAATGCACAGAGCCTATTGCAAAGCAATGCTCAGATTATTGCAAAGCAATGCACAGAGACTATTGCAAAGCAATGCAGAGAGACTATTGCAAAGCAATGCACAGACTATTGCAAAGCAATGCACAATGCACAGACTATTGCAAAGCAATGTACAGACTATTGCAAAGCAATGCACAATGCACAGACTATTGCAACGTAATGCACAGACTATTGCAAAGCAATGCACAGAGACTATTGCAAAGCAATGCACAAACTATTGCAAAGCAATGCACAGACTATTGCAAAGTAATGCACAGAGACTATTGCAAAGCAATGCACAGAGACTATTGCAAAGCAATGCACAGAGACTATTGCAAAGCAATGCACAGACTATTGCAAAGCAATGCACAGAGACTATTGCAAAGCAATCCACAGAGACTACTGCAAAGCAATGCACAGACTATTGCAAAGCAATGCACAGAGACTATTGCAGATCAATGCACAGACTATTGCAAAGCAATGCACAGAGATTATTGCAAAGCAATGCACAGACTATTGCAAAGCAATGCACAGACTATTGCAAAGCAATGCACAGACTATTGCAAAGCAATGCACAGAGACTATTGCAAATGCACAGAGACTATTGCAAAGCAATGCACAGACTATTGCAAAGCAATGCACAGACTATTGCAAAGCAATGCACAGCAATGCACAGAGACTATTGCAAAGCAATGCACAGACTATTGCAAAGCAATGCACAGAGATTATTGCAAAGAAATGCACAGACTATTGCAAAGCAATGCACAGAGACTATTGCAAATGCACAGAGACTATTGGAAAGCAATGCACAGACTATTGCAAAGCAATGCACAGACTATTGCAAAGCAATGCACAGCAATGCACAGAGACTATTGCAAAGCAATGCACAGACTATTGCAAAGCAATGCACAGAGATTATTGCAAAGAAATGCACAGACTATTGCAAAGCAATGCACAGACTATTGCAAAGCAATGCACAGACTATTGCAAAGCAATGCACAGATTATTGCAAAGCAATGCACAGAGACTATTGCAAAGCAATGCACAGACTATTGCAAAGCAATGCACAGACTATTGCAAAGCAATGCACAGACTATTGCAAAGCAATGCACAGAGACTATTGCAAAGCAATGCACAAAGACTATTGCAAAGCAATGCACAGACTATGCAAAGTAATGCACAGACTATTGCAAAGCAATGCACAGACTATTGCAAGTCAATGCACAGACTATTGCAAAGCAATGCACAGAGACTATTGCATAGCAATGCACAGACTATTGCAAAGCAATGCACAGAGACTATTGCAAAGCAATGCACAGACTATTGCAAAGCAATGCACAATGCACAGACTATTGCAAAGCAATGCACAGATTATTGCAAAGCAATGCACAGAGACTATTGCAAAGCAATGCACAGACTATTGCAAAGCAATGCACAATGCACAGACTATTGCAAAGCAATGCACAGACTATTGCAAAGCAATGCACAGAGACTATTGCAAAGCAATGCACAGACTATTGCAAAGCAATGCACAGGCACTATTGCAGATCAATGCAAAGACTATTGCAAAGCAATGCAGAGATTATTGCAAAGCAATGCACAGAGACTATTGCAAAGCAATGCACAGACTATTGCAAAGCAATGCACAATGCACAGACTATTGCAAAGCAATGCACAGACTATTGCAAAGCAATGCACAGAGACTATTGCAAAGCAATGCACAGAGACTATTGCAAAGCAATGCACAGACTATTGCAAAGCAATGCACAATGCACAGACTATTGCAAAGCAATGCACAGATTATTGCAAAGCAATGCACAGAGACTATTGCAAAGCAATGCACAGACTATTGCAAAGCAATGCACAATGCACAGACTATTGCAAAGCAATGCACAGAATATTGCAAAGCAATGCACAGAGACTATTGCAAAGCAATGCACAGACTATTGCAAAGCAATGCACAGACTATTGCAAAGCAATGCACAGAGACTATTGCAAACGCACAGAGACTATTGCAAAGCAATGCACAGAGATTATTGCAAAGCAATGCACAGACTATTGCAAAGCAATGCACAGAGCCTATTGCAAAGCAATGCTCAGATTATTGCAAAGCAATGCACAGAGACTATTGCAAAGCAATGCAGAGAGACTATTGCAAAGCAATGCACAGACTATTGCAAAGCAATGCACAATGCACAGACTATTGCAAAGCAATGTACAGACTATTGCAAAGCAATGCACAATGCACAGACTATTGCAACGTAATGCACAGACTATTGCAAAGCAATGCACAGAGACTATTGCAAAGCAATGCACAAACTATTGCAAAGCAATGCACAGACTATTGCAAAGTAATGCACAGAGACTATTGCAAAGCAATGCACAGAGACTATTGCAAAGCAATGCACAGAGACTACTGCAAAGCAATGCACAGACTATTGCAAAGCAATGCACAGAGACTATTGCAAAGCAATCCACAGAGACTACTGCAAAGCAATGCACAGACTATTGCAAAGCAATGCACAGAGACTATTGCAGATCAATGCACAGACTATTGCAAAGCAATGCACAGAGATTATTGCAAAGCAATGCACAGACTATTGCAAAGCAATGCACAGACTATTGCAAAGCAATGCACAGACTATTGCAAAGCAATGCACAGAGACTATTGCAAATGCACAGAGACTATTGCAAAGCAATGCACAGACTATTTGTGAGAAGTTGGCCTGGTAGGGGATGTTTCCAATTCTGGAACCACCTACTACCTGACCAAACAATCCCCTTATGGTGTCTGGTTGTAAGTCAACCTTATTAGACAAGCTATCCTAGGGGTAGCATGGACTAAGCAGCCTAAAGGCTTAACTTAAGAGGTCGTGTTAAGCGAGCTGTTTTACCACATACAATCCTGTAATACCAAATGAAAGGACACCACACAAGTATATATTATAAAAATATATGTGTTTATTACTAAAAACAATCCCCAGTATTCTTTATGAATAAAGGGGCACAAGCGTTAAATCAAAAGCACTGTTTAAACATACAAAGTTGCACAATTATGGATGAGGGCAGGGGGCCACTCAAACCATATACTAAACAAGTGGTATAAGAGAGGCCACTCGAACAGTGGTTAGGCCTAGGGCCTAGGGAATCGCTGGGAGCAGTCAGGACAAGCAATGCTGAAGTCGGGAATGGCCCTCGGGATTCGGGAGATGTGCGGAAAGCGCACGCATGCACCAATGTTAACCAATGGTGCGTAAAAGTCAAATAGTTAAAGTTTAAGGACACTTCCGCTGAACCTAGAGGAACAAAACTTAACACACAGACCCTAGAGGTGTGCACCAGTGTGGGAACACCGGCGGAGCAAAGTTACCTCACCCACAGGAAGTGGGTGCACAGGGTCGAAGTGACGTCGGGTTTTGACACGCAGGCTCTTGGTGCTTGAAGCTGAAAGGGCTGCAGGCAGGGTGAAGACGAAGTGTCCGGTGGAGTCCAAGGGTGGACTCAAGTTGTAGAGTACCTGAAAGCAGAGGGGACAGAGTCTGGGTCACTCAGCAGTGACCAGGGTGGAACCAGGACGGAACCAGGCAATGTCGGGCGCAATCAGGTGGTCGTCGAGGCGCTTCTCTTCGCTGTCACGTGGGCTCTGGGGCATCTGCGACGTCCAGGAGCAGGTCACGATCTGTCCCACGCAGGCTCTCACCGTCGGTGCAGTCGGCTTCCGGTTTGGAGCAAACAAGCCTTGGTAAGAGCAATCCACGCGGGATTGGAAGATGGCGTCTTACTCGGACCAGGAAGGTCAGAGTCGGGGCTCCCTTTCAGGGGAGCTGGTGTGGATCTGGAGCAACCAGAATCACGAGTCTTCTTTTGTAGTTCGTCGGCACAGGGACCACAAGCCAGCTGGCAAGTGACCGGGCCAACGCGTTGAGCCAAATCGTGCCAAAGGGCCCCACGCAGCACTCGTCGAGTGTGGAGGGCTGAACTTCGGCTCAGGAGTAGCTCAGGGTGGGGGCTTCTCAAACCCCGGTGTACAGCTTCGAGGGTCACTCGTGGGCTGCACGGTCAGCGTCTCGTGGTCACTTCAAGATGGCGTGCCCCACGCTTCCGGTCGCCTCCACGGGTCTCAGCTTTGCAGGGACTGTGGATCGGGCTGTTAGAAGCTGGGCAGGCTTGATCTCGTCGATCTCAGTCGCTCGAGTTCCGGCGGGAACTGCAACTAAGTAGACGTCGAGGGCTGGATGGTGCCTGCTGCTGCAGGGTGGTCACTCCTTGACCACAAGGGAGATTCTTCGGGCTTCCACGTTGAGATGGAGGGCGAAGGGTCCAGAATATCGTTTCAAATGTTTCTTCCAGGAAATCTGATGTGCATTGGCACTGCTCCCACTCTTATTCGAATCTGGTGGGCGTGATTACCTGCTAGGTCCCCTCCTATGGGTGGGACCTAGGAAGTGGGTGGATACACCCCCTTCCTTTGATCCAGGCCGCCCTGGCACGAGGGCTGGAGTGCCCCAGAACCGGTTTGGCCGGATTATGCAAGGGGCAGCCTTGTGCGCCCCAGGCAGTGTCTGGTTTCTTTCAAACCTCCCTGCTACAATACACTATCTCCTGTCTGGAGGGCGGTGACACCCTCCTGTGACAGGAAACCCTTTGTCCAGGACCCCCTTGACTGGGTTTCGGTCAGCTCCAGGGGTCCAGACATTTGTCTGTGGCAGAGGCATCCATTTTGTGGATCTTAAGGCCTTTGGAGAAATCAACCGCATTAAAGTGAAGTAACATGTCTTACCCCTCTAGAGGGGTGGAATGCCATCCCCGTCGCCAGAACTGGCGAGGGGATGGTATTCCAAAGCGTATGACACCTTACACGACATGTTTTGATAAAGCCAAACCAGAGTTGCTAAATAACCGCGAGGATTATAAGGCACTTAATAGTATATGGTATGGCATTATCCTGAAACAGCTTAGGGATTTGTTCCCGACGGCTGCAGACAGGCTCAGCTCATGCTAGAGCTCCATCTCACATAAAAACCAAGCACCCAGCCTCCAGGATTGGTGAGGCCTGTCTATAGGAGTGGCTCACAGGTTTACATGTGTCCAGATATAGGTTTAGACATAGGTATACTATATCTAAGCAAGGGGTGTGTACACCACCTTACCCCAGCTGAGTGATCAGCCAGTTGTGTCAATTTAAGAACCAGCCAGGGGTGGCAAAAGATATGCTGCAGCCCCTGGTAGGCCTTAGTGGCTCCTGTGCCCTGTGCACCTATAGTGCATTCTACAGGGGCTGACAAGGAGTCCATTTCCAATTGGTATGTGCCTATAGCACATGTGTCATTAATTTAGTGAGAGAACAGCAGGCTGGGGGTCTGATCAGCAGGCCCACAGCCTCAGTAGTCGAAAACCAGTGAAGCAAAAAGCAAACATTTGGGGTGACCATAGGATAGCAGACCCTACTCTCCTACACAACCCCCCCCCAAACGCAGGGACATTAAACTAACCTTGACCAGATAAGTCTTCATGTTCTAAGTGGAAGTACCTGGAGAGACCATCTGCATTACCATGGTCAGTCCCTGGGCGGTGCTCCACTGTAAAGTCCATCCCCTGTAGGGAAATGGACCACCTGAGCAGTTTGGGATTTTCACCCTTCATCTGATTAAGCCATAAGAGGGGCTTATGGTCTGTTTGCACCAGGAAGTGAGTTCCAAACAAGTAGGACCTCAACTTCTTTAATGCCCAAACCACAGCAAAGGCCTCCCTCTCAGTGGCTGACCAACGTTTTTCTCTTGGGGTTAGCCTCCTGCTAATGAAAGCAATTGGCTGGTCTTGACCATCTTGATTAAGTTGTGAGAGTACAGCTCCCACCCCCAACTCAGAAGCATCTGTCTGAACAATGAACTGTTTGGAGTAGTCAGGACTCTTTAGGATAGGTGCAGAGCACATGGCCTTCTTCAGGTCTTCAAATGCCTTCTGACAGCTAACTGTCCACTGAACCTTTTTTGGCATCTTCTTGGATGTCAAGTCATTTAATGGTGTCACTATAGACCCATAGTTTTTCACAAACTTTCTGTAATACCCAGTCAGGCCCAAGAAGGCTCTGACTTGTGTCTGGGTAACTGGAGGAGCCCAGTCCTGTATGGCCTGGATTTTGCTTTCCAGTGGCTGAACCTGGCCTCCACCTACTAGGTGGCCCAGGTATACAACCTTACTCTGCCCTATCTGGCACTTTGTGGCCTTGATAGTTAGGCCTGCCTTTTGCAGGGCCTCCAAAACTTTCTTCAGGTGGATCAGGTGATCCTCCCAGGTGGAGCTAAAGACAGCAATATCATCCAGATAAGCTGCACAAAAGTCATCCAACCCAGTAAGGACTTGGTTCACCAACCTTTGAAAAGTGGCAGGTGCATTCTTCAAACCAAAGGGCATTACCACAAACTGATAATGTCCACTAGGGGTAGAGAATGCTGTTTTGGCTTTTGACTCCTCAGCTAGTCTGATTTGCCAGTAGCCAGCTGTCAGATCAAATGTGCTCAGAAACTTGGCAGAAGCCAATCTGTCAATGAGCTCATCTGCTCTTGGAATGGGGTGAGCATCTGTCCTAGTGACAGCATTGAGACCCCTGTAATCCACGCAAAACCTCATTTCTCTCTTACCATCTTGGGTATGAGGTTTTGGCACCAGGACTACTGGGCTGGCCCATGGGCTCTCTGATGGCTCAATCACTCCAAGCTCCAACATCTTTTGCACCTCAGCCTTGATGCAATCCCTGACATGATCAGGTTGCCTGTAGATCTTATTCTTGACAGGCAGACTGTCACCAGTGTCCACAACATGGGTACACCAGTCAGTTTGGCTGGGTGTGAGTGAAAACATTTGCCTGTGAGCCTGCAAAACTTGTCTGCAGTCCCTCTGTTGCTGGTCAGTGAGGCTGCCTGCCAAGGCTACTCCATCAACTGAACCATCATCAGGGTTCTGGGAAAGCAGGTCTGGGAGAGGGTCACTCTCTTCCTCCTGTTCCCCATCTGTGGCCATGAGCAAGCTCATGTCCTCCCTGTCTACAAATGCTTTCAAGCGATTCACATGGATTACCCTGTGAGGGCTCCTGGGTGTTCCAAAGTCTACCAAGTAGGTGACTTCCCCTTTCTTCTCAATAATAGGATAGGGTCCACTCCATTTGTCTTGGAGTGCTGCTGGAGCCACTGGCTCCAGTACCCATACCTTCTGTCCTGGTTGGAACTCTACCAGTACAGCCTTTTGGTCATGCCAAGCTTTCTGCAATTCTTGGCTGGCCTCCAGGTTTTTGGATGCTCTTTCCATGTACTCAGCCATCCTGGAGCGGAGACCAAGTACATAGTCCACTATGTCTAGTTTGGGCTTTTTGAGAGGTAACTCCCATCCTTCCTTCACCAAACACAATGGACCTCTCACAGGGTGGCCAAACAAAAGTTCAAAAGGGCTGTAGCCAACCCCCTTCTGTGGGACCTCTCTGTAAGCAAAGAGCAGGCAGGGTAAAAGAATGTCCCATTTCCGCCTGAGCTTCTCTGGTAATCCTTTTATCATGCCTTTAAGGGTCTTGTTAAATCTCTCCACAAGCCCATTGCATTGTGGATGATATGGGGTGGTAAACTTGTAGTTTACTCCACATTCCTTCCACATTGCTTTTAGATAGCTGGACATAAAATTTGTCCCTCTATCTGATAGTACCTCCTTAGGAAAGCCCACTCTTGAGAAAACTGCAATGAGGGCTCTTGCCACCACAGGTGCTGTGGTGGTCCTTAGGGGAATAGCCTCTGGGTACCTGGTGGCATGATCCACTACCACCAGTATGAATCTGTTCCCAGATGCTGTTTGGGGGTCCATTGGACCCACAATATCAATTCCAACTCTCTCAAAGGGGACCCCCACCACAGGTAGTGGTATTAGGGGGGCCTTTGTTGTGCCACCTGACTTACCACTGGCTTGGCAAGTGACACAGGAGCGACAAAACTCCTTGACATCCTCTGACATGTGAGGCCAGTGAAAGTGTGGAACAAGCCTGTCCCACGTCTTGTTCTGGCCTAAGTGTCCTGCAAGGGGAATATCATGGGCCAAGGTAAGGAGGAATCCCCTAAACTGCAGAGGTATCACCAACCTCCTGGTCATGCCAGGCTTGGGGGTTCTAGCCTCTGAGTAAAGGAGTCCCTCATCCCAATACACTGTATGGGTACCTTGGGCATCCCCAGCAGCCTCAGCAGCAGCCTGCTGTCTGAGGGGTTCAAGGGAAGGGCAATCTAATTGAGCCTGCCTCAGGTCTGCCCTTGAGGGTCCCCCTGTCCCCAGAAACTCAACCTGGTCAGGTTCAAGCTCCTCAGAGACAGTCTCCTCTTGGACTGCAGAATCAGTTTCCTCTGAAACCTGATCCTCGCCCTGGGGCAAGGTGGAAGGCGAGGCCTTTCCTCTCTTGCTCCTTCTCTTGGGTTGTGGCTGGTCTATTGTCTCAAGATCCACCACTGGTTCAGGAAGGCACTTCTTAGCCTGAGCCCTTGTCATGGCAAGGACATGCTCTGAAATCCCTAGCATTTCTGCATGAGTCCTGTACTCCACTTCTGACCATGCTGAGCTTTCAAGGTCATTGCCTAACAGACAGTCTACTGGTAGGTCTGCACTCACCACAACTTTCTTTAGGCCATCAACCCCTCCCCAGGAGAAGTTCACAACTGCCACACTATGGGAGGTAGTGGAGTTGCTTGCATTGGTTACTAGGTAGCTCTCTCCTAGTACAATCTGTCCAGGGTCCACAAAGCCAGGGGTCACCATGGTGACACTAGCACATGTGTCCCTGTAAGCTTGAGCCAGTTTCTCATTTATTAAGGGAGTCTGCCTGTATTTGCCCAGGTTAGTGGGGCTTACTGCAGTGGGCAACTCAATGTCCACATCATACAGGAGAACTGCCTGTGTAGGGACTCTGACTAGGCCAGATCCTACTTCAATACCCAGGGTCAACCCAGCTACACCCTTGGACTGTGTTCCACCACTGCTTACTGTACTTGGGGTTGCAGTTGCTTTAGGAGCTGTAGTGGTGGGAACTGGATTTGCCTTGGTGCACTCACTGCCCCAGTGTGAAACTGATTTGCAGGTATTACACCAAGGTGTCTTTGGACCTTTGTTCTTCTTCTTCTTGTTACCATTTTGGGAACCACCCTCCTTACTATTAGTTTGGGGGCCTGAAGACTTCTGGTCTTTTTCCTTATCTTTCTGATTCTGATTACCACCCTTCTGGTCTGTTTTCTTCTGGTCACCACCTTGGTTCTGGGGTTTCTGCTTAATCCTTGTTCTGACCCATTTGTCTGCCTTCTTTCCCAATTCTTGGGGAGAGGTCAGATCAGAGTCAATAAGGTATTGATGCAACAGCTGGTTTGTACAGTTATTAAGGATCTGTTCTCTCATCATAAGATTGTACAATCCTGTATAGTCTGAAACTTTACTTCCCTGTAACCAACCCTCCAAAGCCTTAGTGGCACACTCCACAAAATCAGTCCAGTCTTGAGTCTGTGCTTTCTGGGTGTCTCTGAACAACAACCTGTATTGCTCAGTGGTTAGGCCATACCCTTCAATGAGAGCACTCTTCAAAACAGAATAGTTTTTGGCATCCTCAGGTCTAACTGTGAGGAGCCTGTCCCTCCCTTTCTCAGAAAAGGAGTACCACAAAATTGCAGCCCACTGATTCTCAGGAACCTGCTGTACCATGCAGGCTCTCTCAAGAGCAGTCATCCATTTGTGGATGTCATCCCCTTCTTTAAAGGGGGGCACAATTTTGGTCAGGTTTCTATTATCATAGGCCCTGTCTTTTTCTCTTGGAAAATTGCTGCCACCAGTGACATCTAAGCCACTTAATTTCTGCTCTCTTGCCAAGGCAAGTTTAGCTTGAGCTAAGGTAAGCTTAGCTTGACTCAGGGCTACCTCCTCTCTCTCTATCTGGAGTCTGACAGCCCTCATTCTAGCCCTATGCTCAGCTTTCTGAGAAGCACTCATGCCTCTCTCTGATTCTCTGGAGGCACTAGAAAGATGAGAGTCCCCTGAGGGAGATCTCACTCTTCTGTTGCCTGGGAGAATCACATGTTGGGTTCTGGGGAGGTGCTGGCCCTCTCCATTCCCCAGTAGGTCCAAGTTGGCCTGGCTAAGCCTACCAACTGGAACCTGGCTACCCTGATCCTGTACTTCTAAGTCCTCAACCTCTGAGTCCTCATCCAAGTCATCATCATCCTCCTCTTCAGGGGGATCAACTGCAGGGGGGTTCCCTCCAGTTCCTGTATCTAGGGAAGCTGCTTTTGCCTTCTCTAAGTCATCCTGTTCTAGGAGTTCTATCAGGATTAGGCAGGTGGGGCTTCTGCCCCTTTTTAACCCTCTTGCTTTGCACAAGACAATCAAGTCTCTGCGGGTTAGTTTGTCATATCCAGAAGTTGCCTGGGTAGGGTCAACTGTCACAGGACTAGACCCTGAGGCCTTTCCTGTGTCGGACATGGTTACTAGTGAGGTGTAAGTGGTGCACTTACCTACACTAAGTGTTTTCCTACTGGACCTTGCTAGTGAGTTGTAGTCAGGGGTGTGCTACTCCCTTCAACCTACAACTACTAAGTTCAGTAGAACTTAATATGCTAAGCTTTTGATTTTATATGTACCTAGAGGTACTTGATGTGATCTTTCAATTTGATATAAAGATTGCAATGGTAAAACAACAGCAAGCTCAAATCCGCACCGCTGCTCACCAATGTGAGAAGTTGGCCTGGTAGGGGATGTTTCCAATTCTGGAACCACCTACTACCTGACCAAACAATCCCCTTATGGTGTCTGGTTGTAAGTCAACCTTATTAGACAAGCTATCCTAGGGGTAGCATGGACTAAGCAGCCTAAAGGCTTAACTTAAGAGGTCGTGTTAAGCGAGCTGTTTTACCACATACAATCCTGTAATACCAAATGAAAGGACACCACACAAGTATATATTATAAAAATATATGTGTTTATTACTAAAAACAATCCCCAGTATTCTTTATGAATAAAGGGGCACAAGCGTTAAATCAAAAGCACTGTTTAAACATACAAAGTTGCACAATTATGGATGAGGGCAGGGGGCCACTCAAACCATATACTAAACAAGTGGTATAAGAGAGGCCACTCGAACAGTGGTTAGGCCTAGGGCCTAGGGAATCGCTGGGAGCAGTCAGGACAAGCAATGCTGAAGTCGGGAATGGCCCTCGGGATTCGGGAGATGTGCGGAAAGCGCACGCATGCACCAATGTTAACCAATGGTGCGTAAAAGTCAAATAGTTAAAGTTTAAGGACACTTCCGCTGAACCTAGAGGAACAAAACTTAACACACAGACCCTAGAGGTGTGCACCAGTGTGGGAACACCGGCGGAGCAAAGTTACCTCACCCACAGGAAGTGGGTGCACAGGGTCGAAGTGACGTCGGGTTTTGACACGCAGGCTCTTGGTGCTTGAAGCTGAAAGGGCTGCAGGCAGGGTGAAGACGAAGTGTCCGGTGGAGTCCAAGGGTGGACTCAAGTTGTAGAGTACCTGAAAGCAGAGGGGACAGAGTCTGGGTCACTCAGCAGTGACCAGGGTGGAACCAGGACGGAACCAGGCAATGTCGGGCGCAATCAGGTGGTCGTCGAGGCGCTTCTCTTCGCTGTCACGTGGGCTCTGGGGCATCTGCGACGTCCAGGAGCAGGTCACGATCTGTCCCACGCAGGCTCTCACCGTCGGTGCAGTCGGCTTCCGGTTTGGAGCAAACAAGCCTTGGTAAGAGCAATCCACGCGGGATTGGAAGATGGCGTCTTACTCGGACCAGGAAGGTCAGAGTCGGGGCTCCCTTTCAGGGGAGCTGGTGTGGATCTGGAGCAACCAGAATCACGAGTCTTCTTTTGTAGTTCGTCGGCACAGGGACCACAAGCCAGCTGGCAAGTGACCGGGCCAACGCGTTGAGCCAAATCGTGCCAAAGGGCCCCACGCAGCACTCGTCGAGTGTGGAGGGCTGAACTTCGGCTCAGGAGTAGCTCAGGGTGGGGGCTTCTCAAACCCCGGTGTACAGCTTCGAGGGTCACTCGTGGGCTGCACGGTCAGCGTCTCGTGGTCACTTCAAGATGGCGTGCCCCACGCTTCCGGTCGCCTCCACGGGTCTCAGCTTTGCAGGGACTGTGGATCGGGCTGTTAGAAGCTGGGCAGGCTTGATCTCGTCGATCTCAGTCGCTCGAGTTCCGGCGGGAACTGCAACTAAGTAGACGTCGAGGGCTGGATGGTGCCTGCTGCTGCAGGGTGGTCACTCCTTGACCACAAGGGAGATTCTTCGGGCTTCCACGTTGAGATGGAGGGCGAAGGGTCCAGAATATCGTTTCAAATGTTTCTTCCAGGAAATCTGATGTGCATTGGCACTGCTCCCACTCTTATTCGAATCTGGTGGGCGTGATTACCTGCTAGGTCCCCTCCTATGGGTGGGACCTAGGAAGTGGGTGGATACACCCCCTTCCTTTGATCCAGGCCGCCCTGGCACGAGGGCTGGAGTGCCCCAGAACCGGTTTGGCCGGATTATGCAAGGGGCAGCCTTGTGCGCCCCAGGCAGTGTCTGGTTTCTTTCAAACCTCCCTGCTACAATACACTATCTCCTGTCTGGAGGGCGGTGACACCCTCCTGTGACAGGAAACCCTTTGTCCAGGACCCCCTTGACTGGGTTTCGGTCAGCTCCAGGGGTCCAGACATTTGTCTGTGGCAGAGGCATCCATTTTGTGGATCTTAAGGCCTTTGGAGAAATCAACCGCATTAAAGTGAAGTAACATGTCTTACCCCTCTAGAGGGGTGGAATGCCATCCCCGTCGCCAGAACTGGCGAGGGGATGGTATTCCAAAGCGTATGACACCTTACACGACATGTTTTGATAAAGCCAAACCAGAGTTGCTAAATAACCGCGAGGATTATAAGGCACTTAATAGTATATGGTATGGCATTATCCTGAAACAGCTTAGGGATTTGTTCCCGACGGCTGCAGACAGGCTCAGCTCATGCTAGAGCTCCATCTCACATAAAAACCAAGCACCCAGCCTCCAGGATTGGTGAGGCCTGTCTATAGGAGTGGCTCACAGGTTTACATGTGTCCAGATATAGGTTTAGACATAGGTATACTATATCTAAGCAAGGGGTGTGTACACCACCTTACCCCAGCTGAGTGATCAGCCAGTTGTGTCAATTTAAGAACCAGCCAGGGGTGGCAAAAGATATGCTGCAGCCCCTGGTAGGCCTTAGTGGCTCCTGTGCCCTGTGCACCTATAGTGCATTCTACAGGGGCTGACAAGGAGTCCATTTCCAATTGGTATGTGCCTATAGCACATGTGTCATTAATTTAGTGAGAGAACAGCAGGCTGGGGGTCTGATTAGCAGGCCCACAGCCTCAGTAGTCGAAAACCAGTGAAGCAAAAAGCAAAAATTTGGGGTGACCATAGGATAGCAGACCCTACTCTCCTACACTATTGCAAAGCAATGCACAGACTATTGCAAAGCAATGCACAGCAATGCACAGAGACTATTGCAAAGCAATGCACAGACTATTGCAAAGCAATGCACAGAGATTATTGCAAAGAAATGCACAGACTATTGCAAAGCAATGCACAGAGACTATTGCAAATGCACAGAGACTATTGGAAAGCAATGCACAGACTATTGCAAAGCAATGCACAGACTATTGCAAAGCAATGCACAGCAATGCACAGAGACTATTGCAAAGCAATGCACAGACTATTGCAAAGCAATGCACAGAGATTATTGCAAAGAAATGCACAGACTATTGCAAAGCAATGCACAGACTATTGCAAAGCAATGCACAGACTATTGCAAAGCGATGCACAGATTATTGCAAAGCAATGCACAGAGACTATTGCAAAGCAATGCACAGACTATTGCAAAGCAATGCACAATGCACAGACTATTGCAAAGCAATGCACAGACTATTGCAAAGCAATGCACAGAGACTATTGCAAAGCAATGCACAAAGACTATTGCAAAGCAATGCACAGACTATGCAAAGTAATGCACAGACTATTGCAAAGCAATGCACAGACTATTGCAAGTCAATGCACAGACTATCAAAGCAATGCACAGAGACTATTGCATTGCAATGCACAGACTATTGCAAAGCAATGCACAAAGACTATTGCAAAGCAATGCACAGACTATTGCAAAGCAATGCACAATGCACAGACTATTGCAAAGCAATGCACAGATTATTGCAAAGCAATGCACAGAGACTATTGCAAAGCAATGCACAGACTATTGCAAAGCAATGCACAATGCACAGACTATTGCAAAGCAATGCACAGACTATTGCAAAGCAATGCACAGAGACTATTGCAAAGCAATGCACAGACTATTGCAAAGCAATGCACAGGCACTATTGCAGATCAATGCAAAGACTATTGCAAAGCAATGCAGAGATTATTGCAAAGCAATGCACAGAGACTATTGCAAAGCAATGCACAGACTATTGCAAAGCAATGCACAATGCACAGACTATTGCAAAGCAATGCACAGACTATTGCAAAGCAATGCACAGAGACTATTGCAAAGCAATGCACAAAGACTATTGCAAAGCAATGCACAGACTATGCAAAGTAATGCACAGACTATTGCAAAGCAATGCACAGACTATTGCAAATCAATGCACAGACTATTGCAAAGCAATGCACAGAGACTATTGCAAAGCAATGCACAGACTATTGCAAAGCAATGCACAATGCACAGACTATTGCAAAGCAATGCACAGACTATTGCAATGCACAATGCACAGACTATTGCAAAGCAATGCACAGAATATTGCAAAGCAATGCACAGAGACTATTGCAAAGCAATGCACAGACTATTGCAAAGCAATGCACAGACTATTGCAAAGCAATGCACAGAGACTATTGCAAACGCACAGAGACTATTGCAAAGCAATGCACAGAGATTATTGCAAAGCAATGCATAGATATTGCAAAGCAATGCACATAGCCTATTGCAAAGCAATGCTCAGATTATTGCAAAGCAATGCACAGAGACTATTGCAAAGCAATGCAGAGAGACTATTGCAAAGCAATGCACAGACTATTGCAAAGCAATGCACAATGCACAGACTATTGCAAAGCAATGTACAGACTATTGCAAAGCAATGCACAATGCACAGACTATTGCAAAGTAATGCACAGACTATTGCAAAGCAATGCACAGAGACTATTGCAAAGCAATGCACAAACTATTGCAAAGCAATGCACAGACTATTGCAAAGTAATGCACAGAGACTATTGCAAAGCAATGCACAGAGACGATTGCAAAGCAATGCACAGAGACTATTGCAAAGCAATGCACAGACTATTGCAAAGCAATGCACAGAGACTATTGCAAAGCAATCCACAGAGACTACTGAAAAGCAATGCACAGACTATTGCAAAGCAATGCACAGAGACTATTGCAGATCAATGCACAGTCTATTGCAAAGCAATGCACAGAGATTATTGCAAAGCAATGCACAGACTATTGCAAAGCAATGCACAGACTATTGCAAAGCAATGCACAGACTATTGCAAAGCAATGCACAGAGACTATTGCAAATGCACAGAGACTATTGCAAAGCAATGCACAGACTATTGCAAAGCAATGCACAGACTATTGCAAAGCAATGCACAGCAATGCACAGAGACTATTGCAAAGCAATGCACAGACTATTGCAAAGCAATGCACAGAGATTATTGCAAAGAAATGCACAGACTATTGCAAAGCAATGCACAGACTATTGCAAAGCAATGCACAGACTATTGCAAAGCAATGCACAGATTATTGCAAAGCAATGCACAGAGACTATTGCAAAGCAATGCACAGACTATTGCAAAGCAATGCACAATGCACAGACTATTGCAAAGCAATGCACAGACTATTGCAAAGCAATGCACAGACTATTGCAAATCAATGCACAGACTATTGCAAAGCAATGCACAGAGACTATTGCAAAGCAATGCACAGACTATTGCAAAGCAATGCACAATGCACAGACTATTGCAAAGCAATGCACAGATTATTGCAAAGCAATGCACAGAGACTATTGCAAAGCAATGCACAGACTATTGCAAAGCAATGCACAATGCACAGACTATTGCAAAGCAATGCACAGACTATTGCAAAGCAATGCACAGAGACTATTGCAAAGCAATGCAAAGACTATTGCAAAGCAATGCACAGAGACTATTGCAGATCAATGCACAGACTATTGCAAAGCAATGCACAGAGATTATTGCAAAGCAATGCATAGACTATTGCAAAGCAATGCACAGAGACTATTGCAAAGCAATGCAGAGAGACTATTGCAAAGCAATGCACAGACTATTGCAAAGCAATGCACAATGCACAGACTATTGCAAAGCAATGCACAGACTATTGCAAAGCAATGCACAGAGACTATTGCAGATCAATGCACAGACAATTGCAAAGCAATGCACAGAGATTATTGCAAAGCAATGCACAGACTATTGCAAAGCAATGCGCAGACTATTGCAAAGCAATGCACAGACTATTGCAAAGCAATGCACAGACTATTGCAAAGCAATGCACAGGCTATTGCAAAGCAATGCACATAGACTATTGCAAATGCACAGAGACTATTGCAAAGCAATGCACAGAGACTATTGCAAAGCAATGCACAGACTATTGCAAAGCAATGCACAGAGACTATTGCAGATCAATGCACAGACTATTGCAAAGCAATGCACAGAGATTATTGCAAAGCAATGCACAGACTATTGCAAAGCAATGCACAGACTATTGCAAAGCAATGCACAGACTATTGCAAAGCAATGCACAGAGATTATTGCAAAGCAATGCACAGACTATTGCAAAGCAATGCACAAAGCCTATTGCAAAGCAATGCACAGATTATTGCAAAGCAATGCACAGAGACTATTGCAAAGCAATGCAGAGAGACTATTGCAAAGCAATGCACAGACTATTGCAACGCAATGCACAATGCACAGACTATTGCAAAGCAATGCACAGACTATTGCAAAGCAATGCACAATGCACAGACAATTGCAAAGTAATGCACAGACTATTGCAAAGCAATGCACAGAGACTATTGCAAAGCAATGCACAAACTATTGCAAAGCAATGCACAGACTATTGCAAAGTAATGCACAGAGACTATTGCAAAGCAATGCACAGAGACTATTGCAAAGCAATGCACAGAGACTATTGCAAAGCAATGCACAGACTATTGCAAAGCAATGCACAGAGACTATTGCAAAGCAATCCACAGAGACTACTGCAAAGCAATGCACAGACTATTGCAAAGCAATGCACAGAGACTATTGCAGATCAATGCACAGACTATTGCAAAGCAATGCACAGAGATTATTGCAAAGCAATGCACAGACTATTGCAAAGCAATGCACAGACTATTGCAAAGCAATGCACAGACTATTGCAAAGCAATGCACAGAGACTATTGCAAATGCACAGAGACTATTGCAAAGCAATTCACAGACTATTGCAAAGCAATGCACAGACTATTGCAAATCAATGCACAGCAATGCACAGAGACTATTGCAAAGCAATGCACAGACTATTGCAAAGCAATGCACAGAGATTATTGCAAAGAAATGCACAGAGTATTGCAAAGCAATGCACAGACTATTGCAAAGCAATGCACTGAGACTATTGCAAAGCAATGCACAGACTTTTGCAAAGCAATGCACAATGCACAGACTATTGCAAAGCAATGCACAGACTATTGCAAAGCAATGCACAGAGACTATTGCAAAGCAATGCACAAAGACTATTGCAAAGCAATGCACAGACTATGCAAAGTAATGCACAGACTATTGCAAAGCAATGCACAGACTATTGCAAATCAATGCACAGACTATTGCAAAGCAATGCACAGAGACTATTGCAAAGCAATGCACAGACTATTGCAAAGCAATGCACAGAGACTATTGCAAAGCAATGCACAGAGACTATTGCAAAGCAATGCACAGACTATTGCAAAGCAATGCACAATGCACAGACTATTGCAAAGCAATGCACAGATTATTGCAAAGCAATGCACAGAGACTATTGCAAAGCAATGCACAGACTATTGCAAAGCAATGCACAATGCACAGACTATTGCAAAGCAATGCACAGAATATTGCAAAGCAATGCACAGAGACTATTGCAAAGCAATGCACAGACTATTGCAAAGCAATGCACAGACTATTGCAAAGCACTGCACAGAGATTATTGCAAATGCACAGAGACTATTGCAAAGCAATGCACAGAGATTATTGCAAAGCAATGCACAGACTATTGCAAAGCAATGCACAGAGCCTATTGCAAAGCAATGCACAGATTATTGCAAAGCAATGCACAGAGATTATTGCAAAGCAATGCAGAGAGACTATTGCAAAGCAATGCACAGACTATTGCAAAGCAATGCACAATGCACAGACTATTGCAAAGCAATGTACAGACTATTGCAAAGCAATGCACAATGCACAGACTATTGCAAAGTAATGCACAGACTATTGCAAAGCAATGCACAGAGACTATTGCAAAGCAATGCACAAACTATTGCAAAGCAATGCACAGACTATTGCAAAGTAATGCACAGAGACTATTGCAAAGCAATGCACAGAGACTATTGCACAGCAATGCACAGAGACTATTGCAAAGCAATGCACAGACTATTGCAAAGCAATGCACAGAGACTATTGCAAAGCAATCCACAGAGAATACTGCAAAGCAATGCACAGACTATTGCAAAGCAATGCACAGAGACTATTGCAGATCACTGCACAGACTATTGCAAAGCAATGCACAGAGATTATTGCAAAGCAATGCACAGACTATTGCAAAGCAATGCACAGACTATTGCAAAGCAATGCACAGACTATTGCAAAGCAATGCACAGAGACTATTGCAAAGCAATGCACAAAGACTATTGCAAAGCAATGCACAGACTATGCAAAGTAATGCACAGACTATTGCAAAGCAATGCACAGACTATTGCAAGTCAATGCACAGACTATTGCAAAGCAATGCACAGAGACTATTGCATAGCAATGCACAGACTATTGCAAAGCAATGCACAGAGACTATTGCAAAGCAATGCACAGACTATTGCAAAGCAATGCACAATGCACAGACTATTGCAAAGCAATGCACAGATTATTGCAAAGCAATGCACAGAGACTATTGCAAAGCAATGCACAGACTATTGCAAAGCAATGCACAATGCACAGACTATTGCAAAGCAATGCACAGACTATTGCAAAGCAATGCACAGAGACTATTGCAAAGCAATGCACAGACTATTGCAAAGCAATGCACAGGCACTATTGCAGATCAATGCAAAGACTATTGCAAAGCAATGCAGAGATTATTGCAAAGCAATGCACAGAGACTATTGCAAAGCAATGCACAGACTATTGCAAAGCAATGCACAATGCACAGACTATTGCAAAGCAATGCACAGACTATTGCAAAGCAATGCACAGAGACTATTGCAAAGCAATGCACAAAGACTATTGCAAAGCAATGCACAGACTATGCAAAGTAATGCACAGACTATTGCAAAGCAATGCACAGACTATTGCAAATCAATGCACAGACTATTGCAAAGCAATGCACAGAGACTATTGCAAAGCAATGCACAGACTATTGCAAAGCAATGCACAATGCACAGACTATTGCAAAGCAATGCACAGACTATTGCAAAGCAATGCACAATGCACAGACTATTGCAAAGCAATGCACAGAATATTGCAAAGCAATGCACAGAGACTATTGCAAAGCAATGCACAGACTATTGCAAAGCAATGCACAGACTATTGCAAAGCAATGCACAGAGACTATTGCAAACGCACAGAGACTATTGCAAAGCAATGCACAGAGATTATTGCAAAGCAATGCACAGATATTGCAAAGCAATGCACAGAGCCTATTGCAAAGCAATGCTCAGATTATTGCAAAGCAATGCACAGAGACTATTGCAAAGCAATGCACAGAGACTATTGCAAAGCAATGCACAGACTATTGCAAAGCAATGCACAATGCACAGACTATTGCAAAGCAATGTACAGACTATTGCAAAGCAATGCACAATGCACAGACTATTGCAAAGTAATGCACAGACTATTGCAAAGCAATGCACAGAGACTATTGCAAAGCAATGCACAAACTATTGCAAAGCAATGCATAGACTATTGCAAAGTAATGCACAGAGACTATTGCAAAGCAATGCACAGAGACTATTGCAAAGCAATGCACAGAGACTATTGCAAAGCAATGCACAGACTATTGCAAAGCAATGCACAGAGACTATTGCAAAGCAATCCACAGAGACTACTGCAAAGCAATGCACAGACTATTGCAAAGCAATGCACAGAGACTATTGCAGATCAATGCACAAACTATTGCAAAGCAATGCACAGAGATTATTGCAAAGCAATGCACAGACTATTGCAAAGCAATGCACAGACTATTGCAAAGCAATGCACAGACTATTGCAAAGCAATGCACAGAGACTATTGCAAAGGCACAGAGACTATTGCAAAGCAATGCACAGACTATTGCAAAGCAATGCACAGCAATGCACAGAGACTATTGCAAAGCAATGCACAGACTATTGCAAAGCAATGCACAGAGATTATTGCAAAGAAATGCACAGACTATTGCAAAGCAATGCACAGACTATTGCAAAGCAATGCACAGACTATTGCAAAGCAATGCACAGATTATTGCAAAGCAATGCACAGAGACTATTGCAAAGCAATGCACAGACTATTGCAATGCACAATGCACAGACTATTGCAAAGCAATGCACAGACTATTGCAAAGCAATGCACAGAGACTATTGCAAAGCAATGCACAAAGACTATTGCAAAGCAATGCACAGACTATGCAAAGTAATGCACAGACTATTGCAAAGCAATGCACAGACTATTGCAAATCAATGCACAGACTATTGCAAAGCAATGCACAGATACTATTGCAAAGCAATGCACAGACTATTGCAAAGCAATGCACAGAGACTATTGCAAAGCAATGCACAGACTATTGCAAAGCAATGCACAATGCACAGACTATTGCAAAGCAATGCACAGATTATTGCAAAGCAATGCACAGAGACTATTGCAAAGTAATGCACAGACTATTGCAAAGCAATGCACAATGCACAGACTATTGCAAAGCAATGCACAGACTATTGCAAAGCAATGCACAGAGACTATTGCAAAGCAATGCAAAGACTATTGCAAAGCAATGCACAGAGATTATTGCAAAGCAATGCATAGACTATTGCAAAGCAATGCACAGACTATTGCAAAGCAATGCACAGACTATTGCAAAGCAATGCACAGAGATTATTGTAAAGCAAGGCACAGACTATTGCAAAGCAATGCACAGAGCCTATTGCAAAGCAATGCACAGATTATTGCAAAGCAATGCACAGAGACTATTGCAAAGCAATGCAGAGAGACTATTGCAAAGCAATGCACAGACTATTGCAAAGCAATGCACAATGCACAGACTATTGCAAAGCAATGCACAGACTATTGCAAAGCAATGCACAGAGACTATTGCAGATCAATGCACAGACAATTGCAAAGCAATGCACAGAGATTATTGCAAAGCAATGCACAGACTATTGCAAAGCAATGCGCAGACTATTGCAAAGCAATGCACAGACTATTGCAAAGCAATGCACAGACTATTGCAAAGCAATGCACAGACTATTGCAAAGCAATGCACAGGCTATTGCAAAGCAATGCACATAGACTATTGCAAATGCACAGAGACTATTGCAAAGCAATGCACAGAGACTATTGCAAAGCAATGCACAGACTATTGCAAAGCAATGCACAGAGACTATTGCAGATCAATGCACAGACTATTGCAAAGCAATGCACAGAGATTATTGCAAAGCAATGCACAGACTATTGCAAAGCAATGCACAGACTATTGCAAAGCAATGCACAGACTATTGCAAAGCAATGCACAGAGATTATTGCAAAGCAATGCACAGACTATTGCAAAGCAATGCACAGAGCCTATTGCAAAGCAATGCACAGATTATTGCAAAGCAATGCACAGAGACTATTGCAAAGCAATGCAGAGAGACTATTGCAAAGCAATGCACAGACTATTGCAACGCAATGCACAATGCACAGACTATTGCAAAGCAATGCACAGACTATTGCAAAGCAATGCACAATGCACAGACAATTGCAAAGTAATGCACAGACTATTGCAAAGCAATGCACAGAGACTATTGCAAAGCAATGCACAAACTATTGCAAAACAATGCACAGACTATTGCAAAGTAATGCACAGAGACTATTGCAAAGCAATGCACAGAGACTATTGCAAAGCAATGCACAGAGACTATTGCAAAGCAATGCACAGACTATTGCAAAGCAATGCACAGAGACTATTGCAAAGCAATCCACAGAGACTACTGCAAAGCAATGCACAGACTATTGCAAAGCAATGCAAAGAGACTATTGCAGATCAATGCACAGACTATTGCAAAGCAATGCACAGAGATTATTGCAAAGCAATGCACAGACTATTGCAAAGCAATGCACAGACTATTGCAAAGCAATGCACAGACTATTGCAAAGCAATGCACAGACTATTGCAAAGCAATGCACAGAGACTATTGCAAATGCACAGAGACTATTGCAAAGCAATTCACAGACTATTGCAAAGCAATGCACAGACTATTGCAAATCAATGCACAGCAATGCACAGAGACTATTGCAAAGCAATGCACAGACTATTGCTAAGCAATGCACAGCGATTATTGCAAAGAAATGCACAGACTATTGCAAAGCAATGCACAGACTATTGCAAAGCAATGCACAGACTATTGCAAAGCAATGCACAGATTATTGCAAAGCAATGCACTGAGACTATTGCAAAGCAATGCACAGACTATTGCAAAGCAATGCACAATGCACAGACTATTGCAAAGCAATGCACAGACTATTGCAAAGCAATGCACAGAGACTATTGCAAAGCAATGCACAAAGACTATTGCAAAGCAATGCACAGACTATGCAACGTAATGCACAGACTATTGCAAAGCAATGCACAGACTATTGCAAATCAATGCACAGACTATTGCAAAGCAATGCACAGAGACTATTGCAAAGCAATGCACAGACTATTGCAAAGCAATGCACAGAGACTATTGCAAAGCAATGCACAGAGACTATTGCAAAGCAATGCACAGACTATTGCAAAGCAATGCACAATGCACAGACTATTGCAAAGCAATGCACAGATTATTGCAAAGCAATGCACAGAGACTATTGCAAAGCAATGCACAGACTATTGCAAAGCAATGCACAATGCACAGACTATTGCAAAGCAATGCACAGAATATTGCAAAGCAATGCACAGAGACTATTGCAAAGCAATGCACAGACTATTGCAAAGCAATGCACAGACTATTGCAAAGCACTGCACAGAGATTATTGCAAATGCACAGAGACTATTGCAAAGCAATGCACAGAGATTATTGCAAAGCAATGCACAGACTATTGCAAAGCAATGCACAGAGCCTATTGCAAAGCAATGCACAGATTATTGCAAAGCAATGCACAGAGATTATTGCAAAGCAATGCAGAGAGACTATTGCAAAGCAATGCACAGACTATTGCAAAGCAATGCACAATGCACAGACTATTGCAAAGCAATGTACAGACTATTGCAAAGCAATGCACAATGCACAGACTATTGCAAAGTAATGCACAGACTATTGCAAAGCAATGCACAGAGACTATTGCAAAGCAATGCACAAACTATTGCAAAGCAATGCACAGACTATTGCAAAGTAATGCACAGAGACTATTGCAAAGCAATGCACAGAGACGATTGCAAAGCAATGCACAGAGACTATTGCAAAGCAATGCACAGACTATTGCAAAGCAATGCACAGAGACTATTGCAAAGCAATCCACAGAGACTACTGAAAAGCAATGCACAGACTATTGCAAAGCAATGCACAGAGACTATTGCAGATCAATGCACAGACTATTGCAAAGCAATGCACAGAGATTATTGCAAAGCAATGCACAGACTATTGCAAAGCAATGCACAGACTATTGCAAAGCAATGCACAGAGACTATTGCAAATGCACAGAGACTATTGCAAAGCAATGCACAGACTATTGCAAAGCAATGCACAGACTATTGCAAAGCAATGCACAGCAATGCACAGAGACTATTGCAAAGCAATGCACAGACTATTGCAAAGCAATGCACAGAGATTATTGCAAAGAAATGCACAGACTATTGCAAAGCAATGCACAGACTATTGCAAAGCAATGCACAGACTATTGCAAAGCAATGCACAGATTATTGCAAAGCAATGCACAGAGACTATTGCAAAGCAATGCACAGACTATTGCAAAGCAATGCACAATGCACAGACTATTGCAAAGCAATGCACAGACTATTGCAAAGCAATGCACAGACTATTGCAAATCAATGCACAGACTATTGCAAAGCAATGCACAGAGACTATTGCAAAGCAATGCACAGACTATTGCAAAGCAATGCACAATGCACAGACTATTGCAAAGCAATGCACAGATTATTGCAAAGCAATGCACAGAGACTATTGCAAAGCAATGCACAGACTATTGCAAAGCAATGCACAATGCACAGACTATTGCAAAGCAATGCACAGACTATTGCAAAGCAATGCACAGAGACTATTGCAAAGCAATGCAAAGACTATTGCAAAGCAATGCACAGAGACTATTGCAGATCAATGCACAGACTATTGCAAAGCAATGCACAGAGATTATTGCAAAGCAATGCATAGACTATTGCAAAGCAATGCACATACTATTGCAAAGCAATGCACAGACTATTGCAAAGCAATGCACAGAGATTATTGCAAAGCAAGGCACAGACTATTGCAAAGCAATGCACAGAGCCTATTGCAAAGCAATGCACAGATTATTGCAAAGCAATGCACAGAGACTATTGCAAAGCAATGCAGAGAGACTATTGCAAAGCAATGCACAGACTATTGCAAAGCAATGCACAATGCACAGACTATTGCAAAGCAATGCACAGACTATTGCAAAGCAATGCACAGAGACTATTGCAGATCAATGCACAGACAATTGCAAAGCAATGCACAGAGATTATTGCAAAGCAATGCACAGACTATTGCAAAGCAATGCGCAGACTATTGCAAAGCAATGCACAGACTATTGCAAAGCAATGCACAGACTATTGCAAAGCAATGCACAGACTATTGCAAAGCAATGCACAGGCTATTGCAAAGCAATGCACATAGACTATTGCAAATGCACAGAGACTATTGCAAAGCAATGCACAGAGACTATTGCAAAGCAATGCACAGACTATTGCAAAGCAATGCACAGAGACTATTGCAGATCAATGCACAGACTATTGCAAAGCAATGCACAGAGATTATTGCAAAGCAATGCACAGACTATTGCAAAGCAATGCACAGACTATTGCAAAGCAATGCACAGACTATTGCAAAGCAATGCACAGAGATTATTGCAAAGCAATGCACAGACTATTGCAAAGCAATGCACAAAGCCTATTGCAAAGCAATGCACAGATTATTGCAAAGCAATGCACAGAGACTATTGCAAAGCAATGCAGAGAGACTATTGCAAAGCAATGCACAGACTATTGCAACGCAATGCACAATGCACAGACTATTGCAAAGCAATGCACAGACTATTGCAAAGCAATGCACAATGCACAGACAATTGCAAAGTAATGCACAGACTATTGCAAAGCAATGCACAGAGACTATTGCAAAGCAATGCACAAACTATTGCAAAGCAATGCACAGACTATTGCAAAGTAATGCACAGAGACTATTGCAAAGCAATGCACAGAGACTATTGCAAAGCAATGCACAGAGACTATTGCAAAGCAATGCACAGACTATTGCAAAGCAATGCACAGAGACTATTGCAAAGCAATCCACAGAGACTACTGCAAAGCAATGCACAGACTATTGCAAAGCAATGCACAGAGACTATTGCAGATCAATGCACAGACTATTGCAAAGCAATGCACAGAGATTATTGCAAAGCAATGCACAGACTATTGCAAAGCAATGCACAGACTATTGCAAAGCAATGCACAGACTATTGCAAAGCAATGCACAGAGACTATTGCAAATGCACAGAGACTATTGCAAAGCAATTCACAGACTATTGCAAAGCAATGCACAGACTATTGCAAATCAATGCACAGCAATGCACAGAGACTATTGCAAAGCAATGCACAGACTATTGCAAAGCAATGCACAGAGATTATTGCAAAGAAATGCACAGAGTATTGCAAAGCAATGCACAGACTATTGCAAAGCAATGCACTGAGACTATTGCAAAGCAATGCACAGACTATTGCAAAGCAATGCACAATGCACAGACTATTGCAAAGCAATGCACAGACTATTGCAAAGCAATGCACAGAAACTATTGCAAAGCAATGCACAAAGACTATTGCAAAGCAATGCACAGACTATGCAAAGTAATGCACAGACTATTGCAAAGCAATGCACAGACTATTGCAAATCAATGCACAGACTATTGCAAAGCAATGCACAGAGACTATTGCAAAGCAATGCACAGACTATTGCAAAGCAATGCACAGAGACTATTGCAAAGCAATGCACAGAGACTATTGCAAAGCAATGCACAGACTATTGCAAAGCAATGCACAATGCACAGACTATTGCAAAGCAATGCACAGATTATTGCAAAGCAATGCACAGAGACTATTGCAAAGCAATGCACAGACTATTGCAAAGCAATGCACAATGCACAGACTATTGCAAAGCAATGCACAGAATATTGCAAAGCAATGCACAGAGACTATTGCAAAGCAATGCACAGACTATTGCAAAGCAATGCACAGACTATTGCAAAGCACTGCACAGAGATTATTGCAAATGCACAGAGACTATTGCAAAGCAATGCACAGAGATTATTGCAAAGCAATGCACAGACTATTGCAAAGCAATGCACAGAGCCTATTGCAATGCAATGCACAGATTATTGCAAAGCAATGCACAGAGATTATTGCAAAGCAATGCAGAGAGACTATTGCAAAGCAATGCACAGACTATTGCAAAGCAATGCACAATGCACAGACTATTGCAAAGCAATGTACAGACTATTGCAAAGCAATGCACAATGCACAGACTATTGCAAAGTAATGCACAGACTATTGCAAAGCAATGCACAGAGACTATTGCAAAGCAATGCACAAACTATTGCAAAGCAATGCACAGACTATTGCAAAGTAATGCACAGAGACTATTGCAAAGCAATGCACAGAGACTATTGCACAGCAATGCACAGAGACTATTGCAAAGCAATGCACAGACTATTGCAAAGCAATGCACAGAGACTATTGCAAAGCAATCCACAGAGAATACTGCAAAGCAATGCACAGACTATTGCAAAGCAATGCACAGAGACTATTGCAGATCACTGCACAGACTATTGCAAAGCAATGCACAGAGATTATTGCAAAGCAATGCACAGACTATTGCAAAGCAATGCACAGACTATTGCAAAGCAATGCACAGACTATTGCAAAGCAATGCACAGAGACTATTGCAAAGCAATGCACAAAGACTATTGCAAAGCAATGCACAGACTATGCAAAGTAATGCACAGACTATTGCAAAGCAATGCACAGACTATTGCAAGTCAATGCACAGACTATTGCAAAGCAATGCACAGAGACTATTGCATAGCAATGCACAGACTATTGCAAAGCAATGCACAGAGACTATTGCAAAGCAATGCACAGACTATTGCAAAGCAATGCACAATGCACAGACTATTGCAAAGCAATGCACAGATTATTGCAAAGCAATGCACAGAGACTATTGCAAAGCAATGCACAGACTATTGCAAAGCAATGCACAATGCACAGACTATTGCAAAGCAATGCACAGACTATTGCAAAGCAATGCACAGAGACTATTGCAAAGCAATGCACAGACTATTGCAAAGCAATGCACAGGCACTATTGCAGATCAATGCAAAGACTATTGCAAAGCAATGCAGAGATTATTGCAAAGCAATGCACAGAGACTATTGCAAAGCAATGCACAGACTATTGCAAAGCAATGCACAATGCACAGACTATTGCAAAGCAATGCACAGACTATTGCAAAGCAATGCACAGAGACTATTGCAAAGCAATGCACAAAGACTATTGCAAAGCAATGCACAGACTATGCAAAGTAATGCACAGACTATTGCAAAGCAATGCACAGACTATTGCAAATCAATGCACAGACTATTGCAAAGCAATGCACAGAGACTATTGCAAAGCAATGCACAGACTATTGCAAAGCAATGCACAATGCACAGACTATTGCAAAGCAATGCACAGACTATTGCAAAGCAATGCACAATGCACAGACTATTGCAAAGCAATGCACAGAATATTGCAAAGCAATGCACAGAGACTATTGCAAAGCAATGCACAGACTATTGCAAAGCAATGCACAGACTATTGCAAAGCAATGCACAGAGACTATTGCAAACGCACAGAGACTATTGCAAAGCAATGCACAGAGATTATTGCAAAGCAATGCACAGATATTGCAAAGCAATGCACAGAGCCTATTGCAAAGCAATGCTCAGATTATTGCAAAGCAATGCACAGAGACTATTGCAAAGCAATGCAGAGAGACTATTGCAAAGCAATGCACAGACTATTGCAAAGCAATGCACAATGCACAGACTATTGCAAAGCAATGTACAGACTATTGCAAAGCAATGCACAATGCACAGACTATTGCAAAGTAATGCACAGACTATTGCAAAGCAATGCACAGAGACTATTGCAAAGCAATGCACAAACTATTGCAAAGCAATGCATAGACTATTGCAAAGTAATGCACAGAGACTATTGCAAAGCAATGCACAGAGACTATTGCAAAGCAATGCACAGAGACTATTGCAAAGCAATGCACAGACTATTGCAAAGCAATGCACAGAGACTATTGCAAAGCAATCCACAGAGACTACTGCAAAGCAATGCACAGACTATTGCAAAGCAATGCACAGAGACTATTGCAGATCAATGCACAAACTATTGCAAAGCAATGCACAGAGATTATTGCAAAGCAATGCACAGACTATTGCAAAGCAATGCACAGACTATTGCAAAGCAATGCACAGACTATTGCAAAGCAATGCACAGAGACTATTGCAAAGGCACAGAGACTATTGCAAAGCAATGCACAGACTATTGCAAAGCAATGCACAGCAATGCACAGAGACTATTGCAAAGCAATGCACAGACTATTGCAAAGCAATGCACAGAGATTATTGCAAAGAAATGCACAGACTATTGCAAAGCAATGCACAGACTATTGCAAAGCAATGCACAGACTATTGCAAAGCAATGCACAGATTATTGCAAAGCAATGCACAGAGACTATTGCAAAGCAATGCACAGACTATTGCAATGCACAATGCACAGACTATTGCAAAGCAATGCACAGACTATTGCAAAGCAATGCACAGAGACTATTGCAAAGCAATGCACAAAGACTATTGCAAAGCAATGCACAGACTATGCAAAGTAATGCACAGACTATTGCAAAGCAATGCACAGACTATTGCAAATCAATGCACAGACTATTGCAAAGCAATGCACAGATACTATTGCAAAGCAATGCACAGACTATTGCAAAGCAATGCACAGAGACTATTGCAAAGCAATGCACAGACTATTGCAAAGCAATGCACAATGCACAGACTATTGCAAAGCAATGCACAGATTATTGCAAAGCAATGCACAGAGACTATTGCAAAGCAATGCACAGACTATTGCAAAGCAATGCACAATGCACAGACTATTGCAAAGCAATGCACAGACTATTGCAAAGCAATGCACAGAGACTATTGCAAAGCAATGCAAAGACTATTGCAAAGCAATGCACAGAGATTATTGCAAAGCAATGCATAGACTATTGCAAAGCAATGCACAGACTATTGCAAAGCAATGCACAGACTATTGCAAAGCAATGCACAGAGATTATTGTAAAGCAAGGCACAGACTATTGCAAAGCAATGCACAGAGCCTATTGCAAAGCAATGCACAGATTATTGCAAAGCAATGCACAGAGACTATTGCAAAGCAATGCAGAGAGACTATTGCAAAGCAATGCACAGACTATTGCAAAGCAATGCACAATGCACAGACTATTGCAAAGCAATGCACAGACTATTGCAAAGCAATGCACAGAGACTATTGCAGATCAATGCACAGACAATTGCAAAGCAATGCACAGAGATTATTGCAAAGCAATGCACAGACTATTGCAAAGCAATGCGCAGACTATTGCAAAGCAATGCACAGACTATTGCAAAGCAATGCACAGACTATTGCAAAGCAATGCACAGACTATTGCAAAGCAATGCACAGGCTATTGCAAAGCAATGCACATAGACTATTGCAAATGCACAGAGACTATTGCAAAGCAATGCACAGAGACTATTGCAAAGCAATGCACAGACTATTGCAAAGCAATGCACAGAGACTATTGCAGATCAATGCACAGACTATTGCAAAGCAATGCACAGAGATTATTGCAAAGCAATGCACAGACTATTGCAAAGCAATGCACAGACTATTGCAAAGCAATGCACAGACTATTGCAAAGCAATGCACAGAGATTATTGCAAAGCAATGCACAGACTATTGCAAAGCAATGCACAGAGCCTATTGCAAAGCAATGCACAGATTATTGCAAAGCAATGCACAGAGACTATTGCAAAGCAATGCAGAGAGACTATTGCAAAGCAATGCACAGACTATTGCAACGCAATGCACAATGCACAGACTATTGCAAAGCAATGCACAGACTATTGCAAAGCAATGCACAATGCACAGACAATTGCAAAGTAATGCACAGACTATTGCAAAGCAATGCACAGAGACTATTGCAAAGCAATGCACAAACTATTGCAAAACAATGCACAGACTATTGCAAAGTAATGCACAGAGACTATTGCAAAGCAATGCACAGAGACTATTGCAAAGCAATGCACAGAGACTATTGCAAAGCAATGCACAGACTATTGCAAAGCAATGCACAGAGACTATTGCAAAGCAATCCACAGAGACTACTGCAAAGCAATGCACAGACTATTGCAAAGCAATGCAAAGAGACTATTGCAGATCAATGCACAGACTATTGCAAAGCAATGCACAGAGATTATTGCAAAGCAATGCACAGACTATTGCAAAGCAATGCACAGACTATTGCAAAGCAATGCACAGACTATTGCAAAGCAATGCACAGACTATTGCAAAGCAATGCACAGAGACTATTGCAAATGCACAGAGACTATTGCAAAGCAATTCACAGACTATTGCAAAGCAATGCACAGACTATTGCAAATCAATGCACAGCAATGCACAGAGACTATTGCAAAGCAATGCACAGACTATTGCTAAGCAATGCACAGCGATTATTGCAAAGAAATGCACAGACTATTGCAAAGCAATGCACAGACTATTGCAAAGCAATGCACAGACTATTGCAAAGCAATGCACAGATTATTGCAAAGCAATGCACTGAGACTATTGCAAAGCAATGCACAGACTATTGCAAAGCAATGCACAATGCACAGACTATTGCAAAGCAATGCACAGACTATTGCAAAGCAATGCACAGAGACTATTGCAAAGCAATGCACAAAGACTATTGCAAAGCAATGCACAGACTATGCAACGTAATGCACAGACTATTGCAAAGCAATGCACAGACTATTGCAAATCAATGCACAGACTATTGCAAAGCAATGCACAGAGACTATTGCAAAGCAATGCACAGACTATTGCAAAGCAATGCACAGAGACTATTGCAAAGCAATGCACAGAGACTATTGCAAAGCAATGCACAGACTATTGCAAAGCAATGCACAATGCACAGACTATTGCAAAGCAATGCACAGATTATTGCAAAGCAATGCACAGAGACTATTGCAAAGCAATGCACAGACTATTGCAAAGCAATGCACAATGCACAGACTATTGCAAAGCAATGCACAGAATATTGCAAAGCAATGCACAGAGACTATTGCAAAGCAATGCACAGACTATTGCAAAGCAATGCACAGACTATTGCAAAGCACTGCACAGAGATTATTGCAAATGCACAGAGACTATTGCAAAGCAATGCACAGAGATTATTGCAAAGCAATGCACAGACTATTGCAAAGCAATGCACAGAGCCTATTGCAAAGCAATGCACAGATTATTGCAAAGCAATGCACAGAGATTATTGCAAAGCAATGCAGAGAGACTATTGCAAAGCAATGCACAGACTATTGCAAAGCAATGCACAATGCACAGACTATTGCAAAGCAATGTACAGACTATTGCAAAGCAATGCACAATGCACAGACTATTGCAAAGTAATGCACAGACTATTGCAAAGCAATGCACAGAGACTATTGCAAAGCAATGCACAAACTATTGCAAAGCAATGCACAGACTATTGCAAAGTAATGCACAGAGACTATTGCAAAGCAATGCACAGAGACTATTGCACAGCAATGCACAGAGACTATTGCAAAGCAATGCACAGACTATTGCAAAGCAATGCACAGAGACTATTGCAAAGCAATCCACAGAGACTACTGCAAAGCAATGCACAGACTATTGCAAAGCAATGCACAGAGACTATTGCAGATCAATGCACAAACTATTGCAAAGCAATGCACAGAGATTATTGCAAAGCAATGCACAGACTATTGCAAAGCAATGCACAGACTATTGCAAAGCAATGCACAGACTATTGCAAAGCAATGCACAGAGACTATTGCAAAGGCACAGAGACTATTGCAAAGCAATGCACAGACTATTGCAAAGCAATGCACAGCAATGCACAGAGACTATTGCAAAGCAATGCACAGACTATTGCAAAGCAATGCACAGAGATTATTGCAAAGAAATGCACAGACTATTGCAAAGCAATGCACAGACTATTGCAAAGCAATGCACAGACTATTGCAAAGCAATGCACAGATTATTGCAAAGCAATGCACAGAGACTATTGCAAAGCAATGCACAGACTATTGCAATGCACAATGCACAGACTATTGCAAAGCAATGCACAGACTATTGCAAAGCAATGCACAGAGACTATTGCAAAGCAATGCACAAAGACTATTGCAAAGCAATGCACAGACTATGCAAAGTAATGCACAGACTATTGCAAAGCAATGCACAGACTATTGCAAATCAATGCACAGACTATTGCAAAGCAATGCACAGATACTATTGCAAAGCAATGCACAGACTATTGCAAAGCAATGCACAGAGACTATTGCAAAGCAATGCACAGACTATTGCAAAGCAATGCACAATGCACAGACTATTGCAAAGCAATGCACAGATTATTGCAAAGCAATGCACAGAGACTATTGCAAAGCAATGCACAGACTATTGCAAAGCAATGCACAATGCACAGACTATTGCAAAGCAATGCACAGACTATTGCAAAGCAATGCACAGAGACTATTGCAAAGCAATGCAAAGACTATTGCAAAGCAATGCACAGAGATTATTGCAAAGCAATGCATAGACTATTGCAAAGCAATGCACAGACTATTGCAAAGCAATGCACAGACTATTGCAAAGCAATGCACAGAGATTATTGTAAAGCAAGGCACAGACTATTGCAAAGCAATGCACAGAGCCTATTGCAAAGCAATGCACAGATTATTGCAAAGCAATGCACAGAGACTATTGCAAAGCAATGCAGAGAGACTATTGCAAAGCAATGCACAGACTATTGCAAAGCAATGCACAATGCACAGACTATTGCAAAGCAATGCACAGACTATTGCAAAGCAATGCACAGAGACTATTGCAGATCAATGCACAGACAATTGCAAAGCAATGCACAGAGATTATTGCAAAGCAATGCACAGACTATTGCAAAGCAATGCGCAGACTATTGCAAAGCAATGCACAGACTATTGCAAAGCAATGCACAGACTATTGCAAAGCAATGCACAGACTATTGCAAAGCAATGCACAGGCTATTGCAAAGCAATGCACATAGACTATTGCAAATGCACAGAGACTATTGCAAAGCAATGCACAGAGACTATTGCAAAGCAATGCACAGACTATTGCAAAGCAATGCACAGAGACTATTGCAGATCAATGCACAGACTATTGCAAAGCAATGCACAGAGATTATTGCAAAGCAATGCACAGACTATTGCAAAGCAATGCACAGACTATTGCAAAGCAATGCACAGACTATTGCAAAGCAATGCACAGAGATTATTGCAAAGCAATGCACAGACTATTGCAAAGCAATGCACAGAGCCTATTGCAAAGCAATGCACAGATTATTGCAAAGCAATGCACAGAGACTATTGCAAAGCAATGCAGAGAGACTATTGCAAAGCAATGCACAGACTATTGCAACGCAATGCACAATGCACAGACTATTGCAAAGCAATGCACAGACTATTGCAAAGCAATGCACAATGCACAGACAATTGCAAAGTAATGCACAGACTATTGCAAAGCAATGCACAGAGACTATTGCAAAGCAATGCACAAACTATTGCAAAACAATGCACAGACTATTGCAAAGTAATGCACAGAGACTATTGCAAAGCAATGCACAGAGACTATTGCAAAGCAATGCACAGAGACTATTGCAAAGCAATGCACAGACTATTGCAAAGCAATGCACAGAGACTATTGCAAAGCAATCCACAGAGACTACTGCAAAGCAATGCACAGACTATTGCAAAGCAATGCAAAGAGACTATTGCAGATCAATGCACAGACTATTGCAAAGCAATGCACAGAGATTATTGCAAAGCAATGCACAGACTATTGCAAAGCAATGCACAGACTATTGCAAAGCAATGCACAGACTATTGCAAAGCAATGCACAGACTATTGCAAAGCAATGCACAGAGACTATTGCAAATGCACAGAGACTATTGCAAAGCAATTCACAGACTATTGCAAAGCAATGCACAGACTATTGCAAATCAATGCACAGCAATGCACAGAGACTATTGCAAAGCAATGCACAGACTATTGCTAAGCAATGCACAGCGATTATTGCAAAGAAATGCACAGACTATTGCAAAGCAATGCACAGACTATTGCAAAGCAATGCACAGACTATTGCAAAGCAATGCACAGATTATTGCAAAGCAATGCACTGAGACTATTGCAAAGCAATGCACAGACTATTGCAAAGCAATGCACAATGCACAGACTATTGCAAAGCAATGCACAGACTATTGCAAAGCAATGCACAGAGACTATTGCAAAGCAATGCACAAAGACTATTGCAAAGCAATGCACAGACTATGCAACGTAATGCACAGACTATTGCAAAGCAATGCACAGACTATTGCAAATCAATGCACAGACTATTGCAAAGCAATGCACAGAGACTATTGCAAAGCAATGCACAGACTATTGCAAAGCAATGCACAGAGACTATTGCAAAGCAATGCACAGAGACTATTGCAAAGCAATGCACAGACTATTGCAAAGCAATGCACAATGCACAGACTATTGCAAAGCAATGCACAGATTATTGCAAAGCAATGCACAGAGACTATTGCAAAGCAATGCACAGACTATTGCAAAGCAATGCACAATGCACAGACTATTGCAAAGCAATGCACAGAATATTGCAAAGCAATGCACAGAGACTATTGCAAAGCAATGCACAGACTATTGCAAAGCAATGCACAGACTATTGCAAAGCACTGCACAGAGATTATTGCAAATGCACAGAGACTATTGCAAAGCAATGCACAGAGATTATTGCAAAGCAATGCACAGACTATTGCAAAGCAATGCACAGAGCCTATTGCAAAGCAATGCACAGATTATTGCAAAGCAATGCACAGAGATTATTGCAAAGCAATGCAGAGAGACTATTGCAAAGCAATGCACAGACTATTGCAAAGCAATGCACAATGCACAGACTATTGCAAAGCAATGTACAGACTATTGCAAAGCAATGCACAATGCACAGACTATTGCAAAGTAATGCACAGACTATTGCAAAGCAATGCACAGAGACTATTGCAAAGCAATGCACAAACTATTGCAAAGCAATGCACAGACTATTGCAAAGTAATGCACAGAGACTATTGCAAAGCAATGCACAGAGACTATTGCACAGCAATGCACAGAGACTATTGCAAAGCAATGCACAGACTATTGCAAAGCAATGCACAGAGACTATTGCAAAGCAATCCACAGAGACTACTGCAAAGCAATGCACAGACTATTGCAAAGCAATGCACAGAGACTATTGCAGATCACTGCACAGACTATTGCAAAGCAATGCACAGAGATTATTGCAAAGCAATGCACAGACTATTGCAAAGCAATGCACAGACTATTGCAAAGCAATGCACAGACTATTGCAAAGCAATGCACAGAGACTATTGCAAATGCACAGAGACTATTGCAAAGCAATGCACAGACTATTGCAAAGCAATGCACAGACTATTGCAAAGCAATGCACAGCAATGCACAGAGACTATTGCAAAGCAATGCACAGACTATTGCAAAGCAATGCACAGAGATTATTGCAAAGAAATGCACAGACTATTGCAAAGCAATGCACAGACTATTGCAAAGCAATGCACAGACTATTGCAAAGCAATGCACAGATTATTGCAAAGCAATGCACAGAGACTATTGCAAAGCAATGCACAGACTATTGCAAAGCAATGCACAATGCACAGACTATTGCAAAGCAATGCACAGACTATTGCAAAGCAATGCACAGAGACTATTGCAAAGCAATGCACAAAGACTATTGCAAAGCAATGCACAGACTATGCAAAGTAATGCACAGACTATTGCAAAGCAATGCACAGACTATTGCAAGTCGATGCACAGACTATTGCAAAGCAATGCACAGAGACTATTGCAAAGCAATGCACAGACTATTGCAAAGCAATGCACAGAGACTATTGCAAAGCAATGCACAGACTATTGCAAAGCAATGCACAATGCACAGACTATTGCAAAGCAATGCACAGATTATTGCAAAGCAATGCACAGAGACTATTGCAAAGCAATGCACAGACTATTGCAAAGCAATGCACAATGCACAGACTATTGCAAAGCAATGCACAGACTATTGCAAAGCAATGCACAGAGACTATTGCAAAGCAATGCACAAAGACTATTGCAAAGCAATGCACAGAGACTATTGCAAAGCAATGCACAGACTATTGCAAAGCAATGCACAGAGACTATTGCAAAGCTATGCACAGACTATTGCAAAGCAATGCACAGAGACTATTGCAAAGCAATGCACAGAGACTATTGCAAAGCAATGCACAGACTATTGCAAAGCAATGCACAATGCACAGACTATTGCAAAGCAAGGCACAGACTATTGCAAAGCAATGCACAGACTATTGCAAAGCAATGCACAGACTATTGCAAAGCAATGCACAATGCACAGACTATTGCAAAGCAATGCACAGATAATTGCAAAGCAATGCACAGAGACTATTGCAAAGCAATGCACAGACTATTGCAAAGCAATGCACAGACTATTGCAAAGCAATGCACAGAGACTATTGCAAAGCAATGCACAGAGACTATTGCAAAGGAATGCACAGAGACTTTTGCAAAGCAATGCACAGAGACTTTTGCAAAGCAATGCACAGACTATTGCAAAGCAATGCGCAGACTATTGCAAAGCAATGCACAGAGACTATTGCAAAGCAATGCACAGACTATTGCAAAGCACAGACTATTGCAAAGCAATGCACAGACTATTGCAAAGCAATGCACAGACTATTGCAAAGCAATGCACAATGCACAGACTATTGCAAAATAATGCACAGACTATTGCAAAGCAATGCACAGAGACTATTGCAAAGCAATGCACAAACTATTGCAAAGCAATGCACAGACTATTGCAAAGTAATGCACAGAGACTATTGCAAAGCAATGCACAGAGACTATTGCAAAGCAATGCACAGAGACTATTGCAAAGCAATGCACAGAGACTATTGCAAAGCAATGCACAGACTATTGCAAAGCAATGCACAGAGACTACTGCAAAGCAATCCACAGAGACTACTGCAAAGCAATGCACAGACTATTGCAAAGCAATGCACAGAGACTATTGCAGATCAATGCACGGACTATTGCAAAGCAATGCACAGAGATTATTGCAAAGCAATGCACAGACTATTGCAAAGTAATGCACAGACTATTGCAAAGCAATGCACAGACTATTGCAAATCAATGCACAGACTATTGCAAAGCAATGCACAGAGACTATTGCAAAGCAATGCACAGACTATTGCAAAGCAATGCACAGAGACTATTACAAAGCAATGCACAGAGACTATTGCAAAGCAATGCACAGACTATTGCAAAGCAATGCACAATGCACAGACTATTGCAAAGCAATGCACAGAATATTGCAAAGCAATGCACAGAGACTATTGCAAAGCAATGCACAGACTATTGCAAAGCAATGCACAGACTATTACAAAGCAATGCACAGAGACTATTGCAAATGCACAGAGACTATTGCAAAGCAATGCACAGAGATTATTGCAAAGCAATGCACAGACTATTGCAAAGCAATGCACAGAGCCTATTGCAAAGCAATGCACAGATTATTGCAAAGCAATGCACAGAGACTATTGCAAAGCAATGCAGAGAGACTATTGCAAAGCAATGCACAGACTATTGCAAAGCAATACACAATGCACAGACTATTGCAAAGCAATGTACAGACTATTGCAAAGCAATGCACAATGCACAGACTATTGCAAAGTAATGCACAGACTATTGCAAAGCAATGCACAGAGACAATTGCAAAGCAATGCACAAACTATTGCAAAGCAATGCACAGACTATTGCAAAGTAATGCACAGAGACTATTGCAAAGCAATGCACAGAGACTATTGCACAGCAATGCACAGAGACTATTGCAAAGCAATGCACAGACTATTGCAAAGCAATGCACAGAGACTATTGCAAAGCAATCCACAGAGACTACTGCAAAGCAATGCACAGACTATTGCAAAGCAATGCACAGAGACTATTGCAGATCAATGCACAGACTATTGCAAAGCAATGCACAGAGATTATTGCAAAGCAATGCACAGACTATTGCAAAGCAATGCACAGACTATTGCAAAGCAATGCACAGACTATTGCAAAGCAATGCACAGAGACTATTGCAAATGCACAGAGACTATTGCAAAGCAATGCACAGACTATTGCAAAGCAATGCACAGACTATTGCAAAGCAATGCACAGCAATGCACAGAGACTATTGCAAAGCAATGCACAGACTATTGCAAAGCAATGCACAGAGATTATTGCAAAGAAATGCACAGACTATTGCAAAGCAATGCACAGACTATTGCAAAGCAATGCACAGACTATTGCAAAGCAATGCACAGATTATTGCAAAGCAATGCACAGAGACTATTGCAAAGCAATGCACAGACTATTGCAAAGCAATGCACAATGCACAGACTATTGCAAAGCAATGCACAGACTATTGCAAAGCAATGCACAGAGACTATTGCAAAGCAATGCACAAAGACTATTGCAAAGCAATGCACAGACTATGCAAAGTAATGCACAGACTATTGCAAAGCAATGCACAGACTATTGCAAGTCAATGCACAGACTATTGCAAAGCAATGCACAGAGACTATTGCAAAGCAATGCACAGACTATTGCAAAGCAATGCACAGAGACTATTGCAAAGCAATGCACAGACTATTGCAAAGCAATGCACAATGCACAGACTATTGCAAAGCAATGCACAGATTATTGCAAAGCAATGCACAGAGACTATTGCAAAGCAATGCACAGACTATTGCAAAGCAATGCACAATGCACAGACTATTGCAAAGCAATGCACAGACTATTGCAAAGCAATGCACAGAGACTATTGCAAAGCAATGCACAGACTATTGCAAAGCAATGCACAGACTATTGCAAAGCAATGCACAGAGACTATTGCAAATGCACAGAGACTATTGCAAAGCAATGCACAGAGACTTTTGCAAAGCAATGCACAGACTATTGCAAAGCAATGCGCAGACTATTGCAAAGCAATGCACTGAGACTATTGCAAAGCAATGCACAGACTATTGCAAAGCAATGCACAGACTATTGCAAAGCAATGCACAGAGACTATTGCAAAGCAATGCACAGACTATTTCAAAGCAATGCACAGAGACTATTGCAAAGCAATAGACAGACTATTGCAAAGCAATGCACAGACTATTGCAAAGCAATGCACAGAGACTATTGCAAAGCAATGCACATACTATTGCAAAGCAATACACAGAGCCTATTGCAAAGCAATGCACAGATTATTGCAAAGCAATGCACAGGGACTATTGCAAAGCAATGCAGAGAGACTATTGCAAAGCAATGCACAGACTATTGCAAAGCAATGCACAATGCACAGACTATTGCAAAGCAATGCACAGACTATTGTAAAGCAATGCACAGAGACTATTGCAAAGCAATGCACAAAGACTATTGCAAAGCAATGCACAGACTATTGCAAAGCAATGCACAGACTATTGCAAAGCAATGCACAGAGACTATTGCAAAGCAATGCAAGGACTATTGCAAAGCAATGCACAGAGACTATTGCAAAGCAATGCACAGAGACTATTGCAAAGCAATGCGCAGACTATTGCAAAGCAATGCACAATGCACAGACTATTGCAAAGCAATGCAGAGACTATTGCAAAGCAATACACAGAGCCTATTGCAAAGCAATGCACAGATTATTGCAAAGCAATGCACAGAGACTATTGCAAAGCAATGCAGAGAGACTATTGCAAAACAATGCACAGACTATTGCAAAGCAATGCACAGACTATTGTAAAGCAATGCACAGAGACTATTGCAAAGCAATGCACAAAGACTATTGCAAAGCAATGCACAGACTATTGCAAAGCAATGCACAGACTATTGCAAAGCAATGCACAGAGACTATTGCAAAGCAATGCACAGACTATTGCAAAGCAATGCACAGAGACTATTGCAAAGCAATGCACAGAGACTATTGCAAAGCAATGCACAGACTATTGCAAAGCAATGCACAATGCACAGACTATTGCAAAGCAATGCACAGACTATTGCAAAGCAATGCACAGACTATTGCAAAGCAATGCACAGACTATTGCAAAGCAATGCACAATGCACAGACTATTGCAAAGCAATGCACAGATAATTGCAAAGCAATGCACAGAGACTATTGCAAAGCAATGCACAGACTATTGCAAAGCAATGCACAGACTATTGCAAAGCAATGCACAGAGACTATTGCAAAGCAATGCACAGAGACTATTGCAAAGGAATGCACAGAGACTTTTGCAAAGCAATGCACAGACTATTGCAAAGCAATGCGCAGACTATTGCAAAGCAATGCACAGAGACTATTGCAAAGCAATGTACAGACTATTGCAAAGCACAGACTGTTGCAAAGCAATGCACAGACTATTGTAAAGCAATGCACAGACTATTGCAAAGCAATGCACATACTATTGCAAAGCAATGCACAGAGACTATTGCAAAGCCATGCACAAACTATTGCAAAGCAATGCACAGACTATTGCAAAGTAATGCACAGAGACTATTGCAAAGCAATGCACAGGCTATTGCAAAGCAATGCACATAGACTATTGCAAATGCACAGAGACTATTGCAAAGCAATGCAGACTATTGCAAAGCAATGCACAGACTATTGCAAAGCAATGCACAGACTATTGCAAAGCAATGCACAGACTATTGCAAAGCAATGCACAGAGACTATTGCAAAGCAATGCACAAAGACTATTGCAAAGCAATGCACAGACTATGCAAAGTAATGCACAGACTATTGCAAAGCAATGCACAGACTATTGCAAGTCAATGCACAGACTATCAAAGCAATGCACAGAGACTATTGCATTGCAATGCACAGACTATTGCAAAGCAATGCACAGAGACTATTGCAAAGCAATGCACAGACTATTGCAAAGCAATGCACAATGCACAGACTATTGCAAAGCAATGCACAGATTATTGCAAAGCAATGCACAGAGACTATTGCAAAGCAATGCACAGACTATTGCAAAGCAATGCTCAATGCACAGACTATTGCAAAGCAATGCACAGACTATTGCAAAGCAATGCACAGAGACTATTGCAAAGCAATGCACAGACTATTGCAAAGCAATGCACAGGCACTATTGCAGATCAATGCAAAGACTATTGCAAAGCAATGCAGAGATTATTGCAAAGCAATGCACAGAGACTATTGCAAAGCAATGCACAGACTATTGCAAAGCAATGCACAATGCACAGACTATTGCAAAGCAATGCACAGACTATTGCAAAGCAATGCACAGAGACTATTGCAAAGCAATGCACAAAGACTATTGCAAAGCAATGCACAGACTATGCAAAGTAATGCACAGACTATTGCAAAGCAATGCACAGACTATTGCAAATCAATGCACAGACTATTGCAAAGCAATGCACAGAGACTATTGCAAAGCAATGCACAGACTATTGCAAAGCAATGCACAATGCACAGACTATTGCAAAGCAATGCACAGACTATTGCAATGCACAATGCACAGACTATTGCAAAGCAATGCACAGAATATTGCAAAGCAATGCACAGAGACTATTGCAAAGCAATGCACAGACTATTGCAAAGCAATGCACAGACTATTGCAAAGCAATGCACAGAGACTATTGCAAACGCACAGAGACTATTGCAAAGCAATGCACAGAGATTATTGCAAAGCAATGCATAGATATTGCAAAGCAATGCACATAGCCTATTGCAAAGCAATGCTCAGATTATTGCAAAGCAATGCACAGAGACTATTGCAAAGCAATGCAGAGAGACTATTGCAAAGCAATGCACAGACTATTGCAAAGCAATGCACAATGCACAGACTATTGCAAAGCAATGTACAGACTATTGCAAAGCAATGCACAATGCACAGACTATTGCAAAGTAATGCACAGACTATTGCAAAGCAATGCACAGAGACTATTGCAAAGCAATGCACAAACTATTGCAAAGCAATGCACAGACTATTGCAAAGTAATGCACAGAGACTATTGCAAAGCAATGCACAGAGACGATTGCAAAGCAATGCACAGAGACTATTGCAAAGCAATGCACAGACTATTGCAAAGCAATGCACAGAGACTATTGCAAAGCAATCCACAGAGACTACTGAAAAGCAATGCACAGACTATTGCAAAGCAATGCACAGAGACTATTGCAGATCAATGCACAGACTATTGCAAAGCAATGCACAGAGATTATTGCAAAGCAATGCACAGACTATTGCAAAGCAATGCACAGACTATTGCAAAGCAATGCACAGACTATTGCAAAGCAATGCACAGAGACTATTGCAAATGCACAGAGACTATTGCAAAGCAATGCACAGACTATTGCAAAGCAATGCACAGACTATTGCAAAGCAATGCACAGCAATGCACAGAGACTATTGCAAAGCAATGCACAGACTATTGCAAAGCAATGCACAGAGATTATTGCAAAGAAATGCACAGACTATTGCAAAGCAATGCACAGACTATTGCAAAGCAATGCACAGACTATTGCAAAGCAATGCACAGATTATTGCAAAGCAATGCACAGAGACTATTGCAAAGCAATGCACAGACTATTGCAAAGCAATGCACAATGCACAGACTATTGCAAAGCAATGCACAGACTATTGCAAAGCAATGCACAGACTATTGCAAATCAATGCACAGACTATTGCAAAGCAATGCACAGAGACTATTGCAAAGCAATGCACAGACTATTGCAAAGCAATGCACAATGCACAGACTATTGCAAAGCAATGCACAGATTATTGCAAAGCAATGCACAGAGACTATTGCAAAGCAATGCACAGACTATTGCAAAGCAATGCACAATGCACAGACTATTGCAAAGCAATGCACAGACTATTGCAAAGCAATGCACAGAGACTATTGCAAAGCAATGCAAAGACTATTGCAAAGCAATGCACAGAGACTATTGCAGATCAATGCACAGACTATTGCAAAGCAATGCACAGAGATTATTGCAAAGCAATGCATAGACTATTGCAAAGCAATGCACATACTATTGCAAAGCAATGCACAGACTATTGCAAAGCAATGCACAGAGATTATTGCAAAGCAAGGCACAGACTATTGCAAAGCAATGCACAGAGCCTATTGCAAAGCAATGCACAGATTATTGCAAAGCAATGCACAGAGACTATTGCAACGCAATGCAGAGAGACTATTGCAAAGCAATGCACAGACTATTGCAAAGCAATGCACAATGCACAGACTATTGCAAAGCAATGCACAGACTATTGCAAAGCAATGCACAGAGACTATTGCAGATCAATGCACAGACAATTGCAAAGCAATGCACAGAGATTATTGCAAAGCAATGCACAGACTATTGCAAAGCAATGCGCAGACTATTGCAAAGCAATGCACAGACTATTGCAAAGCAATGCACAGACTATTGCAAAGCAATGCACAGACTTTTGCAAAGCAATGCACAGGCTATTGCAAAGCAATGCACATAGACTATTGCAAATGCACAGAGACTATTGCAAAGCAATGCACAGAGACTATTGCAAAGCAATGCACAGACTATTGCAAAGCAATGCACAGAGACTATTGCAGATCAATGCACAGACTATTGCAAAGCAATGCACAGAGATTATTGCAAAGCAATGCACAGACTATTGCAAAGCAATGCACAGACTATTGCAAAGCAATGCACAGACTATTGCAAAGCAATGCACAGAGATTATTGCAAAGCAATGCACAGACTATTGCAAAGCAATGCACAAAGCCTATTGCAAAGCAATGCACAGATTATTGCAAAGCAATGCACAGAGACTATTGCAAAGCAATGCAGAGAGACTATTGCAAAGCAATGCACAGACTATTGCAACGCAATGCACAATGCACAGACTATTGCAAAGCAATGCACAGACTATTGCAAAGCAATGCACAATGCACAGACAATTGCAAAGTAATGCACAGACTATTGCAAAGCAATGCACAGAGACTATTGCAAAGCAATGCACAAACTATTGCAAAGCAATGCACAGACTATTGCAAAGTAATGCACAGAGACTATTGCAAAGCAATGCACAGAGACTATTGCAAAGCAATGCACAGAGACTATTGCAAAGCAATGCACAGAGACTATTGCAAAGCAATCCACAGAGACTACTGCAAAGCAATGCACAGACTATTGCAAAGCAATGCACAGAGACTATTGCAGATCAATGCACAGACTATTGCAAAGCAATGCACAGAGATTATTACAAAGCAATGCACAGACTATTGCAAAGCAATGCACAGACTATTGCAAAGCAATGCACAGACTATTGCAAAGCAATGCACAGACTATTGCAAAGCAATGCACAGAGACTATTGCAAATGCACAGAGACTATTGCAAAGCAATTCACAGACTATTGCAAAGCAATGCACAGACTATTGCAAATCAATGCACAGCAATGCACAGAGACTATTGCAAAGCAATGCACAGACTATTGCAAAGCAATGCACAGAGATTATTGCAAAGAAATGCACAGAGTATTGCAAAGCAATGCACAGACTATTGCAAAGCAATGCACTGAGACTATTGCAAAGCAATGCACAGACTATTGCAAAGCAATGCACAATGCACAGACTATTGCAAAGCAATGCACAGACTATTGCAAAGCAATGCACAGAGACTATTGCAAAGCAATGCACAAAGACTATTGCAAAGCAATGCACAGACTATGCAAAGTAATGCACAGACTATTGCAAAGCAATGCACAGACTATTGCAAATCAATGCACAGACTATTGCAAAGCAATGCACAGAGACTATTGCAAAGCAATGCACAGACTATTGCAAAGCAATGCACAGAGACTATTGCAAAGCAATGCACAGAGACTATTGCAAAGCAATGCACAGACTATTGCAAAGCAATGCACAATGCACAGACTATTGCAAAGCAATGCACAGATTATTGCAAAGCAATGCACAGAGACTATTGCAAAGCAATGCACAGACTATTGCAAAGCAATGCACAATGCACAGACTATTGCAAAGCAATGCACAGAATATTGCAAAGCAATGCACAGAGACTATTGCAAAGCAATGCACAGACTATTGCAAAGCAATGCACAGACTATTGCAAAGCACTGCACAGAGATTATTGCAAATGCACAGAGACTATTGCAAAGCAATGCACAGAGATTATTGCAAAGCAATGCACAGACTATTGCAAAGCAATGCACAGAGCCTATTGCAAAGCAATGCACAGATTATTGCAAAGCAATGCACAGAGATTATTGCAAAGCAATGCAGAGAGACTATTGCAAAGCAATGCACAGACTATTGCAAAGCAATGCACAATGCACAGACTATTGCAAAGCAATGTACAGACTATTGCAAAGCAATGCACAATGCACAGACTATTGCAAAGTAATGCACAGACTATTGCAAAGCAATGCACAGAGACTATTGCAAAGCAATGCACAAACTATTGCAAAGCAATGCACAGACTATTGCAAAGTAATGCACAGAGACTATTGCAAAGCAATGCACAGAGACTATTGCACAGCAATGCACAGAGACTATTGCAAAGCAATGCACAGACTATTGCAAAGCAATGCACAGAGACTATTGCAAAGCAATCCACAGAGAATACTGCAAAGCAATGCACAGACTATTGCAAAGCAATGCACAGAGACTATTGCAGATCACTGCACAGACTATTGCAAAGCAATGCACAGAGATTATTGCAAAGCAATGCACAGACTATTGCAAAGCAATGCACAGACTATTGCAAAGCAATGCACAGACTATTGCAAAGCAATGCACAGAGACTATTGCAAAGCAATGCACAAAGACTATTGCAAAGCAATGCACAGACTATGCAAAGTAATGCACAGACTATTGCAAAGCAATGCACAGACTATTGCAAGTCAATGCACAGACTATTGCAAAGCAATGCACAGAGACTATTGCATAGCAATGCACAGACTATTGCAAAGCAATGCACAGAGACTATTGCAAAGCAATGCACAGACTATTGCAAAGCAATGCACAATGCACAGACTATTGCAAAGCAATGCACAGATTATTGCAAAGCAATGCACAGAGACTATTGCAAAGCAATGCACAGACTATTGCAAAGCAATGCACAATGCACAGACTATTGCAAAGCAATGCACAGACTATTGCAAAGCAATGCACAGAGACTATTGCAAAGCAATGCACAGACTATTGCAAAGCAATGCACAGGCACTATTGCAGATCAATGCAAAGACTATTGCAAAGCAATGCAGAGATTATTGCAAAGCAATGCACAGAGACTATTGCAAAGCAATGCACAGACTATTGCAAAGCAATGCACAATGCACAGACTATTGCAAAGCAATGCACAGACTATTGCAAAGCAATGCACAGAGACTATTGCAAAGCAATGCACAAAGACTATTGCAAAGCAATGCACAGACTATGCAAAGTAATGCACAGACTATTGCAAAGCAATGCACAGACTATTGCAAATCAATGCACAGACTATTGCAAAGCAATGCACAGAGACTATTGCAAAGCAATGCACAGACTATTGCAAAGCAATGCACAATGCACAGACTATTGCAAAGCAATGCACAGACTATTGCAAAGCAATGCACAATGCACAGACTATTGCAAAGCAATGCACAGAATATTGCAAAGCAATGCACAGAGACTATTGCAAAGCAATGCACAGACTATTGCAAAGCAATGCACAGACTATTGCAAAGCAATGCACAGAGACTATTGCAAACGCACAGAGACTATTGCAAAGCAATGCACAGAGATTATTGCAAAGCAATGCACAGATATTGCAAAGCAATGCACAGAGCCTATTGCAAAGCAATGCTCAGATTATTGCAAAGCAATGCACAGAGACTATTGCAAAGCAATGCAGAGAGACTATTGCAAAGCAATGCACAGACTATTGCAAAGCAATGCACAATGCACAGACTATTGCAAAGCAATGTACAGACTATTGCAAAGCAATGCACAATGCACAGACTATTGCAAAGTAATGCACAGACTATTGCAAAGCAATGCACAGAGACTATTGCAAAGCAATGCACAAACTATTGCAAAGCAATGCATAGACTATTGCAAAGTAATGCACAGAGACTATTGCAAAGCAATGCACAGAGACTATTGCAAAGCAATGCACAGAGACTATTGCAAAGCAATGCACAGACTATTGCAAAGCAATGCACAGAGACTATTGCAAAGCAATCCACAGAGACTACTGCAAAGCAATGCACAGACTATTGCAAAGCAATGCACAGAGACTATTGCAGATCAATGCACAAACTATTGCAAAGCAATGCACAGAGATTATTGCAAAGCAATGCACAGACTATTGCAAAGCAATGCACAGACTATTGCAAAGCAATGCACAGACTATTGCAAAGCAATGCACAGAGACTATTGCAAAGGCACAGAGACTATTGCAAAGCAATGCACAGACTATTGCAAAGCAATGCACAGCAATGCACAGAGACTATTGCAAAGCAATGCACAGACTATTGCAAAGCAATGCACAGAGATTATTGCAAAGAAATGCACAGACTATTGCAAAGCAATGCACAGACTATTGCAAAGCAATGCACAGACTATTGCAAAGCAATGCACAGATTATTGCAAAGCAATGCACAGAGACTATTGCAAAGCAATGCACAGACTATTGCAATGCACAATGCACAGACTATTGCAAAGCAATGCACAGACTATTGCAAAGCAATGCACAGAGACTATTGCAAAGCAATGCACAAAGACTATTGCAAAGCAATGCACAGACTATGCAAAGTAATGCACAGACTATTGCAAAGCAATGCACAGACTATTGCAAATCAATGCACAGACTATTGCAAAGCAATGCACAGATACTATTGCAAAGCAATGCACAGACTATTGCAAAGCAATGCACAGAGACTATTGCAAAGCAATGCACAGACTATTGCAAAGCAATGCACAATGCACAGACTATTGCAAAGCAATGCACAGATTATTGCAAAGCAATGCACAGAGACTATTGCAAAGCAATGCACAGACTATTGCAAAGCAATGCACAATGCACAGACTATTGCAAAGCAATGCACAGACTATTGCAAAGCAATGCACAGAGACTATTGCAAAGCAATGCAAAGACTATTGCAAAGCAATGCACAGAGATTATTGCAAAGCAATGCATAGACTATTGCAAAGCAATGCACAGACTATTGCAAAGCAATGCACAGACTATTGCAAAGCAATGCACAGAGATTATTGCAAAGCAAGGCACAGACTATTGCAAAGCAATGCACAGAGCCTATTGCAAAGCAATGCACAGATTATTGCAAAGCAATGCACAGAGACTATTGCAAAGCAATGCAGAGAGACTATTGCAAAGCAATGCACAGACTATTGCAAAGCAATGCACAATGCACAGACTATTGCAAAGCAATGCACAGACTATTGCAAAGCAATGCACAGAGACTATTGCAGATCAATGCACAGACAATTGCAAAGCAATGCACAGAGATTATTGCAAAGCAATGCACAGACTATTGCAAAGCAATGCGCAGACTATTGCAAAGCAATGCACAGACTATTGCAAAGCAATGCACAGACTATTGCAAAGCAATGCACAGACTATTGCAAAGCAATGCACAGGCTATTGCAAAGCAATGCACATAGACTATTGCAAATGCACAGAGACTATTGCAAAGCAATGCACAGAGACTATTGCAAAGCAATGCACAGACTATTGCAAAGCAATGCACAGAGACTATTGCAGATCAATGCACAGACTATTGCAAAGCAATGCACAGAGATTATTGCAAAGCAATGCACAGACTATTGCAAAGCAATGCACAGACTATTGCAAAGCAATGCACAGACTATTGCAAAGCAATGCACAGAGATTATTGCAAAGCAATGCACAGACTATTGCAAAGCAATGCACAGAGCCTATTGCAAAGCAATGCACAGATTATTGCAAAGCAATGCACAGAGACTATTGCAAAGCAATGCAGAGAGACTATTGCAAAGCAATGCACAGACTATTGCAACGCAATGCACAATGCACAGACTATTGCAAAGCAATGCACAGACTATTGCAAAGCAATGCACAATGCACAGACAATTGCAAAGTAATGCACAGACTATTGCAAAGCAATGCACAGAGACTATTGCAAAGCAATGCACAAACTATTGCAAAACAATGCACAGACTATTGCAAAGTAATGCACAGAGACTATTGCAAAGCAATGCACAGAGACTATTGCAAAGCAATGCACAGAGACTATTGCAAAGCAATGCACAGACTATTGCAAAGCAATGCACAGAGACTATTGCAAAGCAATCCACAGAGACTACTGCAAAGCAATGCACAGACTATTGCAAAGCAATGCAAAGAGACTATTGCAGATCAATGCACAGACTATTGCAAAGCAATGCACAGAGATTATTGCAAAGCAATGCACAGACTATTGCAAAGCAATGCACAGACTATTGCAAAGCAATGCACAGACTATTGCAAAGCAATGCACAGACTATTGCAAAGCAATGCACAGAGACTATTGCAAATGCACAGAGACTATTGCAAAGCAATTCACAGACTATTGCAAAGCAATGCACAGACTATTGCAAATCAATGCACAGCAATGCACAGAGACTATTGCAAAGCAATGCACAGACTATTGCTAAGCAATGCACAGCGATTATTGCAAAGAAATGCACAGACTATTGCAAAGCAATGCACAGACTATTGCAAAGCAATGCACAGACTATTGCAAAGCAATGCACAGATTATTGCAAAGCAATGCACTGAGACTATTGCAAAGCAATGCACAGACTATTGCAAAGCAATGCACAATGCACAGACTATTGCAAAGCAATGCACAGACTATTGCAAAGCAATGCACAGAGACTATTGCAAAGCAATGCACAAAGACTATTGCAAAGCAATGCACAGACTATGCAACGTAATGCACAGACTATTGCAAAGCAATGCACAGACTATTGCAAATCAATGCACAGACTATTGCAAAGCAATGCACAGAGACTATTGCAAAGCAATGCACAGACTATTGCAAAGCAATGCACAGAGACTATTGCAAAGCAATGCACAGAGACTATTGCAAAGCAATGCACAGACTATTGCAAAGCAATGCACAATGCACAGACTATTGCAAAGCAATGCACAGATTATTGCAAAGCAATGCACAGAGACTATTGCAAAGCAATGCACAGACTATTGCAAAGCAATGCACAGGCTATTGCAAAGCAATGCACATAGACTATTGCAAATGCACAGAGACTATTGCAAAGCAATGCACAGAGACTATTGCAAAGCAATGCACAGACTATTGCAAAGCAATGCACAGAGACTATTGCAGATCAATGCACAGACTATTGCAAAGCAATGCACAGAGATTATTGCAAAGCAATGCACAGACTATTGCAAAGCAATGCACAGACTATTGCAAAGCAATGCACAGACTATTGCAAAGCAATGCACAGAGATTATTGCAAAGCAATGCACAGACTATTGCAAAGCAATGCACAGAGCCTATTGCAAAGCAATGCACAGATTATTGCAAAGCAATGCACAGAGACTATTGCAAAGCAATGCAGAGAGACTATTGCAAAGCAATGCACAGACTATTGCAACGCAATGCACAATGCACAGACTATTGCAAAGCAATGCACAGACTATTGCAAAGCAATGCACAATGCACAGACAATTGCAAAGTAATGCACAGACTATTGCAAAGCAATGCACAGAGACTATTGCAAAGCAATGCACAAACTATTGCAAAACAATGCACAGACTATTGCAAAGTAATGCACAGAGACTATTGCAAAGCAATGCACAGAGACTATTGCAAAGCAATGCACAGAGACTATTGCAAAGCAATGCACAGACTATTGCAAAGCAATGCACAGAGACTATTGCAAAGCAATCCACAGAGACTACTGCAAAGCAATGCACAGACTATTGCAAAGCAATGCAAAGAGACTATTGCAGATCAATGCACAGACTATTGCAAAGCAATGCACAGAGATTATTGCAAAGCAATGCACAGACTATTGCAAAGCAATGCACAGACTATTGCAAAGCAATGCACAGACTATTGCAAAGCAATGCACAGACTATTGCAAAGCAATGCACAGAGACTATTGCAAATGCACAGAGACTATTGCAAAGCAATTCACAGACTATTGCAAAGCAATGCACAGACTATTGCAAATCAATGCACAGCAATGCACAGAGACTATTGCAAAGCAATGCACAGACTATTGCTAAGCAATGCACAGCGATTATTGCAAAGAAATGCACAGACTATTGCAAAGCAATGCACAGACTATTGCAAAGCAATGCACAGACTATTGCAAAGCAATGCACAGATTATTGCAAAGCAATGCACTGAGACTATTGCAAAGCAATGCACAGACTATTGCAAAGCAATGCACAATGCACAGACTATTGCAAAGCAATGCACAGACTATTGCAAAGCAATGCACAGAGACTATTGCAAAGCAATGCACAAAGACTATTGCAAAGCAATGCACAGACTATGCAACGTAATGCACAGACTATTGCAAAGCAATGCACAGACTATTGCAAATCAATGCACAGACTATTGCAAAGCAATGCACAGAGACTATTGCAAAGCAATGCACAGACTATTGCAAAGCAATGCACAGAGACTATTGCAAAGCAATGCACAGAGACTATTGCAAAGCAATGCACAGACTATTGCAAAGCAATGCACAATGCACAGACTATTGCAAAGCAATGCACAGATTATTGCAAAGCAATGCACAGAGACTATTGCAAAGCAATGCACAGACTATTGCAAAGCAATGCACAATGCACAGACTATTGCAAAGCAATGCACAGAATATTGCAAAGCAATGCACAGAGACTATTGCAAAGCAATGCACAGACTATTGCAAAGCAATGCACAGACTATTGCAAAGCACTGCACAGAGATTATTGCAAATGCACAGAGACTATTGCAAAGCAATGCACAGAGATTATTGCAAAGCAATGCACAGACTATTGCAAAGCAATGCACAGAGCCTATTGCAAAGCAATGCACAGATTATTGCAAAGCAATGCACAGAGATTATTGCAAAGCAATGCAGAGAGACTATTGCAAAGCAATGCACAGACTATTGCAAAGCAATGCACAATGCACAGACTATTGCAAAGCAATGTACAGACTATTGCAAAGCAATGCACAATGCACAGACTATTGCAAAGTAATGCACAGACTATTGCAAAGCAATGCACAGAGACTATTGCAAAGCAATGCACAAACTACTGCAAAGCAATGCACAGACTATTGCAAAGTAATGCACAGAGACTATTGCAAAGCAATGCACAGAGACTATTGCACAGCAATGCACAGAGACTATTGCAAAGCAATGCACAGACTATTGCAAAGCAATGCACAGAGACTATTGCAAAGCAATCCACAGAGACTACTGCAAAGCAATGCACAGACTATTGCAAAGCAATGCACAGAGACTATTGCAGATCACTGCACAGACTATTGCAAAGCAATGCACAGAGATTATTGCAAAGCAATGCACAGACTATTGCAAAGCAATGCACAGACTATTGCAAAGCAATGCACAGACTATTGCAAAGCAATGCACAGAGACTATTGCAAATGCACAGAGACTATTGCAAAGCAATGCACAGACTATTGCAAAGCAATGCACAGACTATTGCAAAGCAATGCACAGCAATGCACAGAGACTATTGCAAAGCAATGCACAGACTATTGCAAAGCAATGCACAGAGATTATTGCAAAGAAATGCACAGACTATTGCAAAGCAATGCACAGACTATTGCAAAGCAATGCACAGACTATTGCAAAGCAATGCACAGATTATTGCAAAGCAATGCACAGAGACAATTGCAAAGCAATGCACAGACTATTGCAAAGCAATGCACAATGCACAGACTATTGCAAAGCAATGCACAGACTATTGCAAAGCAATGCACAGAGACTATTGCAAAGCAATGCACAAAGACTATTGCAAAGCAATGCACAGACTATGCAAAGTAATGCACAGACTATTGCAAAGCAATGCACAGACTATTGCAAGTCGATGCACAGACTATTGCAAAGCAATGCACAGAGACTATTGCAAAGCAATGCACAGACTATTGCAAAGCAATGCACAGAGACTATTGCAAAGCAATGCACAGACTATTGCAAAGCAATGCACAATGCACAGACTATTGCAAAGCAATGCACAGATTATTGCAAAGCAATGCACAGAGACTATTGCAAAGCAATGCACAGACTATTGCAAAGCAATGCACAATGCACAGACTATTGCAAAGCAATGCACAGACTATTGCAAAGCAATGCACAGAGACTATTGCAAAGCAATGCACAAAGACTATTGCAAAGCAATGCACAGACTATTGCAAAGCAATGCACAGACTATTGCAAAGCAATGCACAGAGACTATTGCAAAGCTATGCACAGACTATTGCAAAGCAATGCACAGAGACTATTGCAAAGCAATGCACAGAGACTATTGCAAAGCAATGCACAGACTATTGCAAAGCAATGCACAATGCACAGACTATTGCAAAGCAAGGCACAGACTATTGCAAAGCAATGCACAGACTATTGCAAAGCAATGCACAGACTATTGCAAAGCAATGCACAATGCACAGACTATTGCAAAGCAATGCACAGATAATTGCAAAGCAATGCACAGAGACTATTGCAAAGCAATGCACAGACTATTGCAAAGCAATGCACAGACTATTGCAAAGCAATGCACAGAGACTATTGCAAAGCAATGCACAGAGACTATTGCAAAGGAATGCACAGAGACTTTTGCAAAGCAATGCACAGAGACTTTTGCAAAGCAATGCACAGACTATTGCAAAGCAATGCGCAGACTATTGCAAAGCAATGCACAGAGACTATTGCAAAGCAATGCACAGACTATTGCAAAGCACAGACTATTGCAAAGCAATGCACAGACTATTGCAAAGCAATGCACAGACTATTGCAAAGCAATGCACAATGCACAGACTATTGCAAAATAATGCACAGACTATTGCAAAGCAATGCACAGAGACTATTGCAAAGCAATGCACAAACTATTGCAAAGCAATGCACAGACTATTGCAAAGTAATGCACAGAGACTATTGCAAAGCAATGCACAGAGACTATTGCAAAGCAATGCACAGAGACTATTGCAAAGCAATGCACAGAGACTATTGCAAAGCAATGCACAGACTATTGCAAAGCAATGCACAGAGACTACTGCAAAGCAATCCACAGAGACTACTGCAAAGCAATGCACAGACTATTGCAAAGCAATGCACAGAGACTATTGCAGATCAATGCACGGACTATTGCAAAGCAATGCACAGAGATTATTGCAAAGCAATGCACAGACTATTGCAAAGTAATGCACAGACTATTGCAAAGCAATGCACAGACTATTGCAAATCAATGCACAGACTATTGCAAAGCAATGCACAGAGACTATTGCAAAGCAATGCACAGACTATTGCAAAGCAATGCACAGAGACTATTACAAAGCAATGCACAGAGACTATTGCAAAGCAATGCACAGACTATTGCAAAGCAATGCACAATGCACAGACTATTGCAAAGCAATGCACAGATTATTGCAAAGCAATGCACAGAGACTATTGCAAAGCAATGCACAGACTATTGCAAAGCAATGCACAATGCACAGACTATTGCAAAGCAATGCACAGAATATTGCAAAGCAATGCACAGAGACTATTGCAAAGCAATGCACAGACTATTGCAAAGCAATGCACAGACTATTACAAAGCAATGCACAGAGACTATTGCAAATGCACAGAGAGTATTGCAAAGCAATGCACAGAGATTATTGCAAAGCAATGCACAGACTATTGCAAAGCAATGCACAGAGCCTATTGCAAAGCAATGCACAGATTATTGCAAAGCAATGCACAGAGACTATTGCAAAGCAATGCAGAGAGACTATTGCAAAGCAATGCACAGACTATTGCAAAGCAATACACAATGCACAGACTATTGCAAAGCAATGTACAGACTATTGCAAAGCAATGCACAATGCACAGACTATTGCAAAGTAATGCACAGACTATTGCAAAGCAATGCACAGAGACAATTGCAAAGCAATGCACAAACTATTGCAAAGCAATGCACAGACTATTGCAAAGTAATGCACAGAGACTATTGCAAAGCAATGCACAGAGACTATTGCACAGCAATGCACAGAGACTATTGCAAAGCAATGCACAGACTATTGCAAAGCAATGCACAGAGACTATTGCAAAGCAATCCACAGAGACTACTGCAAAGCAATGCACAGACTATTGCAAAGCAATGCACAGAGACTATTGCAGATCAATGCACAGACTATTGCAAAGCAATGCACAGAGATTATTGCAAAGCAATGCACAGACTATTGCAAAGCAATGCACAGACTATTGCAAAGCAATGCACAGACTATTGCAAAGCAATGCACAGAGACTATTGCAAATGCACAGAGACTATTGCAAAGCAATGCACAGACTATTGCAAAGCAATGCACAGACTATTGCAAAGCAATGCACAGCAATGCACAGAGACTATTGCAAAGCAATGCACAGACTATTGCAAAGCAATGCACAGAGATTATTGCAAAGAAATGCACAGACTATTGCAAAGCAATGCACAGACTATTGCAAAGCAATGCACAGACTATTGCAAAGCAATGCACAGATTATTGCAAAGCAATGCACAGAGACTATTGCAAAGCAATGCACAGACTATGCAAAGTAATGCACAGACTATTGCAAAGCAATGCACAGACTATTGCAAGTCAATGCACAGACTATTGCAAAGCAATGCACAGAGACTATTGCAAAGCAATGCACAGACTATTGCAAAGCAATGCACAGAGACTATTGCAAAGCAATGCACAGACTATTGCAAAGCAATGCACAATGCACAGACTATTGCAAAGCAATGCACAGATTATTGCAAAGCAATGCACAGAGACTATTGCAAAGCAATGCACAGACTATTGCAAAGCAATGCACAATGCACAGACTATTGCAAAGCAATGCACAGACTATTGCAAAGCAATGCACAGAGACTATTGCAAAGCAATGCACAGACTATTGCAAAGCAATGCACAGACTATTGCAAAGCAATGCACAGAGACTATTGCAAATGCACAGAGACTATTGCAAAGCAATGCACAGAGACTTTTGCAAAGCAATGCACAGACTATTGCAAAGCAATGCGCAGACTATTGCAAAGCAATGCACTGAGACTATTGCAAAGCAATGCACAGACTATTGCAAAGCAATGCACAGACTATTGCAAAGCAATGCACAGAGACTATTGCAAAGCAATGCACAGACTATTTCAAAGCAATGCACAGAGACTATTGCAAAGCAATGCACAGACTATTGCAAAGCAATGCACAGACTATTGCAAAGCAATGCACAGAGACTATTGCAAAGCAATGCACATACTATTGCAAAGCAATACACAGAGCCTATTGCAAAGCAATGCACAGATTATTGCAAAGCAATGCACAGGGACTATTGCAAAGCAATGCAGAGAGACTATTGCAAAGCAATGCACAGACTATTGCAAAGCAATGCACAATGCACAGACTATTGCAAAGCAATGCACAGACTATTGTAAAGCAATGCACAGAGACTATTGCAAAGCAATGCACAAAGACTATTGCAAAGCAATGCACAGACTATTGCAAAGCAATGCACAGACTATTGCAAAGCAATGCACAGAGACTATTGCAAAGCAATGCAAGGACTATTGCAAAGCAATGCACAGAGACTATTGCAAAGCAATGCACAGAGACTATTGCAAAGCAATGCGCAGACTATTGCAAAGCAATGCACAATGCACAGACTATTGCAAAGCAATGCAGAGACTATTGCAAAGCAATACACAGAGCCTATTGCAAAGCAATGCACAGATTATTGCAAAGCAATGCACAGAGACTATTGCAAAGCAATGCAGAGAGACTATTGCAAAACAATGCACAGACTATTGCAAAGCAATGCACAGACTATTGTAAAGCAATGCACAGAGACTATTGCAAAGCAATGCACAAAGACTATTGCAAAGCAATGCACAGACTATTGCAAAGCAATGCACAGACTATTGCAAAGCAATGCACAGAGACTATTGCAAAGCAATGCACAGACTATTGCAAAGCAATGCACAGAGACTATTGCAAAGCAATGCACAGAGACTATTGCAAAGCAATGCACAGACTATTGCAAAGCAATGCACAATGCACAGACTATTGCAAAGCAATGCACAGACTATTGCAAAGCAATGCACAGACTATTGCAAAGCAATGCACAGACTATTGCAAAGCAATGCACAATGCACAGACTATTGCAAAGCAATGCACAGATAATTGCAAAGCAATGCACAGAGACTATTGCAAAGCAATGCACAGACTATTGCAAAGCAATGCACAGACTATTGCAAAGCAATGCACAGAGACTATTGCAAAGCAATGCACAGAGACTATTGCAAAGGAATGCACAGAGACTTTTGCAAAGCAATGCACAGACTATTGCAAAGCAATGCGCAGACTATTGCAAAGCAATGCACAGAGACTATTGCAAAGCAATGTACAGACTATTGCAAAGCACAGACTGTTGCAAAGCAATGCACAAACTATTGTAAAGCAATGCACAGACTATTGCAAAGCAATGCACATACTATTGCAAAGCAATGCACAGAGACTATTGCAAAGCCATGCACAAACTATTGCAAAGCAATGCACAGACTATTGCAAAGTAATGCACAGAGACTATTGCAAAGCAATGCACAGGCTATTGCAAAGCAATGCACATAGACTATTGCAAATGCACAGAGACTATTGCAAAGCAATGCAGACTATTGCAAAGCAATGCACAGACTATTGCAAAGCAATGCACAGAGACTATTGCAAAGCAATGCACAGACTATTGCAAAGCAATACACAGACTATTGCAAAGCAATGCACAGACTATTGCAAAGCAATGCACAGGCTATTGCAAAGCAATGCACATAGACTATTGCAAATGCACAGAGACTATTGCAAAGCAATGCAGACTATTGCAAAGCAATGCACAGACTATTGCAAAGCAATGCACAGAGACTATTGCAAAGCAATGCACAGACTATTGCAAAGCAATGCACAGAGACTATTGCAGATCAATGCACAGACTATTGCAAAGCAATGCACAGAGATTATTGCAAAGCAATGCACATACTATTGCAAAGCAATGCACAGACTATTGCAAAGCAATGCACAGACTATTGCAAAGCAATGCACAGACTATTGCAAAGCAATGCACAGAGACTATTGCAAAGCAATCCACACCGACTACTGCAAAGCAATGCACAGAGATTATTGCAAAGCAATGCACATACTATTGCAAAGCAGTGCACAGACTATTGCAAAGCAATGCACAGAGATTATTGCAAAGCAATGCACAGACTATTGCAAAGCAATGCACAGACTATTGCAAAGCAATGCACAGAGACTATTGCAAAGCAATGCACAGACTATTGCAAAGCAATGCACAGACTATTGCAAAGCAATGCACAGACTATTGCAAAGCAATGCACAGAGACTATTGCAAAGCAATCCACAGACTATTGCAAAGCAATACACAGAGACTATTGCAAAGCAATGCACAGACTATTGCAAAGCAATGCACAGAGACTATTGCAAAGCAATGCACAGACTATTGCAAAGCAATGCACAGAGTCTATTGCAAAGCAATGCACAGACTATTGCAAAGCAATGCACAGAGACTTTTGCAAAGCAATGCACAGATTATTGCAAAGCAATGCACAGACACTATTGCAAAGCAATGCACAGAAATTATTGCAAAGCAATGCACAGACTATTGCAAAGCATTGCACAATGCACAGACTATTGCAAAGCAATGCACAGACTATTGCAAAGCAATGCACAGAGACTATTGCAAAGCAATGCACAATGCACAGACTATTGCAAAGCAATGCACAGACTATTGCAAAGCAATGCACAGAGACTATTGCAAAGCAATGCACAGACTATTGCAAGGCAATGCACAGACTATTGCAAAGCAATGCACAGAGACTATTACAAATGCACAGAGACTATTGCAAAGCAATGCACAGAGACTTTTGCAAAGCAATGCACAGACTATTGCAAAGCAATGCGCAGACTATTGCAAAGCAATGCACTGAGACTATTGCAAAGCAATGCACAGACTATTGCAAAGCAATGCACAGACTATTGCAAAGCAATGCACAGGGAGTATTGCAAAGCAATGCACAGACTATTGCAAAGCAATGCACAGAGACTATTGCAAAACAATGCACAGACTATTGCAAAGCAATGCACAGACTATTGCAAAGCAATGCACAGAGACTATTGCAAAGCAATGCACAGACTATTGCAAAGCAATACACAGAGCCTATTGCAAAGCAATGCACAGATTATTGCAAAGCAATCCACAGACTATTGCAAAGCAATACACAGAGACTATTGCAAAGCAATGCACAGACTATTGCAAAGCAATGCACAGAGACTATTGCAAAGCAATGCACAGACTATTGCAAAGCAATGCACAGAGACTATTGCAAAGTAATGCACAGGCTATTGCAAAGCAATGCACAGAGACTATTGCAAAGCAATGCACAGATTATTGCAAAGCAATGCACAGAGACTATTGCAAAGCAATGCACAGAGACTATTGCAAAGCAATGCACAGACTATTGCAAAGCAATGCACAATGCACAGACTATTGCAAAGCAATGCACAGACTACTGCAAAGCAATGCACAATGCACAGACTATTGCAAAGTAATGCACAGACTATTGCAAAGCAATGCACAGAGACTATTGCAAAGCAATGCACAAACTATTGCAAAGCAATGCACAGACTATTGCAAAGTAATGCACAGAGACTATTGCAAAGCAATGCACAGAGACTATTGCAAAGCAATGCACAGAGACTATTGCAAAGCAATGCACAGACTATTGCAAAGCAATGCACAGAGACTATTGCAAAGCAATCCACAGAGACTACTGCAAAGCAATGCACAGACTATTGCAAAGCAATACACAGAGACCTTTTGCAGATCAATGCACAGACTATTGCAAAGCAATGCACAGAGATTATTGCAAAGCAATGCACAGACTATTGCAAAGCAATGCACAGACTATTGCAAAGCAATGCACAGACTATTGCAAAGCAATGCACAGAGACTATTGCAAAGCAATGCACAGACTATTGCAAAGCAATGCACAGAGACTATTGCAGATCAATGCACAGACTATTGCAAAGCAATGCACAGAGATTATTGCAAAGCAATGCACATACTATTGCAAAGCAATGCACAGACTATTGCAAAGCAATGCACAGACTATTGCAAAGCAATGCACAGACTATTGCAAATCAATGCACAGAGACTATTGCAAAGCAATCCACACAGACTACTGCAAAGCAATGCACAGACTATTGCAAAGCAATGCACAGAGACTATTGCAAAGCAATCCACACAGACTACTGCAAAGCAATGCACAGACTATTGCAAAGCAATGCACAGACTATTGCAAAGCAATGCACAGAGACTATTGCAAAGCAATGCACAGACTATTGCAAAGCAATGCACAGAGACTATTGCAAAGCAATGCACAGACTATTGCAAAGCAATGCACAGAGACTATTGCAAAGCAATGCACAGATTATTGCAAAGCAATGCACAGAGACTATTGCAAAGCAATGCACAGAGACTATTGCAAAGCAATGCACAGACTATTGCAAAGCAATGCACAATGCACAGACTATTGCAAAGCAATGCACAGACTATTGCAAAGCAATGCACAGACTATTGCAAAGTAATGCACAGACTATTGCAAAGCAATGCACAGAGACTATTGCAAAGCAATGCACAAACTATTGCAAAGCAATGCACAGACTATTGCAAAGTAATGCACAGAGACTATTGCAAAGCAATGCACAGAGACTATTGCAAAGCAATGCACAGAGACTATTGCAAAGCAATGCACAGACTATTGCAAAGCAATGCACAGAGACTATTGCAAAGCAATCCACAGAGACTACTGCAAAGCAATGCACAGACTATTGCAAAGCAATGCACAGAGACTATTGCAGATCAATGCACAGACTATTGCAAAGCAATGCACAGAGATTATTGCAAAGCAATGCACAGACTATTGCAAAGCAATGCACAGACTATTGCAAAGCAATGCACAGAGACTATTGCAAAGCAATGCACAGACTATTGCAAAGCAATGCACAGAGACTATTGCAGATCAATGCACAGACTATTGCAAAGCAATGCACAGAGATTATTGCAAAGCAATGCACATACTATTGCAAAGCAATGCACAGACTATTGCAAAGCAATGCACAGACTATTGCAAAGCAATGCACAGACTATTGCAAATCAATGCACACAGACTATTGCAAAGCAATCCACACAGACTACTGCAAAGCAATGCACAGACTATTGCAAAGCAATGCACAGAGACTATTGCAAAGCAATCCACACAGACTACTGCAAAGCAATGCACAGACTATTGCAAAGCAATGCACAGAGACGATTGCAGATCAATGCACAGACTATTGCAAAGCAATGCACAGAGATTATTGCAAAGCAATGCACAGACTATTGCAAAGCAATGCACAGACTATTGCAAAGCAATGCACAGAGACTATTGCAAACCAATGCACAGACTATTGCAAAGCAATGCACAGACTATTGCAAAGCAATGCACAGACTATTGCAAAGCAATGCACAGAGACTATTGCAAAGCAATCCACAGACTATTGCAAAGCAATACACAGAGACTATTGCAAAGCAATGCACAGACTATTGCAAAGCAATGCACAGACTATTGCAAAGCAATGAACAGAGACTATTGCAAAGCAATGCACAGACTATTGCAAAGCAATGCACAGAGACTATTGCAAAGCAATGCACATACTATTGCAAAGCAATGCACAGAGACTATTGCAAAGCAATGCACAGATTATTGCAAAGCAATGCACAGAGACTATTGCAAAGCAATGCACAGAGACTATTGCAAAGCAATGCACAGACTATTGCAAAGCAATGCACAATGCACAGACTATTGCAAAGCAATGCACAGACTATTGCAAAGCAATGCACAATGCACAGACTATTGCAAAGTAATGCACAGACTATTTCAAAGCAATGCACAGAGACTATTGCAAAGCAATGCACAAACTATTGCAAAGCAATGCACAGACTATTGCAAAGTAATGCACAGAGACTATTGCAAAGCAATGCACAGAGACTATTGCAAAGCAATGCACAGAGAGTATTGCAAAGCAATGCACAGACTATTGCAAAGCAATGCACAGAGACTATTGCAAAGCAATCCACAGAGACTACTGCAAAGCAATGCACATACTATTGCAAATCAATGCACAGAGACTATTGCAGATCAATGCACAGACTATTGCAAAGCAATGCACAGAGATTATTGCAAAGCAATGCACAGACTATTGCAAAGCAATGCACAGACTATTGCAAAGCAATGCACAGACTATTGCAAAGCAATGCACAGAGACTATTGCAAATGCACAGAGACTATTGCAAAGCAATGCACAGACTATTGCAAAGCAATGCACAGACTATTGCAAAGCAATGCACAGAAATGCACAGAGACTATTGCAAAGCAATGCACAGACTATTGCAAAGCAATGAACAGAGATTATTGCAAAGAAATGCACAGACTATTGCAAAGCAATGCACAGACTATTGCAAAGCAATGCACAGATTATTGCAAAGCAATGCACAGAGACTATTGCAAAGCAATGCACAGACTATTGCAAAGCAATGCACAATGCACAGACTATTGCAAAGCAATGCACAGACTATTGCAAAGCAATGCACAGAGACTATTGCAAAGCAATGCACAGACTATTGCAAAGCAATGCACAGAGACTATTGCAAATGCACAGAGACTATTGCAAATGCACAGAGACTTTTGCAAAGCAATGCACAGAGACTTTTGCAAAGCAATGCACAGACTATTGCAAAGCAATGCGCAGACTATTGCAAAGCAATGCACTGAGACTATTGCAAAGCAATGCACAGACTATTGCAAAGCAATGCACAGACTATTGCAAAGCAATGCACAGAGACTATTGCAAAGCAATGCACAGACTATTGCAAAACAATGCACAGACTATTGCAAAGCAATGCACAGACTATTGCAAAGCAATGCACAGAGACTATTGCAAAGCAATGCACAGACTATTGCAAAGCAATACACAGAGCCTATTGCAAAGCAATGCACAGATTATTGCAAAGCAATCCACAGACTATTGCAAAGCAATAGACAGAGACTATTGCAAAGCAATGCACAGACTATTGCAAAGCAATGCACAGACTATTGCAAAGCAATGCACAGAGACTATTGCAAAGCAATGCACAGACTATTGCAAAGCAATGCACAGAGACTATTGCAAAGCAATGCACAGACTATTGCAAAGCAATGCACAGAGACTATTGCAAAGCAATGCACAGATTATTGCAAAGCAATGCACAGAGACTATTGCAAAGCAATGCACAGAGACTATTGCAAAGCAATGCACAGACTATTGCAAAGCAATGCACAATGCACAGACTATTGCAAAGCAATGCACAGACTATTGCAAAGCAATGCACAATGCACAGACTATTGCAAAGTAATGCACAGACTATTGCAAAGCAATGCACAGAGACTATTGCAAAGCAATGCACAAACTATTGCAAAGCAATGCACAGACTATTGCAAAGTAATGTACAGAGACTATTGCAAAGCAATGCACAGAGACTATTGCAAAGCAATGCACAGAGACTATTGCAAAGCAATGCACAGACTATTGAAAAGCAATGCACAGAGACTATTGCAAAGCAATCCACAGAGACTACTGCAAAGCAATGCACAGACTATTGCAAAGCAATGCACAGAGACTATTGCAGATCAATGCACAGACTATTGCAAAGCAATGCACAGAGATTATTGCAAAGCAATGCACAGACTATTGCAAAGCAATGCACAGACTATTGCAAAGCAATGCACAGACTATTGCAAAGCAATGCACAGACTATTGCAAAGCAATGCACAGAGACTATTGCAAATGCACAAAGATTATTGCAAATGCACAGAGACTATTGCAAAGCAATGCACAGACTATTGCAAAGCAATGCACAGAGATTATTGCAAAGAAATGCACAGACTATTGCAAAGCAATGCTCAGACTATTGCAAAGCAATGCACAGATTATTGCAAAGCAATGCACAGAGACTATTGCAAAGCAATGCACAGACTATTGCCAAGCAATGCACAATGCACAGACTATTGCAAAGCAATGCACAGACTATTGCAAAGCAATGCACAGAGACTATTGCAAAGCAATGCACAAAGACTATTGCAAAGCAATGCACAGACTATGCAAAGTAATGCACAGACTATTGCAAAGCAATGCACAGACTATTGCAAGTCAATGCACAGACTATTGCAAAGCAATGCACAGCGACTATTGCAAAGCAATGCACAGACTATTGCAAAGCAATGCACAGAGACTATTGCAAAGCAATGCACAGACTATTGCAAAGCAATGCACAATGCACAGACTATTGCAAAGCAATGCACAGATTATTGCAAAGCAATGCACAGAGACTATTGCAAAGCAATGCACAGACTATTGCAAAGCAATGCACAGACTATTGCAAAGCAATGCACAGACTATTGCAAAGCAATACACAGAGCCTATTGCAAAGCAATGCACAGAATATTGCAAAGCAATCCACAGACTATTGCAAAGCAATAGACAGAGACTATTGCAAAGCAATGCACAGACTATTGCAAAGCAATGCACAGACTATTGCAAAGCAATGTACAGAGACTATTGCAAAGCAATGCACAGACTATTGCAAAGCAATGCACAGAGACTATTGCAAAGCAATGCACAGACTATTGCAAAGCAATGCACAGAGACTATTGCAAAGCCATGCACAGATTATTGCAAAGCAATGCACAGAGACTATTGCAAAGCAATGCACAGAGACTATTGCAAAGCAATGCACAGACTATTGCAAAGCAATGCACAATGCACAGACTATTGCAAAGCAATGCACAGACTATTGCAAAGCAATGCACAATGCACAGACTATTGCAAAGTAATGCACAGACTATTGCAAAGCAATGCACAGAGACTATTGCAAAGCAATGCACAAACTATTGCAAAGCAATGCACAGACTATTGCAAAGTAATGCACAGAGACTATTGCAAAGCAATGCACAGAGACTATTGCAAAGCAATGCACAGAGACTATTGCAAAGCAATGCACAGACTATTGAAAAGCAATGCACAGAGACTATTGCAAAGCAATCCACAGAGACTACTGCAAAGCAATGCACAGACTATTGCAAAGCAATGCACAGAGACTATTGCAGATCAATGCACAGACTATTGCAAAGCAATGCACAGAGATTATTGCAAAGCAATGCACAGACTATTGGAAAGCAATGCACAGACTATTGCAAAGCAATGCACAGACTATTGCAAAGCAATGCACAGAGACTATTGCAAATGCACAGAGACTATTGCAAATGCACAGAGACTATTGCAAAGCAATGCACAGACTATTGCAAAGCAATGCACCGAGATTATTGCAAAGAAATGCACAGACTATTGCAAATCAATGCACAGACTATTGCAAAGCAATGCACAGACTATTGCAAAGCAATGCACAGATTATTGCAAAGCAATGCACAGAGACTATTGCAAGGCAATGCACAGACTATTGCAAAGCAATGCACAATGCACAGACTATTGCAAAGCAATGCACAGACTATTGCAAAGCAATGCACAGAGACTATTGCAAAGCAATGCACAAAGACTATTGCAAAGCAATGCACAGACTATTGCAAGTCAATGCACAGACTATTGCAAAGCAATGCACAGAGACTATTGCAAAGCAATGCACAGACTATTGCAAAGCAATGCACAGAGACTATTGCAAAGCAATGCACAGACTATTGCAAAGCAATGCACAATGCACAGACTATTGCAAAGCAATGCACAGATTATTGCAAAGCAATGCACAGAGACTATTGCAAAGCAATGCACAGACTATTTCAAAGCAATGCACAGAGACTATTGCAAAGCAATGCACAGACTATTGCAAAGCAATGCACAGACTATTGCAAAGCAATGCACAGAGACTATTGCAAAGCAATGCACATACTATTGCAAAGCAATACACAGAGCCTATTGCAAAGCAATGCACAGATTATTGCAAAGCAATGCACAGGGACTATTGCAAAGCAATGCAGAGAGACTATTGCAAAGCAATGCACAGACTATTGCAAAGCAATGCACAATGCACAGACTATTGCAAAGCAATGCACAGACTATTGTAAAGCAATGCACAGAGACTATTGCAAAGCAATGCACAAAGACTATTGCAAAGCAATGCACAGACTATTGCAAAGCAATGCACAGACTATTGCAAAGCAATGCACAGAGACTATTGCAAAGCAATGCACAGACTATTGCAAAGCAATGCACAGAGACTATTGCAAAGCAATGCACAGAGACTATTGCAAAGCAATGCACAGACTATTGCAAAGCAATGCACAATGCACAGACTATTGCAAAGCAATGCACAGACTATTGCAAAGCAATGCACAGACTATTGCAAAGCAATGCACAATGCACAGACTATTGCAAAGCAATGCACAGATAATTGCAAAGCAATGCACAGAGACTATTGCAAAGCAATGCACAGACTATTGCAAAGCAATGCACAGACTATTGCAAAGCAATGCACAGAGACTATTGCAAAGCAATGCACAGAGACTATTGCAAAGGAATGCACAGAGACTTTTGCAAAGCAATGCACAGACTATTGCAAAGCAATGCGCAGACTATTGCAATGCAATGCACAGAGACTATTGCAAAGCAATGCACAGACTATTGCAAAGCACACACTATTGCAAAGCAATGCACAGACTATTGCAAAGCAATGCACAGACTATTGCAAAGCAATGCACAATGCACAGACTATTGCAAAATAATGCACATACTATTGCAAAGCAATGCACAGAGACTATTGCAAAGCAATGCACAGACTATTGCAAAGTAATGCACAGAGACTATTGCAAAGCAATGCACAGAGACTATTGCAATGCACAGAGACTATTGCAAAGCAATGCACAGACTATTGCAAAGCAATGCACAGAGACTACTGCAAAGCAATCCACAGAGACTACTGCAAAGCAATGCACAGACTATTGCAAAGCAATGCACAGAGACTATTGCAGATCAATGCACGGACTATTGCAAAGCAATGCACAGAGAGTATTGCAAAGCAATGCACAGACTATTGCAAAGCAATGCACAGACTATTGCAAAGCAATGCACAGGCTATTGCAAAGCAATGCACATAGACTATTGCAAATGCACAGAGACTATTGCAAAGCAATGCACAGACTATTGCAAAGCAATGCACAATGCACAGACTATTGCAAGGCAATGCACAGACTACTGCAAAGCAATGCACAATGCACAGACTATTGCAAAGTAATGCACAGACTATTGCAAAGCAATGCACAGAGACTATTGCAAAGCAATGCACAAACTATTGCAAAGCAATGCACAGACTATTGCAAAGTAATGCACAGAGACTATTGCAAAGCAATGCACAGAGACTATTGCAAAGCAATGCACAGAGACTATTGCAAAGCAATGCACAGACTATTGCAAAGCAATGCACAGAGACTATTGCAAAGCAATCCACAGAGACTACTGCAAAGCAATGCACAGACTATTGCAAAGCAATACACAGAGACCTTTTGCAGATCAATGCACAGACTATTGCAAAGCAATGCACAGAGATTATTGCAAAGCAATGCACAGACTATTGCAAAGCAATGCACAGACTATTGCAAAGCAATGCACAGACTATTGCAAAGCAATGCACAGAGACTATTGCAAAGCAATGCACAGACTATTGCAAAGCAATGCACAGAGACTATTGCAGATCAATGCACAGACTATTGCAAAGCAATGCACAGAGATTATTGCAAAGCAATGCACATACTATTGCAAAGCAATGCACAGACTATTGCAAAGCAATGCACAGACTATTGCAAAGCAATGCACAGACTATTGCAAATCAATGCACAGAGACTATTGCAAAGCAATCCACACAGACTACTGCAAAGCAATGCACAGACTATTGCAAAGCAATGCACAGAGACTATTGCAAAGCAATCCACACAGACTACTGCAAAGCAATGCACAGACTATTGCAAAGCAATGCACAGACTATTGCAAAGCAATGCACAGAGACTATTGCAAAGCAATGCACAGACTATTGCAAAGCAATGCACAGAGACTATTGCAAAGCCATGCACAGATTATTGCAAAGCAATGCACAGAGACTATTGCAAAGCAATGCACAGAGACTATTGCAAAGCAATGCACAGACTATTGCAAAGCAATGCACAATGCACAGACTATTGCAAAGCAATGCACAGACTATTGCAAAGCAATGCACAATGCACAGACTATTGCAAAGTAATGCACAGACTATTGCAAAGCAATGCACAGAGACTATTGCAAAGCAATGCACAAACTATTGCAAAGCAATGCACAGACTATTGCAAAGTAATGCACAGAGACTATTGCAAAGCAATGCACAGAGACTATTGCAAAGCAATGCACAGAGACTATTGCAAAGCAATGCACAGACTATTGAAAAGCAATGCACAGAGACTATTGCAAAGCAATCCACAGAGACTACTGCAAAGCAATGCACAGACTATTGCAAAGCAATGCACAGAGACTATTGCAGATCAATGCACAGACTATTGCAAAGCAATGCACAGAGATTATTGCAAAGCAATGCACAGACTATTGCAAAGCAATGCACAGACTATTGCAAAGCAATGCACAGACTATTGCAAAGCAATGCACAGAGACTATTGCAAATGCACAGAGACTATTGCAAATGCACAGAGACTATTGCAAAGCAATGCACAGACTATTGCAAAGCAATGCACCGAGATTATTGCAAAGAAATGCACAGACTATTGCAAAGCAATGCACAGACTATTGCAAAGCAATGCACAGACTATTGCAAAGCAATGCACAGATTATTGCAAAGCAATGCACAGAGACTATTGCAAAGCAATGCACAGACTATTGCAAAGCAATGCACAATGCACAGACTATTGCAAAGCAATGCACAGACTATTGCAAAGCAATGCACAGAGACTATTGCAAAGCAATGCACAAAGACTATTGCAAAGCAATGCACAGACTATTGCAAGTCAATGCACAGACTATTGCAAAGCAATGCACAGAGACTATTGCAAAGCAATGCACAGACTATTGCAAAGCAATGCACAGAGACTATTGCAAAGCAATGCACAGACTATTGCAAAGCAATGCACAATGCACAGACTATTGCAAAGCAATGCACAGATTATTGCAAAGCAATGCACAGAGACTATTGCAAAGCAATGCACAGACTATTTCAAAGCAATGCACAGAGACTATTGCAAAGCAATGCACAGACTATTGCAAAGCAATGCACAGACTATTGCAAAGCAATGCACAGAGACTATTGCAAAGCAATGCACATACTATTGCAAAGCAATACACAGAGCCTATTGCAAAGCAATGCACAGATTATTGCAAAGCAATGCACAGGGACTATTGCAAAGCAATGCAGAGAGACTATTGCAAAGCAATGCACAGACTATTGCAAAGCAATGCACAATGCACAGACTATTGCAAAGCAATGCACAGACTATTGTAAAGCAATGCACAGAGACTATTGCAAAGCAATGCACAAAGACTATTGCAAAGCAATGCACAGACTATTGCAAAGCAATGCACAGACTATTGCAAAGCAATGCACAGAGACTATTGCAAAGCAATGCACAGACTATTGCAAAGCAATGCACAGAGACTATTGCAAAGCAATGCACAGAGACTATTGCAAAGCAATGCACAGACTATTGCAAAGCAATGCACAATGCACAGACTATTGCAAAGCAATGCACAGACTATTGCAAAGCAATGCACAGACTATTGCAAAGCAATGCACAATGCACAGACTATTGCAAAGCAATGCACAGATAATTGCAAAGCAATGCACAGAGACTATTGCAAAGCAATGCACAGACTATTGCAAAGCAATGCACAGACTATTGCAAAGCAATGCACAGAGACTATTGCAAAGCAATGCACAGAGACTATTGCAAAGGAATGCACAGAGACTTTTGCAAAGCAATGCACAGACTATTGCAAAGCAATGCGCAGACTATTGCAATGCAATGCACAGAGACTATTGCAAAGCAATGCACAGACTATTGCAAAGCACACACTATTGCAAAGCAATGCACAGACTATTGCAAAGCAATGCACAGACTATTGCAAAGCAATGCACAATGCACAGACTATTGCAAAATAATGCACATACTATTGCAAAGCAATGCACAGAGACTATTGCAAAGCAATGCACAGACTATTGCAAAGTAATGCACAGAGACTATTGCAAAGCAATGCACAGAGACTATTGCAATGCACAGAGACTATTGCAAAGCAATGCACAGACTATTGCAAAGCAATGCACAGAGACTACTGCAAAGCAATCCACAGAGACTACTGCAAAGCAATGCACAGACTATTGCAAAGCAATGCACAGAGACTATTGCAGATCAATGCACGGACTATTGCAAAGCAATGCACAGAGAGTATTGCAAAGCAATGCACAGACTATTGCAAAGCAATGCACAGACTATTGCAAAGCAATGCACAGGCTATTGCAAAGCAATGCACATAGACTATTGCAAATGCACAGAGACTATTGCAAAGCAATGCACAGACTATTGCAAAGCAATGCACAATGCACAGACTATTGCAAAGCAATGCACAGACTACTGCAAAGCAATGCACAATGCACAGACTATTGCAAAGTAATGCACAGACTATTGCAAAGCAATGCACAGAGACTATTGCAAAGCAATGCACAAACTATTGCAAAGCAATGCACAGACTATTGCAAAGTAATGCACAGAGACTATTGCAAAGCAATGCACAGAGACTATTGCAAAGCAATGCACAGAGACTATTGCAAAGCAATGCACAGACTATTGCAAAGCAATGCACAGAGACTATTGCAAAGCAATCCACAGAGACTACTGCAAAGCAATGCACAGACTATTGCAAAGCAATACACAGAGACCTTTTGCAGATCAATGCACAGACTATTGCAAAGCAATGCACAGAGATTATTGCAAAGCAATGCACAGACTATTGCAAAGCAATGCACAGACTATTGCAAAGCAATGCACAGACTATTGCAAAGCAATGCACAGAGACTATTGCAAAGCAATGCACAGACTATTGCAAAGCAATGCACAGAGACTATTGCAGATCAATGCACAGACTATTGCAAAGCAATGCACAGAGATTATTGCAAAGCAATGCACATACTATTGCAAAGCAATGCACAGACTATTGCAAAGCAATGCACAGACTATTGCAAAGCAATGCACAGACTATTGCAAATCAATGCACAGAGACTATTGCAAAGCAATCCACACAGACTACTGCAAAGCAATGCACAGACTATTGCAAAGCAATGCACAGAGACTATTGCAAAGCAATCCACACAGACTACTGCAAAGCAATGCACAGACTATTGCAAAGCAATGCACAGACTATTGCAAAGCAATGCACAGAGACTATTGCAAAGCAATGCACAGACTATTGCAAAGCAATGCACAGAGACTATTGCAAAGCAATGCACAGACTATTGCAAAGCAATGCACAGAGACTATTGCAAAGCAATGCACAGATTATTGCAAAGCAATGCACAGAGACTATTGCAAAGCAATGCACAGAGACTATTGCAAAGCAATGCACAGACTATTGCAAAGCAATGCACAATGCACAGACTATTGCAAAGCAATGCACAGACTATTGCAAAGCAATGCACAGACTATTGCAAAGTAATGCACAGACTATTGCAAAGCAATGCACAGACTATTGCAAAGTAATGCACAGAGACTATTGCAAAGCAATGCACAGAGACTATTGCAAAGCAATGCACAGAGACTATTGCAAAGCAATGCACAGACTATTGCAAAGCAATGCACAGAGACTATTGCAAAGCAATCCACAGAGACTACTGCAAAGCAATGCACAGACTATTGCAAAGCAATGCACAGAGACTATTGCAGATCAATGCACAGACTATTGCAAAGCAATGCACAGAGATTATTGCAAAGCAATGCACAGACTATTGCAAAGCAATGCACAGACTATTGCAAAGCAATGCACAGAGACTATTGCAAAGCAATGCACAGACTATTGCAAAGCAATGCACAGAGACTATTGCAGATCAATGCACAGACTATTGCAAAGCAATGCACAGAGATTATTGCAAAGCAATGCACATACTATTGCAAAGCAATGCACAGACTATTGCAAAGCAATGCACAGACTATTGCAAAGCAATGCACAGACTATTGCAAATCAATGCACACAGACTATTGCAAAGCAATCCACACAGACTACTGCAAAGCAATGCACAGACTATTGCAAAGCAATGCACAGAGACTATTGCAAAGCAATCCACACAGACTACTGCAAAGCAATGCACAGACTATTGCAAAGCAATGCACAGAGACGATTGCAGATCAATGCACAGACTATTGCAAAGCAATGCACAGAGATTATTGCAAAGCAATGCACAGACTATTGCAAAGCAATGCACAGACTATTGCAAAGCAATGCACAGAGACTATTGCAAACCAATGCACAGACTATTGCAAAGCAATGCACAGACTATTGCAAAGCAATGCACAGACTATTGCAAAGCAATGCACAGAGACTATTGCAAAGCAATCCACAGACTATTGCAAAGCAATACACAGAGACTATTGCAAAGCAATGCACAGACTATTGCAAAGCAATGCACAGACTATTGCAAAGCAATGAACAGAGACTATTGCAAAGCAATGCACAGACTATTGCAAAGCAATGCACAGAGACTATTGCAAAGCAATGCACATACTATTGCAAAGCAATGCACAGAGACTATTGCAAAGCAATGCACAGATTATTGCAAAGCAATGCACAGAGACTATTGCAAAGCAATGCACAGAGACTATTGCAAAGCAATGCACAGACTATTGCAAAGCAATGCACAATGCACAGACTATTGCAAAGCAATGCACAGACTATTGCAAAGCAATGCACAATGCACAGACTATTGCAAAGTAATGCACAGACTATTTCAAAGCAATGCACAGAGACTATTGCAAAGCAATGCACAAACTATTGCAAAGCAATGCACAGACTATTGCAAAGTAATGCACAGAGACTATTGCAAAGCAATGCACAGAGACTATTGCAAAGCAATGCACAGAGAGTATTGCAAAGCAATGCACAGACTATTGCAAAGCAATGCACAGAGACTATTGCAAAGCAATCCACAGAGACTACTGCAAAGCAATGCACATACTATTGCAAATCAATGCACAGAGACTATTGCAGATCAATGCACAGACTATTGCAAAGCAATGCACAGAGATTATTGCAAAGCAATGCACAGACTATTGCAAAGCAATGCACAGACTATTGCAAAGCAATGCACAGACTATTGCAAAGCAATGCACAGAGACTATTGCAAATGCACAGAGACTATTGCAAAGCAATGCACAGACTATTGCAAAGCAATGCACAGACTATTGCAAAGCAATGCACAGAAATGCACAGAGACTATTGCAAAGCAATGCACAGACTATTGCAAAGCAATGAACAGAGATTATTGCAAAGAAATGCACAGACTATTGCAAAGCAATGCACAGACTATTGCAAAGCAATGCACAGATTATTGCAAAGCAATGCACAGAGACTATTGCAAAGCAATGCACAGACTATTGCAAAGCAATGCACAATGCACAGACTATTGCAAAGCAATGCACAGACTATTGCAAAGCAATGCACAGAGACTATTGCAAAGCAATGCACAGACTATTGCAAAGCAATGCACAGAGACTATTGCAAATGCACAGAGACTATTGCAAATGCACAGAGACTTTTGCAAAGCAATGCACAGAGACTTTTGCAAAGCAATGCACAGACTATTGCAAAGCAATGCGCAGACTATTGCAAAGCAATGCACTGAGACTATTGCAAAGCAATGCACAGACTATTGCAAAGCAATGCACAGACTATTGCAAAGCAATGCACAGAGACTATTGCAAAGCAATGCACAGACTATTGCAAAACAATGCACAGACTATTGCAAAGCAATGCACAGACTATTGCAAAGCAATGCACAGAGACTATTGCAAAGCAATGCACAGACTATTGCAAAGCAATACACAGAGCCTATTGCAAAGCAATGCACAGATTATTGCAAAGCAATCCACAGACTATTGCAAAGCAATAGACAGAGACTATTGCAAAGCAATGCACAGACTATTGCAAAGCAATGCACAGACTATTGCAAAGCAATGCACAGAGACTATTGCAAAGCAATGCACAGACTATTGCAAAGCAATGCACAGAGACTATTGCAAAGCAATGCACAGACTATTGCAAAGCAATGCACAGAGACTATTGCAAAGCAATGCACAGATTATTGCAAAGCAATGCACAGAGACTATTGCAAAGCAATGCACAGAGACTATTGCAAAGCAATGCACAGACTATTGCAAAGCAATGCACAATGCACAGACTATTGCAAAGCAATGCACAGACTATTGCAAAGCAATGCACAATGCACAGACTATTGCAAAGTAATGCACAGACTATTGCAAAGCAATGCACAGAGACTATTGCAAAGCAATGCACAAACTATTGCAAAGCAATGCACAGACTATTGCAAAGTAATGCACAGAGACTATTGCAAAGCAATGCACAGAGACTATTGCAAAGCAATGCACAGAGACTATTGCAAAGCAATGCACAGACTATTGAAAAGCAATGCACAGAGACTATTGCAAAGCAATCCACAGAGACTACTGCAAAGCAATGCACAGACTATTGCAAAGCAATGCACAGAGACTATTGCAGATCAATGCACAGACTATTGCAAAGCAATGCACAGAGATTATTGCAAAGCAATGCACAGACTATTGCAAAGCAATGCACAGACTATTGCAAAGCAATGCACAGACTATTGCAAAGCAATGCACAGACTATTGCAAAGCAATGCACAGAGACTATTGCAAATGCACAAAGATTATTGCAAATGCACAGAGACTATTGCAAAGCAATGCACAGACTATTGCAAAGCAATGCACAGAGATTATTGCAAAGAAATGCACAGACTATTGCAAAGCAATGCTCAGACTATTGCAAAGCAATGCACAGATTATTGCAAAGCAATGCACAGAGACTATTGCAAAGCAATGCACAGACTATTGCCAAGCAATGCACAATGCACAGACTATTGCAAAGCAATGCACAGACTATTGCAAAGCAATGCACAGAGACTATTGCAAAGCAATGCACAAAGACTATTGCAAAGCAATGCACAGACTATGCAAAGTAATGCACAGACTATTGCAAAGCAATGCACAGACTATTGCAAGTCAATGCACAGACTATTGCAAAGCAATGCACAGCGACTATTGCAAAGCAATGCACAGACTATTGCAAAGCAATGCACAGAGACTATTGCAAAGCAATGCACAGACTATTGCAAAGCAATGCACAATGCACAGACTATTGCAAAGCAATGCACAGATTATTGCAAAGCAATGCACAGAGACTATTGCAAAGCAATGCACAGACTATTGCAAAGCAATGCACAGACTATTGCAAAGCAATGCACAGACTATTGCAAAGCAATACACAGAGCCTATTGCAAAGCAATGCACAGAATATTGCAAAGCAATCCACAGACTATTGCAAAGCAATAGACAGAGACTATTGCAAAGCAATGCACAGACTATTGCAAAGCAATGCACAGACTATTGCAAAGCAATGTACAGAGACTATTGCAAAGCAATGCACAGACTATTGCAAAGCAATGCACAGAGACTATTGCAAAGCAATGCACAGACTATTGCAAAGCAATGCACAGAGACTATTGCAAAGCCATGCACAGATTATTGCAAAGCAATGCACAGAGACTATTGCAAAGCAATGCACAGAGACTATTGCAAAGCAATGCACAGACTATTGCAAAGCAATGCACAATGCACAGACTATTGCAAAGCAATGCACAGACTATTGCAAAGCAATGCACAATGCACAGACTATTGCAAAGTAATGCACAGACTATTGCAAAGCAATGCACAGAGACTATTGCAAAGCAATGCACAAACTATTGCAAAGCAATGCACAGACTATTGCAAAGTAATGCACAGAGACTATTGCAAAGCAATGCACAGAGACTATTGCAAAGCAATGCACAGAGACTATTGCAAAGCAATGCACAGACTATTGAAAAGCAATGCACAGAGACTATTGCAAAGCAATCCACAGAGACTACTGCAAAGCAATGCACAGACTATTGCAAAGCAATGCACAGAGACTATTGCAGATCAATGCACAGACTATTGCAAAGCAATGCACAGAGATTATTGCAAAGCAATGCACAGACTATTGCAAAGCAATGCACAGACTATTGCAAAGCAATGCACAGACTATTGCAAAGCAATGCACAGAGACTATTGCAAATGCACAGAGACTATTGCAAATGCACAGAGACTATTGCAAAGCAATGCACAGACTATTGCAAAGCAATGCACCGAGATTATTGCAAAGAAATGCACAGACTATTGCAAAGCAATGCACAGACTATTGCAAAGCAATGCACAGACTATTGCAAAGCAATGCACAGATTATTGCAAAGCAATGCACAGAGACTATTGCAAAGCAATGCACAGACTATTGCAAAGCAATGCACAATGCACAGACTATTGCAAAGCAATGCACAGACTATTGCAAAGCAATGCACAGAGACTATTGCAAAGCAATGCACAAAGACTATTGCAAAGCAATGCACAGACTATTGCAAGTCAATGCACAGACTATTGCAAAGCAATGCACAGAGACTATTGCAAAGCAATGCACAGACTATTGCAAAGCAATGCACAGAGACTATTGCAAAGCAATGCACAGACTATTGCAAAGCAATGCACAATGCACAGACTATTGCAAAGCAATGCACAGATTATTGCAAAGCAATGCACAGAGACTATTGCAAAGCAATGCACAGACTATTTCAAAGCAATGCACAGAGACTATTGCAAAGCAATGCACAGACTATTGCAAAGCAATGCACAGACTATTGCAAAGCAATGCACAGAGACTATTGCAAAGCAATGCACATACTATTGCAAAGCAATACACAGAGCCTATTGCAAAGCAATGCACAGATTATTGCAAAGCAATGCACAGGGACTATTGCAAAGCAATGCAGAGAGACTATTGCAAAGCAATGCACAGACTATTGCAAAGCAATGCACAATGCACAGACTATTGCAAAGCAATGCACAGACTATTGTAAAGCAATGCACAGAGACTATTGCAAAGCAATGCACAAAGACTATTGCAAAGCAATGCACAGACTATTGCAAAGCAATGCACAGACTATTGCAAAGCAATGCACAGAGACTATTGCAAAGCAATGCACAGACTATTGCAAAGCAATGCACAGAGACTATTGCAAAGCAATGCACAGAGACTATTGCAAAGCAATGCACAGACTATTGCAAAGCAATGCACAATGCACAGACTATTGCAAAGCAATGCACAGACTATTGCAAAGCAATGCACAGACTATTGCAAAGCAATGCACAATGCACAGACTATTGCAAAGCAATGCACAGATAATTGCAAAGCAATGCACAGAGACTATTGCAAAGCAATGCACAGACTATTGCAAAGCAATGCACAGACTATTGCAAAGCAATGCACAGAGACTATTGCAAAGCAATGCACAGAGACTATTGCAAAGGAATGCACAGAGACTTTTGCAAAGCAATGCACAGACTATTGCAAAGCAATGCGCAGACTATTGCAATGCAATGCACAGAGACTATTGCAAAGCAATGCACAGACTATTGCAAAGCACACACTATTGCAAAGCAATGCACAGACTATTGCAAAGCAATGCACAGACTATTGCAAAGCAATGCACAATGCACAGACTATTGCAAAATAATGCACATACTATTGCAAAGCAATGCACAGAGACTATTGCAAAGCAATGCACAGACTATTGCAAAGTAATGCACAGAGACTATTGCAAAGCAATGCACAGAGACTATTGCAATGCACAGAGACTATTGCAAAGCAATGCACAGACTATTGCAAAGCAATGCACAGAGACTACTGCAAAGCAATCCACAGAGACTACTGCAAAGCAATGCACAGACTATTGCAAAGCAATGCACAGAGACTATTGCAGATCAATGCACGGACTATTGCAAAGCAATGCACAGAGAGTATTGCAAAGCAATGCACAGACTATTGCAAAGCAATGCACAGACTATTGCAAAGCAATGCACAGGCTATTGCAAAGCAATGCACATAGACTATTGCAAATGCACAGAGACTATTGCAAAGCAATGCAGACTATTGCAAAGCAATGCACAGACTATTGCAAAGCAATGCACAGAGACTATTGCAAAGCAATGCACAGACTATTGCAAAGCAATGCACAGAGACTATTGCAGATCAATGCACAGACTATTGCAAAGCAATGCACAGAGATTATTACAAAGCAATGCACATACTATTGCAAAGCAATGCACAGACTATTGCAAAGCAATGCACAGACTATTGCAAAGCAATGCACAGAGACTATTGCAAAGCAATCCACACCGACTACTGCAAAGCAATGCACAGAGATTATTGCAAAGCAATGCACATACTATTGCAAAGCAGTGCACAGACTATTGCAAAGCAATACACAGAGATTATTGCAAAGCAATGCACAGACTATTGCAAAGCAATGCACAGACTATTGCAAAGCAATGCACAGAGACTATTGCAAAGCAATGCACAGACTATTGCAAAGCAATGCACAGACTATTGCAAAGCAATGCACAGACTATTGCAAAGCAATGCACAGAGACTATTGCAAAGCAATCCACAGACTATTGCAAAGCAATACACAGAGACTATTGCAAAGCAATGCACAGACTATTGCAAAGCAATGCACAGACTATTGCAAAGCAATGAACAGAGACTATTGCAAAGCAATGCACAGACTATTGCAAAGCAATGCACAGAGTCTATTGCAAAGCAATGCACAGACTATTGCAAAGCAATGCACAGAGACTTTTGCAAAGCAATGCACAGATTATTGCAAAGCAATGCACAGAGACTATTGCAAAGCAATGCACAGACTATTGCAAAGCAATGCACAATGCACAGACTATTGCAAAGCAATGCACAGACTATTGCAAAGCAATGCACAGACTATTGCAAAGCAATGCACAGAGACTATTGCAAAGCAATGCACAAAGACTATTGCAAAGCAATGCACAGACTATGCAAAGTAATGCACAGACTATTGCAAAGCAATGCACAGACTATTGCAAGTCAATGCACAGACTATTGCAAAGCAATGCACAGAGACTATTGCAAAGCAATGCACAGACTATTGCAAAGCAATGCACAGAGACTATTGCAAAGCAATGCACAGAGACTATTGCAAAGCAATGCACAGACTATTGCAAAGCAATGCACAATCGACAGACTATTGCAAAGCAATGCACAGATTATTGCAAAGCAATGCACAGAGACTATTGCAAAGCAATGCACAGACTATTGCAAAGCAATGCACAATCGACAGACTATTGCAAAGCAATGCACAGATTATTGCAAAGCAATGCACAGAGACTATTGCAAAGCAATGCACAGATTATTGCAAAGCAATGCACAATGCACAGACTATTGCAAAGCAATGCACAGACTATTGCAAAGCAATGCACAGACTATTGCAAAGCAATGCACAGACTATTGCAAAGCAATGCACAATGCACAGACTATTGCAAAGCAATGCACAGATAATTGCAAAGCAATGCACAGAGACTATTGCAAAGCAATGCACAGACTATTGCAAAGCAATGCACAGACTATTGCAAAGCAATGCACAGAGACTATTGCAAAGCAATGCACAGAGACTATTGCAAAGGAATGCACAGAGACTTTTGCAAAGCAATGCACAGACTATTGCAAAGCAATGCGCAGACTATTGCAAAGCAATGCACAGAGACTATTGCAAAGCAATGCACAGACTATTGCAAAGCACACACTATTGCAAAGCAATGCACAGACTATTGCAAAGCAATGCACAGACTATTGCAAAGCAATGCACAATGCACAGACTATTGCAAAATAATGCACATACTATTGTAAAGCAATGCACAGAGACTATTGCAAAGCAATGCACAAACTATTGCAAAGCAATGCACAGACTATTGCAAAGTAATGCACAGAGACTATTGCACAGCAATGCACAGAGACTATTGCAAAGCAATGCACAGAGACTATTGCAAAGCAATGCACAGACTATTGCAAAGCAATGCACAGAGACTACTGCAAAGCAATCCACAGAGACTACTGCAAAGCAATGCACAGACTATTGCAAAGCAATGCACAGAGACTATTGCAGATCAATGCACGGACTATTGCAAAGCAATGCACAGAGAGTATTGCAAAGCAATGCACAGACTATTGCAAAGCAATGCACAGACTATTGCAAAGCAATGCACAGACTATTGCAAAGCAATGCACAGAGACTATTGCAAAGCAATCCACAGACTATTGCAAAGCAATACACAGAGACTATTGCAAAGCAATGCACAGACTATTGCAAAGCAATGCACAGACTATTGCAAAGCAATGAACAGAGACTATTGCAAAGCAATGCACAGACTATTGCAAAGCAATGCACAGAGATTATTACAAAGCAATGCACATACTATTGCAAAGCAATGCACAGACTATTGCAAAGCAATGCACAGACTATTGCAAAGCAATGCACAGAGACTATTGCAAAGCAATCCACACCGACTACTGCAAAGCAATGCACAGAGATTATTGCAAAGCAATGCACATACTATTGCAAAGCAGTGCACAGACTATTGCAAAGCAATACACAGAGATTATTGCAAAGCAATGCACAGACTATTGCAAAGCAATGCACAGACTATTGCAAAGCAATGCACAGAGACTATTGCAAAGCAATGCACAGACTATTGCAAAGCAATGCACAGACTATTGCAAAGCAATGCACAGAGACTATTGCAAAGCAATCCACAGACTATTGCAAAGCAATACACAGAGACTATTGCAAAGCAATGCACAGACTATTGCAAAGCAATGCACAGACTATTGCAAAGCAATGAACAGAGACTATTGCAAAGCAATGCACAGACTATTGCAAAGCAATGCACAGAGTCTATTGCAAAGCAATGCACAGACTATTGCAAAGCAATGCACAGAGACTTTTGCAAAGCAATGCACAGATTATTGCAAAGCAATGCACAGAGACTATTGCAAAGCAATGCACAGACTATTGCAAAGCAATGCACAATGCACAGACTATTGCAAAGCAATGCACAGACTATTGCAAAGCAATGCACAGACTATTGCAAAGCAATGCACAGAGACTATTGCAAAGCAATGCACAAAGACTATTGCAAAGCAATGCACAGACTATGCAAAGTAATGCACAGACTATTGCAAAGCAATGCACAGACTATTGCAAGTCAATGCACAGACTATTGCAAAGCAATGCACAGAGACTATTGCAAAGCAATGCACAGACTATTGCAAAGCAATGCACAGAGACTATTGCAAAGCAATGCACAGAGACTATTGCAAAGCAATGCACAGACTATTGCAAAGCAATGCACAATCGACAGACTATTGCAAAGCAATGCACAGATTATTGCAAAGCAATGCACAGAGACTATTGCAAAGCAATGCACAGACTATTGCAAAGCAATGCACAATCGACAGACTATTGCAAAGCAATGCACAGATTATTGCAAAGCAATGCACAGAGACTATTGCAAAGCAATGCACAGACTATTGCAAAGCAATGCACAATGCACAGACTATTGCAAAGCAATGCACAGACTATTGCAAAGCAATGCACAGACTATTGCAAAGCAATGCACAATGCACAGACTATTGCAAAGCAATGCACAGATAATTGCAAAGCAATGCACAGAGACTATTGCAAAGCAATGCACAGACTATTGCAAAGCAATGCACAGACTATTGCAAAGCAATGCACAGAGACTATTGCAAAGCAATGCACAGAGACTATTGCAAAGGAATGCACAGAGACTTTTGCAAAGCAATGCACAGACTATTGCAAAGCAATGCGCAGACTATTGCAAAGCAATGCACAGAGACTATTGCAAAGCAATGCACAGACTATTGCAAAGCACACACTATTGCAAAGCAATGCACAGACTATTGCAAAGCAATGCACAGACTATTGCAAAGCAATGCACAATGCACAGACTATTGCAAAATAATGCACATACTATTGTAAAGCAATGCACAGAGACTATTGCAAAGCAATGCACAAACTATTGCAAAGCAATGCACAGACTATTGCAAAGTAATGCACAGAGACTATTGCACAGCAATGCACAGAGACTATTGCAAAGCAATGCACAGAGACTATTGCAAAGCAATGCACAGACTATTGCAAAGCAATGCACAGAGACTACTGCAAAGCAATCCACAGAGACTACTGCAAAGCAATGCACAGACTATTGCAAAGCAATGCACAGAGACTATTGCAGATCAATGCACGGACTATTGCAAAGCAATGCACAGAGAGTATTGCAAAGCAATGCACAGACTATTGCAAAGCAATGCACAGACTATTGCAAAGCAATGCACAGGCTATTGCAAAGCAATGCACATAGACTATTGCAAATGCACAGAGACTATTGCAAAGCAATGCAGACTATTGCAAAGCAATGCACAGACTATTGCAAAGCAATGCACAGAGACTATTGCAAAGCAATGCACAGACTATTGCAAAGCAATGCACAGAGACTATTGCAGATCAATGCACAGACTATTGCAAAGCAATGCACAGAGATTATTACAAAGCAATGCACATACTATTGCAAAGCAATGCACAGACTATTGCAAAGCAATGCACAGACTATTGCAAAGCAATGCACAGAGACTATTGCAAAGCAATCCACACCGACTACTGCAAAGCAATGCACAGAGATTATTGCAAAGCAATGCACATACTATTGCAAAGCAGTGCACAGACTATTGCAAAGCAATACACAGAGATTATTGCAAAGCAATGCACAGACTATTGCAAAGCAATGCACAGACTATTGCAAAGCAATGCACAGAGACTATTGCAAAGCAATGCACAGACTATTGCAAAGCAATGCACAGACTATTGCAAAGCAATGCACAGACTATTGCAAAGCAATGCACAGAGACTATTGCAAAGCAATCCACAGACTATTGCAAAGCAATACACAGAGACTATTGCAAAGCAATGCACAGACTATTGCAAAGCAATGCACAGACTATTGCAAAGCAATGAACAGAGACTATTGCAAAGCAATGCACAGACTATTGCAAAGCAATGCACAGAGTCTATTGCAAAGCAATGCACAGACTATTGCAAAGCAATGCACAGAGACTTTTGCAAAGCAATGCACAGATTATTGCAAAGCAATGCACAGAGACTATTGCAAAGCAATGCACAGACTATTGCAAAGCAATGCACAGACTATTGCAAAGCAATGCACAGAGACTATTGCAAAGCAATCCACAGACTATTGCAAAGCAATACACAGAGACTATTGCAAAGCAATGCACAGACTATTGCAAAGCAATGCACAGACTATTGCAAAGCAATGAACAGAGACTATTGCAAAGCAATGCACAGACTATTGCAAAGCAATGCACAGAGTCTATTGCAAAGCAATGCACAGACTATTGCAAAGCAATGCACAGAGACTTTTGCAAAGCAATGCACAGATTATTGCAAAGCAATGCACAGAGACTATTGCAAAGCAATGCACAGACTATTGCAAAGCAATGCACAATGCACAGACTATTGCAAAGCAATGCACAGACTATTGCAAAGCAATGCACAGACTATTGCAAAGCAATGCACAGAGACTATTGCAAAGCAATGCACAAAGACTATTGCAAAGCAATGCACAGACTATGCAAAGTAATGCACAGACTATTGCAAAGCAATGCACAGACTATTGCAAGTCAATGCACAGACTATTGCAAAGCAATGCACAGAGACTATTGCAAAGCAATGCACAGACTATTGCAAAGCAATGCACAGAGACTATTGCAAAGCAATGCACAGAGACTATTGCAAAGCAATGCACAGACTATTGCAAAGCAATGCACAATCGACAGACTATTGCAAAGCAATGCACAGATTATTGCAAAGCAATGCACAGAGACTATTGCAAAGCAATGCACAGACTATTGCAAAGCAATGCACAATCGACAGACTATTGCAAAGCAATGCACAGATTATTGCAAAGCAATGCACAGAGACTATTGCAAAGCAATGCACAGACTATTGCAAAGCAATGCACAATGCACAGACTATTGCAAAGCAATGCACAGACTATTGCAAAGCAATGCACAGACTATTGCAAAGCAATGCACAATGCACAGACTATTGCAAAGCAATGCACAGATAATTGCAAAGCAATGCACAGAGACTATTGCAAAGCAATGCACAGACTATTGCAAAGCAATGCACAGACTATTGCAAAGCAATGCACAGAGACTATTGCAAAGCAATGCACAGAGACTATTGCAAAGGAATGCACAGAGACTTTTGCAAAGCAATGCACAGACTATTGCAAAGCAATGCGCAGACTATTGCAAAGCAATGCACAGAGACTATTGCAAAGCAATGCACAGACTATTGCAAAGCACACACTATTGCAAAGCAATGCACAGACTATTGCAAAGCAATGCACAGACTATTGCAAAGCAATGCACAATGCACAGACTATTGCAAAATAATGCACATACTATTGTAAAGCAATGCACAGAGACTATTGCAAAGCAATGCACAAACTATTGCAAAGCAATGCACAGACTATTGCAAAGTAATGCACAGAGACTATTGCACAGCAATGCACAGAGACTATTGCAAAGCAATGCACAGAGACTATTGCAAAGCAATGCACAGACTATTGCAAAGCAATGCACAGAGACTACTGCAAAGCAATCCACAGAGACTACTGCAAAGCAATGCACAGACTATTGCAAAGCAATGCACAGAGACTATTGCAGATCAATGCACGGACTATTGCAAAGCAATGCACAGAGAGTATTGCAAAGCAATGCACAGACTATTGCAAAGCAATGCACAGACTATTGCAAAGCAATGCACAGGCTATTGCAAAGCAATGCACATAGACTATTGCAAATGCACAGAGACTATTGCAAAGCAATGCAGACTATTGCAAAGCAATGCACAGACTATTGCAAAGCAATGCACAGAGACTATTGCAAAGCAATGCACAGACTATTGCAAAGCAATGCACAGAGACTATTGCAGATCAATGCACAGACTATTGCAAAGCAATGCACAGAGATTATTACAAAGCAATGCACATACTATTGCAAAGCAATGCACAGACTATTGCAAAGCAATGCACAGACTATTGCAAAGCAATGCACAGAGACTATTGCAAAGCAATCCACACCGACTACTGCAAAGCAATGCACAGAGATTATTGCAAAGCAATGCACATACTATTGCAAAGCAGTGCACAGACTATTGCAAAGCAATACACAGAGATTATTGCAAAGCAATGCACAGACTATTGCAAAGCAATGCACAGACTATTGCAAAGCAATGCACAGAGACTATTGCAAAGCAATGCACAGACTATTGCAAAGCAATGCACAGACTATTGCAAAGCAATGCACAGACTATTGCAAAGCAATGCACAGAGACTATTGCAAAGCAATCCACAGACTATTGCAAAGCAATACACAGAGACTATTGCAAAGCAATGCACAGACTATTGCAAAGCAATGCACAGACTATTGCAAAGCAATGAACAGAGACTATTGCAAAGCAATGCACAGACTATTGCAAAGCAATGCACAGAGTCTATTGCAAAGCAATGCACAGACTATTGCAAAGCAATGCACAGAGACTTTTGCAAAGCAATGCACAGATTATTGCAAAGCAATGCACAGAGACTATTGCAAAGCAATGCACAGAGACTATTGCAAAGCAATGCACAGACTATTGCAAAGCATTGCACAATGCACAGACTATTGCAAAGCAATGCACAGACTATTGCAAAGCAATGCACAGAGACTATTGCAAAGCAATGCACAATGCACAGACTATTGCAAAGCAATGCACAGACTATTGCAAAGCAATGCACAGAGACTATTGCAAAGCAATGCACAGACTATTGCAAGGCAATGCACAGACTATTGCAAAGCAATGCACAGAGACTATTGCAAATGCACAGAGACTATTGCAAAGCAATGCACAGAGACTTTTGCAAAGCAATGCACAGACTATTGCAAAGCAATGCGCAGACTATTGCAAAGCAATGCACTGAGACTATTGCAAAGCAATGCACAGACTATTGCAAAGCAATGCACAGACTATTGCAAAGCAATGCACAGAGACTATTGCAAAGCAATGCACAGACTATTTCAAAGCAATGCACAGAGACTATTGCAAAACAATGCACAGACTATTGCAAAGCAATGCACAGACTATTGCAAAGCAATGCACAGACTATTGCAAAGCAATGCACAGAGACTATTGCAAAGCAATGCACAGACTATTGCAAAGCAATACACAGAGCCTATTGCAAAGCAATGCACAGATTATTGCAAAGCAATCCACAGACTATTGCAAAGCAATACACAGAGACTATTGCAAAGCAATGCACAGACTATTGCAAAGCAATGCACAGACTATTGCAAAGCAATGCACAGAGAGTATTGCAAAGCAATTCACAGACTATTGCAAAGCAATGCACAGAGAGAATTGCAAAGCAATGCACAGACTATTGCAAAGCAATGCACAGAGACTATTGCAAAGCAATGCACAGATTATTGCAAAGCAATGCACAGAGACTATTGCAAAGCAATGCACAGAGACTATTGCAAAGCAATGCACAGACTATTGCAAAGCAATGCACAATGCACAGACTATTGCAAAGCAATGCACAGACTACTGCAAAGCAATGCACAATGCACAGACTATTGCATAGTAATGCACAGACTATTGCAAAGCAATGCACAGAGACTATTGCAAAGCAATGCACAAACTATTGCAAAGCAATGCACAGACTATTGCAAAGTAATGCACAGAGACTATTGCAAAGCAATGCACAGAGACTATTGCAAAGCAATGCACAGAGACTATTGCAAAGCAATGCACAGACTATTGCAAAGCAATGCACAGAGACTATTGCAAAGCAATCCACAGAGACTACTGCAAAGCAATGCACAGACTATTGCAAAGCAATGCACAGAGACCTTTTGCAGATCAATGCACAGACTATTGCAAAGCAATGCACAGAGATTATTGCAAAGCAATGCACAGACTATTGCAAAGCAATGCACAGAGACTATTGCAAAGCAATGCACAGACTATTGCAAAGCAATGCACAGAGACTATTGCAGATCAATGCACAGACTATTGCAAAGCAATGCACAGAGATTATTGCAAAGCAATGCACATACTATTGCAAAGCAATGCACAGACTATTGCAAAGCAATGCACAGACTATTGCAAAGCAATGCACAGACTATTGCAAATCAATGCACAGAGACTATTGCAAAGCAATCCACACAGACTACTGCAAAGCAATGCACAGACTATTGCAAAGCAATGCACAGAGACTATTGCAAAGCAATCCACACAGACTACTGCAAAGCAATGCACAGACTATTGCAAAGCAATGCACAGACTATTGCAAAGCAATGCACAGACTATTGCAAAGCAATGCACAGAGACTATTGCAAAGCAATGCACAGACTATTGCAAAGCAATGCACAGAGACTATTGCAAAGCAATGCACAGACTATTGCAAAGCAATGCACAGAGACTATTGCAAAGCAATGCACAGATTATTGCAAAGCAATGCACAGAGACTATTGCAAAGCAATGCACAGAGACTATTGCAAAGCAATGCACAGACTATTGCAAAGCAATGCACAATGCACAGACTATTGCAAAGCAATGCACAGACTATTGCAAAGCAATGCACAATGCACAGACTATTGCAAAGTAATGCACAGACTATTGCAAAGCAATGCACAGAGACTATTCTAAAGCAATGCACAAACTATTGCAAAGCAATGCACAGACTATTGCAAAGTAATGCACAGAGACTATTGCAAAGCAATGCACAGAGACTATTGCAAAGCAATGCACAGAGACTATTGCAAAGCAATGCACAGACTATTGCAAAGCAATGCACAGAGACTATTGCAAAGCAATCCACAGAGACTACTGCAAAGCAATGCACAGACTATTGCAAAGCAATGCACAGAGACTATTGCAGATCAATGCACAGACTATTGCAAAGCAATGCACAGAGATTATTGCAAAGCAATGCACAGACTATTGCAAAGCAATGCACAGACTATTGCAAAGCAATGCACAGAGACTATTGCAAAGCAATGCACAGACTATTGCAAAGCAATGCACAGAGACTATTGCAGATCAATGCACAGACTATTGCAAAGCAATGCACAGAGATTATTGCACAGCAATGCACATACTATTGCAAAGCAATGCACAGACTATTGCAAAGCAATGCACAGACTATTGCAAAGCAATGCACAGACTATTGCAAATCAATGCACAGAGACTATTGCAAAGCAATCCACACAGACTACTGCAAAGCAATGCACAGACTATTGCAAAGCAATGCACAGAGACTATTGCAAAGCAATCCACACAGACTACTGCAAAGCAATGCACAGACTATTGCAAAGCAATGCACAGAGACTATTGCAGATCAATGCACAGACTATTGCAAAGCAATGCACAGTGATTATTGCAAAGCAATGCACAGACTATTGCAAAGCAATGCACAGACTATTGCAAAGCAATGCACAGAGACTATTGCAAAGCAATGCACAGACTATTGCAAAGCAATGCACAGACTATTGCAAAGCAATGCACAGACTATTGCAAAGCAATGCACAGAGACTATTGCAAAGCAATCCACAGACTATTGTAAAGCAATACACAGAGACTATTGCAAAGCAATGCACAGACTATTGCAAAGCAATGAACAGAGACTATTGCAAAGCAATGCACAGACTATTGCAAAGCAATGCACAGAGACTATTGCAAAGCAATGCACAGATTATTGCAAAGCAATGCACAGAGACTATTGCAAAGCAATGCACAGAGACTATTGCAAAGCAATGCACAGACTATTGCAAAGCAATGCACAATGCACAGACTATTGCAAAGCAATGCACAGACTATTGCAAAGCAATGCACAATGCACAGACTATTGCAAAGTAATGCACAGACTATTGCAAAGCAATGCACAGAGACTATTGCAAAGCAATGCACAAACTATTGCAAAGCAATGCAAAGACTATTGCAAAGTAATGCACAGAGACTATTGCAAAGCAATGCACAGAGACTATTGCAAAGCAATGCACAGAGAGTATTGCAAAGCAATGCACAGACTATTGCAAAGCAATGCACAGAGACTATTGCAAAGCAATCCACAGAGACTACTGCAAAGCAATGCACAGGCTATTGCAAAGCAATGCACAGAGACTATTGCAGATCAATGCACAGACTATTGCAAAGCAATGCACAGAGATTATTGCAAAGCAATGCACAGACTATTGCAAAGCAATGCACAGACTATTGCAAAGCAATGCACAGACTATTGCAAAGCAATGCACAGAGACTATTGCAAATGCACAGAGACTATTGCAAAATAATGCACCGACTATTGCAAAGCAATGCACAGACTATTTCAAAGCAATGCACAGAAATGCACAGAGACTATTGCAAAGCAATGCACAGACTATTGCAAAGCAATGCACAGACTATTGCAAAGCAATGCACAGATTATTGCAAAGCAATGCACAGAGACTATTGCAAAGCAATGCACAGACTATTGCAAAGCAATGCACAATGCACAGACTATTGCAAAGCAATGCACAGACTATTGCAAAGCAATGCACAGAGACTATTGCAAAGCAATGCACAATGCACAGACTATTGCAAAGCAATGCACAGACTATTGCAAAGCAATGCACAGAGACTATTGCAAAGCAATGCACAGACTATTGCAAAGCAATGCACAGACTATTGCAAAGCAAAGCACAGAGACTATTGCAAATGCACAGAGACTATTGCAAAGCAATGCACAGAGACTTTTGCAAAGCAATGCACAGACTATTGCAAAGCAATGCGCAGACTATTGCAAAGCAATGCACTGAGACTATTGCAAAGCAATGCACAGACTATTGCAAAGCAATGCACAGACTATTGCAAAGCAATGCACAGAGACTATTGCAAAGCAATGCACAGACTATTTCAAAGCAATGCACAGAGACTATTGCAAAACAATGCACAGACTATTGCAAAGCAATGCACAGACTATTGCAAAGCAATGCACAGAGACTATTGCAAAGCAATGCACAGACTATTGCAAAGCAATACACAGAGCCTATTGCAAAGCAATGCACAGATTATTGCAAAGCAATCCACAGACTATTGCAAAGCAATACACAGAGACTATTGCAAAGCAATGCACAGACTATTGCAAAGCAATGCACAGACTATTGCAAAGCAATGCACAGAGACTATTGCAAAGCAATGCACAGAGACTATTGCAAAGCAATGCACAGACTATTGCAAAGCAATGCACAGAGACTATTGCAAAGCAATGCACAGACTATTGCAAAGCAATGCACAGAGACTATTGCAAAGCAATGCACAGATTATTGCAAAGCAATGCACAGAGACTATTGCAAAGCAATGCACAGAGACTATTGCAAAGCAATGCACAGACTATTGCAAAGCAATGCACAATGCACAGACTATTGCAAAGCAATGCACAATGCACAGACTATTGCAAAGTAATGCACAGACTATTGCAAAGCAATGCACAGAGACTATTGCAAAGCAATGCACAAACTATTGCAAAGCAATGCACAGACTATTGCAAAGTAATGCACAGAGACTATTGCAAAGCAATGCACAGAGACTATTGCAAAGCAATGCACAGAGACTATTGCAAAGCAATGCACAGACTATTGAAAAGCAATGCACAGAGACTATTGCAAAGCAATCCACAGAGACTACTGCAAAGCAATGCATAGACTATTGCAAAGCAATGCACAGAGACTATTGCAGATCAATGCACAGACTATTGCAAAGCAATGCACAGAGATTATTGCAAAGCAATGCACAGACTATTGCAAAGCAATGCACAGACTATTGCAAAGCAATGCACAGACTATTGCAAAGCAATGCACAGAGACTATTGCAAATGCACAGAGACTATTGCAAAGCAATGCACAGACTATTGCAAAGCATTGCACAGACTATTGCAAAGCAATGCACAGCAATGCACAGAGACTTTTGCAAAGCAATGCACAGACTATTGCAAAGCAATGCACAGAGATTATTGCAAAGAAATGCACAGACTATTGCAAAGCAATGCACAGACTATTGCAAAGCAATGCACAGATTATTGCAAAGCAATGCACAGAGACTATTGCAAAGCAATGCACAGACTATTGCAAAGCAATGCACAGAGACTATTGCAAAGCAATGCACAGAGACTATTGCAAAGCAATGCACAGACTATTGCAAAGCAATGCACAATGCACAGACTATTGCAAAGCAATGCACAGATTATTGCAAAGCAATGCACAGAGACTATTGCAAAGCAATGCACAGAGTATTGCAAAGCAATGCACAATGCACAGACTATTGCAAAGCAATGCACAGACTATTGCAAAGCAATGCACAGAGACTATTGCAAAGCAATGCACAGACTATTGCAAAGCAATGCACAGACTATTGCAAAGCAATGCACAGAGACTATTGCAAAGCAATGCAGAGAGACTATTGCAAAGCAATGCACAGACTATTGCAAAGCAATGCACAATGCACAGACTATTGCTAAGCAATGCACAGACTATTGTAAAGCAATGCACAGAGACTATTGCAAAGCAATGCACAAAGACTATTGCAAAGCAATGCACAGACTATTGCAAAGCAATGCACAGACTATTGCAAAGCAATGCACAGGGACTATTGCAAAGCAATGCACAGACTATTGCAAAGCAATGCACAGAGACTATTGCAAAGCAATGCACAGAGACTTTTGCAAAGCAATGCACAGACTATTGCAAAGCAATGCACAATGCACAGACTATTGCAAAGCAATGCACAGACTATTGCAAAGCAATACACAGAGCATATTGCAAAGCAATGCACAGATTATCGCAAAGCAATGCACAGAGACTATTGCAAAGCAATGCAGAGAGACTATTGCAAAGCAATGCACAGACTATTGCAAAGCAATGCACAATGCACAGACTATTGCAAAGCAATGCACAGACTATTGTAAAGCAATGCACAGAGACTATTGCAAAGCAATGCACAAAGACTATTGCAAAGCAATACACAGACTATTGCAAAGCAATGCACAGACTATTGCAAAGCAATGCACGGAGACTATTGCAAAGCAATGCACAGACTATTGCAAAGCAATGCACAGAGACTATTGCAAAGCAATGCACAGAGACTATTGCAAAGCAATGCACAGAGACTATTGCAAAGCAATGCACGGACTATTGCAAAGCAATGCACAATGCACAGACTATTGCAAAGCAATGCGCAGACTATTGCAAAGCAATGCACTGAGACTATTGCAAAGCAATGCACAGACTATTGCAAAGCAATGCACAGAGACTATTGCAAAGCAATGCACAGACTGTTTCAAAGCAATGCACAGAGACTATTGCAAAGCAATGCACAGACTATTGCAAAGCAATGCACAGAGCCTATTGCAAAGCAATGCACAGATTATTGCAAAGCAATGCACAGGGACTATTGCAAAGCAATGCAGAGAGACTATTGCAAAGCAATGCACAGACTATTGCAAAGCAATGCACAATGCACAGACTATTGCAAAGCAATGCACAGACTATTGTAAAGCAATGCACAGAGACTATTGCAAAGCAATGCACAAAGACTATTGCAAAGCAATGCACAGACTATTGCAAAGCAATGCACAGATTATTGCAAAGCAATGCACAGAGACTATTGCAAAGCAATGCACAGACTATTGCAAAGCAATGCACAATGCACAGACTATTGCAAAGCAATGTACAGACTATTGCAAAGCAATGCACAGAGACTATTGCAAAGCAATGCACAATGCACAGACTATTGCAAAGCAATGCACAGACTATTGCAAAGCAATGCACAGACACTATTGCAAAGCAATGCACAGACTATTGCAAAACAATGCACAGACTATTGCAAAGCAATGCACAGAGACTATTGCAAATGCACAGAGACTATTGCAAAGCAATGCACAGAGACTTTTGCAAAGCAATGCACAGACTATTGCAAAGCAATGCGCAGACTATTGCAAAGCAATGCACTGAGACTATTGCAAAGCAATGCACAGACTATTGCAAAGCAATGCACAGACTATTGCAAAGCAATGCACAGAGACTATTGCAAAGCAATGCACAGACTATTTCAAAGCAATGCACAGAGACTATTGCAAAACAATGCACAGACTATTGCCAAGCAATGCACAGACTATTGCAAAGCAATGCACAGAGACTATTGCAAAGCAATGCACAGACTATTGCAAAGCAATGCACAGACTATTGCAAAGCAATGCACAGACTATTGCAAAACAATGCACAGAGACTATTGCAAATGCACAGAGACTATTGCAAAGCAATGCACAGAGACTTTTGCAAAGCAATGCACAGACTATTGCAAAGCAATGCGCAGACTATTGCAAAGCAATGCACTGAGACTATTGCAAAGCAATGCACAGACTATTGCAAAGCAATGCACAGACTATTGCAAAGCAATGCACAGAGACTATTGCAAAGCAATGCACAGACTTTCAAAGCAATGCACAGAGACTATTGCAAAACAATGCACAGACTATTGCAAAGCAATGCACAGACTATTGCAAAGCAATGCACAGAGACTATTGCAAAGCAATGCACAGACTATTGCAAAGCAATACACAGAGCCTATTGCAAAGCAATGCACAGATTATTGCAAAGCAATGCACAGAGACTATTGCAAAGCAATGCAGAGAGACTATTGCAAAGCAATGCACAGACTATTGCAAAGCAATGCACAGACTATTGTAAAGCAATGCACAGAGACTATTGCAAAGCAATGCACAATGCACAGACTATTGCTAAGCAATGCACAGACTATTGTAAAGCAATGCACAGAGACTATTGCAAAGCAATGCACAAAGACTATTGCAAAGCAATGCACAGACTATTGCAAAGCAATGCACAAACTATTGCAAAGCAATGCACAGGGACTATTGCAAAGCAATGCACAGAGTATTGCAAAGCAATGCACAGAGACTATTGCAAAGCAATGCACAGAGACTTTTGCAAAGCAATGCACAGACTATTGCAAAGCAATGCACAATGCACAGACTATTGCAAAGCAATGCACAGACTATTGCAAAGCAATACACAGAGCCTATTGCAAAGCAATGCACAGATTATTGCAAAGCAATGTACAGAGACTATTGCAAAGCAATGCAGAGAGACTATTGCAAAGCAATGCACAGACTATTGCAAAGCAATGCACAATGCACAGACTATTGCAAAGCAATGCACAGACTATTGTAAAGCAATGCACAGAGACTATTGCAAAGCAATGCACAAAGACTATTGCAAAGCAATGCACAGACTATTGCAAAGCAATGCACAGACTATTGCAAAGCAATGCACGGAGACTATTGCAAAGCAATGCACAGACTATTGCAAAGCAATGCACAGAGACTATTGCAAAGCAATGCACAGAGACTATTGCAAAGCAATGCACGGACTATTGCAAAGCAATGCACAATGCACAGACTATTGCAAAGCAATGCGCAGACTATTGCAAAGCAATGCACTGAGACTATTGCAAAGCAATGCACAGACTATTGCAAAGCAATGCACAGAGACTATTGCAACGCAATGCACAGACTATTTCAAAGCAATGCACAGAGACTATTGCAAAGCAATGCACAGACTATTGCAAAGCAATGCACAGAGACTATTGCAAAGCAATGCACATACTATTGCAAAGCAATACACAGAGCCTATTGCAAAGCAATGCACAGATTATTGCAAAGCAATGCACAGGGACTATTGCAAAGCAATGCAGAGAGACTATTGCAAAGCAATTCACAGACTATTGCAAAGCAATGCACAATGCACAGACTATTGCAAAGCAATGCACAGACTATTGTAAAGCAATGCACAGAGACTATTGCAAAGCAATGCACAAAGACTATTGCAAAGCAATGCACAGACTATTGCAAAGCAATGCACAGATTATTGCAAAGCAATGCACAGAGACTATTGCAAAGCAATGCACAAAGACTATTGCAAAGCAATGCACAGACTATTGCAAAGCAATGCACAGATTATTGCAAAGCAATGCACAGAGACTATTGCAAAGCAATGCACAGACTATTGCAAAGCAATGCACAATGCACAGACTATTGCAAAGCAATGCACAGACTATTGCAAAGCAATGCACAGAGACTATTGCAAAGCAATGCACAATGCACAGACTATTGCAAAGCAATGCACAGACTATTGCAAAGCAATGCACAGAGACTATTGCAAAGTAATGCACAGACTATTGCAAAGCAATGCACAGACTATTGCAAAGCAATGCACAGAGACTATTGCAAATGCACAGAGACTATTGCAAAGCAATGCAAAGAGACTTTTGCAAAGCAATGCACAGACTATTGCAAAGCAATGCGCAGACTATTGCAAAGCAATGCACTGAGACTATTGCAAAGCAATGCACAGACTATTGCAAAGCAATGCACAGACTATTGCAAAGCAATGCACAGAGACTATTGCAAAGCAATGCACAGACTATTTCAAAGCAATGCACAGAGACTATTGCAAAACAATGCACAGACTATTGCAAAGCAATGCACAGACTATTGCAAAGCAATGCACAGAGACTATTGCAAAGCAATGCACAGACTATTGCAAAGCAATACACAGAGCCTATTGCAAAGCAATGCACAGACTATTGCAAAGCAATGCACAGACTATTGCAAAGCAATGCACAGAGACTATTGCAAAGCAACGCACAGACTATTGCAAAGCAATGCACAGAGACTATTGCAAAGCAATGCACAGACTATTGCAAAGCAATGCACAGAGACTATTGCAAAGCAATGCACAGATTATTGCAAAGCAATGCACAGAGACTATTGCAAAGCAATGCACAGAGACTATTGCAAAGCAATGCACAGACTATTGCAAAGCAATGCACAGACTATTGCAAAGCAATGCACAGAGACTATTGCAAAGCAATGCAGAGAGACTATTGCAAAGCAATGCACAGACTATTGCAAAGCAATGCACAATGCACAGACTATTGCTAAGCAATGCACAGACTATTGTAAAGCAATGCACAGAGACTATTGCAAAGCAATGCACAAAGACTATTGCAAAGCAATGCACAGACTATTGCAAAGCAATGCACAGACTATTGCAAAGCAATGCACAGGGACTATTGCAAAGCAATGCACAGACTATTGCAAAGCAATGCACAGAGACTATTGCAAAGCAATGCACAGAGACTTTTGCAAAGCAATGCACAGACTATTGCAAAGCAATGCACAATGCACAGACTATTGCAAAGCAATGCACAGACTATTGCAAAGCAATACACAGAGCATATTGCAAAGCAATGCACAGATTATTGCAAAGCAATGCACAGAGACTATTGCAAAGCAATGCAGAGAGACTATTGCAAAGCAATGCACAGACTATTGCAAAGCAATGCACAATGCACAGACTATTGCAAAGCAATGCACAGACTATTGTAAAGCAATGCACAGAGACTATTGCAAAGCAATGCACAAAGACTATTGCAAAGCAATACACAGACTATTGCAAAGCAATGCACAGACTATTGCAAAGCAATGCACGGAGACTATTGCAAAGCAATGCACAGACTATTGCAAAGCAATGCACAGAGACTATTGCAAAGCAATGCACAGAGACTATTGCAAAGCAATGCACAGAGACTATTGCAAAGCAATGCGCAGACTATTGCAAAGCAATACACAGAGCCTATTGCAAAGCAATGCACAGATTATTGCAAAGCAATGCGCAGACTATTGCAAAGCAATGCACTGAGACTATTGCAAAGCAATGCACAGACTATTGCAAAGCAATGCACAGAGACTATTGCAAAGCAATGCACAGACTATTGCAAAGCAATGCACTGAGACTATTGCAAAGCAATGCACAGACTATTGCAAAGCAATGCACAGAGACTATTGCAAAGCAATGCACAGACTGTTTCAAAGCAATGCACAGAGACTATTGCAAAGCAATGCACAGACTATTGCAAAGCAATGCACAGAGACTATTGCAAAGCAATGCACATACTATTGCAAAGCAATACACAGAGCCTATTGCAAAGCAATGCACAGATTATTGCAAAGCAATGCACAGGGACTATTGCAAAGCAATGCAGAGAGACTATTGCAAAGCAATGCACAGACTATTGCAAAGCAATGCACAATGCACAGACTATTGCAAAGCAATGCACAGACTATTGTAAAGCAATGCACAGAGACTATTGCAAAGCAATGCACAAAGACTATTGCAAAGCAATGCACAGACTATTGCAAAGCAATGCACAGATTATTGCAATGCACAGAGACTATTGCAAAGCAATGCACAGACTATTGCAAAGCAATGCACAATGCACAGACTATTGCAAAGCAATGTACAGACTATTGCAAAGCAATGCACAGAGACTATTGCAAAGCAATGCACAATGCACAGACTATTGCAAAGCAATGCACAGACTATTGCAAAACAATGCACAGACTATTGCAAAGCAATGCACAGAGACTATTGCAAATGCACAGAGACTATTGCAAAGCAATGCACAGAGACTTTTGCAAAGCAATGCACAGACTATTGCAAAGCAATGCGCAGACTATTGCAAAGCAATGCACTGAGACTATTGCAAAGCAATGCACAGACTATTGCAAAGCAATGCACAGACTATTGCAAAGCAATGCACAGAGACTATTGCAAAGCAATGCACAGACTATTTCAAAGCAATGCACAGAGACTATTGCAAAACAATGCACAGACTATTGCCAAGCAATGCACAGACTATTGCAAAGCAATGCACAGAGACTATTGCAAAGCAATGCACAGACTATTGCAAAGCAATGCACAGACTATTGCAAAGCAATGCACACACTATTGCAAAACAATGCACAGAGACTATTGCAAATGCACAGAGACTATTGCAAAGCAATGCACAGAGACTTTTGCAAAGCAATGCACAGACTATTGCAAAGCAATGCGCAGACTATTGCAAAGCAATGCACTGAGACTATTGCAAAGCAATGCACAGACTATTGCAAAGCAATGCACAGACTATTGCAAAGCAATGCACAGAGACTATTGCAAAGCAATGCACAGACTTTCAAAGCAATGCACAGAGACTATTGCAAAACAATGCACAGACTATTGCAAAGCAATGCACAGACTATTGCAAAGCAATGCACAGAGACTATTGCAAAGCAATGCACAGACTATTGCAAAGCAATACACAGAGCCTATTGCAAAGCAATGCACAGATTATTGCAAAGCAATGCACAGAGACTATTGCAAAGCAATGCAGAGAGACTATTGCAAAGCAATGCACAGACTATTGCAAAGCAATGCACAGACTATTGTAAAGCAATGCACAGAGACTATTGCAAAGCAATGCACAATGCACAGACTATTGCTAAGCAATGCACAGACTATTGTAAAGCAATGCACAGAGACTATTGCAAAGCAATGCACAAAGACTATTGCAAAGCAATGCACAGACTATTGCAAAGCAATGCACAAACTATTGCAAAGCAATGCACAGGGACTATTGCAAAGCAATGCACAGAGTATTGCAAAGCAATGCACAGAGACTATTGCAAAGCAATGCACAGAGACTTTTGCAAAGCAATGCACAGACTATTGCAAAGCAATGCACAATGCACAGACTATTGCAAAGCAATGCACAGACTATTGCAAAGCAATACACAGAGCCTATTGCAAAGCAATGCACAGATTATTGCAAAGCAATGTACAGAGACTATTGCAAAGCAATGCAGAGAGACTATTGCAAAGCAATGCACAGACTATTGCAAAGCAATGCACAATGCACAGACTATTGCAAAGCAATGCACAGACTATTGTAAAGCAATGCACAGAGACTATTGCAAAGCAATGCACAAAGACTATTGCAAAGCAATGCACAGACTATTGCAAAGCAATGCACAGACTATTGCAAAGCAATGCACGGAGACTATTGCAAAGCAATGCACAGACTATTGCAAAGCAATGCACAGAGACTATTGCAAAGCAATGCACAGAGACTATTGCAAAGCAATGCACGGACTATTGCAAAGCAATGCACAATGCACAGACTATTGCAAAGCAATGCGCAGACTATTGCAAAGCAATGCACTGAGACTATTGCAAAGCAATGCACAGACTATTGCAAAGCAATGCACAGAGACTATTGCAACGCAATGCACAGACTATTTCAAAGCAATGCACAGAGACTATTGCAAAGCAATGCACAGACTATTGCAAAGCAATGCACAGAGACTATTGCAAAGCAATGCACATACTATTGCAAAGCAATACACAGAGCCTATTGCAAAGCAATGCACAGATTATTGCAAAGCAATGCACAGGGACTATTGCAAAGCAATGCAGAGAGACTATTGCAAAGCAATGCACAGACTATTGCAAAGCAATGCACAATGCACAGACTATTGCAAAGCAATGCACAGACTATTGTAAAGCAATGCACAGAGACTATTGCAAAGCAATGCACAAAGACTATTGCAAAGCAATGCACAGACTATTGCAAAGCAATGCACAGATTATTGCAAAGCAATGCACAGAGACTATTGCAAAGCAATGCACAAAGACTATTGCAAAGCAATGCACAGACTATTGCAAAGCAATGCACAGATTATTGCAAAGCAATGCACAGAGACTATTGCAAAGCAATGCACAGACTATTGCAAAGCAATGCACAATGCACAGACTATTGCAAAGCAATGCACAGACTATTGCAAAGCAATGCACAGAGACTATTGCAAAGCAATGCACAATGCACAGACTATTGCAAAGCAATGCACAGACTATTGCAAAGCAATGCACAGAGACTATTGCAAAGCAATGCACAGACTATTGCAAAGCAATGCACAGACTATTGCAAAGCAATGCACAGAGACTATTGCAAATGCACAGAGACTATTGCAAAGCAATGCACAGAGACTTTTGCAAAGCAATGCACAGACTATTGCAAAGCAATGCGCAGACTATTGCAAAGCAATGCACTGAGACTATTGCAAAGCAATGCACAGACTATTGCAAAGCAATGCACAGACTATTGCAAAGCAATGCACAGAGACTATTGCAAAGCAATGCACAGACTATTTCAAAGCAATGCACAGAGACTATTGCAAAACAATGCACAGACTATTGCAAAGCAATGCACAGACTATTGCAAAGCAATGCACAGAGACTATTGCAAAGCAATGCACAGACTATTGCAAAGCAATACACAGAGCCTATTGCAAAGCAATGCACAGACTATTGCAAAGCAATGCACAGACTATTGCAAAGCAATGCACAGAGACTATTGCAAAGCAACGCACAGACTATTGCAAAGCAATGCACAGAGACTATTGCAAAGCAATGCACAGACTATTGCAAAGCAATGCACAGAGACTATTGCAAAGCAATGCACAGATTATTGCAAAGCAATGCACAGAGACTATTGCAAAGCAATGCACAGATTATTGCAAAGCAATGCACAGAGACTATTGCAAAGCAATGCACAGAGACTATTGCAAAGCAATGCACAGACTATTGCAAAGCAATGCACAATGCACAGACTATTGCAAAGCAATGCACAGACTATTGCAAAGCAATGGACAATGCACAGACTATTGCAAAGTAATGCACAGACTATTGCAAAGCAATGCACAGAGACTATTGCAAAGCAATGCACAAACTATTGCAAAGCAATGCACAGACTATTGCAAAGTAATGCACAGAGACTATTGCAAAGCAATGCACAGAGACTATTGCAAAGCAATGCACAGATACTATTGCAAAGCAATGCACAGACTATTGAAAAGCAATGCACAGAGACTATTGCAAAGCAATCCACAGAGACTACTGCAAAGCAATGCACAGACTATTGCAAAGCAATGCACAGAGACTATTGCAGATCAATGCACAGACTATTGCAAAGCAATGCACAGAGATTATTGCAAAGCAATGCACAGACTATTGCAAAGCAATGCACAGACTATTGCAAAGCAATGCACAGACTATTGCAAAGCAATGCACAGAGACTATTGCAAATGCACAGAGACTATTGCAAAGCAATGCACAGACTATTGCAAAGCAATGCACAGACTATTGCAAAGCAATGCACAGAGATTATTGCAAAGAAATGCACAGACTATTGCAAAGCAATGCACAGACTATTGCAAAGCAATGCACAGATTATTGCAAAGCAATGCACAGAGACTATTGCAAAGCAATGCACAGACTATTGCAAAGCAATGCACAGAGACTATTGCAAAGCAATGCACAGACTATTGCAAAGCAATGCACAGAGATTATTGCAAAGAAATGCACAGACTATTGCAAAGCAATGCACAGCAATGCACAGAGACTATTGCAAAGCAATGCACAGACTATTGCAAAGCAATGCACAGAGATTATTGCAAAGAAATGCACAGACTATTGCAAAGCAATGCACAGACTATTGCAAAGCAATGCACAGATTATTGCAAAGCAATGCACAGAGACTATTGCAAAGCAATGCACAGACTATTGCAAAGCAATGCACAGAGACTATTGCAAAGCAATGCACAGACTATTGCAAAGCAATGCACAGAGATTATTGCAAAGAAATGCACAGACTATTGCAAAGCAATGCACAGACTATTGCAAAGCAATGCACAGATTATTGCAAAGCAATGCACAGAGACTATTGCAAATCAATGCACAGACTATTGCAAAGCAATGCACAATGCACAGACTATTGCAAAGCAATGCACAGATTATTGCAAAGCAATGCACAGAGACTATTGCAAAGCAATGCACAGAGTATTGCAAAGCAATGCACAATGCACAGACCATTGCAAAGCAATGCACAGAGATTATTGCAAAGAAAAGCACAGACTATTGCAAAGCAATGCACAGAGACTATTGCAAAGCAATGCACAGAGTATTGCAAAGCAATGCACAATGCACAGACTATTGCAAAGCAATGCACAGAGATTATTGCAAAGAAAAGCACAGACTATTGCAAAGCAATGCACAGACTATTGCAAAGCAATGCACAGATTATTGCAAAGCAATGCACAGAGACTATTGCAAATCAATGCACAGACTATTGCAAAGCAATGCACAATGCACAGACTATTGCAAAGCAATGCACAGACTATTGCAAAGCAATGCACAGACTATTGCAAAGCAATGCACAGATTATTGCAAAGCAATGCACAGAGACTATTGCAAAGCAATGCACAGACTATTGCAAAGCAATGCACAGAGACTATTGCAAAGCAATGCACAGACTATTGCAAAGCAATGCACAGACTATTGCAAAACAATGCACAGAGACTATTGCAAATGCACAGAGACTATTGCAAAGCAATGCACAGAGACTTTTGCAAAGCAATGCACAGACTATTGCAAAGCAATGCGCAGACTATTGCAAAGCAATGCACTGAGACTATTGCAAAGCAATGCACAGACTATTGCAAAGCAATGCACAGACTATTGCAAAGCAATGCACAGAGACTATTGCAAAGCAATGCACAGACTATTTCAAAGCAATGCACAGAGACTATTGCAAAACAATGCACAGACTATTGCAAAGCAATGCACAGACTATTGCAAAGCAATGCACAGAGACTATTGCAAAGCAATGCACAGACTATTACAAAGCAATGCACAGAGCCTATTGCAAAGGAATGCACAGATTATTGCAAAGCAATGCACAGAGACTATTGCAAAGCAATGCAGAGAGACTATTGCAAAGCAATGCACAGACTATTGCAAAGCAATGCACAATGCACCGACTATTGCAAAGCAATGCACAGACTATTGTAAAGCAATGCACAGAGACTATTGCAAAGCAATGCACAAAGACTATTGCAAAGCAATGCACAGACTATTGCAAAGCAATGCACAGACTATTGCAAAGCAATGCACAGGGACTATTGCAAAGCAATGCACAGACTATTGCAAAGCAATGCACAGAGACTATTGCAAATCAATGCACAGGCTATTGCAAAGCAATGCACAGACTATTGCAAAGCAATGCACAGATTATTGCAAAGCAATGCACAGAGACTATTGCAAAGCAATGCAGAGAGACTATTGCAAAGCAATGCACAATGCACAGACTATTGCAAAGCAATGCACAGACTATTGTAAAGCAATGCACAGAGACTATTGCAAAGCAATGCACAGAGACTATTGCAAAGCAATGCACAAAGACTATTGCAAAGCAATGCACAGACTATTGCAAAGCAATGCACAGACTATTGCAAAGCAATGCACGGAGACTATTGCAAAGCAATGCACAGACTATTGCAAAGCAATGCACAGAGACTATTGCAAAGCAATGCACAGAGACTATTGCAAAGCAATGCACGGACTATTGCAAAGCAATGCACAATGCACAGACTATTGCAAAGCAATGCGCAGACTATTGCAAAGCAATGCACTGAGACTATTGCAAAGCAATGCACAGACTATTGCAAAGCAATGCACAGACTATTGCAAAGCAATGCACAGAGACTATTGCAAAGCAATGCACAGACTATTTCAAAGCAATGCACAGAGACTATTGCAAAGCAATGCACAGACTATTGCAAAGCAATGCACAGATTATTGCAAAGCAATGCACAGAGACTATTGCAAAGCAATGCACATACTGTTGCAAAGCAATACACAGAGCCTATTGCAAAGCAATGCACAGATTATTGCAAAGCAATGCACAGGGACTATTGCAAAGCAATGCAGAGAGACTATTGCAAAGCAATGCACAGACTATTGCAAAGCAATGCACAATGCACAGACTATTGCAAAGCAATGCACAGACTATTGTAAAGCAATGCACAGAGACTATTGCAAAGCAATGCACAAAGACTATTGCAAAGCAATGCACAGACTATTGCAAAGCAATGCACAGACTATTGCAAAGCAATGCACAGAGACTATTTCAAAGCAATGCACAGACTATTGCAAAGCAATGCACAGAGACTATTGCAAAGCAATGCACTGAGACTATTGCAAAGCAATGCACAGACTATTGCAAAGCAATGCACAATGCACAGACTATTGCAAAGCAATGCACAGACTATTGCAAAGCAATACACAGAGCCTATTGCAAAGCAATGCACAGATTATTGCAAAGCAATGCACAGAGACTATTGCAAAGCAATGCAGAGAGACTATTGCAAAGCAATGCACAGACTATTGCAAAGCAATGCACATTGCACAGACTATTGCAAAGCAATGCACAGACTATTGTAAAGCAATGCACAGAGACTATTGCAAAGCAATGCACAAAGACTATTGCAAAGCAATGCACAGACTATTGCAAAGCAATGCACAGACTATTGCAAAGCAATGCACAGAGACTATTGCAAAGCAATGCACAGACTATTGCAAAGCAATGCACAGAGACTATTGCAAAGCAATGCACAGAGACTATTGCAAAGCAATGCACAGACTATTGCAAAGCAATGCACAATGCACAGACTATTGCAAAGCAATGCACAGACTATTGCAAAGCAATGCACAGACTATTGCAAAGCAATGCACAATGCACAGACTATTGCAAAGCAATGCACAGATAATTGCAAAGCAATGCACAGACTATTGCAAAGCAATGCACAGACTATTGCAAAGCAATGCACAGAGACTATTGCAAAGCAATGCACAGAGACTATTGCAAAGGAATGCACAGAGACTTTTGCAAAGCAATGCACAGACTATTGCAAAGCAATGCACAGACTATTGCAAAGCAATGCGCAGACTATTGCAAAGCAATGCACAGAGACTATTGCAAAGCAATGCACAGACTATTGCAAAGCACAGACTATTGCAAAGCAATGCACAGACTATTGCAAAGCAATGCACAGACTATTGCAAAGCAATGCACAATGCACAGACTATTGCAAAATAATGCACAGACTATTGCAAAGCAATGCACAGAGACTATTGCAAAGCAATGCACAAACTATTGCAAAGCAATGCACAGACTATTGCAAAGTAATGCACAGAGACTATTGCAAAGCAATGCACAGAGACTATTGCAAAGCTATGCACAGAGACTATTGCAAAGCAATGCACAGACTATTGCAAAGCAATGCACAGAGACTATTGCAAAGCAATCCACAGAGACTACTGCAAAGCAATGCACAGACTATTGCAAAGCAATGCACAGAGACTATTGCAGATCAATGCACAGACTATTGGAAAGCAATGCACAGAGATTATTGCAAAGCAATGCACAGACTATTGCAAAGCAATGCACAGACTATTGCAAAGCAATGCACAGACTATTGCAAAGCAATGCACAGGCTATTGCAAAGCAATGCACATAGACTATTGCAAATGCACAGAGACTATTGCAAAGCAATGCAGACTATAGCAAAGCAATGCACAGACTATTGCAAAGCAATGCACAGAGACTATTGCAAAGCAATGCACAGACTATTGCAAAGCAATGCACAGAGACTATTGCAGATCAATGCACAGACTATTGCAAAGCAATGCACAGAGATTATTGCAAAGCAATGCACATACTATTGCAAAGCAATGCACAGACTATTGCAAAGCAATGCACAGACTATTGCAAAGCAATGCACAGAGACTATTGCAAAGCAATCCACACAGACTACTGCAAAGCAATGCACAGACTATTGCAAAGCAATGCACAGAGACTATTGCAGATCAATGCACAGACTATTGCAAAGCAATGCACAGAGATTATTGCAAAGCAATGCACAGACTATTGCAAAGCAATGCACAGACTATTGCAAAGCAATGCACAGACTATTGCAAAGCAATGCACAGAGACTATTGCAAAGCAATCCACAGACTATTGCAAAGCAATACACAGAGACCATTGCAAAGCAATGCACAGACTATTGCAAAGCAATGCACAGACTATTGCAAAGCAATGAACAAAGACTATTGCAAAGCAATGCACAGACTATTGCAAAGCAATGCACAGAGACTATTGCAAAGCAATGCACAGACTATTGCAAAGCAATGCACAGAGACTATTGTAGTGTAGTTCCTATTATCCCAATAGGCTCTGCGCATTGGAATAATACCTTCAGCAGTAAAGGCCTAGACCAGACGTTAACTAGGTCTACTACTGTCGATATTAGACTTAAAGTTTTGGGTTTGCCAGCTAGCTCAGAGTTCACTAGAAACGTTCTCGAATGTTCAGGAAGGACTTAACTTCCCTGATTAGACAAGAAGGGATTTAGTTTCTGACAACCATAGAACATGACAACTTTGCTCTCCCCTAATCAAGAGTATATCTCGAGAGTCGTGTGAACAAAAGGCAATTTATTTTACTCAGTCAGTACGTGCATTCTTAGTCTCATCAGATTGTAGAGAAAAGGAAGAGACGGGCGTGTTCAATAAAAAGGTGTTATTTATTGATCAGTCTCTTTTCTCATACAAGAGAAATGGATCGATATTATTGCAATACTTATAGTTAAGTAAAGTGCATACATTAGAAGCAGAAGTATAAAATAATACTGTAAAAACATTGATATGGTTTCTAAGCCATATGAAGGTTTTAAAATGAATAAAATATATTACATACACATATACATTTGACTAAACTTACTCAACTGGTGTTTCTAAATACGCCTACCCCGTGTACCTGACCTAAGTCTAATACGTGGGCAGGAATAGAAAGTTACAGTTTAAGTTAAGTTTGTTTTTGCCAAGTGAATAACTAAGGAATTCTCTGCGAGGGGTTATTCAGTTCTGTACCTGGAATCTAGGTTGAATGAGGGATGGTATCTCTCGTCTCTGGTCTCGATATTCCAGGCTGCCTGCGAGGGCTACCCAGAAACGCCGGTGCTGGATTTCTCGGCAGGAGAAAGCAGCTTCTCTCAGCGCGTCAGGAAGGCGGGGCTGCGCCAGCGGGGTCTGCTCTGCTCTTCGCTTCGGCAAGTATGGCTGCTCCGTCTCGTCACCACCGCGTGTCTTTGCATAGGGCAATATCGGTAATATTTATACCTTTAAGGTGCCGAGATTGACGTAAGGATGGACATAGATACGTCAATAAGGATGTCATACGACTTGCTCGTTAGCACATTCTTTTGCTGAAGTTCTCGGTGAAATCAAAACAATGGCCGCAGGGTTTTGCCCAGGTTGTCATAGGTTTGATTTGTTATGAGAACTCCGTATGCCTTATCAGGGGCTGGAGGAATATCGCTTGTCTAATTAGATCGCAAGCGTTATGACCTAATCAGATAACACGTTCCTGTGCCGTAGTGTGACTGCGTCAGATAACGGTATCTGCATCATGGGGGTTTTCTGCCTCATGGGCTGACTGTTAGTTAACTTGTTGGTTTGTTTAACCAGAATAGGGTCAGGAATAGGGGGATCGATTCAGAACCTATAGGAATACATCACACCCACTCCACGCTAACTATGGCCATATTTACTAATCTATGCATAGTAAAACATAGTACAACATACTATAGAGTATTGTGTATACCTTACCACCCCAAAATACATAAATGCATTTTGAAATTTTCAAATATACTGAAAAATTGCAGACATATGTATTGTATGCACTCAAGCTGTAGAATAATGCCAAAGTAATCGCATTAGTATACATTATTGCTATTTGGTATATGAGAATTACACATGAAATGGCTCTTAATACAGAAAAAAAAGTTCGAGACCATTTCATCACAGAATATATTAACAATGAACATACCAGCGGGCAGCTAATGACTATAAGCTATTTAAATTTTAGAAACCTTAGTTCTCTAAGAATAGTTCTTACTTTAAGCAGAAGATAGTGTCCCGAAAAATATGCAAAAATATTTTGGGGCTGCTGAAAAATTGCTGTCCGTGAACTGGAGGGAAAATTGTTCATGTGACTTTATTTTTAAAGTTGAAGGCCGAATTCAGGGAACGCCGTGTGCGAGCTTGCTCAAAAGTCTCTATTTCTGCTCTGGTGAGAACATCATATCATTTAGGCTTTCGAAAAAACTGTCAACAGCTTCCTGGGAAAGTTCCACTAACTCGGAAATAGGTGTAATCATGCATTCGTGCGCATGATTTTCTCCATTGACATTCTGATTCGCATTGCTGACAGAAGGTCGTACCTGATCGATGCTGCTTTCATCTTGAACTTCACTACCCATCAATCGTAGTGGTGAAGCTTCCACGAATGCCGTCATCAGGATTGGTAGCCTTTGAGGGCAGCACAAAGCGTGAACCTTGATCGGGCTCAACAATGTTTCTGCATCCATTGGCGCATCCGATTGTAGCGTCAGACAGGTGTCTAACACGCATTCTTCTCCGCATAGCAGACACCTTAATACAGGTAAAACACATCTTTGCCACATTGGTCGAAATGATAGAAACCAAGTCATGTTCAGGTCTCTAAGCCGGGAGAGTCCCAGGATTTTTGATATCCGGTCCCGGTATCCAATGGCTAGGATTGTTTCTTCCCTTGTCGCAAGAGTTTTGTCTGTGACATGGGTTGCCATAACGAAAAATAAGGACTAAGAATAGGATTCCTGCAATTAGTCCCAAGATCAGGGGAAGTCCGCCAAAAATCGAATGGACGAAATCTAGAAAAATACCCAGTATGGCTTTGAATGGTGTTAATGCCATCGAAAATACTGTACCTTTGAGACCCCATTGGTATCAGAAATATTTAAGATTTCATTCAGGATTTCTGCGAAATGTATGGGGGAATTAGTTGATAACAATGAATGTATCTCTGCAGTCGTCCTTGCGACTTGTAGCTCATACGTTTCTTTTGATGACGTGAGCCTTGTAGGCGTCTGAAGAAGCACTGTTTTCATTCTGCTTAAAGTATCTATTCGAATAGAAGTAATTTTCAAGTTGGGCCATGCCCTTGCCTCCCTGTCTGGAAAGGAGCTGGGGAACAATGAGCGTCCACAGCACTTGACCTTCGCAGTAGTAGTTACTAGATAAGGAGTCCCGGGCATAAGACTACAACATCTGCGGTCTACAATTAGAATGTAACTCCCATTATAGAGTCTTTGAAAGAATGGTTCTATTTCTGTTGCAGGTGCGCCTTGCTGGTGACATGAAAGGTTGTATGAATTCCCTTCACAGGCTCCATGCAAACTAATTCCGTTACACAGAAGCGTGCCGCTTAGTGACATCGCACAAGTATTGCCACTAAGAAACACTTTCTGTCCTTTATTACTGACACATGCATGTGAATAGGGCAGGTTCCATGTTGTTTTAATGTACCCCTTTCCCAATTTCTCGTACATGCCAGCCTGTATATATTTTTGGCAGTATTGAAACCTGAAGGTTGAGATTGGAATATTTATTATCCCATGTATCATCCATTCACTGACAGGTCGTTCTGACATTGTCACTGGTAATCTTTCGAGTTTCTCAATGCTCAGGATTGTATAATCAGCACCCTTTTGTGCCATACTGATTTGTCTATCAGTAAGCTTAAAGATTTGGAATAGTGACGTTGTGTTGATTAAACGCCAAGGCACATAGCCTGAACGCAGATTTTGTAACGTCCAGCCAAGCTGTACAATAGAGCGCAATTGGGACTGACCGTGTTGTAATAACAGTAAGTCTTGCGATAATATGTCGATTGCTGAAGACACAATGCTGTCCAAAGAAAAAATTCTGGAGGACAGAGTCATTAACCCATTGTCCACTACAGAAAGTGATTTTTCCAAATTAATACGGTCAATTTCCCGTATTCTCTCTGCTGTTTCAATTTGAGTAACCTTCCAGGCCTCATTGTATGCTGCATATACAGAGGCTGCTATGAAACGCTTTTGACGCTGTTTGCGTGGTCCCATAGTGAAATCACGCAAGTCAGCACCATCAGTAAGTAAAGTTAGGTGTTGCTTAATTTCTGCCAGTGTGGAAGTTTGTAGCCATTGAAGGCATAATTTGCCCACACTGTAGGTGGTTATTATCCCTGGGTGATGTCTTTGAGGATATCTAGGGTCTGGCCTGGTCATTTTGAACCCCTGTGTTTTGTTCAGGAATCTGTCTTGACAGTTATTAGTATCTGTGGGCCAGATCAACCACTGTTTCCAATCAGGATGTGTTCTGTTTTGGTTAAATACATAATTTACGTCTATCTCTTCATCTGTAGAGCTATTGCTGAACTTTGTTGGCTTTGGAATAGACGGTTTGTTTAAGTCTTTGATTTTGGCTAAGCCAAGACAGGTAGTTTGTTGAACAGTGTCATTTAAAAATATCATTTGTTCTGGGCTCATGCAGGCTCTAAACAAAGATTCTGTACCCTGCACTTGCCATTCTTTTGTACCCCAAACACTTTTTAATTCAATATTTTTGTCCCAATAATCAAAACCAAAAGTATTCATTTGTTCAAAAAATGAGTCTGAATATATCAATTTTGTGTTGGTTATCATGGTCTTTGTCCCTGTCTTGTTTGACAATTTAAAATAGAATGCTTCAGCATTACTTGTGTTAAAACCTGAAAAGTATGAATATTTGTCATAGAAGGTCCTTGAGCTTCCTTTTGGAGGGGTTGCACAATGTTCCCATTGATTATAATTTAAAACATTTCTAGGTTGTGCAGATCTATGTAAAAAATGGTTACCATAGTGGTTATAACAGTACATACTATCATAATTTGTAGAACCCTGCAAATAATCATGTTTGGTAAATTTAGCAGACATTACTAAGTCAGACATCATATTATTAATGCTTTCGAAGTCCCAATCATCAGCAAATGAGCTTGGTTTTGCAAAGTCACTCAATGAGATCTTAATTTGGTGTGGATATTTCAGGATTTCGACCGGACCATAAATTTCATAGTCAGTGTTGTCCCAGGCTACCCCACCCGGTATCGGATTGGCTGTGAAGTTGACTGAAGAAAGTTCTCTTTTTTCGACGTGTGAAGATGTGTGTGGTTTGAGGATCAAGTTGATTTTCTGACTTGCTGTGTCCATTTTAGCATATTTTCCCTCAATGAAGCGTCCCAAAGTAAATACCATGATGAGCCAAAGTATGAGGATAAATGCACCAAAACCCACCCAAAATTCGATCCATGGAGAAATCAGATATGTTTTTTTCAGTTGTTTCAAAAGTTCTTTAGCTTTTTCTTTAAAGGTTTTTGATGATGGCTGTGTCTTTGATTCACTGAAGCCTTCAGAGGAATCATCGAAGTTTATGAAGTAGCTGGATGCAGTTCTGTCAATTGTTCCAATTGCTTCAGGATTTCTGTTTCTTGCATTTTCACTTGGTACTTCATTATAGATTGGTGTGTCTCTGCTAAATGTTTTTATTTGGGTTTTCAGAGGTCTGAGCTCTATTGCATTGTTGCATAGTCCTTGTTGTTCTACTGTAGGCGTTTCGAATGTGATGAGCCTCTTTGTTAGGACCTCTGTACTGGTAGCAAACCTTGGTGTTCGGCTACTTATTGGGAGTCCACTTGGCCTACTGTTTGTTATCGGCCACATGATTGTGGTTTTACCAGGTCGATGGATACAACTCGGTTCTCCTTTTTACCAGCAAGTGGCGGTAGTACAACTGATCTTGTCCGGTTGACAGACAAGACAGGAACTGCTTTTCTGTAAGAAGGCCCAAATTCCTTCTTTACCGCGATCTTTTCTCTGACTAGATCCCCGACTTTTGGAATCCAGACAGGTCTTGCTGGGACAGGTGGTGGTTCTTCAGTGGTTGTTGGCTGTTGTTTCAACTTTATGTTGCTCAGGTCTTTTCTTGTTTTGTTTAAGTCCTGCAAAATAGCCAAACGGTCTTTGATATCAAAGCTTTTTTCTTTCACCACTGAAGTCTGACTATCAATGTCAGAGATCAACATCCTAGTTCCAAATAATAATTCGTACGCACTGAATCCCTTCAGAGAATATCTTGGCAAGTTATTTAGACTACGTTGGACACTTATTAGATGTTTGACCCACCCAGCTCCCGAACCTAATATCCTTTCCGTTATAGATTGCTTTATGCCTTGGTTTTTCCTTTACACCATCCCGTACCCTCAGGAAGGAAGTGAGAAGATTCCCGCTGGGCTATGCTCATTTGGTCATGTTTCCCCTCAGGCTGGAGGGCTAGAGTGAAGACAATGGTCAAACGTAGCATGCTCTTAGCGTATATGCCATTTAGACTCGCAAATCTTTGTATAACAGTCCAGACGTCAGCCGAGTGCTGGTGATCTACATTATAAGTGGAAACTAGCCTGTATATGTTAATCGCAACCCTTCCTTTTTACTCCTGATTTTTTCTGGAGTAAAACGACGAGGTATTAAACTGTTTCTCTCCCCACTGCGATCTCTGTTGCAGTTTGGGCAGTTTTTTACAAACATGGTGTGACGCAGGCTCATGCCTGGCCACCAGTACCTTGATTGTAATTCTTCCAGAGAATCTTTTAGTTTGAGGTGTCTGAGACCCTCGCCCATATGTGCGTCTGCGATTAACAAGTTTCTCCTGTCCATGTTTGGAATCACTCTATCCCCCACTCCAGGGATTCGAGCAAAAGGGACGGAGTTTGCATCGATTATGTATGTATAATTGAGTGGATAGTTGATCGGTAACGCTGAGCAGTCGCCTTTTGATGACGTTTTCACCGCCAGCACTGTTTCACCGTCAATGTATTTTAATGTACGCTTTTTTCGAACTACGGGAGCCGATTTAGTGGCTGCCGCTGTGGCTGTCTCAGCCAATGAATTCCCTGCAACGTGAACGCCATCACATTGATGACTCAGTGAGTGTGTCACGTGAGTCTTTGGTAGTTCTTTTTGTAAAAGAGCTATTTGTTCCCAGAGCAGTTTCTGCTTTATTGGTGCATCTGTGTCATCTTTGTAACCGTTTTGAATCCATGTCTGCAAATCCTTGTTATATGATTTGACGCAGTAATATGAATCTGACACTACAAGTGTCGGGAATTCGCGATCCGCATTATCTAACGCCATTTTCAATGCTAATATTTCAGTCTGTTGTTCTGAATTAGTTTCTACTGAGTGTGTTTTTGTTAATAGAGGTTTTAGTTTACCTCCGCGCCACACTTCTTTTGTAATCCCACATGTGGGGTTGTATGCCTGTTCTCCCCAAACGGGGGGTTGAGCATGTCCGTCTGTATAAATTACACAGGCGTAATGTCGTAAAGGCAGAATGTCGGTTGGCAGAGGATATGTTTTTTCATATTCTAAATTTTCCATTTCTTCTAGTTCTGGATCAAAGTAATAGTATACTTTGTCCGTTGCGATTGAATTCACCCATTGTATCCATTCCGGATTCAATGTTGTTGTTGGTAAATTACACGGTGTTGTTAGTGCCTCAAAGGCTGATTCTGCTGTTCTGACTGTGATATGTCTACCGTCCGCTTGATCTTTTTCTCTAGCTATTGCGGTTTGAACTGCATGAACAATTTTTTCTTTGGTGCTGAATTTCTGTTCAGCTTCTGTGTACAAGTGTGATTTGAATGCAATTGGTACCTTTTCTCCCTCATTAGAGGTCAGGTATGTGAATCCGCATCTTCCTGGGATGACTCGAATCACAAGATTGCGTGTGTTGTCACGTGTTTCTAATTTTGTTTTAATTAGCATGTCTGTTTGTAAGGATCTCAAAATTTTTGTGTGTATTTGAGTCCAATTAGTTCTTTTAAAATCTGGTTTTATCAGATCATAAAGGGGTTTGACCCTTTCTGCGTAATTTGCAATGTATGTTCTTCCGAAATTTAGGAAGCCTAGAATTGACTGTAGGTTTTTTAGTGTTCTAGGTGCTTGGAGTACGGCACATTTCTCTAGGAAATTGTCAGCCAGGCTTTTGCCTTCACTTGATAATATGGCCGGGATACCCTTCACCCCCTCCCAACACAATCCCCAAGAATGGGAAGACGGAAACGGTTCTTGAGCTTTTGGAAGGCGGTGAGGGAGTTACCCTCACCGGCCGTATTTATTAAAATATGAAACAAAATTAAAACATTAAATTAACAGTTTCATATCATGTACAATTTCATTTACACATTACGATGCATTTCTCAAAATTCAAATTGTACATCCTAACATTATGGGCCAACGGCAAGGTCGTAACCGGTGTCAGATCCCTAATACCATAACTCCCCCCCTCACTTGTGAGGGGCGGGCGCACAGAGGACTGTACCTCTGTGCCAACTTCCAATTTCCCTTGTCTTAACGGGGGCCCCATATTTACTCGACGCCATCTTGGTGGTCGTCTGAGGACTCGTGTGAGGTGTCTAGAAGGTAGCGTAGACCCCCCTCCCACCCCACACTGCTTACCACATCTGCCGTCGCGGATGTCCTGGCCCCGGGAAATTCCCAAGAGGGGCCCGTAGCCCCTCCTCCCCAGGGAGGGGCCGATGACCGCCTTCCCTTTCGGCGTCCCCATCCTTAGAGGGTACCGCCTCCCCGTGTGAGGGGCCAATGGCCGCCTCCCCCCGGGCGCTCCCATCCATAATGGGTGGCGCCCCACCTCTAGGGATCTTCCAATTACTGCTCACCGATCATGACCTTACCGCCCGACCAGAAAATAAATACGACATTTTTTAAAACCAAAGAGAATAACAGTTATACTGGGCATTTTTAAAACATAAAAACTTCCAACTATGCCATAACAGCTCTTACACTTCGCTGCGATACTTCGCCTAGAAAGAGCAACCATTTTATTGTCAAATCACGACCATCCCAACTTATTCGAAACAACCTGAGAAGAGATAATATCCTCGTTAATTAACTTTATTGCAATACAAATCGCTGCCATCAGGGGCTGGTGGGTGGGTCAAAATTGGCTCCTTGTTCCGTCTCGGGCTCACGAGCAACGAGGAGGTGCAGCTTCCAAGTACAGGAACAAGAGGATGCTTCCTCGGAATGATGCTCCTTTTATCCTTCTTTGGGAGGGCGTGGGCCTTCCCCCAAACGCCTACGGGGGCGGTTCGAACGGTGTAGGTGTCTAGGACAACCCCTCTTGGGCGGGAAAAGGCGCGCCCCGGCTACGCCACTACGGGCATACCAGCCAAGCCACGCCTCCCGCCCAAAACGGTTTCTCGGGGGGATCGGGGTACTCCACCATACGTTCGGGGGGACCGAGTGGTCGCCCCTTTCCATATGGCCGGGATACCCGTCACCCCCTCCCAACACAATCCCCAAGAATGGGAAGACGGAAACGGTTCTTGAGCTTTTGGAAGGCGGTGAGGGAGTTACCCTCACCGGCCGTATTTATTAAAATATGAAACAAAATTAAAACATTAAATTAACAGTTTCATATCATGTACAATTTCATTTACACATTACGATGCATTTCTCAAAATTCAAATTGTACATCCTAACATTATGGGCCAACGGCAAGGTCGTAACCGGTGTCAGATCCCTAATACCATAACTCCCCCCCTCACTTGTGAGGGGCGGGCGCACAGAGGACTGTACCTCTGTGCCAACTTCCAATTTCCCTTGTCTTAACGGGGGCCCCATATTTACTCGACGCCATCTTGGTGGTCGTCCGAGGACTCGTGTGAGGTGTCTAGAAGGTAGCGTAGACCCCCCTCCCACCCCACACTGCTTACCACATCCGCCGTCGCGGATGTCCTGGCCCCGGGAAATTCCCAGGAGGGGCCCGTAGCCCCTCCTCTTCAGGGAGGGGCCGATGACCACCTTCCCTTTCGGCGTCCCCATCCTTAGAGGGTACCGCCTCCCCGTGTGAGGGGCCAATGGCCGCCTCCCCCCGGGCGCTCCCATCCATAATGGGTGCCGCCCCACCTCTAGGGATCTTCCAATTACTGCTCACCGATCATGACCTTACCGCCACAGGCCGGATAGTTGACCGGCTATCCGGACCCCCCAAAAAACTCCTACTAAAGGTCATGGCTACACAAACTTTTTAACCAAGCTATGAAGTCCCCTATGAGCAAGACATTTCCCTCCCGGGACAAATGGACCCCATCTTCCAGATACATATGGTCCCCCCGTATACATCCATGGGGTACACAATGCAATTTTCCTGTGCGAAACAATCTACCTAGTTTGCTATTAACCTTCTTTACCGAGTGATTCAAAGCTGACACAGAGAGGGCCCCCCGCCACACCTTCCGCGGAATCATGTGTGACCATGCGATCGTGCACCCCGGAACCCTTCTTGCCAACCAGCTTACCGAGGCCAAGATTAACTCAAGAAGTACTCGTCGACCAATGGTCACCAAATCATTGCCCCCAAGATGTACTATGATTACAGACGGCGGTGACCTTGTCCGCCCTAACAAACCCTCCATAAAACCTTGAAACTGGTCAATACAGAGCCCGCCCCTTCCGTGGAAGGTCACCCTGTACCCGTATTTCCCCGCAACGTGAATCATGTCACCTGCTTTGAATACATCCGCGGCGCGCCTCACGTATGAGTGGCCAACGACCCACACCACTCTTTCCTCAGCCGGTGATCTTTGACCGTTGGTCCCCAGGTGTCGGGTCAACTGCACAGTCCACCCCGCAAAGCCTGCTCGCGCAACTGAAAATCAAACAGAAAACAAGAAGCGTGAGTGCATGACACAGGCTTCACAACATACCTTTTATAGCAATTCGAGGACCAACGCCCCAATTGTTTCACTTTTTCAACACTCAGACCCCTGGCTGTAGCCTCTGTAGCAGCCCCTATCCGGAAGGAATGGGTCCCAAAATCGCTCGGGTCCAAGCCCGCTGCCGCGATTGCCATTGTTAACACCCGCTGAAACTGAAACCTAGTCAGTGGGGTGGCGTCGGTGTGTCTCAACAAACTCCCCCCCATGATGCCGCCCTCTGCGCTAAATACACCTCCACGCATTTTACCGGGCACATGGGAGACTCCGGAATACGCTGGACCACCACACTGTCCCCGATGGCTGCCTGATCGGTTTAGGAACTGGCTATTGTGACCAACATTGTGTCACCCTTGATCTGAATGTGATCTCGACACAGACCTCCCCCCGTATCCCACTTATTCCTTGCTACCAGCTCGCCCACCCGCATAGCCCCATGGAATGCTAATGCAAAAGCGGCCCGGAACAGCACCGTCTCTGAATGAGATGAACAAGTCGCAGGGAGTACGGACATTAACAGGGACAACCTTGCCAGATCTATCGGGTGCCTTTCATCCACTCTACGGCCCTCAAGGCGTTGCCACCCACGCAGTGCCCTTTCTACGAGAAAGGACGATGTGGGGTCCTGGATGCCATGCGCCTGCGCCATGAAGGCAATGGCGGCCCTGTGCCTGTTAGCTGTTGCCAGTGATCGGCCTGCCTGATGTAGTGCTACCAGAAATCGCAGAACATACTCCTCCTGTCCCCAGTGCTCCCCCCCCGCTGAACCCAAAAATGACCAATAGGAACGGAACGCTCCTTCATATGCCTTCCTTGTCCTGGGTGCTAGACTCTCTCCCACGAGGTTTTGTAATCCGGGGCACCGAGAAACCAGAGAGCTTCGGGAAATGGTGCCGCCACCAAGTCCGCTGAGGGCAGAAAACCCCTGAAAGCCTGCATATGGGAACGAGAGAGTGCATCAGCTGCCTGGTTCAGTACCCCCGGCACGTGTCTTGCCCTAAAGTGGACGTTTAGTCTCATACATAGCAGAACAATTTCTTTCAGCAATCTCAAAATCCATTTGCAGCGTGCTGCCTGATTATTGATACATTCAACAACAGTCATATTATCAGACCAGAACACCACAGCACGATCACGAAACCCTTCTGGCCATGTTTTCAAGGCCACCAGAATGGGGAACAGCTCAAGGAACCCGATGTTACCTGTGAGCCCACTATCGTGCCACCACGCCGGCCATGTCCGTGCCGACCATTTCTCACCAAAAATGGCGCCAAAACCCACACTTCCTGCCGAGTCAGTCCACAACCCCAGCTCCTCGGAGGAAACTGATGGTTTGTTCCACACGACACGACCGTTGAAATCCACCAGAAATGCCAACCATATGCGCATGTCCTGGCGAACCTCGGCTGACAGTCTTGTGCGGTGGTGTCCTTCCTTGAGGCCCACCATGGCTTGTGCGATAGAGCGGGCAAAGGGGCGGGCCATCGGTATCACTCTGAGGGCAAAGTTAAGCTGACCCACAGCTTGTTGCAGCTGATGGAGAGTTACTTTTCTCTCGCCAATGCATACTTCCAGTGAGGCCTTAAACTTCATTACCTTCTCCTTGGGCAGACGGAAGCACCCCTCTACTGAATCAAGCTCGATTCCAAGAAACTCGAGAGAAGTAGATGGCCCCACTGTCTTGCCTGGTGCCAATGGCACACCAAAACTTTTCATGAGATTACAGAATTCCATCAAAGCCTGTTCACATTCCGTGCCCCCGGCTGCCCCCAGAAACAGAAAATCATCAAGGTAGTGCATTACCTGCGTGAGGCCCGTGGCTCTAGTGAACACCCATTGCAAAAAAGTACTGAACTTCTCAAAATATGCACAAGAGATGGAGCAACCCATTGGCATACATTTATCCATGTAATAGCGTCCTTGGAACACAAAACCTAAGAGATGCTGATCCTGTGGGTGTACCGGGAGCAACCGGAACGCTGACTCAATATCTGATTTAGCCATCAGCGCTCCGGGCCCTAGGCGATTCAACATGGCGACGGCCTCATCAAAGGATGCGTACCGCACCGAACAAAGTCCCGGGTCAATCGCATCGTTCACCGAAAGACCCCTAGGAGCGGACAAATTATGGATTAACCGAAACTCACCTGGGTCCTTCTTGGGGACTACTCCCAACGGTGAACAAACAAAATTAACAACAGGCGGGTGAACATACGGTCCCGCAACCCGACCTCGGGTCACCTCTTTTGCAATCTTTGCCTGTACCACCGTCGTATTTCGTTGAACAGATAGTTGATTTTTACACTGTGTTTCCCCCCGTAAACCCCCCGCCGGGATGCGGAAACCATATGAGAAACCGTCTCGCAACACCCCAGCGGAGACATGGTCTGGGTATCGGTTCAGCCAAGGGATCAATGCCATGATGTCAACCGGAGTAGGCAACGGTGCCCCTCGGGCGATGTTAGACCTGTTTGGCCCCCCTCTACCTCCTGTCTCACCATTCTTTGCTCTGCACGAACTCTCGGGGTGTGAGGACTGTCCACACCCTGCACACTCATGCCTGAACTTGCATGTCCCTTGTGGCCTAGTGCACTTGCCTCTGTTAAAGCTCCAACACACCCCTTTTTTACCAGAGTTCCCATTATTCTTGTTGTGCTGATCCCCGTTGGCGCCTGCCCGAAAGGGTGCCGCCAAGTAATGGCGGGAAGGCTCTGCGCCGTTCCCGCCAAAAGAAGACGACCTCGCCGTGTTTGGCATAACCTGTTTCTGCCAGGAAATGGAGTCGAAACAATCCCACGTCAGGGATGAGTCGTGCTCCTTGGCCTTACGAAATTTGTTATCATAACCCATCCATTGATTACCTTCATATGATTCAAAAAATTCCATAATACGTGTTTGGTAACAGGCCAATTCTGACAATACTTCAGGCCTACGTTCCCCCATGATTGCTGTGAACATTCCGAACGCCCTGGCCCAATTAGCGATTGTTTCCTCCACCCTGAAACCCGCCATTTTTGCACGCCATACACTCGGATGCAACAACTCCTTCTGATTTTTAACGTGCTCTATCTCATAGTGATCAGTCAACAGCGAAAACATGTTCACATATTTATCAGCCCAAATCCTTTCTTTCACATCCATCGGGATATGCTGAACCACTTTTTCCCTCCTCGAGGGCAACGATCCCTCCCCCGCTATTGGCAACGGCTTCTTACCAGAACCAGGAGCTGTATCTGTTGCAGCTGTTGTTCCAACGCCCGGTGCCGGTTTATCCGAGGGGACCTGTGGGGAAACAATAGGACAAGGTGCCTTCGCAGCATCTCTCGATTGCCGCAACTGCTTCATTATCAACCTGGCCTCTGCCGCCGTGTCTCCTGATGCCAGAGCACTCTCGTTGCTCTTGCCTAACCATGCTGCCAACTGAGCGGCCAGTTCGGGAGGCATATCCCCCTCGCTCACGGGCGTAACCACCACAGGGATCGGCTGTCCCGCGTTCGGGATCGGAACTGGGACACCCACCGGACCGACCGGGCTCGCCGGAGGTGACTCGGGAACCGGGGCCTCCCCTCCTGCCGCCCCATTCCTGACCCTTTTACCTCTCCCGGCAGGGACTATTCCCGGCAATGCTGGCCCGATGATTTTCTTCGGTCTCCCCGTGCCATTCATTGCCGCCATCTGCTTCTTCATGTCCGCCATATCTTTCACCAGCATGCGAAGCAGCTGTTCAGTCCCAACCTTCTTTCTGACCTTTTTGCCAGGCATCGTATCGCGGATATCCGAATCGAGGTCCTGGATCCAAAGCTTCGGACTCACTGAAAGAGAAACACAAAATTACAAGTTCTCAAAATTGGCTCCTTGTTCCGTCTCGGGCTCACGAGCAACGAGGAGGTGCAGCTTCCAAGTACAGGTACAAGAGGATGCTTCCTCGGAATGATGCTCCTTTTATCCTTCTTTGGGAGGGCGTGGGCCTTCCCCCAAACGCCTACGGGGGCGGTTCGAACGGTGTAGGTGTCTAGGACAACCCCTCTTGGGCGGGAAAAGGCGCGCCCCGGCTACGCCACTACGGGCATACCAGCCAAGCCACGCCTCCCGTCCAAAACGGTTTCCCGGGGGGATCGGGGTACTCCACCATACGTTCGGGGGGACCGAGTGGTCGCCCCTTTCCATTCATATCCTAAGAACAGGACTGTCAGATGGGCAATTCTGGATTTTTTAAAGTTGAATTTGTAACCCTCTGCTGCGAACCCAAGTATTATGGTGTTCACTCTTTTCAAGTGAGTCTCCAAGTCATCATCTGTTAAGTAAATGTCATCGACATAAGATAATGCTTCATCATCATATAGTTGTAGTAATTCTGTTACTCTCGCTGAGAATACTCCCGGGCTGTTCTTGTACCCCTGGGCTAACCGACAGAATTGTTTTTGAGTGCCATTTATTGAGAATGCAGTTAAATACCTGCTCTCTGGTGCTATGTTTTGACAAAAGAATCCATTAGAGATGTCTAATGTTGTTTTGTATTTTTTGCGCACTATGTTATTCATTAGTGCAGCACTATGTGAGTTTTGCACTGCAAAAGTTTTGCAACATGTGTTAAGGTGTCGGTAATCCAAAACTAGACGATATGAATTGTCTGGTTTGGAGACCGGAAACAAAGGGTTGTTCATTTGTGAGGTGCAAGTTTCAATCACCCCCTGGTATTCTAGCTGATCTAGTATTTCATTTACCTGTTTTTTAGCTTCTTGCTTAATTGGGTACTGCCTTTGTGTAGTTGGTTGTGATTTTAACTGGATTTTGTGAGGAGGAGAGTCCTCATCCCATCCCACGTGATTTTTATATAAAGCAGGAGCTAGAGCCACTGCCCACTTTCTAGCAAGTGTGTCTTTTTTATGAATTGGGATATGATTTGAGAAGGCAGGCATAATTATTTCTTCGCCATGAGGGCACTCCCTGACAAACTCTCGTGGCCAGTCTTTTTCAGCTAGAAGGATATCATAGCCCTTGGAGAGATTATCCCAAAATAGTCCCCTTATTTTTCTAGTCTTATCCCCCTCTATACGCAATGTTATTTCGTATATTTTGTGAGGTTTGCTAACTCTGGTGTCCGCAGTTTCCACTTGAAGATATTCATTCGTGTCCACTGTCTCCAGATGATTCATAAGGACTTTGCGAGCTATGCTCACTTCTGCTGCGCTGTCTAGCATTGTCTGAGCCCATTCCCCGTTTTTCAGTTGTGTCCTCAGAATTCTCGGCATTGTTAACTATTTTAATGCTGGCTACCTTCTTTTTTGGAAATTGTAATTTCTTTTTTAGCTGAGCAGGTTCCTTGTCTTTGGACTTGGCGTGCTCTTCTCTTTGTTCTGATCGTCCTCTTCTTTCCGATTTCTGCGAGGAATTCTGAAAAGATTGAGAGGGACGTGTATCAATGTCTTGATATCTTTCAGGTTTTTTTATATTATCCCTATTTCTAAGGTTATATCTTTTCCCAGAGGGGTCACTCTGAGGTGACCTGTGTCTTTGGTTCGGAGATTTTTCTCTTCGCCTAGGAGACCTTCCTCGGGACTGGAATTTCTTTTCTTTAGGACTGGATTGTTTATTTCCATCCCAGTTCTTTTTTGGTGATGTTGAATTATTGTTATAAAATATTTTTTCAGGACTTTCAATTAGTTGCGGTTTTACTGGTATTCCACCTAAACTATCTCTACCTAGTTCCTCATAGGATTTTTCTATGATTCTGGCAATTTCAGCTGGTTGGTCTGCTATATCTGTCTCTTTTAACCTCTGGCGGATCGCCACGTTTGCTGCTTCTCCCTTTATGTTGGCTAATAATATAGCCAAGACCTGCTTGAAGTCTTTTAGTAATTTCATACCAAGAGTTAAAGCGGGTTCTGGACCATATTCATCTTGAATTTGTTTTAGCACATCTGGTATTACCGAAATAGATGGAACACCGTGCGTTTTTGTGTAAATGGAAGGAAAGACTGTACCCCAAGTGTCACAGTCCTCAATGTGTGGTGCGATTCCCATTGGAAGACAGATAGTCAGAATCCTGTGCTTTTTTAGCGGGGTGGTGTCTGGAAACACCGCCTCTATTTGGGTGATTTTCTGCGCTAGCCAGAATGGTATTTGTTCCCGTTTAGCCGGTACTTTACCTAGGCAGGACTGGATGTTCTGTGGTGTAATTTTATTTGTGTTCCCCTGGTGAGGGGTCAGCTGTGGGAGTTTAATCGCTGGCTGAATTGTTGAAGTCCGCATCACATACTGGACTAATTGTCTATGTATTTTTATTAATTGTTTTAGCTGTGTTAACAGGTTAGCTGCAGACATCCCGTCGATGTCTGGATGTGGTGTGTATCCGGCTAGGACCGGCCACGTTGCTCCTGGTCTACCTAAAGGACCGAGCCTGGTGATGTGATTATTGTGTATTAGGGCGCCATTAAATAAGAGCAAATGCTCTTGAAATTTAAGTGGTACTTCCACCTCCTCGAAAGGAGTGTACATTTCAGGAGGTTCCTCTATTTTGTAATAGTGGAAGTACTTTGTTACAGGATTTGCTGCTGGAAAGTTTATCCATGAATAGTATACCTCTGTCTGCCGATATTCGTGTGCCTCAATTACGAATATGACTGTACCACCTCTAGGTGTCAGTCCATTTTCTATAAGTTTTATGGTTATAGATTTCCTTTTGATGACCGGAATGAGTATTATATTCGGGTCCGCTTCCTGCATGGTAGCATCAGCTTCTGCGAGTTCAGTTGCTAATCTAACTGCCTCTCTTTCTTCATCACTGTCTCCCATTTTACCGACAGGAAGGTTATTCTGTTTGTTTGCAGATCAGGTTTCTTATGGAAACAAAGATTAGATGCACAATATTTTGGAACAGTGTATCCTTCAATATTGACTTATACCAAGAACCATACATAGGAGTTCCCTCCTGCGAGGTCTGGCGGATATAACCTTTCACCCACTCCAGACGTCTTTGGAGTATTTGGGAAAAGGGGTCTGAGTGAGAAAGCACGACTGAGTTACTCTAAATGTCTTACGTTAGTTTTATCACCCTTTCCAAACGCGTTGGGCGCCATGTAGTGTAGTTCCTAATATCCCAATAGGCTCTGCGCATTGGAATAATACCTTCAGCAGTAAAGACCTAGACCAGACGTTAACTAGGTCTACTACTGTCGATATTAGACTTAAAGTTTTGGGTTTGCCAGCTAGCTCAGAGTTCACTAGAAACTTTCTCGAATGTTCAGGAAGGACTTAACTTCCCTGATTAGACAAGAAGGGATTTAGTTTCTGACAACCATAGAACATGACAACTTTGCTCTCCCCTAATCAAGAGTATATCTCGAGAGTCGTGTGAACAAAAGGCAATTTATTTTACTCAGTCAGTACGTGCATTCTTAGTCTCATCTGATTGTAGAGAAAAGGAAGAGATGGGCGTGTTCAATAAAAAGGTTATTTATTGATCAGTCTCTTTTCTCATACAAGAGAAATGGATCGATATTATTGCAATACTTATAGTTAAGTAAAGTGCATACATTAGAAGCAGAAGTATAAAATAATACTGTAAAAACATTGATATGGTTTCTAAGCCATATGAAGGTTTTAAAATGAATAAAATATATTACATACACATATACATTTGACTAAACGTACTCAACTGGTGTTTCTAAGTACGCCTACCCCGTGTACCTGACCTAAGTCTAATACGTGGGCGGGAATAGAAAGTTACAGTTTAAGTTAAGTTTGTTTTTGCCAAGTGAATAACTAAGGAATTCTCTGCGAGGGGTTATTCAGTTCTGTACCTGGAATCTAGGTTGAATGAGGGATGGTATCTCTCGTCTCTGGTCTCGATATTCCAGGCTGCCTGCGAGGGCTACCCAGAAACGCCGGTGCTGGATTTCTCGGCAGGAGAAAGCAGCTTCTCTCAGCGCGTCAGGAAGGCGGGGCTGCGCCAGCGGGGTCTGCTCTGCTCTTCGCTTCGGCAAGTATGGCTGCTCCGTCTCGTCACCACCGCGTGTCTTTGCATAGGGCAATATCGGTAATATTTATACCTTTAAGGTGCCGAGATTGACTTAAGGATGGACATAGATACGTCAATAAGGATGTCATACGACTTGCTCGTTAGCACATTCTTTTGCTGAAGTTCTCGGTGAAATCAAAACAATGGCCGCAGGGTTTTGCCCAGGTTGTCATAGGTTTGATTTGTTATGAGAACTACGTATGCCTTATCAGGGGCTGGAGGAATATCGCTTGTCTAATTAGATCGCAAGCGTTATGACCTAATCAGATAACACGTTCCTGTGCCATAGTGTGACTGCGTCAGATAACGGTATCTGCATCATGGGGGTTTTCTGCCTCATGGGCTGACTGTTAGTTAACTTGTTGGTTTGTTTAACCAGAATAGGGTCAGGAATAGGGGGATCGATTCAGAACCTATAGGAATACATCACACTATTGCAAAGCAATGCACAGATTATTGCAAAGCAATGCACAGAGACTATTGCAAAGCAATGCACAGAGACTATTGCAAAGCAATGCACAGACTATTGCAAAGCAATGCACAATGCACAGACTATTGCAAAGCAATGCACAGACTATTGCAAAGCAATGCACAATGCACAGACTATTGCAAAGCAATGCACAATGCACAGACTATTGCAAAGTAATGCACAGACTATTGCAAAGCAATGCACAGAGACTATTGCAAAGCAATGCACAGAGACTATTGCAAAGCAATGCACAGACTATTGCAAAGCAATGCACAATGCACAGACTATTGCAAAGCAATGCACAGATTATTGCAAAGCAATGCATAGAGACTATTGCAAAGCAATGCACAGACTATTGCAAAGCAATGCACAATGCACAGACTATTGCAAAGCAATGCACAGACTATTGCAAAGCAATGCACAGAGACTATTGCAAAGCAATGCACAGACTATTGCAAAGCAATGCACAGACTATTGCAAAACAATGCACAGAGACTATTGCAAATGCACAGAGACTATTGCAAAGCAATGCACAGAGACTTTGGCAAAGCAATGCACAGACTATTGCAAAGCAATGCGCAGACTATTGCAAAGCAATGCACTGAGACTATTGCAAAGCAATGCACAGTCTATTGCAAAGCAATGCACAGACTATTGCAAAGCAATGCACAGAGACTATTGCAAAACAATGCACAGACTATTCAAAAGCAATGCACAGACTATTGCAAAGCAATGCACAGAGACTATTGCAAAGCAATGCACAGACTATTGCAAAGCAATACACAGAGCCTATTGCAAAGCAATGCACAGATTATTGCAAAGCAATGCACAGAGACTATTGCAAAGCAATACAGAGAGACTATTGCAAAGCAATGCACAGACTATTGCAAAGCAATGCACAATGCACAGACTATTGCAAAGCAATGCACAGACTATTGTAAAGCAATGCACAGAGACTATTGCAAAGCAATGCACAAAGACTATTGCAAAGCAATGCACAGACTATTGCAAAGCAATGCACAGACTATTGCAAAGCAATGCACAGGGACTATTGCAAAGCAATGCACAGACTATTGCAAAGCAATGCACAGAAACTATTGCAAAGCAATGCACAGAGACTTTTGCAAAGCAATGCACAGACTATTGCAAAGCAATGCACAATGCACAGACTATTGCAAAGCAATGCAGAGACTATTGCAAAGCAATACACAGAGCCTATTGCAAAGCAATGCACAGAGACTATTGCAAAGCAATGCACAAAGACTATTGCAAAGCAATGCACAGACTATTGCAAAGCAATGCACAGGCTATTGTAAAGCAATGCACAGAGTCTATTGCAAAGCAATGCACAAAGACTATTGCAAAGCAATGCACAGACTATTGCAAAGCAATGCACAGACTATTGCAAAGCAATGCACGGAGACTATTGCAAAGTAATGCACAGACTATTGCAAAGCAATGCACAGAGACTATTGCAAAGCAATGCACAGAGACTATTGCAAAGCAATGCACAGAGACTATTGCAAAGCAATGCACGGACTATTGCAAAGCAATGCACAATGCACAGACTATTGCAAAGCAATGCACAGACTATTGCAAAGCAATGCACAGACTATTGCAATGCACAATGCACAGACTATTGCAAAGCAATGCACAGATAATTGCAAAGCAATGCACAGAGACTATTGCAAACCAATGCACAGACTATTGCAAAGCAATGCACAGACTATTGCAAAGCAATGCACAGAGACTATTGCAAAGCAATGCACAGAGACTATTGCAAAGGAATGCACAGAGACTTTTGCAAAGCAATGCACAGACTATTGCAAAGCAATGCGCAGACTATTGCAAAGCAATGCACAGAGACTATTGCAAAGCAATGCACAGACTATTGCAAAGCACAGACTATTGCAAAGCAATGCACAGACTATTGCAAAGCAATGCACAGACTATTGCAAAGCAATGCACAATGCACAGACTATTGCAAAATAATGCACAGACTATTGCAAAGCAATGCACAGAGACTATTGCAAAGCAATGCACAAACTATTGGAAAGCAATGCACAGACTATTGCAAAGTAATGCACAGAGACTATTGCAAATCAATGCACAGAGACTATTGCAAAGCAATGCACAGAGACTATTGCAAAGCGATGCACAGACTATTGCAAAGCAATGCACAGAGACTATTGCAAAGCAATCCACAGAGACTACTGCAAAGCAATGCACAGACTATTGCAAAGCAATGCACAGAGACTATTGCAGATCAATGCACAGACTATTGCAAAGCAATGCACAGAGATTATTGCAAAGCAATGCACAGACTATTGCAAAGCAATGCACAGACTATTGCAAAGCAATGCACAGACTATTGCAAAGCAATGCACAGGCTATTGCAAAGCAATGCACATAGACTATTGCAAATGCACAGAGACTATTGCAAAGCAATGCACAGACTATTGCAAAGCAATGCACAGACTATTGCAAAGCAATGCACAGAGACTATTGCAAAGCAATGCACAGATTATTGCAAAGCAATGCAGAGACTATTGGAGATCAATGCACAGACTATTGCAAAGCAATGCACAGAGATTATTGCAAAGCAATGCACAGACTATTGCAAAGCAATGCACAGACTATTGCAAAGCAATGCACAGGCTATTGCAAAGCAATGCACATAGACTATTGCAAATGCACAGAGACTATTGCAAAGCAATGCACAGACTATTGCAAAGCAATGCACCGACTATTGCAAAGCAATGCACAGAGACTATTGCAAAGCAATGCACAGACTATTGCAAAGCAATGCAGAGACTATTGCAGATCAATGCACAGACTATTGCAAAGCAATGCACAGAGATTATTGCAAAGCAATGCACAGACTATTGCAAAGCAATGCACAGACTATTGCAAAGCAATGCACACACTATTGCAAAGCAATGCACAGAGATTATTGCAAAGCAATGCACAGACTATTGCAAAGCAATGCACAGAGCCTATTGCAAAGCAATGCACAGATTATTGCATAGCAATGCACAGAGACTATTGCAAAGCAATGCAGAGAGACTATTGCAAAGCAATGCACAGACTATTGCAAAGCAATGCACAGAGACTATTGCAAAGCAATGCACAAAGACTATTGCAAAGCAATGCACAGACTATTGCAAAGCAATGCACAGAGACTATTGCAAAGCAATGCACAGAGACTATTGCAAAGCAATCCACAGAGACTATTGCAAAGCAATGCACAGACTATTGCAAAGCAATGCACAGACTATTGCAAAGCAATGCACAGACTATTGCAAAGCAATGCACAGAGACTATTGCAAAGCAATCCACAGAGACTATTGCAAAGCAATGCACAGACTATTGCAAAGCAATGCACACACTATTGCAAAGCAATGCACAATGCACAGACTATTGCAAAATAATGCACAGACTATTGCAAAGCAATGCACAGAGACTATTGCAAAGCAATGCACAAACTATTGCAAAGCAATGCACAGACTATTGCAAAGTAATGCACAGAGACTATTGCAAAGCAATGCACAGAGACTATTGCAAAGCAATGCACAGAGACTATTGCAAAGCAATGCACAGACTATTGCAAAGCAATGCACAGAGACTATTGCAAAGCAATCCACAGAGACTACTGCAAAGCAATGCACAGACTATTGCAAAGCAATGCACAGAGACTATTGCAGATCAATGCACAGACTATTGCAAAGCAATGCACAGAGATTATTGCAAAGCAATGCACAGACTATTGCAAAGCAATGCGCACACTATTGCAAAGCAATGCACAGACTATTGCAAAGCAATGCACAGGCTATTGCAAAGCAATGCACATAGACTATTGCAAATGCACAGAGACTATTGCAAAGCAATGCGCAGACTATTGCAAAGCAATGCAAAGACTATTGCAAAGCAATGCACAGAGGCTATTGCAAAGGTATGCATAGACTATTGCAAAGCAATGCACAGAGATTATTGCAAAGAAATGCACAGACTATTGCAAAGCAATGCACAGACTATTGCAAAGCACTGCACAGACTATTGCAAAGCAATACAAAGAGACTATTGCAAAGCAATGCACAGACTACTGCAAAGCAATGCACTGAGACTATTGCAAAGCAATGCACAGAGAATATTGCAAAGCAATGCACAGACTATTGCAAAGCAATGCACAATGCACAGACTATTGCAAAGCAATGCACAGACTATTGCAAAGCAATGCACAGAGACTATTGCAAATGCACAGAGACTATTGCAAAGCAATGCACAGACTATTGCACAGTAATGCACAGAGACTATTGCAAAGCAATGCACAAAGACTATTGCAAAACAATGCACAGACTATTGCAAAGCAATGCACAATGCACAGACTATTGCAAAGCAATGCACAGACTATTGCAAAGCAATGCACAGAGACTATAGCAAAGCAATGCACAGACTATTGCAAAGCAATGCACAGACTAATGCAAAGCAATGCACAGAGACTATTGCAAATGCACAGAGACTATTGCAAAGCAATGCACGGAGACTATTGCAAAGCAACGCACAGACTATTGCAAAGCAATGCACAGACTATTGCAAAGCAATGCAGAGAGACTATTGCAAAGCAATGCACAGAGACTATTGCAAAGCAATGCACAGACTATTGCAAAGCAATGCAAAGAGACTATTGCAAAGCAATGCACAGGCTATTGCAAAGCAATGCACATAGACTATTGCAAAGCAATACACAGAGACTATTGCAAAGCAATGCACAGAGATTATTACAAAGCAATGCACAGACTATTGCAAAGCAATGCACAGACTATTGCAAAGCAATGCACAGACTATTGCAAAGCAATGCACAGAGACTATTGCAAAGCAATCCACAGACAATGCACAGAGACTATTGCAAAGCAATGCACAGACTATTGCAAAGCAATGCACAGACTATTGCAAAGCAATGCACAGACTATTGCAAAGCAATACAAAGAGACTATTGCAAAGCAATGCACAGACTACTGCAAAGCAATGCACAGAGACTATTGCAAAGCAATGCACAGAGAATATTGCAAAGCAATGCACAGACTATTGCAAAGCAATGCACAATGCACAGACTATTGCAAAGCAATGCACAGACTATTGCAAAGCAATGCACAGAGACTATTGCAAATGCACAGAGACTATTGCAAAGCAATGCACAGACTATTGCACAGCAATGCACAGAGACTATTGCAAAGCAATGCACAAAGACTATTGTAAAACAATGCACAGACTATTGCAAAGCAATGCACAATGCACAGACTATTGCAAAGCAATGCACAGACTATTGCAAGGCAATGCACAGAGACTATAGCAAAGCAATGCACAGACTATTGCAAAGCAATGCACAGACTAATGCAAAGCAATGCACAGAGACTACTGCAAATGCACAGAGACTATTGCAAAGCAATGCACGGAGACTATTGCAAAGCAACGCACAGACTATTGCAAAGCAATGCACAGACTATTGCAAAGCAATGCAGAGAGACTATTGCAAAGCAACGCACAGAGACTATTGCAAAGCAATGCACAGACTATTGCAAAGCAATGCAAAGAGACTATTGCAAAGCAATGCACAGGCTATTGCAAAGCAATGCACATAGACTATTGCAAAGCAATACACAGAGACTATTGCAAAGCAATGCACAGAGATTATTACAAAGCAATGCACAGACTATTGCAAAGCAATGCACAGACTATTGCAAAGCAATGCACAGACTATTGCAAAGCAATGCACAGAGACTATTGCAAAGCAATCCACAGACTATTGCAAAGCAATGCACAGAGACTATTGCAAAGCAATGCACAGACTATTGCAAAGCAATGCACAGACTATTGCAAAGCAATGCACATAGACTATTGCAAAGCAATGCACAGCCTATTGCAAAGCAATGCACAGAGCCTATTGCAAAGCAGTGCACAGACTATTGCAAAGCAATGCACAGAGACTATTGCAAATGCACAGAGACTATTGCAAAGCAATGCACAGACTATTGCAAAGCAATGCACAGAGACTATTGCAAAGCAATGCACAGACTATTGCAAAGCAATGCACAGAAACTATTGCAAAGCAATGCACAGACTATTGCAAAGCAATGCACAGAGCCTATTGCAAAGCAATGCACAGACTATTGCAAAGCAATGCACAGAGACTATTGCAAAGCAATGCACAGAGACTATTGCAAAGCAATGCACAGACTATTGCAAAGCAATGCACAATGCACAGACTATTGCAAAGCAATGCACAGACTATTGCAAAGCAATGCACAAAGACTATTGCAAAGCAATGCACAGACTATTGCAAAGCAATGCACACAGACTATTGCAAAGCAATGCACAGAGACTATTGCAAAGCAATGCACAGAGACTATTGCAAAGCAATGCACAGAGACTATTGCAAAGCAATGCACAGACTATTGCAAAGCAATGCACAGAGACTATTGCAAAGCAATCCACAGAGACTATTGCAAAGCAATGCACAGAGACTATTGCAAAGCAATGCACAGAGACTATTGCAAAGCAATGCACAGACTATTGCAAAGCAATGCACAATGCACAGACTATTGCAAAGCAATGCACAGACTATTGCAAAGCAATGCACAAAGACTATTGCAAAGCAATGCACAGACTATTGCAAAGCAATGCACACAGACTATTGCAAAGCAATGCACAGACTATTGCACAGTAATGCACAGAGACTATTGCAAAGCAATGCACAAAGACTATTGCAAAACAATGCACAGACTATTGCAAAGCAATGCACAATGCACAGACTATTGCAAAGCAATGCACAGACTATTGCAAAGCAATGCACAGAGACTATAGCAAAGCAATGCACAGACTATTGCAAAGCAATGCACAGACTAATGCAAAGCAATGCACAGAGACTATTGCAAATGCACAGAGACTATTGCAAAGCAATGCACGGAGACTATTGCAAAGCAACGCACAGACTATTGCAAAGCAATGCACAGACTATTGCAAAGCAATGCAGAGAGACTATTGCAAAGCAATGCACAGAGACTATTGCAAAGCAATGCACAGACTATTGCAAAGCAATGCAAAGAGACTATTGCAAAGCAATGCACAGGCTATTGCAAAGCAATGCACATAGACTATTGCAAAGCAATACACAGAGACTATTGCAAAGCAATGCACAGAGATTATTACAAAGCAATGCACAGACTATTGCAAAGCAATGCACAGACTATTGCAAAGCAATGCACAGACTATTGCAAAGCAATGCACAGAGACTATTGCAAAGCAATCCACAGACAATGCACAGAGACTATTGCAAAGCAATGCACAGACTATTGCAAAGCAATGCACAGACTATTGCAAAGCAATGCACAGACTATTGCAAAGCAATACAAAGAGACTATTGCAAAGCAATGCACAGACTACTGCAAAGCAATGCACAGAGACTATTGCAAAGCAATGCACAGAGAATATTGCAAAGCAATGCACAGACTATTGCAAAGCAATGCACAATGCACAGACTATTGCAAAGCAATGCACAGACTATTGCAAAGCAATGCACAGAGACTATTGCAAATGCACAGAGACTATTGCAAAGCAATGCACAGACTATTGCACAGCAATGCACAGAGACTATTGCAAAGCAATGCACAAAGACTATTGTAAAACAATGCACAGACTATTGCAAAGCAATGCACAATGCACAGACTATTGCAAAGCAATGCACAGACTATTGCAAGGCAATGCACAGAGACTATAGCAAAGCAATGCACAGACTATTGCAAAGCAATGCACAGACTAATGCAAAGCAATGCACAGAGACTACTGCAAATGCACAGAGACTATTGCAAAGCAATGCACGGAGACTATTGCAAAGCAACGCACAGACTATTGCAAAGCAATGCACAGACTATTGCAAAGCAATGCAGAGAGACTATTGCAAAGCAACGCACAGAGACTATTGCAAAGCAATGCACAGACTATTGCAAAGCAATGCAAAGAGACTATTGCAAAGCAATGCACAGGCTATTGCAAAGCAATGCACATAGACTATTGCAAAGCAATACACAGAGACTATTGCAAAGCAATGCACAGAGAATATTACAAAGCAATGCACAGACTATTGCAAAGCAATGCACAGACTATTGCAAAGCAATGCACAGACTATTGCAAAGCAATGCACAGAGACTATTGCAAAGCAATCCACAGACTATTGCAAAGCAATGCACAGAGACTATTGCAAAGCAATGCACAGACTATTGCAAAGCAATGCACAGACTATTGCAAAGCAATGCACATAGACTATTGCAAAGCAATGCACAGCCTATTGCAAAGCAATGCACAGAGCCTATTGCAAAGCAGTGCACAGACTATTGCAAAGCAATGCACAGAGACTATTGCAAATGCACAGAGACTATTGCAAAGCAATGCACAGACTATTGCAAAGCAATGCACAGAGACTATTGCAAAGCAATGCACAGACTATTGCAAAGCAATGCACAGAAACTATTGCAAAGCAATGCACAGACTATTGCAAAGCAATGCACAGAGCCTATTGCAAAGCAATGCACAGACTATTGCAAAGCAATGCACAGAGACTATTGCAAAGCAATGCACAGAGACTATTGCAAAGCAATGCACAGACTATTGCAAAGCAATGCACAATGCACAGACTATTGCAAAGCAATGCACAGACTATTGCAAAGCAATGCACAAAGACTATTGCAAAGCAATGCACAGACTATTGCAAAGCAATGCACACAGACTATTGCAAAGCAATGCACAGAGACTATTGCAAAGCAATGCACAGAGACTATTGCAAAGCAATGCACAGAGACTATTGCAAAGCAATGCACAGACTATTGCAAAGCAATGCACAGAGACTATTGCAAAGCAATCCACAGAGACTATTGCAAAGCAATGCACAGACTATTGCAAAGCAATGCAAAGAGACTATTGCAAAGCAATGCACAGGCTATTGCAAAGCAATGCACATAGACTATTGCAAAGCAATACACAGAGACTATTGCAAAGCAATGCACAGAGATTATTACAAAGCAATGCACAGACTATTGCAAAGCAATGCACAGACTATTGCAAAGCAATGCACAGACTATTGCAAAGCAATGCACAGAGACTATTGCAAAGCAATCCACAGACAATGCACAGAGACTATTGCAAAGCAATGCACAGACTATTGCAAAGCAATGCACAGACTATTGCAAAGCAATGCACAGACTATTGCAAAGCAATACAAAGAGACTATTGCAAAGCAATGCACAGACTACTGCAAAGCAATGCACAGAGACTATTGCAAAGCAATGCACAGAGAATATTGCAAAGCAATGCACAGACTATTGCAAAGCAATGCACAATGCACAGACTATTGCAAAGCAATGCACAGACTATTGCAAAGCAATGCACAGAGACTATTGCAAATGCACAGAGACTATTGCAAAGCAATGCACAGACTATTGCACAGCAATGCACAGAGACTATTGCAAAGCAATGCACAAAGACTATTGTAAAACAATGCACAGACTATTGCAAAGCAATGCACAATGCACAGACTATTGCAAAGCAATGCACAGACTATTGCAAGGCAATGCACAGAGACTATAGCAAAGCAATGCACAGACTATTGCAAAGCAATGCACAGACTAATGCAAAGCAATGCACAGAGACTATTGCAAATGCACAGAGACTATTGCAAAGCAATGCACGGAGACTATTGCAAAGCAACGCACAGACTATTGCAAAGCAATGCACAGACTATTGCAAAGCAATGCACAGAGACTATTGCAAATGCACAGAGACTATTGCAAAGCAATGCACGGAGACTATTGCAAAGCAACGCACAGACTATTGCAAAGCAATGCACAGACTATTGCAAAGCAATGCAGAGAGACTATTGCAAAGCAACGCACAGAGACTATTGCAAAGCAATGCACAGACTATTGCAAAGCAATGCAAAGAGACTATTGCAAAGCAATGCACAGGCTATTGCAAAGCAATGCACATAGACTATTGCAAAGCAATACACAGAGACTATTGCAAAGCAATGCACAGAGATTATTACAAAGCAATGCACAGACTATTGCAAAGCAATGCACAGACTATTGCAAAGCAATGCACAGACTATTGCAAAGCAATGCACAGAGACTATTGCAAAGCAATCCACAGACTATTGCAAAGCAATGCACAGAGACTATTGCAAAGCAATGCACAGACTATTGCAAAGCAATGCACAGACTATTGCAAAGCAATGCACATAGACTATTGCAAAGCAATGCACAGCCTATTGCAAAGCAATGCACAGAGCCTATTGCAAAGCAGTGCACAGACTATTGCAAAGCAATGCACAGAGACTATTGCAAATGCACAGAGACTATTGCAAAGCAATGCACAGACTATTGCAAAGCAATGCACAGAGACTATTGCAAAGCAATGCACAGACTATTGCAAAGCAATGCACAGAAACTATTGCAAAGCAATGCACAGACTATTGCAAAGCAATGCACAGAGCCTATTGCAAAGCAATGCACAGACTATTGCAAAGCAATGCACAGAGACTATTGCAAAGCAATGCACAGAGACTATTGCAAAGCAATGCACAGACTATTGCAAAGCAATGCACAATGCACAGACTATTGCAAAGCAATGCACAGACTATTGCAAAGCAATGCACAAAGACTATTGCAAAGCAATGCACAGACTATTGCAAAGCAATGCACACAGACTATTGCAAAGCAATGCACAGAGACTATTGCAAAGCAATGCACAGAGACTATTGCAAAGCAATGCACAGAGACTATTGCAAAGCAATGCACAGACTATTGCAAAGCAATGCACAGAGACTATTGCAAAGCAATCCACAGAGACTATTGCAAAGCAATGCACAGACTATTGCAAAGCAATGCACAATGCACAGACTATTGCAAAGCAATGCACAGACTATTGCAAAGCAATGCACAGAGACTATTGCAAAGCAATGCACAAAGACTATTGCAAAGCAATGCACAGACTATTGCAAAGCAATGCACAGAGACTATTGCAAAGCAATGCACAGAGACTATTGCAAAGCAATGCACAGAGACTATTGCAAAGCAATCCACAGAGACCATTGCAAAGCAATGCACAGACTGTTGCAAAGCAATGCACAGACTATTGCAAAGCAATGCACAGAGACTATTGCAAAGCAATCCATAGAGACTATTGCAAAGCAATGCACAGACTATTGCAAAGCAATGCACAGAGACTATTGCAAAGCAATGCACACACTATTGCAAAGCAATGCACAATGCACAGACTATTGCAAAATAATGCACAGACTATTGCAAAGCAATGCACAGAGACTATTGCAAAGCAATGCACAAACTATTGCAAAGCAATGCACAGACTATTGCAAAGTAATGCACAGAGACTATTGCAAAGCAATGCACAGAGACTATTGCAAAGCAATGCACAGAGACTATTGCAAAGCAATGCACAGACTATTGCAAAGCAATGCATAGAGACTATTGCAAAGCAATCCACAGAGACTACTGCAAAGCAATGCACAGACTATTGCAAAGCAATGCACAGAGACTATTGCAGATCAATGCACAGACTATTGCAAAGCAATGCACAGAGATTATTGCAAAGCAATGCACAGACTATTGCAAAGCAATGCGCACACTATTGCAAAGCAATGCACAGACTATTGCAAAGCAATGCACAGGCTATTGCAAAGCAATGCACATATACTATTGCAAATGCACAGAGACTATTGCAAAGCAATGCGCAGACTATTGCAAAGCAATGCAAAGACTATTGCAAAGCAATGCACAGAGACTATTGCAAAGCAATGCATAGACTATTGCAAAGCAATGCACAGAGATTATTGCAAAGAAATGCACAGACTATTGCAAAGCAATGCACAGACTATTGCAAAGCATTGCACAGACTATTGCAAAGCAATACAAAGAGACTATTGCAAAGCAATGCACAGACTACTGCAAAGCAATGCACAGAGACTATTGCAAAGCAAAGCACAGAGAATATTGCAAAGCAATGCACAGACTATTGCAAAGCAATGCACAATGCACAGACTATTGCAAAGCAATGCACAGACTATTGCAAAGCAATGCACAGAGACTATTGCAAATGCACAGAGACTATTGCAAAGCAATGCACAGACTATTGCACAGCAATGCACAGAGACTATTGCAAAGCAATGCACAAAGACTATTGCAAAACAATGCACAGACTATTGCAAAGCAATGCACAATGCACAGACTATTGCAAAGCAATGCACAGACTATTGCAAAGCAATGCACAGAGACTATAGCAAAGCAATGCACAGACTATTGCAAAGCAATGCACAGACTAATGCAAAGCAATGCACAGAGACTATTGCAAATGCACAGAGACTATTGCAAAGCAATGCACGGAGACTATTGCAAAGCAACGCACAGACTATTGCAAAGCAATGCACAGACTATTGCAAAGCAATGCAGAGAGACTATTGCAAAGCAATGCACAGAGACTATTGCAAAGCAATGCACAGACTATTGCAAAGCAATGCAAAGAGACTATTGCAAAGCAATGCACAGGCTATTGCAAAGCAATGCACATAGACTATTGCAAAGCAATACACAGAGACTATTGCAAAGCAATGCACAGAGATTATTACAAAGCAATGCACAGACTATTGCAAAGCAATGCACAGACTATTGCAAAGCAATGCACAGACTATTGCAAAGCAATGCACAGAGACTATTGCAAAGCAATCCACAGACAATGCACAGAGACTATTGCAAAGCAATGCACAGACTATTGCAAAGCAATGCACAGACTATTGCAAAGCAATGCACAGACTATTGCAAAGCAATACAAAGAGACTATTGCAAAGCAATGCACAGACTACTGCAAAGCAATGCACAGAGACTATTGCAAAGCAATGCACAGAGAATATTGCAAAGCAATGCACAGACTATTGCAAAGCAATGCACAATGCACAGACTATTGCAAAGCAATGCACAGACTATTGCAAAGCAATGCACAGAGACTATTGCAAATGCACAGAGACTATTGCAAAGCAATGCACAGACTATTGCACAGCAATGCACAGAGTCTATTGCAAAGCAATGCACAAAGACTATTGCAAAACAATGCACAGACTATTGCAAAGCAATGCACAATGCACAGACTATTGCAAAGCAATGCACAGACTATTGCAAGGCAATCCACAGAGACTATAGCAAAGCAATGCACAGACTATTGCAAAGCAATGCACAGACTAATGCAAAGCAATGCACAGAGACTATTGCAAATGCACAGAGACTATTGCAAAGCAATGCACGGAGACTATTGCAAAGCAACGCACAGACTATTGCAAAGCAATGCACAGACTATTGCAAAGCAATGCAGAGAGACTATTGCAAAGCAATGCACAGAGACTATTGCAAAGCAATGCACAGACTATTGCAAAGCAATGCAAAGAGACTATTGCAAAGCAATGCACAGGCTATTGCAAAGCAATGCACATAGACTATTGCAAAGCAATACACAGAGACTATTGCAAAGCAATACACAGAGACTATTGCAAAGCAATGCACAGAGATTATTACACAGCAATGCACAGACTATTGCAAAGCAATACACAGAGACTATTGCAAAGCAATGCACAGAGATTATTACACAGCAATGCACAGACTATTGCAAAGCAATGCAGAGACTATTGCAAAGCAATGCACAGACTATTGCAAAGCAATGCACAGAGACTATTGCAAAGCATTCCACAGACTATTGCAAAGCAATGCACAGAGACTATTGCAAAGCAATGCACAGACTATTGCAAAGCAATGCACAGAGACTATTGCAAAGCAATGCACAGCCTATTGCAAAGCAATGCACAGAGCCTATTGCAAAGCAGTGCACAGACTATTGCAAAGCAATGCAAAGAGACTATTGCAAATGCACAGAGACTATTGCAAAGCAATGCACAGACTATTGCAAAGCAATGCACAGAGAGTATTGCAAAGCAATGCACAGACTATTGCAAAGCAATGCACAGACTATTGCAAAGCAATGCACAGAAACTATTGCAAACCAATGCACAGACTATTGCAAAGCAATGCACAGAGCCTATTGCAAAACAATGCACAGACTATTGCAAAGCAATGCACAGAGACTATTGCAAAGCAATGCACAGAGACTATTGCAAAGCAATGCACAGACTATTGCAAAGCAATGCACAATGAAAAGACTATTGCAAAGCAATGCACAGACTATTGCAAAGCAATGCACAGAGACTATTGCAAAGCAATGCACAAAGACTATTGCAAAGCAATGCACAGACTATTGCAAAGCAATGCACACAGACTATTGCAAAGCAATGCACAGAGACTATTGCAAAGCAATGCACAGAGACTATTGCAAAGCAATGCACAGAGACTATTGCAAAGCAATGCACAGACTATTGCAAAGCAATGCACAGAGACTATTGCAAAGCAATCCACAGAGACTATTGCAAAGCAATGCACAGACTATTGCAAAGCAATGCACAGACTATTGCAAAGCAATGCACAGAGACTATTGAAAAGCAATGCACAGACTATTGCAAAGCAATGCACAATGCACAGACTATTGCAAAGTAATGCACAGACTATTGCAAAGCAATGCACAAACTATTGCAAAGCAATGCACAGACTATTGCAAAGTAATGCACCGAGACTATTGCAAAGCAACGCACAGAGACTTTTGCAAAGCAATGCACAGACTATTGCAAAGCAATGCACAGGGACTATTGCAAAGCAATCCACAGAGACTACTGCAAAGCAATGCACAGACTATTGCAAAGCATTGCACAGAGACTATTGCAGAGCAATGCACAGACTATTGCAAAGCAATGCACAGAGATTATTGCAAAGCAATGCACAGACTATTGCAAAGCAATGCACAGACTATTGCAAAGCAATGCACAGACTATTGCAAAGCAATGCAAAGAGACTATTGCAAAGCAATGCACAGACTATTGCAAAGCAATGCACAGAGACTATTGCAAAGCAATGCACAAAGACTATTGCAAAGCAATGCACAGACTATTGCAAAGCAATGCACAATGCACAGACTATTGCAAAGCAATGCACAGACTATTGCAAAGCAATGCACAGAGACTATTGCAAAGCAATGCGCGGACTATTGCAAAGCAATGCACAGACTATTGCAAAGCAATGCACAGAGACTATTGCAAATGCACAGAGACTATTGCAAAGCAATGCACAGAGACTATTGCAAAGCAATGCACAGACTATTGCAATGCAATGCACAGACTATTGCAAAGCAATGCAGAGAGAGTATTGCAAAGCAATGCACAGAGACTATTGCAAAGCAATGCACAGACTATTGCAAAGCAATGCAAAGAGACTATTGCAAAGCAATGCACAGGCTATTGCAAAGCAATGCACAGAGACTATTGCAAAGCAATACACAGAGACTATTGCAAAGCAATGCACAGAGATTATTACAAAGCAATGCACAGACTATTGCAGAGCAATGCACAGACTATTGCAAAGCAATGCACAGACTATTGCAAAGCAATGCACAGACTATTGCAAAGCAATGCACAGAGACTATTGCAAAGCAATGCACAGACTATTACAAAGCAATGCACAGACTATTGCAAAGCAATGCACAGAGACTATTGCAAAGCAATGCACAGACTATTGCAAAGCAATGCACAGAGCCTATTGCAAAGCAATGCACAGACTATTGCAAAGCAATGCACAGAGACTATTGCAAAGCAATGCACAGAGACTATTGCAAAGTAATGCACAGACTATTGCAAAGCAATGCACAATGCACAGACTATTGCAAAGCAATGCACATACTGTTGCAAAGCAATGCACAGAGACTATTGCAAAGCAATGCACAAAGACTATTGCAAAGCAATGCACAGAGATTATTACAAAGCAATGCACAGACTATTGCAGAGCAATGCACAGACTATTGCAAAGCAATGCACAGAGACTATTGCAAAGCAATGCACAGACTATTGCAAAGCAACGCACAGAGCCTATTGCAAAGCAATGCACAGACTATTGCAAAGCAATGCACAGAGACTATTGCAAAGCAATGCACAGAGACAATTGCAAAGCAATGCACAGACTATTGCAAAGCAATGCACAATGCACAGACTATTGCAAAGCAATGCACAGACTGTTGCAAAGCAATGCACAGAGACTATTGCAAAGCAATACACAGAGACTATTGCAAAGCAATGCACAGAGATTATTACAAAGCAATGCACAGACTATTGCAGAGCAATGCACAGACTATTGCAAAGCATTGCACAGACTATTGCAAAGCAATGCACAGACTATTGCAAAGCAATGCACAGAGACTATTGCAAAGCAATGCACAGACTAATGCAAATCAATGCACAGACTATTGCAAAGCAATGCACAGACTATTGCAAAGCAATGCAGAGAGACTATTGCAAAGCAATGCACAGAGACTATTGTAAAGCAATGCACAGACTATTGCAAAGCAATGCACAGAGACAATTGCAAAGCAATGCACAGAGACTATTGCAAAGCAATGCACAGACTATTGCAAAGCAATGCACAATGCACAGACTATTGCAAAGCAATGCACAGACTGTTGCAAAGCAATGCACAGAGACTATTGCAAAGCAATGTACAAAGACTATTGCAAAGCAATGCACAAAGACTATTCTAGCCCAACTATCTGTCTCATCTCTACTACTCTTTCCAATGCACTACCCTATCTCTCACCCCATACCACTACTATGATCCCCAAAATAACCCTTTCTAGACTCTCTCCTACTCTACCCCTCCTAGCATCATCTGACATATTTTACTATACCGATCCCCAAACCAAACCTTTCTAAACTCTTCTCTCTGACTCTTCCCCTCCAAAACCCCTTTTACTCATCCAAAAGCCTCCTCCTACTGCTATAACCTCACAAAAAAACGTTGACTATCCCACCACTATCCTTTTCAATCAAAATACCAGTCTAACATGTTCACTTCTCAAGTTCCATATTCCACTATACTAATGTAACACTAATCCTTTATGGGTTCCAGAGTAGCGTACTACTTGCCAATGAAGCGTTTCAACACCCCATCAGGGTTAGAAGCGATATATAATTACTAACCTCTTTCCCACTTCTATCCTGCTGCCTACCCTTCTCTATCCAAATTAATGACTGACATATCCACTACTCAAAATAATTTCATGTTTCCCCATACTAATTCAATGCTAATCCTTATGGGTTCCACAGATGCGTGCTACTTGCCAAAAAAGCGCTTTAAAACCCCATTAGGGATAGCAAGAGCTATATAAATACAAACCTCTTTCCCTCTTCTATCCCACCACCTACCCTCCTCTATCCAAATAACTGAATAACATATGCACCACTCAAATTACTTCATATTTCACTATACTAATTTTGAACACTAATGCTTCATGGGTTCCAGAGTAGCATGCTACATGCCAGAAAAGCACTTCAACACCCATCAGGGGTAACAGGCGCTATTTGAATGCAAACCTTTCTTCCCCTTCTATCCCATCACTATCCTTCTCACTCCAAATAACTGACTAATATCCACCACTCAAATTACTTTCATATTTCACCATACTAATTCACCACTAATCTTTTATGGGTTTCTGGAGAAGCGTGCTTCAACACCCCATCAGGGGTGACAAGCTCTATATAAATACAAACCTTTATTTACCTCCTCTATCCTTCTACTATCCTTCCGAATCCGAATAACTGACTACCCTATCCACTACTTAAAATGTACTTGCAAGTTTCACTATACTAATTCAACATTAATCCTCTATGGGTCCTGGAGTAGCATGCTACTCGCCAAAAAAGCGCTTTGACGCCTCGTCGGGGTAGTAAGCGCTATATAAATGCAATTACATTACAATACAATAAAAGTGAACGGGGATCCCATTGTGGCTCTCTTGGACACCGACTGTCATCAGAGTGTCATCACTGGAGGGGCTCCTGAAGTGGAAGCTGCCACCTATATTGATGACATTGTTATATACAGTCCCTCATGGTAAACACATTTACAACACGTATGCAATGGTAACTGCCTTAACAACGTGGTCTGAGACAGGCATGTCGTTAACCTGCAAGCGGAACCATGCTTGCCTTAACCATGCATATGCAAGGTTAAGGCAGTGCGCAGTCTGAATGTCGGATAGGCAGGGAGATGAACAGGAAGCATTAAGGAAGAAAGGTCAACGCGTAAAGGTAGAGGGGCTGGGGTCGGGTTTGGGGGTGGAGTAGTTGGTTTTGGGGGGGTGGGTTTAAGGCACAGAGCAGGGTTGTCAGGGTAGTTTTTAGGACTTAGGGTTGTATTGGGCTAGGGCTCCTCGAGTTAGGACTCAGGGGCCATTTCAGTTTTGCGCATATAGGAGTTAGCAAGGTTTGGCTGAAATTTGGTTGTTAGACTTGTTTTGGCATAATTTTGCTTGTTTTTGAATGGGTGCAGGGGGGGTTTTTTAGGTCAAAAGTCATACCCATTTCCGTGAATCGATCGGGATGCAGCTTGGTAGGTATTTGGGGACAAGTGGGACTTGTGTCCCTCCAAGTTTACAAAGGATCGAACAAGTGGAACTAGTAGAAAAGCAATTGTTTCTGAGATGCTGGTGTCCAATTTTATCCAATGGGCCCATTTTGGAGGTTCTTGAGAAATACTTTTGGGGTGGTTTCAGTTGCTCCAGGTGAATGCGGCTTCTGATGGTTGGGGATGCCTGCTGTGTGTATGAACATTTTGGGAAAAATCGATCCACAGTAAGGGGGGTTTTGGACCTAGTTTGGAAATAGCAAATCGCCTGCATTGGGGCCTATGGGATTGCATCTTGTGTTTCTGAGTGGAGCTAGTTGGATTTGCTGGTTTTGAAATTACCACACATATTCATTTAGCAGTTAAACCTTTGCAACAAATATCGTTGTAAAGGCATACATAGTAAACAAATGCATGGTTAAGTCGCATTTGAGGTTGGAACTGCGTTGTAGAGGCATGCGTGCTTCAGCCATGACTGCCTCTGTCATACAACCTTATGTAATGTTTTGGACTCATTAGGCTCAGTGGGTCTCAAGGTCAATCTCGTAAAAATCCACTTAGCCACTAGAAAATGTGTTGCAGGGATTCTGCTCCTACACAGAACTGTGCACAGAGACCCAGGACCTCAGTGAATTGTGGTGCATCAAAAACTCACCTCAGTGCCTAGAAACCCTACCCAGCTAGCATCAGTGTCACATTAGCTCTTAGACAACCCAGAACATGCGATTTAGGTTATACTCAGGAATGGTGGGAAGTAAGATCACTCTTTCGTTATACTCTCATACCAGTCCACAACAGGAGTAAAAAGAGACAGGGGCAAAGGTAAAATATTTATTTTAACAACGTGCTCTAAGATGCAGTATTTTTGCTAACATAAGCAGACATACAATCAGAAATAATATGGTCAGCATTGTTACAATTCCATAAAACACAAAAGGAGAAATCATATTACAATAATGGTGAAAACTGGTCTTATAGTGCCTAGTATAACACCCTCCCTAGATAGGAAATATGTTTTATAAAATATAGAAGGTCTCAGGCTTGTGCGGGTGACCCCATACCTCTAGGATCAGCAGGAATGTATCATATCAGGATCTGTAAGAGCTCTCTGTCTCTCTGGAAAAACGGGAGTCTTCCAAGTGCCTGAAATCATGCTTACAGTGCATTATTAAAGGCACCAGAATCACGTTGGCGGCAGCTGCATGTATGTTATGGCTAAAACGTGAGCCGATCAGCCTGAACAACAACTACCTTGTTATGATAACCTTGGAGGCTTCAGAACACTGTGTGCAGACTAGAGTCTCGATGTAAGTCTCGGGATGCTAAAAACAAGCCATTCTCATGTGAAGCATTTCACGCAGCCTAACTTACAACAACATTTATGTGTAGTGTTGTATGCAAAAGCAGCGAAAAGGTAAAATGGCGTTTAAACTTCTAATAAGCCTATGCTAAAATAGCAATGCACGCAACAAGGCCCAGCCCTCACTACACCCGCCCTTGATCGGAGAACGCACAATAGCGGGGCAATTTCTAGAAAGCAGAGTTCAAGTTTGAATGAGAGAGAACCCAGTTCAAAATTTCCCCACACTGAATAATTTGGAGTACAATCTGAATTAGTAACCAGAAAAATTACAAAACCCATCAGGGGTGCATGTTGTTAACACACCTAAAAAGAGTAAAGAAGAAAAAAAATGAATGAAAAAATCACGAGTCTATTGCGTGTCCATGAAGCAGAGAAAAAAGTTTCACTTCAATCCAACAGCGTATAGCCACAGTACGTTGCAACCACCTCCAACAGGAAGTCGTTATTTTCGTCAGTGAACATTTCAGCCATCCAATTTAGCAATGGAAAAGAACACACATGTTCCTCAACAGCCGGAGCCTCTAGCACCATTAGAGGACAACTCTGGTGTTCTTTGAGATAACTGCGCGCCAAGAAATCAGTGGCAGCAGTCCATATATTCCAATTGCCTAGGATTCTATGGGCCGCTGCGCAGGCCATAATCCCGACTCCAGAACAGTCTATTTCATGAGCAACTAAGGGGCTCACTAGTAGATCATATACTGGGTTAGGAGACACCGTGTTGCAGAGACACAAATCCAGAGCCCATTCAAAACTGCAATCCAGACAGTGGAAACTGGCTGCACGCATGTGGAGTACGAAAACCAGAAAGATAAACCATACCCCACACTCAGAGTCGCCAGAGGTAGCGATCCATAGTATTCAAGCATCTGGTTACGAAGTTGAAGCAGCTGGGGCAGATTGTCATGGGGCACAGAATGTGCAACCATTTTGGAGTAAGCAAATCAACAGCAGTACACCAGCAGCCAAGGCGAGAATTAACAGGAAACCGCCAAAGAGGCTGGAAAAAATACAATGAAAAAATGTTGGTATCACACCGAATATAGTTTGGAATGAGGTCACAAGGCCAGAACTTACTACTTTAAAAAAGTGTGCCAAGCCCGTGGTCGAGGAGGCATTGAATATAGTGTGAATCAACGGCCCTAAAATGCAGGGGCAGAGCAGTATTTAATAAGGCATGTATCTCGGTACGAGTATTAGCCACGTGAATGACGAATGTTTCACGCGCAGATGTAAGGGCAAATTCTTTTTGAGACAAAAGAGCCCTTATTCGACTCATCTTGTTGAACTCTGCTTTCAAGGTCGGAATGGAAGGCCAGATAGATATATCGAGCTTCCCATGTGGAGGAGGAAACACGACATTCTTAAAACAGACAACCCGTTGGGAAACAGTTACTATGTACAGAATCCCTGCCAGCATACCACAGCACTCTTCATTAAATAACTACTGTTTGCTAATAACGTGAAAGTAGGTGTAATAGCCGGTTTGGGTGTCCCTTTTAAAATACAGGCCAAATTCGGGCATCTCAATTACAGGAACCGAGCAAATATATATTCCTACAGACCAATGAGTGATCAGGGGGGGAAGTGCAATCTTCAACTTTTATGTAAACTTCTTTACCCTCCCTCAGACACCTATAGGTGAACGGAAAAGACCAAAGTACATGGAGATATGCACTACCCAATGGTTCATACCTGCCTGTGGCATAGTGTTTCATGCAAGCTTCAAATTTAAACAGCGGGAAGGTAACGTTATTAACCCATGAATAAGCTACACTGCAGAATTTGTCTCGGCCACAGAAAATGGTAAGGGTTCTTACTTTTCAATATGAGCAAAAGTTAAAATGTAGCATCTTTCATTGACATAAATTGTTATTTAACAGTCAGATTAAATGGTAAAAACAGTGAAGAAGTGTTCATATAGTCGCAAGGCACTTTCCCAGCCTTCAACGTTTGTAAAGTCCATGCAAACTGCATAATAGAACGCAATTGATTTTGACCACAGTACAGGACTGTGACTTCATCTTGCACAATATCAACAACAGAAGAAACAATATTATCTAATGTGTAAATTCGGGAAGAAAGTTTATTAATGCTATTATCTACAACTGCAAGCACCTTTTCTAAATTAGCTTGATTAATAGCTCTTAACTTAGAAGCAGCTTTAATTTGGGACAGTTTCCAAACTTTGTTATAAACTGCATAAATCCATCTTTTGGACCTGCCTGTTGCAGGACCTTTTACAAAGTAATTCAAGTCAACGGCGTCAGTCAATTTAGACAAATGGAGTTTAACTGACGCTAAGTTGGAGTGCTTGAGCCAGGACTGACATAGCTTGCCTACAGAATAGGTAGTGATAGAATGGTCACTCTCAAAACGGGGAACCACCCTAAACTGTATATAGCCAGGTGTTAAACCCAGAAAACAATGTTGGCACGAATCTGTACTTTTTTGCCATAATAACCAGTCTTGGGGATTCAAACTGGAAATGTTAAAGGACAAATTTTGTAAATGAGCCTGTAACTCACTAAGGGACCTACTGGTGTGATTATTAGAATTGGAGTATTCTCCCAAATCAGGAACAGAAGGAGCATTTAATTTTTTAGACATAGCCAATCCAAAGCAGGTGGTTTGTGAAATAGTAGAATTCAGAAACAACATATGGTTCGGGATGAGACATGCACGATGCAAAGCTTCAGTGCCGTGCACTTGCCAATCTTTAGAACCCCAAACAGATTTAAGATCAATAGTATCTTTCCACAGCTCATAGCCTCATACAGTCACTTGGTCGATAAAGGACTTTGAATATAATAACTTAGTGTGGGTAAGTCTAACTTTGGAAGAAGACTTTTCAGTCATCTTAAACAAAAATGCATCAGGGTGTGATTGATTAAAACCTGTAAAGTAAGAAAACTCTTTCAAAAGAGTTTTAGAGCTTCCTTCAATGGTAGCGGGACAATGTTCTCATTGTGTGTAATTAACTACATTCCTAAATGTGTTTGCTTTGTGCAGAAAATTATTGCCATAGTGTTGGTAACAGAACAAATCAGCATATTTAGCAGAATCTAAGTACAAATCTTCAGCAGCGTAATATTTCAAATCAGAAAAAAGAGCCTCTACGGCTTGGACGTTCCAATCATCAGAGCGTGTATTTTGTTTAACCACATCCCCCATTGAAACACGAAGTACATTAGGGACATTAATAACCTCTGTGGGTCCGTGAATCTGAGATTTGATAGCATCCCATACAATCCCATCTAATACAGGCCAAGCAGTGATAGTCATGAAAGTCTGGTCCCTCTTCATTCTGTGTGGCGAGGAGTGAGGGGTCAAAGTTCCATCAATTAATCTAATCGTAGTTCTTTCGATAATATAGTGGCCATTCACAAGACGGAAAAAATACACCACAAATCCAATGGACATAAACAAAAAAATTGAAAAAAGCACCAGCCAAATGGAAGTCCAAGGAGGAATCAAAATTTTTTTTCGAACCAAATAGCGAAAATTGAAACTTTTGAGGGAGACTTTGATCTGGTAGAGTCAGTGTCACATGAAAAACGTGATTGATTAGCCACACAGGTCTCTAAATCAGGCATGGATAAATCTGTGGGAAAAGTGTACTCAGTATCATCCTATGTCTATCCCGGTGGAGCACTAGAATAGAAAAAGGAATAAAGTAGTGATCGGACCAGATCACTGGACTAGGGTCACCGATTCTAATATCAGGGAGGTTAGAGCAGATAAGGTCCAACGTATGTCCAGCCTTATGTGTGGAAATAGTAACTAGTTGAATTAATCCACAGTCATCCAGAGTGGATAGGAAGTTATCACTAGACATTCCTAGGATACTGGCTAAGGAGTTTGGCAGAAACTGGAGTAAGATCTCATCGGAATGTTTATTGGATCATCTCCCCTCTGCTGAACCACCAGGTGCCTTAGACCTGGATTCCCGTCTAGACAATTTTAATAATTGGGTGTCTTCAGCCATCGATTCTATTGCCCCACTTCGGCCTATTAAAACCTATCGCTCAGCCCCTGCTGCACCCTGGTATTCTGATGACCTGCGTAAATATAAGTCTGCATGGAAATCTCTTGAACGCTGCTGGAGACAGTCCTATTCAGCAGATAGTAAACTAAAATACAGAGCCTCTCTAAAAGATTATCGGAAAATGATTATTAATCATAAACAATGTCACCTCTCAGAAAAAATCAATCAGGCTCATGGCTCTTCCAGGGAGATTTTAAAATGGTCAAAACTTTCACTGACCCCCAGGCTCTTAACCGGCGACCACCAGTGTCCCAAACTCTTTGCACACGGCTCTCCGATTACTTTGAGGAGAAAATAGCCTTAATCTATGACTCCTTCCCCATTACTGATAGTCATGATATCAGGGAAGTGTCATCGGTACCCCCAGCACCAACCTCAATCTTTGCTGAATTTCAGGAAATCACCGAAGATCGTTCCCTCCAAGAACTATACAAATGCAAGTCAGGGTCGCCTAACGACCCCTGGCCGGCTAATCAATACAAAGCCCTTGCTATACTTCTCAATCCCCTCCTTAACAGTATCTGGAATGCCTCTCTGCATACCGGTGTTTATCCAGAGTCATGGAAACATGCCCTCCTTGTTCCCATTCTGAAGAAGGTCAACGCTGACCCCGATAACCCGGCTAACTAGAGGCCCATTTCCTAACTTCCAGCCCCAGCTAAGATCCTTGAAAGACTGGTGCACCAACAGCTCGCAGGCTTCATCGAATCAAATGGCCTATTTCATAATTCCCAACACGGGTTTCGGTCCGGATACAGTACTGAGTCGGCTCTGATAGAGATGGCCGTCTCCGTGCGGTGGACGCTGGATAAGGGTTCAAGGGCGGTGATAGTGCTGCTGGATCTTTCTGCAGCATTCAACACCATCTCTCACCCGATCTTGCTCAACCGTCTCAGTGCCATAAGCTTTCAGGGCATAGCACTCAATTGGATTGTTTATTTTTTGTCCAATCGCACTCAACAAGTGTTTACCCCTCCCTACACCTCTACCAGTTGCCCACTTAAATGGGGAGTGCCGCAGGGCTCCTCGCTGAGTCCCCTCCTATTTAACGTTTACTTTTCCCCCCTGGCTGAGGTAATATCCCAGACTAGAATTAAGATGACATCGTACGCTGATGACATCCAGCTTCTTTTTTCCTACGATGGTTTTAACCTGACCACCTTTGATCGCCTGAAAAATTGTCTCAGAGACATTTCTAACTGGATGGATGACAACTTTTTGAGACTGAACGCAGGAAAGACCGATGTTCTTTTCTTTAATCAACCCTGTCCTTTGGATTCGAACCTCTGGTGGCCGGTGGATTTGAGTCCCGCTCCCCTCCCTAAGGAATCAGTAAGAAACCTGGGTGTTAGATGGGATACGTGTCTTTTTTTCCATTGCCAAATTCATACGGTCTCCGCAGCCTGTTTCCAAAAAATTAGGTTGATAAAAAAATTCATCAACTACTTACCCAGTTATACCAGAAAAACAATTGTTCAGGCCCTTATTACATCTCATTTGGACTATGCCAATGGTTTATACCTTGGATTATCTTCAGGCCTGTGCCACAGATTGCAGATAGTCCAAAACGCCGCTGCTCGGCTAGTCTGTAGCATCTCTCTCCGAGAACATATCTCCCCTCATTTGCGTAAACTACATTGGCTACCGATCCACAAAAGGGTGGAGTTCAAAGCTTTGACTTTGGCTCACGGGGCCACAAAAGGTCGCGGTTCTGCCTATCTCTCATCGTGCCTTCGTCCCTATAGTAATTCCTGAAATCTCCGCTCCAAATCCAAGCTACTACTTGTAACTCCCAGATTTAAAAAAGTACGCTCTGGCGGAAGAACATTTCAAGTGTGTGCTTCCTCTCGGTGGAACAAACTTCCGATCTCTCTGCGCATGAGGAACTGCCATTCCGTAAATCTCTTAAGACCTTACTTTTCTGTTAATCGTATCCTCCGGTAAGATCCAGTATCCTGAGCATTAGCGCCGGGACACCCCGTTGGGGTAGCTGCGCGATTTATAAAACACACATCTTACTTTTGGAACATGTAACTGCTGCTACTGTGTATGTCCCAACTGCTTTCTTGGCCGCTTCATCGGCAAGACTATTTCCAACAGCGTGAACTCCAACACGCTGGTGACCTAGAGTATGAATCACAAACACGAGTTGGAGCCGTTCTTTAAGTTTAGCCACTCGAACCCAGATCATTTTATGTTTTATTGTGTGACCGTTGGAGTCATTGTATGATTGAACACAGTAGTAAGAGTCACTTATGACAAGAGTAGTCACACTAGGATCCACGTACTCCAATGCAAGCATCAAAGCACGAAGCTCTGCCAATTGGGCGGTACAGTCCCCCAATGTCTGTGTATGCACGACATCAGACTTGAATTCACCAACCACCATAGTACAAACTACTATTGCGCAGGCAGAAGAATAGGCATGCCTTGAATCCGTAGCCAGTTGCACTGAACCGTCAGTGTATATGATACAATCGAACTCCTCCAGTGGTCGCATGGTCAGAGGAGCAGATGAACAAATTCATACTGCAAAAACTCCCGAGTCTGCAAAGAGGAATCAAAAATGAACGTGACATCCGGAGATGTCAAGGACGAGGCCCATTGTATCCACCTCGGGTGCAAAGTCTTTGAATTTGGTACACTGGCTTTTTTCACTGCCTCCAAGGCAGGATACTGAGTAACAACCAAAATGTGTTTTCCCTGCGACAGTGCATCTTCTTTAAGAATTGCCATTTGCACTGCTGTCAAAACTTTTTCCACAGTGGAAAACCGCAACTCAGCCAAAGTGTACAAGTGTGACTTGTAAGCGATAGGGACTGTGTCACCCTCATTAAAGGTCAGGTACGTGAAACCCACCGCCCCAGGCACGATTCTTATTACCAGGTTAGTGTGGTTATCACAAGTCAATAAGAATTTAGATTCCAGAAGATCAGCCAGCAAAGATTGCAAGATGGCTGAATGAGCAGGCAGCCAGCAAGATTTGGAGAAAGTAGGTTGTACCAAAGCGTAAAGAGGCTTGATACATTGGGCATAATCGGGAATGTAAGTACACCCAAAATTCAAAAAGCCCAACAAAGACTGTAGTTTTTTCAGTGTTGTAGGCGCGTGCCGCTGTGCGCATTTCTCCAGGAAGTGAGGAGCCATACCTCGACCTTCATTGTTGAGCTCGTAGCCCAGGAACAACATCGTGTACTCTGCAATGTGCGTTTTTTGCAAAGGTTAATTTATAGCCAAAGTCCGCAAAACGGCAAATTATGTGGTCAACACGACACAGATGCGGCCATAATTTGTCGTCTGTGAGATAAATTTCATCCACATACGAACTGTATTTATAGCCCATAGTCAAACGTCAGAATTGACGTTGTTTGCCACCACTGGTAAAAGCTATCCATTGACTACTAATAGAGGATAGATTGTGGGCAAAGAAGGATATGTCAAGTGTGGTTTTAAACCTTTTGCACTCAAGACTATCCACAAGAGCAGAACTGTGAGTATTCTGTACCACACACCTACGACAATGTGAGTTCAAGTGGCAGTAATCCAATACCAAACAGTACAAGCGATCAGGCTTAGTCACAGTAAAAAGAGAGTTATTCATCAGAGACACACATGTTTAAATCACACCTTGATATTCCAATTGCTCAAGGATTTCTGCTACGGGAGTTTTCGCATGGGGTATTGGGGTTGTGGCTGTGGCATAGACCGCAAGGGAATCTCATGTCTAGGGGATCATTTGTCCCATCCACAGTGAGTACAGTACAAAGCCAGTGCAAGCACATTAGCCCAATCTTCTGCAAAATGCAGAGCCTGCTCCTTCGGCACACTGCGCGCAAAACTAGGGAGGATTACCTCCTCCCCTTGTGGAGTTGCTAAAACAAAAGGCAGGGGCCAGTTGACCTCCACCAATAAAATGTCATAGGTAGTAGTCAAATTTTCCCAATATACCCCTTTTATAGTACGTTGTATGTCACCTTCAATTGAAAGGACAATTTCAAAAAGTCTTTCAGCGGGAGCCACTCTAGAGTCAGCTGTCTCAACAACAACAAACGTGTCAGTTGCTGTCACCTTCAGAAGTGGATGCAGCGCCTCGCGCACTGTGGTAGTCTCCGCTGCGCTGTCCAACAGCGTCAGCGCCCATGTTAAGTTCTGAAGCTGTGTTCTCACTATCCGTGGCATATCTCGCTGTTAAAGCAGCAACATTCTTTTTCTGAAACTGGGGCCTCTGACGTGGAGAGTCGTCCTGCTTGCCTTTACTGTCCGTCTTGAGGTGTTGCAATTGCTTCGCAACCCTTCCTCTGCTGCCATCTACTCCACCGGTGGGTGAGACCGATGAATCCTGCAAAGAGCGAGGAGAACGTTGATCAGGAACCTGAAAACGATGAGGTGACTTAATCATTCATAAGTGCGCTCTGTAGACGCAGGTATTGGCGAGGTGGGATGGGACCGCTGTTTCTGTTGCTTCTTCCCCTGTTTCTTATTCTTATTCCAATTCTGTTTTGGAACAGAGGGGCGATCATCTTTGTCAGACCTCGCCGCCTGAGTTTGCTTTTGCGTTGCCTTGGCAAAAGGCTTAACACCTAAACTTTTACGGCCAATGGTCTTATATGCCGCTGTAATAATTTTCGGCAACTGATGGGGTTTCTCTGCATCGGTGACATCGCGTAAAGCATTAGACACCCGGAAGCTTACCTCATCTCCCTTAACATTAGCAAGGACAAGATCGGAAACTACGTCAAACACTCCAACGAGTCTCATTCCCAATTCAACAGCCGCCTCCGGCCCGTGCTCATCTTGAACACGTTTAATGAGAGAGGGTAGGACAGCCATTGACGGTGTGCCGAAGCACCTCATGTAGACTGCCACAAAAAACATACCCCATGTGGTACGGTCATTTACTTCCGGCACTAAGTCTTTCTGCAAACTAATTGTAAGAATCCTGTGTTTCTCCACAGGAGTTGTATTAGGAAATACTGCCTCCAGTTGGACAAATTTCCCAGCAAGCCAAGAAGGCATTTCAATCTTGTCCTGGGGACACTTGCCCATAACCGTATTAACTATAACGGGACTAAGCTTTAACCCGTTTGGCCTAACTGGATGCGCCGCAACACCAGGAGCCCCACCCTGCATGTTGCGTGAAATGTAATGAACCAAGGCCCTTATAACCCCTACAGCAGAGGTATAAAGGGTACTTACTTCACCGACGGGAGCCGTTCCGGCTCAGGGGTGTGGAGTAAATCCAGCCAAAACTGGCCAAGAAGAGCCTGGGATGGACAAAGGACCTAATCTCACCGCTGTCAAGGAGTGGGGGAGGGCGCCATTAAACCAAACTTGGTGCTGCATAGCAGAAATCGAATCTCCTGTGTCCTATAAGGAGTGTACTCCATAGGCATGACAGTGTGAGTGTAAACATGGAACATATTGGTATCCGCATTGACCGCAGGAAACGTAACCTTGAGTAGAATAGCTCAAATGGGTAAGTCACGTCAGCACTCACAACAAAAACCATTGCCATGCCTTCCAAGGGGACGTTAAAGGACTGCAAATGATTGCGAACCGCCAACCGACTATGCAGCGGGATTTCGACGTCACCCATTATGACACAGAAGAGAAAAGCACCATACAAGGTAATCTTGAACAACTGGGTAGTAATCCAACAGAAACCGTTTTAAATATCAAGCTTGAAAAGACCTATTTAACTATAGGTAGGTTTAGCTGTCACCACTGTCAACCGGAAACAATAGTGAGGGGGTCATGGACTGATATAAGCACTACTTGAGAGGCTCAAATGAAGACCACAACATTAAGTGCGCCATGTAGCAGGGATTCTGCTCCTACACAGAACTGTGCACAGAGACCCGGGACCTCAGTGAATTGTGGTGTACCAAAAAACTCACCTCAGTGCCTAGAAACCCTAACCAGCTAGCATCAGTGTTACATTTGCTCTTGGTCGTATAGCAACGGAACCAATGATTAGACAACCCAGAACATGCGACTTAGGTTATACTCAGGAATGGTGGGAAGCAAGAACACTCTTTCGTTATACTCTCATACCAGTTCACAACAGAAATAAAAAAAAGTCACAGGCAAACGTAAAATATTTATTTTAATGACGTACTCTAAGATGCAGTATTTTTGCTAATATAAGCAGACATACAATCAGAAATAATATGGTCAGCATTGTTACAATACCATAAATTACAAAAGGAGAAATCATATTACAATGATGGTGAAAACCGGTCTTATAGTGCCTAGTTTAACCCCCTCCCTAGATAGGAACTATGTTTTATAATATATAGAAGGCCTCTTAGGATTGTGCGGGGGACGCCATACCTCTAGGATCAGCAGGAATGTATCACATCAGAATCTGCAAAAGCTCTCTGTCTCTCTGGAAAAACAGGAGTCTTCCAAGTGCCTGAAATCATGCTTACAGACCCCAGGTCACCCCCACGCCGCACGGCTCCTCATGATTGCCCGAGTCTCTGCCCTCTGCTCCGCCGTTGCCGAGGGTTCGCCCCTGGTATCCGGTAACTGAGTTTTTCCCCCTCTGTACTTTGCTATGGACTGTATATTGTAATTTGTATTTTCCGTATTGTATTCTCAGGCGATCCTTGCGCCCCTGCCCTCTGTGCCCCCCCGCTCCCCGCTTCCTGCCGCTGCTCCCCTGCCACCCGCTCCCTTTTCCTTCTGTTTCCCATGCCCTCGCCCATTGGCCGCCCGCTCCCGCCTTCCAGCTGCTCCTCCCTCCCAATTTGCCTCTTATGGAGGCAGCGCGGAGGCCGCGCAACGGCCACGCGCCGCGGGTGTGCCTCTGGCGCACCGCTGGCGCACTGACGGTGCGCCAAAGGCAAGCCCGTCTGTGCCCATCCGCGCATGGACCGCACCCAGCGCCAGAACCCCTGGACCCCGCACCCCCCGCAATGCCAGACTGCACTACGACTCCATCACCCTCCACGCACTCAACACCGAACGAGACCACCCCTGCTACTGGGCCAACCCGAAGCACACCCAAGGGCCCTACGCCTGCCGGACCTGCAGATTCACCAGCATCCAGTCCACCAAACCACCAACCAGAGAACCTAAGCACCTCCGCTGCATCCTCCTCAACAACCGCTCCGCTCGCAAGCACGCCATCGAACTCTGAGACCTCCTAGACTCCCCCGCCCCCGATGTCGCCTTCCTGACGGAGACCTGGCTGAACGCCACCTCAGCACCAGACATCGCCATAGCCATCCCACAGGGCTACAAGATCTCCTGCAGAGACCGCACCAACGGAGTGGGAGGGGGAATCGCCATCATCCACAAAGACTCCATCAGAATCTCGACCAACACCGACGACACCCTCACCACCGTCGAGCACATGCACTTCCAGATCCACACCGACCCCAACACCACCCTCAGAGGAACCCTCGTCTACAGACCCCTCGTCTACAGACCACAGTTCAGCGACACCATCGCCGACCTCGTCAGCACCCACGCCCTCGCCTCCACAGACTACATCCTACTCGGGGACCTGAACTTCCACCTCGAGAACGATGCCAACTACACCGCCCTGATCGACAACCTCGCCAACCTCGGACTCACACAGCTCGTGACGACACCCACCCACACCGCTGGACACACGCTGGACCCCATCTTCTCCACAAGCCCCCACATCTCCTTCAACCACACCACCGAACCCCACTGGACCTACCACAGATGCATCCACTTCACCTTCAGGAAACCCACCACACACCACGGCACCCAACAACTGCCACGCCACTGCTGGGGCAAGATCACTAAGGACCAACTGACTACCACCCTCGCCCTGAGACCACCCGCCAACCCAGACACCACCGCAACCAACCTCAAACAGTAGATCAATGACTGCGCCAACACCCTCGCCACTCGTAGGACGCCACAACCAACCACACCAACAAGAAAGCCACCTGGTTCACCTAAGACCTCCGGATCTCCAAGCACACCTGTCGGAAGCTGGAAAAGAAATGGCTCCATGACCGAACGCCTGACAGACACACAGCCCACAAGAGCGCCACCCGCAGACACCACCAACTCATCTGGGCCGCCAAGAGGACCGCCTTCAAGGACCGCTTAGATAACAACGCACACAACACCAAAGAGCTCTTCAACATTGCGAAAGAACTCACCAACCCCAGCTCCAACACCAACGACATCCCACCATCACAAGACCTGTGCGACTCCCTAGCCACCTTCTTTCACTGCAAGATCACTGACATCCACGACAGCTTTAACTCTGACACCCCGCACCCACCATCGAGTCCACCAACCCTGCGACCACCACCCACACCAGCCGCCTGACCGCCTGGTCCAACGTCAGCGACGAAGACACCATCAAAACCATGAACTCCATCCACTCCGGATCCCCATCTGACCCCTGCCCTCACCACATCTTCAACAAAGCCAGCACAACCATCGCACCTCACCTCCAAAAAACAATCAACAGTTCCTTCGAGACAGCAACCTTCCCAGAAAGCTGGAAGCACGCCGAGATCAAAGCCCTTCTGAAGAAGCCCAAGGCGGACCCTAAGGACCTCAAGAACTTCAGGCCCAACTCCCTGCTCCCGTTCCCGGCAAAAGTAACAGAGAAGATTGTCAGCAAACAGCTAACCCGCTACCTCGAAGACAACATCCTGGACCCTTCCCAATCCGGCTTTCGCAGCAACCACAGCACTGAGACCGCCCTCATCACCGCCACTGATGACATCAGGATCCTGATGGACTAAGGAGAAACGGCGACCCTCATCAACCTGGACGTATCAGCAGCCATCGACACAGTCAGCCACCGCACCTTATCAACATGCCTCCATGACGACGGAATTCAAGAAAAGGCCCTGGCGCGGACCACATCCTTCCTCTCGGGCAGAACCCAGAGCGTCCGCCTCCCACCCTTCTGCTCTAAATCCACCGAGATCATCTGCGGGGTCCCACAGGGATCCTCCCTCAGCCCGATGCTGTTCAATATCTACATGGCACCGCTCGCCCACCTCGCACGACAACATAACCTCAACATCATCTCCTACGCCGACGACACCCAGCTGATCATACCCCTCACAGAAGACCCCCACACCGCCAAAGCCAACCTCCACAGAGGAATGAAAGCCATAGCCGACTGGATTAAGGACAGGAGACTGAAGTTGAACTCAGACAAGACAGAGGTCCTCATTCTCGGACCCACCCCATCAGCCTAGGACGACTCATGGTGGTCCACATCGCTAGGCACAGCCCTGGAACCCACAGACCACGCACGCAACCTAGGGGTCATCCTCGACTCCACCCTCTCCATGACCAAGCAAGTCAACGCCATCTCCGTGTCCTGATTCAACACACTCCGGATGCTCCGCAGGATCTTCAAATGGATCCCTCCCGACACGAGAAAAAACAGGCCCTTGTCACCAGCAGACTCAACTACGGGAACACCCTCTACTCAGGAACAACAACCAAGCTCCTGAAACGACTACAACGAATCCAGAACACCTCGGCATGACTGATCCTTGACGTCCCCCGACGCAGCCGCATCACACCCCACCTGAGAGGCCTGCACTGGCTCCCCGTCAACAAGAGGATCACCTTCAAACTCCTAATCCACGCACACAAAGCCCTACACAACACCGGACCCACATACCTCAACAACAGACTCAGCTTCCACACCCCCACCCGAAGCCTCCGCTCAGCCAACCTCGCCCTCGCCACAGTTCCTCGTATCCGGAAAACCACTGCAGGCGGCAGATCCTTCTCCTACCTCTCCGTCAAGACCTGGAACACTCTCCCTACCAGCCTACAACAGACTCAGGACCAGCTTGCCTTCAGAATACTCCACAAGACCTGGCTCGTCGATCAGTAGCAGCCCTCCCCCACCCCAGTGCCTTGAGACCCTCACGGGTATGTAGCGCGCTTTACAAATGGAGTGATTGATTGATTATTAAAGGCGCCAGAATCACGTTGGCTGCAGCTGCATGCATGTTATGGCTAAAACGTGAGCCGATCAGCCTGAACCACAGCTACCTTGTTATGATAAATTTGGCGGCATTAGAACACTGTGTGCAGACTAGAGTCTCGATGTAAGTCTAGGGATGATAAAAACAAGCCATTCTCATGTGAAGCATTTCACGCAGTCTAACTTACAACAACATTTATGTGTAGTGTTGTGTGCAAAAGCAGCGAAAAGGTAAAATGGTGTTTAAACTTCTAATAAGCCTATGCTAACATAGGAATGCATGCAACAAGGCCCAGCTCTCACTACAAAGGTACAATACCTAGGGCATTTAATTAGGAAATCTTAATTTAACCCCAGAGAGAAAAAATTGCATCCATTCTCAAGATACTCTTCCCAAAAACAAAAAGAGATCGGAGGGCTTTCTTGGGACAGGTAGGCTACTACATAAGATTCCTACCCAAATTTTCTCAATTAGCTGTTCCCCTAACACACAGCTTTCCAAACTTTATATGTTGGTGAGACACCTTTCCAACACTCTTCATATGGCGACAGTAATGCGAGCGAGTGCATCGAGCTTGCCCGAACCACCCCAGTTGGGGTTCGGGGGGGGAAAGGGGGGTTCTCCCCCCAAGAAAATGTTGAAAAAATAGTGGGCAAATGGTGCATTTTCAAGCAAATTTGAGAAAGCAAGAAGGTTAATAACGCAATTGTGAATCTGTTCTAACAAAGACAGTGATTGGCATAACTGGGTGTAAGCAAGATTAGGTTTGTGCCTGAAACAAGAATATAATCATAGACACATTGACACATGCCCCAGTGATTTACGGCACAAAAAGGGGAGTGTACGCACTGCCAACCCTTTCAACCATGCACAAAGTCCGCCTGCTGCCTTGCTGAATATGAGTTATACAAAAATCCATTCAGGAAGGGGGAATTGCGATTGGTAAAACAATCAGGCAACTTATCAGCTGGTCTCTGCGCATTGAACTCAGGAGGGACCGCTTTCCTCATCACAGTGTGCCAAAAGGCAACAGAAAATAAGACGAGTCATATGTTTTTCCATCCAGCACTTTGAGGTAAGATTAACTGGATATAAGAGATAAGCACAAATACATATATGGCATATAAATTGTAAATATCAAAATGTATTGGGACCAAACATATCTTACGAAAACCTTTCCTTGATTTAAAAAATATATATATATGATTTGTAATACAACACACATACTTTTCCAAAACATGTTGTCCTTTATGAGTAACAATATGTAAATATGTGCAAGAATGAACAACTTTGAATATAAACAATAGCACTTACTATTTTATTGAGATGAATGAGGGGGCTAGGATGAACACGGCTGGTCAATAGTTGGCGGAATATTAGATAAAGACACTCGCATTTCGTCATTAAGCATTTTCAAGCTTCCACATTTCAGTGTCATGTTTTATTTCAGCTAATTCTTCTTCAGAAAGTGAAAAAGTTTCTAGTTGCAGTTGAAAGAAATGGATTTCTTATGCAATCATAGTCTTTGATTTCAACATTTGGGAAGTAATGATAAACTTTCTCTCCCAGCCATGTTAAATGGTCAACAATCAGCCGACTGATCTCATTTTTCAGCTGGCACTCATCAGTTTTGGAAAACATTTCAAACCTGCCCTCTTTCACTTTCCTTTCCCAAATATGTATTTTATCTCTCAAAGCACAAATTTTATCTACTGCCGTTAAGATATTTTCTCCTATTCCTTGAATACTGGTGTTACTTTTATTCAAATGTTCAAATATGTCAGCAAAATATGCCAATTTTGTGCACCAAAGTTTGTTTAGAATTAGATCGCAGAATCCGTCTTGCTGATTTTCCTCCAAAAGTTTAAGTATCATTTCCCGCAATTCGTATACAAAACAAAGCACTCGACCTCTTGAGAGCCAACGAACGTCTGTGTGCAGCAGGAGCTTTTTAAATCTTGTCCCCATTTGTTCACAAATATGAGTAAATATTTGTGATTCAAGAGGTCGGATTTTAATGTATTTGACCATTTGAATCACTTTGTCCACAACTTTTTAGCGACTAGTGCCTCGCGATGTAAAAAGCAATGAGTAAATATGATATTTTCATTTTCTTTCTTTGCTAAAGCTATAAAACCTTTTGTTGAGCCAACCATTGAGGGTACACCATCCGTGCATATCCTGACACAATTTAACCAGCGCAAATTATTTTCCTTCATGAAGCAATTTAAAGTTTCTAGTTCTCAGTGGAAGTTCTAGGCAACACAGGAATTGCTCAATTATTCTGTCACTATGAATGAAACGTAAAAAAACCAGTAATTGAGCTAACCCACTGACATCTGTGGATTCGTTTAATTGCAATGTAAAGACCATATTATCGTCTTGGAAAATATCCTTCCTTTGCAGCTTAAGGTTAGCTGGCATATCTTGAATACGTCTTCCAATTGTGTTATCTGCCAAAGCGATTTTATTAACTTCTATCTTAAATTCTGCCCCAAACATTGTTCGAACAATAGCACAGCAATATTGCTTTATGGTGGTTTCGGCAACAATGTGTGGTTCCTTGTTTCTGGCAATTATTTTAGCAACCAAGTAACTTGCCTTTTGAGCGTTCTCTGATGTCTTCTTTCTCTTTGTGAATGATGCCGACTGCTTCCTTATAGATTTAGAAAGTTCAAAGTATTCTACTGGTTTTTCTGACAAATGGCTGTGTTTTGTGGTAAAATGTCATTGTAATTTATTTGGTACCATACTTTCATTTGCAAGTATTTCCCCACAAACTAAACACTGGAGACAAGGATGGTTTTCATTACTCGAAAATGTGAACCCCAGTTACATATAAGCTTTATTATATAAACGAGGATTGGAGATTTTCCCTGCACATTTCTTATGTACTGAGACAGACCGCTCAGTTGATTCTTGGGTACTTTGCTCAATAGCTGCTACATTTTGTTCTTTGCAAACGCCATCATCACCAGCTTTTCACTTCCTAATTATAAACTTATCTGTTTTTGAGTTTCTGTTTGCCTTATGGGAAAATGATGAAATGTGGAAATCTAGACATAGGAAGACCATGAGATACGAAGTTTAACATTCTTACGCCTTGCTTGCAGTCCTCATTCTCTCTAGTAACATTTCAGGATTTCAGTAGTAGATAATCATTTGAAATCAGAGCTCTCAGCATAAGGTGGGACAGAAGTAATAACTGCGTTGTTGCTGGCTCGGACAGACTCAGGATGCCAAGTGAGCTGTCCAGAAGCCACAATTATATTCCATCCTTTATCAGAAGGCCCTTACATTTCTATGCCATGGTCTTCCCCGCCAAACTAGATTGCTTACTTTCCTAAACAAGCATTTGCAATGCAATAGGTCTCGTATTTGCGAGAGTTTGAGCTATTGGCATTGTAAATGAAAATGCCTTTTATTTGTGTGTTTTGAAATTCTGTAAGTGATGTGTAAACTCGCACTTTATACTTATAGTTATTGCTTAGGAGAAGCAAGGTTGGCAGTAAAAGAGGCACAGTTACTGCCAGCCTTGTTTCTTGTAAGCAACAACTATAAGTACAAAGTTGCATGTTTACGCACCACTGGCAGGTTTTCAAAACATAAATAACAGGCATTGTCATTTACATGGCCAATAGCTCAAACTCTTGCAAATGTGAGATGTATTCCATTGCAAATGCTTGTTGAGCTCGGAGACAGAGGCGGCAGCAGACATAGGAAGGCAGAGACCGTGACATCAGGCTGTGCGTTTCAAAAGCAGGAAGGAGGAGGAGGCAGCTGCAGCTAAACCAGACGTCGGACTTTGAATGCACAGCAAATGTGGCAAGATAAGAGCAAGATTTACAGCCCTGTTTACATCAGAGCTCTCATGCTCCAACTTAAAGAAAGAAATAGTGCTCACCAGCTCTGAGTGACAATACATGTAACAGGGGGCAGTCTTTGAAAATGGGCCGCGTTTTTAAAGCCCATATCCTGAATACAGCAGGTCCTGCAGAAACAGCGCAAGCGCTGCCTTGGCGAGATAAAAAATGGCCTTTACCTCTGGAAAGGTGCTGCGGGCCAAAGCCAGAGAGTGGTCCCTTAGTGCTGCTGCTAAATACTGACTTCTGGCTGCCACCGTGAACGCAGGCAAAAACTGCACAAGAGCACACAGCATCACTGCTATGTGCTTTATCTCTTCGATAGTTATGAGACTTCTACAGGACAGGCAGGGGTGCTGGGAGATAGAAACAAGCTGGACATAAGGAGCGGAATTGAAACAACAGACAACACGAAAGAGTGACAGAGACAGCATGGATAGCGCCATCTTGTCAAATGAGTTACTTCTATGCTCTTCCTCCCTAGAGAGGGCTTTGTATTTTATTTTACATACATTTTAGCATTCCATGGCTATCAGAGGCCCAGGAGCATAAAGTGATTTACGCAGAATGACATTAGGATTTAGTCGAGGGGACGGTATTATCGTTTCGTTTCACCGTACAATAGTGGCAGCACAGGGCACGGAAGAAGAGAAATATAGAAGAAAAAAGAGGGACATAAAGAGATGGAAAAAGTCAGAGATTTCAAGAGTTGGTGTGGAAAAATAGGGAAACAGTTTGCCATTGAAAGTGTCAGAGGAAGGGATGTAGGAGAAAAGAGGCGTGAGGGATGTACTTTGCTTGCAGTGGTTCTGCTGCAGCCTTGCAGCTTCGTAGCAATGGAAATAAAAAAAGGTTCTGTAATGCCATCAAAAAAGCACTAGGAAGCAATGTTTGAAATGGTATTGTAGATGTAGCGGTATTCTTTGCCCAAGAGTACATGTGTGATCTTGGGAAGCCTGTACTCTCCCAGTAAAAGACCCCACTGAGAAGAGCAAGTACTCTCTCCCGCTCAAGCTAAAGAAGTGCAGGTACTCAGTACCTGTGAGCACTGGCTCATTTAAAGCACTGCTCGGAAGAGTTGCACATAAGGAAAATGAGCAGTGGAATTAGGAAAGAGGCTCAAGTGAAAAAGAACAGAGACTGGTGCAAAGCAAGTGTCACGGGAAAACAGTGAGATGTCTCGGAAAACTTGTAGAGAACCGACAGAGAGAGAATGAGTGCCACAGTAGAAACAGACAGAGTGGGAGAAACAGAGGGGCTAAATTGGCTCGAAGCAAGTTTCTCTAGGAAAGAGGGAAAAATTCTAAGAGAAATGAGAGGAACTAAGAGGAAAAAAGAAATACTAAAAACGGCGAGAAAGACAGAGAAAAAGAAGGAATGTAACTTGCGAAGATAAACAGGAAAGGTGAGTCAAAGAGAGATAGATATAGACAAAGGGTGGCAGAATGATGAGAAGGGAGAGGGTGACAGGAATGGGAGGGAAAGGGGTCAAGTGCCAATGGAAGCGCAGGTGTGATAATCGGAAAGTATGAGTGAAAACTGATGGCGGACACTCGCAGAAACTAAGAACGCAAGAGAAAGAGTAGAGCGAGGTAAAGTGAGAGAACAAATGAGACTGAAAGAGCAAAATATAGAGGTAGGAAAGGGAAAAGATTGAATTTTCATCCCCACACTGAGAGCGGGGGTAAAGCTGACGAGTAATCTAGGGGAGCTCTGTGAAACAGAACCATGGCTATCGGAGGCGCAGCATGAGCAGTGTCACCGGGGCTCAGGGACCGAGGGTCCAATTAAAATTAAAGCAGAATCCGCACCGTGAAATTAAACACACTAAAAAGCAGTTCGTATTTTGCAAACATATTTTTAAATCAATTTAATGTGTCGTGCTAAAGATGTTGTGCCTCAAATTGTGTAGAAACATGCAGAGATGTTTCTTTCCAGTAATTGATATTCCTGATATATAATGGTGTCATCTAGTTTACATTCTGTTTGCTGCAATAGTTTTGTAACACTGTAAGTGAGGGTAAGATAGACTATATAGGTTGGAAGTAATATTAATGTTAATCTAGATATAAGTGTTTTGTGTAGTACTTGCTACGTGGATATGGCTGTTTGCGCAGTGCAGTGTTCACGTTTTTATTTTCACTCACCGACTTTGCCATGATTGCACGCCCTATTTCGCAGCTGCCTACCACTTCCTTTCGTAATTTTTCAGGCAGACAAGGGACCTGATTTTGATGGTTATCTCAAGATTTTGTTTTCTATACTAGCCAGAATGGTAAAATAATTGTCGGGAAGCAACCCTACCATGATGGATAGATGATATTTATCACACCCGTTCAAATCTGATACCCGGGAGCCAAGCAGCTTTGACCTGCTGAAATCTACACTGGAGCGAGTTGGGGCTAGGGGAGGGGTAGTTCGGTCTTTAAACCAATCGGTAGTTACAGGGTTTGTTGAAATCCGACCCACTTGTAAATGCAATCCCCGTACGTCCAGAACAGAGTTTTAAAATTTGAAAATTTGGCTTATTGAGCGCCTGGAGAGCAGAGGTGGCTCCGTGGTCTCTGCGTCGGAAAGGGAACAAGGCCGCACGCTCAATTTCTCCTTCCTCTGCGTACGTCGCTGTACTGTACTGTGTCACTGAATGCAAGCCCTCGCCATAATATGCCAATGACGTCACGTCATCGTCGCGCGACACACCCACACATGGGAGGCGACACAGTACTGTGTCACGACACACACTTTGGAAAGCTCTGCCCTAACAGATGGTCAAAAAAAAGAATAAAGAAGCAGAATCAAGGTTTCATCATCCCTCCTAAGCGGTCCTACTGAATTTGTATACCTTACAAAACATTCTCACCTCAGAACCCATCCTTCGCAGTCACGATTTTACAAAACCTTTTATTTCCAAAACAGAAGCATTGGGAGTTGGCTTAGGTACGGCACTGTCCCAAAAAGATGAAAGAGGAGAGGAAACCCCATCCTATATATGGCTGCATGCTATTTCCCCAAGAAAAGAACGATGCTACAGTGGAGAAAGAAGCCTTAGCTAGTAAATGCACTTCGATACTACTTGGAAGGACAGCCTTAGCTATTAAATGCACTTCGATACTACTTGGGAGGACAGCCTTGGGTATTAAATACACTTCAATACTACTTGGAAGGACAGCCTTAGCTATTAAATGGCCTTCGATACTACTTGGAAGGACAGGAAATTGCCCTCTATACATACCATGCTCCTCTTGAATGGATGGTTCATAATAAGGGTGATGGTTCCTGCCCCTTCAGGATTTTCATTTTAAAACTCAACACCGTAAGAGACGGGGGAGAACAAGAGAAAGCCGCCAGCATGGAGGAGAGAGAGGAGGGAGACCAGCAAAACAAAGAGACATCAGAAAAGAAGTCAGCACCACACTGGAGGAGAAGAATCGGCAGGACCGCAGCAAGGCAGAAGAGATCCACTATGTGTGGTTCGCCACCGAATGGTAGACAATGGGGGGGTGCATCATTGTGGGTAGGGGGAGTACCTGCATGAAGGGGAAAGGAGGAAAACTCGAGACCCATGCATGTGTCTTGGAAAGGGCCAATATACAAGTAGGGGGAGTATAGTATGAAATTCTCCCTTAAGTTGGGCACAGGAACTGAGAGATCCAAAGCTTCCATTTCTTTTCTCTTTATTTCCTTCCCCACCTTCTCCTTTTGCACTTTTCTGTGAACTTCTTAATAACCTTGGGCACTCCCACCGGTCCACCATGACACTCCTACCAGAGAGAAAAGAGACACCGAGTTGTCTCAGAGCTGTGAATTAGTGGATGACTTGAAGCCATCTCAAATTGAATGCTTCCAAAATGAAAATATGCAAATGTGGTGATTGGAAACATTATGACCCTCTTGCCGCCTGGCCTGATGAACTGGGATCACCGCCTAAAGTATCGAAGGAAGTTAGAAACCTCGGAATGACCATGGACTCCAAGCTATCAAAGAATGCCCAAGTGGACAAAGATCAAGCTTTGTCACTATAACAACACTGCAACAACTTTTCCCTCATTTGGGATTTCCACACAAGGTCCAAGCTACGATCTCCCTTGTTCTGTCCAAACTCGATTACTCCAATAGCCTCTACCACGGATCACATTTAACGACCATGAAAAGACTACAACGGATTCAGAACTCGGCTGCCAGACTACTCTTGCATATCAAACTGGGAGACCACATCTCACCTGTCTTGAAAGCCCTGCATTGGTAACCGGTTGCCAGAAGATCCACATTCAAGCTACTTTGTATCACCCACAAAGCACTATATGGAATGGGACCGCTCTTCATTAGGAATAAAATCACAAAACACATTCAACAAAGGAACCTCTGCTCTAAAGGGGCATCTTGCCTCAAAATCTTAAGATACCAGAAAAAAACATGGGTGGCACATCCTTCTCTGTTCAAGCAGCCAAACTATGGAACTCTTTACTCCCCAACATACAAGGGAGGAGAAGAAACGGCAGGACCGCAGCAAGGCAGAAGAGATCCACTATGTGTGGTTCACCACCGAATGGTAGACATTGCCAGAGATACTGCTGCAGCCCGCAGCAGCTCAGGAGAGCTCTGAGCAAGGTGGGGCGCATCATTATCTGTGAACTTCTTAATAACCTTGGGCACTCCCACCGGTCCACCATGACACTCCTACCAGAGAGAAAAGAGACACAGAGTGTTTAAAATCCTTCATCGTGGGTGACCTGGTGACGGGAGAAAATAGTAAAAGAATAGAGTAGCTCACACCTCGCATTGTTCCTATTTTTATGGGAGGAGACTGCCAGTGGCACCATCCCTCAAGAAACCTGTGGAGAGAAAAAGGAAAGCATTACTACACCTGTCAAGAGCAAGAAGCCGCAGTCCCCACTCCTTACCCTTTGGAAGTGTGTTTATCTATATTATTGATTTATAAAACCATAGCAATATCCTAACACCCAAATAAAAGGCAAAATTCACCGAAGAACCAAGTCATTGAAGCCATATTTCCCTCCCACAAGGCCTTTGAGAAAATTGTTGGTTGACAACATTTCAAAAGACAGGTAGTCAGTCAGGCTACAAACAGATACAAATGAAACACAATGAAGGGGTAGAAGGGACTGCAAAGGACATATGGAATTGGTTGGGAATGGTATCTCATTCCTGCCATGCTGTACTGTTGTGGAATCTGCTAGTATAAGACAACAGTGGGGATCCATGACCACTGTCTCTGTCCCTGCACTTTCTGTTCTCTTAACAGTACTACACAAGAAAACATGTCACAGAGGGGCGAGGGAAGCGAGTCCCTCAAAGGCGAAGTCTACATTTGCTTGACTGATGTTTCTTCTGATGTAATGATATTTACCTGAACCTGTCTGTCTAGCATGGCAGGATTTTTAACCTGTTAAATGCAAATAAAAACGATTTAATAAAATAAAAAATAAAAAAGATGGGCGAGGGAAAGCTTACTAAACAAGCAACGACAAAGCCAATAGGTTTTGCCTAAGCGAGATGTATTGGCGTTATCAGTGCTTTTAGACATGTTGCACAGCAGTGCAGCTGTTGTGCACAGCAGCTTCAAGTAAAGAAAAAACACTTTGTGGGTTTCTACTTTAGGAATAAGAAAAAAACAGAAATGCCAGTGATCCTGAAAAAAGTTACTGCTACATATAGAACGTTGGCTTGCAAACAGTGATATCAGGTGTCCGCAAACACTCGGCAACTGTGATCAGCTGTTTTAAAGAATCCAGAGATTCTCCTTTGGCTTGATAATGGCCTGCACAAACACAAGTATCTTCAAGGTCTATAAACTAGGAGGGGCAACAGGCCTAAAGGTTTGGAACACTTAAAGTTCATAAAACAGAAGTAGACACAGTCGGTTTATTAATTTAAACAGGTGTTTAGTAAAGCACAGAGACAAATATTATGGTGTTTTTTACTGCAATGACAAAAACATAACAAACAAGAACTTAAACTAACAAGAGACATTAAGGGTTTAAACCCTTATAGGGGTTTAAGGGTGAAAAACCTTAACGGTCACTCTGATCACAGGCCCAGGGAAAACTCTTCAATCAAATGGGATGCAGAGGGACATCTGTTTGTCTGTCTGTGAAGCAGAAGAGTGCAAACAGCTCCTTATTGCCCATTCTGCCTGGAATGTGCTGTGGGCGAGAAGGTACTACTTCCCTGATCACTGGTTTATTCTGGTAAGACACGCGCAGCTCTAGTGCACGCGGAACCTGTGGTTGGATGACTCACTGCCGATATCTGATCATGGATGAGCTATAACACCCTTTCGAGATGGGGTAAGGACCCGGCTTGTCATACGAGGTAAGGAGATGATTGGTAAGAGTCCCAAAGATCTTGTGTGCTCCAGAAAAGTTCTCAAGCTGTCGTGGGTGGTGGGAGGAGAAGGACAAATGAAATGTGGGAAATAAACCACCAAATAACCAAAGAACAGGGTTGCAACAAAGAGAAATACAAAGTTTCCCCTATTTCCATTTAATTAGCAAAATGTGTACTCTTAACAAAACAATGCTACCACTGTACGAAAATCCCATATTATGCCTTTTCCTTAATTTGCATTCTGGGGATAATTGTTCTTGAGTGAGTTGCAGCTCTCACGCCCTGCATTTTTGCTTAAAGAACTGTTCTAATAATATTGTTTCACGTAACACATGGATTACAAATCTATCTAAATGCCCTAATATAGGTTCAGATTCATGAATAGCAATAATAATATATTTAAGTTGATAATCGGTTCCTTTTCACAGATGCCAACTCCGAACAAGCATTGCTTAGGAACTGGAACTAAAACGTGGAAAACTTAAAAATGGCAGGGAAAAAAGGGACATGTTAGCCCAATTGTAAGAATATGGACAACATGCTTCTCCCGGCTGCCTTCACTTCAGCAGAAAAAAGAGGGTGCTGGGTTTCAAAGCTCATGGGAGCCATCTCTCCTCTTACTTTGCCAGCTTGATGTGACCTTGTTGTGGGACTCTTAGTCCCTCAGAGTCGAGATGGCCATTGTTTATAAACAGACACAACATTGGTGGGCAACTTGCAAGATCAAAAGATGCCTTAAAGATAAACAGCAAAATTTGATTTATGCACCGTTTCAGTACAATTCAGTGATTGAGTTCACCACCTATCAGTATAAACATGTATATTGTAGAGGTATCATTGTAAGCCGCCAAAAATAAAGGCACTGGATGTAACCACTTGGATGTGGCACAGATAGCAGGGCTCAGAGAACAGAGTAGCACAGCCCTGCCAGTGCTGCTTTGTCTAAAAATAAAGAAAATGTCTTTACTTCTCAGAGAAAGTAAGCTCCCAATTGATCTTCAATAGCCTGGTACGTCAATACAGATACTTTGCCTACAATACGCAAGTCGTTCTAATCTTACTGGCACCAGTCCTTTGGTGTACGCAGTTAGACCATTGTGCGTGATGAGCAAACATCCAATTCATACATATGCCAACAGTCAGTTTGTGCTCCCACGGGGACTGAACAACCATATATCTGCAGTGGGGCACTCAACCTTTGAGTGAAAGACGGGAAGGGGGCCAGAAATGCTGCCCAATTTCCCATTCAGGAATACCCACCCTACACCAATCACATCCACAAACAGTGCACACTTACACCAAATGTACACCACACACAACCCTATGCACATACAAATGTTACCAGCATACACTACCACACCGTCACCTATAAACAGTATATAACTCTATCGGATACCACTAACCAATTCATTCATCACTAACTCAACACCATACATAACTACATCCCATTCAGACATGCACTCCCTGCTTTAAACACCCCTATCAGACCACTGTATCTTACCAACAAACATATAATCAGCCTTCCATCATTTGTCCAACCAACACCCTCCTCTTCCTTCTACCTTAGCACTAACGCACAACACATACACTGCACAGAACCACACTTTTTAACTCTTGCAAAAAAACCAGTCTAAGACAAAGACAAATACTCTTACCTCTACTTCATCCCCTCCTACAAACAACATACACTCTACTCATACACACATCACCACCGCTCTACCTTACAACATCCACTCAGAAACAATACTATACAAACAAATCCATCATATGAAACAAATACACCAGAACCTCTTTTCAATATTCCTCAAAAACAAAACATCACACACACCAGCACAACAAAATCTTCAAAGCGCAATACCTCTTAATACCTACCATCACAAAATACAAACATACACTGACTTTTCACACACCATAAAGGAACAAACTCCAATGCCAAGCTCCTCTCTTCTACCACACCTAACAAAGATACAGCAACACAGCAACACTCCTCCAAACGCCTCTCATCCATTGGCAATTTAGAACCTTACTTCATGACCCACATGCTGCACCACCACCCCTGGCTCCTTCACCTGCCGCCCTAAACAAGCAAACAATATAAGCAATGTGCCACACCTCACAACTTCGCTTCCCCATGTCTACTGCACAACAATGTTACACCACAAAAACAACACAGCCCACCTACTCACTCTCAAACACCATCTTCACCACATTCCCACGCAGACCCATCAAAATGCCTTCTTAGCATGCTGGATGAGGAAAATGATACAGAACAGCTACACGATTGCTATCCTAATGCAGCTAATACCAGCACTAAAAACATACCTGCTAGAAACCCACACAATACTGATCACTCTTCTACAAAACAAACTCTCACTATAACTAAAGCCCATTCTCTAAACTGTCCGCTAATAAATGCTTGGTGCCACTCTAAAAACAAACTTCACATCTACGACCTTCTCACCGATGCAAAACCAGACATACTATTCATAACTGAATCATGGTTGGGAGATGATATGGCTCCAGTCCTGCATGAAGCCGTTCCTCTAAGTTATCAAACGATCACCCAAAATCGTATAGGCAAAAAATGACGTGGTCTAGCTGTTGTGTTCAGACAAACATTACATATCACTAAAGTTGACGACATCACCGTAAAGAATTGTGAGGCTCTTCTCACCAGATGCAATCCTACACCGTCTTCCTCCTGTAACTTCCTGTCTCCTTTACATACCTCCACCTAGCAAAGCGACATTCCCAGACACACTTCTAGACACAATTTCAATACACTCCAACCTATGCGTTCTGGGTGACCTCAACATTTGGGTCCCGTACTCACTACGCCACTGGAGTCAAGCTATCCTGGCTGAAGACGGCTGATAGCCAGAAACCGGTATGAGGATGCATGATTTCGGTCCAGAGAAGACATGGTTTGGCAGTTCGGGCTGGACTGTTTCCATGACGCACAGGGTTAAGACTGATTTGCATATGGCCATGTCTGAACTGGGGTGGCTTGGTGAGCAAAATAACGATGGATAAAACCCAGATCTGTGACTGGGGGTGAATGTTTTGCTATTGTGCAACATTCTGTCCATCATCTTGTGTGTTTTGCTGTTCACCCTATGTGGGAAGGGTATGCCCAGACGTGGATCCCGTGCTCACTACGCCACTGGAGTCAAGCTATCCTGGCTGAAGATGGCTGATAGCTAGAAACCGGTACGAGGATGCTTGATTCCGGTCCGGGGAAGACATGGCTTGGCAGTTTGGGCTGGACTGTTCCCATGAGGCACAGGGTCAAGACTGATTTGCATATGGCCATGTCTGAACTGGGGTGGCTTGGTGAGAAAAATAACAATGGATTAAACCCAGATCTGTGACTGGCGGTGAATGTTTTACCATTGTGCAACATTCCGTCCATCATCTTGTGTGTTTTGCTGTTCACCCTAGGTGGAAGGGTATGCCCAAACGTGGGTCCCGTGCTCACTACGCCACTGGAGTCAAGCTATCGTGGCTGAAGACAGCTGATAGCCAGAAACCGGTCCTAGGATATTTGATTCCTGTCCAGGGAAGACATGGCATGGCAGTTCGGGCTGGACTGTTTCCATGAGGCACAGGGTCAAGACTGATTTGCATGTGGCCATGTCTGAACTGGGGTGGTTTGGTGAGCAAAATAACGATGGATTAAACCCAGATCTGTGACTGGGGGTGAGTGTTTTGCCATTGTGCATCATTCCATCCATCATCTTGTGTGTTTTGCTTAACATTTGGTTTGACAAACCCAATATGACCCATTCGAAAACAATAATTACTGGCCTAGAAGCACTGAACGTGCATCAGATTGTCCACAACCACACACATCGCCAGACATATCCTAGATGTCATTTTTGCTAATACTGAACTAGTTACCTTTCAAACTATAACTCCAGTCACATGGTCAGACCACCACTTGCTTGCTTTCCAACATTAAACAACACTTAGCGAATCACCTAAAACTACCTTACATCCATCCACCTATTCATTTAGAAACACAACTAACATCCAGTACAAATCTGGAAACAATACATTCTGTTCAAAAACTATATAAGTGGCTACAGGAAGCTTTTGATATCCTGATACAACTCAAAACCACTCAACAGAACAAAAGAAAAAAAGCTCCTTGGAGGAACATGGAGATAAAAGACATAAAACAATAAATTAGAAAGCTGCAACGTACCTGGCTCAAAACAAACGCCGAACAAGACAAGCATCACCTACAGAAAATTAACAGATTATACAAGTCAGCTATCAAAAAAGTTAAAAAAAGATACTATTCAGACAGAATTCAAACTGCTAAATGAGCAAATAAAGAATTATATCAAATACTTAATTTCGCAAATCTAATTGCCTTGAAGAAATTCATCCTGTTACTCAAGATTTCACAGACAAACTGGCAAATCATTACACAGACAAAGCAGACACACTGGACTCATACTTAAAACAGAGACAAAGCACCAGCACTAACCCTTGTACAAAACAACAGCCAAAGAGTACTATAACCCAGGCTCTCCGTTCCTTCCAACACATCTCACACAATGAATTTATGGACCTGATCAAAGCAAGCAGGCCTGCCGGCAGCCTTCTAACGCGTATCCACCACAAACTTTCAAGACAATTCTTTTATCAACCTCTGCTTCCACTCCAGTAAGAAGAATCATCAACGATTCCTTAACTACCGGACTATTTCCAGAAGAACTCAGAAAGTCACACATATGCCCTTTACTGAAAAAAAACACTCGGATCAGCTGAACCCTGACAACTACAGACCCACTACAAATCAACCTTTCCTGGGCAAACCGATAGAAAGAGCAGCGTTTGCCCAGATGTCACAATTCATTGAAGAAAATGCTATACTTTCAGACTTCCAAACGGGATTCCGTCCGGGCAGAGGCACCGAATCTGCCCTCCTTGCCATCGGGGATGACCTAAAGAATACAGTAGAGCTTTCGGCTGCCTTTGACACGGTTGACCATGACACTCTGAAACAAAGACTCTATGAAGCCGGCATAGAGGGGACTGCTCTAGACTGGATCACGTCCTACCTTCGTAACAGAACTAATGTCATCCACACCCCACTTTTCTCATCCAAACCGCACTCCACAAAAGCAGAAGGCCCTCAAGGCTCTATCATCTCACCCATGCTTTTCAACATCTTCATAAAGTCATTACCAGTATTGATCAATTAATTTTACATCATGTGCTATAACTATGCAGATGACACAAATACTCCTTCTACTGAAGTGCCCCAAAGACATTGGAAAATCCCCAATGTTCAGTTGTGTCAGAGTTGTGGATCAGTGGATGACTTGGAGCCATCTGAAATTGAACACTTCCAAAAATGGAAATACTCACATGTGGCGATTTGAAACATTATGACCCGCTTTCCTCCTGGCCTGATGAACTGGGATCACCGCCTAACGTATCAAAGGAAGTTAGAAACCTCGGAATTACCATGGACTCCAAGTTATCAATGAATACCCAAGTGGACAAACTAGCAAGATCAAGCTTTGTCACTATAAAAACACTGCAACGAATTTTCCCTCATTTGGGATTTCCACACAAGATCTAAGCTACCATCTCCCTTGTTTTGTCCAAACTGAATTACGCCAATAACCTCTACCAGGGATCACCTTTAACAACCATCAAAAGACTACAACAGATACAGATCTCGGCTGCCAGACTACGCTTGCATATCAAACCGGGAGACCACATCTCACCTGCCTTGAAAGCCCTGCATTGGTTACCGGTTGCCAGAAGATCCCCGTTCAAGCTACTTTGTATCACCCACAAAGCACTATATGGAATGAGACCGCTCTTCATCAGGAATAGAATCACCAAACACATTCAAAAAAAGAACATCTGCTCTAAAGGGGCATCGTGCCTCAAAATCCCAAGATACCAGAAAAAAACATGGGTGGCACATCCCTCTCTGTTCAAGCAGTCAAACTATGGAAGTCTTTACCCCCCAACCTAAGATCCACTGACAACCACCTTATCTTGAGAAAACTATTCAAGAATTTGCTTTTCCCCACATAAGCACTATACGCTAAGAGAAATGAACAGCATATCCCTCTGTGTATAAGCATTTATTTCACTATAGATTTGTACCTATCTTTTTGTATTGCGTTGTATAAACACATAGAATAATTATGTTGTTAATAAAAATTGTTAAAAAAATAAAAAATCATCTTTGGTCTACATGTACTTTCTTCTATTGTGCATCTATGTACCTTCCATGTACTTGGATCTGTGTGTCAATTACTTCTCGCCTGAAAAATCATATCCATAATTAGTCACGAAATACACGTGCTATATACAATGTTAAACTGTTAACTTTAAATCGTGCTTTTAATATTGCATCCATTTGAGAATTCATGCTCGCATTTTATAAGTATTTTCTTGTACTCTCCAAACATGTTTTTCCCTCATATGCTGAATGTTTAAACATGTTGAATTCTTCCCGCTTTCACATTGTATATAGCACATGTATTTTGTGACTAATTAGCTTTCAATGTTTTTTATGTGTTTCATCACAATGTATATACTTGTTGTTGCTGTTGTGTGCGTGCGCAAATGCTTTACAGATTGCCTCCGGGATAAGCCTGTCTGCTCGTGCCAAGCTACCAAGGGGGTGAGCAGGGGTTATCTTGGCGTGTGACACCCTTGCCCTGACTAGAATGGTGGTTACTGCCTGGCTGTGGCGTAAGCCTTAGCTAACCAGAAATCCCACTTCTAACAGAAACATTATGACCCGCTTGCCGCCTGGCCTGATGAACTGGGATCACCGCCTAAAGTATCGAAGGAAGTTAGAAACCTCAGAATGACCATGGACTCCAAGCTATCAATGAATACCCAAGTGGACAAACTAGCAAGATCAAGCTTTGTCACTATAACAACACTGCATCAAATGTTCCCTCATTTGGGATTTCCACACAAGGTTCAAGCTACGATCTCCCTTGTTCTGTCCAAACTCGATTACTCCAATAGCCTCTACCACGGATCACATTTAACGACCATGAAAAGACTACAACGGATTCAGAACTCGGCTGCCAGACTACTCCTGCATATCAAACCGGGAGACCACTTCTCACCTGCCTTGAAAGCCCTGCATTGGTAACCGGTTGCCAGAAGATCCACATTCAAGCTACTTTGTATCACCCACAAAGCACTACATGGAATGGGACCGCTCTTCATCAGGAATAAAATCACCAAACACATTCAACAAAAGAACCTCTGCTCTAAAGGGGCATCTTGCCTCAAAATCTTAAGATACCAGAAAAAAACATGGGTGGCACATCCTTCTCTGTTCAAGCAGCCAAACTATGGAAGTCTTTACCCCCAAACCTAAGATCCACTAACAACCACCTTATCTTGAGAAAACTATTCAAGAATTGGCTCTTCCCCACATAAGCACTATACGCTAAGAGAAAGTTACAGCATATCCCTCTGTGTATAAGCAGTTATTTCACTATAGATTTGTACCTATCTTTGTGTATTGAGTTATATAAACACATAGAACAATTATGTTGTTAATAAAAATTGTTAAAAAAATAAAAAATCATCTTTGGTCTACATGTACTTTCTTCCATTGTGCATCTATGTACCTTCCATGTACTTGGATCTGTGTGTCAAATACTTTTCGCCTGAAAAATCATATCCATAATTAGTCACGAAATACATGTGCTATATACAATGTGAAACTGTTAACTTTACATCCTGCTTTTAATAGTGCATCCATTTGAGTATTCATGCTCGCATTTTATAAGTATTTTCTTGTACTCTCCAAACATGTTTTTCCCTCATATACTGAATGTTCAAACATGTTGAATTCTTCCCGCTTTCACATTGTATATAGCACATGTATTTCGGGACTAATTAGCTTTCAATGTTTTTTATGTGTTTCATCACAATGTATATACTTCTCGGAAATAATGATGTCTCAGGTTTATTATGCCAGCGTTAATGGACTATCATAACTCAGGCATCTGTCACACGTGACGGGAGCTTTCCTCTCCTTCTCCGGTAATCGGCGCATGGCCTTGTGAGTCTTTCAACTCTGGCCCTTAGCGCACGACCTCAGTAACCTTTTCCCGCAACCTCCGGTATTTAATTATCTTCCGGGCGGGGCAGCGCTTGCAATTCATTTGTTGCTGAGACACCGAACTGTGAGGACCCCCGTCTTCAGGTAATTAACCATGCAACTCGCGGCGTAATTGTAATGCTTTTACAGCCGGCTGCCTTTCCTTGCCAGCATGACTAAGCTTTCGCACATTTACTTAACAGACCGCTGATCGCCTTGAACCGTGATTAATACACGGACCACGACGGCGCCCCCACCTTTACAACTATGCCCAGGCTTCATTCCTGAATAACATTGAGGTATGTCTGATCAGCACTGTAACCGACGTATACACTATCTTTGATGCCGGTCAAGTACTTAAGGCATTTTCTCCCCATTTTTCCTCCTTAGTTAATTAATCTCCGTGATGGTTATCCCAAATGGAATTTACTAGTGAATACGACATGGCTTGATGAACTCATCCCTTGGTTCCTCACCACGTGCGGAGGGTAAGCCTTACCTTTTTTAACCACGCGCACGGCTTCTTGATGCGCACCTTTACATACAGCAATGGACCAGACCCAAGCTTTTATTAGGCGACTTATCCACCTTCATCCAGGTTGGCCCACACAACCCCAGTCCTGAAGAAGATCCGCACGGCCGAGGTTGTGAAATTCCCTTGTGCCCTAAGTCGGATCGAAACATCAACGCTCCTGGATAGGCCTAGACTTACCCTTTTGTGTCCTCTATCGTGAACATTTTTTTATTTTATTCTGCAATTTTACATATGACTTAAATTGTGTGCAAATACATGTGGAGCTAGGCTGCTTATGACGGTGAATGACAACCGATCATAGTGTGTTTGAAAATAATACACATCTCTTGTTTTCTCCTATGTCACTGATTTCTTTCCTTCTTAACACTGAGCACTCCTCCTCCTATTAGCATGTTCCCCCTTTTGGAGCAACCTTTACTTAACCGGTAATTCTTGAATATTACCTGTCTCTTGAATATTACTTGAGTATTCACCAGAAAAACTTGTACATTAAATTACTTGGTGAACAGATATTTTTTGGTCTGTTTTGTCTGTTTATCCTTATGTGTAACTGAGTTTTTGAAATGTACAAGCAGATATAAACCAGGCTTTCCTGTAGTACCATACGTCTATATACCTGGCTGTGTTGGGAGTGCAAGCACCCCAATATTTGAATAGACTGTCGATCCCCAGACTTAACCCCCTTCAGGGACATACACCAGACGAAACCCTGACCACTGAGGTAATTGACTTCATGATTGACTAGATCACGTGCAACAAAACTCTTGGGATGCACGGGTTCCCGGTAGACTTTTACTTCTCTACAGAGCAACCCTCACTCTAAACCTACTCCAAATGCACCAACAGGTCCAGCAGAAGGGCTCATTGCCGGGATCCCTATGGGAGGCAATGATATTGGTCCTGCCTAAGCCCAACAGGGACCCCCTGGAGCTACGCTCCTACTGGCCACTGTACACCGACCACAAGATTCACAGGAATGCCCTTGCAAACAGGTTGCTCCCCTGCCTCTCTACATTGGCACCAAGACCAGAATGGTTTCGTACCTGGGAGAAAAATGTGTCTAAACCTATGGCGCCTCTGCAGCTGATTGAAAAGAATCTTCAAGAATTTGCCTCCATAAACAACACTCTCACTAGATGTAGAGCAGGCCTTCGACACCCTGGAGTAGTTTTATTTAACGAAAGTGCTGATGTGCATGAAACTAGGTGCAGAAATACTGCACTGGATAAATCTCTGGCCCGCATTCGGACAGGTAGAGATCTCAGTTTCTTTTGAAGCATGTGGCAAAGATGCCCACTGTCTATTACTTTCGCCCTAGTCATGGACCTGTTCGCTGGCTTGTTTCGTTCACAGGACCCAGCAGTCGGTATACCAAATGGGCCAAATTGGGAGGTAATTTCACTGTATGCTGATGACACATTTGTGTACCTCAGGAATGTGCAGGCGTATCTACTTCAGGTGATGGAGGTTCTAGACGATTTTGGTAGGGATTCTGGACGGAGGCTAAATTGGACCAAATCCAGCTTATATCCCATGCGCCCAATCACAACTTAGAACAGTGAGTGCTGCCCCAATTAGCACTGGGGTTGCACCCTGACATATTCAGGTACTTAGAGGTGAACTTACCACACGGACGAAGAACTGGTGATGTCCAATGTTTGCAGCTCCCTGTCGTTTTGGGGCTCCCTGCCACTATCAACCCATTGGTAGAGTGGCAGTTGCAAAAATGCTGTTAATACATTTATACTGCTTCTCGACCCCTCTAGTTTACCCGCTCCGGCGCTTCTTCAGGAAATTGGACTTTGTTTCTGTTCTTATGGACTTAATCTGGGGAGCGACCACAAGAGACTCGCACTTCGCAAACTTTCCTCTACCTTGGAACATGCTAGGTGGATGTACATTTAAAAGACTAATAAAGAACTACAAACTGACTTGGAAGATGATTATTTCTCAATACTGCCCTTGTTTGTTATCTCGTTACAGTTCTCACATTATCATCCGCACTAGAAGAAATGGGAGCCTGGGGTGTCTCATCACAGAAACTCATTTACATACAAAGGGGGGGTGAAAGCCTGTTCACAAAGCACAACACAACTTGTTTATGTAAAGGTTTGTACATTGCACAGGCATTGGGATTCAGGTAACAGTGTGAGTGTTGTATGGCAGCAGCGAGCAGTCTTAGTTGCTGAGATATGAATCTCTGGCGAGTGCATTATTAGCTCTTTCAACTGTTTGAGAGAGGGTGGCAGTCTCAAATTCTTGGGGCACGGATACCAACAGCTTCCCTCATTAATCTTTACTTTTTGCATCTACAGTTGGTGCAGATGCCACCTAAGAGAGTAACCTTAGTGTGCTTTCTGGAGTCAGCCTGCGTTGCTTTTCCCAATCTTTGGTCAGCAAAGGTAAATGTGTCTTCTACTCAAGTGTTCTTAGCTCGCTTTTGGTAACGTGGCTTGAGCACTATGGCCTAAGGGGCGCTCAAAGGTAAAGAAAAACAGTGGAAGTCACAAATTTCAATACAGTTTAATAAAAATAGACAAGGAACTGTAAGATTCAAACCAAGTTTAGATCAAAAAGAATATTTAATATTTATTCCAAAGCAAAATCTAAAGGAGGGGTGTGATTAAATGATTTTCAATTAGCAAAAGCAACTGTCAAAACCAAACAAAAAGGTAAATTCATTTAAAAAAAAGCTGATCTACTGAATCAATCAGGAAGTCACATACAAAACTGTAGCTGACTTCGCTAGCTATGCCCGAGGGGACAAAGGTAAGTTTAGTCTCTGGTGATGATCAACACTGGAACTTGATGCAAGGTTTTTTGCTGAATCAGTCTCAGAAGGTGACGAGATGCGCAGAAGTGTCATGAAGTGCAAAATTCCCACAGAGTAGAGTTGGGTCATCAAGTTGAAGCTGAATCTACGGCCATCAAAACCTATGAAACTTCATTTTGTTCTGAAAAAAAAAAAACCTATGAAACTTCAGGCAGTTACAACAGCTGCGTAGGCTTCGGAGATTCCTAGTTATGGAGATGGTACAAGGTTGATGATGCGAGCCAGAGAATGGAACATGGTGTGAAACAAGCAGAGTACTGGAGTTCTCGCTGGTGGTTCAAACATGAAACTTGTAACCGTCAAGGTGTATCACAGCAGGTTTAAAGGTTGTTCAGCGATTCAAACCCATATCTCAATTATCCAAGTGTAAAGGTAGAATACCAATAAAGGCAGCTCAAGGTGCAGGAATCTCAGGGTTTGGGCTTACACTGTAGCCGTACAGCGAGGGTAAAAACTGTTCATCGTATACAAGTGTACACAAAGGATAAGACCTCAGAACCAATTAACAGAAAAGTACATTTCTGTGCTAATGTTGTGGTAAAACCAACAAAATCTGGTAAAAGGAAGAGGAGAAGGGAAAAACAAAAGCAAATCATGATAACATGGCTAACAACACAGAGAAATTACCTGATCCTACTATGGTAATGATAAATCACTGCTACAGGAGGCCCAATGATGTAGCAAATCCAGGAAAATTACTTTAAGATATTTGTTACCGCTCCCCAGCTAAACAGACACATCGGACAAGTGCTCTGGTGTTCGCGAAGGATCATCCAATTCACTCTAATAACAGCCCAAGTGCCCGTGTCCACTTTAGAGTTACCACAAAAATGACACACCCAGGCGGAGTTGGACACCTCGAAGGCTATTCACAAAGGTACCTTACACCTGTGAGTAATCTGTACATGCAAGGATGCTCGTAGAGTAACTTTGCTACTTGTATCTATTCACTAATACGATAACGTTACTCAAAAGTTTGGACTTGCACATCTGCACACCCTTAAATAGATGTGGAGCAAAATGTACAAATGTAACTTACTGAAGCATAAATGGAGCATTAGAAAGTGCAGCATAACCGACCACTGGTAATGCCTTCTAAAACTGCATATACATTCAAAAGAATGTTACAAAATTACCAATATAGCTTTTTTAACTATTAAATAAATAATTTCAATTCATTCTATCCATAACTTTTTGTAAGGCAGTTCCGCCTCTGAACAGAGTTGCGAAAGGAAATTTAGTAACTATGAGTACATAAAAAAAAGAATGATTTTACTTTAGGTGGGATTTTTCATACAAACCTTTGAAAAAAGATGTTTAAAATGAATTACATTTCAAGTTAATAGTGTTGCATCATTTGCATTTGTTATAAAGTAAATTTACATTCATATTTAACATACAAATATTTTATTTTTTTCAAGTTTGATAAACTTGTAAAATGTTCCCTACATTTTTTACACAGGGAGAGCTTCACCCAAGTTGAATATATATAAAATTGTATTTTTTCTAAAGCCTAAATTAAAAGTAAGTAACATTTTTACTATACATTTATAATTATTCATTGTGAGGTAGAGAATTAATTGTAACAAATGTAATTATACCTCACTAAAAATGAATGTTATATCAGTGTTTAAATTAAATAACACATTTTTATTAAAATAATCAAAAGTTTACTTTTAAGATATTTTTTGTCATTGAATTTTTTATTTTTTATTTTTAACTAGTTGCAGTTCCAGTGGATGGCCATGTGTGATATTGGACTTACTCCGGCTCTGAGCAGGAGTACATTTACGACTCTTTTAGGTACATTATGGCTGTAGTGACTTTATAAGTGTGGTTTGTAAATAGAAATGGGCCTACTCCCTAGTGAGTGCCTGTCCTTCCCTAAACCCCTCCCTATACTCCTCTTTACTCCTGCCTTACCCCTCCCCTTTATTCATAAGTATTTCACATTTTACAGGCACTCCCCTCTGTCACTCCCACCTTTACTACTAAAACTATACTAACTTGTGCGGAAACTCTGCAGTCGAGACAGACAACTCCACAAAGAAAAAGATAGGAGAGGCAGAACAGCTGCACGTAGTTTGTGAATCGCATTTTCTTGTATTGTAGTCGTCCTATAGTAGTTTATGAATAGGCCTGATTATCTGTGAGACTCTCTTGGGTGTATCTGATGTGATTGTAAAGCTTGTGAAACTGTCCTCAGCAGATGAGAGGCAGGTTCCATTTGTAGCAAACAGAACATGGAAAGAGGCCGCTAAAGTGGATCTTTGTAATACGAGGCCGTGTCCCATTGGAACAGAAGTCATTAGAACTATTTAGGGTGGGGCAAGAATGGTTTGCATATGGCTGACCTTGTCTTTAGTGGCACAAAGACTGGAGAAGGATGTGGTGGGATGTTGCAGAGATTAACTACCAGTCCATCCATCACCTTTAGTTTTTCTCAATGATCAGCCCTACGTGGCACAGAACAGATGTTGGTCCCATAGAGACCTACGATAAAGGGACTCCTGCTGCAGCCTCCTGGTGAGGCTCACTAAAGCTGGAAACAGTTTGAGGTTACAAGCATTCCTGAATCTAGCAGCGTGGCCTCAAAGTTCAGGATCGAATGGCCTTTGTGGGTCAGAGCTCTGCTTATAAACACTCAGGGAGCAAAACACACTGAATGTTTACAAAGGAATGAGTTTAATTCAAGCATTTCCATTCCTTGCTGTGTGCTTTTCTCAGTAGACGGTTTGTTGGACAATCAATACAGTGGAGTCTTTGTGGCTGCTTCATGTAAATGTTTTGCGATGCTGAAAGCTCCTCCTCAGGGTTCACAGTGAGCACCTTTTATTCTCCCACATTGTCTCTCTTATGTAGAAAGATTACAGTTACAACTGAAGTTTTTGTCACATTGAGAGCACGGATCATTTCTTTTCTCATTGTGTGTTCTCTTTTGTTGAATGAAATTGAATCTTCAGCAGACGCTTCCCTGGCATTTAGAACAATGAAAAGGTTTCTTCCAGGTAAGTTCTCCCAAATTGAGTGAGACCAGATTTCCGACTGAAACTTTTCCAGCATTCAGAGAGCTAATAAGGTCTTTCACCAGTGTGAGTTCTTTCATGTCTAGTGAGAGTCTTTTTCAGTCTGAAGCTTTTCTGGCATTCAGAGCACTGATAGGGTTTGAGCCCAGTGTGGGTCGTTTCATGTGCAGTAAGGCTGGATTTCTGACTAAAGCTTTTACAGCATTCAGAGCACTGATAAGGTTTTTGCCCAGTGTGAGTTCTCTCATGGTGAGTGAGAGTATTTTTCCGTCTGAAGCTTTTTTGGCATTCAGAGCACTGATAGGGTTTGAGCCCAGTATGGATTCTCTCATGTAGAGTTAAACCAGATTTGTGATTGAAACCTTTTTGGCATTCAGAACACTGATACGGTTTCTGCCCAGTGTGGGTTCTTTCATGCACAGTAAGGTTGGATTTCCGACTGAAGCTTTTGCAGCATTCAGAGCACTGATAAGGTTTTTGCCCAGTGTGAGTTACCTCATGTTGTGAGAGAGTAGATTTCTGACTGAAGCTTTTCCAGCATTCAGAGCACTGATAAGGTTTTTGCCCAGTGTGAGTTCTCTCATGGTGAGTGAGAGTCTTTTTTAGTCTGAATCGTTTCTGGCATTCAGAGCACTGATAAGGTTTTTGCCCAGTGTGAGTACTCTCATGTTCAATTAAACTGGATCTCTGACTGAATCCTTTCAAGCATTCAGAGCACTGATAAGGTTTTTGCCCAGTGTGAGTTCTCTCATGGTGAGTGAGAGTTTTTTTCCAACTGAAGCTTTTCTGGCATTCAGAGCACTGATACGGTTTATGCCCAGTGTGGGTTCTTTCATGTACAGTAAGGTTGGATTTCTGACTGAAGCTTCTCCAGCATTCAGAGCACTGATAAGGTTTTTTTCCAGTGTGAGTTCTCTTGTGTTCTATTAAACTGGATCTCTGACTGAATCCTTTCCGGCATTCAGAGCACTGAAACAGTTTATGCTCAGTGTGAGTGCTCTCATGGTGAGTGAGAGTTATTTTCCGACTGAAGCTTTTCAGGCATTCAGAGCACTGATACGGTTTGTGCCCGGTGTGAGTGCTCTCATGGTAAGTGAGAGTTATTTTCTGACTGAAGCTTTTATGGCATTCAGAGCACTGATAGGGTTTGAGCCCAGTATGGATTCTCTGATGCACAGTTAAACTGGATTTGTGATAGAAACCTTTTGGGCATTCAGAACACTGATACGGTTTCTGCCCAGTGTGGGTTCTTTCATGCACAGTAAGGTTGGATTTCCGACTGAAGCTTTTGCAGCATTCAGAGCACTGATAAGGTTTTTGCCCAGTGTGAGTTACCTCATGTTGTGAGAGAGTAGATTTCTGGCTGAAGCTTTTCCGGCATTCAGAGCACTGATAAGGTTTTTGCCCAGTGTGAGTTCTCTCATGGTGAGTGAGAGTCTTTTTTAGTCTGAATCGTTTCTGGAATTCAGAGCACTGATAAGGTTTTTGCCCAGTGCTAGTTTTCTCATGTTTAATGAGGTGGGATTGATAACTAAAGCTGTTCTCACATTCATTGAGCCTATTCGAGTTGTTTGTTTCTCCAAGTTGGGTTTGTTCCTGAATACATGTCATCTTAAGACTGAATCTGATTTCAGATCATGTGCTTGTTTATGTTACAACTCAGCATTAACTTCTAAACTACACTGCAGATGCTCTTCTTCACATTTGTATTTAACTAATAATAGTTTTCACATGGAGATCATTTTCCTACCTTTAAAGGCACCGATCTAATCTGTCTTATTAACTTTCACTGAGGAGCCCCTTGTATTTATTAAGAGGCCTCTCATGGATTCATTTTCTCCAAGTTAATCCCGGGTGAATTCTCTCAAGTTTAATTAGTCTCATTTAGTGATTCTATTTTGATCACATTTGATTTAGGAGTTTTAAAAGCACTGATAAGGTCTTTGGCCTTTAGTGTTTGCCTGTTAGGTATGTTTGTTCATACAAGTAATGACAGATGATTAGGGTATGCCAGGGTGGTTTATAAATTATCAATAGCGTAACACTGGCCCCTTTTATACTTCCTGTGCCAGTATATGCTTTTTGCTCAGTGGCTAAGACAGGTACATGATCGACTTTGGAAGTTACAGGACCCTTTGAAACTACTCAGATCAACCCAAGAGACAGAGCTGGTGGGGGGAAATCTTCCTATATTGGAAATGATAGTCCAGCATCTTTGCTGTAATGACATCTGAGAAAGAGTATTTACAATGACTTTCTTTTAAACAATCGTTTATCTCCTCTGAATCAGAGGAGACGTACACAAAAGCTTGCACTTGTAAACTGAGGATATTAGTCTTTTTGACAGTTCTGTCATATCACAACACGTCTACGGATAGTGCTCTGTTGGGGAGGGTTTGGGTCTCCAAAGCATTTCTCGTAAACCATCAAACAGAATTTAAATGCACTGAGTTTTCTCAAGTGCACTGTGTAGGTATCAGTTGTGGCCAATGTTCTCCTCAATCTCAGTTACTGGCACATGGTAAACATTTATGGCCATTTTACTATAGGGATTTGACAACTTTCACATTCACCAGTTTCTTCCGCACCAACATCCTCACCATTCCTGGCACATAGAATGTGTTTCTTCTCAAGAGCTTGAGAATGTTTTAACTTTCCTTGAAATAATCCTTTTCGTTGTGTTTCACTAAATATAAATCTTCTTTTTTCTGTTCATGCTTCAGTCATCTGTAGAAAGGAGTCCAAATTTGTATATGAACACAAAGAAAAAATATTTATGACCATATACTTTGCACAAAGAAAGTATTAACAAAAAACAAGATAGGAAATCAGTCGAGTATCATTTCTGATAGTGGTGAAACAGCTCTGGGACACTGTATATCGGGAGCTCCGGATCACTGGAACTCATGGATGTGAGAGAAAACTAAATTGAATATTTAAGAAAGAAACACAAGTTGCACATATATTGTGACACATATTCTCAGAAGCATCCAACACTATCAATTTACTAGTGATCTAGGAAGGGACATTTTATTGAACAAAGGAATTCGCCTTGTTGTAATCATTCACTGCTTTAAATTCCACTGTAGACTGACGCTGTGTCCAGTTAGCTCAGTGGAATTCACTATTTCAAATTGTGCGGATGATAAGGACTTACTTAGTGGCACAGAACTCATCACAATCCTCTGACAGGACCCAGGCACTGCAACACCTGAAAAAGAGAAAAAAACAGCACAACAGTAAAGGAAACTAAAAAGGGTCTAGGAAAGAAAAACACAAAACAGAAGAAAGAGAAAAAAGGCTATCTTCCACTCTCACTACATGTTCCAGCATAGGAAACTGTGCAGCAAATGCTTGTGAACCCATAAGTTACTTCTAAACACAGTGCCCACAAGGTCAGCACCAGGTGCGGCTCTACCGGTTGCACCACCCTAAAGCAAGCCTTGTGTGCATGTGTGTCCACACACATATACTGTGTATTTTGCTTGTAGTAGATAAGACAGAAAAGGGTAGTTTAGGAGGACATGAAGAGATGGAAGTCAGATACAGATAGAAAAGATGCCGAAAGAACAGAGGGGGGAGAGTATCACATGGTGTAGAGGAGGAGACAAATGTGCCAAGAGTTAAGGAACTGCTGGGCAAAACTGACCTAAGAAGGAACTGGACCTGCACTACACCCACAACATTTCCAGGAGGAATGTGGCTACATCATATAATTATCAGAAGTTTGATAACAACAAGAATAGTGTACAGAGGGAGTCAAATGTTGAAGCTGAAGAGATAAAAACAAAACAGAGATCAAGAAAGGGAATAGAGAAAGAAGAAACAGGGGAAAAGGAAACTTAAGAGTTATAGGAATCCTTACCTGACAGTTATATTATATTTTGTTCCTCCAAGGGTGGCAGCCACGCTGCACTGCCTGGTCATCCCAGAATACCTTGAAAGGAAGTAAAGAAATAGTTTTGCGTCAGACGACTATCACACTTCATCACATTTTCCAAATAACCGTCCTGAACTTACAAAATAAAAGAATCTCTGGAGGCCATTGAGAAGCAAATATGGGTATGAATAAAAACTTTTTTTTTTGGTTCACCAAGAACCATGATCCCTTGCTGGAAAAGGTCTCTGTGAATATAGAGTGCACCCACAGTCTCAGAGAACAAACCCTAACAACCCAGTCCTTGTCTTCATAACCCCCATCTTTCCATTTACAGACCATGAAACTTGCAAATCAAAACAATCTGGTTTGCAAAGGTATGCTAAAGTCCTTGTACATAATTCTGCCCCGTTAATAAATCAGTCAACCAGACTTTTAGATTCATACAAACCGTGCTCTCTGAGCAACAGCAATTCAAATTCAAGCTGATGCAGAGTTCGAATGCTGAGCAATGGAAGCAACAAAGCATCAACGTGTTGGTGCTATTTATCTATAACTTATCTGAAGGGATGATGCGGGGGGTCAGCATAAATAAATCCTTCACGAGACAAAGCTTGGAACATTGAAATATTTAGACCTCCATTGAAGACAACTGAGCAGCAGCAGCCTATGCAACCTGATATAGGCCCGCTGCTCTCAACATTACAATGTCCTAATACACAGCCTCTTCCTCTCCAAAATACATGGATTGGGCAGGAGAAGGCAGAAGATAGAGCCTGGAGCAGGGCACACAGGAGCCTCCCCCCTTTCTCCTCCAGTAGCTCGCAGTGCTACTGGAGGAGAAGGAAGGGGGGGTCCTGCTCATCTCCTAGATCTGCCGACTCACCTGAATGATGAAAAGCAGTTTAGCCGAGCCGAGGTATCACGATTCCCTATGAAGCCTTCACTGGGAAGCTCTAAAGTCAATTGGCGCTATTCGACTAAAAAACCCACCCCTTTCCCGTGCACCTGCACTCCATTATAATGTATCATGAGGGTGTGTGTGTTTTTACAGTATTTGTAATATAAGCATTGTGTCTCTGATTGTTCAGAGTCAGAGTCAGAGTCAAATGCACTTTATTCGATTATTTTAAAATCATAAAAGTATGCTATACATTCACTTTTGACCATAATAAACACTGAATTCTTTTTAAAAAATTGATAAAAATTGATAAAAAGTTATTTAAAAACAAGGATTCAATATATACACATCTTCGGTGGTGATCAAGGTAACTATACAACGGGATTATTCACAATTTCATGATCTTTAGGACCACTGTAGATAGTACAGATCTTTCAAGATTTTACAAAATGTATACATTGAAGTTACTACAGTTCTATTTACAGTTTTATTTATAATCATTTTACATCAATTTTACAGCCAGGGGAAGTGTGCAAATCTTGTAAGATTCATAGAAAAATAGTTTTTTGCTGGAGGTCAGGTGTTACAGGACTAGAAGCCTAGAAATATTTCGGTCGATCATCAATTCCCATAATATAAGGCAAAAGATGCCCGGAGTCTATTTTGCCTAGACCGAATTGACATTGTCAGGAAATTGGCTACCCCATACATTACTAGTGGTGATTCCATAAGCTGCAGGAACAATAAAGCTGGTTTAACTTGCATAAACTCTTGATCTTTCAGTATTGGCTTAATAAACTTCTCCCTGCCACTATTAAAAAAGGTACTTTACAAACAACAGTGGTCCCCAAGAGTATGTGAATTCAGAATAACAGATAAAACATAGTCCACAATGGGAGCTATATTGGCCACTGTCCAGCCGGACAGGGTATTTTTTATTTTTTACAATGAAATATATAGTGGAATAAGGAAAAGGCACAGTCCTGTACCGTTTTGTGAACAAACAGAAAGGGTTTCAGGCAAGAAAGAGCATAGTTGGCCACTTGTAACACAGTAGGGTTTGTAAGTAGTGCCAAACGAGTGTTAGACACAGCATAAGTCAAACATAATAAATGGGCTGTGAAAACACTTCAAACAAGTTGACGTTTCGATCCCTTATGCTCAATAATGCGGGATCATCATCAGGACTAACAATACATACATTTGCTTGCCTGGTATATACATTTTAACACACAACCGCCTGTAGGGAGAAAAGTGGGAAAACAGAAAAAAGGGGAAATTACCCACTGTATTAGACTCTGAATAAAAATGCCACTGCACTGTATTCGGAACCGACTTATTGTGCTTGCTAATTTCGTGCAGGTGGTGTCTGTAGCCTTGACTCATGCTGACAGTGAGTTACGTGACATGTGCATTGAAAAATACCCCTCTGCTTTCTTTGCTAGAAGAAATGCGACTTCGCAAAATTAAATAATTATTACCATGTTGATACTTAGTGGGCTTTTGGTTTATCTAGCCGTTTACATGCATAGTACGTATGTATTCATCAATCACGGGCATTCGCATCTGCTTTTGTACCATGCACGTTCGTGCTCATTCACTCAGTGCCTTTCCGGTGGGCGCTTACCCATGTGGGTCGGAGGGGTTCAGGGAAAAGGTTATTGGGGTGGACACTGGTTAAGGGTGTATCCTAAAAAGGAAGAAAGACCAATAAATAAAGGTTTGTTTATACTAATTAAAAGGAGTTCGGGATTTGGGCTATTACCTGTTTGATACAGGTTATCACATTTGGTCCGCCTCGTTTTCAAATGGGTGAGAGTTTTCTGCGGGATAGAAAGCTGATTTCAATAGCGAGTTTGATGAAGTGGCTCTAAAATAGTGGCTGACGGTGGTCGGGCTTACCTTGAGGGGAGATTAGCCCGCGTTGTCCGTTGATGGCTCAAAACGAGTCTGTAACAGATACTCCGTTTTAGTATACGTTTGTATAAAGGCGAGGGGACTGACATGGTTCTGTGGGCTTGTTTAGCTTACCTTGGGAGGGTGATTCCTCCGCGGTGTCCGTTAACCCTGGGTGCTCTGCCGAGTCGCAGTCACTGCAGCGCATTGGAGGGAACGCCAGATAAGCGTGCAGCATGGGAAAGGGAGGTAGGACTTAGGCGCGCATGGGCGCCATCTTGGAGTGGGGTATTGGTATTAGTCGTTACCAAGGATATCTTCCAGAATAAAATAGCGGGTATTTGGAGTATCGCGGCGCAGTGATGATGTCCAGTGATAGAGTGTGGCGGCGCAGTGAAAATGTGCAATGATGTAGCGGCGCAGTGCCAGTGTGACTGTGACTATAAAAAGCATAAGCAGAACATTTTCAGTTATATACAAACTAGTAATTTCCATATTCATGTACAAGGAATAGGTGGGACTGATCCAATCTCTCAAAGTTATTTGCAGTGAATAAGTGAATGAGCACGAACGTGCATGGTACAAAAGCAGATGCGAATGCCCGTGATTGATGAATACATACGTACTATGCATGTAAACGGCTAGATAAACCAAAAGCCCACTAAGTATCAACATGGTAATAATTATTTAATTTTGCGAAGTCGCATTTCTTCTAGCAAAGAAAGCAGAGGGGTATTTTTCAATGCACATGTCACGTACCTCACTGTCAGCATGAGTCAAGGCTACAGACACCACCTGCACGAAATTAGCAAGCACAATAAGTCGGTTCCGAATACAGTGCAGTGGCATTTTTATTCAGAGTCTAATACAGTGGGTAATTTCCCCTTTTTTCTGTTTTCCCACTTTTCTCCCTACAGGCGGTTGTGTGTTAAAATGTATATACCAAGCAAGCAAATGTATGTATTGTTAGTCCTGATGATGATCCCGCATTATTGAGCATAAGGGATCGAAACGTCAACTTGTTTGAAGTGTTTTCACAGCCCATTTATTATGTTTGACTTATGCTGTGTCTAACACTCGTTTGGCACTACTTACAAACCCTACTGAATTACAAGTGGCCAACTATGCTCTTTCTTGCCTGAAACCCTTTCTGTTTGTTCACAAAACGGTACAGGACTGTGCCTTTTCCTTATTCCACTATATATTTCATTGTAAAAAATAAAAAATACCCTGTCCGGCTGGACAGTGGCCAATATAGCTCCCATTGTGGACTATGTTTTATCTGTTATTCTGAATTCACATACTCTTGGGGACCACTGTTGTTTGTAAAGTATAGCTACCCACGGTCCCTGGATAACCGAATGGGTTCCCTTGTTGTTTAAAACACACTATTAAAAAAGGGACAAAATAACACAAAATGCAGTAAGTCCTGGTCAGAAAAATCATCACATTTGCAGGGGGCATTCTCATGAGGCTTACACCACTTATCATATTCACCCAGCAGAAAGTGAGCTTGGTTAAAGCGAAATTTTGTAAGGAGCCACCAATGATAAGGTTTATTGACTATCGTTAGGTATGGTTGAATAGATAACGATGTAATCATCATCATATAGTGAGACCTTACAGTTGGCTTCATTATTTCGCTTGACTCTCTTTCCGCTTCCCTTTTCTTTATAAAGTGGGTTTTAACCCATCTAATATCTTCTCTTATGAGACCTTCAGGTTTTGTATATAGATCAGGGCGGCCCAGATATCCTGTTGTTGTTTTAATATGTGTTAGCCACTCGATCGCTGCCACATTGTCCCGACCCATACAATCCCTAATGATCTTATGATTTAAAGTTAAATCTGGATTAAGCCATGTTTTAATCCATGACAAAAGTGGGGCCAAGGACAGCGTGTCTTCAATATACCCCATCCCCAATTCCATATGGATTGCGAAAGCTGGAGTAGATTGGGGAAGGCCCATAAGGGATCGCAAGAATATATTCTCCTCTCTTTGTATATGAGTCATGTTTTTAAAAACCCATATCGAGGCCCCGTACCTGGCAATGGCCAGGGTTTTGGCTCTATAGATGGATAATATGGCCTCGGCCGGTTTGCCACCCAATCGTCTTGCGAAACCCAGGATAGCGGCCGCCGATCTTTTTACTGCAACTGCTTTACTCGAAATTTGTGGTGCCCACGTCCCTTTCTCATCAAACACCACTCCTAGGTAGGTGAATACTTTGACTTTGGAAAGCACAGAGCCATTACAGGTGAGGTTTTTAATACTATTCTTGCGTTTGCCCACTGCCATTACATGAGATTTCTCTATATTGACTAATAAATCCAGGTCTTGCATGAAGGCCCCAAAGGCATTTAGTAGGTGTTGTAAGCCATTTGGGGTTCTTGATAACAGTACCGTATCATCGGCATATAATAGAACCGGCATTAGGGAGCCACCCATACTGGGTACATCAGTAGAGGCCGCTTCCAGAGACTTTCCTAATGAATTAATGTATAGGGAGAAAAGCATGGGGGCCAAGATGCACCCTTGGCGCAGCCCCCTTCCAGATTTAAAAAATGCGGTACAGTTTCCCTCTTGTGACATGCGAATAGTCGCCCTCAGATCACTATGGAGTTGCGCCAAAAAATTCACAAGTGTTCGGTCCAGTCCCTTTTCAAGGAGTATTGTCCACAGCTTTGACCTATTAACTAGGTCAAAGGCTGTGGACAAGTCCATGAATGCCAGGTACATCATCCCCTTTGATGCTACTGTATATTTACTAAGTGTGAGGTGTAAATTTAGGCTTTGGTCTTCTGTACCTCTGCCAGATCGAAAGCCATACTGAGCCTCCCACAGAATATCTTTATTAGTGGCCCAGGCTGAGATTCTTTCTAGGATAGCCTTACCTTGGATTTTAAAAGAAGAATCTAACAAAGATATGGGCCTATAGCATCTTGGGTCCCCCCTTTGACCCTTCTTAAATATTGGGATTATAATAGATTGTGACCAGGTTGTTGGGGCTCTTGTCTTATCTATACTAACTACATTAAAGACATTAGTGAGGACCACTGACCACATGCCCGAATTTGCTTTAAACATGTCTGCTGGTACGCCATCTGGGCCAGGGGCCTTCTGGCCTGCCGTGTCCTCAATTGCCTTCTGTACCTCCTTTATAGAAAATCTAGGTCGAATATCCTGCGTATCAATCACTATTGGATCTATGGGGCCTAAGTCAAGATTATTGCCATACATTTTTTGAAAATGATCCAACCAGTCCTGTTCGGGGATATTTACCTCTAGAGGCGCATTTTCTTTCCCATTAAATAAGGGGGTGTTAACAATGGTCCAGAATTTAGCGCTATCCCTCAGAGTAGCCTTCTCATGCAAATCATCCCAAGCCTGCCTTTTTATTTCGTTTTTTCTCCTTAGAATATTCAGATTATACTTTTTCCTAAGCCTGGCCACCTCTAGTCTATCTCGGAGTATCTTTTTCAGAGCATTATGTAATTCTCTATGGGATTTGGAGCATTCATTATCAAACCACCCCTTTACTTTTTCCACCCTGTTTTTCGATTTACATTTTAAATCATCCGCCACTTGGCGGCAGATGGTTTCGAATGACAAAATTATATTCCCCTCAAATTTAAGTGGTTCCCTACAGATGTTAATTTCTTTACCCACTTTTAGGTTTAGGGAATAAAGGAAATCCTCTGGGATGATTTTGCTCCATTTAACCCGTCTCCCCTGGTTCCTAGCAATTAAGTCTGTAAATTTTTCTGTTTTAGTTTCCTTATTGAATAAAAACAAGTTGTTGTTATCTACTTCTAACACAACAGGATTATGATCACTGAATGTAGTGTGAATAGCATTATAAAAGATAACATTAAGTAACACACCCGGAGAGATAAAAATATAATCAATAATAGTGTTGCTGTCCCTAGCACTATAAGTTGGGACCCTCTCATTAATATTGAAGAACTCTGGTTCAGATAAGTCATTCTTCAGAAGAAGTTCTTCTAGGGCAGACCCCTTTGCAGAATGTTCAAAGTGTGAAAGTAGCAGCATATCAATATTTACAGTATCTCTTAACTGGCAATTCTGTTGACACAAATGTATGTTAAAATCCCCCATCATGGTAAAATGTACAAAAGTGGTTTGACCCTCTTTATATTTACACATAAACTCTGTCAAAGAGTTAATGTTTTCATTTACAGCTGTACTTTGTATAGCGTTATAAAAGTTAATATAAACACATTTAAAATTATTAGGCATTGTAACTTCCAAAACTAAATAGTTTTGGGATGGTGTGTTTAATACTTTTACAGTACCTCTAATATTAACTGATATTAAAAACAGCAACCCTCCTTTATTTCGACCTGAGCTCGATGTCTGGGCGGCTAAAAAGTAAGATGTATATCCATCTAACCAAAAATCGCAATCCCTATCCCACGTTTCCTGTAGGGCCACCACATCGTATTTTTTTAACAAATCCAGCCATCTTGTATCACCCCTTTTAGAGCGTAGGCCTGCGATGTTCCAGCTCATCATTTTCACTATATTAACCTTTTCCTCTCTAGTAGGCAAAGTGGGTTGTAACTGGTTAGGGGTGCTACCACAGGGAGTCAGTCAATCGTTTTCCTCTAGATTAGATAGGGCAGAGAACCTATTAGTTAACACCAGACTACTCCTCATTTCGCTTCCATGATTGTCAGAGGTTTTTGGTAGCATGCCTGTTATTTGCGTGGCCCAGGCGCTAGGGCAGGGGGTATGACTGGGGGTAGCATAGCGAGTAACCCTACCTGGTGGCAACTTATGTGGTACAGGTCGTGGGTAGAAAAAACCTAAGGGTACCGCTCTGATCCTGTCTTCTTTAACCTCAGTAGCATCCCAGAATAACCGCAAAGCCTCATGGGGTCTATTAAAGTTAACAATCATACAATCACCAGCAAATTTCTTGTCTGTGAACCCCACCCAGTCAACCCGTCTGCCCGTCTGAATGCACTCTGAAATATTATTTGGGCCTGTACAATTTGCGTCACACCAAGTCTTGATATTATCCAACTGTGTACCATTTGACTCAAATTCACCCGGTTTTAATACAGGTACATTCACCAAAACAGCAACAAAAGGTGTAGCTTCCGGAGGAAGGTGAACTGGTGGTCTAGGACGCTGTCTCCTAGACCCTGATGAGGTAGGCTCATCTAATAGGGGTGCCATAGACTTAACCTGAGGAAGACAGGTTTTGCTTATCAACTGTGCCCTAGATGTTATACTATTATCCTTTTGCCTATTTGCACAACCCTTTGGATCTTGTGGCGTTATAGTTGGGATTGAAGGGCCTGATGGTGCAATATTCCCCAGCTCCATAGGGGATTGGGGTTGCTTATGTTCATTAGTAAATGACCGTAATGTTGTTTTTGTTGCAGGTACCCCGGATTCTTTCTCATTTAACGTTATAAAATCATTAATCCTTTCGCATTTTCCCAGTATTTCAGGTACGCATTCCTTAAGTGTATCTATTATGTCAGTGGAAATTTGTATAAGTACCCCTTCAAGCTTATCCATAAGCACTTTTTCCACCATGTCCTTGATTGAGGATTCAAAGTCACTCAAAGGATTACGAAGTTTTTTGCAAAAATGTGTGCCTTGTGCTTTTGATTTATAGAGTATCCGTTTGGTGCGCTTGGTAGCGTGGGGTGCAGTCTCCTGGGTGCAGTTATGTATGTCTTGTTTACTGTTCTGTTGACCCTCCTGTCTCGGGGTATTAGCTGTGTCCTGTTGCCCAATATCGATTACATTTTCAATGAGTATAACAGGTTCCAGGGGCATAGGAAGTCTGTTTACTGTGGGGGATAATTGGCTATCCAAAATTATCGGGTCCAAGCCCAGTTCACGTTCTTTATCAGCAATTTCTTGGTTCAGTTTACCTACTGCAGTGGTAAGATATGTCATAATACTAGCCGAAGCAGTAGCTTTACGTGCAACTTTGGCTTTAACTGTGCCCCCATTTGCAGATGTTTGCAGTTTGCGCTTACCCATTTTCGTGGTGCAGATCAAAGGGAGGGGGCCCGTCCCGTCCCTCGTCGTCCCCGGACGGCCACAGACGGTCCCGCCCTTGTCCCGGGCTTGTCCCGCGCGCGACTCGCGGGGCGAGAGGAGTGCGAGGCTCTTGAAGCGCCTCTGGGCGCGCTAATGGCGTGTCAGGTGCGCCGGCCCCCAGGTGGTGCTGGGAGGTGTAGCCCCCCGATGGGAACTGCAGCCGTTGCCCTCACGGCGTTCACGGCTCGCCTGCTCGCCTGTCCACCTGCCGTTCCCCTGACGGCGTATGGCTGTCCCGGTGGTCGTGTGGCAGCAAGGTTCAATTTTGAAGAGCTCCCCGCTGGTCTCGCGGAGTACGAGGCTCTTGAAGCGTCTCCGGGCGCGCTAATGGCGTGTCAGGTGCGCCGGCCCCCAGGTGGTGCTGGGAGGTGTAGTCCCCCGATGGGAACTGCAGCCGTTGCCCTCACGGCGTTCACGGCTCGCCTGCTCGCCTGTCCACCTGCCGTTCCCCTCACGGCGTATGGCTGTCCCGGTGGTCGTGTGGCAGCAAGGTTCAATTTTGAAGAGCTCTCTGATTGTTATTTTGGCCAACCATATCAAGACTGGGTTTTGAGTTTTCTATCAGTTTTGAAATGCCTTTGTATCTGATTCAGGCGTTTTCTTTAGGTTTAGTTCATGCAAGGACAAAATAGCTTTGCTTCGGGACAAAGACGAGAAAGCAGTTCTCTCGCGTGCGCTTCAGCCCGATCTGGCCGAGCGCACGCATACGTGGGGTGCGGCTGGGTGCGGTTGGGTATTTAAACTGCACCCAGCCTTCTGGTAGGCGCTTTGCCTTCCGCCTGCTCCAGAGGAAGGTCGTGTTGTGCTCCCAAGCTCAAGAAGACGGCCGCTTACCTGATTTACGATCCTTGAGCTTCAGTCTTCGATCCTCGGCATCTTCTTGAATGACAAACAGCCTGGCACCTTCATTTCAGCATCGGAATCTGCAAAGACAAAAGAGATAAGTGTTATTTCTTTTCTGTTTAAGGCGCCCTTCGCAAGAAAGGTTTCCGGAACAATTTTTGGAACAATTCAATCAAGAGAATTCACAAGAATCTTGGAAGCATACTTTGTGATTTATATTAGGTATTTAGGAGTGTGAATTTTGTTAAAAGAAAAGTCAAATGGTGATCCCTGTAATTTAGAATGTTGTTATTTCTGAATGTTGTACCTGTTTTTTCTTGCAATGTGTAACCTCTAATTTTTAGACTGCAAGGCACAGAAGTTAAAGACACAGATTCTTAGTCTAAGTAAGTGAAGAAGGGTGAGAAGCTTTTTTCTTTAAGAAGGAATTAAGGTAGAAGGGGGGGTTTCATAACAGGAAGGGTCAGAAAGGATTTTAACTATTTCTTTGTTTATTTCAGTGACTCTCTCCAAAAGATCACACTTACTACAGGACAACAAGACAGGGGACAGAAAAATCACCCGACAAAACTGACAATCAAGACAAGAAAGACATACGGGACGAAAGACAGACTACAGCTGTTCGCAGGTAGGCGAAAGTTTGAACATCTAGAGAGAGAGCAGAAGTTAGGAAGTGGAAATCAACCAAGAGAATAGAGTATAGAGTAAACCCTTGGTTCTTGTTGTTTCGCAGGTCGACAGCAAGAACACTTAAGTAAAGTACCGGCCCTCCTCCCCATTGTCTAGCTTATATCTTGTAGTGTGTAATACTTCCTCAAGGTAGGGGTTAGTCTCTAGGGAGGTTGGTCCCTTGCGTCTCTGCGAATTTGCTACTCGTCTCAAGGAATACATATCAAGACAAGGTAAGAGACGATGTAGTAACTGTCTTGACACCAGGGAGAACCAGCGGCCGACTTCAGCCTCCTTTCACAGCTATTGCTGTGAATGTTCAACAATTAACCACTGTGTTCCTGCATGTGGGTGTTAACTGTTCAACATTCACACTTACTGCAGTTTGGAGTACCAGAGGTGTTTCAATCCCCTCAGTCTCTGGGACACTGTTGGTTTATTAATTAACCCATAATCACATATAGGTCATCTCCAAAGTATATCAAAAGCCAATAGACAGACCACCACAACAAATGTGTGCTAAGAAATAAGAAAACGTTTCTTTATAATATCAAATAGCAAACTGACATAGAATCTGCTTAGTTGGAAATCAAGGAAAAGTTCTTAAGTTTTTAGACAGAGAAAACACATTATTGACATAGTTCATGATGAGGTAAAAATTACAGCAATCAATGAATGTTCATGAAAACATGACACAACAAAATGTAATTTAATAAACCACAAGTAACAAAATGAATAATTAATTGTGACTCTTTCCCAAAAAGCCACACGTCATTTTACCAGGTTATTCCCTAACATAATAACTGGATCTTAATCACAGTTTAAGTTTGTGGTCATTCATTTATGACCCAATTTGTACAGGAACATTTGCTGACAGCTTATTAGTTGTTTATTAGAAACACCTACAACTTGGACTCCTTTCCCAAGAGGGGTGGGTTGGGAGCTCCCGTCAGTCTGACTGTGGAACGGGGGGCACATTTATTGATTACAAGTAATGCTGGATTCCCATTTTCTTCTTCTACAAAAGGGCCACTCTGGGTGACCTCCAAGACTGCACCAAGCATGCAATCCTTCTCCCGTCTCAGGCACAGTCCTTGTGTCTGATTCAGTCCAGTAGAAACTCCTAGTGTAGATGCAAGTTGTGGAAAATCCTTTTTAATCACTAAAGGATTTTGTTGAAATCCTGAATTTGTTGAGAATTTGGCTTTCTATTCTGCATTGGGCTGTGGGACTATCGGGACTGAAGGCATGTTCCAATATATCTGCCTTTGATTCTGCATGCTCGGCACAGAGGCCAGTTGGGCTGGGGCCATTGACTGAGACATCCCATTCGGTGCCATCTGATTCGTGTTCCAGTTTCCCAGGTTCCTGCAAACATCACACAGATCATGTCTTATTCTGCACATTATTAGTGTTTGAGGTATTTAAATTGCCACTGTTAGTAAAACCTATACCCTAAACGGGGCCGCACTGGCCCTAACAGGCTTCCGGTGTTTCCCCGGGAGGCTACAACAGTGGGGACCGATTGTTCAGTGCTGGGAAACATATTGGTCACTGGGGGCTGGTTTTGCTGTGGTGTTGCTATATCACCCCCCAGCTACAAAAGAGGCAGGGAGCTGGGACGTCAAAATTGTCAGGCCTGGTTTGGGTTCCCAGTCCGGCCCTGACCCAGAGGAACAACATTTCCTACTTGCACATACTGAACATCATAATTCTGCACACCAAAGCCGTGCATATCCAAATTCACACCAGCAACAAACCCAGAATCAAAACAAGAATACAATCCAAGAGAACCAATTTCGTCACCCGTTTGGAAACATTTTGTCTGAGCCATCATTATTTTTATTTTGATCTTCTTCTGCTTAGTAACAAAATTGTCACTAGAGTACTTTGGTTACAACAAAATCTCATCCAGAATGTTGGTCTGCAGCCCCTCACATTTTGCTGGATATGTGCACTAACCTCTGGATGCAACGCTAAATGATGCGTTCTCCTTTACCCAGTCTCCGACTTTGCAATATTGTCTGTAAATCTGCATTAATCTCTTGTAATATATAATAAAATATTTTGAGGCGCTTCACTCTGTGTCTCTTCAATTGGCCAGTTTACAAACAACTTACACCCATTCCACAAATCTCTTGGGACAACAATTAATAAACTTAAACTCAGCTCTTGGCCACCCTGCCTGGACGAACAGGTCTCATCTCCACTGCATCCCTCCTGGACAGGCCCCACCTTCTATGAACCACCCAAACACAGGACAGGCCTCACCTCATCTGCACCCCTGGACATGCCTCTCCCCCTCTGCACCCCTGGATAGGCCTCACCTCCTCTGCACCCCTGGACAGGCCTCACCTCCTCTGACCCCTGGACAGGCCTCACCTCCTCTGCACCCCTTGACAGGCCTCACCTCCCCTGCACCCCTGGACAGGCCTCTCCTCCTCTGCACCGCTAGACAGGCCAGACCTCCTCTGCACCCCTGGACATGCCTCACCTCCTCTGCCCACCTGGACAGGCTTCACCTCATCTGCACCCATGGACAGGCCTCACCTCCTCTGCACTCCTGGACAGGCCTCACCTCATCTGCACCCCTTGACAGGCCTCTCCCCCTCTGCACCCCTGGACACAGGCCTCACCTCCTCTGCACCCCTGGACAGGCCTCACCTCCTCTGCTCCCCTGGACAGGCCTCTCCTCCTCTGCACCCCTGGACAGGCCTCTCCTCCTCTGCACCGCTGGAAAGGCCTCACCACCTCTGCAACCCTGGACAGGCCTCTCCTCCTCTGCACTGCTAGAAAGGCCTCACCTCCTCTGCACCCCTGGACAGGCCCCACCTCCTCTGCACCCCTGGACAGGCTTCACCATCTCTGGACCCCTGTACAGCCTCACCTCCTCTGCACCCCTGGACAGGCCTCACCTCTTCTGCACCCCTGGACAGGCCTCACCTCCTCTGCACCCCTGGACAGGCCTCACCTCCTCTGCAACCATGGACAGGCCTCACCTCCTCTGCCCACCTGGACAGGCTTCACCTCATCTGCACCCATGGACAGGCCTCACCTCCTCTGCACTCCTGGACAGGCCTCACCTCATCTGCACCCCTTGACAGGCCTCTCCCCCTCTGCACCCCTGGACACAGGCCTCACCTCCTCTGCACCCCTGGACAGGCCTCACCTCCTCTGCTCCCCTGGACAGGCCTCTCCTCCTCTGCACCCCTGGACAGGCCTCTCCTCCTCTGCACCGCTGGAAAGGCCTCACCACCTCTGCAACCCTGGACAGGCCTCTCCTCCTCTGCACTGCTAGAAAGGCCTCACCTCCTCTGCACCCCTGGACAGGCCCCACCTCCTCTGCACCCCTGGACAGGCTTCACCATCTCTGCACCCCTGTACAGCCTCACCTCCTCTGCACCCCTGGACAGGCCTCACCTCTTCTGCACCCCTGGACAGGCCTCACCTCCTCTGCACCCCTGGACAGGCCTCACCTCCTCTGCAACCATGGACAGGCCTCACCTCCTCTGCTCCCCCTGGACAGGCCTCTTCTCCTCTGCACCCCTGGACAGGCCTCACCTCCTCTGCACCCATGTACAGGCCTCACCTCCTCTGTCCCTGGACAGGCCTCAGCTCCTCTGCACCCCTAGACAGGCCTCACCTCCTCTGGCCCTGGACAGGCCTCACCCCTTGCACCCCTGGGCAGGCCTCACCTCCTCTGCACCCCTGGACAGGCCTCACCTCCTCTGCACCCTTGGACAGGCCTCACCTACTTCACCCCCGGACAGGCCTCAGCTCGTCTGCACCCCTGGGAAGGCCTCACCTCCTCTGCACCCTGGACAGGCCTCACCTCCTCTGCTCCCCTCGACAGACCTCATCTCCTCTGCACCCCTGGACAGACCTCACCTCCTCTGCAACCGTGGACCGGCCTCACCTCCTCAGCCCCCCTGGACACGGCCTCACCGCCTCTGCACCCTTGGACAGGCCTCACCTCCTCTGTTCCTGGACAGGCCTCACCTCCTTGCACCCCTTGACAGGCCTCACCTCCTCTGCCCCCCTGGACAGGCCTCACCTCCTCTGCACCCCTGGACAGGCCTCACCTACTCTGCACCCCTGGACAGGCCTCACCTCCTCTGTCCCTGGACAGGCCTCACCTCCTTGCACCCCTGGACAGGCCTCACCTCCTTTGTCCCTGGACAGGCCTCACCTTCTCTGCACCCCTGGACAGGTCTCACCGCCTCTGCACCCCTGGACTGGTCTCACCGCCTCTGCACCCCTGGACAGGCCTTACCTCCTCTGCACCCCTGGACAGGCCTCACCTCCTCTGTCCCTGGACAGGCCTCACCTCCTTGCACCCCTTGACAGGCCTTACCTCCTCTGTCCCTGGACAGGCCTTACCTCCTCTGCACCCCTGGACAGGCCTCACTTCCTCTGGACAGGCCTCACCTCCTCTGCACCCGTGGACCGGCCTCTCCTCCTCTGCACCCCTGGACAGGTCTCTCCTCCTCTGCACCCCTGGACAGGCCTCACCTCCTCTGCACCACTGGACAGGCCTCTCCACCTATGCACCCCTGGACAGGCCTCACCTCCTCTGCATCCCTGGACAGGCCTCACCTCCTCTGCATCCCTGGACAGGCCTCACCTCCTTGCATCCCTGGACAGGCCTCACCTCCTCTGCACCCCTGGACAGGCCTCACCTCCTCTGCACCCCTGGACAGGCCTCACCTCCTCTGCACCCCTGGACAGGCCTCACCTCCTCTGCACCCCTGGACAGGCCTCACCTTCTCCGCACCCTTGGACCGGCCTCTCCTCCTCCGCTCCCCACTCAGCCTCAGCAGCAGGAATAGCCAGGAAGGGGGGAATCTGAATTGCAGCCAAGTGAGTTAGCAGCTCTCCTACCTGATCATAAACCTGTCCAGGCTCTCTCCTCCTCCTGGGGCTGTGTGGGGGAGAGGGGGGCAGGGGCAGGTCTGGGGTCAGAGGAGGGGGTCTGTGAGGGTCTGAAGATGGAGGTAACTGCCCACCAGACAGGGCTCCTTCCTCCTCTGCAGCAGGCTGAACACAGAGCACAAGGAGGAAGTGATGTCAGCACTGCTGCTGTTGCTGTCTCTGCCGCCGCTGACCCAGAAGAGGAAACCCTTCTACGTTTCATCCAATGTGCAGCTCAGTGAGTTTCATCAGCAGGCGAGGCGCGACCTCTGGTGGCAGCTGACGGAACCGCTGCCTCCAGACTCCAGGAGTGAATACATTTCACACAAACAAGCATTGGTGCCTGTAAAGACCTGGGATTTCAGATGTCACAGACGTGAATGTTTTTAAGGGTCAGACAGTTCAAGTACAGGGCCTCACTCTTTGCTGCTGTAAAAAAGTATTTATAGCTTCACTTCAAATGAGCATCTTCCAAACACTGACGTAAAGGACTTAAGAGTATTTACAGAAAGGTGACAACTGGAAGTGGCAGTCTGTATTTCAATTAATATATCTGTATTTCAATTAATATATCTGTATTTCAAAGAATAAAATCAGAATATCATTCAGTTTTCCAATTAAACTGGGCAGCTTATTTATTCTTTTAAATAATTTATTTGCAGTTGTTCAAATCCACAACATCCTAGATAGCAAAGTAAACAGAGGTAAATACCATGGAGTTTAAGACACCAGATCAGTGACAATGAGGCATAGGTCATGTGTCAAAGCGACAATTTAAGGAGCTTATTTCTTATTTTCCTGTGTCTGTGGATTATTTCTTATATTTAATACGGTTTTATATCCTCGAACAAGGCTGAATTGTAGGTTCTAATTAGCTTTTGAGTTTCTGGAGTATGAGCACACTGTCTCCTAAAATATTAAGATAGCGGCCTCTTACAGTCTTTGGTTTTTTGTTTACAGTAACCACCATCCTCTCTCAGCAAAGATTCACTGACAAAAATAAAGCAATATATCTTTGAAACAATTAATTCCTAAGATAGGGCAACCAAGTGTGAACCAGAAATTTCTCACACAGTTAGCATTGTATCATAAAAATGAGTGGGTGTTACTGGTCTGAAGAACAGGGGAGGGGCATTTCATTACTCGAAAATATTCTACTCCTTCACATAGACCCCTATATCATAGTACACTCGTCATCAATACACCGCTGATTAGTGAGTGCGTCAACTCTTTGTAGCATTGTCATGCAAGAAGCCTTGAGTGCCTCGATAGCGACATTAATTTGGACGTGCATACATCCGAGCCCTCAAGCCTCACTCATCACGAGTGACACTCACACATTTGGAGGTCGGTATGAAGTCTCACACAAACCTGGCCCATTCTTCCAAACTATGGGCATTAACTAGAAGTTCACACATAACTATTCGGCACAGAGCAGACCCTCTGTCCCACATTTTATTGGCAAAAACCTCTCGTATTTCACCTTGAGTAGTACTGCACACAGTTCAGTGGAATGTTAAATTGAATGTTATGAATGTTAGTTAATGGTATCGCTTTGCATGTGTTCTGATCATGTCTATAAATTCAGTAATGTCTCTTCCTTTGACATTGTCAAAGCCAAATGTTAAGTGACACCACTCCCTGTGAGGTCATCAGTATTCTAATTCATTTGAAAAACTTGAGAGGTCTTTTTTTTATATCTCAATTCTTTACTGATTTTTGATATACAATCAGCATATAACACGTATGAAAGTTTATCGATTCAGCAGAGTCCAAGATACTGTGTAAACTAGAACGTGTGAGAATACATTGATAACAGGAAAAACAATAAATAAAATAACCCTTCCAGATAGAGTTGATGTGGCCCAGAAGATCCCGCAGATGATCAGGGAAGGAGGACGAGGGGGAACACAGGGGGAAGGGACATGGGAACAGGAAGAAAAGATGTCAGGGTGCCAGGCCCCATGGTCGCCCCCAAAAAGACAACTCCCACTACGAAGGCCATAGCCATCTAACTCTTACAGTGGTGTGTTAAATCCTGGGAATATTGACATTTTGTGAAGCAAGGTCAGACGGGCCATCAATTGCAGTGCCTCTGATAGCGCGCGCAGGTCACCTGACTCTTATTTACCAAATATGTACACCTGGGCCCATATCATGTGTATCACTAGAATTTCACAAATCAGGTAATCTACACGCTGCTATCAGCAATCATTTGTCTCTTTCTACTTATTTCTGTGTACCTGATTTACCAATCCTCAGAAACAGGTACCTAAGATCACAATGGATCAGGAGCTATCAGTGGATAGGCGATCAACAATAAACATAATACTTTGTATAATTGGAAATTGTTTATACTTTTGTAATAACCACAAACGCAAGAAGTTTTAAACACCTTTATCTAATCAATTTGCTTCATCATATGCCATGAGAATGAAATTTACACAGATCAGACTATCAATAACTAAGATCAGAAATATAGTATAGCTATGAATCAAAGTGAGAATCATCTATAGATTGGAGAATAAAGGGAGGGAAAAATAAGGAACACGCTATTTTAGTCTAACAGACCTTTACAACGTCATTAAAGGTGGGTAAAGAAAAGGAACATACTAATCAGAGTAGACTTTCGAAACCTCTCTAATGAGTCGAGAAACGAGACCTATGCAGTTTAAAGTTAGCAAGATGTACTTTCACCTATAGGGAGGGTAAGAATGGAACATCTATATATATATATATATATATATATATATATATATCAGGAACAACAGTTTATCATTTGCTAAGGGGAGGGAAAAAGTGGAACATACTAATAAACAATAATGCATGAAAATCCCAATTAAAAGAGGGAATGAAAGAAGAGAACATAAATGTATGTTTATTCAAGAGGATAGAAAAGAGTTTAGAATGACGGACACCCACATGGACTTATATTTACCTAGGACAGATTGAAGAACCAACCCTGGCCACGGGTCAGTTGGGAAAGGCGGGAAAGGACCCTCAAGGACTTAGGATGCCAGTAGGCGAGCAGGTAAAGCTCATGGACAGTCAGGACAGGATACCCTTAAGATTTGGATCAGGACTGGGCTTCTTCAAAGGGTACGACCAACACCTGCAGCTTCGGATGCAACGCCTGCGCTACTCCCTCTCTGCAAGGAATCTGCCAATAACCCCGATTGGGTACTCGAATCTCCCAGCAAAGTGCTTCGCCAGCACTTAAGGTTTCTTCCACCCCAGACTGCGTTTGTGGAAATTATGGACAGAGTGCTCCGCAGCTCTCTGTATCAATCACCTATAGAGTTCGTAGGGTCAGTGACAGGTCAGCTATTCGGACAAGTCGGACAATTTCTCTAGCTAAACCTAGGCTAGTTATACTGTTTCGGGTCAGTGTACCACCCACTAATGTTGCAAGTGAAAGGATCCCCAACTTCAGATTGGACAAGAGAGGTGGTTAGGTCATTGTTACCACCTAGAATTTTGTGTTCTCATAATTAATATTCAATTTCTTGAACCCACCCCTTACATTCTAGTTTCCATGGCATAGGAATACAGAGACAATAGCGTACAGAGTACAAATATTACAATGTTACAAGTATAGGTATGAATTCGAGCCTTCTCGCTGGGGCACAGGTCACTTTCCCAGGAGCGTCTCAGCTTCGGCAGCCAGCTGGCTGAGTTCCACTGCTGTACGACTCCCTCTTCCTCTATCACGTGGTTAGTTCAGTACGGGCTTCAAAGATGGAGAGGCGCACCGCTCACAGGCCCATATAACGTGATACATGAAAAGTAATCGAAAACAATTTAGAAACACAGAAAAAATGAATACACTGTATACCATGATTGGCTATACTAAACCCCTTACTTCATAATATCTATAGCTTTAGGAGGTAAGTAGAACAAAACCGTTGCGCGATAGCAGCGATAGCAAGCGAGAAGCATGTTAGAACAAAGCGGCCATATTAGCAATACTACGCATGAGCAACATTTCCCTCCAGAACTGCAAGTGCGTCACATCACATGAGTATGACCGACGCATGCGCAGACTGTATTCCCGCAAAGCAGCAATCCCTTAATGTGCAAGCGTGGTTACGATTAGTAACACATAGGCAAGCGTCACTGGGACACCCGCGTGTAGTGTAAAAGTGCAATGTTAATAAGACAAACAGGTTGGTAAATAACGTTAACATTATTCGAGGTTCGTGAATACAAGCAAGTCGCATAACGTGCGAATCCTTGCTCCATCACCACCTCTAGGTTGGTTATCAAGGTATCCCAAACAGAGCCCCAGCAGCACAAAGTACTGTACAGTCCGCAGGAAATGCAAAATGTCACAGGCGAGTGCGCCACACTGTCAACACATCCAGCACTTGGAATCGTCTGCCATATCTGCTTTCTAGATCCACTCCGGCGTCCAATGTCAGTGGTGTAGGAAGGTGAAATAACTGAATTTCGACCTGACCACCTGGAGGAAACTGCCATGGTTTTTCCAAAGGTCATGCCCGTCCTGCTCAGAGAGTGATAGGCCCAGCCTCTGCTCCCACAAACAGCATAAATTGTAGGCAGTGGTGCTGTCCGCAGCTATAACATACAATCACACCACAGTGTCCTTGTATCCGTTCCACATCAGGATATAATGCAACATTGGGACAGTCTCAAGATCATAAGGGGGAGCACCCAGCATGTGTTGCAGGCTGTGCATGAGTTGTCGGTACTGTCAGTGATGCGATTGTGGCAGCCCATAATCACGCATGAGAGTAGCAAAGTGAGCCAACTCACCATCCCCTACTATATCGTCCACAGAGCGTATCCCTCTGGCCCTCCACTGTGTAATGGGAGTTCAGATCATACTTGGCCCCAAGCAGCTCCTTGAGAAGAGCAGGGATCAGCAATGCGTTGTACGTCTGAGCCAGGTGAAACGTGATGTCAGTCAACCAACACTGTTATGCCTCACAGGGGCACTTATATGCAGCCAAATCGTTCATCGAATTACCTCTCAAAGGCCTTCCTGCCCTCTCACAGCACTTGTGCATAGGAGATGGACCCAGTGTTCTCCTCCAAGTACTGGCTCAGATATTGGCACAGTCTGTGCTTGTCTTCAGGAGCTTTATACCATGCTGTGTACATACGTCAAAGGACCTGAAGGGTTTGCAACAGTCGAAGATTATAGTGGATTAGCACGGGGCGTGGCCAACTGCCGAGCATGGAGGACGTGAGCTGAAAGAGCTCCGTGCCGAGCCCCAACACTTTGCCAAGAATCTTGTGAGATCAGGGGCCGTTGGAGTCACAAATCAATCCACGGTGCGGCGGAACACCTGAGGCACCGGAAGCTCTGACACGGAGGATCAGGACACCGATTTTCGGCATTCCTGCGCCGCTGCTCTTGAAACAGCGAGCTAGCCGAGTGAACTTGAATGGAGTTCTGGTTGGTGCTGGGAATATGGGAATGATTTGAAGACAGGGAGTGACCCCATACCTGTTGGAGTTAACCACTGGCTGGATTGAATGGCCCACACTGCCTGTGTACGCGCTACCCAGAACTCGGCAGGGAGATAAAACCGTCCGCTGGGAGAGGAAGAGACAAAATGGTGGTCGGCAGCGAGTGAGAGCGGCGATTCACTACAGGCCACTGGGGAGCTGCTGGTGTTGTGCAGAGACCCTCGCCCAGGCTAACTGGACTATATAGCACACCCAAGGTAGACCAGGGTAGACTACTGCTGGGGATATCCTACTGCACCATAGCCTTGTGCTCCTGCTGCGGAAACACAAAACATGCGGCCTATCGGTGATACCTTGCGGATTTATTGCCTGGGTACCGGACACTCACGCTGCGTGGAGGGCGTTCGATTACCCCGAAGACCAACACCGCGAAATTGAGGTAAATGTAGGTGTTGCCGCTGCGCTGGGGCACTACATGGTGGCTGGATGGTCATGCTGCAGTGGCGGCAAAGAGTAGGGCTGTGTCATTGGTGGCTGTGAGATTCGGTGTGGTGAGGTGACTGTCGGAAACACACTGCAGGCGCCCCCGCGATGGTGATACAAACAGTAACTGTCCCTGCATCGCCACTGTGCAACAACTAGCTGCTAATATCCCCTTCAAGATCTGACGAGGTGGCCAACAGCAAACAGTACTGGGGCCCGGGTGCACCAGTTTGTATAGATGAGGTCTGACTGCGCTGTTGCCCTGCGAGCGCACGCCACCGCACTGTACGGCATGACTGTCTCCAACACACGGATGTATCTACAGAGACTTGGTGCGGCTCCTGTGTGTGCGGCCATCAGTTATCTGATGCCTCCATGGTGCAGTGTCCTAGAACATAGCTGGGATTGTGACCCCCCGGCCTGCATACATTCCAGTGCAGTCTGGCTTGGATGGTCAGTGCTGCTGCCAGACTCCAAGCTACAGTAATTGGAGCGAGGGGGGGTTTCCCCACTTGTGGTTCCGGCGGGAGTTGCTGTGTGGGGTCACCGCTCCTCTACATCATGGGTCGCACCAGGGTCAGACAGGCCGACCCCCCTACAGCTGATGACACACATACTACAATGAGCGGAGATCAGGCGCATGGCTTCGATACTGCTGTGGTACGGCCCACAGGGGCTGAACAACAAACTGATAAGCTAGACTTAATACTAAAAGAAATCAGAGATTCAAGTACAGCGATTGAAACGCAAATAGGGTCACTCTCTACTAGCCTCAATCTCTTACAAGCGGACCACAAGAAACTGGCAGATATGGTAAAAGTCAACAAACTTACTTTAGATGATTTGATCCCGCAACAAACTATGCATACAATCCCAAATGGAACAACTACTATACCACGTTTTTGCGTTTTGCAGACGAGAAGAGAGTGAGAAGCGAGGAGCGAGGAACAAGGACGCCGAACTGCTGCCTCCCGCTGCCGGCCCTACCGCCAGCCCCCTTAGCCCCTCAGCCCCAGGTGCAACGGACTTCACTTGAACGGGCCTCAGCGGGAGATCCCGTTCACGGCCCGAGGCCCATGGCTGACCTCGCCGGTCCTGCATTCCAAGCCGCAAATCGCCTGCAAAGCATCCCTAATCACTTCTATTCGGCTCGAGAGGGGGGCGGAGCAGGGAGCAAGCTTTGTTCAGCTCCCCTCGCAATGTATCGAACAGCTGCCGGTCGGGGGGCCGCGGGGGCGTGCAGCAGATCGGCAGAGAGGCTGAAAGGCACAGCCCCATAGCCCCACAGCAGCAAGGCAGAGCGGCAGAGGGCAAAGAGGCTCAACAGTACAACCCAAGCCAGAAAAAGCAACTTTGAGCCGGCACTTATGACTAAGCTAGGAGTTGGAGGTAGGCTGGCTGCACTACCTGCGTGGGTCAGATAAGTGGATCGTGCAGGACAGCCCACCTGATTCAGGGCACGAGATAAACACCAAGCTGAAGACAGAGAGGAGGAGTGCTTTCTTTGAAAAAAAAAGAAAACACAGCAAGACGTGGCGAAAGCAAACAGGCAAGCCGGTGAGGAAGAGAGTGAGCGGGAGAGTGAGAGAGGGAGTGTGGCCCCCAAGTGGCAGGCAGTGGAGTGAAGTGCCCAGGAGAGCCCAGCCCTCAATCTCCCAATCTCTTGACTCCTGGCAACCCCAGGCCTGCTGTTCTCCATCAAGCTTTCACTCCCAAACATAGATCAACTGCAACTGCAATTAGTTTGATTAGTACACAGCCAACAGCTCATCTCTATCCCGGTCCCGTAGCAGGAAAACATCCCAGAATGATGTCAAAGAGGAGGAGAGGAGGAGAAAAAGGGGGAAAGAAAACGCTACTCCACCCGACACAGGGGGAGGAAAAGGCGTGTTCCCCGGCACCAATTAAAGAGCATAACACCAGCTCGGCCGGAGTGCCAGGAGAACTAGAAACCACAACAGGAACCACACCAGAGGGAGTGAACCAAGCAGGGTCAAGGTCCGAAAACAGAGAACTGTGGCCCAAATTGAGGGCTGAAGCCACAGCTACAGTCACAGCCACAGCCACTCTTGCAGCAACAGCTACAGCAACTACGCTCACCACAGGAGCGGAAAGTAATAAGGCAGCAACAAGTAAAAAGGTCACAGAATCTGCCTCATGGGTTACAAAAAAAGTGTCAAGATAATCACTCCATCAGCACCCACCAGGCACCATTCATGTCCAAACAGCAGCAAACGGGCACTGATTACCGATTTTCTAAAAGCAGCCATCAAATCTACAGAGCAAAGCATGAGTCGCGATCATAGTATTGATTCACTTATTTTCAACCTTCCCAAGGCCAGGAACACCAGCAAGAACATCACTGACCCCCTGAGGAGAGCCAATACATATCCCTCCGACGAAGGTAGCCCTAACAGGGGCGGGAAGGAAATAGACGAACAGTGGGGCATGGGTTCAGACCTTCAATTGACTACAAAAAAAGAAACCCCGGATTTACAGACATCAATAAACATACTTCAAAACTCATGGCACTATGACCAGCGCAGTAACCTGCAAGTAGTTGAGGCACAAGTATATGGTCACCCGTCCACCTTAAAAACACAATTACAGCAACAACAACAAATCATATTTGGAAATCTAGAGGCAATCCCAACCACCCAGAAACTTACAACACCACAAATTCTTTAATAAATATAAACACGGTAGAGCAATCGGTATCCCAATCTCTAGATGACTCTGGTTCCACAAAAATAACTTTCAACAATTGCAACAAACAAGATAAATTCAGTCTCCTAATCATTTCACTGCAAAAGGAAAATCAAACTGGGCAGAAAATCCCAAACCTCATCCAATACGATGACAATTCAGTCACGTTCAACAACCTGGAAATGTCTCCTTTGCTGTCACTGTCGCAAAATAAGGTTCAACCCAGCAAGATCCTTGGCACATCAGACCTTCCGGATCCTCCATTCCCGGACAGGCCATTTTACGAAGAACAACGTGTTAGTTCACCTTTAGAAGGATTACACAGACTCCCTCCACCATCAGTTTGGCGACACCTGCTAAACACCCTGCATACTATCCGCAAAGCGATGAACTACCACGCTGATAAGTTAGACACACAGGTAGACCTTCTAAACATTTTAGCAAACTACGTCCAGGGGTTCGAACAAAAGTTGCAAAACCTCAACAACTTGATCACGAGGGTGCAGCGAGATCGCAAAACAACATACCAACCATGTCATTGCCACTGCACTCAAATAATAGACCAACTGGCAACAGTTCTAACCCTAATGACGGAAATATTGGGGGTCATCAGCAGCGCGCCAATGAAGACCATACCTTCTCCCAAGAAAGCAACAGACCCATTGAGGGAAGTTGTCCAGGAATGTCTCAGTACTCAGAGAGCCCCGGGCCCTAACAATAAAGCAACAGAGTCTATCACAGAACAAACTCAAGCAATTATGGATACATTTCAACAACTGAACGGACAGGGACCTATGAGTGCCCCATCCATCTCACCCAAGGTTAACACCAATCAGTCGTCAGCAAATCAATCAAAATCATTAACTCCATTATCCAAGCGGGAGAGAAAACGTCTGAGGAAGGCCAGAAACCGCAAACAACTCAGGCATTCAACAAATGCAATTGGCACAACGACTGAGCTAGAAAGGACCGAAAGTGAAGACATCACCTCTTTAATCCTAGGGGAGGCCGGAACTACTGAGGACCACTTCACTCCCCCGACAGAATTGTTTGCTGCTCGAAGCACTCAAAAATCGCACACAGCAGGAAAAATTCCACCTGCAAAGGTATATGGAATATTCAACCCGGCTGAGCGGAAGGGAAAACAACATCTTACAACTCAGGCTACACAAACCAAGAAGCTCAAGCTAAGCAACAACACAAAAGAACCTGCAATAAATAGCTTGAAGGAGGCCATCGGGCCAAAAACAACAGAAAGTGAAGAGAGAGGCTGAAAACAGAAACAACAAACACTCCAGGACAGGGAGGTAGTGTATCAAACTCCATCATGAGCAATGATAACTCATTACAAAATCGCATAAGTAATCACCAGATTTCGTTCTTATCACCTTCGCTGCGGCGCTACCATGCTCGTGACGGAACCGCTCCATCACGAGCCTCGGGCGCGCTGTGCTTGTGACGGAGCGGTTCCGTCATGGCCCCGCCCGCTCAATAGAACGCGCTGCGCGGGCCGTGATGGAACCGCTCCGTCATCAGCACAGCGCGACCGAGGCTGGTGACGGAGCAGTTCCGTCACCAGCATGGAAAAGGCTATCAGACCCAGAGCGAATCACTGTGGATCTGCAATCCAATCAGAGCCCGGTTACCGAAAGAGGACTCGCCCACTTCAACCACGATCAGAAGTTGGATTTTATTCCCCATTACGTTTCAAGGGGACCTCATGACATCCTCAACAGAAGCGCACTATTGAAAGTATTTAAAGCCCTTTCATCTCTGTGTCATATTAACACCAGCAACATAGAAAGCATAGAGTTTAGACCAAACTTCATTCCAATTGGCCAAGAGATCAGCACAGTCACCTTCCTTAACAGCTCCATCATTGAGCAGATCTGGCTGCAACAGGACTCACTCGCCAAATGGGGCATTGAGGTAAAAAAGCCCGCTTTCAACTGCTACCCAAGCCCACTTCAACCACCCAACCAGTCAGAGGGCTTGCTCAGAGGAGCCAAAGGCACAGAACAGGACAGCCAACGAAGGAAATAACCCAAAGTCTAAGAAAAATCACCATCACTTTTTCCCACCCACAAGCAGTTAGGCCTTTAGGCACCAGGCAGATGAATAGAGCCGGGAACAGCAATACCATGGCATGAACACTATCTTCCAAAGCCCCAATTTTGAACCAAGGTTGGGACATCTGTTCCTGGAATGTGAACGGCCTAAATGCAAAACTGGAAGACCCTGATTTTATGGAATTCATCAACCAATATGATCTACTTCTCCTCCAAGAAACATGGCAGGCAAATTGTAATCCTATAGTAGGTTTCAAAGAATATCTAAATCCGGCTAAGAGAGTCTCCAAACACGGAAGAGCAAAAGGAGGACTCTCCACCTTTGTTTCGACTAACATCCCATGGCATGTTATCGCCATAGATCTTGATTCAACCTGGATGTTATGCATTAAAATAGTTGCGTCGCCCTCTTACAGCTTGTTAATATTATATGCTTATATCCATCCCGCTTCCAAACTAAAGAGGTCAAGAGTGGAGAAATTACGTGCCGCATTAGCCACCCTCAAACTCGCTCACCCGTACTCTAACATCATACTGTCGAGAGACTTCAATATGAACCTACTTCATGGAGGGGAAAAAAGTAAAATTGGCGGCCCATATATCAGCAAACGACAAGATTTCCACGGTAATAGATGTGCAGCTCTTTTGGAAGAACTCTCAATGCACATGCTGAACACATGTGGTCTGATCAACCACCCTCAAGCCTGTACAAGGGTTACACAAAAAACAGGCTCAATCATTGATTACACTTTTACGGACTATGATATTATACCATACATTTCGAATTTTCAAATACAAGATAGAGCAGAAAGTGATCATTTACCACAAACTTTCAAACTACTCACAAATACACCAAGACTAATAACAAATAAGGCGATGTCTTCACAATCTGAATGTTTTAACCTAAAGCGCCTTACCTGGAAAAAGGAAACTATTGGTGACATAATGGGCGTATGTACTACCCTCTTGGAGAGCATTGAAAATGAATCATTGCACCTAGAGGCATGGGAATCCTTTGTACTCAAACTAGACAAAGAACTCCCAAGACGGGGCAAAGCGAGAAAAGTGAGAGACTCTGTGGCACGTTTGCATGAGCTTCTATCTGTCTAAGCGCAGGGACACGCTAGCTAGCGTAACCGCGCGCTTTATAAAACTCCCTTATTATTATTACTTGGGGCAGCATGGTTCACAAACAGCCTACGGAAATAAAAAAAACAACTGAATATATATTTAAGACGTCTAAGAACCTGCAGTCAAGAATCCACCCAAGAGACCCTAAGCTTAATAGAAAAAACCAGAAAGGAATTCAAAATGAACATCAACGTAGCCAAGCGAGATTATAGAGAACTCACATGTGCGAAACTCCTCCAGGCCAGCAAGAAAGGAGACGCCAGACTCTTCTGGGGTATAATCAACCAGCTGTCAAATGGCCAGAACCGACACTTCAACTTGGATATAATGGAAGATACTTGGCGAGCCCATATTGATCAAACATATAATGCAACCTCCACCCCAGTTCTAACAACTCACGGGAGGCAACCTGAGAATGGGGATCCCAAGTAGGAATAGTCGCTGAATCACCTAAGCCACTTCCACAGGAATTTGCTATCCAGTTCACGCAAGACCAGGTCTATAAGATCATAAAAAATCAAAGCCCAGAAGGAGCCCGGGGACCCAATGGTCTGCCAAATGCCCTATTTCGGCAGGACCCATCGTTTTGGAGCGGTATTCTGACCCCATTTTTTGCACATGCTCTAGTAACTGTCTTAATCCCGGATTCATGGCGAGGAAGCTTTATAAATCCTATATACAAATCAGGCCCTCGCGCTGACCCCTCCAATTATAGAATGATTGCATTAATCGACGTTGAGGCCAAGATATAAGCATCAAACTTGTTGCTAGATCTAGAGGATTGGGTAGATCGTACAAACTTGATGCCAAACACGCAAAGGGAATTTTGGGCAGGAATGGGCACCCTCACAAACATCTCGGCGGTAACTCTTCTAGCCAATCAAGCCTATGCAAAATCCTGCACCTTGTATGCGTGCTTCATCGATCTAAAAGCATCATTCGATAACGTTCCGAGGGCAAAATTATGGGCCAAAATGCAAAGTTGGGGGGTGCCCCGAAAACTACTAGAAGCCATAATCAACTTGTACTCGCACATGTGGGTCCAAATAAAAATAGGCGACGGGCGTACTCTAACAAAAAAGATTTATACATCAAATGGACTAAAACAGGGGTGCGTTCTGGCTCCCTGCCTATTTAGCATCTATACTGCAGACCTTGAGAAGTACCTCCAACTTACACAAACCGACCCCCCAAAACTGGGCAAAACATCGATACCTAGTCTCCAATACGCGGATGACATAGTCCTCCTAGCCCAAACACCTATAGGCCTATAGAGATCGATATCTCAATTAGGTGCCTACATTACTTCCGCCCAACTTTCAATTAATGATCAAAAAACAAAGGTGCTATGCTTTTCAAAACACCGGAAAAATAGGAAAAAGGTAAATTTACTTGGAATTTAGATGTGAACCCAATATCCCAGGTGGATTCTTATAAATACCTGGAGTTTCATCTTGATCATAATCTAAATTTTAAGCCACAACTGGAACAAGGCAAAACGAAAGCGAAACAACTCCTCTTCGCCTTTAAAACTGTTCAGAAGAAGCTAACAGGCTGCTCAACAGGCCATCTCCTTAAAGTAATTGCTGCTAAATTCCTCCCCTCCATATCCTATGGGTCAGAAATGTTATAAACAAAAGATGCCACAGTCCTAAATCTAGCACAGTCCAGTCTCTTCATGAGACTGTTTTCAATTCCCCAATATATCTCTCAGGCTCAAATTCGATTGGAATATGGCCTCAAAAAACAGATACCAGCTAGACAAGGGGCAATGGCTAAATGTTATTGGCGGATGAGGGAAGCCGATGATAACACCCTGGCCCACTTCTGTTGGGAAGAGATAGATAAACAAGCCAGGCTAAAGAATTCAATTGGTACCATCTTAAAAGAGTCACTTCTGGCCCTTCAACTAGAGGAAGCATGGCTCTCAATTCCCACATACTCTGGATTCAAAACAGCAGCGAATAACGCAATTAAACAGGTCTCTTTGCTAATGGACAAAACTACCTTTGCCATGAAAAGTCACGCATGGGGTGATATACAAGCATATCAGTTGCTGAAGCCCCAAGCATACCTATCTGAACACTTTTCACATCATAAAAAGCACTTTTTGACGTTACTGCGGCTGGGCTCTTTTCCCACGAAAGACTTGACTCCGAAATGGATATGCAGATGGCCGACCAAAGAATGCCGCCTCTGTGGACAAGGAGAAGAGTCACTGCTACACCTGCTATGTATTTTCCCCTCATTACTAGAAATGAGAAAAACATTGCTCTGCGAGTTGCTGAGGAAGGCACAATCAAGGACATGCAGAGGGGCAGTTATACTATGTCTCGGAGGCTTGTCAATTCAACTATCTTGCAGAGCCAGAACCTTCTGGCAAATGGCGGCAAAGGAACTGGATAAAAAAGCAAATGAAATAACTGGAGCAGTCCAGAACTCAACAGCCTGCTCAATTTATAATTAGCCTTGCCATCTTGCATTTTATTGTTTGTAAAATTTTCAGAATAATATTTTATTTCACAATCAGATATTTTAAAGCTATTGCTCGTCGCATCTTAAGCATGCGATTGCCTTACGCACGTACTTTGAGCATTATCAAACATTCCCCAAGTTGTATTTACAATGTATTATAGTGGTTTGTTTACACTTTTATGATTTTAATGAAATCAAATAAAAGTATTATGACTGACTGACTACTACGCCAGCTACGGGGGCTTCAAGACAGGGTGGATGATGCCGAAGGGAGATCACGCAGAAATAATGTCCGAATACTGGGAATACTGGAAAAGAGTGAGGGCCGTAATCCCACCCAGTTTGTGGAAAACTGGCTGCGAGAACATGTAGCTAAGGAGGGTCTGACGGATGTCTATAGTGTGGAGAGGGCACACAGAGTGCGGCCCAGACTTCCCCTTCCGGGAGCGCCACCCAGACCACTAATAGCACGCATTTTGAATTATGAGGACCGGGACACAATACTACGTGCTGCAAGAGAGAATGCCCCTATCCACTTCGAGAATAAAACGATCTGCCTATACCCGAATTTTACGCTGGTGGTTCAGAAAGCGAGAGCTACTTTTCAGGATGTTAAAAACAAACTGAGAGCACCCAATCTGAAGTACGCCTTACTTTTTCCGTCCCCATTTGAAAGTCATTTCTGGCCAGAAAATTATATTTTTTGATAACCCTGAGGAAGTGGCGGACTGGCTGGAGATCACCTTCACACCTCCTGTCTGGATCACTGACATAATATCGACTACAAAAATATAGGCATTTAAAATATCGACTACAAAATATCGACTGCAAAAATAGCGAAGTCCTATCTACAAACAGGTAAGTACAAAAATATCGAATCAAAAATATCGTTGAAAAATATGTACTTTGTTAAAATATCGAATGTATTAAAATGAATGTAAAATTAAAAAAATATTAAAAATAAATAACTAAAATATACTTAAAAATACTTAAATAACCTTAAAATTATTAAATAATTAATTTAAGTTATAAAAAAAATAATACTATTTTATTTGTGAAAACATATATATATATATATATATTACCATAATATTATAAAAAAATATACAATATTATTACCGTAGCATAGCAAGAGTGTTAAAATTACTATTCCCACTGCAATGAGTGCAACAGTAGGGAAAGCGTTGGATAGCGTAGCGGTAAAAATTACTATTCCGACTCCAAAGAGTTCAGCAGTAGGGAAAGCGTTGGGTAGCATAGGGGTAAAAATTACTATTCCCACTCAAAGAGTGCAACAGTAGGGAAAGCTTTGGATAGCGTAGGGGTAAAAATTACTATTCCCACTCCAGTGAGTGCAACAGTAGGGAAAGCGTTGGATAGCGTAGGTGTAAAAACTACTATTCCCACTCCAGTGAGTGCAACAGTAGGGAAAGCGTTGGATAGCGTAGGGGTAAAAATTACTATTCCCACTCCAGTGAGTGCAACAGTAGGGAAAGCGTTGGATAACGTAGGGGTAAAAATTACTATTCCCACTCCAAAGAGTGCAACAGTAGGGAAAACGTTGGATAGCGTAGGGGTAAAAATTACTATTCCCACTCCAAAGAGTGCAACAGTAGGGAAATCGTTGGATAGCGTAGGGGTAAAAATTACTATTCCCACTCCAGTGGGTGCAACAGTAGGGAAAGCGTTGGATAGCGTAGGGGTAAAAATTACTATTCCCATTCCAGTGGGTGCAACAGTAGGGAAAGCGTTGGATAGCGTAGAGGTAAAAATTACTATTCCCACTCCAGTGGGTGCAACAGTAGGGAAAACGTTGGATAGCGTAGGGGTAAAAATTACTATTCCTACTCCAGTGAGTGCAACAGTAGGGAAAGCATTGGATAGCGTAGAGGCAAAAATTACTATTCCCACTCCAGTGGGTGCAACAGTAGGGAAAGCGTTGGATAGCGTAGGGGTAAAAATTACTATTCCCACTCCAGTGAGTGCAACAGTAGGGAAAGCGTTGGATAGCGTAGGTGTGAAAATTACTATTCCCACTCCAGTGAGTGCAACAGTTGGGAAAGCGTTGGATAGCGTAGGGGTAAAAATTACTATTCCCACTCCAGTGAGTGCAACAGTAGGGAAAGCGTTGGATAGCGTAGGGGTAGAAATTACTATTCCCACTCCAAAGAGTGCAACAGTAGGGAAAGCGTTGGATAGCGTAGGGGTTAAAATTACTATTCCCACTCCAAAGAGTGCAACAGTAGAGAAAGCATTGGATAGCGTAGGGGTTAAAATTACTATTCCCACTCCAAAGAGTGCAACAGTAGGGAAAGCGTTGGATAGTGTAGGGGTAAACATTACTATTCCCACTCCAGAGAGTGCAACAGTAGGGAAAGTAAATACTTCATATATTATTTAAAAAAATATAAATTAATATCTATAAAAAATGAATTAAAAGTAATTACCAATTTAATATAATATAATAATTCATCAATTAAAATTACACCTTAAAATTAATTATTACAATTAGTTACCTATTAATGCAAATTAATTACAAATTAACAATTAAAAATTGATTAACAATTAATTCAAATTAAATACAATTAAATACATTGAATTATTTAATTAATTATAAATAATTTACTTCCCACCCTATTCCCCTATAAACCCACAACCCTCTACAGAAAATAAATTAGTAAAATTAACATAATTAACAATTAATCAATTAAATAAATTAATTGGCAATTAAAATGTAATTAATTACCCATAAAAAATTAATTAACAATTAATTCTAAATAAATACCAATAAATAATTTTACATATTTAATTAATTATAAATAAATTACTTCCCACCCAATTCCCCTATAAACCCACAACCCGCTACAGAAAATAAATTAGTAAAATTAACATAATTAGCAATTAATCAATTAATTAAAATTAATTGCCAATTAAATTTTAATTAATTACCAAATATAAATTAATTAACAATTAATTAAAAATGAATACCAATAAATACATTTACATATTTAATTAATTATAATTAAATTACTTCCCACCCTATTCCCCTATAAACCCACAACCCGCTACAGAATTAAATTACGCAAAAATGTAAAAAACAAAATTCATTAATTAAAATAAATTATAACATAAATACACACTTTTCACACATATAATAACATAAAAAACACTATAAAAAATTCCATATTATTAAAAATTCGATAATTTTAATAACCTATATTATATACTTCGATATTTTAACTTTCTATATTTTTAACATTCAATATTACATTACTTACCTTAAAAACAATATTTTTGATGTCTATATTCTGTCCATTCGATATTTTGTCCATTCTATATTTTAAACTCGATATTATGTCCATTCGATATTTTTTACTCGATATTTTGACTGTTTACCCTCGTGTCTCCCAGAACTCAATCCTGCCGAGCAACTCCGCACGATCCTTGTCACAACGTGAAGATGCAGTCAACATGGAGGAGAATCCACGCCATGGCGCGGCGCCTAGTGTGAGCCCATCTCTGGAACAGATCTCGGGCAGCCAGAAAGAGGCTCTTCTGACATCTTCTGCCACTGTCCACTTACATGCCAGGACACTCCAGAGTATTAGTGCGCGATATAAATTCCCCTATAACATAACATAACATCAGCAGCCCTGGCGGAACATGATGCCCAGGCCTGTGTGGTGTCTATCCGCTCCTCGGACGAGATCACAGTTCGTTCAGACTCTGAAACCGGAGATGCATACATTCGCGCTGAGCGTATCCTGGTGAACTGTGTGTCTTATTTTGAATTTGGATAGTCTGTACTTGTGAGACCTTTTATCTTTAAAAGAAATTCTTATTGGGGACTGGGAAGGGCGTCAGAGTCTACTTTTGCCGTGCTTTAAGGACGGCTCTCCTGTCCACCGCAATCGGTATTCCGATTGTTTATTGTGGAGAGAGCCGCCCATTTGCTTTCTCATGAGCGGTTAGTGCTCTAGTAGCTGGCTTCCCAGCTATAAAGCTCACGCATTCCCGGCCGCGCAGCAGAGATGCATACATTCGCGCTGAGCGTATCCTGGTGAACTGTGTGTCTTATTTTAAATTTGGATAGTGTGTACTTGTGAGACCTTTTATCTTTTAAAAAAAATACTTATTGGGGACTGGGAACGGCATCTGAGTCTTCTTTTGCCGTACAGTAAGATGGCTCTCCGGTCACCACAATCGGTATTCCGATTGTTTGTTGTGGAGAGAGCCCGCCCATTTGCTTTCTCAGGAGCGGTTAGCGCTCTAGTAGCTAGCTTACCAGCTATAAAGTTCACGCATTCCCAGCCGCACAGCGGACGCATGTGGCGGGCGCGCCAGAGGCAAGCCCGTCGGCGCCCGTCCGCGCCTGGACGCTGCCAGCTCCAGGGAATGCTGCCCGCCAATACCCAGAGATCTTTGCCGCTTAGGCGGATCTACTCCCAGGAGAGATTTGTTGAGCTTGGGCGTTTGGTACCGTGTAGAGGAGGATTAACCAACTTTTTAGAGGGAAACGCCTTTCTGACAGGGAGGTTCCCGGGGTGTGGGTGGGCAAGGGAGAAAGGTGTACCTATTCATTTCAACCCATCATCTCACTTTCCCCCCAAACCTTTGCGACATGGGCAGGAGAAGGGGAATAAGAGGGACATGGGAGGAAGGTGTCAAGTGCTTTTTAAAGGTCTCTACCCCAATGTACGTTCAATTCCAAAGCATGTGGCTGAAATCTGGGACTTACTAGAGGAGGCCAGGCCTGACATCTGTCTATTTAACGAAACTTGGTTGAATAATGAAGCGACGCCTGCATTGGCAACAGCATGTCCAGCTGACTATGCAGTCGTCCGTTTGGACAGATCTGGAAGGCGGGCGGAGGGTTGCCCCCTACCATATTACAACTTTAGACACTGTCTCCTCCCTCAACGTAAAGTTATTGATATTTAGGGTACTGCGGGATACAGAGTGATCGGGTGCCTTAGTGTAGCAACCGCCGGGAGGAAACAAGAGAGAGTTTTGCTCCACCTTGTTAGAAATGCTAGCCCCGTACATGCTCCAAACTGACAGGTTCCTACTGATAGGCGACTTTAACCATTATCCGGACGCTCTCTCCAGTCTGGAATCTGCATGTTTGGTGGCAGCAATGGAATCTTTAGATCTTTTCCCCAGAATCACTAGTTCCACTCACACGTGGCTGGTCATGTGCTGGACACTGTCTTTACCAACATCGGCGAGGTGGTGGTGGAACCTCCGCAGAAGATGGGCTGGACAGATTACTCAGCACTAAGTTTCTCGTGGGTGTGTATGAAACAATCTAGCCCCCACCCAGTCATAAGGAGCTCCGTAGACCCTGGAAAAAGGTGACTCCGGCTGCCTTTAGCAGGGCCTTTGTCTCTCCTGTATTGGAGAGGGACGATGATGGGGACATTGCCTTAGATAGGTTTGAGGCCGCCATTACCAACGCCTTAGACTCTATTGCTATATTTAAGAGGGTTAGGACTCAGGAGAGGGTGGCACCCGCCCCTTGGTATACAGACAATCTCAGAAGAGAGAAAGCCTCCTGCAGGTTTAAAGAGAGAAGATGGAGGAAATCCAAGCTGGAGCAGGATGAAGTACTCTATGGAACTGCGCATAGAGCCTATTTATGTAGCTGTAGCACAGCTCGGAGTCGTACTTAGGCTCCCGTATCATGGAAGCTAAAAACTCTTCCCTGGAACTGTTCACGATCTTAAAGGAATTCACTAACCCGAAGTCTAATAATCCGCTCCCACCGCAATCTCAGACCCTGTGTGAGAACCTAGGGAGCCATTTTATCAACAAAATTGATGTGATCTATTGTGCATTTGGTCCGGAAGAGGGCACGCACGGCAACGCTCCCTCTCAGGAGGATCATAGTCCATCAAGATTATAACTTATTCGCAATGTCACTGGGGAAGAAGTCAGCTCCATTTTAATGCAAGTGAAATCTGGCTGCCCATCAGACTTGCCCCCCCCCCTTTGTTATGTCAGTGTTGTCCCCTGTTCTTTCTGAGATCCTCGCAGAAGTTTGTAATTTCTCGCTGGCCACGTCCACTGTTCCTCGTAAATGGAAAAGTGCGTGCATAAAACCCCTGCTCAAGAAGCCGTTGGCTGACCCCGCCGACCTTCAGAATTTTAGACCCATTTCTCTTCTCCCTTGTTGTGCAAAGATCATGGAGATAGTAGTCAATCTGCATCTCTCCCAGTATCTGGAACAGAACAGCATACTGGCTACCTCTCAGTCGGGATTCCGTGCCTCCCATAGCACGGAGGCCGCACTGTGGGAGGTCACGGATACGTTAAGGATGTCCTTGGATAGGGATATCCCCGTCATGTTTGTTCTGTTGGATTTGTCGGCAGCCTTTGACATCATCTCTCACCCGATCCTATTGGACTGGTTGCGTGAGTTTGGTGTCGGAGGCGGGCCTTCAATTGGATCCAGAGCTTTCTGACGGGTAGAACACAATGTGTCCAGCTAGGCTCATTTGTTTCTCAAACCACTAGTGTGGATAAAGGGGTACCACAGGGCTGAGTTTTGAGCCCCACTTTGTTTAACATATATGTGCCCCCCTAGCCTCAATCATTAGAAATTGCGGGTTTGAAACTGTATTCTATGCGGATGACACCCAGCTGATAGTCCCCATTGAAAAGAGCCCTGCAGTTACTAAACTTAAATTTAGACGCTGCATGACCAGTATAGCGAGCTGGATGAAGAAGAACTTTCTCCAGCTCAACTCCTCTAAGACAGAGATAGTGACAGGCTGTGGTCTCCAGATTGGTTGCCACCCGAGTTAGGAGATGCGCCCGCCCCTAGAGGATGGGCATAAAAATTGATAATACTCTATCAATGGAAGAGCCGGCAAAATCGGTGACAGGTACCTGTTTTGGAACCATGCGAATGCTCAGAATGATTTTTCTGTGGATTCCGCTTGCGGCCAGACAGACTCTGATCCAGTCACTCTTGGTTAGCCGACTGGACTATGGCAACTCACTGTTGGTTGGGACGAGGGAGGATCTGGCTTCTAAATTACAAGTGGTTCTAAACACGGCAGCCCACCTCGCCCTCAACAAGCCGGCTCGGAGCCCCTCTCTACCCCTTCTGCGCCTACTGCATTGGCTCCCTATCAGAAAAAGGTCAATTTTAAAATTGTTATGTCTGTTTTTTAAATCCCTCCATGGGATGGGACCAGCCTACATGATGAAGAAGATCGAACGGTACCAGCCCACACGACTGCTGAGATCCAGCAGTCGTAACCTGCTCTGTGTACGGAGAATCAGGAAGGCAAGGATGGGTGGTTGGGCTTTTTCGTATTTAGCCCCCACCCTTTGGAACACCTTGCCGGACGAGATCCGCGCTTGCACCAATTTCCGCCACTTTAAAAATCTTCTTAAGACCTGGCTGTAGGAAGATGGCTACCTGACTATGGTTACCCCAGATTTTTTGCCTGTGTTTAGCTGGTTTTTTGACTTAGTTGACCTGGTTCCCTGCTAACCAGGGCCCCAGGCCATCTGCTCTCTCTGTAAAATGGATTCCATGTACCCTAGGTACATCCCACAATTGGAAATGTACTCCTTGTCAGCCCCTGTAGAATGCACTATAAGTGCCCAGGGCATAGGGGCCACCAAGGCCTACCAGGGGCTGCAGCATATCTTTTGCCACCCCTGGCTGGTTCTTAAATTGACACAACTGGCTGATCACTCAGCTGGGGTAAGGTGGTGTAATCACCCCTTACTTGGATATAGTATACCTATATCTAAACCTATATCTGGACACATATAAACCTGTGAGCCACTCCTATGGAAGGCCTCATCAATCCTGGAGGCAGAGTGCGTGGATTAATGTGAGATGGAGCTCTAGCATGAGCTGAGCCTGTCTGCAGCTGTCAGGAACAACTCCCTAAGCTGTTTCAGGAAAATGCCATACCATATACTCTTAAGTGCCTTATAATCCTCGCGGTTATATAGCAACTTTGGTTTGGCTTTATCAAAACATGTCGTGTAAGGTGTCATACGATTTGGAATACTATCCCCTCGCCAGTTCTGGCGACGGGGATAGCATTCCACCCCTCTAGAGGGGTAGGACATGTTGCTTTACTTAAATGCGGTTAATTTCTACAAAGACCTTAGATCCACAAAATGGATGCCTCTGCCACAGACAAGAGTCTGGACCCCTGCAGCTGACCGAAACTCAGCCAAATGGGGCCTGGACAAAGGGTTTCCTGTCACAGGAGGGTGTCACCGCCCTCCAGACAGGAGATAGTGGATTGTAGCAGGGAGGTTTGAAAGAAACCAGACACTGCTTGGGGCGCACAAGGCTGCCCCTTGCATAATCCGGCCAAACCGGTTCTGGGGCACTCCAGCCCTCGTGCCAGGGCGGCCTGGATCAAAGGAAGGGGGTGTATCCACCCACTTCCTGGGTCCCACCCATAGGGGGGGACCTAGCAGGTAATCACGCCCCCCAGATTCGAATAAGAGTGGGAGCAGTGCCAATGCACAGCAGATTTCCTGGAAGAAACATTAGAAACGAAACTCTGGACCCTTGGACCTCCAACTCAACGTGGAAGCCCGAAGAATCTCCCTTGTGGTCAAGGAGTGACCACCCTGCAGCAGCAGGCACCATCCAGCCCTTGATGTCTACTTGGTTGCAGTTCCCGCCGGAACTCGAGCGACTGAGATCGACGAGATCAAGCTTGCCTGCCTTCTAACAGCCCGATCCACAGTCCCTGCAGAGCTGAGACCCGTGGAGGCGACCGGAAGCGTGGGACACGCCATCTTGAATTGACCACGAGACGCTGACCGTGCAGCCCACGAGTGACCCTCGAAGCTGTGCACCGGGGTTTGAGAAGCCCCCACCCTGAGCCACTCTTGAAACGAAGTTCAGCCCTCCACACTCGACGAGTGCTGCGTGGGGCCCTTCTGCTCCATTTGGCTCAACGCGTTGGCCCGGTCACTTGCCAGCTGGCTAGTGGTCCCTGTGCCGACGAAACTACGAAGACGACTCGTGAATCTGGTTGCTCCAGATCTACTCCAGCTCCCCTGAAAAGGAGCCCCCACTCTGACCTTCCTGGTTTGAGTGAGAAGCAATCTCCTGGTTCCGCGTGGATTGCTCTTGCCAAGTGTTGTTTGCTCCAATCTTGAAGCCAACAGCGCCGATGGCGAGAGCCTGCGTGGGACAGATCGTGACCTGCTCCTGGACGTCGCAGATGCCCCAGAGCCCACGTGACAGCGGAGAGAAGCTCCTCGACGACCACCTGATTGCGCCCGACATTGCCTGGTTCCGTCCTGGTTCCACCCTGGTCACTGCTGAGTGACCCAGACTCTGTCCCCTCTGCTTTCAGGTACCCTTCGACTTGAGTCCACCCTTGGACTCCACCGGACACTTCACCTTCAACCCGCCTGCAGCCCTTTCAGCTTCAAGCACCAAGAGCCTGCGTGTCAAAACCCGACGCCACTTCGACCCTGTGCACCCACTTCCTGTGGGTGAGGTAACTTTGCTCCGCCGGTGTTCCCACACTGGTGCACATCTCTAGGGTCTGTGTCTTAAGTTTTGTTCCTCTAGGTTCAGCGGAAGTGTCCTTAAACTCTAACTTTACACTTTTTACGCACCATTGGTTAACATTGGTGCATGCGTGCGCTTTCCGCACTGCTCCCGAATCCCGAGGGCCATTCCCGACTTCAGCATTGCTTGTCCTGACTGCTCCCAGCGATTCCCTAGGCCCTTGGCCTAACCACTGCTCGAGTGGCATCTCTTATACCACTTGTTTAGTATATGGTTTGAGTGGCCCCCTGCCCTCATCCATAATTGTGCAACTTGTATGTTTAAACAGTGCTTTTGATTTAACGCTTGTGCCCCTTTATTCATAAAGAATACTGGGGATTGTTTTTAGTAATAAACACATATATTTTTATAATATATACTTGTGTGGTGTCCTTTCATTTGATATTACAGGATTGTATGTGGTAAAACAGCTCGCTTAACACGACCTCTTAAGTTAAGCCTTTAGGCTGCTTAGTCCATGCTACCCCTAGGATAGCGTGTCTAATAAGGTTGACTTACAACCAGACACCATAAGGGATTGTTTGGTCTGATAATACGTGGTTCCAGAATTGGAAACATCACCTATCAGGCCAACTTCTCACATTGGTGAGCAGCGGTGCGGATTTGAGCTTGCTGTTGTTTTACCATTGCAATCTTTGTATCAAATTGAAAGATCACATCAAGTACCTCTAGGTACATATAAATCAAAAGCTTAGCATATTAAGTTCTACTGAACTTAGTAGTTGTAGATTAAAGGGATTAGCACACCCTGACTACAACTCACTAGCAAGGTACAGTAGGAAAACACTTAGTGTAGGTAAGTGCACCACTTACACCTCACTAGCAGTCATGTCTGACACAGGAAAAGCCTCAGGGTCTGCTCCTGTGACAGTTGACCTTACCAAGGCAACTTCCAGCTATGACAAGTTAACCCGAAAGGACTTGGTTGCCTTGTGCATCTCAAGAGGGTTAAAAAGGGGCAGAAGTCCCACCTGTCCTATCCTGATAGCCATTCTAGAGCAGGATGACTTAGAGAGGGCGAATGGTATTCCCCTACAGTCAGGAGAAGGAGAGAACCCACCTGTAACTGGTATCCCTCAGGAGGAAGAAGGAGAAGAAGGAGAAGAGGGAGATGAGGACTCAGATGTTGAGGACACAGAAGACCAGGATCAGAGGGGTAGCCAGGTCCAAGTTGCCAGGCTTAACCAGGCCAACTTAGACCTACTAGGGAATGGAGAGGGCCAGCACCTCCCCAGAACCTATAACATTCTCCCAGGCAATCGAAGAGTGAGATCTCCCTCAGGGGACTCTCATATTTCTAGTGCCTCAAGGGAATCACAGAGAGGCATGACTGCTTCTCAAAAGCTAGAGCATAGGGCCAGAATGAGGGCTGTCAAACTCCAGATAGAGAGGGAGGAGGTAGCCTTGGCTCAAGCTAGACTTGCCTTGGCAAGAGAGCAAAAATTGTGTGGCTTAGATGCCACTGGTGGCAGCAATATTCCTAAAGAGAAACCCAGGTCCTATGATAGTAGAAACCTGACAAAGATTGTGCCCCCCTACAAGGAAGGGGATGACATCCACAAATGGATAACTGCTCTTGAGAGAGCCTGCATGGTACAGCAGGTTCCTGAGGAACAGTGGGCAGCAATCTTATGGTACTCCTTTTCAGAGAAAGGGAGAGATAAGCTCCTCACTGTTAGACATGAGGATGCAAACAATTACAAAGTCCTGAAGAGTGTTCTGATAGATGGGTTTGGCTTAACCACTGAACAGTACAGGTTGAAGTTCAGAGACACCCAGAAGACACAGACTCAGGACTGGACTGATTTTGTTGATTGTGCAACTAAGGCTCTGGAGGGTTGGCTACATGGCAGCAAAGTACATGACTTTACAGGATTGTATAATTTGATTATGAGGGAGCAGATCCTAAGTAATTGTCAGAACCAGCTCTTACACCAGCACCTGGTGGACTCTGATCTGACCTCTCCCCAAGAATTGGGAAAGAAGGCAGACAAATGGGTCAGAACCAGGATTAGGCCTAAGAATCAGGACAGTAACCAGAAGAAGGAGTCTACCAAGCCTCAAGATAAGGGTGGGGATAAAAATAAAGAAAAGACTTCCCCAGGGCCCCAAAACTCCAAGGATGGGGGTGGGTCCCAAGACACTTCTTCAACTGAGAAAAAGCCTTATTGTTATGCCTGTAAACAGGTTGGGCATTACAAAACAGACAACTGTTGTCCCAAGAATAACAATAAAGAAAATATACCTCCAAAGCCAGCTCCAACACCTCCTGTTACTGTCAGCAGTAACCCCCCAGGAAGTGGGAGCACACCCAGGAATCTGGGTGGGTTTACTTTTGGAGCCCAGGAGGACCCTGGCCTATCCAGGTCCCCCTCCCCAAATGATCTTGTTTATGAGACTGGCAGGGGGTTTGCCAACTTCTCTGATTGCCCAAATACTTTGAGCAAGTATAGACAAGAACCCATCATCAATGGTTTGAAAGTTGAAGCTTTTAGAGACACAGGGGCTAGCATCACCATGGTGGCTGACTGTATAGTCCCCTCTAAGCAACTTTTACCTGGTGCCACATACCAGGTAACAAACATTGATGGCATCCAAACAAATCATCCCATGGCAGTAGTAAGTCTCAGCTGGGGAGGTGTCATTGGCCCAAAGAGAGTGGCAGTGTCATCAAACTTACCTGTAGACTGCCTACTTGGTAATGATTTGGAAATCTCAGCCTGGGCTGAGGTTTAACAGGAAATCCATTCTAGAATGGTAAATTCCAATGGAAAGGTTAGTGGGGCTGTAATGGCTACAGCCCCAATCCAAGATGTCCTTCCTGAAAAGGTTGGTAGGGCTGAGAAACTCTCTGCCCCATCTTTAGCAAAAGCTCTTCCTGAACAGAATAGCAAAGCTGTTATGATAACAGCAGAAACCCAAACTGAGTCTCCTCCTGAAAAGGTTGGTGGGGCTGTGATGGCCACAGCCCAAACTCAAACTGATATGTGTGTTGTGAAACCTGAAATGATGGATAACTCCACACAAACTGAGAGCATGGAGGAGGAAGAGAAATCTCCCCCTCACCAGACTTTAGGACAGGATCAGCCTCCTCAGGGAACTGATCTTACCCCTGATGAAGGAGCTGCCCCAGAGGTGGTTGGGCCTAGCCTGACAGAACCTCTGATGTCAGTGGCCCCTTCTCAGGTGGGACCCAGTCTGGAGCAGGTAACCTGCCCCTCTCTACCTTGCCTTAGCCAGCCCAGGGCTGCAGAGGACAAGAAGGACAGTGAGACCCAGAGGGCCCCCTGTCAAATAAAGCACCCCCATCAACAGATTAGGGGCACCAAAACTAGTAGCCCTAGTGAGGTGAAAACTTTAAAAACTCCTGAGGGAGCCCCCTTAAAAACAGTTAGGGACCTCCCACAGATGGATTCTGTTGGGCACAATCAAACCTGGGACCCAAAGGGCCCAAACCTGAACTGTCCCTCCAGCAAGCCAAACAGAGGGACCCAGCCTCCAGCTTTAGGTAGCCAGAGGTTGACCCTGAGAGCACAGTGCAACTCAGTTAAAGAAAGAAAGGCACACATGGTGGAAGATAATTGGAGGAAGCTAAGCCCTAAATTAGTAGAGCCTCACTTCAATACTCCATATCCAAACCAGCCTTTAACTTTGCATAAACACACCCAAGGTAGTGATTCCCTATGGTGGAGACCCACTAATACCCCAAGGGTGAGGGACTGCTTAGTGGACCATGAGACAGGGGGTACCCATGCTAGTGCAGGTACTTCCTTATATGGCCACTCAGGCAATATAGGCTTACCTGGCCAAGGATAGCCTTATCTCCTTTCGTTTGGGGGGGGGGTTATGTAGGAAGGTGGCTACCTGACTATGGTTACCCCGGATTTTTTGCCTGTGTTTAGCTGGTTTTTTGACTTAGTTGACCTGGTTCCCTGCTAACCAGGGCCCCAGGCCATCTGCTCTCTCTGTAAAATGGATTCCATGTACCCTAGGTACATCCCACAATTGGAAATGGACTCCTTGTCAGCCCCTGTATAATGCACTATAGGTGCCCAGGGCATAGGGGCCACCAAGGCCTACCAGGGGCTGCAGCATAACTTTTGCCACCCCTGGCTGGTTCTTAAATTGACACAACTGGCTGATCACTCAGCTGGGGTAAGGTGGTGTAATCACCTCTTACTTGGATATAGTATACCTATATCTAAACCTATATCTGGACACATATAAACCTGTGAGCCACTCCTATGGAAGGCCTCATCAATCCTGGAGGCAGAGTGCGTGGTTTAATGTGAGATGGAGCTCTAGCATGAGCTGAGCCTGTCTGCAGCTGTCGGGAACAACTCCCTAAGCTGTTTCAGGATAATGCCATACCATATACTCTTAAGTGCCTTATAATCCTCACGGTTATATAGCAACTTTGGTTTGGCTTTATAAAAACATGTCGTGTAAGGTGTCATACGATTTGGAATACTATCCCCTCGCCAGTTCTGGCGACGGGGATAGCATTCCACCCCTCTAGAGGGGTAGGACATGTTGCTTTACTTAAATGCGGTTAATTTCTACAAAGACCTTAGATCCACAAAATAGATGCCTCTGCCACAGACAAGAGTCTGGACCCCTGCAGCTGACCGAAACTCAGCCAAATGGGGCCTGGACAAAGGGTTTCCTGTCACAGGAGGGTGTCACCGCCTTCCAGACAGGAGATAGTGGATTGTAGCAGGGAGGTTTGAAAGAAACCAGACACTGCTTGGGGCGCACAAGGCTGCCCCTTGCATAATCCGGCCAAACCGGTTCTGGGGCACTCCAGCCCTCGTGCCAGGGCGGCCTGGATCAAAGGAAGGGGGTGTATCCACCCACTTCCTGGGTCCCACCCATAGGGGGGGACCTAGCAGGTAATCACGCCCCCCAGATTCGAATAAGAGTGGGAGCAGTGCCAATGCACAGCAGATTTCCTGGAAGAAACATTAGAAACGAAACTCTGGACCCTTGGACCTCCAACTCAACGTGGAAGCCCGAAGAATCTCCCTTGTGGTCAAGGAGTGACCACCCTGCAGCAGCAGGCACCATCCAGCCCTCGACGTCTACTTGGTTGCAGTTCCCGCCGGAACTCGAGCGACTGAGATCGACGAGATTAAGCTTGTCTGCCTTCCAACAGCCCGATCCACAGTCCCTGCAGAGCTGAGACCCGTGGAGGCGACCGGAAGCGTGGGACACGCCATCTTGAATTGACCACGAGACGCTGACCGTGCAGCCCACGAGTGACCCTCGAAGCTGTGCACCGGGGTTTGAGAAGCCCCCACCCTGAGCCACTCTTGAAACGAAGTTCAGCCCTCCACACTCGACGAGTGCTGCGTGGGGCCCTTCTGCTCCATTTGGCTCAACGCGTTGGCCCGATCACTTGCCAGCTGGCTAGTGGTCCCTGTGCCGACGAAACTACGAAGACGACTCGTGAATCTGGTTGCTCCAGATCCACACCAGCTCCCCTGAAAAGGAGCCCCCACTCTGACCTTCCTGGTTCGAGTGAGAAGCAATCTCCTGGTTCCGCGTGGATTGCTCTTGCCAAGTGTTGTTTGCTCCAATCTTGAAGCCGACAGCGCCGACAGCGAGAGCCTGCGTGGGACAGATCTTGACCTGCTCCTGGACGTCACAGATGCCCCAGAGCCCACGTGACAGCGGAGAGAAGCTCCTCGACGACCACCTGATTGCGCCCGACATTGCCTGGTTCCGTCCTGGTTCCACCCTGGTCACTGCTGAGTGACCCAGACTCTGTCCCCTCTGCTTTCAGGTACCCTTCGACTTGAGTCCACCCTTGGACTCCACCGGACACTTCACCTTCAACCCGCCTGCAGCCCTTTCAGCTTCAAGCACCAAGAGCCTGCGTGTCAAAACCCGACGCCACTTCGACCCTGTGCACCCACTTCCTGTGGGTGAGGTAACTTTGCTCCGCCGGTGTTCCCACACTGGTGCACATCTCTAGGGTCTGTGTCTTAAGTTTTGTTCCTCTAGGTTCAGCGGAAGTGTCCTTAAACTCTAACTTTACACTTTTTACGCACCATTGGTTAACATTGGTGCATGCGTGCGCTTTCCGCACTGCTCCCGAATCCCGAGGGCCATTCCCGACTTCAGCATTGCTTGTCCTGACTGCTCCCAGCGATTCCCTAGGCCCTAGGCCTAACAACTGCTCGAGTGGCATCTCTTATACCACTTGTTTAGTATATGGTTTGAGTGGCCCCCTGCCCTCATCCATAATTGTGCAACTTGTATGTTTAAACAGTGCTTTTGATTTAACGCTTGTGCCCCTTTATTCATAAAGAATACTGGGGATTGTTTTTAGTAATAAACACATATATTTTTATAATATATACTTGTGTTGTGTCCTTTCATTTGATATTACAGGATTGTATGTGGTAAAACAGCTCGCTTAACACGACCTCTTAAGTTAAGCCTTTAGGCTGCTTAGTCCATGCTACCCCTAGGATAGCTTGTCTAATAAGGTTGACTTACATCCAGACACCATAAGGGATTGTTTGGTCTGATAATAGGTGGTTCCAGAATTGGAAACATCACCTATCAGGCCAACTTCTCACACTGGCTATTTAAATGATTTCTCGGCAATAGTGAATGACTCTTCCAGGCCGCGAGAGATCCCCCTGGGATGATTCGCTGCGCCATACAAATGAGTAAGTAGATAAATAAACCAGTCGAACATTATTTCCATTAGTTACTCCACAGACTGCGAATGAGTATTGAGGTGGTATGATAGGCCCTCCGGAAGTTGGTATGGTATGAAGTATTGATTAGTATGACTCAATGTTCACAATGACACTTGGTAACCCCGGTCTTTATGCTTATTTCACGGTGATGGGGCTTGTGCTGGAGCGATGAGAATAATGTAACTAAATATGGGGTAATGTGTGTTATGACCATGGTGGTTGCCATCCCCTCTACGGTGACTGCACTGTGGTATTGTTTATGTAGAGTTCCTGTTGAACTTTTTGTTATGGTTTGGTCCTCTGCTGTTCTCTGGGGGAACATATTGGGGAGTTTTTATAGTTCTGCAGGGTCAGCTTCAGTTTATGTGACACCAGATTGGCCTAGTATCCTCTTTGTTCACAATAGATCACCTTACATAGAACCTGATGGTACCTCCTAGCAGATATAAGTACAGCTCTTGGAATGTAAGGGGGCTGCATTTTGCTTGATTTACGTCAGGCCTTTGATTCTATACATTAGAATTATATGTTCTACTGATGGAGCGAGATAGAAAACAGAATTCTGTTTAAACTCGTGAAGTCACATTTCCATAACATAAATAATATTATTAACGTTTTGTGGTGTGTTTAGCTAACACAACCTAGATTAAACTTTACACATGGGGTTGGTAACACGTGTGCTCATAAACGTGCATAAATGTTGCATCTTTTGTTCGTGCAAGAATAATAAATTAATTTGTCGTTTACGTTTTGTCAATACTAAACTGCAGCAGATTTTAAAGAGCATGTGCTTATTTTGCTTTCCTTGTCTATGTGATGTCACTTCTACTATTCTAGGTGCACATAAGGTTTCATGGATTCATGAAGACTGGTAGATATAAAATGCTGCTTATATGTTGCTTGATGCTAGGTAACGATAGACTAATTGGGTGGGTTAATCAATTAGTAAATGAAGGGTGGATACAGAATAAATGACAATTCTTACATTAATACTTTTCTTGTGTTTGTTTTATACTAGAAAAATAAGTTGCCTGCTTTTGGGCCTAGTTTGCTCGAGTTTGCTAAACGATGAATTAAATTCTGCAAGGAGCACGAGATGTCTCTGAGAAAGAAAAAGCTTTCCATCAAAAATGCATTCATTCAGCAAAGATGATTTGTTGTCATCATTCTGGCGGACGTGGCCAAGGTCAGAAACCGGTAGAAAAGAACACTTTTATTAACTTGGCATCCGCGGAAGTGCAATGGAGTCAGTAAGAACTCTTGTTCAAATTGTTGCAAACCAAGGAAGCTTTGGAACTCGTACAAGAAAGACAATGGTCCCAAAGAATATGACCGAATGGAAGTTTTGAAATGTAGGTGACATGTCACTTGTCACCCTTCGTCCAATGAGACATCGTTATTTGCAAAAAAATTTCCTTTACTTAGATTAGCTAGCATAGAAAGGTATAAAAAGTCCATGCCCTGGGGATGGGCTGCTGCTGCTTTCTGACTTTCCGATGAGGGTGTCGTGCTGATGGACTTTGCGTGGAGCACGTAAGAATCCTCAAAGAACTTTACTTTATTTCCATTTTATTTAGCTCAGTTAGGGACTTAGGATTTTAGAAATGCTAAACTTATATTTCTTTGCTTAAACTATATTTTCTCATGATACTTTGCAAACATGCTTACTATATTGCTAATAAAATTGCATTTATAAAATCATATTTTGAATTATCTACAATTAGTTAATAAAATCTTACTTTTGAAACAAGCTGGTCTTGGTTATTCAGAAGCGTAGGTTACTATTAGCTAGATGCCATCGCCATGGTGGTCATTTAAATAGTTAGGTTTGTTCAACATTTACCGCGGTTGTATATAATGTGTACATAAGTTGTGAATAAGGTGTATATAGATTTAATTTGATCACTTGATTCAGTAGGTCAAATATGTCATGTTTGATTAATGGGTCCATAAGTTAGAGTAATATTTTAGGTAGCAGGTTATAGAGTTGGGTAGCATTGGTTATGGCATATTTTCTATAGGCCGCTGGATCAATTCTTCTGGTAGCAGAGGATGGTTGCTAAGGGTCACCAAGGCGTTGCTAGGGGTAACTAAGGTGTTATTGATATGTTATGGTATAGAAATAGGATCGATGTTTAACATATGTTGAGTTAGTTTTCGTGCTATACGTGAATTGTACCGGTACAGATTGTGTGATGAGAAGGTAGTCACGCAAGACATCTGATCTGTTTGTGATATCGTCGTGTATCACAAGTGATATCGTCGTATATCACGTGTTGTGGTCGTGCAACACAGTGTTGTGGTCGTGCAACACAGTTTTAGGGCTAGGTGTGAAACTTTTTTTCGTGAGGATTTTCTAAGAAATTAGAGCAGCATGAGAATAGGGACAAAGCGCCTGTTGTAAAACTCACTGTGATAAGAGTATTAGTTATATTCGAGCTTGAGTGAAGGGTAAGGTAACATCGGTACATGATTACCTATAAACAGGTGAGAGTCCTGTAGGGGTACGTGTTTTATATCTAGAAACAGGTGAGAGTCCTGTAAGGATTACGGCATTATTTTGCTAACGGTGCATGATTTCTATAAACAGGTGAGAGTCCTGTACGGATTTCATGTGTGTTTGAAGTTAGGGATTTTTCCGTGTGAAAGTGCGTGATTGTTTTGTAAGGTATGTTCAAGTGGAACTTTCGAACAGTCACTTAGTTGTGCGTTCAGAGGGAAATGAGTTCATATTTTACTTGTTAGAAGGGTAGAGTAAAAAGATTACTGTACTGGCAAATGGAAATTATTCTATGAGAATAGCGTCGACTATTCCAAGTTGTGAATGCTTGAATGCATGCAAGCTATCCTAATTAGAGAAACAGTCAGATGAGTCCTTATTGTCATTGTTAAAAATTAATTTTAACAGAGAAAGCGTTCTCAAAATGGCGCTGTGAAAAGATTTTGTGAAGAAGGGGTAAGCGCAAGGAGTGAGAAACGAGAAACCGCAGCTGCTGTGTATGTCACAGAGCCGCGCTGGGATTGGGTGACATACGTCACAAGCTGTGTTCTGATTGGTTCTTGAGTCTCTGACGAACTGTAAGACGATTGGTTCTTCAGAAAATCTTCATTTTTATTGGTTGAGTAGAAAAGTGACGTAGCTCAACCCTCATTGGCCTGTTGGTGTGTTTCGCGCACGGATTGGTTGTTTTTAGCGGAACATCCCGGAAATATTTTACGAACAATTTTGTTAATTGGAAATAACTCGTAAAGATGAGTTATCATTTTAAACACGTTGAGAAAAAGCCAACGTTGTTTCAGAAACTTAAAAATGTTATATCGCCGGACAAGAAAATTGAAACGCGAGGTGGTAAATTACTTCATAAGTATAAAACACCTGCAGCGTATATGGAAGGTGAATATGGTTATCATACTGTTTTGTGGTTTGATGCTTGGAAACAATATACGAAGGATGACGGTGTTTTAGCATGGCCTGATGATGGTTCATTTAATGTAAAGGTTTTGAGAAATTTGCGAGAGAAAATGAATGCTCTTAAACCCTAGCCGAGACCAATTCAATTTGAGGCTTTAGTTGAGTGGGAAGATGAAATGTACCAATTACAAAGGGAAGCAAGTGGAATTAAAAGATCTTCTAAACCTCCAAGTTGGAAGAGAGAGACACATGAAGACAGGATGCGAATGTGGAGACAGGGAAACATGAGTGAGGGACTTTTTGTAATTAGAGAAATGGTTTCAGGTTCTCCTGGTGGAAAAGAAACTGAAAAAATAAATAGTGCTCCTTTGGAAAGCGAATCGGAAGATGCAGTCTTAGAAGAAATATACACTACAGATAAAAGGAATCAGCCTTTTAGACCTCCTAGGTCATGGTCTACTCCGGTGGTTTCTACAGAAACTTCACCAAGTGCACCTCCAATGAATGAAGCTCCGAAACTTTATCCAAATAATTGTGAAATTGTTGAAACTCCAAAAAGACCAGAATTTGAAAATATCCGTAATGAGGGTAGATATTTTTCAGCGACTCCAAGAGCAAGGGAAGCTCCAAAAAATTATGTAAGAGAAACAAGAAATGTTGAGGCTGTTGAGTCTTCTGAGTATTTACGATCAAAAGAAGAATTAATTCGACAAATAACAAAAAGCATGGAAGCTGTGACAGTCCCAGTAACTATTGGTCCTGTTCAGCCTGTTTTTGAACAAAGAGAAACTAATAAGACAGGGTTAACTGTTCCTTTAAATGCAGAAATCCAGAAGGTTGCTGAAAAATTTTATTCAGACTTATCTGAAATAAACTCTTCAAGATAGAGAATGCCTGATTTAACTTTTAATGAGGATTTATCTCCAAAAACACCGATGGGTGCAGAATCTGATGCTGAGAGTCCTGAAGTTATGGTGACCAAACCTAAACTTGATGTTGCAAAATTAAAAGCAAATATTGAGGAATTAATAATTGGTACCATTGGTCCTGATAGTCTAAATTATTATCGAGATGATGAACTACTGTTCATTTGCAAGAGTATGCAATGGAAAACGAAAAACAAATATGACCAGTTGGAAGAACTGGCAGCTGAACTAGAAATTGATGTGAGCAGACAGAAGAATTTTGCAAAACATTACAGATTAGACTTTTCAGAAAGTGATATTGAAAGTTTGAATTCTATGGGAAGAATAATGCATATAAAAGATCTGATTGTGTACATTAAAAAATTAGGAGAACTGAATAAGTGGAGAGTAAAATGGACTAAAAAGAAGGAAGATGAGAAATTGGAAGAATTGTCAAAACAATTTCCAATGAGAGAGATTGCAGGTGGAGGATATGTTCATGTCCCATGGTCAAGACAAGACATACTACTGTTCACAAATGATTTTCCAAAGCTGAGGGAAAAGCCAGTGGAGTGGTATAGGCAGGTGGATAGGTTTATCAAAGTCTCAAAAGTTCTGTGGATTGATCTGGATGGATTTTTTGACATAGTTGTCCCATCAGATCTTTGGACAGAATGTAAAATATCCATAAGTTGGCCAAAAACGGAACCTGATCGGGTTAAGGAAACAGGTGCTCCAAATCCTCTTGTAATGGATTTTTACGAAAAAGTGATTTACTGGTTGAAAAACAAAATTCCACCAAAAGAGGTTGATTGGGTTAAAATAGAAAGAACAAACCAGGAAACAAAAGAATCAGTTCATTCGTTTTATGAAAGGTTTTTTTTTTTTTTATTTTTTTTTTTTTATTATATTTATCATGAAAAAGCACAGCACAATGTATACGCAATCACTTGCCTACAACCCATCCCGGGCCGGCAACAGGTCTCCATGCGACAATAAGTACAAATACCATGACACATTAACACCATAGAGTCCAGTGTAAAAGTTCGTTGGAGGTCTGCCGGGGACGGGCCTCCTCCGTGGGCTCGGACCATCTGCAAAGTAGTGTGCAATTCAAATAAATTGGCAAAGCAAACAGTTTTATATATCCCCCCCCCCCCCCCCAACCAGCCCCAACCCTCTGAACGCCCCCCCCCCTCAACTGGTCCCTCATTCGTGCTCCCCGAGTCGCCTGTGGCTGTCTCTATCACCTGTGGTAGCAAGTGCGGCCTGCTGCCCTCCCCCCGCCCGGAATGCCGCCCCCCTGTTCTCACTGCTAGTAGTATGGAGAATCCCCCCCATTACAGCACATTAGTCATGCGGAGGAGCACCCTAGTCATGTGTATCCGATGGCTCTGGCACGTCACTCCCTCTATCTCCCTCCTCCCCCTCCCCCGAGACTTCCCCGTCTAGCCTGGAGGACAAGTAGGTCTGGTACAGCCCCCAGTAGTTCTTGGGGCGACCCCCGGGCGGTAGGAGCTCACTGTATGTGTCCGATTGCGTATTGCAGTATTTCATGTCGCTAACCCAGCGCTTGAGCGTAGGCAATGGCCCCCTCATCCAGCATAATGCGACCACCCTCTTTGCTAGGAGCAGTCCCACGCTCACCAGTTTCCGAACCGCGACTGGGATCGATTTTGTGTAACCCAGTAGAGCAAGGGCTGGGTCCATAGCTAGGTCCAATTCCACTATGGCGCTCAATTCAGCGAACACGCTGGCCCAATACCTCTGGACTCCCGGGCAGCTCCAGGCCATGTGCAGGAAGTCCGCAACCCGAGCCCGGCACCTCTCGCAGTGTGGGGTGTCACGGAGGCCGAACCTATGGAGCCTCTCCGGCGTGTGGTATACCCTTTGTAAGAACTTAAAGTGGATCAACCGGTGCCTCCCGTTCAGGGAAAGGCGCCTGGTGGCCGCACAGCAGTAGGCCCACATGCTGTCATCGACGTGTGTATCCAAATCCACCTGCCAGGCCAGTCTCGCCCTCGTGTAGAGCAGGGCCGTGTGCTCGTGTCCTATCCTGTATAATCTAGTAATGAGCTTCTTTGGTGAGACGGCGTCAATGATATACACCAGTTCCGGGACCGCAGGGGGTTCCTCCATATCAGGGCCTAGCAGCTCCAGCAGGGCGCTACGGACCCGATGATACTGAAAGCGTTGGAGCAGTGTGGGGTTCTCCCTCCGATGTGAGATCTGTGCCCACGTCTTCACCAGTCCATGCTCAAATAGGTCCCCCAAAGTAAGAGCACCCAATGCGTGAAGGGCCCTATGGACCCCCGGTTCCGCCAAGGTTGGTAGCCAGAGTGCCCATTGTAGAGGCATGTTGGGAGCGTACATTAGTACTTTATGTTGCCTCTGCAGAATAGAATGCCATGCATGGTTGGTAGACAGGAGGGAGTCTAGTACGCCAACTCTGCGGTCTTGCGGGCCACAAATGGTAGCAGGAAGCGGAGTAGGGTCCGCAAACAGCCGCTCCAGTATCACGTGCGGAACATCACGGCTGCCATGTATCCAGGTGTGGAGGTGGGAGGCCTGCGCTATCCGGTAGTAGCGTTCCAGGTCCGGGGCAGCCAAGCCCCCCTGCTCATACGGTAATTGCAGTACCTTCCACTGCACCCTAGGTTGTTTCCCGGCCCACGCCAGTCGCACCAAGAGTTTGTTCAGGGTTGCAAAGAAGGCTTTCGAGAGCACGATCGGGAGATTATTGAACAGGAACAGAAACCTTGGGAGAATGACCATTTTCATTAAGGCGATTCTCCCCATCAGGGATAACGGGAGTTTAATCCAAAGCTCCACGTCATCCGCTAGTTTGCTGTAAGCAACCCCGTAGTTTTCCCTCAGCATAACTTCAGGGTCCGTGTGGAGCATGATACCTAGATACCTTATCGGATCAGTGGACCATTGGAGCGGGTAGTCCATCTCAAAGGGGACCGTGACTGGGGTTAGTGGGAAAGCGACTGATTTCGCCCAGTTAACCTTCAGTCCGGAGAGCGCGCCGAATCGCACCACTTCCCTCAGCACCGACGCGAGGTTGTTGGCCGGGTCCCTGACATAAAGCAGGGTGTCATCCGCATAAGTGGAAATGCCCAATTTGTAGGTAGGGTAGTTGATGGCTTCATACGAGTGGTATTCCCGAATCGCACACGCCAGTGGCTCTGCCACAAGGGCGTAGAGTAGCGGGGAAAGGGGGCATCCCTGTCTTGTGCCCCTGGTGATGGAGATCGGCTCCGAGACAGCATCACCCAATCTAACTCTGGCCGTGGGCTCGTGATAAAGGGCGCCCAGCAGTTGGAGGAAAGGTGCTCCTAGCCCCAACTTTTGCAGCACCTTGCGCATGAAGGGCCACTCCACAGAGTCAAAGGCCTTCTCCATGTCAAGAAAGACCGCAATGGCCCTAGCGTCCTGCCGAGTATGCTGCATGGCTCCCATGACCGTACGGATATTGTAAGTGAGATTCCTGGCCGGGATAAACCCAGCCTGTTCCGGGGCTACCAACCCCGGCGCCACTAGCGCCAGCCTGGTAGCCAGCACCTTTGCATAAAGCTTAGCGTCAACATTAAGAAGGGACAGTGGGCGGTACGAACCTGGCTGGTCGCTGGGCTTACCAGGTTTGAGTATGGTGACAATCATTGCCTCGCGCATGGAGTGCGGCATAGCGCCGTTCTCGCAGATTTCAGCAAAGAGGGTGGAGAGGTGGGGCAGCAACTTATCCTTATACGCCTTGTAAAAGGCCACCGTCAGACCATCTATCCCGGGGGCGCTATCCGCTCTCATGGTAGCCAGTGCATCTGATATCTCCTCACGTTGTACGGGGGCCATCAGAAATTCCCTCTGCCAATTCTCAAGGAATGGCATCCTGATATAGTCGAGGTAGTTGTCAATGTGGTCCTCGACCCCGGAGATTTTAGTGGTGTAGAGCTCCTCATAAAATCTCCTGAATTCCGCCAAAATGCGTGCCTCCTCCGTGAGCGTCTCCCCCCCCCGGGGTACGCAGTTCCGCGATGACCTGATTGCGCCTAGTGCCTTTCATAATCCTGGCAAGCAGTGCCCCCGGGCGGTCCCCTTCGCCATACGCGCGCGCAGTCGCGTATTTCCCTAAATGTCGCACTTCTCTGTCAGCTTCCTCGTGGAACTCACTCAAAAGGTCTTGCAGGGTCTCATCACCAGGCAGGGTCGGGTCAAGCAGCTGGCGGCGTTCGTAGTCCGCTATCTGCCCCTCTAGGAATTTCAGCCTGTTTCTAATTGCCTTTAGCACCCCTGAGTGTTTCGCCATGACCACCCCCCGCACATACACCTTAAATGACTCCCAAACCGTCCCAAAGCTGTCCACTGATCCCAGATTGGTGTCGAAGAAGGTGTCTATGTCCTCCCCCAGGTCAGCCCTGAAAGCCTCATCCAGCAGCGAGTAGGGTGGAAATCGCCACGTAAATGGCGGGATTCTCTGCTGGGGAGTACGCAACGCCAACAGCACTGGTGAGTGGTCCGACAGAGTGCGGGGAAGCACACTGCAGCCCCTGACCATAGCGAGCAGATAGTGTGAAGCCAGCCAGCAGTCAATCCTGGTATGGATATTGTGGTAAGCTGAGTAATGTGTGTACCCCCCCTTAGCGCTATTCCTATCCCTCCACACATCTACCAGACCCAGTCTCAGCATTTCTGCCTGCATGCACTGCGCAGCCGCCGCCGGGCGCCTGGCAGGGCCCGCAGACCTATCCAGCTCAGGGCTAAAGGTGAAATTAAAGTCCCCACCCCAGATCATAGTGCCAGCGGCCCATTCAGTACAATGGGCCGCAACCGTTGTATAAAATTCAGGGGAGTCATAGTTCGGGCCATAGACATTCATGACCAGCAGGTGAAGTCCCTTGCCCGTGCACTTGCTTAACAAAAACCTCCCCTCCGGGTCCGCCTTTACCAGGGTGAGGGATAGCTTGGACTTCGGATTGACCCAGGTGAGGACCCCTCTGGCATGGGTGGTGAAGCCTGCATAAGTGGAGTGACCCTGGATCCCCCTGTGCATTAGCATCTTACTGGTGTTGGGCAGATGCGTTTCCTGCAGCAGCGCTAGATCTATGTGGTGCCTCTGGAGATAGTGTAGCACCTTACGGAGTTTCCTATAATCATTCAAACCCCTCACATTCCATGTAAGAGCCCTGAGGGACTCGGTATCGCTCAGTGTGTCTGCCAGTGGTGTGTCAGCCATTAACAATGGAGGAGAACAACAACTGTAGTGCCGCGACAAGGACCCCCCCGCACCAGTGACAGCAGACGCCCACCCATCCTGTAGTACAAAACATCGTAGAGCACATGTCGGACCTTTCCCCAAACATCCCAAACTTCCCCGAACTCAGAACCCCCATCGCCCCCCACCGCCCACAGTCAACCAACCCCAACCTGGTATGACCGAAATCCCTACATTCACCCCCCCCACCCATCTTCAAACTTCCCCAAGCAGTCTCAAGTAGAGCCGCAAGCACTATGAGCGCCAGGGCAGAGGTAGCACGCTCAATGTCTCAATCGACCAACGTCCGGTCGTCGCTTCTGCGCAATGTCTTTTGGCCGCCCCTACGCCAGCGCCCCCATTTGCCAGTGCAGCTATGAAGTAACAAGAGCAATATCGTACCCGCCTTACCGCCCCCCCCCCCCCCCAGACCCCATCGAACCCTCCCTGTCGTGGGCCGTTATCAACACCACCCCCGGGCAGGCTAGTTGAGTCCCAGAGAGTGCCGCCCAGTACCTAAACCCGTGTGGCTCGTACAGATCTCACCCGTGGTGCCATGTCCAGATGTCCGCTCACTGCAGTGGAGAGCCCAGGTTGGGCATCCCCCGGGCCAAGAGTCTGCGGCCGTGGCAAGGCCTCAAGTGTCCAGGTCCTCAGGAGAGACCACTGCGCCCCTTCGTCACACTAGTCCTGCTCATCCATATCCTCGTTGTCAGCGCCCTCCTCCGGAGGCGCCATCCGGCTCTCCTTATGCTCCTTAATCCACTGCTTCAGGGATTTTTGCAGCTCCTTCGGGTCGGTGAAGAAATGTGAGTGGCCCTGCCTGTTGATGCGCAGCCGTGCCGGATACAACATGGCATAGTCCAGGCCCAGGTCTCTGAGCTGCTGCTTGTAGGGGACGAATCTCCGTCTCTCCTCCTGTACCTTGGCGGTGAAGTCAGGGTATAGCGAAATGTTCATTCCCTCGTACTGCAACTCCCCCTTCTCTCGAGCAGCGCGGAGGGCAGCATCCCTGTCCCTGTAGTTGAGGAGTTTCGCTATTATCGGCCGAGGGTTCGCCCCCGGAGGGGGCCTCGGGCCCAGGGTACGGTGGGCTCGCTCCACTATGAACATGGGAGAGAAGGTGTCGTCCCCCAACAGAGTTTTAAGTAGTTTCTCGATAAATAGCTCCATTTTCCCTGTCTGGGTCGACTCCGCCACGCCCGTGACGCGTATGTTGGATCGCCTGGAGCGAGCCTCTAAGTCCTCCGACTTATCTTGTATCACCTGAAGTAGCCTCCCAAACTGTTTGCGGTCAGCGTCCCACGTTGTCTGCGCCTCCTCCGCCTCCGTCAGCCTGCGCTCCGCCATGTCCAGCCTCTCCGCATGCTTATCCACCCTCTCCGTCATGCGATCCATTCGATACGCCAGGGCGTCAATCTTGGTGCCGATGGCCGTCATGCCATCCTGTAGGCCTTTCTCCATCGTGTTGAGCATACCTCTTATTTCTGTGCACAGTGCGGTGTTCGTGTCCGCAGTTGCACCCGGGGACTGGGCCGCCGGTGGGTCCAGCGCCTTCTGTCTCCTCTGGTCAAACGTGAGTTTCGTTTGCGTCCTATCGCCCTTGCCCATCGTTCCTGCTGATAGGGAGGCCAGACCTTACAGTTGCAATTGGGTCCCAATTGGACAATGCGGGACAATGCGGGAGCTGACCACGTGCACAGACCGGCACCGGAGGCCACGCGGTCAGTCCACTATCGCGGGTAGTCCTGCGTGCCCAGTAATGCCTCAGGTCAGGGTAGGCACACGCCTCTTGCTGTCCCCCTCCGGGTGCCTCAATGTCAGGACACCCCCAGTCAGCTCGGGGATGCAGTGCCCAAGAGCGCTAGGCTCCGCGAGGCTCCTACCAGGTGTTAGGCCGTCAGGCGGGGCCCCTCCGCAGCATACAATGGCGCCCGTGGGAGCGCCTCGTGTGTGGTCCCAGCCGGGCCGTGTCGCCGCCGGCTCTCACTCGGCGTCTCCGCTCCTCTCCAGGGGTGCAGGGGTCGCAGCAATGGTCCGCCGAGCTAAGCGCGGAACACAGGATGGGCTGCAGCTCCCGCCGGCCACGCCGCCCGCACCACAGCAGGGCTTCCTCTAGCCGGGGCCGCACGTCGAGTGACGCAGCGCGGCCTCGCCGTTCAGGACAGAGCGGGGATCCCGGCCTGGTCCGCGGCTCTTCGGTCGGCGACGGCGCCGGGGGAACCGGTGCACGCAGCCCTTCAAAAGTCGCGCCAGGGGTCCGCAGGGGGTAGGGGAGACAGCCCCGGCCGGAATTTCACAGGTTTCGCCGCTGTGGAAGGATATTGGTCGGATATTAGATGGCGCTAGCGCAGAGCTCCGCACTCAAGCGTCCACCATGAACGCCGGCTAGCTCCGCCCCCATCGTTTTATGAAAGGTTACTGTTGATTTTTAAACAATACAGTGGCTATGAAAAATTAGACGAGAAGGATATGAGTCATTTCGTCTACAGATTTGTTTATGGTTTAAAACCAGAAATTGCAGATATGATCAGAAATAGTATTGTTGGATGGCAAGCACTATCTGTTGATGACATTTTGAGAAAGGCAAAGTACTGCAGTGATGAGTTGGAAGTCAGACAAAAGAAGCTCAAAGAGAAAGCCATGTGGGCTCAGGTAAAGGTGGCTGAGCAACAGATTGCCAGTCTTGGTAATAAAAACACAAATTTTGTGCAATCTACAAATCCGAACCAAGGGCAAGGAAAGTTTAAAAATAATACTTTTTTGAGAAAATTTAATCCAAAAGTTGAAGAGTTGAAACAGAGATTACCTTGTTTTAATTGTGGCGAAATTGGACACTGGAAAGACGAGTGTAAGAAACCGCCTAGAAATTTAAAAAGCCCATTATTAAATCCACAGATGCAGAATGATGTTGACTTGCAGCAACAGCTACAGTTGCAACAGAGTTTAAACGAATTGAGTCTTCAACGACAGTTGCAGCAACAGGTAAATCAGCAACAGGTGAATCAGGTGAATAACCGTCAGAATCAATTGCCTCAGGCACCGTTCCCAAATTGTGGGGGAACACAGAAATATAATGTAGGTGTGGGATTTCAAGGAGAAGATCAGGTAATAAAACCGAAAAGGCAGAGAGTGCAAAATACCGCACAACAGTTTTTGTTAACAGAAGGGCAGGAGAGTGATTCTGATGATAGTTACTGACGGTGCCCGAGAGAGGAGGAAGAGTGTGTTGTTGGAGCCACTCTTGAGGTTGACCAGTCTGGTCCATTTGTAAATGGGAAAGTTAATGATGTAGACATCACTTTTCTAGTGGACACTGGTGCTACCCGTTCTACTGTTAGATCAGTGGAAATTGAAAACCTACCTCTCTCTGGGGATACCATCCAAGTAGTAGGAGTAAGCAATCAACAAATCAGGACTGATTTGACTGATCCAGTACCAGTTGAAATTGGAAATTTCAAAGACAAACACAGATTTGTGGTTTGTAACAGTAGTCCGGTGAATTTATTGGGCAGAGATATATTGTGTAAAATGAATTGCAGAATATATTGTTCTCCTGAAGGAGTTGAATTACAAACAATGGAAGAAGATGGCTTGTACAGATTGACAATGATGTTAATGGAAACAGAGGAAACAAAATTGTTTCCTGCATTTGAAAAGGAAAATCTGCCAGAAGAACTCAAAGAAACAGTAAAATCTGAAATTTGGGATTTGACTGGGAATGAGAGGGGTCTGATGAAACATGTCGATCCAGTCAAAATTACACTGAAGCAGGGAATAGAGTTTCCTAATATACCTCAATACAAGATGAAAGCAGAGACAATTGAGGGAGTCATACCTGTGATTGACAAATTCATTAAACAAGGTGTCTTAAAAGAAATTGAGAGTAGCTCTTGTAACTCACCGATTATGGGAATTAAAAAGTCGAATGGAACGTATCGGATAGTTCAGGATTTAAGAAAAGTTAATCAAATCGTGGTTCCATGTTGTCCTGTAGTTCCAAACCCAGCAGTGATCTTGTATCAGATTCCACATGATGCTGAATGGTATACTGTCATTGATCTTTGCAATGCATTCTTTACTGTTCCTCTACATCCAGAGAGTCAGGAAATTTTTGCTTTCAGATTCCAGAGTAGGACCCTCGCATGGTGTAGAATCCCACAGGGGTATACAGAGAGTCCTTCTATCTTTAATGAGCTGTTGAAAAGATCTTTGGAAAATTTGGACTTACCTGGTAGGTCTACGTTGGTGCAGTATATCGACGATCTGTTGATAGCTGCTAAAACGAGAGAGAATTGTGTGACAGACACAATAACACTTTTGAATCATCTTGCAGATGAGGGACATACAGTGTCTCCAGCAAAATTACAGTTTTGCAAACAAGAGGTGAAATATCTTGGTCACAGAATTGCAAAGGGAAAAAGACAGGTGACAGTTGAGAGAATTAAAATGATTCAAGCAATGCAACCACCCAGAACACAGAGACAGGTTCGAATGTTTTTGGGAATGGTTGGCTACTGTCGACAATGGATAAGTGGATTCTCGGTAATTGCGAAACCACTACAGAGACTGACAAGATCTGATGTGAAAGATCCAATTATTCTCAATGAGGCTGAGATGGAATCTTTTGAGAACTTGAAAAAGAGCTTATGTCAAGCTCCTGCTTTGGGCATGCCGAATTATGAGAAAGATTTTGAACTGTATTGCAGTGAGAGAGAGGGATGTGCATTGTCTGTGTTAATCCAGAGACATGGGAATCTAAAGAAGCCCATTGCATATTTTTCTGCAGTTCTTGATCCCATTGCAAAAGCATTACCAGGTTGTTTAAAAGCAGTTGCAGCTACAAGTGTCAGTCTTGAGCAGAGCGAAGGGATCATAATGGGATTTCCTGTGAAAGTTTTTGTACCTCATTCAGTTGAAATATTATTGACAAGAGGTAAAACTCAACATTTAACAAGTAGCAGATTGACAAAGTATGAGAAAATCATACTAGGAGCAGATAATGTTTCTATTTCGAGGTGTTTAAATCTGAATCCTTCTACATTACTGCCTGATTCTGAAATAGTTGATGAAAATGAAGTGGAACATGAGTGTTTGGATGTCATGGAATTTTGCACCAAACCAAGGCAGGACATTAAAGATGTACCTTTGCCTGAATCAGATGTTGTCTACTTTGTGGATGGCTCCTGTCTGAGGACAGAGGGAGGTGTTTTGAAAGCATCATATTCTGTCTGTACAGTTGCAGATGTTGAAGAAGCATCATGTCTTGAAGGAATTCGTTCAGCACAGGTGGCTGAATTGGTTGCTTTGATTCGTGCCTGTGAAATATCAAAAGATATAAGAGTTACCATCATTACTGATAGTCAGTATGGGTATGGGGTTGTTCATGATTATGGACAGCTCTGGTCTCAGAGAGGTTATTTGACCTCAGCAGGCTCACCAATTAAAAATGCAGTCTTTATCAAAAGATTAATTGAAGCCATACAGTTGCCGAAAGAAATCGCAATTGTAAAGTGTGCTGCACACACAAAAGGAGTGGATTATATCTCAAAAGGCAATGCATATGCAGATGAGACAGCAAAATACTGCGCAAGAAAGGGTTGTGCATACAATCGGGAAAAGAGTAAAGAAACTGATTCAAATTCATTAATGCTAACAACAGTGGTAGAAACATGGAATGAAATCAGAGATTTACAAAATGAAGCAGATGATGAGGAAAAAGATCTATGGTTGCGATCAGATTGTAGACCACGTGATGAGGATGGAGTGTGGGTTTACAAAGATGGCAGAGTAGTTTTACCAAATTGTTTGATTGCTGATATGGCCAGATTGTATCATGGCCCAGCTCACCTTGGAAGAGATTCTATGATCAGACTTTTCCGAGAGACTTGGTTCAACACTAAATTCAGAACGATTGCAGAGTCTTTTTGTCAAAGGTGTTTGTCATGCCAACGAATGAACCCAAACAGAAAATCAGTTGTGGGTACAGGGATAATTGGTCGAGAAGGTGGTCCCTTTACCAGATTGCAGATGGATTTCATTGAAATGCCCCTACACAATTGTTTGAAATATGTTCTTGTAATTGTTTGTTTGTTTTCAAGGTGGGTGGAAGCATTTCCTACACGACATTGTGATTCAATCACAGTGGCAAAATTGCTGCTGAGAGAAATCATCCCAAGGTACGGTTTTCCAGTCACTATTGAGAGTGATGGAGGAAGCCATTTTGATAACAAACTGATGAAGCTGATATGTGAGGCATTAAGCATTGAGCAGAAAATACACTGTGCATACAGACCAGAGGCATCTGGGGTGGTTGAGCAGATTAATGGAACAATTAAAAACACAATTGGAAAAATGTGTCTAGAGACAGGTGTAAAGTGGACTGATGCACTTCCACTTGTTTTAATGTCATTGAGAAGTACACCTGATAAAAAGACAGGTTTGAGTCCTCATGAAGTACTGATGGGAAGAGTCATGAGACAGGCTTTTGTACCTGTAGGCAAATTGTTGAGTATAAATGACAGTGCTATTTTGGATTACTGTAAAAGGTTATCTGATATAGTGACTTCTGTGTCTAATCAGGTGGGAACTGAAGCACAATCAAATGAGAAAGTTCTAACACATGATTTGAGACCTGGTGATTGGGTCAGAACAAAAGTACATCGGAGAAGAAATTATTTGGCTCCTAGGTGGCAGAAGCCTAGACAAGTAATTCTGGTTACTACAAATGCAGTGAAATGCAGAGGATTGAAAAGGTGGATACATCCTAGTCATACCATTCCAGTGCCTACTCCTGAGAGTTCTGATATAGAAAGTGATACTACAGAAGATTCTGATTCAGAAGTAGAAGGTGAAACAAATCCAGAGACTGAAGATCGACAGGGAAGTCGACATCTGGAACCTGTGCCTGTGAATGAAGGATTAGTGACAAGAAAAAGCTCTGAAATAATTGAAATAGATTCTGGAGAAGAAGAGAATCTATCAGAAGGAAAAACGACTGAGGAGTCAGTCAAGAAGATTAATGGAGTGATTTCCATTGAAGACAGTGAGGCTGAACCGAAAGAAATTTCTGACCAGGAGAGTATCGAAAAGCAGAAGTTAAGCTCTGAAGTAAGGAACAGAAGTCCAGAATCTGGGAAGTTGGAGGTAATTGAAGAGGAGGAGGAAGACGAATTGCCGAGTACCAGTGATGGAAGACAAAGTGTTCCTGAAGGAGTGAAACTGCCGAATAGAGAAGTTCCTGAGTCAATAATTGAAGTTTCAGACAGTGATACTGGAGAAAGTGATGTGGATGCTGAAAATAGAAGTCCAAAGAAAAGATCTTGGAAGTCTGAGTTGAAAACTTCAGAACCAAAAAGAAAGTTTGTGAGAAAAGCAGATTACTGGCCTGGTGGAAGATTGAGAGTTAGGTTGATCAAGAAACCGAAGGACCAGGTGGAAGAAATCAGTAGTCAAAAGGATTCTGAAAAGGAAGTTGGAGTTGGAAGGAAAATTGAAGTTGTGACAAGAAAAGGAAAGAGGATTATAAGGCCAAATCAAAAGTACAAATCACCTGAGTGGACTTATCCAGTAATTCCACCTGTTATTGACATTTACGATAGTAGTCAAGAGGAAGAAGAAATTGAAGAAATCAGTGACAATGATTGAAGTACAGAAATTTTAATTGGGTTTTGGGTTTTTAATTTTTGGCAAAAGGCTGAAGAAATCTTGTTAGGTGACACAAGGTCAAAGAAAAATTGTTTAGTTGAAGAAAATTCATTTGTGACATAAGGTCGAAGAAATACTGTTAGGGTTTTTAAAAATATATATATATATATTTTAAAAGGGGGGTGTAAATAATTCTTTTAGTTAAATTTTTAAAATAGTTTTAATTTTTTCTTTTTAAGGCAAAACTAACCAAAGATGCCTTACGTTATGGAACAAAGTACTTCAAGATGTTCCATTTTTAAGAGATGCTGTAAGATGACTCTGGTGTGTCTGCTCATTTTAATTCTGCTCTGGGTAGTTTTAGCTGTTATTATTCCATTTGAATATAACAAAGATTTTCACAAAGCCAATATGACAAGCAAAGCTTCAGTTAGTCAAAACAAAAATAGTGCAACTGGCAAAGTTATTGATCATCAACCTAACATTCATCAGGATAATTCTATTAGTGATTTTTCAAGCAATACATTCACAAAGCTTTTGAGTGAATATGTTAAGGTAATGGATGCAAAAGACTGCTATGTCTGTGTCAAGTTACCTGCTTCTGTTTCTGAGAAAGTAACATACAATATGCTTCCTCTTACATATGGTGTGACATGCAGTGTGTTAGCTAGTCTGTTCTATCAGACTGGATGTTTAGAATACTATTATTCAGATTTTGACGAGATTTTTGCTAATTTAAAAAATAAAAAATTAACTTGCAAACTAAGTGCTGAGGGAAAGAAGTTTTTGAACTTGGTTGAAGAAAGAATAGCAATTTACAAGAGAAATGAGATAGTAAAACAGACTAAATCCAGGTTTTGGCAGAAAGAGGATGAGAAGCTAAGTGGCAAAATGCTTGATAATGTTGCAATTCACATAGACAAACCAGTTAGTGGTAAGCTTTGCATTAGAAGAGACAATACCCTTTTTGATAACTACTTTGTGGGTGCGAGTAATAGTGAAGATACTCATCAGATCATGGGAGGTTGGGGATTCAAAGGTGGAAAAGATCCAATTTTCCCTGGGATTTATTTTGTGTGTGGTGACAAGGCTTATTATAACCTTCCGGACCATTGGTACGGAACCTGTTATGTTGGGATTGTGTTTCCTAAGATATTCCATGTTGACAGAGATTCAGAGGGTTTGTTCAAAATTCATAATCATGTAAATAGAGTTAAAAGAGAATCTTTTACAGAAGTAATGGGAGATATTTTCCAAGCAGTAATACCTATTGTAGGTATAACCCTGAACTCAGGTAGAATCAGAAAATTGTCCGCAATTGTTGATAGATTGTCAACAGATACAGCTGTGGGTTTCCAATTAGTAAACGTTGAGGTCATTGCAATTAGATCCATGGTGATTCAAGATCGTCTTGCTTTAGACATACTCCTGGCAAAAGAGGGAGGAGTCTGTGGCATATTACATGTGCAACATTGTTGCCCCTATATCCCTGATGAAAGTAAGAACCTTGAGATGTACATTAAAAACATCACAGAGATGCATTCAGAAATAATTCCGTTAGAAGAAGAAGATTTTTCAGAAAGACTTTCAAAAAGATTCCAATCAATCAAAAATTGGTTTCATGACATTGGAAGTTCAGTTCTTGGCAAGATTTTGGCACCTTTGATTGTGATAATATTCATTTTCATTTTGACAAAAATTGGTTGTTTGTTGCATAAGAGAAAGAGACAAATGAAAGAAAAGAAAAGAATTTATAAACTTAAAAAAGAAGAGGAGAGGGAGATTGAGTTGCAGGAATTACATAGAGCTCGTTATGATAGTTGCAAGGATTTTGCAGAAACAGATTTTTAGAAATACTGACACAAATGAATTTGAATCATTTTCCAGAAAGTTTAAATTTCCAAATTTTGGGTGGTGGTGTGGTGATTTGTTAATCACCAGATGAGGGAGTTGATGGAGCGAGATAGAAAACAGAATTCTGTTTAAACTCGTGAAGTCACATTTCCATAACATAAATAATATTATTAACGTTTTGTGGTGTGTTTTGCTAACACAACCTAGATTAAACTTTACACATGGGGTTGGTAACACGTGTGCTCATAAACGTGCATAAATGTTGCATCTTTTGTTCGTGCAAGAATAATAAATTAATTTGTCGTTTACGTTTTGTCAATACTAAACTGCAGCAGATTTTAAAGAGCATGTGCTTATTTTGCTTTCCTTGTCTATGTGATGTCATTTCTACTATTCTAGGTGCACATAAGGTTTCATGGATTCATGAAGACTGGTAGATATAAAATGCTGCTTATATGTTGCTTGATGCTAGGTAACGATAGACTAAATAGAGTACGTGAGGGCCCCTTGGGGTATGGCGCAGCGGCTGGGGCACCTGACTCTAGAACACATGGGCTCACAGGTCGATCCCTGGCACCAGTGGCAGGACTGCCCAGCACCATGTGAATCTGGGCAATATCTCGCTTAATCTTCCCGGTGGCCCCCAGCGCCTTGACACCCTCGGGTAATTGTTTGCGCTTTACAAATACTGGTATTATTATTATTATTATTATTAATTGGGTGGGTTAATCAATTACTAAATGAAGGGTGGATACAGAATAAATGACAATTCTTACATTAATACTTTTCTTGTGTTTGTTTTATACTAGAAAAATACGTTGCCTGCTTTTGGGCCTAGTTTGCTCGAGTTTGCTAAACGATGAATTAAATTCTGCAAGGAGCACGAGATGTCTCTGAGAAAGAAAAAGCTTTCCATCAAAAATGCATTCATTCAGCAAAGATGATTTGTTGTCATCATTCTGGCGGACGTGGCCAAGGTCAGAAACCGGTAGAAAAGAACACTTTTGTTAACTTGGCATCCGCGGAAGTGCAATGGAGTCAGTAAGAACTCTTGTTCAAATTGTTGCAAATCAAGGAAGCTTTGGAACTCGTACAAGAAAGACAATGGTCCCAAAGAATATGACCGAATGGAAGTTTTGAAATGTAGGTGGCATGTCACTTGTCACCCTTCGTCCAATGAGACATCGTTATTTGCAGAAAATTTTCCTTTACTTAGATTAGCTAGCATAGCAAGGTATAAAAAGTCCATGCCCTGGGGATGGGCTGCTGCTGCTTTCTGACTTTCCGATGAGGGTGTCGTGCTGATGGACTTTGCGTGGAGCACGTAAGAATCCTCAAAGAACTTTACTTTATTTCCATTTTATTTAGCTCAGTTAGGGACTTAGGATTTTAGAAATGCTAAACTTATATTTCCTTGCTTAAACTATATTTTCTCATGATACTTTGCAAACATGCTTACTATATTGCTAATAAAATTGCATTTATAAAATCATATTTTGAATTATCTACAATTAGTTAATAAAATCTTACTTTTGAAACAAGCTGGTCTTGGTTATTCAGAAGCGTAGGTTACTATTAGCTAGATGCCATCGCCATGGTGGTCATTTAAATAGTTAGGTTTGTTCAACATTTACCGCGGTTGTATATAATGTGTACATAAGTTGTGAATAAAGTGTATATAGATTTAATTTGATCACTTGATTCAGTAGGTCAAATATGTCATGTTTGATTAATGGGTCCATAAGTTAGAGTAATATTTTAGGTAGCAGGTTATAGAGTTGGGTAGCATTGGTTATGGCATATTTTCTATAGGCCGCTGGATCACTACGCCCTGTCCAGATTTAACATACCAGAGGACTACATAAAGTGGGTGAGGCTGTTATACCTAAACCCCACAGCCCAGGCACGTACGGCATATTTCGCAGCAGTACCGTGTTGCACGACCACTGACTCATTGTCAGTGAAATTGCTCTCCCTCCCTCGCAGTTCCACCATTAAGTGAGGCCTTCCTCCGAGCCCCTGCATTCTTGAGTGTTGGTGTTCGAGGCCTTCCTCCACCCGCAGGTTTCACCTGCGCCTCATCCCTGGTGGATCTCTGTTTCCATTCTCTTGCTCCGCTTTTTCTCTCCTTTTTCACACGTTTTCTCCCTCACTTTTATTTCCCCCCTTCACTCTCCTCTGGGTCTTTCCTCCATTTTCTGTTGTTTTCCCCTCATTTCAAGCTTCCCCCTTCACTCTCCTTCTGAGTCTTTCCTCCGTTTTTCACTCGTTTTTACCCTCATCTCAATCTCCCCCTTTCACTCTCCTGTGTCCTCTATGTCTTTCCTCCACTCTTTCTTGCACTTTTTCTGTCGTGTTCCCCTCATTTCAAGCTCCCCCTTCACTTTCCTTCTGTGTATTTCCTTCATTTTTCACTCGTTTTTTACACTCATCTCAATCTCCCCCTTTTACGCTCTTGTGTCCCTTGTCTTTCCTCCACTCTCTCTTGCACTTTTGCTGCCTTATTTGCACCTTTCTCTCTCTTTTTGCCTTTTTCCTTTTGCCTTTTTCAGCCCGTTTTTCACCGCATCTGTTGCCCAAGCGGCCCCTCCCCCCAGCATGACCAGTGCGACTGGCCCAATCCAGTTCCCCTCCCCGTTCCCGCCTCCCAGCTGTCCAGCCGTACCGTACCTAATGGCGGCTGTGCGGCCGGGGTGCCAAAGGCAAGCCCGTCTACGCCCATCCGCGACCCGACTGCGACCAACGGCAGGAACCCTGGATCTCTGCACCGCCAATGCTATGACTCAGTGACACTCCACGCTCTCAACCTAGGCCGCAACAACAACTGCAAGCTAGCATCACCAGCCGAAACCCACGGACCCTTAAGCTGTCACCGCTGCCAGCACAACTGAACCGAAGACCCTGCAATGCATCCCCCTCAATGTCCGTTCCCTCCACAAACACCCCACCAAAATCTGGGACCTTCTCGACAGCACTACCCCAGACGTAGCATTCTTTACTGAAACCTGGACCAACACCACCTCGGGACCGGACATCGCCATTGCCATTCCCCAAGGATACAAGATCTCCAGGAAGGACCGCCCAACCCGCCTGGGAGGAGGAAACGCCATCGTCTACAAATCCACCCTCCGCCTGAGCACACTCCCTGACGAGCCCACAGACCTGATGGAGCACCTTCACTTCAAGATACTGGCCAACCCTACCTCCACCCTCCGAGGAACCCTCATCTACCGACCCCCTGTACCCCACAGACTTTTCACCAACTCCATCACGGACATCATCTCCCCACATGCCATCGCGTCCACCAACAACACCCTACTGGGAGAACTCAACTTCCACCTCAACAAGCAACTGTATCCCAGTACCACATCCCTCCTGGACAACCTCCACAACATTGGACTCCGCCAGATAATGACAGAACCCACGCACTCAGCAGGACACACCCTCGACCCCCTCTTCGAACAATAAACTCCATCACCTTCAGCCACACCACCGAACTCCCATGGACTGACCATCTATACGTCCACTTCACCTTCAGAACACCCACCATCCACAGACAGCAGCACCTGTTCCCATGAAGAAACTGGACCAGAATCACTGATGACCAGTTAACCTCATTACTCAGCAACTCCACCCCAACCATCACGGAAAACGACGATGCGCCAACACCAAAGCCCCTCTCAAGAAAAACAACAACAACACCCGCGCCAAGAAAGCTAGATGGTTCACCACCGAACTTTGAGAGCCCAGAATGACTTGCTGCCACCTCAAAAAGGCCTGGAGAAGCACCAAATTCACAGAAACAACTTCAGAGCCGCCACCAACGCCCACCACCAACTCATCAGAAAAACGAGGAAAAAAGCAATTGAAGACAGAATTTCCACTCATGCACAAGACAGCAAAGAACTCTTCAACATCATCAAGGAGTTCGCCCAACACACCAGCATTTCCACCGACATCCTTCCTTCAAAAGAACTCTGCGACAAACTCAGCACCTTTTTCCACCACAAAATCAAGAGCATCTACGACAACTTCAACGAAGAGAACCGACACACTGAACCCTCACCAACCATCCCCAATACCCAGAAGCCAGCGATTGACAACTGGACAACCCTCACCACGAAGACACACTGAAGACTATGAAGTCAAGCCACTCCGGGGCCCCAACGGGCCCCTACCACCACCACATTTTCAACAGAGCCGCCAACATCATCGCACCCATGCTCTGCCACACCATCCACTGCTCCCTGGCAATTCCATGATGACTGGAAACAAACTGAAGAAACCCACCGACCTCAAAAACTACAGACCCATCTCCCTGCTCCCGTTCCCAGCGAAAGTAATCAAGAAAGCCATCAACAGCCAACTCGCCACATTCATCGAAGAGCACAACATCCTCGAATCCTCCCAATTCGGCTTCAGACAAAAACACTGTACGGAAACCACCCTCCTCATCGCAACAGACGACATCCGCACCCTACTGGACAAAGGAGAAACCGCAGCCCTCATCCTCCTCGACCTCTCAGCAGCATTCAACACAGTCTTTCACCGCAACCTAATACGCAGACTCCATGACACAGGTATCCAAGACAAGGCCTTCGACTGGATCCACTCCTTCCTCTCTGGCAGATCGCAGCGGGTCCGACTCCCCCCTTTCCTCTCGGACCCTACACCTACCACCTGCAGAGTCCCCCAGGGGTCCTCCTTCAACCCTATGCTCTTCAACGTCTACATGGCTCCGCTCACCCTCATCATCATCAGCACCGATGGACTCAACAGTGTGTCATACGCAGGCGACACCCAACTCATCCTCTCCCTATCCAACAAACCCAACACCGCCAGACACAACGTTCGAGAAGGCATGGAAGCCGTCGCCAAATGGATGAAAAACAGCTGCCTACAACTAAACACCAACAAAACAGAAGTACTCATCATGGGCCCAAATCCAGACGCCTGGAGCGACACCTGGTGGCCCCCTGCCCTCAGAAGCCCGCCCACCCCCACTGACCATGCACGCAACCTGGGAACCATCCTGGACTAAGAGCTCAAAATGGACCGCCAGATCAACTCCGTCTCTGTCCTGCTGCTTCCACACCCTTCACCGCCTACGTAAGACCTTCATATGGATCCCCCTCGAACACAGAAAGACCGTCACTCATGCCCTGGTCACCAGCAGGCTAGACTACGGCACTGCACTCTATGCCGGAATAAACAAAACCCTCACCCCCAAGCTACAAAACATCCAAAACGCCGCCACAAGACTGGTCCTCAACCTGCCAAGACACTGCCACATCTCGCAGTACCTGCACACACTCCACTGGCTCCCCATCAAAGTTAGAGTCACCTTCAAGATGCTAACCCACACTCACAAGGCCCTCCACGACACCGGACCAGCATACCTGAACAGCCCACTCAAATTCCACGCACCCCAAAGGACCTTACGATCAGCCCAGCTCTCCTACGCCGTGGTCCCCCTCACCAGAAAGACCAGATAGGGAGGCCGATCCTTCTCCTTACGCGCGGCCAGAGCCTGGAATGACCTTCTGCCCCACCTCAGACAGATAACATCGCTCCCCATCTTCGCAAGAAACCTCAAAATCTGGCTCTTCGACAGATCCCCTCCTTTATGGACTGGAACCTGTGAACCCCTCAACACTTCCCAGCACCTTGAGACCCTTACGGGTGAGTAGTTGCGCTTAACAAATACTTGATTTGCTCAGGGCTTCCTGTTATCGCCCCTACTATTCATCTTGGCTATGGAGCCTCTCCTGCATAAACTGTGTAATATATCGGGTCATAAGGGGATTGAACTGGGGCCCAACTCACACATTGTCTCTGCATATGCAGATGATTTAAATCTATATTTCAAGAACCTAGACGAGGAATATGAATCTACACCTTTCACCTTTGACATGTTTCAGCGGCTTTCCGGGCTCTCGATAAATGAAAACAAGTCCTATGCCTATTTCTTCACTGACACGACAGTTAGTGGTCCTCTAGGCTTCGGGAAATGGACGGTTCAAATAGCACCTACTACTTTTAAATACCTAGGAATCCATATATACAGGGAAACAACAGATCTTCTAGATGGCAACTTACGCCTTGCTATAACTGCCATCACGTCCCAAATCAAGTTCTGGACTTCCCTGCCAGTATCGGTGGCGGGCAAGGTGGCAATCGCCAAAATGATGATGCATCCGAGATTGTTTTATTATTTCACTAATTTGCCCATTACGGTCCCGGCACAGGTATTTAAATTATTGTCCTCCCTATTGATTGATTTAATCTGTGGAAGGGGTCGGAGGTGCATTGGAATCACAAAGCTACAATTAAACACTAAACAAGGAGGGCTGGGGGTCCCGGACCTGAAAGCTTACTGGTACGCAAGCCAGTTACAATGGCTAGCGTATTGTGTGTCGGGACGTAACCTGCAGGAGATTGGTATGTCTCAACTGACATGGCAAAGAGGAGACCTACATACACTATTATTACCCAACAGCAAAATTCCACCGATGGCGCCTCATTTGTTGAGGGTCGGGTTGTGGTGTTGAAGGAGTGCTTTAAGATACACCAAAACGGTGGCTCCATACGCCCACACTATTCCCCTTTTGGGAATCCACTCACAGTCGGGCACAGTTACAAATAGAAGAATGTTGGCCTGGGGATGCGGCAGTGCAAACAGTGGTCATGGTTTTTCTGGACGGTGCCCTGATGCCTCACGAGGTCTTTGTCCGAACACACTGTTTCTCCTGCACGCAAGTGTTTCTCACTACATTCGTAACACTTGAGCCCCAAGGGGGATAGAACCAGCAACGCACAAACTACATACTATGCAATATTTGATGGGGAACTGGCGCCATTTAACGAGGTGGCTATAAAGAGGGATCCGCACAATAGCAGCGGTGCCACTCCAACCCCTCCGTAACAGATGGGACGCAGATGCGGGCCGAGCACTCACTGACAAAGAATGGGGTGCTATTTTGGAATACCCTAGGAAAGTATCAAGGAACCCTAAATTTAAGTTTAAACAGTTCATGCTCCTACATAGGACCTACCTGGCCCAATCATGATTAGTAGCCGAGTCAGCCCGTGTCTTACCGGCGTGCATGGCTGCTCCTCAAATGTTGATAATGTAACTGCCATCACCTGCAGACAGCTCCAGGCACACGTGGATCCATGAGGCTGCGCCTTGCCTGTTGATATGGTCTGGCACATGCTTATTCATAATTGCCGCGAGGCCAACATTCCAGAGCCTCCCCAAAGGGCCACTAGCTTTGCAGCTGGTGTGCTCGAGCCTGCCATGGTCAGGTTGAGAGAGCAGTCGGTATGCTGCATCCTGGGGTCAGATATGAGTGAAAACTCGGACGACTTCATGTCTGCAGCCAGCAGACTCTCATACAGGTGGACTTACAGCAGCTCTCAGCTGGGGCCTCAGCACACGCACCACTGCCACGTCTCCAGTGAGGCACTCCGATGGGCAGACACACTCCCCCAGGCAATTGTGAACTGGCAGCCTGGGGGAGTCACGCACTTAGGGCCCACTTCACAAAGGTAAATGGAGACAAAGGTCTAACTTTGCAACTTTCGGTATTCACAAAGGGCATTTATGAGTAGTAAAGTTAGACTTTTGTCTCAGTTTAACTTGAGTTTTGGTCTTAAGTCTAACTCAGTGCAAACTCAAGTTAAAGTGAGAAAATAGTCTAACTTTACTACTGGCACGCTTCCGACATGACGTACATCCAGGCATTATTAGTTTGAGAACTTAACATCATATACATCTACAATGTACACACATTGTTTGATGTGGCTTTTTGGTTTTAATTTTACCGGGAGGTATACAATTCGAATTTGAATCTGCTTGAATCACTTTTCCTTGAACTCAAATGGCAGCGGTGCAACTCCACTGCGAAGACTTCACTTCCCCGCTCCAGTGTTTGGCAGTGGGCGGGGCAGCTTACTCCTTTCGCTTCTAACGCTTCTTAAGATGTTCAAAGTGCAGATGTGCCACTGGTGCACCGAAGGCGTGCCTAAGGCATGCCCATCTGCGCCTGTCTGCGCCCATCAGCATCGCGGAAGCAACCAGATTCTAGCACATCAGATGACGTCAATGACAATAGCAATTGCTCCTGCTGCAGATACAGTCTTCTCAATGTCCAGTGCTTCCGGGCAAACAAATACATGGGACAAGGGAAATCTGGGCATCAAGTGGGACTCAGATCTATCTTATGAAACCCACATCCACCATGTCTCGTCTGTCTGCTTTGGCAAACTGAAAACTTAAAAAGAATTCCTGCACCTCTTGCCAGAGGACAGTATGAGGACAGTAGTCCATGCGATGGTGACATCTCATCTAGATTATGCCAACAGTCCGTACCTGGGATTACCCAGATATTTAATTCACAGACTTCAGATGATTCAGTATGCGGCAGCAAGACTTATTCACAGAGTGCCTTTCTGTCAGTGCATTTCCCCTCTCATCAAGCTCCTTCATTGGATCCCGGTTGCTAAGCGCATCGAATTGAAGGCCTTGACCCTTGTTTTTAGGGCAATGCATAATATAGGACCTAGATACCTCAGAAAGAAACTCCTCCCGTATCGATCGGCACGCACTCTTACGTCTATCTCCAAGCACCTCCTGTGCATCCCCGGTTTTCCAAGGCCAGAAAGGAAGGAAGGGCCGTCTCAGTCACATCTCTGCTTGAGGGAGCTGTGTGCGCTACAGAGGTAACACTATTATTATTATTATCATTTATATATGGTCTGCAGATTCAGTTTTTCAGCACAATCTAAAGCACCTGAAAGAGAAAGGAATCTAGACTCTTCATGAAATACACATCAACGGCGAGAGAAATAACAACTGAGAAGGGTTCCTTCACCAGGCCCCATGCAAGGGCAGGACCACATATTTTCTATTTACTATAGATTTGTTACTAAAGATGACTGCATCAAAGAGCTGGTACTGGACATCATTACTGATATAAGTTTTTTTTCTAGGTTGATACAGTCCTCATGATTTGTCTGCAGCCCACCTTGGTCCAGGTTGATATCTCCGTACGCTGTTGTGTAGTTCCTTTCAATCTATATAGGATCTGAACGTTTAGACAACATAAACTGGGGTTGGTGTCTAGACTGATTCCAGACACCCCCACCGGGTATGTTCGCCTGTATACCAGCTAGCTCGCAGTGCCACTATGAACTCCTCCTACCTAGGACCGAATAGTTTCTGGCAACTATCGAACATGACAACTCTGTCCCATCAGGGATCGTGGAAACAGTACAATACTTTTCGGTCAGTCACTCGAACTCACTTTAACTCAGAGAGATACACAGAATAAACGGTGGGGACGTTTTCAATAAGCATTTAATGAACCAGCATCATTCCAGTTTAAAATATGTGTGCTGAAACTACCATAAGACAGAAACAGATATAAACGATTATAAGCACCAACAGAGTAAATGGATGGTAGATTCCTACCATAGTGCGAAAACAATGAATATATGCAAGCTTATAAATACATAACAGTAATAATGTGTACTCCTACGATGTAGACGCTAACTAGATGTACCTAAATTAACCTAGCATGTATGTATGTGTACAGCCAAGAATCCCCCTAAGATAAAACCAACCCTATTACCTGGTGTGAGAGAACGAAGGATCCCGTCTTGGTCTCGAGATGGACACCGCGCGAGGGATGTCAGACCACTGAGTGCTGGAGTGTCTGCGTGCAGGTACCTCAGTGTCTCGCAGCATGGAAGTCTTTCTCCTCTGCCCGCCCCAGCAAAGATATGGTGTTCCTATACCCAAAAGATACCCTCAGGGGTTCAACCTTGCTGTGTCATGTCGGCCAAGGATGACGAAAGGGATGACCCTTATACATCGTTATTATGCAAAGATGGTAATCCTGCTGTGATTCTGAGAATCATCATGCATAATAAATGAGGCTAGATTTCTAGGAAAACGACACAACATTTATGCAGCACATAACTAGGTAAAAGTTCAATACCAAAACCTGTTATGTGGTACAATAGCAGGGAAAATGTAGGTGAAAGGTCAGGTGACTACCCAGGCCTATATTGGGGTACATTACAAATCATAACACAGACTCCTCATCCGACATGACGATATACTAAAAACTAGGGAATGTCCTTCTAATCAATCATAAAAACATTGCTAAAAGGTTCGGATTAAACATTTCTAAAGTTTATAAAAAGAAAAATGTGTAAAAAGCTCTATAAGTCCTTTAAACATCTTTATAAGTCCTTTAAAATATGTTCACATATAAAGCTTGAACAATTGAGTGAGTCTGAAAGCCGCGGTGCTCAGTAATAGTATCTAAGAAAAGAAAAAAAAGATTTTGTTTAAAATTCCAATTTTGCTTGTTTTAGAAAAAGGCCGAATTCTTCCTAGCACACTGAGAGCCAAATGTTTATGTGTCCTGTGTGAGATGCACCATCACTGCTGCTTGCTATATATACAAATCCTCTGCACACGTTCAAAAGTAAATCCATAAAGTTACATTAAATATCACAATGATGATGCTTGTCTTTATATTTTCAGATGTCTTTAATTCAAGATCTGTAATCCTTCTTAGCCAACACACGGTCAGACTGCTGATTTGCACGGCGAACATGCCACGGCCTTGAGATCTGAAGGGTTCCACCTAAATATTGGTGGAAGGGGCAACTCTTCTAAAAGAAACTCCCTTATATTTGGAAGCATATTTAGCTCTCCAAGCAAGAGACTAATTGGTCTACCTCTCCAGGAGCAGTACTTATAGAATCCCCTTTCGGGTTGGAATTATCTCCGGAACTAAGAAACTACTTGAAACTGACATCAACCCTGAAGAAGTCGCATGGTAATCCCATGTAACAGCGATGAAACACGTATTGGCTAAGAAGGCTTTAAGATCTTGAATTAAAGACATCTAAAAACATAAAGACAAGCATCGTTATGATATTTAATGTAACGTTATGTACTTTTACTTTTGAACATGTACAGAGGATTTGTACATATAGCATTAGTGGTCTGCTTGCCACAAACGTGGGGATCTGGTGTTTTTTCCCTACCTTATGCACCGTGCCAGATTACCTGCTTTAACTGATTTGTACTTGTGATAGACATTAGAGAACCATCTTTGCTTATTGCTGACCACAGTCTGTTTACCTAATATCACTGCTGCTTGCGTTCGCAGACAATGGCCCCTGTAACACCTCACAGATCAGGTCAATTCAGCAAAGATGATTTTCTTCAGTTCCCACAGCCAATGCTAGGGAAGTATTCGAAACATCCAAAGCCTGTGTGCCTGTAGTAGAGTCCGTATCCAATCCAACTGGAGCTGAAGCATCCCGTGGTTGATCTAAGAATGCCGACATCAGCATGGGAAAATGCTGAGGACAATGAACTACGTAGGACTTTAACGGGTCCAGCAATACATCCACGTCCCCGAAGGCCACGTCAGAAACGCTTATTATATATACGCTATCTATAATGAAATTTGGAAAATCTCTCAACAAGAAGCTGCAGAGCGATTGCGTGGAATTGACCGAGTTAACTTAGGAAAGGCTTAGGCTGTGGTTGACAATGGTATGACCACACCGACATCCAGGATTTATTCACTGGGCAGCATTGTATCTTCTGCTATAGATATAATGGAACAGGATCTGTCCATCTTACAACACGGACTGTTACGATCCATTCTATTATTAAGCTGGACGCTACAATCTTTGCGCTCTGGTCATGTGCCCTGGCAATATATTAACAGTACGCCTCTATTCTCCGCATATAATCTATCAGTGAGACAAATGAGATTGGCACAAAGAGATGCAAAATATACAATGCTGCACATTGAGAAATTACACCGATTAACTTTCACTGTGGCAGAGTCACCGTCCACAGAATGGTTAACTCATGGCCATATAACATTGCTAGTTCCAAATTGATGTAAAATCTGAGGAGCAGGATGTTTGGTTAGTGGGGATAAGGGTGGGGAGTAATTTAAAAATATCTATTCAACTTTTTAAAATATTTCTTTAATTTTATGTAAAAAGTTAGGAGCAGGATGTTGGGTTTATAGGGGGTAAGAGTGGGGAGTAATTTAAGAATGTTGGTTAAAAATACATTTTAATAAAACAATTATAGAAAAATATTTTTTTCAAAAATAAAATTTGAATTCTAACATGTTTTAAACTTTTGAAGGTTTATTTTTGGGTGCTAATATTTTTATGTAAATTGTATAAAAAAAATTATAAATATTTTTTTTAATTGATAAAATATTTAAATAAAACCACAATGTACTAAATATGGCGGTGCCATACCAAAAGAACCAGCGGAAACCAAGTTACTTGAAGGTTGGTTGGTTTCCTAGCGTCAGCTCTAACTGCAGTGGTTTAGGGAACTTGACTCTTCCCCCTTCAAGAGTTGGACACCAGCCGCTGTACTAGTGATACGTGTACTGTCAATAAATTACTGTAAGAGGGACAAGGGTCATAAGCACTCAACACACATGCTCTTTCAGAACCTGTCTCCTATGAACACTAAGCATTTCTGGACAAAAACCGGTGAAGTTTCTGCCAACACATGGGATTGAACTAGCCTTTGTGGATCAGCCACTCTGGGCCTGCGATCGAGGTCTATCAGTAGCCCTAGTTTTGTTGCATTTGCCTGAAGTGTTCACCCACCCGTCTTCTCCAGGTGTTGTTGAAAAGGGTTGGAATAAGGTGGAGATGACAGAGGGAGTGTCTGTTGTCCGCTTACAAGTCTTCTACAGGTCCTGCTGTAGAGTCTAGAATAGGTTGGGTTTATGAGAGAGTGCTTAGTGTTCACTCGCCAGCTGTATGCAAGTCCTGCTGGAGAGTCTAAAATAGGTTGGGTTTGTGAAAGAGTGCTTAGCGTTCACACGCCAACCGTCTGCAGGTCCTGCTGGAGAGAGTTTAGAGTAGATTGGGTTTGTGAGAGAGTGCTCAGAGTTCACTCGCCAGCCGTCTGCAGGTCCTGCTGGAGAGAGTCTAGAATAGGTTGGGTTTGTGAGAGAGTGCTTAGTGTTCCCTTGCCAGCCGTCTGCAGGTCCTGCTGGAGAGAGTCTAGAATAGGTAGGGTTTGTGAGAGAGTGTTTAGTGTTCACTCGCCAGCCATCTGCAGGTCCTCCTGGAGAGAGTGTAAAATAGGTTGGGTTTGTGAGAGAGTGCTTAGTGTTCACTCCCCAGCCGTCTGCAGGTCCTGCTGGAGAGAGTTTAGAATAGGTTGGGTTTGTGAGAGAGTGCTTAGTGTTCACTCGCCAGTCGTCTGCAGGTCCTGCTGGAGAGAGTTTAGAATAGGTTGGGTTTGTGAGAGAGTGCTTAGTGTTCACTCGCCAGCCGTCTGCAGGTCCTGCTGGAGAGAGTTAAGAATAGGTTGGGTTTGTAAGAGAGTGCTTAGAGTTAACTCGCCAGCCATCTGCAGGTCCTGCTGGAGAGAGTCTAGAATAGGTTGGGTTTGTGAGAGAGTGCTTAGTGTTCACTCGCCAGTCGTCTGCAAGTCCTGCTGGAGAGAGTTTAGAATAGGTTGGGTTTGTGAGAGAGTGCTTAGTGTTCACTCACCAGCCATCTGCAGGTCCTGCTAGAGAGAGTCTAAAATAGGTTGGGTTTGTGAGAGAGTGCTTAGTGTTCACTTGCCAGCCGTCTGCAGGTCCTCCTGGAGAGAGTCTAGAATAGGTTGGGTTTGTGAAAGAGTGCTTAGTGTTCACTCGCCAGCCGTCTGCAGGTCCTGCTGGAGAGGGTCTAGAATAGGTTGCATTTGTGAGAGAGTGCTTAGTGTTCACTCGCCAATCGTCTGCAGGTCCTGCTGAAGAGAGTCTAGAATAGGTTGGGTTTGTGAGAGAGTGCTTAGTGTTCACTCGCCAGCCGTCTGCAAGTCCTGCTGGAGAGAGTCTAGAATAGGTTGGGTTTGTGAGAGAGTGCTTAGTGTTCACTCGCCAGCCGTCTGCAGGTCCTGCTGGAGAGAGTCTAGAATAGGTTGCATTTGTGAGAGAGTGCTTAGTGTTCACTCGCCAATCGTCTGCAGGTCCTGCTGGAGAGGGTCTAGAATAGGTTGGGTTTGTGAGAGAGTGCTTAGTGTTCACTCGCCAGCCGTCTGCAAGTCCTGCTGGAGAGAGTCTAGAATAGGTTGGGTTTGTGAGAGAGTGCTTAGTGTTCACTCTCCAGCCGTCTGCAGGTCCTGCTGGAGAGAGTCCAGAATCGGTTGGGTTTGTGAGAGAGTGCTTAGTGTTCACTCGCCAGCCGTCTGCCGGTCCTGCTGGAGAGAGTCTAGAATAGGTTGGGTTTTTGAGAGAGTGCTTAGTGTTCACTCGCCAGCCCTCTGCCGGTCCTGCTGGAGAGGGTCTAGAATAGGTTGGGTTTGTGAGAGAGTGCTTAGTGTTCACTCGCCAGCCGTCTGCAGGTCCTGCTGGAGAGAGTCTAAAATAGGTTGGGTTTTTGAGAGAGTGCTTAGTGTTCACTCGCCAGCCCTCTGCAGGTCCTGCTGGAGAGAGTCTAGAATAGGTTGGGTTTGTGAGAGAGTGCTTAGTGTTCACTCGCCAGCCGTCTGCAGGTCCTGCTGGAGAGGGTCTAGAATAGGTTGCATTTGTGAGAGAGTGCTTAGTGTTCACTCGCCAGCCGTCTGCCGGTCCTGCTGGAGAGAGTCTAGAATAGGTTGGGTTTGTGAGAGAGTGCTTAGTGTTCACTCGCCAGCCGTCTGCAGGTCCTGCTGGAGAGAGTCTAGAATAGGTTGGGTTTTTGAGAGAGTGCTTAGTGTTCACACGCCAGCCCTCTGCAGGTCCTGCTGGAGAGAGTCTAGAATAGGTTGGGTTTGTGAGAGAGTGCTTAGTGTTCACTCGCCAGCCGTCTGCAGGTCCTGCTGGAGAGGGTCTAGAATAGGTTGCATTTGTGAGAGAGTGCTTAGTGTTCACTCGCCAATCGTCTGCAGGTCCTGCTGAAGAGAGTCTAGAATAGGTTGGGTTTGTGAGAGAGTGCTTAGTGTTCACTCGCCAGCCGTCTGCAAGTCCTGCTGGAGAGAGTCTAGAATAGGTTGGGTTTGTGAGAGAGTGCTTAGTGTTCACTCGCCAGCCGTCTGCAGGTCCTGCTGGAGAGAGTCTAGAATAGGTTGCATTTGTGAGAGAGTGCTTAGTGTTCACTCGCCAATCGTCTGCATGTCCTGCTGGAGAGGGTCTAGAATAGGTTGGGTTTGTGAGAGAGTGCTTAGTGTTCACTCGCCAGCCGTCTGCAAGTCCTGCTGGAGAGAGTCTAGAATAGGTTGGGTTTGTGAGAGAGTGCTTAGTGTTCACTCTCCAGCCGTCTGCAGGTCCTGCTGGAGAGAGTCCAGAATAGGTTGGGTTTGTGAGAGAGTGCTTAGTGTTCACTCGCCAGCCGTCTGCCGGTCCTGCTGGAGAGAGTCTAGAATAGGTTGGGTTTTTGAGAGAGTGCTTAGTGTTCACTCGCCAGCCCTCTGCCGGTCCTGCTGGAGAGGGTCTAGAATAGGTTGGGTTTGTGAGAGAGTGCTTAGTGTTCACTCGCCAGCCGTCTGCCGGTCCTGCTGGAGAGAGACTAGAATAGGTTGGGTTTGTGAGAGAGTGCTTAGTGTTCACTCGCCAGCCGTCTGCAGGTCCTGCTGGAGAGAGTCTAGAATAGGTTGGGTTTTTGAGAGAGTGCTTAGTGTTCACTCGCCAGCCCTCTGCAGGTCCTGCTGGAGAGAGTCTAGAATAGGTTGGGTTTGTGAGAGAGTGCTTAGTGTTCACTCGCCAGCCGTCTGCCGGTCCTGCTGGAGAGAGTCTAGAATAGGTTGGGTTTTTGAGAGAGTGCTTAGTGTTCACTCGCCAGCCGTCTGCAGGTCCTGCTGGAGAGAGTCTAGAATAGGTTGGGTTTGTGAGAGAGTGCTTAGTGTTCACTCGCCAGCCGTCTGCAGGTCCTGCTGGAGAGAGTCTAGAATAGGTTGGGTTTGTGAGAGAGTGCTTAGTGTTCACTCGCCAGCCATCTGCAGGCCCTGATGGAGACAGTCTAGAATAGGTTGGGTTTGTGAGAGAGTGCTTAGTGTTCACTCGCCAGCCGTCTGCAGGTCCTGCTGGAGAGAGTTAAGAATAGGTTGGGTTTGTGAGAGAGTGCTTAGTGTTCACTCACCACCCGTCTGCCGGTCCTGCTGGAGAGAGTCTAGAATAGGTTGGGTTTGTGAGAGAGTGCTTAGTGTTCACTCCCCAGCCGTCTGCGGGTCCTGCTGGAGAGAGTCTAGAATAGGTTGGGTTTGTGAGAGAGTACTTAGTGTTCACTCGCCAGCCGTCTGCAGGTCCTGCTGGAGAGAGTCTAGAATAGGTTGGGTTTGTGAGAGAGTGCTTAGTGTTCACTCCCCAGCCGTCTGCGGGTCCTGCTGGAGAGAGTCTAGAATAGGTTGGGTTTGTGAGAGAGTACTTAGTGTTCACTCGCCAGCCGACTGCAGGTCCCGCTGGAGAGAGTTAAGAATAGGTTGGGTTTGTGAGAGAGTGCTTAGTGTTTACTCGCCAGCCGTCTGCAGGTCCTGCTATAGAGTCTAGAATAGGTTGGGTTTGTGAGAGAGTGCTTAGTGTTCACTCGCCAGCCATCTGCAGGCCCTGATGGAGACAGTCTAGAATAGGTTGGGTTTGTGAGAGAGTGCTTAGTGTTCACTCGCCAGCCGTCTGCCGGTCCTGCTGGAGAGAGTCTAGAATAGGTTGGGTTTGTGAGAGAGTGCTTAGTGTTCACTTGCCAGCCGTCTGCAGGTCCTGCTATAGAGTCTAGAATAGGTTGGATTTGGCAGGGAAAGAGTCAAGGTAAGGCTGACCTTTTCCATGGAGGGGTGCTGTTAGTAGATAAATGTACACACTCTTGCCAGTAGTACTAACAGTGTTGATTAGGGCTTGACATTGCCCTCAACATTCCTTTGTAAAGCTGGTTTGTTTCTATTACCTTCATGTTTTACATCACAAACCTTTATTTACATACCTGTGCTGAATATACTCAGTTTGCAGCCCATCTGGACATGGGAGGAGCGGGCCTGATCTAGTCACTTACTACGATCAGTGAGGATAATTAAGTGGTGATAAACAGGTTCGACATTGAAATCCCTCGGCTTTGAGTCTCTGTGCGGTCTCCTTTAAAATTTGACTAACCAACAGTGTTACATCAGGCCCCTCACACCTCTCCGATGAGGAACACCCTAGACCAGTGGTCTTAAAACCTTTTATTACCACACGCCCCCGTTCCTCCCAGCAATCATAGGGCGCCTCTTAGAATTTTTCACAATTATTCTATTCGATTGGCAATGTTTAAATATGTCGAAACTTATTTAAGCATTGCAGTTAAGTTGTGTTTTAAACATGCAATAAAATGCATGATTGCCCAACATACTGTTCTAGTCAGGCAGGCCTTACTATAGCTTAATAGCCCGCTGCCGAGGGCCTAGGGCTTGGGCCTAAAACACGGGTTCAGGGCCTTTAACAACCGGCATACCCTGAGGCAGAAAGGCTATAAAGCTATTAGAACATTCCACCCACTGAGGGTAGAATGTTCTAAATTAAAAAGGGAGAAACATGAAGACAAACATTGGAACATTGGACTTCAGGACAGATATTGGTATCATGCTCATTGTGCCACGGTATTCAAGCTAGCCTGGCTGATTAGGAGCGATACCTCAAAACTGATCCTAGGATGCTTGTTTCTAGTCCAGGGAGGACCTGCCTTGGCAGCTAGGGCTGGATTGTTTCCATGAAGAGCAGGGTCAAGACTGATTAGCATATGGCTGGCTATAAATTGGTGTGGCATGGTGAGCAAAAGTACAATGGATTGAACCCAGATCTCTTGACTGGGGGCAATGTTTGATTTGTTCCTCATTCCGTCCATCATTTGCGTGTCTTTTGCTTTCTCGCCCTAAGTGTGCCGGGTATGCCCAGACTTGGGTCCCGGGCTCACTGTGCCACTGTTTCAAGCATGCCTGGCTGATAGTGGGTGATACCCCAACACTGGTCCGAGGAGGTTTGTTTCTAGTCCAGGGAGGACCTGGCATGGCAGTTCGAGATGGATTGTTCACATGAGGAGCAGGGTCAAGACTAATTTGTACATTAAAATGATTTGGTCCAGGGGTTTCCCTTTTTTGTGTATGACTGCAATGTTAGCTACTCTCTGCGTTTCAGGAAGGATTCCACGGTCCAAACACTCATTATACATCCGAAGAGACGGCTTTGTAGAGCTCATTTGGGAGGCCACTAGGACCCATGGCCTTCCCACACTTCAATGCTCCTATCGCCTTAGAGACCTCCTCAGGGGTCAAAGCGGTGTCGAGGTCAGTGACATCCTGAGAATCCAACCTTGGTAAGGGAAAAGTAGAAAGCAGTTCGTCTGCCTCCTCCTGTGTGGAAGTGGACGTGGGAACATAGAGCAGCTCAAAATGGTTAGCAAAACCCTCAGTGATCCCATCTCGGTCATATCGCCTCACGCCTTCTGGAGCCACAATATCAGCCACCCACCTATTGGCCAACTCCTGTTTGTCCAACCATGCCAACAGTTTACTGGCTTTATCCCCAATCTCATACACACGATAATGAGTTGCCCGGTGGTGCGCTCGGGCCGCCTCTTTAGCTATATCACTGTATTGTTTTTGTTTCACCGCAAGTTTGTGGGCGGCGTCACAAGAAGCGGATACGACTAAGTCGCGTTCGAGACAGGCCATCTCAAGTTCTATATCTACCAACTGCTTACGCTTCTCTTTCCTGTGACCCGTCACTGCCGCCACCCCACAGCCTCCAATCACTGCCTTATATGCCTTCAAAGTGTCACATCCGATTCAATGGATCCCTCATTTTCTGCGAAATAATCAGTAGTGGCCTTTACCAACGTGTCCCGTATCTCCGGAACCTTGAGATACCATGGGTTAAGAACAATTTGGGGCAAGAGCGAGAAGGCACACCACCGTAGTCGGCCAGGATAGGGGAATGGTCGGAGATACCCCTGGGCAAAAAGGAGATTTCACCAAACATGGAGAGTTGAGTAGCTTGGCAGAAAAGGTAGTCAATATGGGACATACTACCATGGACCTCAGAATGGAGAGTGTATTGTTTGTCGGGGTGGTGTGTACGCCACGCAGCCACCAACCCATGGCTGCAAGGAAGTATGCCAGGAGTTTCCCCTGTGGTTCACCGCGTCGGGGTGGTAAACGATCCAGTTCACCCTCCAGGGCAGCATTACAGTCTCCCCCCAGCAAGTTGTCCCCCTCAGGTAAATTCAGCATGTGTGGGCCTAAGCCCATCAGGGTGGAGGAGTGTAGCCTGGGAGGTATGCACAGTGAGGTTATATTAAGATGGACCCTCCCACCATCCGGATACCATGGCAAAGTGGCCAGAGGGGTCGCGCCTAAGTTTTAGATTTGAAAAGGGAGGTAGGTGAATGCCAGGATACCCACCCCTCTGGACCCCCACGTATAACCTGCGTGGGCAAGCAGTTTATAACCCCATCTGTTGAGTGCACAGTAGGTAGTACCAGAAATGTGCATCTCCTGGAGCAGCACAAAGTCGAGGCGTGGCACTTAAGGTATTGTAATACTATCCCCCTCTTAATTTGGTCACCCAATCCATTCACATTTTAAGAGATTATTTTGAGTCGACCCATCGCTGTATAAGTGGTGTGGTCGTCACTCATTTGGCTCGGAGATCATGAGCCCACCCTCCCACAGGGACAAAAGTGTAATAGGCATAACAAGACATATCCCCACAGCATAACAGGAGAATAAGCAGATCCCAGTGTCGCCCGTGAGGAATTCGTCAGAGCCACCGGGGGTGACACAGAGGACCACAAAGGTAGCATCGTAAGTGGAACTGCACAAGAAACATAGCAGAAATGCATAGTGTAAGACAATATGTGTGCCAGTAACCCAGTTGAGGTTGCACGTGACCTTGGAAGACAAGCTGCTCAAAAACACAATAAAAGATTAAACTAATACCCTGGAAAACACCCTGGAACCCCCCCACCCGCCTCCCTGCAACATGGACTCGGAATTGCCCACCACCCCAATTTGCAGAGCGCTTGTGTACCCATACCTAGAACCATGTAGAGGGGAATGCTACACAACCAAACTACCCAGAGTACGACCGTCCCCCCTAAATAACAGTTACATTTGCCCATGATGAATCCCGCTTGATTTATGTAGCTCTGACCGCCCTGACCGGAATATCTCTCCACCCCCTTCTCCAAAATCGTGTCCCAAAGAAACCCTCAACAGAACCCTAAGGTGCTCAGTGGGGGGGCACAAGATGATAGTCAGAGAACGTTTGGAAGCAAGTAACACCTCCCTCCCACTGAACCTGGAACCGTGTCCAGGGGCCAACCTATTGTCGATGGCTCAACTAAACATTAACATCGGGGCAGAACCTCAGTACGTGGCAACATCCAATGACACCTGTATCCGGTTCTCTCAGTCAACTTTTTCCAGATGGTGGTCGGATCTATGAGGTTGATCTGGGGATGGGCAACCCTGTTCCTCAGAGGAATGCCACCTCTCCAGTCAATCCCAGGTATCCTCCGTGGACAGGAAAAACAACGACTTATCGTCCGATTGCACACGCAGTTTTTCTGGAAAAAGCATGGCATACTTCAAATTGTGGCCCCTGAGTGCCCATTTCACTTCTAGGAAGGAGCGGCGTTTCTGTTGCACCTCATAGCTAAAGTCTGGAAAAAAGGTTATGCTTGAGTTCTCAAATTTGAGAGGCGGTCCAACTCTTGCAGCTTCAAGGATAATGTCCCGGTCACAAAAGTTGAAGAGCCGTGCCAGGATGGGAAGCGGCGGAGCACCCGGCTTCGGAGGGACTCCAGGCACCCTGTGGACACACTCAACAGAGAAGTAGTTGGACAGGGACCAAGGCTGCAGATGGTTTTGAATCAGGTCTTCAACAAATAGGTGTGTGGCCTGTCCCTCCGCCCGTTCGGGAACTCCCGGGATGCGCTTGTTGTTTCTTCTCGCGCACCCTTCATAATCTTCCAGCCGAGCCTCAAGGTCCGACGTCTGGGTCCGAAGTTGCTTGATTTAATTTGATTTAAAGACTTGTAGAGCGCGCGAATGCCCTAGGGCGTCTTGGCGCTGGGTCGAAAGTAAAGAGTCTAGCCATGCCAAGCCGGAAGAACACTTAGAGTGAGAAGAGCCAAGTTTGTACGGCTTTCCTGAACACTAAGAGTGAAGGACTATTCTTAACTGAAAGGGGCAACATGTTCCATGCCTTGGCGGCATGTAGCAGGAAACTTCTGCCTCCCCATCTCAGTAGTTTAAATCTGGGTGTTTTGATCAGTTTCGCCTTGATAGATCTGAGGTTCCTTGTTGGTTCATATTGTTTTAGGTTCTGTCTTAGAAAGTGGGAGCCAGTCCCATGGAGGGCCTTGTAGGCCAGGCAAGCTGATTTAAAATGCAACCTTTTCTCCACTGTCGTCTCCAGCTGCATAGTGGAGTGTTTAAGTGTTGCGACAGAGACTTTGTTTGCCTTGACTCTTTCCCCCATGTTTCTCAGATCGGTGCGTATGAGGTTGATGTTGATCGCACCAGTGTCAATCTTATGTTCCAGTGCTGTGCGACTCCCCGGATAGCCTCCATGATGTCCAGCAACGTCAGAGTCCAGTCTTCAGTTTGCTGCATCACTTCCGTGCAAGCCTGTTTCCCCTCTGCTTCATCTGACGTGGAATGGGCAAATTTGGACAGTTTTTGCAATGAGGATTGCCTGGGGCCTCTCGCAGTCGCCATTGCGTCCTGCTCTCTGCCTCCGGCGGGAGACTACCGAACCAGGAGAACAGCAAGACTAGGATCTGTGAGACTGCAGACAGAGATCAATTCAGCAGCATAGGGACCCCCGCTGGAGGACCAAAGAAAGGCAGGGGGAGTCAGGAACCTCTGGGCAGGAGTCAAATATTGCCGCTGTAGTAATCTGTGCTCACTTTTGGTCGTTATCAGCCCCTTGTAAATCAAACTGGCAGCGGCTGGCTCCCAGTCAGCTACTACACAGTCACGGGCCCTCCAAACCCTACAGGGGTCACTGAGCCCGGATCAGGTGCCGAATGGCGTGGCGCGAAGAGGGATGCCAGATTGTTTGCGGGGAGGCTGAATCTGCCACCACGGAGATCAGTTGGTCGCCCGTTGAGCAGGCAGAGGAAAGCGTCCAAAGAGAATCCAGACAATGGGTTCCAGCGCCTTGTGGCGGTGCAGCGGGCGTAACCACCAATGGGTGCCTCTAATTGTGGAGAATGGACTTAGTTTGTGCACTGCAGATTTACAGATGTATCTTCGTGTTTTACTGTGCTCCAAGGTTTTCTCCCCACTCTGGAGAAACAGTAAACATAAAAAGAAAGGCAAGACATGATTTGGCTTGACTCCTTGGGCACTAGTTTGAGCTGGATCCCCAGCAAATAATTTTCTCCAGTGTCGTTTTTCAAATTTCAAAAGTTTTTATTATACTTGTTATAATCCATACTATTCATCCATTTGAGTTATATATCACTCATGTGGTAGTATTTATCGTGACTTCATCACCTTGTACATCCAAATTTATACATATAAAGTGGCCTCCCAATGCATTTCGGCGTACATGCGCCTTTGTCAAGGGATCTACAAATCAAGAATGAAGTTAATTAGTACCACTGTACTATCATCCACTAGGTTGTGCCAATACATCATATTTTGTATCTACATAATACAACCGCCTTAGTTCACATTAATATTCTCATCATAAACAACATAAAAAACAAAATGTACATCAAATATCGTGACTGTGTCTACTTCATCAGATTATACATTGCCTGTGAATCTCATCACCCAATGTGCATCGTTCTCATTTACGCTATTGCCCAGTTTGTAATGGCGCGTGCAAACATACGTTCTATTCTTAAGATCTACATAACGCTCTATTTCGGTGCACTAGTGGTCGCTTTAACCTTGCATCCTCTAACACTTAAGACTGGATTCACGCTTACCTTCGTTTCATAAAGTCCGTAACCCGGATTAACTGCTGCTCCGCTATACTCCGACCTAGGCGTACAGAGCCGCGGGCGGGAAAGTTTTGCTAGCCGGAAGTTTACTGTCTAAGTTTAAAGGTTTAGGGATGCCGGGAAATGTGTTTCACCGGAAATTTAAAGGGCCAGAGATTCTTTTCGATAATAGTATCTCACACGTGGAATACAACAGGAAATGTGAATGTTTTGTGGTGCAATGCGTTGGAGTTAATTTACCGCAATATTGCTCAATTCAAGGGAGCTGAAATTCTAAAAGCTACCAAGTCAGTGAAAAACATAATGAAAAACATAATAAGAACATATTTAAGAAAACGATCAATGCATGGTCACATGTCAAGCCATTCATAAAGTTCATAAAGACCAGGATCATACATCTATAAGTAACATAAAAATTCCACTCTCTCATTAAGTCCTCCCGGTTTCAGTGTTCTCAAGAAATAAATCCAATGATTTTCTCTTTTCAATAATTGAGATTTGTTGTTCATGCCATCATGTCTCTCAACAATTTCAAGGATGCATGCTTTCAAATCAGTTATGTCATGTTTAGCCTCCATGAAGTGCATCGCTACTGTTGATTTGAGCATCTTAGTTCTTATATTGCTTTTGTGCTCATTTAATCTTATTTTTAGTTTTCGTTCTGTGTGGCCCACATAGTGGAGGTTGCAAGGACAACTCAAAAGATAAATAATGTTCGTTGTGTCACACGTACCGTTCACTTTCAAATATACTTTTTCCTTAAGGTTTGGTGATAGTAACTCATTACCTTTCAAGATGTTCGGACAGTTATGACAATTCATGCATGGTAGGGTGCCCTTGAATTTCCTCGCACTCTTCCTTTTGTTGCTCGGTTTTAATAATTCTCCAATGTTTCTTGACCGAGTGTAGGCAAACAGTGGTTCATCTGCGAATGCTCCTTTAAAGCCTGGCTCTGCTTGTAGGATTGACCAATGTTTTTTGATGATATTTTTAAAAGCCTGGCTGGCTGTTGAGAACTTACTGACACAAGTAATGCGTGGTTCTTTGATGGTAGGTTTATGTGTCAAAAGGTCTTCTCGCGTAACCGTACCAATTCTTTGTCTTGCTTCATTAAGTATGGGCTGGGGGTAGCCCCTTTTGTGGAATCGCTCTGTCATTTCGTTGAGTTGTTCCTCTACATTTTCGGGTTCCGAGACGACCCTTTTTACCCTCATCATTTGTGAATAGGGTAGGTGCCTTTTCAGCGATGGTGGGTGGTGACTGTCGTATCTGAGTAGGTTGTTACGATCCGTACTTTTCCTAAATAGAGAGGTAGCGAACTTGTTGCCTTCTCTAGTTATTGCCACATCTAAAAAGTTAATTCGCTTCTCACTTATCTCCCAGGTGAACTGGATGCGGTCATCAATGTGATTCAATGTCTGAATTTCAAGTGAAAGTTCTTCTGTAGTGCCTTCCCAAGCAATGAAAATGTCGTCGATAAATCGTACATAAAGTTTTATGTGTTCCTTCCATGAGTCCTGGTTTAGTATATGGGTATCTTCAAAATCACGCATAAAGATATTAGCGTATGTAGGAGCAGCCGCATTTCCCATACTTGTACCACTCTTTTGCATGTACCATTCATCACCATATCTGAAATAGCTGTGCATGAGAGTAAAATGTAAAAGTTCCATCAGAAAAACTTTCATGAGTTCATCATATTCACTGTTCAATAAAACTTTTTCAACTGCCTCCAGGCCTGACATATGAGGAATGGACGTATATAACGCCTTCACGTCGATGGTTGCCATCACTATGGATTGTTCTTCCATTATGTTGATTGAGGAAAGTTTTTTTTAAAAATCAGTGGTGTCTCTAATGTAAGAACTTGCTTCCATCGCAAAAGGTTGAAGGTACTTATCCAGAAACTTACCGATAGGCTCATGAATGCTGTTGCAGGTTGAAACTATAGGTCTACATGGAGGATTTTTTAAATCTTTGTGCACTTTGGGTGTCATATAGAACACTGGGCTTTTGGGTTCTGTTTGTGTGAGATATTGCTTGGTTTTATCTTTTATGGTACCGTTTTCAACTGCTTTCACCAAAATTTGTGAGAATACATTTTGAATCTCTTTAGTCGGGTTTTGCTGTAATTTCATATACAAATTCACATCCGCTAGGTGTTCATGTATTTGAGTCTCATAGTAATTACGATCTAATATCACCAGGGCACCTCCCTTATCAGCTTTTTGACATATAACTGATTTGTCTTCACTTATATTTCTGATGGTTTTAATTTCATTGATTGATGTGTTTGCATGGTATTTTTTGTAAGCCAATTCCAGTTTTTGAATATCCTGTTTACAAAGTGTCTCAAATAGATCAATGGCTTTGTGGCTGACAGGAGCCATATAGGTACTTTTGTTTTTCAATCCTTTCAGTTGATCTTCCGTTGCGATTATTTTATCTGTAACAACGTTGTCAAAAAAATTCCTTAAACGTAATTTCCTGGTTAATTTAAATAGGCTTATTTCTAATTCCAAAGTATCGGTTTTAGTTGTAGGTACATACGATGTTCCTTTTTGTAACGCCAATATCTCGGTTGTTTTCAAAGACTTATGGGATATGTTAATGACCAAGTTTTCACTGTCCGATTCTTTTGTTATCATTTCTTTCTCCGGTTTGGTTGTCTTGTCGTTGGTATGTCCTTCTCTTTTACTGTGCCTGAGGCTCCTCCTGGTTCTTCCCTTGTATCTTGGCCTGATTCTAAAAAAGGTTTCTCAGTGGTACCCTTTTGAGATTCTTTTGTTTTGGGTTCATTTGTTTTTGTTTTACTCTGTTGAGAAGTGTCACTCCCTGTGGATGATGTGTCTGTTTGAGAGTTGTATCCTTTGGTGTAGCGTCTCTTAGCATAGGCCTCTGCCCATGAATAAACTTCATTAAGCTTATAGTCCAAAGTATCTCTCCGATACTTCCTGATCTTACGTTCATTTACTTCCTGTGTGTGTTTGGCTAGTTGCTCTTTTATTTCCTCCAAAGTCTTGTCTATTTCTTCCTTGCTCATCATTTTACTCATCTCTTCTTTGGCTGTATTTATTTCCTCATTTAACTCTTCTAGAATTTTTGACAGTTCTTCAATAATAAGTAAAATCAAATCTAGACTGCATTTATTTAATATGGCGTACCATTTTTCCACAAAAGATTTACTGTTTTTGCACAGTGATGGTTTTAAAGGGATTCTAAGTCCCCTCGGAATCCGTTGCGCTTTATGATATTTAATCATAGTACTTGCATGGTACCGTTGATTGATCATTTTCCTGGTTAAATACATTAATTGCTTGACATATTGTTCCTTGGTTTTTTTAGTGGCGAATTCAGTGGTGTCCTCTTCAATAAGTGAGTAGATACGGGTGCTTGCGTCTTCATCGAACGCAAACGTGTCTGCTCGAATTTCCGTCATGTGGGTGATTTCTTCGTATTGCATGTTTTCTTTCTTGGCGTGCTACAAAACTATGTGAGTAGGAACTGAATCATAAAGAATGGACTTAGTTTGTGCACTGCAGATTTACAGATGTATCTTCGTGTTTTACTGTGCTCCAAGGTTTTCTCCCCACTCTGGAGAAACAGTAAACATAAAAAGAAAGGCAAGACGTGATTTGGCTTGACTCCTTGGGCACTAGTTTGAGCTGGATCCCCAGCAAATAATTTTCTCCAGTGTTGTTTTTCAAATTTCAAAAGTTTTTATTATACTTGTTATAATCCATACTATTCATCCATTTGAGTTATATATCACTCATGTGGTAGTATTTATCGTGACTTCATCACCTTGTACATCCAAATTTATACATATAAAGTGGCCTCCCAATGCATTTCGGCGTACATGCGCCTTTGTCAAGGGATCTACAAATCAAGAATGAAGTTAATTAGTACCACTGTACTATCATCCACTAGGTTGTGCCAATACATCATATTTTGTATCTACATAATACAACCGCCTTAGTTCACATTAATATTCTCATCATAAACAACATAAAAAACAAAATGTACATCAAATATCGTGACTGTGTCTACTTCATCAGATTATACATTGCCTGTGAATCTCATCACCCAATGTGCATCGTTCTCATTTACGCTATTGCCCAGTTTGTAATGGCGCGTGCAAACATACGTTCTATTCTTAAGATCTACATAACGCTCTATTTCGGTGCACTAGTGGTCGCTTTAACCTTGCATCCTCTAACACTTAAGACTGGATTCACGCTTACCTTCGTTTCATAATCACATTGATGACCGCATCCAGTTCACCTGGGAGATAAGTGAGAAGCGAATTAACTTTTTAGATGTGGCAATAACTAGAGAAGGCAACAAGTTCGCTACCTCTCTATTTAGGAAAAGTACGGATCGTAACAACCTACTCAGATACGACAGTCACCACCCACCATCGCTGAAAAGGCACCTACCCTATTCACAAATGATGAGGGTAAAAAGGGTCGTCTCGGAACCCGAAAATGTAGAGGAACAACTCAACGAAATGACAGAGCGATTCCACAAAAGGGGCTACCCCCAGCCCATACTTAATGAAGCAAGACAAAGAATTGGTACGGTTACGCGAGAAGACCTTTTGACACATAAACCTACCATCAAAGAACCACGCATTACTTGTGTCAGTAAGTTCTCAACAGCCAGCCAGGCTTTTAAAAATATCATCAAAAAACATTGGTCAATCCTACAAGCAGAGCCAGACTTTAAAGGAGCATTCGCAGATGAACCACTGTTTGCCTACACTCGGTCAAGAAACATTGGAGAATTATTAAAACCGAGCAACAAAAGGAAGAGTGCGAGGAAATTCAAGGGCACCCTACCATGCATGAATTGTCATAACTGTCCGAACATCTTGAAAGGTAATGAGTTACTATCACCAAACCTTAAGGAAAAAGTATATTTGAAAGTGAACGGTACGTGTGACACAACGAACATTATTTATCTTTTGAGTTGTCCTTGCAACCTCCACTATGTGGGCCACACAGAACGAAAACTAAAAATAAGATTAAATGAGCACAAAAGCAATATAAGAACTAAGATGCTCAAATCAACAGTAGCGATGCACTTCATGGAGGCTAAACATGACATAACTGATTTGAAAGCATGCATCCTTGAAATTGTTGAGAGACATGATGGCATGAACAACAAATCTCAATTATTGAAAAGAGAAAATCATTGGATTTATTTCTTGAGAACACTGAAACCGGGAGGACTTAATGAGAGAGTGGAATTTTTATGTTACTTATAGATGTGTGATCCTGGTCTTTATGAACTTTATGAATGGCTTGACATGTGACCATGCATTGATCGTTTTCTTAAATATGTTCTTATTATGTTTTTCATTATGTTTTTCACTGACTTGGTAGCTTTTAGAATTTCAGCTCCCTTGAATTGAGCAATATTGCGGTAAATTAACTCCAACGCATTGCACCACAAACCATTCACATTTCCTGTTGTATTCCACGTGTGAGATACTATTATCGAAAAGAATCTCTGGCCCTTTAAATTTCCGGTGAAACACATTTCCCGGCATCCCTAAACCTTTAAACTTAGACAGTAAACTTCCGGCTAGCAAAACTTTCCCGCCCGCGGCTCTGTACGCCTAGGTCGGAGTATAGCGGAGCAGCAGTTAATCCGGGTTATGGACTTTATGAAACGAAGGTAAGCGTGAATCCAGTCTTAAGTGTTAGAGGATGCAAGGTTAAAGCGACCACTAGTGCACCGAAATAGAGCGTTATGTAGATCTTAAGAATAGAACGTATGTTTGCACGCGCCATTACAAACTGGGCAATAGCGTAAATGAGAACGATGCACATTGGGTGATGAGATTCACAGGCAATGTATAATCTGATGAAGTAGACACAGTCACGATATTTGATGTACATTTTGTTTTTTATGTTGTTTATGATGAGAATATTAATGTGAACTAAGGCGGTTGTATTATGTAGATACAAAATATGATGTATTGGCACAACCTAGTGGATGATAGTACAGTGGTACTAATTAACTTCATTCTTGATTTGTAGATCCCTTGACAAAGGCGCATGTACGCCGAAATGCATTGGGAGGCCACTTTATATGTATAAATTTGGATGTACAAGGTGATGAAGTCACGATAAATACTACCACATGAGTGATATATAACTCAAATGGATGAATAGTATGGATTATAACAAGTATAATAAAAACTTTTGAAATTTGAAAAACGACACTGGAGAAAATTATTTGCTGGGGATCCAGCTCAAACTAGTGCCCAAGGAGTCAAGCCAAATCACGTCTTGCCTTTCTTTTTATGCCTCTAATTGTGGCCCACGAGGGCAGCCAATGGGAAAGCACTTCAGGCAGCCGCACAGCGCAGGCACATCGGATGGGTTGATCCGAGCCCAGCGGTTCTCATTAAATTGCTGGCAGTTCACGGATGCGGGTGCGAACTTCCGTCCTCGGAAAGCTTAAAGCAGAAACAGCTGCAAGCGGGGCCACCTCTCACGGGTGCCCTCCAGGTCCGACGGGCTGGCCCCCGATGCGAAGGGCAGGCAGTGGGAGAAGCTGTGGGACGTCACAGCCGAATCCTAGCTCCCGTCCCGGCCAGCAAGGTTGAAGGCGTTTGCGCTGGTTTATGGGGTCGGATTCACGCCGGTGGCAGAACGGACAAATCCCACAACCTTCATTATTGATCCTGCACTCTTCTGAAGTGAAATACTCGGCCGGGCTATCACACAGCTGCAGCTCTATTTGCGCAGAGGGCAGCATTCACCAGCTGGGTTTATATAAAATGAGGGATTCTTTTTGCTTGTAAACACAAAGCCAGAATATTATTTCTGTCAACAATGAATTTCATTCATGTTCCTTGTCTTCTGAAAACAGATTTATTTTCCAGGCCAAGGGTCCAGTACTGTAAAGCAGAGTTCTGAATTACATTTTTTAAACGCTGGAATTCTTTGCTGTTCAGGATTCAAAATTAGCTGAAAATTCCCTTGTTAGTCCAAGCATTGTTCATGGTGTTGATTTTACAGGTAGCATGGTCAGGTGTGCTTGTATTTCTTTCGTTAAAACTCTCTCACAGAATAAAAACCAACAATGTTTCTTTACTTTTAGTCCACTTTGTGCTAGTCTCCCAATGGGTTTCCTGATATTTCATGTTTTTCCTAACTATAGGGAAATAAACAATAGCACACAATAGACACTTTCATTGATGGTGGAGTTCTTGCTGATTTCTTTTTTAGGTCTGAAGATTCGCAAAAGATTTTTGCACTTTCACTGCTATGATATGTCTTTTCTCCTGGGTGTCTTTGCTGATGAATCCTTAATGTTGAAGAATCACGAAAGCTACTTCCACATTCACTGCAATGGTATGGCTTTTCCCCTGTGTGTGTTTGCTGATGTCTATGTAGGACTGATAAGCGACAAAATCTCTTCCCACATTCATTGCACCTGAATGGTTTTCCCCCTGTGTGTGTTTGTTGATGATACATTTATCCTGAAGAGGAACTAAAACTAATTCCACATTCACTTCACTTGAAAGGTTTTTGTTGTAGAGATTCTGCACATACAGATCTATGCACAAGAAAAGAGGCCATTAGTGCACAATTGGTTGTACTGTACTTACATCTAAGAACCCACAATTCCTAGACTGACTAGCTATAGTGTCTCATTACCTCCCCAGACCTTCCGAAGATACCTAATGCTTAGACAAACCCAGAACACAGAACTCCCGACCTCTCAGAGTCACTGTAGCAATGAACACCCTTTTGCTCACTCACCAGTGCTTATTCACACCAAATAATGCAGAGTCTATGTAAAGTTTAAAGTGTTTATTTTTCAACTAACAAACTCTGTGTGTAGTTCTATAATGCAGTAAACGAGCTAGCACCAGCACAATAATACATAAGATAAAAACAATGATCAAAGTTACAATACCATAAAATAAGAAGGGAGAGATCACTCTGAATGACCAGTGAATATTACGGCTATAGCGCCTAGACAACCCTCCCCTGGTAGGAATATGTATATTATATTAAAGAAGATCTCTGGGCCAATTCTGATGAACCCCTCACCGTAGAACGTAGGAGTAAGGTTACATAATAGGCTCAACAATGGCTCTAGTCTTCCGTCTGTCTTGAGAAAGCTGCTGCGTGTTAGTATAATGCAAGCATTTCTCAATTTTGCCAAGAAGTGCCAAATGTTATGTCTAGGTAGTACGGACTGACCAGAACTAGAAAGCACAGTGGCTTGTTTTTCGACCTTGTAAGCAGTGAGCAAACTATAACAATATGAGCTCATGTGGGCACAAAGGTGTCTTGCACAAGAAGATACAGAGAGTTGTGCGCAAAAATAAAAAGACACGCAGCTAAAATGGTTGCTAACTCAGGCTAAATTTAGCAAAGAATAGCGTGACCCTAGGGGCCATACTACAGTTTTTCCCCAGTGTGTGCTCGCTGATGCCGTTTTAGGTTTGATAATTGACAAAAGCTATTCCCACAATCATTGCACTTTAATGGTTTTTCCCCAGTGTGTGTTTTCTGATGCTGTTTTAGGCTTGATAAGTGGCAAAATCTCTTCCCACATTCACTGCAATGGTATGGTTTTTCTCCAGTGTGTGTTCGCTGATGAATCCTTAATTTTGAAGATTCACTAAAACTACTTCCACATTCACTGCAATGGTATGGTTTTTCTCCAGTGTGTGTTCGCTGATGAATCCTTAATTTTGAAGATTCACTAAAATACTTCCACATTCACTGCAATGGTATGGTTTTTCTCCAGTGTGTGTTTGCTGATGAATCCTTAATGTTGAAGATTGACTAAAACGACTTCCACATTCACTGCAATGGTATGGTTTTTTCCCAGTGTGTGTTTGTTGATGATACCTTAATCCTGAAGAGGAACTAAAACTACTTCCACATTCACTGCAATGGTGCGGTTTTTCCCCAGTGTGTGTTCTTTGATGCTGTTTTAGGTGTGATAATCGACTAAAGCTCTTCAGACATTCACTGCAAGGATATGGTTTTTCCCCTGTGTGTGTTCGCTGATGTATAGGTAGGTCTGAGAAGCGACAAAATCTCTTCCCACATTCATTACACTTGAATGGTTTTTCCCCAATGTGTGTTTTCTGATGCTGCTTTAGGTCCCATAATTTACAAAAGCTCTTCACACATTCACTACAATGGTATGGCTTTTCCCCTGTGTGTGTTCGCTGATGTCTATGTAGGTTTGAAGGGTGACTGAAGCTCTGCACACATTCACTGCACTTGAATGGCTTTTCCCCTGTGTGTGTTCGCTGATGTATATGCAGGTCTGATAAGCGACAAAATCTCTTCCCACATTCATTACACTTGAATGGTTTTTCCCCAGTGTGTGTTTTCTGATGCTGCTTTAGGTCCCATAATTTACAAAAGCTCTTCACACATTCACTGCAAGGATATGGTTTTTCCCCTGTGTGTGTTTGTTGATGATACATTAATCCTGAAGAGGAACTAAAACTACTTCCATATTCACTGCAATGGTATGGTTTTTCTCCAGTGTGTGTTCGTTGATGAACCTTTAATGTTGATGAGTCACTAAAACTGCTTCCACATTCAATGCAATGGTATGGTTTTTCCCCAGTGTGTGTTCTCTGATGCTGTTTTAGGTCTAATATTAGACTAAAGCTCTTCAAACATTCACTGCAAGGATATGGCTATTCTCCAGTGTGTGTTCTCTGATGCTGTGCTAGGTGTGCTAATTGACTAAAGCTCTTCAAACATTCACTGCAAGGATATGGTTGTTCTCCAGTGTGTGTTCTGTGATGCCATTTTAGGTGTGAGAAATGTATAAAGCTCTTCTCACATTCATTGCACTTGAATGTTTTTTCCCCAGTGTGTGTTCGCTGATGACTTATAAGTTTTGATGATTTCGTAAAACTACTTCCACATTTACTGCAATTATATGTTTTTTCCCCTGTGTGTGTTCTCTGATGCTTGTTTAGGCCTGATTATCGACTAAAGCGCTTCAGACATTCATTGCATTTGTATGGATTTTCCCCTGTGTGTGTTCTCTGATGCAGTTTTAGTCTTGGTAAATATACTCTGTGTTTTATATAGCAGAACCCCCATTTCTTTCAACTTTCAGTTAACTGTGCTTTTGGCTGGTTGCTGTGGAATGGCCTGAAAGAGTTTACAATACACCTCTAGCACTGAATGGTGGTCTGATATCACTTTAGGAAGCAAAGTACTGCTCTAACCACCTCATGGTCAAAGCTGATATTGGACATGTTTACACAAGAAGTGGTTGATCAGTGTTGCCTTAATTTTCTAGAGGTCATTTCTTCATCTTGAGGCACGGAGGTGCACAGCTGAGACTCATAGAACCACCGAATTGCCCTTGACGGTACTTCAAAGATCTGTCAGTTTATGTTCAGGTCCGGCTGCCTCTGTCGGCACTCATGTTTTCCTGAATACTGGAACTCAATATTTCGGACTTTGCTTTTGCAGAATTACAGTATTATCTTCATTCTTCTTAAACATTTTGTGCAGTCATGGATTGTTTTCTGTCGGATGTAAAGAGATTTAAATCACTTAAATGGAAAATACCAGAATGTGCATATCCAATTTTTTATTGATTGTAGAAGCATCTCATGTATTACTATTGTGGAAACTTATGAAGACATGTTTAAGAAAAATTTAACCTTACAGAGATATTTGCATAACATTTCCTTTGAACATGCCACAATGTTATTTATTTCAGCAAAGGTGTTCCTAGAGTAAATTAGCTAAAAAAGGGCTCTGGCATAGCACACATATACTTGTTACAGCTTTAGGTAGATGCATATGGTCAAGGTTTTGTTAAAACAAGAACAGCTCTTGGAGGAAGAGATGGATCAGGAAGACTCAAGACAGCAAGGTGGACATCAGGATGTTGTGCCATACATCAAATCTTATTGTTCTTGGAGGTGCCTGGTTTCATTCACTACTAACTACTAACTCTTTTTTCAGGAGGGTTCCCCTCGCTGTTGTCTCAAGGCTTGATTCCGGGGGCCTTTTGTGCGCTGATTGTGTTTGGGGCCCGTGTGGCGTAAAGGGGCTCTATCTGAGCCTTGTAGGGCCTGCATCATGTATCGACCCTCTCCCCATATAAGGTCCCTGCCCAATCTAAAATGGCAGCCCCTCTAAGACTCTAGGAATCTAGATATTGACATAGGGCTTAGCATGTCCTTCTTGTGGAAATGAAAGAAAGACCATCATGTTCTGTAGCTTCACAGTATTTCCACGGTGGAGGCCATCTTACAATGATGTTGTTTACTAATTCTGCTTAGATTTTCAGATTGGCTCGGTCTATTGAATTTCCAAGTGCATTCTAGGCCACTGTTCATCCTTTCCCCCCTATATCCCTCTAATCTGGATTCTATCTTCCTAATTGCATAATCTAGTTTGACCTAATGTATTTCAACTTCCCTTTTTAATATTTGCAGCTGGGCCCTGTCTTCAGGATTTTCAGTTTTCCACCTAGTAATCGCATGCATATAACGCTGGGAAGCTTAAAACAGAAAGAGTACCTTCTTCTCTCTTGATATCTTCTGTCGTTATGCTGCTGTTTAATGGGCTGTCTTTGTAGAACGGAGTCCTGGAACTTTCCTCCAGCCACCCCATGATTTGCTCCATCCCTTCCTTCTTTCCTTCTTCTGACCATACCCCCTTCTCCTCAACTCCCCTCAGCTTCCCCCCATGTGAGCATGTAGTACTCCGGTCCCTCCCCTCTTTCCACTATGGAAATTTGGTGCCCTTAGCCATGGATTCCCTTTCTCGAAGATCGCTGGACTCCAAACTTGTTCCAGACAGCTGAAAATCCTACAATATCATATAACCCATAAACTATCTAAAAGCGTGTTCAAGAATTTCAATCACCAGCTTCTCAAATTTCTCCCATAAACCCTTATTTCCAACCCCTATGTCTTCACGAATAAAAGCGCTACCATAAGTGACCTTATCGTTTGCATTAAAAGACCAGCACAATGAAGGAAATCCCTTTGCTCTCTGCTCCGGATCACTGCATCCACGAAAGCCCCCTACAGTCTCAAACTCTCTACAACTCCCTCTATTGTTCGCTGAGCAGAGGCAATCATCTCCCTTTATAATAATGGGATTATCCTCATCCAAGCATCTGAACCCAGCCTAGAATTACTTGAAGAAATTTTTCTCCCATCAAACTCTCTGTGATGAATAAGTTTCCTCCCTGACCCAAGCTCATCCTAGCCCTTATGTCATCCCACAAGTACCTCGTTCTTTATCCTTCCCTCTCCCACTACCTGTATTGCTCCACCCCGTTCCCCTCCTCCCTATCCACCGTCATCAGATTACCCAACAGCATTAATTTACCATTACCCTTTCAGCTTGTTTCAACCAACATTTTTCGTCATAATAGCCTGAGCCCTCATCACACCCCCAGAGCAGCGACCACTGAAATACACTGACTCGATACTAACACCTTCGCCTCACCTCTGAACATTTACTTTTTTCCTTCTTTTTTTAAAGTTTTATATAACACGAACATGACCCACGAGGGTATAAGAGCGCTTTACAATAGTAGATAGTAGTATATGGATAGCATAGGTGACTAGTAGTCAACAAAGAATGATTCACAAGGGAATAAGAATGCTTCACAATGCCTAGTTATTAAACATTCGGTGGTTGAAGTAGTAAACATACATTCGGTATTCGCCTTCAATACAAAAGATGTAGACAATAATATATGGATAGTACAGGTGACTAGAGGTCACAATAGAATTAAATTATTAGGATGTGAATTTCTTCATTAGAAGTACTTTTACTTTTTTTTTGAAGGAGGTAAAGGAAGAGATTCCACGTACCACTGGAGGTAGGGAGTTCCAAATCTTCGGTGCAATCCCTGAGAATGCTCTGCAGCCCGTTCTCTTTTTATGGAAGGATTGTGGTTTCAGTAGTAGTGAACTCGCACTTCGCAGTTGTCTGCATCCTCCCGATCGCTCTAGCTTTAGAGCTAAGTAACTGGGGGTATTGCTATGCAGGGCTTTATGGGTCATGCAAGCGATCTTCAGGTGTATTCTTGCCTCATAGGGCAGCCAGTTCAGAACTTTCAAGGTCGGAGAGATGTAGTTATTTCTTTTAGTTCCTGATACCAGTTTGGCCGCAGCATTAAGCGATGCCCTCAGCGGGCCGGACAGTATTTGGGGAGACCGCATAGAGTGGTGCATCCATAGTCTAATCTTGGTAGCACTAGGGCATGTACCGCCATTTTTAAGTCGGTCTGTGGGAGGAAGGGTTTAAGTTTCCTTAGTATACTCATCTGGTGATTAGCTCCCTTGGTGGCATTAGTGATTTGCGCCTGTATGTTCAGGTGTTTGTCTGTGGTGACTCCCAGGAATTTAGCGGAGTCAATGATGTGCAGAGCACAGTCAAAGGAAGTTAGATGTTTCAACCATAAGTCTATCTTGGGTGCGTGATTGGGTGGGGAGAACAGAAGGAATTCTTTTTTTTTGGTGTTAAGCAAGAGGTGGTTGCCTCTGAGCCAACTTTGAGTATTCTGTGGAATAGCGTTGAGGGAGAGGAAGTCTTCTGGTGAGGAGATTTTCATATACAGTTGGGTGTCGTCCACATATTAGTGATATAGAATGTTCGCTGTGTTAAATGTGTTTGCCAGGGGCTCCATGAGTAGATTAAAAAGAATGGGTGAAAGTGCTGAGCCCCCGCTGTCAGCACTGATGCATCTGTGACATCCTTTCTGGACCAAACCCTGACACTTGCTATCTCGGAACGCCCTAACATGACCAATAACATGGCGCCTATCGACTCATCAATCAGGTTATGAGTCCCATACCCCCAATCCTCAATCAGGACTCCATCTCTGTTCCCCCCTCCCCTGGTTCTCCCAACTCAGCTTCTCCCTAACACCATAAACCGGAGCAGTCTCACCTGGCCTCCTGGACAAAAACACAACCTCCTGTTCCCACATTACTATTGACTCTAAACTCACTGAGATATCTCAGGAGCTTCATCAACTTACGGCTGAGGTTTAAAGCCTAATATCCCTCACCTCTGAGCTCGCTAATTGTTGGTGTCCCACAAGGCCGATGGGTGAGAATACGATTCAGAAAAGGGGGTGGTGATGAACAGAGTGTCTGAATTAAGCAGACCACTCTTACCCAGTCCAAAGATCAGGGCTTGATCCATCACCGTTATTTAGCTCACTGCCCCATCCCAGCTCAGAACCTGGCTATATGCAAATTAGTCTGTCCCTGGCCCAGTGCATCATGGGAACAGGGCAGACCAAACTACCAAGCCAATTCTTCACCAGAAAGGAGACAAGCTTCCGGGGACCGGTTTCTGCCATTTCAGGCGTCGTCGGCCCGGCTTGCTTGAATCCTGATGGAGCAGTGAGCAAGGGACTCATGTCTGAGTATACCCTGCCACACCTATAGTGGCCAAAAACGATTCAGAAAAGGGGGTGGTGGAGCAGACCACTCTTACCCAGTTCAAAGATCAGGGCTTGATCCACCCCCTTTTCTGAATCATTTTGTCCACCATAAGCGTGGAAGGGTATACTCAGATGTGAGTCCCTTGCTCATTGCACCATCAGGATTCAAGCAAGCCGGGCCGACGAGGCTGAAATGCCAGAAACCGGTCCCCGGTAGCTTGTTTCCTTCCCAGTATAAGAATTGGCTTGGTAGTTTGGTTTGCCCTGTTCCCATCATGCACTGGGACAGGAACAGACTAATTTGCATATAGCCAAGTTCTGAGCTGGGATGGTGCAGTGAGCTAAAAAACGGTGATGGATCAAGCCCTGATCTTTGGACTGGGTAAGAGTGGTCTGCTTAATTCAGGCACTCTGTTCATCACCACCCCCTTTTCTGAATCATCTCGATGGGTGAGAATAGACACTCCCTTCAGCGATCCAATAGTCAAGTCAAGTCAAACCAGCTTTATTCGGTGTAAAATATACACCATAAAGCATACTAGACAGAAGGTACTATATACACATAAATAAAAACAGTTCTCAAATATTTACATCTTTAAAAAAACAGTATTTCATAACTGGCATCACACCTTTATTCAATAGATAGTACTCTGATAATGATCAGTGCAAAAATCGCATATGTACTAAAGGAGCGTTTTTGTGCAAGATCCTAACATATAACAAAAGGGGAAGAAAAACAAGCATTTGCAATGCAATAGGGCTCGCATTTGTAAAGTTTGAGCTATTGGTATTGTAAATGACAAATTTTTTATTTATGTTTTTGTTTTGAAAATAGCGAAA